>NC_137149.1:87199122-88399122 GCF_951394435.1 Stenella coeruleoalba | reverse complement strand
AGTATCACTCAGCAATGAAATCTATGTCATCAGGCCCGTAGCAGCATAATGAGTGGATTCAGGTACGATGAATCTAACTGAAATAAGTCACACAGAAAAAGAAACATCATAAGATATCACTAATACACGGAATGTAAACTTGGCTACACAGGAACTGCATTCCAAAACAGAACAGGGTCTCAAATTTAGAAAACCAACTTATGCTTGCTTAAGGGGAAAGGTGAGTTGGGGTGCTGCATAAAACCAGAGATTGAAATGAGCACAGATAAAGTTCCTTAAGCCAAATATGGAATAGACAAGAGCTACTCCTTGCTCAACGAAATGGACTCAAAACCCCATATTAAACGCCTAAGAATGTACCTGACTAGTAAGTATCTTAAAACCTATGGATTGCTATGTCTCCAAAAGAGAATCAAGCGTGTGTACAGGGGCATAAACGCAGCAGTGATAGGATTGGAAAGGTTCGGTGAGCAAATGAAGACCCTTTGAAGTCATATTGCATGGTACCCATTACACGGGTCTCAACTCTCCAGGTTTAAGGTATTCTTCCTTCAGCTAAAACATGCATGTGGAACCCAGAGTATGATCAACCATGTGAACGGGAGACGTGTTCAAATATGTCTCAGTGTTCCTCCCCTGGTACTCGGGTGCAACATTCCAGACGCTTTACTAACACTCTCCCGACTTGGAGAGTCAGTCCCTTTAACCTCCTGTTTGGCCCAGTTTGCAATTTCTGCGGAAGATGAACAGGAATAGCGAGAACCAATGAGAGGCTAGCTGGAGGTGTCTGGACGGGCAAATTTAACTCTCATTTCCCACCAGGAAGAGGAATTAACCAAAGGCTCAGCATGCCGGGCCGGAACCAGATTAGGGCCTGAATCCATCCTGCGGTGTTGCGGCCAGGTCACAAGAAAGCGAGTTGAAGAAAGGAGCTCAGGGGCACTGTAATTCACAAACCTGCAGAGTTATAAATGACAGCTATCGTCCAAAAATATACTGAAGTAAGGCTGCCAAGAGGACTTGAAAGCGGGGCAGAATTGCAGGAAACCGAATTCAGGAGGTAGACTGGAATTGCATTGAAAGCATAGGAAAAGAGGCAGAACGTCCACAATGATGCACATGGCCAAAAAGGGCGTATGCGATTTTTCCTGAATATATTCAGGAAAAAACGCATACGCACTTTTTGGCCAACCAAGCAAGCTTGCAAAGGAAATCTGCACTACAATGAAGTCTCACTTCCCCCCAGTCAAAAGGGCCATCTGAAAAAAGTGTAAAATCCAGAAAGGCAACAGGCCTTTGAGAACTGGGAGCCTTGTTATGCTGATGGGCGGGATGTAAATTGCCAACAGACACTTGGGAGAAGTGTATGGTGTTTCCTGAAACATCTAAAAAACAAAGCAACAGAGCCTAGGGCACTTCCACTTATGGTCCTATAGCTTAGGGAAATTAAAATCAAAAAGACACAGCCACCCCAAAGTTTGGGACGCCTCTGTTTACAAGAACCTCGTTTACCGTACAAGTTCAACATCGCAGAAAGTGAAAAATGGAGAAAGAAGTTGTGGTATTTACTTACAAAGCAATATCACTCAGCAATGAAATCTGTGTCATCAGGCCCTTAGCAGCACAATGAGTGGATTCAGGTATGATGATTCTAACTGAAATAAGTCACACAGAAAAAGAAACATCATAAGATATCAGTAATACACGGAATGGAAACTTGGCTACACAGGAACTGAATTACAGAACAGGTTCTCAAATTTAGAAAACCAACTTATGCTTGCTTAAGGGGGAAGGTGAGTTGGGGTGCTGCATAAAACCAGAGATTGAAATGAGCACAGATAAAGTTCCTTAAGCCAAATATGGAATAGACAAGAGCTACTCCTTGCTCAACGAAATGGACTCCACACCCCATATTAAACGCCTAAGAATATACCTGACTAGTAAGTATCTTAAAACCTATGGATTGCTATGTCTCCAAAAGAGAATCAAGCGTGTGTACAAGGGTCATAAACGCAGCAGTGATAGGATTGGAGAGATTCGGTGAGCAAATGAAGACCCTTTGAAGTCATATTGCATGGTACCCATTCCACGGGTCTCAACTCTCCAGGTTTAAGGTATTCTTTCTTCAGCTAAAACATGCATGTGGAACCCAGAGTATGATCAACCGTGTGATCGGGAGACGTGTTCAAATATGTCTCAGTTTTCGTCCCCTAGTACTTCGGTGCAACATTCCAGACGCTTTACTAACACTCTCCCCACTTGGAGAGTCAGTGCCTTTAACCTCTTGTTTGGCCCAGTTTGCAATTTCTGCGGAAGATGTACAGGAATAGGGAGAACCAATGAGAGACAAGCGGGAGGTGTTTGGACGGGCAAATTTAACTCTAATTTCCCATCAGGATGAGGAATTAACCAAAGGCTCAGTGTGCCGTGCCGGAACCAGATTAGGGCCTGAAGCCATGCTGCGGTGTTGCGGCCAGCTCACAAGAAAGCGAGTTGAAGAAAGGAGCTCAGGGGCACTGTAATTCACAAACCTGCAGAGTTATAAATGACAGCTATCGTCCAAAAATAGACTGAAGTAAGGCTGCCAAGAGGACTTGAAAGCGGGGCAGAATTGCAGGAAACCGATTTCAGGAGGTAGACTGGAATTGCATTGAAAGCATAGGAAAAGAGGCAGAACGTCCACAATGATGCACTTGGCCAAAAAGGGCATATGCGTTTTTTCCTGAATATATTCAGGAAAAAACGCATACACCCCTTTTGGCCAACCAAGCAAGCTTGCAAAGGAAATCTGCACTACAATGAAGTCTCACTTCCCCCCGGTCAAAAGGGCCATCTGAAAAAAGTGTAAAATCCAGAAAGGCAGGACAGGCCATGGAGAACTGGGAGCCTTGTTATGCTGATGGGCAGGATGTAAATTGCCAACAGACACTTGGGAGAAGTGTATGGTGTTTCCTGAAACATCTAAAAAACAAAGCAACAGAGCCTAGGGCACTTCCACTTATGGTCCTATAGCTTAGGGAAATTAAAATCAAAAAGACACAGCCACCCCAAAGTTTGGGACGCCTCTATTTACAAGAACCTCGTTTACCGTACAAGTTCAATATCACAGAAAGTGAAAAATGGATAAAGAAGTTGTGGTACTCATGTACAATGCAATATCACTCAGCAATGAAATCTATGTCACCAGGCCCGTAGCAGCATAATGAGTGGATTCGGGTATGGTGATTCTAACTGAAATAAGTCACACAGAAAAAGAAACATCAAAAAATATCACTAATACATGGAATTTAAACTTGGCTACAGAGGAACTGAATTACAAAACAGAACAGGGTCTAAAATTTAGAAAACCAACTTATGCTTGCTTAAGTGGAAAGGTGAGTTAGGGTGCTGCATAAAACCAGAGATTGAAATGAGCACAGATAAAGTTCCTTAAGCCAAATATGGAATAGACAAGAGCTACTCCTTGCTCAACGAAATGGACTCCACACCCCATATTAAACGCCTAAGAATATACCTGACTAGTAAGTATCTTAAAACCTATGGATTGCTATGTCTCCAAAAGAGAATCAAGCGTGTGTACAAGTGTCATAAACGCAGCAGTGATAGGATTGGAGAGATTCGGTGAGCAAATGAAGACCCTTTGAAGTCATATTGCATGGTACCCATTCCACGGGTCTCAACTCTCCAGGTTTAAGGTATTCTTTCTCCAGCTAAAACATGCATGTGGAACCCAGAGTATGATCAACCATGTGATCGGGAGACGTGTTCAAATATGTCTCAGTTTTCGTCCCCTGGTACTTCGGAGCAACATTCCAGACGCTTTACTAACACTCTCCCCACTTGGAGAGTCAGTGCCTTTAACCTCCTGTTTGGCCCAGTTTGCAATTTCTGCGGAAGATGTACAGGAATAGGGAGAACCAATGAGAGACAAGCGGGAGGTGTTTGGACGGGCAAATTTAACTCTAATTTCCCATCAGGATGAGGAATTAACCAAAGGCTCAGCGTGCCGTGCCGGAAACAGATTAGGGCCAGAAGCCATCCTGCGGTGTTGCGGCCAGCTCACAAGAAAGTGAGTTGAAGAAAGGAGCTCAGGGGCTCTGTAATTCACAAACCTGCAGAGTTATAAATGACAGCTATCGTCCAAAAATATACTGAAGTAAGGCTGCCAAGAGGACTTGAAAGCGGGGCAGAATTGCAGGAAACCGATTTCAGGAGGTAGACTGGAATTGCATTGAAAGCGTAGGAAAAGAGGCAGAACGTCCACAATGATGCACTTGGCCAAAAAGGGCATATGCGTTTTTTCCTGAATATATTCAGGAAAAAACGCATACGCCCTTTTTGGCCAACCAAGCAAGCTTGCAAAGGAAATCTGCACTACAATGAAGTCTCACTTCCCCCCGTCAAAAGGGCCATCTGAAAAAAGTGTAAAATCCAGAAAGGCAGGACAGGCCATGGAGAACTGGGAGCCTTGTTATGCTGATGGGCGGGATGTAAATTGCCAACAGACACTTGGGAGAAGTGTATGGTGTTTCCTGAAACATCTAAAAAACAAAGCAACAGAACCTAGGGCACTTCCACTTATGGTCCTATAGCTTAGGGAAATTAAAATCAAAAAGACACAGCCACCCCAAAGTTTGGAAAGGCTCTGTTTACAAGAACCTCGTTTACAGTACAAGTTCAACATTGCAGAAAGTGAAAAATGGAGAAAGAAGTTGTGGTATTTACTTACAAAGCAATATCACTCAGCAATGAAATCTGTGTCATCAGGCCCTTAGCAGCACAATGAGTGGATTCAGGTACGATGATTCTAACTGAAATAAGTCACACAGAAAAAGAAACATCATAAGATATCAGTAATACACGGAATGGAAACTTGGCTACACAGGAACTGAATTACAGAACAGAACAGGGTCTCAAATTTAGAAAACCAACTTATGCTTGCTTAAGGGTAAAGGTGAGTTGGGGTGCTGCATAAAACCAGATATTGAAATGAGCACAGATAAAGTTCCTTAAGCCAAATATGGAATAGACAAGAGCTACTCCTTGCTCAACGAAATGGACTCAACACCGCATATTAAACGCCTAAGAATTTACCTGACTAGTAAGTATCTTAAAAGCTATGGATTGCTATGTCTCCGAAAGAGAATCAAGCGTGTGTACAGGGGCATAAACGCAGCAGTGATAGGATTGGAGAGGTTCGGTGAGCAAATGAAGACCCTTTGAAGACATATTGCATGGTACCCATTCCACGGGTCTCAACTCTCAAGGTTTTAGGTATTTTCCTTCAGCTAAAACACGCATGTGGAACCCAGAGTATGATCAACCGTGTGAACGGGAGACGTGTTCAAATATGTCTCAGTTTTCCTCCCCTGGTACTCGGGTGCAACATTCCAGACGCTTTACTAACACTCTCCCCACTTGGAGAGTCAGCGCCTTTAACCTCATGTTTGGCCCAGTTTCCAATTTCTGCGGAAGATGAACAGGAATAGGGAGAACCAATGAGAGACTAGCTGGAGGTGTCTGGACGGGCAAATTTAACTCTCATTTCCCACCAGGAAGAGGAAATAACCAAAGGCTCAGCGTGCCGTGCCGGAACCAGATTAGGGCCTGAAGCCATGCTGCGGTGTTGCGGCCAGGTCACAAGAAAGCGAGTTGAAGAAAGGAGCTCAGGGGCACTGTAATTCACAAACCTGCAGAGTTATAAATGACAGCTATCGTCCAAAAATAGACTGAAGTAAGGCTGCCAAGAGGATTTGAAAGCGGGGCAGAATTGCAGGAAACCGATTTCAGGAGGTAGACTGGAATTGCATTGAAAGCATATGAAAAGAGGCAGAACGTCCACAATGATGCACTTGGCCAAAAAGGGCGTATGCGTGTTTTCCTGAATATATTCAGGAAAAAACGCATACGCCCTTTTTGGCCAACCAAGCAAGCTTGCAAAGGAAATCTGCACTACAATGAAGTCTCACTTCCCCCCGGTCAAAAGGGCCATCTGAAAAAAGTGTAAAATCCAGAAAGGCAGGACAGGCCATGGAGAACTGGGAGCCTTGTTATGCTGATGGGCGGGATGTAAATTGCCAACAGACACTCGGGAGAAGTGTATGGTGTTTCCTGAAACATCTAAAAAACAAAGCAACAGATCCTAGGGCACTTCCACTTATGGTCCTATAGCTTAGGGAAATTAAAATCAAAAAGACACAGCCACCCCAAAGTTTGGGACGCCTCTGTTTACAAGAACCTCATTTACCGTACAAGTTCAATATCACAGAAAGTGAAAAATGGATAAAGAACTTGTGGTACTTACGTACAATGCAGTATCACTCAGCAATGAAATCTATGTCATCAGGACCATAGCAGCATAATGAGTGGATTCAGGTACGATGATTCTAACTGAAATAAGTCACACAGAAAAAGAAACATCATAAGATATCACTAATACACGGAATGTAAACTTGGCTACACAGGAACTGCATTCCAAAACAGAACAGGGTCTCAAATTTAGAAAACCAACTTATGCTTGCTTAAGGGGAAAGGTGAGTTGCGGTGCTGCATAAAACCAGAGATTGAAATGAGCACAGATAAAGTTCCTTAAGCCAAATATGGAATAGACAAGAGCTACTCCTTGCTCAACGAAATGGACTCAACACCCCATATTAAACGCCTAAGAATGTACCTGACTAGTAAGTATCTTAAAACCTATGGATTGCTATGTCTCCAAAAGAGAATCAAGCGTGTGTACAGGGGCATAAACGCAGCAGTGATAGGATTGGAGAGGTTCGGTGAGCAAATGAAGACCCTTTGAAGACATATTGCATGGTACCCATTCCACGGGTCTCAACTCTCAAGGTTTAAGGTATTCTTCCTTCAGCTAAAACACGCATGTGGAACCCAGAGTATGATCAACCGTGTGAACGGGAGACGTGTTCAAATATGTCTCAGTTTTCCTCCCCTGGTACTCGGGTGCAACATTCCAGACGCTTTACTAACACTCTCCCCACTTGGAGAGTCAGCGCCTTTAACCTCATGTTTGGCCCAGTTTCCAATTTCTGCGGAAGATGAACAGGAATAGGGAGAACCAATGAGAGACTAGCTGGAGGTGTCTGGACGGGCAAATTTAACTCTCATTTCCCACCAGGAAGAGGAAATAACCAAAGGCTCAGCGTGCCGTGCCGGAACCAGATTAGGGCCTGAAGCCATGCTGCGGTGTTGCGGCCAGCTCACAAGAAAGCGAGTTGAAGAAAGGAGCTCAGGGGCACTGTAATTCACAAACCTACAGAGTTATAAATGACAGCTATTGTCCAAAAATATACTGAAGTAAGGCTGCCAAGAGGACTTGAAAGCGGGGCAGAATTGCAGGAAACCGATTTCAGGAGGTAGACTGGAATTGCATTGAAAGCATAGGAAAAGAGGCAGAACGTCCACAATGATGCACTTGGCCAAAAAGGGCGTATGCGTTTTTTCCTGAATATATTCAGGAAAAAACGCATACGCCCTTTTTGGCCAACCAAGCAAGCTTGCAAAGGAAGTATACACTACAATGAAGTCTCACTTCCCCGCGGTCAAAAGGGCCATCTGAAAAAAGTGTAAAATCCAGAAAGGCAGGACAGGCCATGGAGAACTGGGAGCCTTGTTATGCTGATGGGCGGGATGTAAATTGCCAACAGACACTCGGGAGAAGTGTATGGTGTTTCCTGAAACATCTAAAAAACAAAGCAACAGAGCCTAGGGCACTTCCACTTATGGTCCTATAGCTTAGGGAAATTAATATCAAAAAGACACAGCAACCCCAAAATTTGGGACGTCTCTTTTTACAGGAATCTCTTCTACGGCACAGGTTAAATATCCCAGACAGCAAATAATGGATAAAGAAGTTGCGGTACTTCTGTACAACAGAATACCACTCAGCAATGAAATCTATGTCACCAGGCCCGTACCAGCATAATGAGTGGATTGAGGCACGATGATTTTAAGTGAAATAAGTCACACAGAAAAAGAAACATCATAAGGTATCACTAATACACAGAATGTGAACTTGGCTACACATGAACTGAATTACAAAACAGAACAGGGTGTCAAGTTTAGAAAACCAACTTATGCCTGCTTAAGGGGGAAGGTGAGTTGGGGTGCTGCATAAAAGCAGAGTTTGAAATTAGCACAGATACCGTTCCATAAGCCAAATATGTAATAGACAAGAGCTACCCCTTGCTCAACGAAATGGATTCAACAATGAGGTATCACCTCACACCTGGTAGAATAGGCATCATTGAAAATCTACAAACAAAAAATGCTGGAAAGGGTGTGGAGAAAAGGAACCCTCTTCCACTATTGTTGGGAATATAAATTGATACAGTCATTATGGAGAACAATATGGAATTTCTTAAGAAACTAACAATAGAATTACCATATGATACAGCAATCCCAGTACTGGACATATACCCAGACAAAACCATAAATCAAAAAGAGTCATTCACCGCAATGTTCATTGCATCACTATTTACAATATCGAGGTAATGGAAGCAACCTAAATGCCCACAGACAGACGAATGCATAAAGCTGTGGTACATATATAAAATGGAATATTACTAAGCCATGAAAAGGAATGAAATTGGGTCATTTGTAGAGACGTCGATGGATCTAGAGACTGTCATACAGAGTGAAGTAAGTCAGAAAGAGAAAAACAAATCTTGTATATTCATGCATATATGTGGAACCTAGAAAAACTGTACAGATTAACCATTTTGCAAGGCATAAATAGAGCAACAGATGTAGACAACAAACGTATGGACAACAAGGGGGGAAAGCTGTTGGGGGGTGGTGGTGGGAGGAGTTGAGAGACTGGGATTGGCATGTATACATTTATATGTATAAAATAGATAACCAATAAGAACCTGCTGTATAAAAATATAAAATAAAATTCAAAATTAATAAGAAGTAAAATTTAAAAAATAAAACAGAAAAAACAATTATTCCCTGCACATACATGTATTTATATGAATAAATTATTTCCATGCTTATATCTGTAAATACAAAAAAGAGGAATAAAATCTACCTTGAACCAAAAATGAAAAAGAGAAAAAAAACACAGAACCCACCAGTTACACAGAGGAAAACCGTATCAGGGCACTTGCTCCAGTTGTAAACAATTCTGAAGTTGGTCAGTGGTGGGGAATCGTCTCCCATTCAGCCAGCAGCCCCCACGCAACAAGCGTCCTCATTGCAAAGCTGGGGCACCGTGCCGAGGCATCTGTGAGTAAACGTGAGCTGAGCCCCAGGCCAGTTGCTGCTGAACTATTCCCACCCGTCCCAGGTAAAACACCTGAATATATACAAGGACTTGAAAGCCTAGAGGAAGGGCCATAGAGCCACACGAGTGACAGCATGCCGGCCGACTTGGTGCCTGCAGGCCAGCCAGGATGGTCCTGGCCCTGGGTGCTCTTCTGGAAGATTTCCATTTCCCTGCCTGAGATACCCGTCCTGTCCCTGCCCCCACTGCTTTTTTCCTTCCTCACCTCTGCCCAGGGAGAAATTCCAGCAGCAGGTATGGGTGACACATCCTCTTCTTTAGCAGGTGGCAGCCTGGCAACTGCTGCAGAAAGTCCAGCAGAGCCCCACTCACACTGGGCCACCCACAAAGCCGTGGCCTCTCACTCCCTCCCACCAGCCCAGCCCCGAGACTGCTGACAGGGCAGAGAAAATGGCGTCAGGCACGGCTGCAGGGGCTCTTGCTGCCTGGAGTGGTATTTATATTGATCTCAACCCAGGCACACCTGGGGAGGGCTGGCCGGCACGGTAAGGCTGCCCAGGTCAGCCAATCATCACCCCTCAGGGGCTCACAGTTGCAGAAAATGGAACTTGCTGAACCGGCCAGGTCCAAGGAACAGGTGTGGGCTCCTGAGAGTCAGGATAGACAAGGGGCTGCAGCTTTGGCTTGTTTTCTAATCATTTTATCTGGCCCATGAGTGGGAGACAACTTCAAGAAAACCCTCTCCTAATGAGAGGAACCCAGGAGTCAGGGAGAGGAGGGGTGGGTGGTGGTTGGAGACAGAGGCCTGGTGCCCCGGGTGCAGTGGAAGTCTCTGGAAGACCAGGTGGAGGGAGGCCTCACGGAGTGATGCCCAGGGTCACAGACCTGTCGCAGCTGCTGTTTGTTAGTTCAAGTCCTGCTCTGAGGTGCTCTGTGTCAGCTCTGAGCGACAGGTGAGCTGGGGGTGCTCTGCAATGAGGGCTATGTGCACGGTTCCTGTGTGCCCAGCCCTGCCACGGTACCTGCAAGGGTAGCTCTGTATCCTGGGAGGGGCCTGACCACGAGAGCCCCGTGGGCTGGGGTGGGGGTGGGGTACCTGCCCAGGTGAGCTCCATATTCTGGGATTGGTCTGACCACGAGAGCCCCATGGGCTGCTGGGGACCTGGTAAAGGATGTCAGGACAGTCAGTGAAGCCACCGAGGATATACCTCCAGTTGCTCCTAATTCCTACACCCTGCTGGTCATTCTACCAACCACCAGGACATGGTATTCTGTATTAGTCTTCAATGATGCCTTCTTTTGTATTCCATTAGTCCCAGAGTCACAAGAAATTTTGGCTTGTGAGTGGCAGGACTCAACATACAACTAAAACAATACTTCCGGGCCGTCTGGCCCCAAGGGTGCAAAAATTCCCACACCATCTTTGGGGAAAGCTTAGCTAAAGACCTAAAAGTTCTACCTCTGGAAAAGGAAACGCTCCTTCAATATGCAGACGACATTCTGATCACCAGCCCTACTAAGGAGGCCTCTGAACTACCAAGCCAATAAAGGATAGAAGTTGTCCAAGAAAAAGCTCAAATATCACAGACTGCGGTGACCTGCCTGGGCTTCATTCTCACAGAAGGTCAGAGAAGCCCATCCCAGGAAAGGGAAGAAACCATTTTCAGCCTTACCCCTTTCTAAAACTAGAAGACAGCTTAGGGGTTCCTGGGGACGCCAGGGTTTGCTGCTTCTGGATCCCTAACTACAGTCTACTAGCTGGGCCTCTATATGAAACACTGAAAGGAAAAGATGATGATCCTTTTGAATAGAATCCAGAAGTGGCCTTTCAAGAATGGAAAGAGCAGTCAATTCAGACCCTTGCCCTGGAACTCCCTAATTTAGCTAAACCCTTTGACCTTTACATTCCCGGTGAAAGGTGAATCGCCATTGGAGAATTAGTGCAAAAACTGGGACCACTTGAAATGGAACAATGCAAGAATGCCATCCAGGTAGGATAAACTACGGTCACTAAGGGGCTTGGCCCACTGCCACATCTGGCCAAGATACTGGCGGTATCTAAAAACCTGGAAATCAGCAGCCCAAAAGGCCACCTCCCTCCTAAGGGAAAAGGACCCCACGTGGTGATCCTAACCACCAACCATGCCCTGAAGTTGCAGGGTTCGCTCCGTGGGCACACCGACCTCGAGTGAGGAGGCCCTCCAACTCCAACATCCAGAGAGATAACCGGGGGCAACAGGGCACCATGACGACTCGTGTGAACATCACTTGACCTGGAGTTTCTCTCATAAAACAACAAGAGTGTGTCCCAAAAGAGTAGACTACTGCTTGCAGGACTTACTGCACCCAGAGGGGAGCTAATAATCTTGGCGGGGGAACAGTATACCACACTGTCACCATAGAAAAGCCTACAGACACCGTGATGATGGTGGCCAATAAGACCGGCTGGACTCCTGTTTACTTCAAAAGGCTGTTGACTCAGTAGCCATCATGGTCCTTGGTCACCACTGACCCTGGACTGTCTGGGAGTTGAGCGGGCAGGGCTCTGACACCTGGTGCTGTTTGTACGTTAATTCAGGGGCCTAACTGAAGAAAGCGCAGGCTACTGGTCAGAGCATCTAGGCTGGCAGAGATGGTCAGCCTAAGGTGGCCGAACAAATGTGGGGCGGGGTGAAACCGGCCCCCACAGCGTCTCTGCACATCTCTTTCCTGGACCCTTAAAGGTCATTAGAATCTATAACACTTCCAATGCTGGTGCTCAGGTGGACGAGCAGGGAGGCAGGGGTCCTGGGGACAATCAACGTCACCGGGAGGCTGCTGGGGAGAAGCTCTGACCCTCGCCCCAGGGTATGAGGGCTCCCAACTCAGCACTCAGCAGTTACAGAAGAAGGGTCTGCACCCTCAGCACTCCAAGAATGAGGAACGGGACAAAAGGCAGAGGAGGGGTTTGTCCCCAGCAAAGCCCATTAAAAATCCCTGGGAGATAAAAATAGAATCTGGGCAATAAAGTCAAGTCTAACATTTTTTATCCTTTGTGCTTTGTCTAATTTCACGTGCTCCTAGGGTCCCGCATGCAGAGGTTCCACACCCGGCACTTCAGACCAGATTTCCTAGTGCAGAATGGCTGGGTCGACACCTCAGCTCCTGGGGCCCAGTGCAGACTCCACGATATAGAGCCTGAGCTACAGCCAACCCGGCCCTCGAGAGCTCCGCCGCCTCCCTCCCTCCCACTGACTCTGACAGGATCTCTACACAGCAGCCCAGCCCACAGCCCACGGGGTAGTGCATGCTCTCACCTCTCCATTCTCTGATCAAAATATAAAGTTTCCTTTGCTTGTGAACCAAACTCAGTCTCGATCTGTTGGCCCCAATGACACTGGGCAGGGGGACACTTGTTGGGGTCCACTCTGGAGGATCAGTAACAGAAATTGAGACTATTGTAACCTCAATGAACAGATGTGTGAGCCAAACTGTAGTTAACATAGAACAGTGTATAAGGCTCGGGTAAAATAAGATGTTTTTAACACTTCCATTTGATATTTCCATCACTTTTTATAAGCAAGTTCAGTGAAAAGGTTTGTCTTATTTGTCAGGTCAATATTAGAGAAACGAAGTGATTTCTTTCCAAGGATGTACAGCTAATAATCTTGGTTAAACCTTCAATCTTGTTTTAAATGCTTTTCCATTGAAAATGATACCTCTCTTTCAGCTCCCCCATTTCTGAGAAGTATAAAATCTTATAATTTATTATTACCAAAGGGGAAAGGTGGGAGGAGGGATAAATTAACAGTTTGGAATGAACACATACACACTGCTATGTATAAAATAGATCATCAACAAGGAACTACTGTATAGCACAGGGAACTACACTCAACATTTTGCAATAACCTATAAGGGGAAATAATCTGAAAAAGAATAGATATTTTTATTGACATCATCTATCAATGACAGTTAAAGTGTAGCCTAAGGGAAGCTGGTGGTGAGTGCTTCTGACCCTGAAGACTTCAATCATCTAAAGTTTGGACTCTGCCTACTTCCCAAGGCCCTTAATGAACATATGTGTAGCCGTAGCTTAAAAAATTCCCCAGTTTGGGTTTCGGGGAGACACTGATTTTGAAAAAGCCCTGGTGTTGTCCTTACATGAATGGGACTCTTCCTACTGCTAAAACATGTCTGTCACACCCAGAGGATGGTATACCGTCTGATCGGGAAGAGTTTGGAAAAGGCATCTCATCTCCTCATCTCCTGGTGCTCGGGTTCACCCCTCCAGCGTCTTTACTAACAGTCTCCCCACTTGGAGATGTCAGCACTGTCAACATCCTGTTGCGTACAGTTTGGAATTTGTCCAGAGGATGAAGCGGAAGGATGAGGAACAATGAGAGACAAGTCCTAGGTGTTCAGACAGGCACATGTCACTCTAATTTCCAATCAGGAAGACGAATTGACCAAAGGCTAGGGTTGCCCATGGAAACAGTATAGGGCTTGAGGAAATCCCGCTGCTTTGTGGCCAGTTCCCATAAACACGAGTTGAACAATGGAACTCAGGGGCAGTAAAATTCACAAAACTGCAGAGTTGAAAATATCCATCACTGAAAAATGTCTTGAGGAAAGTCAGAGAAAAGGACTTGTAAGCAAGGGAGAATGGCAGGAAAGGGATTTGAGGAGGTAGAAAGGACTCGCCATTAAGCACAAGAAAAGGAGCTGAACATTGCCAACATTGCAGTTGGCCAAAAAGGGTGTATGCGTTCTTTTCTGTATATATTCAAGAAAAGGGCATACACTTTTTTAGCCAACCAAACAGGTGGGCACTGGAAGTCAATACTACAAAAGATATCACTTCGCATCAGTCAGAAGAGCCATCCTCATAAAGCATAAACAACAGAAATGCAGGACAGGGCAACGAGAAGAGGGAGCCCTGTGAGACTTATAGTGGAAATGTATATTGCCAACGGCCATTCTGGAGAAGTGTATTGTGTTTACTAAAGCATCTACAAAATGAGCTACAGAGCATAGGGCACTTGCACTCATGGGCGTATATCTTGGGAAAAACAAAAATCGAGAGGACACAGGCACCCCAATGTTTACCCCCTCTCTGTTTAAAAGATCCTCGACTAGGATATAACTTAAATGTCTCTGGAGGGAAAAAATGGATAGAGATGTGGTACTTAGGTAGAGTGGAATATTATTCAGCCTGGAAATCAATGAAATATGGCCAGTTGTAACAACTCCGGAGGAGTTACGTATGATCATTCTAAGTGACAGAATTCAAAAAGAAAAAGACACATATCATAAGATATCACTTAAAGGTGGAATCCAAAATGGCTACACATGAAATAAATTACAAAACAAAAACATAGTCAAATATGTAGAAAACACGCATAAGGCTGCTAAACGGGAAAGGTGGGGAGGGGTGAGGCATCATCCAGGAGGTTGAAATTAGCAAAGATACCATTCCAAATACCAAACTGATAATCAACAAGGCCTACACGGTAGCTAAAAGAACTGCACTCAGCACACTCAAGTCACCGGAAAAGAATATATACGACTGGTAAGAATCTGAAAAAGAATTTATTGATGTCTCTCTGTACGTGAATCAAGTGGATGTACAGCAGCAAGAAACAGAGCTTTGAAAATCAGCTGTAACCAATATAGTAATAAATTGAAAAAAATAAACGACAGAGAGACAGAGAAAACCTCTTACAACTTTTCCTCAGGGACGGTGATGCAACATGGATTGAACACATCTAGACCCACAGCAGGATGAGACATAAGGCTGGAAACTGTTTGCGCTAAGAGAAATGTGAGGTTGGGTGAGGAAATGCACACCCTTTAAAGTAATACTACCTGGTACCCATTCAATGGGTCCCAAATCTGCAGGTTCAAGGGATCTTCCTACAGCTAAAACATGCATGGAAAACCCAGAGGACTGTACACCATGTGATCGGGAGATGTGTCTAAAATGCACCTCATTTATCCTCTCCTGCTGCTCCTGTTCACCATTCCAGCCACGCTACTTAGAATCTCCCCACTTGGAGAATCAGCACATTTAAACTTCTGTTTCACACATTTTGCAAATTGTGAGGAGGATGAACGGGAAGAGGGGGAACCAATGAGAGAAGAGTTGTAGGGGTTTGGACGGGCACATATCACTCTAATTTCCCATTAAGAGTAAGAATTAAAGGAAGGCTCAGCCTGCCTCGCCGGAGCCAAAATAGGGCCTGAAGCAATCCTGTGGGTTTGAGGCCAGCTCACAAAAGAGCAACTTAAAAAAATGGAGCTCAGGGTCACTGCAATTCACAAACCTGCAGAGTTATAAATGAAAACTAACGTCCAAAAATATGTTGAGGTAAGGCAAAGAAGAGGATCTGAATGCAAGACAGAATTGCAAGAAACAGATTTCAAGAGATAGATTGGACTCGTCTTTAACGCACATGAAAAGCGGCAGAATTTCGACAATGATGCAGTTGGCCCAAAAGGGCGTATGCGTTTTTTCCTGATTATATCCAGGAAAAAACGCATACGCACTTTATGGGCAACGAAGCAAGCAAGCAATGCAAATGTGCACAACAAAGAAGTCTCACTTCCCACCGGTCAAAAGGGCCATCCTAAAAAATTGTAAAAACCAGAAATGCAGGACAGGCCATGGAGAACAGGGAGCCTTTATACGCTGATGGGCAGTGTGTGAACTGCCGAGAGCCACTCTGGAGAAGTGTATGGTGGTTCCTAAATCATCTAAAAAACAGAGCTACAGAGCATAGGACACTTCCAATCATGGGAGTATATCTAGGGAAGTCTAAAAATCAACAAGACACAAGCACACCACAGTTTAGGGCTACTCTGTTTACAAGAACCTCAACTTCAGTACACCTTAAATATCCCAGGAAAGAGAAAAATGGATAAAGAAGATGTGGTACTTATGTACAATGGAATATCTCTTCACCATGAAATCAATGTAATAAGGCTAGTAGAAGGATAAAGAGTGGATTTAGGTCCGATAATACTACTTGAAATAAGTCAAACAGAAAAAGAAACATATCATAAGATATCACTTATAGAGGGAGGGTAAATATGGCTGCACAAGAAATGAATTACAGAACAGAACAGTGTCTCACATTTAGAAAACACACTTATGTCAGCTTAAGGGGAAAGGAGAGGTGGGGTGATGCATAAAACCAGAGTTTGAAATTAGCACAGATACCGTTCAATAAACCAAATAGGTATTAGACAAGATCTACACCTTGCTCAATGAACTGGCCTCAACACACCCTATACACCGCAGAGAAATATATCTGAGGAATAAGAATCTTAAAACCCATGTATTGATATATCTCCATAAGGGAATCAAGTGTGTGCAGAGCGGCACAAACACAGCAGTGAAAAGGAGCTAAACCCCATTATAGAAATAAATTTTAAAAACAAAACGCTGAAACAATGAAAGAGAGAAAAATTCTTACAAAATTCGCTCAGGGGCTGTGATGCAACCTGGATTGACCACATATAAACCCACAGCTGGATAAGACATAAGGCTGGACACTTGGGGCTGACAGGATTGGTGAGCTTTGGTGAGCAACTGCCGAAAGTTTAATGCAATACTTCATGCTACTCAGTCCAAGGGTCCCAACACTCCAGGTTGAAGGGAATCTTCCTACAGCTAAACCATGCTTGGGAAACCCAGCGACTGGTATACCATATGATCGGGAAAGGTTTCTAAAACGCACCTCATTTTTCCTCTCCTGGGGCTCCGGATCGACATTCCAGCCGCTTTACTAACAACATCCCCACATGGAGTCAATGCCTTTAAGTTCTGGTATCGCACAGTCTGCAGTTAGTGCAGAGGATGAATGGGAATAGGGGGAACCAGTGAGAAACTAGCTGTAGCGGTTTCAATGGGCACATGTCACTCTAATATCACATCAGTAAGAAGAATTAACCAAAGGCACAGCAAGGTGCCCCAGAAGAAAAATAGGGCTTCAAGGAATCCTGTGGTTACGGGGCAAGACCACAAAAATAAGAGCTAAAAAATGGAGCTAAGGGCCACTGCAATTCAAAAACCTGCAGAGTTATAAAGGCCGACTATTTTTAAAAAATATATTGAGGTAAGGCTATGAAGAGGCATTGAAAGCAAGGCAGAATTGCAGGAAACCGATTTCAGGAGGTAGACTGGAATTGCATTGAAAACATATGAAGAGAGTCAGAAACTCGACAATGATGCACTTGGCCAAAAAGGGCGTATGTGTTTTTTCCTGAATATATTCAGGAAAAAACACATACGCCCTTTTTGGCCAACCAAGCAAGCTTGCAAAGGAAATCTGCACTACAATGAAGTCTCACTTCCCCCCGGTCAAAAGGGCCATCTGAAAAAAGTGTAAAATCCAGAAAGGCAACAGGCCATTGAGAACTGGGAGCCTTGTTATGCTGATGGGCGGGATGTAAATTGCCAACAGACACTTGGGAGAAGTGTATGGTGTTTCCTGAAACATCTAAAAAACAAAGCAACAGAGCCTAGGGCACTTCCACTTATGGTCCTATAGCTTAGGGAAATTAAAATCAAAAAAACACAGCCACCCCAAAGTTTGGAACGGTTCTGTTTACAAGAACCCAGTTTACAGTACAAGTTCAACATTGCAGAAAGTGAAAAATGGATAAAGAAGTTGTGGTATTTACTTACAAAGCAATATCACTCAGCAATGAAATCTATGTCATCAGGCCCTTAGCAGCACAATGAGTGGATTCAGGTACGATGATTCTAACTGAAATAAGTCACACAGAAAAAGAAACATCATAAGATATCACTAATACACGGAATGTAAACTTGGCTACACAGGAACTGAATTACAGAACAGAACCGGGTCTCAAATTTAGAAAACCAACTTATGCTTGCTTAAGGGGAAAGGTGAGTTGGGGTGCTGCATAAAACCAGAGATTGAAATGAGCACAGATAAAGTTCCTTAAGCCAAATATGGAATAGACAAGAGCTACTCCTTGCTCAACGAAATGGACTCAACACCGCATATTAAACGCCTAAGAATGTACCTGACTAGTAAGTATCTTAAAACCTATGGATTGCTATGTCTCCGAAAGAGAATCAAGCATGTGTACAGGGGCATAAACGCAGCAGTGATAGGATTGGAGAGGTTCGTGAGGAAATGAAGACCCTTTGAAGTCATATTGCATGATACCCATTCCACGGGTTTTAACTACCCAGGTTTAAGATATTCTTCCTTCAGCTAAAACATGCATGTGTCCCTAGAGTATGATCAACCATGTGATCGGGAGACGTGTTCAAATATGTCTCAGTTTTCGTACCCTGGTACTCGGGTGCAACATTCCAGACGCTTTACTAACACTCTCCCGACTTGGAGAGTCAGTCCCTTTAACCTCCTGTTTGGCCCAGTTTGCAATTTCTGCGGAAAATGTACAGGAATAGCGAGAACCAATGAGAGACTAGCTGGAGGTGTCTGGACGGGCAAATTTAACTCTCATTTCCCACCAGGAAGAGGAATTAACCAAAGGCTCAGCGTGCCGTGCCGGAACCAGATTAGGGCCTGAAGCCATGCTGCGGTGTTGCGGCCAGGTCACAAG
Organism: Stenella coeruleoalba; assembly: GCF_951394435.1. Classification (NCBI taxonomy): domain Eukaryota; kingdom Metazoa; phylum Chordata; class Mammalia; order Artiodactyla; family Delphinidae; genus Stenella; species Stenella coeruleoalba. The sequence goes on along the minus strand of NC_137149.1, from coordinate 88,380,296 downwards.
AAAGCGAGTTGAAGAAAGGAGCTCAGGGGCACTGTAATTCACAAACCTGCAGAGTTATAAATGACAGCTATCGTCCAAAAATATACTGAAGTAAGGCTGCCAAGAGGACTTGAAAGTGGGGCAGAATTGCAGGAAACCGATTTCAGGAGGTAGACTGGAATTGCATTGAAAGCATAGGAAAAGAGGCAAAACGTCCACAATGATGCACTTGGCCAAAAAGGGCGTATGCGTTTTTTCCTGAATATATTCAGGAAAAAACGCATACGCCCTTTTTGGCCAACCAAGCAAGCTTGCAAAGGAAATCTGCACTACAATGAAGTCTCACTTCCCCCCGGTCAAAAGGGCCATCTGAAAAAAGTGTAAAATCCAGAAAGGCAGGACAGGCCATGGAGAACTGGGAGCCTTGTTATGCTGATGGGCGGGATGTAAATTGCCAACAGACACTCGGGAGAAGTGTATGGTGTTTCCTGAAACATCTAAAAAACAAAGCAACAGATCCTAGGGCACTTCCACTTATGGTCCTATAGCTTAGGGAAATTAAAATCAAAAAGACACAGCCACCCCAAAGTTTGGGACGCCTCTGTTTACAAGAACCTCATTTACCGTACAAGTTCAATATCACAGAAAGTGAAAAATGGATATAGAACTTGTGGTACTTACGTACAATGCAGTATCACTCAGCAATGATATCTATGTCATCAGGACCGTAGCAGCATAATGAGTGGATTCAGGTACGATGATACTAACTGAAATAAGTCACACAGAAAAAGAAACATCATAAGATATAACTAATACACGGAATGTAAACTTGGCTACACAGGAACTGCATTCCAAAACAGAACAGGGTCTCAAATTTAGAAAACCAACTTATGCTTGCTTAAGGGGAAAGGTGAGTTGCGGTGCTGCATAAAACCAGAGATTGAAATGAGCACAGATAAAGTTCCTTAAGCCAAATATGGAATAGACAAGAGCTACTCCTTGCTCAACGAAATGGACTCAACACCCCATATTAAACGCCTAAGAATGTACCTGACTAGTAAGTATCTTAAAACCTATGGATTGCTATGTCTCCAAAAGAGAATCAAGCGTGTGTACAGGGGCATAAACGCAGCAGTGATAGGATTGGAGAGGTTCGGTGAGCAAATGAAGACCCTTTGAAGACATATTGCATGGTACCCATTCCACGGGTCTCAACTCTCAAGGTTTAAGGTATTCTTCCTTTAGCTAAAACACGCATGTGGAACCCAGAGTATGATCAACCGTGTGAACGGGAGACGTGTTCAAATATGTCTCAGTTTTCCTCCCCTGGTACTCGGGTGCAACATTCCAGACGCTTTACTAACACTCTCCCCACTTGGAGAGTCAGCGCCTTTAACCTCATGTTTGGCCCAGTTTCCAATTTCTGCGGAAGATGAACAGGAATAGGGAGAACCAATGAGAGACTAGCTGGAGGTGTCTGGACGGGCAAATTTAACTCTCATTTCCCACCAGGAAGAGGAAATAACCAAAGGCTCAGCGTGCCGTGCCGGAACCAGATTAGGGCCTGAAGCCATGCTGCGGTGTTGCGGCCAGGTCACAAGAAAGCGAGTTGAAGAAAGGAGCTCAGGGGCACTGTAATTCACAAACCTGCAGAGTTATAAATGACAGCTATCGTCCAAAAATAGACTGAAGTAAGGCTGCCAAGAGGACTTGAAAGCGGGGCAGAATTGCAGGAAACCGATTTCAGGAGGTAGACTGGAATTGCATTGAAAGCATAGGAAAAGAGGCAGAACGTCCACAATGATGCACTTGGCCAAAAAGGGCGTATGCGTTTTTTCCTGAATATATTCAGGAAAAAACGCATACGCCCTTTTTGGCCAACCAAGCAAGCTTGCAAAGGAAATCTGCACTACAATGAAGTCTCACTTCCCCCCGGTCAAAAGGGCCATCTGAAAAAAGTGTAAAATCCAGAAAGGCAGGACAGGCCATGGAGAACTGGGAGCCTTGTTATGCTGATGGGCGGGATGTAAATTGCCAACAGACACTCGGGAGAAGTGTATGGTGTTTCCTGAAACATCTAAAAAACAAAGCAACAGATCCTAGGGCACTTCCACTTATGGTCCTATAGCTTAGGGAAATTAAAATCAAAAAGACACAGCCACCCCAAAGTTTGGGACGCCTCTGTTTACAAGAACCTCATTTACCGTACAAGTTCAATATCACAGAAAGTGAAAAATGGATAAAGAACTTGTGGTACTTACGTACAATGCAGTATCACTCAGCAATGAAATCTATGTCATCAGGACCGTAGCAGCATAATGAGTGGATTCAGGTACGATGATTCTAACTGAAATAAGTCACACAGAAAAAGAAACATCATAAGATATCACTAATACACGGAATGTAAACTTGGCTACACAGGAACTGCATTCCAAAACAGAACAGGGTCTCAAATTTAGAAAACCAACTTATGCTTGCTTAAGGGGAAAGGTGAGTTGCGGTGCTGCATAAAACCAGAGATTGAAATGAGCACAGATAAAGTTCCTTAAGCCAAATATGGAATAGACAAGAGCTACTCCTTGCTCAACGAAATGGACTCAACACCCCATATTAAACGCCTAAGAATGTACCTGACTAGTAAGTATCTTAAAACCTATGGATTGCTATGTCTCCAAAAGAGAATCAAGCGTGTGTACAGGGGCATAAACGCAGCAGTGATAGGATTGGAGAGGTTCGGTGAGCAAATGAAGACCCTTTGAAGACATATTGCATGGTACCCATTCCACGGGTCTCAACTCTCAAGGTTTAAGGTATTCTTCCTTCAGCTAAAACACGCATGTGGAACCCAGAGTATGATCAACCGTGTGAACGGGAGACGTGTTCAAATATGTCTCAGTTTTCCTCCCCTGGTACTCGGGTGCAACATTCCAGACGCTTTACTAACACTCTCCCCACTTGGAGAGTCAGCGCCTTTAACCTCATGTTTGGCCCAGTTTCCAATTTCTGCGGAAGATGAACAGGAATAGGGAGAACCAATGAGAGACTAGCTGGAGGTGTCTGGACGGGCAAATTTAACTCTCATTTCCCACCAGGAAGAGGAAATAACCAAAGGCTCAGCGTGCCGTGCCGGAACCAGATTAGGGCCTGAAGCCATGCTGCGGTGTTGCGGCCAGGTCACAAGAAAGCGAGTTGAAGAAAGGAGCTCAGGGGCACTGTAATTCACAAACCTACAGAGTTATAAATGACAGCTATCGTCCAAAAATATACTGAAGTAAGGCTGCCAAGAGGACTTGAAAGCGGGGCAGAATTGCAGGAAACCGATTTCAGGAGGTAGACTGGAATTGCATTGAAAGCATAGGAAAAGAGGCAGAACGTCCACAATGATGCACTTGGCCAAAAAGGGCGTATGCGTTTTTTCCTGAATATATTCAGGAAAAAACGCATACGCCCTTTTTGGCCAACCAAGCAAGCTTGCAAAGGAAATATACACTACAATGAAGTCTCACTTCCCCGCGGTCAAAAGGGCCATCTGAAAAAAGTGTAAAATCCAGAAAGGCAACAGGCCATGGAGAACTGGGAGCCTTGTTATGCTGATGGGCGGGATGTAAATTGCCAACAGACACTCGGGAGACGTGTATGGTGTTTCCTGAAACATCTAAAAAACAAAGCAACAGAGCCTAGGGCACTTCCACTTATGGTCCTATAGCTTAGGGAAATTAATATCAAAAAGACACAGCAACCCCAAAATTTGGGACGGCTCTTTTTACAGGAATCTCTTCTACGGCACAGGTTAAATATCCCAGACAGCAAATAATGGATAAAGAAGTTGCGGTACTTCTGTACAACAGAATACCACTCAGCAATGAAATCTATGTCACCAGGCCCGTACCAGCATAATGAGTGGATTGAGGCACGATGATTTTAAGTGAAATAAGTCACACAGAAAAAGAAACATCATAAGGTATCACTAATACACGGAATGTGAACTTGGCTACACATGAACTGAATTACAAAACAGAACAGGGTGTCAAGTTTAGAAAACCAACTTATGCCTGCTTAAGGGGGAAGGTGAGTTGGGGTGCTGCATAAAAGCAGAGTTTGAAATTAGCACAGATACCGTTCCATAAGCCAAATATGTAATAGACAAGAGCTACCCCTTGCTCAACGAAATGGATTCAACAATGAGGTATCACCTCACACCTGGTAGAATAGGCATCATTGAAAATCTACAAACAAAAAATGCTGGAAAGGGTGTGGAGAAAAGGAACCCTCTTCCACTATTGTTGGGAATATAAATTGATACAGTCATTATGGAGAACAATATGGAATTTCTTAAGAAACTAACAATAGAATTACCATATGATACAGCAATCCCAGTACTGGACATATACCCAGACAAAACCATAAATCAAAAAGAGTCATTCACCGCAATGTTCATTGCATCACTATTTACAATATCGAGGTAATGGAAGCAACCTAAATGCCCACAGACAGACGAATGCATAAAGCTGTGGTACATATATAAAATGGAATATTACTAAGCCATGAAAAGGAATGAAATTGGGTCATTTGTAGAGACGTCGATGGATCTAGAGACTGTCATACAGAGTGAAGTAAGTCAGAAAGAGAAAAACAAATCTTGTATATTCATGCATATATGTGGAACCTAGAAAAACTGTACAGATTAACCATTTTGCAAGGCATAAATAGAGCAACAGATGTAGACAACAAACGTATGGACAACAAGGGGGGAAAGCTGTTGGGGGGTGGTGGTGGGAGGAGTTGAGAGACTGGGATTGGCATGTATACATTTATATGTATAAAATAGATAACCAATAAGAACCTGCTGTATAAAAATATAAAATAAAATTCAAAATTAATAAGAAGTAAAATTTAAAAAATAAAACAGAAAAAACAATTATTCCCTGCACATACATGTATTTATATGAATAAATTATTTCCATGCTTATATCTGTAAATACAAAAAAGAGGAATAAAATCTACCTTGAACCAAAAATGAAAAAGAGAAAAAAAACACAGAACCCACCAGTTACACAGAGGAAAACCGTATCAGGGCACTTGCTCCAGTTGTAAACAATTCTGAAGTTGGTCAGTGGTGGGGAATCGTCTCCCATTCAGCCAGCAGCCCCCACGCAACAAGCGTCCTCATTGCAAAGCTGGGGCACCGTGCCGAGGCATCTGTGAGTAAACGTGAGCTGAGCCCCAGGCCAGTTGCTGCTGAACTATTCCCACCCGTCCCAGGTAAAACACCTGAATATATACAAGGACTTGAAAGCCTAGAGGAAGGGCCATAGAGCCACACGAGTGACAGCATGCCGGCCGACTTGGTGCCTGCAGGCCAGCCAGGATGGTCCTGGCCCTGGGTGCTCTTCTGGAAGATTTCCATTTCCCTGCCTGAGATACCCGTCCTGTCCCTGCCCCCACTGCTTTTTTCCTTCCTCACCTCTGCCCAGGGAGAAATTCCAGCAGCAGGTATGGGTGACACATCCTCTTCTTTAGCAGGTGGCAGCCTGGCAACTGCTGCAGAAAGTCCAGCAGAGCCCCACTCACACTGGGCCACCCACAAAGCCGTGGCCTCTCACTCCCTCCCACCAGCCCAGCCCCGAGACTGCTGACAGGGCAGAGAAAATGGCGTCAGGCACGGCTGCAGGGGCTCTTGCTGCCTGGAGTGGTATTTATATTGATCTCAACCCAGGCACACCTGGGGAGGGCTGGCCGGCACGGTAAGGCTGCCCAGGTCAGCCAATCATCACCCCTCAGGGGCTCACAGTTGCAGAAAATGGAACTTGCTGAACCGGCCAGGTCCAAGGAACAGGTGTGGGCTCCTGAGAGTCAGGATAGACAAGGGGCTGCAGCTTTGGCTTGTTTTCTAATCATTTTATCTGGCCCATGAGTGGGAGACAACTTCAAGAAAACCCTCTCCTAATGAGAGGAACCCAGGAGTCAGGGAGAGGAGGGGTGGGTGGTGGTTGGAGACAGAGGCCTGGTGCCCCGGGTGCAGTGGAAGTCTCTGGAAGACCAGGTGGAGGGAGGCCTCACGGAGTGATGCCCAGGGTCACAGACCTGTCGCAGCTGCTGTTTGTTAGTTCAAGTCCTGCTCTGAGGTGCTCTGTGTCAGCTCTGAGCGACAGGTGAGCTGGGGGTGCTCTGCAATGAGGGCTATGTGCACGGTTCCTGTGTGCCCAGCCCTGCCACGGTACCTGCAAGGGTAGCTCTGTATCCTGGGAGGGGCCTGACCACGAGAGCCCCGTGGGCTGGGGTGGGGGTGGGGTACCTGCCCAGGTGAGCTCCATATTCTGGGATTGGTCTGACCACGAGAGCCCCATGGGCTGCTGGGGACCTGGTAAAGGATGTCAGGACAGTCAGTGAAGCCACCGAGGATATACCTCCAGTTGCTCCTAATTCCTACACCCTGCTGGTCATTCTACCAACCACCAGGACATGGTATTCTGTATTAGTCTTCAATGATGCCTTCTTTTGTATTCCATTAGTCCCAGAGTCACAAGAAATTTTGGCTTGTGAGTGGCAGGACTCAACATACAACTAAAACAATACTTCCGGGCCGTCTGGCCCCAAGGGTGCAAAAATTCCCACACCATCTTTGGGGAAAGCTTAGCTAAAGACCTAAAAGTTCTACCTCTGGAAAAGGAAACGCTCCTTCAATATGCAGACGACATTCTGATCACCAGCCCTACTAAGGAGGCCTCTGAACTACCAAGCCAATAAAGGATAGAAGTTGTCCAAGAAAAAGCTCAAATATCACAGACTGCGGTGACCTGCCTGGGCTTCATTCTCACAGAAGGTCAGAGAAGCCCATCCCAGGAAAGGGAAGAAACCATTTTCAGCCTTACCCCTTTCTAAAACTAGAAGACAGCTTAGGGGTTCCTGGGGACGCCAGGGTTTGCTGCTTCTGGATCCCTAACTACAGTCTACTAGCTGGGCCTCTATATGAAACACTGAAAGGAAAAGATGATGATCCTTTTGAATAGAATCCAGAAGTGGCCTTTCAAGAATGGAAAGAGCAGTCAATTCAGACCCTTGCCCTGGAACTCCCTAATTTAGCTAAACCCTTTGACCTTTACATTCCCGGTGAAAGGTGAATCGCCATTGGAGAATTAGTGCAAAAACTGGGACCACTTGAAATGGAACAATGCAAGAATGCCATCCAGGTAGGATAAACTACGGTCACTAAGGGGCTTGGCCCACTGCCACATCTGGCCAAGATACTGGCGGTATCTAAAAACCTGGAAATCAGCAGCCCAAAAGGCCACCTCCCTCCTAAGGGAAAAGGACCCCACGTGGTGATCCTAACCACCAACCATGCCCTGAAGTTGCAGGGTTCGCTCCGTGGGCACACCGACCTCGAGTGAGGAGGCCCTCCAACTCCAACATCCAGAGAGATAACCGGGGGCAACAGGGCACCATGACGACTCGTGTGAACATCACTTGACCTGGAGTTTCTCTCATAAAACAACAAGAGTGTGTCCCAAAAGAGTAGACTACTGCTTGCAGGACTTACTGCACCCAGAGGGGAGCTAATAATCTTGGCGGGGGAACAGTATACCACACTGTCACCATAGAAAAGCCTACAGACACCGTGATGATGGTGGCCAATAAGACCGGCTGGACTCCTGTTTACTTCAAAAGGCTGTTGACTCAGTAGCCATCATGGTCCTTGGTCACCACTGACCCTGGACTGTCTGGGAGTTGAGCGGGCAGGGCTCTGACACCTGGTGCTGTTTGTACGTTAATTCAGGGGCCTAACTGAAGAAAGCGCAGGCTACTGGTCAGAGCATCTAGGCTGGCAGAGATGGTCAGCCTAAGGTGGCCGAACAAATGTGGGGCGGGGTGAAACCGGCCCCCACAGCGTCTCTGCACATCTCTTTCCTGGACCCTTAAAGGTCATTAGAATCTATAACACTTCCAATGCTGGTGCTCAGGTGGACGAGCAGGGAGGCAGGGGTCCTGGGGACAATCAACGTCACCGGGAGGCTGCTGGGGAGAAGCTCTGACCCTCGCCCCAGGGTATGAGGGCTCCCAACTCAGCACTCAGCAGTTACAGAAGAAGGGTCTGCACCCTCAGCACTCCAAGAATGAGGAACGGGACAAAAGGCAGAGGAGGGGTTTGTCCCCAGCAAAGCCCATTAAAAATCCCTGGGAGATAAAAATAGAATCTGGGCAATAAAGTCAAGTCTAACATTTTTTATCCTTTGTGCTTTGTCTAATTTCACGTGCTCCTAGGGTCCCGCATGCAGAGGTTCCACACCCGGCACTTCAGACCAGATTTCCTAGTGCAGAATGGCTGGGTCGACACCTCAGCTCCTGGGGCCCAGTGCAGACTCCACGATATAGAGCCTGAGCTACAGCCAACCCGGCCCTCGAGAGCTCCGCCGCCTCCCTCCCTCCCACTGACTCTGACAGGATCTCTACACAGCAGCCCAGCCCACAGCCCACGGGGTAGTGCATGCTCTCACCTCTCCATTCTCTGATCAAAATATAAAGTTTCCTTTGCTTGTGAACCAAACTCAGTCTCGATCTGTTGGCCCCAATGACACTGGGCAGGGGGACACTTGTTGGGGTCCACTCTGGAGGATCAGTAACAGAAATTGAGACTATTGTAACCTCAATGAACAGATGTGTGAGCCAAACTGTAGTTAACATAGAACAGTGTATAAGGCTCGGGTAAAATAAGATGTTTTTAACACTTCCATTTGATATTTCCATCACTTTTTATAAGCAAGTTCAGTGAAAAGGTTTGTCTTATTTGTCAGGTCAATATTAGAGAAACGAAGTGATTTCTTTCCAAGGATGTACAGCTAATAATCTTGGTTAAACCTTCAATCTTGTTTTAAATGCTTTTCCATTGAAAATGATACCTCTCTTTCAGCTCCCCCATTTCTGAGAAGTATAAAATCTTATAATTTATTATTACCAAAGGGGAAAGGTGGGAGGAGGGATAAATTAACAGTTTGGAATGAACACATACACACTGCTATGTATAAAATAGATCATCAACAAGGAACTACTGTATAGCACAGGGAACTACACTCAACATTTTGCAATAACCTATAAGGGGAAATAATCTGAAAAAGAATAGATATTTTTATTGACATCATCTATCAATGACAGTTAAAGTGTAGCCTAAGGGAAGCTGGTGGTGAGTGCTTCTGACCCTGAAGACTTCAATCATCTAAAGTTTGGACTCTGCCTACTTCCCAAGGCCCTTAATGAACATATGTGTAGCCGTAGCTTAAAAAATTCCCCAGTTTGGGTTTCGGGGAGACACTGATTTTGAAAAAGCCCTGGTGTTGTCCTTACATGAATGGGACTCTTCCTACTGCTAAAACATGTCTGTCACACCCAGAGGATGGTATACCGTCTGATCGGGAAGAGTTTGGAAAAGGCATCTCATCTCCTCATCTCCTGGTGCTCGGGTTCACCCCTCCAGCGTCTTTACTAACAGTCTCCCCACTTGGAGATGTCAGCACTGTCAACATCCTGTTGCGTACAGTTTGGAATTTGTCCAGAGGATGAAGCGGAAGGATGAGGAACAATGAGAGACAAGTCCTAGGTGTTCAGACAGGCACATGTCACTCTAATTTCCAATCAGGAAGACGAATTGACCAAAGGCTAGGGTTGCCCATGGAAACAGTATAGGGCTTGAGGAAATCCCGCTGCTTTGTGGCCAGTTCCCATAAACACGAGTTGAACAATGGAACTCAGGGGCAGTAAAATTCACAAAACTGCAGAGTTGAAAATATCCATCACTGAAAAATGTCTTGAGGAAAGTCAGAGAAAAGGACTTGTAAGCAAGGGAGAATGGCAGGAAAGGGATTTGAGGAGGTAGAAAGGACTCGCCATTAAGCACAAGAAAAGGAGCTGAACATTGCCAACATTGCAGTTGGCCAAAAAGGGTGTATGCGTTCTTTTCTGTATATATTCAAGAAAAGGGCATACACTTTTTTAGCCAACCAAACAGGTGGGCACTGGAAGTCAATACTACAAAAGATATCACTTCGCATCAGTCAGAAGAGCCATCCTCATAAAGCATAAACAACAGAAATGCAGGACAGGGCAACGAGAAGAGGGAGCCCTGTGAGACTTATAGTGGAAATGTATATTGCCAACGGCCATTCTGGAGAAGTGTATTGTGTTTACTAAAGCATCTACAAAATGAGCTACAGAGCATAGGGCACTTGCACTCATGGGCGTATATCTTGGGAAAAACAAAAATCGAGAGGACACAGGCACCCCAATGTTTACCCCCTCTCTGTTTAAAAGATCCTCGACTAGGATATAACTTAAATGTCTCTGGAGGGAAAAAATGGATAGAGATGTGGTACTTAGGTAGAGTGGAATATTATTCAGCCTGGAAATCAATGAAATATGGCCAGTTGTAACAACTCCGGAGGAGTTACGTATGATCATTCTAAGTGACAGAATTCAAAAAGAAAAAGACACATATCATAAGATATCACTTAAAGGTGGAATCCAAAATGGCTACACATGAAATAAATTACAAAACAAAAACATAGTCAAATATGTAGAAAACACGCATAAGGCTGCTAAACGGGAAAGGTGGGGAGGGGTGAGGCATCATCCAGGAGGTTGAAATTAGCAAAGATACCATTCCAAATACCAAACTGATAATCAACAAGGCCTACACGGTAGCTAAAAGAACTGCACTCAGCACACTCAAGTCACCGGAAAAGAATATATACGACTGGTAAGAATCTGAAAAAGAATTTATTGATGTCTCTCTGTACGTGAATCAAGTGGATGTACAGCAGCAAGAAACAGAGCTTTGAAAATCAGCTGTAACCAATATAGTAATAAATTGAAAAAAATAAACGACAGAGAGACAGAGAAAACCTCTTACAACTTTTCCTCAGGGACGGTGATGCAACATGGATTGAACACATCTAGACCCACAGCAGGATGAGACATAAGGCTGGAAACTGTTTGCGCTAAGAGAAATGTGAGGTTGGGTGAGGAAATGCACACCCTTTAAAGTAATACTACCTGGTACCCATTCAATGGGTCCCAAATCTGCAGGTTCAAGGGATCTTCCTACAGCTAAAACATGCATGGAAAACCCAGAGGACTGTACACCATGTGATCGGGAGATGTGTCTAAAATGCACCTCATTTATCCTCTCCTGCTGCTCCTGTTCACCATTCCAGCCACGCTACTTAGAATCTCCCCACTTGGAGAATCAGCACATTTAAACTTCTGTTTCACACATTTTGCAAATTGTGAGGAGGATGAACGGGAAGAGGGGGAACCAATGAGAGAAGAGTTGTAGGGGTTTGGACGGGCACATATCACTCTAATTTCCCATTAAGAGTAAGAATTAAAGGAAGGCTCAGCCTGCCTCGCCGGAGCCAAAATAGGGCCTGAAGCAATCCTGTGGGTTTGAGGCCAGCTCACAAAAGAGCAACTTAAAAAATGGAGCTCAGGGTCACTGCAATTCACAAACCTGCAGAGTTATAAATGAAAACTAACGTCCAAAAATATGTTGAGGTAAGGCAAAGAAGAGGATCTGAATGCAAGACAGAATTGCAAGAAACAGATTTCAAGAGATAGATTGGACTCGTCTTTAACGCACATGAAAAGCGGCAGAATTTCGACAATGATGCAGTTGGCCCAAAAGGGCGTATGCGTTTTTTCCTGATTATATCCAGGAAAAAACGCATACGCACTTTATGGGCAACGAAGCAAGCAAGCAATGCAAATGTGCACAACAAAGAAGTCTCACTTCCCACCGGTCAAAAGGGCCATCCTAAAAAATTGTAAAAACCAGAAATGCAGGACAGGCCATGGAGAACAGGGAGCCTTTATACGCTGATGGGCAGTGTGTGAACTGCCGAGAGCCACTCTGGAGAAGTGTATGGTGGTTCCTAAATCATCTAAAAAACAGAGCTACAGAGCATAGGACACTTCCAATCATGGGAGTATATCTAGGGAAGTCTAAAAATCAACAAGACACAAGCACACCACAGTTTAGGGCTACTCTGTTTACAAGAACCTCAACTTCAGTACACCTTAAATATCCCAGGAAAGAGAAAAATGGATAAAGAAGATGTGGTACTTATGTACAATGGAATATCTCTTCACCATGAAATCAATGTAATAAGGCTAGTAGAAGGATAAAGAGTGGATTTAGGTCCGATAATACTACTTGAAATAAGTCAAACAGAAAAAGAAACATATCATAAGATATCACTTATAGAGGGAGGGTAAATATGGCTGCACAAGAAATGAATTACAGAACAGAACAGTGTCTCACATTTAGAAAACACACTTATGTCAGCTTAAGGGGAAAGGAGAGGTGGGGTGATGCATAAAACCAGAGTTTGAAATTAGCACAGATACCGTTCAATAAACCAAATAGGTATTAGACAAGATCTACACCTTGCTCAATGAACTGGCCTCAACACACCCTATACACCGCAGAGAAATATATCTGAGTAATAAGAATCTTAAAACCCATGTATTGATATATCTCCATAAGGGAATCAAGTGTGTGCAGAGCGGCACAAACACAGCAGTGAAAATGAGCTAAACCCCATTATAGAAATAAATTTTAAAAACAAAACGCTGAAACAATGAAAGAGAGAAAAATTCTTACAAAATTCGCTCAGGGGCTGTGATGCAACCTGGATTGACCACATATAAACCCACAGCTGGATAAGACATAAGGCTGGACACTTGGGGCTGACAGGATTGGTGAGCTTTGGTGAGCAACTGCCGAAAGTTTAATGCAATACTTCATGCTACTCAGTCCAAGGGTCCCAACACTCCAGGTTGAAGGGAATCTTCCTACAGCTAAACCATGCTTGGGAAACCCAGCGACTGGTATACCATATGATCGGGAAAGGTTTCTAAAACGCACCTCATTTTTCCTCTCCTGGGGCTCCGGATCGACATTCCAGCCGCTTTACTAACAACATCCCCACATGGAGTCAATGCCTTTAAGTTCTGGTATCGCACAGTCTGCAGTTAGTGCAGAGGATGAATGGGAATAGGGGGAACCAGTGAGAAACTAGCTGTAGCGGTTTCAATGGGCACATGTCACTCTAATATCACATCAGTAAGAAGAATTAACCAAAGGCACAGCAAGGTGCCCCAGAAGAAAAATAGGGCTTCAAGGAATCCTGTGGTTACGGGGCAAGACCACAAAAATAAGAGCTAAAAAATGGAGCTAAGGGCCACTGCAATTCAAAAACCTGCAGAGTTATAAAGGCCGACTATTTTTAAAAAATATATTGAGGTAAGGCTATGAAGAGGCATTGAAAGCAAGGCAGAATTGCAGGAAACCGATTTCAGGAGGTAGACTGGAATTGCATTGAAAACATATGAAGAGAGTCAGAAACTCGACAATGATGCACTTGGCCAAAAAGGGCGTATGTGTTTTTTCCTGAATATATTCAGGAAAAAACACATACGCCCTTTTTGGCCAACCAAGCAAGCTTGCAAAGGAAATCTGCACTACAATGAAGTCTCACTTCCCCCCGGTCAAAAGGGCCATCTGAAAAAAGTGTAAAATCCAGAAAGGCAACAGGCCATTGAGAACTGGGAGCCTTGTTATGCTGATGGGCGGGATGTAAATTGCCAACAGACACTTGGGAGAAGTGTATGGTGTTTCCTGAAACATCTAAAAAACAAAGCAACAGAGCCTAGGGCACTTCCACTTATGGTCCTATAGCTTAGGGAAATTAAAATCAAAAAAACACAGCCACCCCAAAGTTTGGAACGGTTCTGTTTACAAGAACCCAGTTTACAGTACAAGTTCAACATTGCAGAAAGTGAAAAATGGATAAAGAAGTTGTGGTATTTACTTACAAAGCAATATCACTCAGCAATGAAATCTATGTCATCAGGCCCTTAGCAGCACAATGAGTGGATTCAGGTACGATGATTCTAACTGAAATAAGTCACACAGAAAAAGAAACATCATAAGATATCACTAATACACGGAATGTAAACTTGGCTACACAGGAACTGAATTACAGAACAGAACCGGGTCTCAAATTTAGAAAACCAACTTATGCTTGCTTAAGGGGAAAGGTGAGTTGGGGTGCTGCATAAAACCAGAGATTGAAATGAGCACAGATAAAGTTCCTTAAGCCAAATATGGAATAGACAAGAGCTACTCCTTGCTCAACGAAATGGACTCAACACCGCATATTAAACGCCTAAGAATGTACCTGACTAGTAAGTATCTTAAAACCTATGGATTGCTATGTCTCCGAAAGAGAATCAAGCATGTGTACAGGGGCATAAACGCAGCAGTGATAGGATTGGAGAGGTTCGTGAGCAAATGAAGACCCTTTGAAGTCATATTGCATGGTACCCATTCCACGGGTTTTAACTACCCAGGTTTAAGATATTCTTCCTTCAGCTAAAACATGCATGTGTCCCTAGAGTATGATCAACCATGTGATCGGGAGACGTGTTCAAATATGTCTCAGTTTTCGTACCCTGGTACTCGGGTGCAACATTCCAGACGCTTTACTAACACTCTCCCGACTTGGAGAGTCAGTCCCTTTAACCTCCTGTTTGGCCCAGTTTGCAATTTCTGCGGAAAATGAACAGGAATAGCGAGAACCAATGAGAGACTAGCTGGAGGTGTCTGGACGGGCAAATTTAACTCTCATTTCCCACCAGGAAGAGGAATTAACCAAAGGCTCAGCGTGCCGTGCCGGAACCAGATTAGGGCCTGAAGCCATGCTGCGGTGTTGCGGCCAGGTCACAAGAAAGCGAGTTGAAGAAAGGAGCTCAGGGGCACTGTAATTCACAAACCTGCAGAGTTATAAATGACAGCTATCGTCCAAAAATATACTGAAGTAAGGCTGCCAAGAGGACTTGAAAGTGGGGCAGAATTGCAGGAAACCGATTTCAGGAAGTAGACTGGAATTGCATTGAAAGCATAGGAAAAGAGGCAAAACGTCCACAATGATGCACTTGGCCAAAAAGGGCGTATGCGTTTTTTCCTGAATATATTCAGGAAAAAACGCATACGCCCTTTTTGGCCAACCAAGCAAGCTTGCAAAGGAAATCTGCACTACAATGAAGTCTCACTTCCCCCCGGTCAAAAGGGCCATCTGAAAAAAGTGTAAAATCCAGAAAGGCAGGACAGGCCATGGAGAACTGGGAGCCTTGTTATGCTGATGGGCGGGATGTAAATTGCCAACAGACACTCGGGAGAAGTGTATGGTGTTTCCTGAAACATCTAAAAAACAAAGCAACAGATCCTAGGGCACTTCCACTTATGGTCCTATAGCTTAGGGAAATTAAAATCAAAAAGACACAGCCACCCCAAAGTTTGGGACGCCTCTGTTTACAAGAACCTCATTTACCGTACAAGTTCAATATCACAGAAAGTGAAAAATGGATAAAGAACTTGTGGTACTTACGTACAATGCAGTATCACTCAGCAATGAAATCTATGTCATCAGGACCGTAGCAGCATAATGAGTGGATTCAGGTACGATGATACTAACTGAAATAAGTCACACAGAAAAAGAAACATCATAAGATATCACTAATACACGGAATGTAAACTTGGCTACACAGGAACTGCATTCCAAAACAGAACAGGGTCTCAAATTTAGAAAACCAACTTATGCTTGCTTAAGGGGAAAGGTGAGTTGCGGTGCTGCATAAAACCAGAGATTGAAATGAGCACAGATAAAGTTCCTTAAGCCAAATATGGAATAGACAAGAGCTACTCCTTGCTCAACGAAATGGACTCAACACCCCATATTAAACGCCTAAGAATGTACCTGACTAGTAAGTATCTTAAAACCTATGGATTGCTATGTCTCCAAAAGAGAATCAAGCGTGTGTACAGGGGCATAAACGCAGCAGTGATAGGACTGGAGAGGTTCGGTGAGCAAATGAAGACCCTTTGAAGACATATTGCATGGTACCCATTCCACGGGTCTCAACTCTCCAGGTTTAAGGTATTCTTCCTTCAGCTAAAACATGCATGTGGAACCCAGAGTATGATCAACCGTGTGAACGGGAGACGTGTTCAAATATGTCTCAGTTTTCCTCCCCTGGTACTCGGGTGCAACATTCCAGACGCTTTACTAACACTCTCCCCACTTGGAGAGTCAGCGCCTTTAACCTCATGTTTGGCCCAGTTTGCAATTTCTGCGGAAGATGAACAGGAATAGGGAGAACCAATGAGAGACTAGCTGGAGGTGTCTGGACGGGCAAATTTAACTCTCATTTCCCACCAGGAAGAGGAAATAACCAAAGGCTCAGCGTGCCGTGCCGGAACCAGATTAGGGCCTGAAGACATCCTGCGGTGTTGCGGCCAGCTCACAAGAAAGCGAGTTGAAGAAAGGAGCTCAGGGACACTATAATTCACAAAGCTGCAGAGTTATAAATGACAGCTATCGTCCAAAAATATACTGAAGTAAGGCTGCCAAGAGGACTTGAAAGCAGGGCAGAATTGCAGGAAACCGATTTCAGGAGGTAGACTGGAATTGCATTGAAAGCATAGGAAAAGAGGCAGAACGTCCACAATGATGCACTTGGCCAAAAAGGGCGTATGCGTTTTTTCCTGAATATATTCAGGAAAAAACGCATACGCCCTTTTTGGCCAACCAAGCAAGCTTGCAAAGGAAATCTGCACTACAATGAAGTCTCACTTCCCCCCGGTCAAAAGGGACATCTGAAAAAAGTGTAAAATCCAGAAAGG
Organism: Stenella coeruleoalba; assembly: GCF_951394435.1. Classification (NCBI taxonomy): domain Eukaryota; kingdom Metazoa; phylum Chordata; class Mammalia; order Artiodactyla; family Delphinidae; genus Stenella; species Stenella coeruleoalba. The sequence goes on along the minus strand of NC_137149.1, from coordinate 88,363,582 downwards.
CAGGACAGGCCATGGAGAACTGGGAGCCTTGTTATGCTGATGGGCGGGATGTAAATTGCCAACAGACACTTGGGAGAAGTGTATGGTGTTTCCTGAAACATCTAAAAAACAAAGCAACAGAGCCTAGGGCACTTCCACTTATGGTCCTATAGCTTAGGGAAATTAAAATCAAAAAAACACAGCCACCCCAAAGTTTGGAACGGTTCTGTTTACAAGAACCCAGTTTACAGTACAAGTTCAACATTGCAGAAAGTGAAAAATGGATAAAGAAGTTGTGGTATTTACTTACAAAGCAATATCACTCAGCAATGAAATCTATGTCATCAGGCCCTTAGCAGCACAATGAGTGGATTCAGGTACGATGATTCTAACTGAAATAAGTCACACAGAAAAAGAAACATCATAAGATATCACTAATAAACGGAATGTAAACTTGGCTACACAGGAACTGAATTACAGAACAGAACCGGGTCTCAAATTTAGAAAACCAACTTATGCTTGCTTAAGGGGAAAGGTGAGTTGGGGTGCTGCATAAAACCAGAGATTGAAATGAGCACAGATAAAGTTCCTTAAGCCAAATATGGAATAGACAAGAGCTACTCCTTGCTCAACGAAATGGACTCAACACCGCATATTAAACGCCTAAGAATGTACCTGACTAGTAAGTATCTTAAAACCTATGGATTGCTATGTCTCCGAAAGAGAATCAAGCATGTGTACAGGGGCATAAACGCAGCAGTGATAGGATTGGAGAGGTTCGTGAGCAAATGAAGACCCTTTGAAGTCATATTGCATGGTACCCATTCCACGGGTTTTAACTACCCAGGTTTAAGATATTCTTCCTTCAGCTAAAACATGCATGTGTCCCTAGAGTATGATCAACCATGTGATCGGGAGACGTGTTCAAATATGTCTCAGTTTTCGTACCCTGGTACTCGGGTGCAACATTCCAGACGCTTTACTAACACTCTCCCGACTTGGAGAGTCAGTCCCTTTAACCTCCTGTTTGGCCCAGTTTGCAATTTCTGCGGAAAATGAACAGGAATAGCGAGAACCAATGAGAGACTAGCTGGAGGTGTCTGGACGGGCAAATTTAACTCTCATTTCCCACCAGGAAGAGGAATTAACCAAAGGCTCAGCGTGCCGTGCCGGAACCAGATTAGGGCCTGAAGCCATGCTGCGGTGTTGCGGCCAGGTCACAAGAAAGCGAGTTGAAGAAAGGAGCTCAGGGGCACTGTAATTCACAAACCTGCAGAGTTATAAATGACAGCTATCGTCCAAAAATATACTGAAGTAAGGCTGCCAAGAGGACTTGAAAGTGGGGCAGAATTGCAGGAAACCGATTTCAGGAAGTAGACTGGAATTGCATTGAAAGCATAGGAAAAGAGGCAAAACGTCCACAATGATGCACTTGGCCAAAAAGGGCGTATGCGTTTTTTCCTGAATATATTCAGGAAAAAACGCATACGCCCTTTTTGGCCAACCAAGCAAGCTTGCAAAGGAAATCTGCACTACAATGAAGTCTCACTTCCCCCCGGTCAAAAGGGCCATCTGAAAAAAGTGTAAAATCCAGAAAGGCAGGACAGGCCATGGAGAACTGGGAGCCTTGTTATGCTGATGGGCGGGATGTAAATTGCCAACAGACACTCGGGAGAAGTGTATGGTGTTTCCTGAAACATCTAAAAAACAAAGCAACAGATCCTAGGGCACTTCCACTTATGGTCCTATAGCTTAGGGAAATTAAAATCAAAAAGACACAGCCACCCCAAAGTTTGGGACGCCTCTGTTTACAAGAACCTCATTTACCGTACAAGTTCAATATCACAGAAAGTGAAAAATGGATAAAGAACTTGTGGTACTTACGTACAATGCAGTATCACTCAGCAATGAAATCTATGTCATCAGGACCGTAGCAGCATAATGAGTGGATTCAGGTACGATGATACTAACTGAAATAAGTCACACAGAAAAAGAAACATCATAAGATATCACTAATACACGGAATGTAAACTTGGCTACACAGGAACTGCATTCCAAAACAGAACAGGGTCTCAAATTTAGAAAACCAACTTATGCTTGCTTAAGGGGAAAGGTGAGTTGCGGTGCTGCATAAAACCAGAGATTGAAATGAGCACAGATAAAGTTCCTTAAGCCAAATATGGAATAGACAAGAGCTACTCCTTGCTCAACGAAATGGACTCAACACCCCATATTAAACGCCTAAGAATGTACCTGACTAGTAAGTATCTTAAAACCTATGGATTGCTATGTCTCCAAAAGAGAATCAAGCGTGTGTACAGGGGCATAAACGCAGCAGTGATAGGATTGGAGAGGTTCGGTGAGCAAATGAAGACCCTTTGAAGACATATTGCATGGTACCCATTCCACGGGTCTCAACTCTCAAGGTTTAAGGTATTCTTCCTTCAGCTAAAACACGCATGTGGAACCCAGAGTATGATCAACCGTGTGAACGGGAGACGTGTTCAAATATGTCTCAGTTTTCCTCCCCTGGTACTCGGGTGCAACATTCCAGACGCTTTACTAACACTCTCCCCACTTGGAGAGTCAGCGCCTTTAACCTCATGTTTGGCCCAGTTTCCAATTTCTGCGGAAGATGAACAGGAATAGGGAGAACCAATGAGAGACTAGCTGGAGGTGTCTGGACGGGCAAATTTAACTCTCATTTCCCACCAGGAAGAGGAAATAACCAAAGGATCAGCGTGCCGTGCCGGAACCAGATTAGGGCCTGAAGCCATGCTGCGGTGTTGCGGCCAGGTCACAAGAAAGCGAGTTGAAGAAAGGAGCTCAGGGGCACTGTAATTCACAAACCTGCAGAGTTATAAATGACAGCTATCGTCCAAAAATATACTGAAGTAAGGCTGCCAAGAGGACTTGAAAGCGGGGCAGAATTGCAGGAAACCGATTTCAGGAGGTAGACTGGAATTGCATTGAAAGCATAGGAAAAGAGGCAGAACGTCCACAATGATGCACTTGGCCAAAAAGGGCGTATGCGTTTTTTCCTGAATATATTCAGGAAAAAACGCATACGCCCTTTTTGGCCAACCAAGCAAGCTTGCAAAGGAAATCTGCACTACAATGAAGTCTCACTTCCCCCCGGTCAAAAGGGCCATCTGAAAAAAGTGTAAAATCCAGAAAGGCAGGACAGGCCATGGAGAACTGGGAGCCTTGTTATGCTGATGGGCGGGATGTAAATTGCCAACAGACACTCGGGAGAAGTGTATGGTGTTTCCTGAAACATCTAAAAAACAAAGCAACAGATCCTAGGGCACTTCCACTTATGGTCCTATAGCTTAGGGAAATTAAAATCAAAAAGACACAGCCACCCCAAAGTTTGGGACGCCTCTGTTTACAAGAACCTCATTTACCGTACAAGTTCAATATCACAGAAAGTGAAAAATGGATAAAGAACTTGTGGTACTTACGTACAATGCAGTATCACTCAGCAATGAAATCTATGTCATCAGGACCGTAGCAGCATAATGAGTGGATTCAGGTACGATGATTCTAACTGAAATAAGTCACACAGAAAAAGAAACATCATAAGATATCACTAATACACGGAATGTAAACGTGGCTACACAGGAACTGCATTCCAAAACAGAACAGGGTCTCAAATTTAGAAAACCAACTTATGCTTGCTTAAGGGGAAAGGTGAGTTGCGGTGCTGCATAAAACCAGAGATTGAAATGAGCACAGATAAAGTTCCTTAAGCCAAATATGGAATAGACAAGAGCTACTCCTTGCTCAACGAAATGGACTCAACAACCCATATTAAACGCCTAAGAATGTACCTGACTAGTAAGTATCTTAAAACCTATGGATTGCTATGTCTCCAAAAGAGAATCAAGCGTGTGTACAGGGGCATAAACGCAGCAGTGATAGGACTGGAGAGGTTCGGTGAGCAAATGAAGACCCTTTGAAGACATATTGCATGGTACCCATTCCACGGGTCTCAACTCTCCAGGTTTAAGGTATTCTTCCTTCAGCTAAAACATGCATGTGGAACCCAGAGTATGATCAACCGTGTGAACGGGAGACGTGTTCAAATATGTCTCAGTTTTCCTCCCCTGGTACTCGGGTGCAACATTCCAGACGCTTTACTAACACTCTCCCCACTTGGAGAGTCAGCGCCTTTAACCTCCTGTTTGGCCCAGTTTGCAATTTCTGCGGAAGATGAACAGGAATAGGGAGAACCAATGAGAGACTAGCTGGAGGTGTCTGGACGGGCAAATTTAACTCTCATTTCCCACCAGGAAGAGGAAATAACCAAAGGCTCAGCGTGCCGTGCCGGAACCAGATTAGGGCCTGAAGACATCCTGCGGTGTTGCGGCCAGCTCACAAGAAAGCGAGTTGAAGAAAGGAGCTCAGGGACACTATAATTCACAAAGCTGCAGAGTTATAAATGACAGCTATCGTCCAAAAATATACTGAAGTAAGGCTGCCAAGAGGACTTGAAAGCAGGGCAGAATTGCAGGAAACCGATTTCAGGAGGTAGACTGGAATTGCATTGAAAGCATAGGAAAAGAGGCAGAACGTCCACAATGATGCACTTGGCCAAAAAGAGCGTATGCGTTTTTTCCTGAATATATTCAGGAAAAAACGTATACACCCTTTTTGGGCAACCAAGGAAGCTTGCAAAGGAAATCTGCACTACAATGAAGTCTCACTTCCCCCCGGTCAAAAGGGCCATCTGAAAAAAGTGTAAAATCCAGAAAGGCAGGACAGGCCATTGAGAACTGGGAGCCTTGTTATGCTGATGGGCGGGATGTAAGTTGCCAACAGACACTCGGGAGAAGTGTATGGTGTTTCCTGAAATATCTAAAAAACAAAGCAACAGAGCCTAGGGCACTTCCACTTATGGTCCTATAGCTTAGGGAAATTAAAATCAAAAAGACACAGCCACCCCAAAGTTTGGGACGCCTCTGTTTACAAGAACCTCGTTTACCGTACAAGTTCAATATCACAGAAAGTGAAAAATGGATAAAGAACTTGTGGTACTTACGTACAATGCAGTATCACTCAGCAATGAAATCTATGTCATCAGGCCCGTAGCAGCATAATGAGTGGATTCAGATACGATGATTCTAAATGAAATAAGTCACACAGAAAAAGAAACATCATAAGATATCACTAATACACGGAATGTAAACTTGGCTACACAGGAACTGCATTCCAAAACAGAACAGCGTCTCAAATTTAGAAAACCAACTTATGCTTGCTTAAGGGGAAAGGTGAGTTGGGGTGCTGCATAAAACCAGAGATTGAAATGAGCACAGATAAAGTTCCTTAAGCCAAATATGGAATAGAGAAGAGCTACTCCTTGCTCAACGAAATGGACTCAACACCCCATATTAAACGCCTAAGAATGTACCTGACTAGTAAGTATCTTAAAACCTATGGATTGCTATGTCTCCAAAAGAGAATCAAGCACGTGTACAGGGGCATAAACGCAGCAGTGATAGGATTGGAGAGGTTCGGTGAGCAAATGAAGACCCTTTGAAGTCATATTGCATGGTACCCATTCCACGGGTCTCAACTCTCCAGGTTTAAGGTATTCTTCCTTCAGCTAAAACATGCATGTGGAACCCAGAGTATGATCAACCATGTGAACGGGAGACGTGTTCAAATATGTCTCAGTTTTCTTCCCCTGGTACTCGGGTACAACATTCCAGACGCTTTACTAACACTCTCCCCACTTGGAGAGTCAGCGCTTTTAACCTCCTCTTTGGCCCAGTTTGCAATTTCTGTGGAAGATGAACAGGAATAGCGAGAACCAATGACAGACTAGCTGGAGGTGTCTGGACGGGCAAATTTAACTCTCATTTCCCACCAGGAAGAGGAATTAACCAAAGGCTCAGCGTGCCGTGCCGTAACCAGATTAGGGCCTGAAGCCATCCTGCAGTGTTGCGGCCAGGTCACAAGAAAGCGAGTTGAAGAAAGGAGCTCAGGGGCACTGTAATTCACAAACCTGCAGAGTTATAAATGGCAGCTATCGTCCAAAAATATACTGAAGTAAGGCTGCCAAGAGGACTTGAAAGCGGGGCAGAATTGCAGGAAACCGATTTCAGGAGCTAGACTGGAATTGCATTGAAAGCATAGGAAAAGAGGCAGAACGTCCACAATGATGCACTTGGCCAAAAAGGGCGTATGCGTTTTTTCCTGAATACATTCAGGAAAAAATGCATACGCCCTTTTTGGCCAACCAAGCAAGCTTGCAAAGGAAATCTGCACTACAATGAAGTCTCACTTCCCCCGGTCAAAAGGGCCATCTGAAAAAAGTGTAAAATCCAGAAAGGCAGGAAAGGCCATGGAGAACTGGGAGCCTTGTTATGCTGAAGGGCGGGATGTAAATTGCCAACAGACACTCTGGAGAAGTGTATGGTGTTTCCTGAAACATCGAAAAAACAAAGCAACAGAGCCTAGGGCACTTCCACTTATGGCCCTATAGCTTAGGGAAATTAAAATCAAAAAGACACAGCCACCCCAAAGTTTGGGACGCCTCTGTTTACAAGAACCTCGTTTACCGTACAAGTTCAACATCGCAGAAAGTGAAAAATGGATAAAGAAGTTGTGGTACTTACGTACAATGCAGTATCACTCAGCAATGAAATCTATGTCATCAGGCCCGTAGCAGCATAATGAGTGGATTCAGGTACGATGATTCTAACTGAAATAAGTCACACAGAAAAAGAAACATCAAAAGATATCACTAATACACGGAATGTAACCTTGGCTACATAGGAAATGAATTCCAAAACAGAACAGGGTCTCAAATTTAGAAAACCAACTTATGCTTGCTTAAGGGGAAAGGTGAGTTGGGGTGCTGCATAAAACCAGAGATTGAAATGAGCACAGATAAATTTCCTTAAGCCAAATATGGAATAGACAAGAGCTACTCCTTGCTCAACGAAATGGACTCAACACCCCATATTACACGCCTAAGAATGTACCTGACTAGTAAGTATCTTAAAACCTATGGATTGCTATGTCTCCAAAAGAGAATCAAGCATGTGTACAAGGGTCATAAACGCAGCAGTGATAGGATTGGAGAGATTCGTTTAGCAAATGAGGACCCTTTGAAGTCATATTGCATGGTACCCATTCCACGGGTCTCAACTCTCCAGGTTTAAGGTATTCTTTCTTCAGCTAAAACATGCATGTGGAACCCAGAGTATGATGAACCGTGTGATCGGGAGACGTGTTCAAATATGTCTCAGTTTTCGTCCCCTGGTACTTCGGTGCAACATTCCAGACGCTTTACTAACACTCTCCCCACTTGGAGAGTCAGTCCCTTTAACCTCCTGTTTGGCCCAGTTTGCAATTTCTGCGGAAGATGAACAGGAATAGCGAGAACCAATGAGAGGCTAGCTGGAGGTGTCTGGACGGGCAAATTTAACTCTCATTTCCCACCAGGAAGAGGAAATAACCAAAGGCTCAGCGTGCCGTACCGGAACCAGATTAGGGCCTGAAGCCATCCTGTGGTGTTGCGGCCAGCTCAAAAGAAAGCGAGTTGAAGAAAGGAGCTCAGGGGCACTGTAATTCACAAACCTGCAGAGTTATAAATGACAGCTATCGTCCAAAAATAGACTGAAGTAAGGCTGCCAAGAGGACTTGAAAGCGGGGCAGAATTGCAGGAAACCAATTTCAGGAGGTAGACTGGAATTGCATTGAAAGCATAGGAAAAGAGGCAGAACGTCCACAATGATGCACTTGGCCAAAAAGGGTGTATGCGTTTTTTCCTGAATATATTCAGGAAAAAACGTATACACCCTTTTTGGCCAACCAAGCAAGCTTGCAAAGGAAATCTGCACTACAATGAAGTCTCACTTCCCCCCGGTCAAAAGGGCCATCTGAAAAAAGTGTAAAATCCAGAAAGGCAGGACAGGCCATGGAGAACTGGGAGCCTTGTTATGCTGATGGGCGGGATGTAAATTGCCAACAGACACTCGGGAGAAGTGTATGGTGTTTCCTGAAACATCTAAAAAACAAAGCAACAGAGCCTAGGGCACTTCCACTTATGGTCCTATAGCTTAGGGAAATTAAAATCAAAAAGACACAGCCACCCCAAAGTTTGGGACGCCTCTGTTTACAAGAACCTCGTTTACCGTACAAGTTCAATATCACAGAAAGTGAAAAATGGATAAAGAACTTGTGGTACTTACGTACAATGCAGTATCACTCAGCAATGAAATCTATGTCATCAGGCCCGTAGCAGCATAATGAGTGGATTCAGATACGATGATTCTAAATGAAATAAGTCACACAGAAAAAGAAACATCATAAGATATCACTAATACACGGAATGTAAACTTGGCTACACAGGAACTGCATTTCAAAACAGAACAGGGTCTCAAATTTAGAAAACCAACTTATGCTTGCTTAAGGGGAAAGGTGAGTTGGGGTGCTGCATAAAACCAGAGATTGAAATGAGCACAGATAAAGTTCCTTAAGCCAAATATGGAATAGACAAGAGCTACTCCTTGCTCAACGAAATGGACTCAACACCCCATATTAAACGCCTAAGAATGTACCTGACTAGTAAGTATCTTAAAACCTATGGATTGCTATGTCTCCAAAAGAGAATCAAGCGTGTTTACAGGGGCATAAACGCAGCAGTGATAGGATTGGAGAGGTTCGGTGAGCAAATGAAGACCCTTTGAAGACATATTGCATGGTACCCATTCCACGGGTCTCAACTCTCCAGGTTTAAGGTATTCTTCCTTCAGCTAAAACATGCATGTGGAACCCAGAGTATGATCAACCGTGTGAACGGGAGACGTGTTCAAATATGTCTCAGTTTTCCTCCCCTGGTACTCGGGTGCAACATTCCAGACGCTTTACTAACACTCTCCCCACTTGGAGAGTCAGCGCCTTTAACCTCCTGTTTGGCCCAGTTTGCAATTTCTGCGGAAGATGAACAGGAATAGGGAGAACCAATGAGAGACTAGCTGGAGGTGTCTGGACGGGCAAATTTAACTCTCATTTCCCACCAGGAAGAGAAAATAACCAAAGGCTCAGCGTGCCATGCCGGAACCAGATTAGGGCCTGAAGACATCCTGCGGTGTTGCGGCCAGCTCACAAGAAAGCGAGTTGAAGAAAGGAGCTCAGGGACACTATAATTCACAAAGCTGCAGAGTTATAAATGACAGCTATCGTCCAAAAATAGACTGAAGTAAGGCTGCCAAGAGGACTTGAAAGCAGGGCAGAATTGCAGGAAACCGATTTCAGGAGGTAGACTGGAATTGCATTGAAAGCATAGGAAAAGAGGCAGTACGTCCACAATGATGCACTTGGCCAAAAAGAGCGTATGCGTTTTTTCCTGAATATATTCAGGAAAAAACGTATACACCCTTTTTGGCCAACCAAGCAAGCTTGCAAAGGAAATCTGCACTACAATGAAGTCTCACTTCCCCCCGGTCAAAAGGGCCATCTGAAAAAAGTGTAAAATCCAGAAAGGCAGGACAGGCCATGGAGAACTGGGAGCCTTGTTATGCTGATGGGCGGGATGTAAATTGCCAACAGACACTCGGGAGAAGTGTATGGTGTTTTTTACTGAAACATCTAAAAAACAAAGCAACAGAGCCTAGGGCACTTCCACTTATGGTCCTATAGCTTAGGGAAATTAAAATCAAAAAGACACAGCCACCCCAAAGTTTGGGACGCCTCTGTTTACAAGAACCTCATTTACCGTACAAGTTCAACATCACAGAAAGTGAAAAATGGATAAAGAAGTTGTGGTATTTACTTACAAAGCAATATCACTCAGCAATGAAATCTATGTCATCAGGCCCTTAGCAGCATAATGAGTGGATTCAGGTACGATGATTCTAACTGAAATAAGTCACACAGAAAAAGAAACATCATAAGATATCAGTAATACACGGAATGTAAACTTGGCTACACAGGAACTGCATTCCAAAACAGAACAGGGTCTCAAATTTAGAAAACCAACTTATGCTTGCTTAAGGGGAAAGGTGAGTTGGGGTGCTGCATAAAACCAGAGATTGAAATGAGCACAGATAAAGTTCCTGAAGCCAAATATGGAATAGACAAGAGCTACTCCTTGCTCAACGAAATGGACTCAACACCCCATATTAAAGGCCTAAGAATGTACCTGACTAGTAAGTATCTTAAAACCTATGGATTGCTATGTCTCCAAAAGAGAGTCAAGCACGTGTACAGGGGCATAAACGCAGCAGTGATAGGATTGGAGAGGTTCGGTGAGCAAATGAAGACCCTTTGAAGTCATATTGCATGGTACCCATTCCACGGGTCTCAACTCTCCAGGTTTAAGGTATTCTTCCTTCAGCTAAAACATGCATGTGGAACCCAGAGTATGATCAACCATGTGAACGGGAGACGTGTTCAAATATATCTCAGTTTTCCTCCCCTGGTACTCGGGTGCAACATTCCAGACGCTTTACTAACACTCTCCCCACTTGGAGAGTCAGTCCCTTTAACCTTCTGTTTGGCCCAGTTTGCAATTTCTGCGGAAGATGTACAGGAATAGCGAGAACCAATGAGAGGCTAGCTGGAGGTGTCTGGACGGGCAAATTTAACTCTCATTTCCCACCAGGAAGAGGAATTAACCAAAGGCTCAGCGTGCCGTGCCGGAACCAGATTAGGGCCTGAATCCATCCTGCGGTGTTGCGGCCAGGTCACAAGAAAGCGAGTTGAAGAAAGGAGCTCAGGGGCACTGTAATTCACAAACCTGCAGAGTTATAAATGACAGCTATCGTCCAAAAATAGACTGAAGTAAGGCTGCCAAGAGGACTTGAAAGCGGGGCAGAATTGCAGGAAACCGATTTCAGGAGGTAGACTGGAATTGCATTGAAAGCATAGGAAAAGAGGCAGAACGTCCACAATGATGCACTTGGCCAAAAAGGGCGTATGCGTTTTTTCCTGAATATATTCAGGAAAAAACGCATACGCCCTTTTTGGCCAACCAAGCAAGCTTGCAAAGGAAATCTGCACTACAATGAAGTCTCATTTCCCCCCAGTCAAAAGGGCCATCTGAAAAAAGTGTAAAATCCAGAAAGGCAGGACAGGCCATGGAGAACTGGGAGCCTTGTTATGCTGATGGGCGGGATGTAAATTGCCAACAACCACTTGGGAGAAGTGTATGGTGTTTCCTGAAACATCTAAATAACAAAGCAACAGAGCCTAGGGCACTTCCACTTATGGTCCTATAGCTTAGGGAAATTAAAATCAAAAAGACACAGCCACCCCAAAGTTTGGGACGCCTCCGTTTACAAGAACCTCGTTTACCGTACAAGTTCAATATCACAGAAATTGAAAAATGGATAAAGAACATGTGGTACTTACGTACAATGCAGTATCACTCAGCAATGAAATCTATGTCATCAGGCCCGTAGCAGCATAATGAGTGGATTCAGGTACGATGATTCTAACTGAAATAAGTCACACAGAAAAAGAAACATCATAAGGTATCAGTAATACACGGAATGTAAACTTGGCTACACAGGAACTGAATTACAGAACAGAACAGGGTCTCAAATTTAGAAAACCAACTTATGCTTGCTTAAGGGTAAAGGTGAGTTGGGGTGCTGCATAAAACCAGAGATTGAAATGAGCACAGATAAAGTTCCTTAAGTCAAATATGGAATAGACAAGAGCTACTCCTTGCTCAACGAAATGGACTCAACACCGCATATTAAACGCCTAAGAATGTACCTGACTAGTAAGTATCTTAAAACCTATGGATTGCTATGTCTCCGAAAGAGAATCAAGCATGCGTACAGGGGCATAAACGCAGCAGTGATAGGATTGGAGAGGTTCGGTGAGCAAATGAAGACCCTTTGAAGTCATATTGCATGGTACCCATTCCACGGGTTTCAACTACCCAGGTTTAAGGTATTCTTCTTTCAGCTAAAACATGCATGTGGAACCTAGAGTATGATCAACCATGTGATCGGGAGACGTGTTCAAATATGTCTCAGTTTTCCTCCCCTGGTACTCGGGTGCAACATTCCAGACGCTTTACTAACACTCTCCCCACTTGGAGAGTCAGTCCCTTTAACCTTCTGTTTGGCCCAGTTTGCAATTTCTGCGGAAGATGTACAGGAATAGCGAGAACCAATGAGAGGCTAGCTGGAGGTGTCTGGACGGGCAAATTTAACTCTCATTTCCCACCAGGAAGAGGAATTAACCAAAGGCTCAGCGTGCCGTGCCGGAACCAGATTAGGGCCTGAATCCATCCTGCGGTGTTGCGGCCAGGTCACAAGAAAGCGAGTTGAAGAAAGGAGCTCAGGGGCACTGTAATTCACAAACCTGCAGAGTTATAAATGACAGCTATCGTCCAAAAATAGACTGAAGTAAGGCTGCCAAGAGGACTTGAAAGCGGGGCAGAATTGCAGGAAACCGATTTCAGGAGGTAGACTGGAATTGCATTGAAAGCATAGGAAAAGAGGCAGAACGTCCACAATGATGCACTTGGCCAAAAAGGGCGTATGCGTTTTTTCCTGAATATATTCAGGAAAAAATGCATACGCCCTTTTTGGCCAACCAAGCAAGCTTGCAAAGGAAATCTGCACTACAATGAAGTCTCACTTCCCCCCGGTCAAAAGGGCCATCTGAAAAAAGTGTAAAATCCAGAAAGGCAGGACAGGCCATGGAGAACTGGGAGCCTTGTTATGCTGATGGGCGGGATGTAAATTGCCAACAGACACTAGGGAGAAGTGTATGGTGTTTCCTGAAACATCTAAAAAACAAAGCAACAGAGCCTAGGGCACTGCCACTTATCGTCCTATAGCTTAGGGAAATTAAAATCAAAAAGACACAGCCACCCCAAAGTTTGGGACGCCTCTGTTTACAAGAACCTCGTTTACAGTACAAGTTCAACATCGCAGAAAGTGAAAAATGGATAAAGAAGTTGTGGTATTTACTTACAAAGCAATATCACTCAGCAATGAAATCTGTGTCATCAGACCCTTAGCAGCACAATGAGTGGATTCAGGTATGATGATTCTAACTGAAGTAAGTCACACAGAAAAAGAAACATCATAAGATATCAGTAATACATGGAATGTAAACTTGGCTACACAGGAACTGAATTACAGAACAGAACAGGGTCTCAAATTTAGAAAACCAACTTATGCTTGCTTAAGGGTAAAGGTGAGTTGGGGTGCTGCATAAAACCAGAGATTGAAATGAGCACAGATAAATTTCCTTAAGTCAAATATGGAATAGACAAGAGCTACTCCTTGCTCAACGAAATGGACTCAACACCGCATATTAAACGCCTAAGAATGTACCTGACTAGTAAGTATCTTAAAACCTATGGATTGCTATGTCTCCGAAAGAGAATCAAGCATGTGTACAGGGGCATAAACGCAGCAGTGATAGGATTGGAGAGGTTCGGTGAGCAAATGAAGACCCTTTGAAGTCATATTGCATGGTACCCATTACACGGGTCTTAACTCTCCAGGTTTAAGGTATTCTTTCTTCAGCTAAAACATGCATGTGGAACGCAAGTATGATCAACCATGTGAATGGGAGATGTGTTCAAATATGTCTCAGTTTTTCTCCCCTGGTACTCGGGTGCAACATTCCAGACGCTTTACTAACACTCTCCCCACTTGGAGAGTCAGCGCCTTTAACCTCCTGTTTGGCCCAGTTTGCAATTTCTGCGGAAGATGAACAGGAATAGCGAGAACCAATGAGAGACTAGCTGGAGGTGTCTGGACGGGCAAATTTAACTCTCATTTCCCACCAGGAAGAGGAAATAACCAAAGGCTCAGCGTGCCGTGCCGGAACCAGATTAGGGCCTGAAGCCATCCTGCGGTGTTGCGGGCAGGTCACAAGAAAGCAAGTTGAAGAAAGGAGCTCAGGGGCACTGTAATTCACAAACCTGCAGAGTTATAAATGACAGCTATCGTCCAAAAATAGACTGAAGTAAGGCTGCCAAGAGGACTTGAAAGCGGGGCAGAATTGCAGGAAACCGATTTCAGGAGGTAGACTGGAATTGCATTGCAAGCATAGGAAAAGAGGCAGAACGTCCACAATGATGCACTTGGCCAAAAAGGGCGTATGCGTTTTTTCCTGAATATATTCAGGAAAAAACGCATACGCCCTTTTTGGCCAACCAAGCAAGCTTGCAAAGGAAATCTGCACTACAATGAAGTCTCACTTCCCCCCGGTCAAAAGGGCCATCTGAAAAAAGTGTAAAATCCAGAAAGGCAGGACAGGCCATGGAGAACTGGGAGCCTTGTTATGCTGATGGGCGGGATGTAAATTGCCAACAACCACTCGGGAGAAGTGTATGGTGTTTCCTGAAACATCTAAAAAACAAAGCAAAAGAGCCTAGGGCACTTCCACTTATGGTCCTATAGCTTAGGGAAATTAAAATCAAAAAGACACAGCCACCCCAAAGTTGGGGACGCCTCTGTTTACAAGAACCTCGTTTACAGTACAAGTTCAACATCGCAGAAAGTGAAAAATGCATAAAGAAGTTGTGGTATTTACTTACAAAGCAATATCACTCAGCAATGAAATCTGTGTCATCAGGCCCTTAGCAGCACAATGAGTGGATTCAGGTATGATGATTCTAACTGAAATAAGTCACACAGAAAAAGAAACATCATAAGATATCAGTAATACACGGAATGTAAACTTGGCTACACAGGAACTGAATTACAGAACAGAACAGGGTCTCAAATTTAGAAAACCAACTTATGCTTGCTTAAGGGGAAAGGTGAGTTGGGGTGCTGCATAAAACCAGAAATTGAAATGAGCACAGATAATGTTCCTTAAGCCAAATATGGAATAGACAAGAGCTACTCCTTGCTCAACGAAATGGACTCAACACCCCATATTAAACGCCTAAGAATGTACCTGACTAGTAAGTATCTTAAAACCTATGGATTGCTATGTCTCCGAAAGAGAATCAAGCATGTGTACAGGGGCATAAACGCAGCAGTGATAGGATTGAAGAGGTTCGGTGAGCAAATGAAGACCCATTGAAGTCATATTGCATGGTACCCATTCCACGGGTTTCAACTACCCAGGTTTAAGGTATTCTTCCTTCAGCTAAAACATGCATGTGGAACCTAGAGTATGATCAACCATGTGATCGGGAGACGTGTTCAAATATGTCTCAGTTTTCCTCCCCTGGTACTCGGGTGCAACATTCCAGACGCTTTACTAACACTCTCCCGACTTGGAGAGTCAGTCCCTTTAACCTCCTGTTTGGCCCAGTTTGCAAGTTCTGCGGAAGATGAACAGGAATAGCGAGAACCAATGAGAGGCTAGCTGGAGGTGTCTGGACGGGCAAATTTAACTCTCATTTCCCACCAGGAAGAGGAATTAACCAAAGGCTCAGCATGCCGGGCCGGAACCAGATTAGGGCCTGAAGCCATCCTGCGGTGTTGCGGCCAGGTCACAAGAAAGCGAGTTGAAGAAAGGAGCTCAGGGGCACTGTAATTCACAAACCTGCAGAGTTATAAATGACAGCTATCGTCCAAAAATAGACTGAAGTAAGGCTGCCAAGAGGACTTGAAAGCGGGGCAGAATTGCAGGAAACCGATTTCAGGAGGTAGACTGGAATTGCATTGAAAGCATAGGAAAAGAGGCAGAACGTCCACAATGATGCACTTGGCCAAAAAGGGCGTATGCGTTTTTTCCTGAATATATTCAGGAAAAAATGCATACGCCCTTTTTGGCCAACCAAGCAAGCTTGCAAAGGAAATCTGCACTACAATGAAGTCTCACTTCCCCCCGGTCAAAAGGGCCATCTGAAAAAAGTGTAAAATCCAGAAAGGCAGGACAGGCCATGGAGAACTGGGAGCCTTGTTATGCTGATGGGCGGGATGTAAATTGCCAACAACCACTCGGGAGAAGTGTATGGTGTTTCCTGAAACATCTAAAAAACAAAGCAACAGAGCCTAGGGCACTTCCACTTATGGTCCTATAGCTTAGGGAAATTAAAATCAAAAAGACACAGCCACCCCAAAGTTTGGGACGCCTCTGATTACAAGAACCTCGTTTACAGTACAAGTTCAACATCGCAGAAAGTGAAAAATGCATAAAGAAGTTGTGGTATTTACTTACAAAGCAATATCACTCAGCAATGAAATCTGTGTCATCAGGCCCTTAGCAGCACAATGAGTGGATTCAGGTATGATGATTCTAACTGAAATAAGTCACACAGAAAAAGAAACATCATAAGATATCAGTAATACACGGAATGTAAACTTGGCTACACAGGAACTGTATTACAGAACAGAACAGGGTCTCAAATTTAGAAAACCAACTTATTCTTGCTTAAGGGTAAAGGTGAGTTGGGGTGCTGCATAAAACCAGAAATTGAAATGAGCACAGATAAAGTTCCTTAAGCCAAATATGGAATAGACAAGAGCTACTCCTTGCTCAACGAAATGGACTCAACACCCCATATTAAACGCCTAAGAATGTACCTGACTAGTAAGTGTCTTAAAACCTATGGATTGCTATGTCTCTGAAAGAGAATCAAGCATGTGTACAGGGGCATAAACGCAGCAGTGATAGGATTGGAGAGGTTCGGTGAGCAAATGAAGACCCTTTGAAGTCATATTGCATGGTACCCATTCCACGGGTTTCAACTACCCAGGTTTAAGGTATTCTTCCTTCAGCTAAAACATGCATGTGGAACCCAAGTATGATCAACCATGTGAACGAGAGACGTGTTCAAATATGTCTCAGTTTTCCTCCCCTGGTACTCGGGTGCAACATTCCAGACGCTTTACTAACACTCTCCCCACTTGGAGAGTCAGCGCCTTTAACCTCCTGTTTGGCCCAGTTTGCAATTTCTGCGGAAGATGAACAGGAATAGTGAGAACCAATGAGAGGCTAGCTGGAGGTGTCTGGACGGGCAAATTTAACTCTCATTTCCCACCAGGAAGAGGAAATAACCAAAGGCTCAGCGTGCCGTACCGGAACCAGATTAGGGCCTGAAGCCATCCTGCGGTGTTGCGGCCAGCTCAAAAGAAAGCGAGTTGAAGAAAGGAGCTCAGCGGCACTGTAATTCACAAACCTGCAGAGTTATAAATGACAGCTATCGTCCAAAAATAGACTGAAGTAAGGCTGCCAAGAGGACTTGAAAGCGGGGCAGAATTGCAGGAAACCGATTTCAGGAGGTAGACTGGAATTGCATTGAAAGCATAGGAAAAGAGGCAGAACGTCCACAATGATGCACTTGGCCAAAAAGGGCGTATGCGTTTTTTCCTGAATATATTCAGGAAAAAACGCATACGCCCTTTTTGGCCAACCAAGCAAGCTTGCAAAGGAAATCTGCACTACAATGAAGTCTCACTTCCCCCCGGTCAAAAGGGCCATCTGAAAAAAGTGTAAAATCCAGAAAGGCAGGACAGGCCATGGAGAACTGGGAGCCTTGTTATGCTGATGGGCGGGATGTAAATTGCCAACAACCACTCGGGAGAAGTGTATGGTGTTTCCTGAAACATCTAAAAAACAAAGCAACAGAGCCTAGGGCACTGCCACTTATGGTCCTATAGCTTAGGGAAATTAAAATCAAAAAGACACAGCCACCCCAAAGTTTGGGACGCCTCTGATTACAAGAACCTCGTTTACAGTACAAGTTCAACATCGCAGAAAGTGAAAAATGCATAAAGAAGTTGTGGTATTTACTTACAAAGCAATATCACTCAGCAATGAAATCTGTGTCATCAGGCCCTTAGCAGCACAATGAGTGGATTCAGGTATGATGATTCTAACTGAAATAAGTCACACAGAAAAAGAAACATCATAAGATATCAGTAATACACGGAATGTAAACTTGGCTACACAGGAACTGTATTACAGAACAGAACAGGGTCTCAAATTTAGAAAACCAACTGATTCTTGCTTAAGGGTAAAGGTGAGTTGGGGTGCTGCATAAAACCAGAAATTGAAATGAGCACAGATAAAGTTCCTTAAGCCAAATATGGAATAGACAAGAGCTACTCCTTGCTCAACGAAATGGACTCAACACCCCATATTAAACGCCTAAGAATGTACCTGACTAGTAAGTATCTTAAAACATATGGATTGCTATGTCTCCGAAAGAGAATCAAGCATGTGTACAGGGGCATAAACGCAGCAGTGATAGGATTGGAGAGGTTCGGTGAGCAAATGAAGACCCTTTGAAGTCATATTGCATGGTACCCATTCCACGGGTTTCAACTACCCAGGTTTAAGGTATTCTTCCTTCAGCTAAAACATGCATGTGGAACCTAGAGTATGATCAACCATGTGATCGGGAGACGTGTTCAAATATGTCTCAGTTTTCCTCCCCTGGTACTCGGGTGCAACATTCCAGACGCTTTACTAACACTCTCCCCACTTGGAGAGTCAGTCCCTTTAACCTCCTGTTTGGCCCAGTTTGCAATTTCTGCGGAAGATGAACAGGAATAGCGAGAACCAATGAGAGGCTAGCTGGAGGTGTCTGGACGGGCAAATTTAACTCTCATTTCCCACCAGGAAGAGGAATTAACCAAAGGCTCAGCATGCCGGGCCGGAACCAGATTAGGGCCTGAAGCCATCCTGCGGTGTTGCGGCCAGGTCACAAGAAAGCGAGTTGAAGAAAGGAGCTCAGGGGCACTGTAATTCACAAACCTGCAGAGTTATAAATGACAGCTATCGTCCAAAAATAGACTGAAGTAAGGCTGCCAAGAGGACTTGAAAGCGGGGCAGAATTGCAGGAAACCGATTTCAGGAGGTAGACTGGAATTGCATTGAAAGCATAGGAAAAGAGGCAGAACGTCCACAATGATGCACTTGGCCAAAAAGGGCGTATGCGTTTTTTCCTGAATATATTCAGGAAAAAATGCATACGCCCTTTTTGGCCAACCAAGCAAGCTTGCAAAGGAAATCTGCACTACAATGAAGTCTCACTTCCCCCCGGTCAAAAGGGCCATCTGAAAAAAGTGTAAAATCCAGAAAGGCAGGACAGGCCATGGAGAACTGGGAGCCTTGTTATGCTGATGGGCGGGATGTAAATTGCCAACAGACACTCGGGAGAAGTGTATGGTGTCTCCTGAAACATCTAAAAAACAAAGCAACAGAGCCTAGGGCACTGCCACTTATGGTCCTATAGCTTAGGGAAATTAAAATCAAAAAGACACAGCCACCCCAAAGTTTGGGACGCCTCTGTTTACAAGAACCTCGTTTACAGTACAAGTTCAACATCGCAGAAAGTGAAAAATGGATAAAGAAGTTGTGGTATTTACTTACAAAGCAATATCACTCAGCAATGAAATCTATGTCATCAGGCCCTTAGCATCACAATGAGTGGATTCAGGTATGATGATTCTAACTGAAGTAAGTCACACAGAAAAAGAAACATCATAAGATATCAGTAATACACGGAATGTAAACTTGGCTACACAGGAACTGAATTACAGAACACAACAGGGTCTCAAATTTAGAAAACCAACTTATGCTTGCTTAAGATTAAAGGTGAGTTGGGGTGCTGCATAAAACCAGAGATTGAAATGAGCACAGATAAAGTTCCTTAAGTCAAATATGGAATAGACAAGAGCTACTCCTTGCTCAACGAAATGGACTCAACACCGCATATTAAACGCCTAAGAATGTACCTGACTAGTAAGTATCTTAAAACCTATGGATTGCTATGTCTCCGAAAGAGAATCAAGCATGTGTACAGGGGCATAAACGCAGCAGTGATAGGATTGGAGAGGTTCGGTGAGCAAATGAAGACCCTTTGAAGTCATATTGCATGGTACCCATTACACGGGTCTCAACTCTCCAGGTTTAAGGTATTCTTCCTTCAGCTAAAACATGCATGTGGAACCCAAGTATGATCAACCATGTGAACGAGAGACGTGTTCAAATATGTCTCAGTTTTCCTCCCCTGGTACTCGGGTGCAACATTCCAGACGCTTTACTAACACTCTCCCCACTTGGAGAGTCAGCGCCTTTAACCTCCTGTTTGGCCCAGTTTGCAATTTCTGCGGAAGATGAACAGGAATAGTGAGAACCAATGAGAGGCTAGCTGGAGGTGTCTGGACGGGCAAATTTAACTCTCATTTCCCACCAGGAAGAGGAAATAACCAAAGGCTCAGCGTGCCGTACCGGAACCAGATTAGGGCCTGAAGCCATCCTGCGGTGTTGCGGCCAGCTCAAAAGAAAGCGAGTTGAAGAAAGGAGCTCAGGGGCACTGTAATTCACAAACCTGCAGAGTTATAAATGACAGCTATCGTCCAAAAATAGACTGAAGTAAGGCTGCCAAGAGGACTTGAAAGCGGGGCAGAATTGCAGGAAACCGATTTCAGGAGGTAGACTGGAATTGCATTGAAAGCATAGGAAAAGAGGCAGAACGTCCACAATGATGCACTTGGCCAAAAAGGGCGTATGCGTTTTTTCCTGAATATATTCAGGAAAAAACGCATACGCCCTTTTTGGCCAACCAAGCAAGCTTGCAAAGGAAATCTGCACTACAATGAAGTCTCACTTCCCCCCGGTCAAAAGGGCCATCTGAAAAAAGTGTAAAATCCAGAAAGGCAGGACAGGCCATGGAGAACTGGGAGCCTTGTTATGCTGATGGGCGGGATGTAAATTGCCAACAACCACTCGGGAGAAGTGTATGGTGTTTCCTGAAACATCTAAAAAACAAAGCAACAGAACCTAGGGCACTTCCACTTATGGTCCTATAGCTTAGGGAAATTAAAATCAAAAAGACACAGCCACCCCAAAGTTTGGAACGGCTCTGTTTACAAGAACCTCGTTTACAGTACAAGTTCAACATCGCAGAAAGTGAAAAATGGATAAAGAAGTTGTGGTATTTACTTACAAAGCAATATCACTCAGCAATGAAATCTGTGTCATCAGGCCCTTAGCAGCACAATGAGTGGATTCAGGTATGATGATTCTAACTGAAATAAGTCACACAGAAAAAGAAACATCATAAGATATCACTAATACACGGAATGTAAACTTGGCTACACAGGAACTGCATTCCAAAACAGAACAGGGTCTCAAATTTAGAAAACCAACTTATGCTTGCTTAAGGGGAAAGGTGAGTTGGGGTGCTGCATAAAACCAGAGATTGAAATGAGCACAGATAAAGTTCCTTAAGCAAAATATGGAATAGACAAGAGCTACTCCTTGCTCAACGAAATGGACTCAACACCCCATATTAAACGCCTAAGAATGTACCTGACTACTAAGTATCTTAAAACCTATGGATTGCTATGTCTCCAAAAGAGAATCAAGCGTGTGTACAGGGGCATAAACGCAGCAGTGATAGGATTGGAGAGGTTCGGTGAGCAAATGAAGACCCTTTGAAGTCATATTGCATGGTACCCATTCCACGGGTCTCAACTCTCCAGGTTTAAGGTATTCTTCCTTCAGCTAAAACATGCATTTGGAACCCAGAGTATGATCAACCATGTGAACGGGAGACGTGTTCAAATATGTCTCAGTTTTCCTCCCCTGGTACTCGGGTGCAACATTCCAGACGCTTTACTAACACTCTCCCGACTTGAAGAGTCAGTCCCTTTAACCTCCTGTTTGGCCCAGTTTGCAATTTCTGCGGAGGATGAACAGGAATAGCGAGAACCAATGAGAGACTAGCTGGAGGTGTCTGGACGGGCAAATTTAACTCTCATTTCCCACCAGGAAGAGGAAATAACCAAAGGATCAGCGTGCTGTACCGGAACCAGATTAGGGCCTGAAGCCATCCTGCGGTGTTGCGGCCAGCTCAAAAGAAAGCGAGTTGAAGAAAGGAGCTCAGGGGCACTGTAATTCACAAACCTGCAGAGTTATAAATTACAGCTATCGTCCAAAAATAGACTGAAGTAAGGCTGCCAAGAGGACTTGAAAGCGGGGCAGAATTGCAGGAAACCGATTTCAGGAGGTAGACTGGAATTGCATTGAAAGCATAGGAAAAGAGGCAGAACGTCCACAATGATGCACTTGGCCAAAAAGGGCGTATGCGTTTTTTCCTGAATATATTCAGGAAAAAACGCATACGCCCTTTTTGGCCAACCAAGCAAGCTTGCAAAGGAAATCTGCACTACAATGAAGTCTCACTTCCCCCCGGTCAAAAGGGCCATCTGAAAAAAGTGTAAAATCCAGAAAGGCAGGACAGGCCATGGAGAACTGGGAGCCTTGTTATGCTGATGGGCGGGATGTAAATTGCCAAAAGACACTCGGGAGAAGTGTATGGTGTCTCCTGAAACATCTAAAAAACAAAGCAACAGAGCCTAGGGCACTGCCACTTATGGTCCTATAGCTTAGGGAAATTAAAATCAAAAAGACACAGCCACCCCAAAGTTTGGGACGCCTCTGTTTACAAGAACCTCGTTTACAGTACAAGTTCAACATCGCAGAAAGTGAAAAATGGATAAAGAAGTTGTGGTATTTACTTACAAAGCAATATCACTCAGCAATGAAATCTATGTCATCAGGCCCTTAGCATCACAATGAGTGGATTCAGGTATGATGATTCTAACTGAAGTAAGTCACACAGAAAAAGAAACATCATAAGATATCAGTAATACACGGAATGTAAACTTGGCTACACAGGAACTGAATTACAGAACAGAACAGGGTCTCAAATTTAGAAAACCAACTTATGCTTGCTTAAGGGTAAAGGTGAGTTGGGGTGCTGCATAAAACCAGAGATTGAAACGAGCACAGATAAAGTTCCTTAAGTCAAATATGGAATAGACAAGAGCTACTCCTTGCTCA
The DNA here is from genome assembly GCF_951394435.1 of Stenella coeruleoalba. NCBI lineage: Eukaryota > Metazoa > Chordata > Mammalia > Artiodactyla > Delphinidae > Stenella > Stenella coeruleoalba. Next base: position 88,340,854 of record NC_137149.1, on the reverse strand, counting down.
ACGAAATGGACTCAACACCGCATATTAAACGCCTAAGAATGTACCTGACTAGTAAGTATCTTAAAACCTATGGATTGCTATGTCTCCGAAAGAGAATCAAGCATGTGTACAGGGGCATAAACGCAGCAGTGATAGGATTGGAGAGGTTCGGTGAGCAAATGAAGACCCTTTGAAGTCATATTGCATGGTACCCATTACACGGGTCTCAACTCTCCAGGTTTAAGGTATTCTTCCTTCAGCTAAAACATGCATGTGGAACCCAAGTATGATCAACCATGTGAACGGGAGACGTGTTCAAATATGTCTCAGTTTTCCTCCCCTGGTACTCGGGTGCAACATTCCAGATGCTTTACTAACACTCTCCCCACTTGGAGAGTCAGCGCCTTTAACCTCCTGTTTGGCCCAGTTTGCAATTTCTGCGGAAGATGAACAGGAATAGTGAGAACCAATGAGAGGCTAGCTGGAGGTGTCTGGACGGGCAAATTTAACTCTCATTTCCCACCAGGAAGAGGAAATAACCAAAGGATCAGCGTGCTGTACCGGAACCAGATTAGGGCCTGAAGCCATCCTGCGGTGTTGCGGCCAGCTCAAAAGAAAGCGAGTTGAAGAAAGGAGCTCAGGGGCACTGTAATTCACAAACCTGCAGAGTTATAAATTACAGCTATCGTCCAAAAATAGACTGAAGTAAGGCTGCCAAGAGGACTTGAAAGCGGGGCAGAATTGCAGGAAACCGATTTCAGGAGGTAGACTGGAATTGCATTGAAAGCATAGGAAAAGAGGCAGAACGTCCACAATGATGCACTTGGCCAAAAAGGGCGTATGCGTTTTTTCCTGAATATATTCAGGAAAAAACGCATACGCCCTTTTTGGCCAACCAAGCAAGCTTGCAAAGGAAATCTGCACTACAATGAAGTCTCACTTCCCCCCGGTCAAAAGGGCCATCTGAAAAAAGTGTAAAATCCAGAAAGGCAGGACAGGCCATGGAGAACTGGGAGCCTTGTTATGCTGATGGGCGGGATGTAAATTGCCAACAGACACTCGGGAGAAGTGTATGGTGTTTCCTGAAACATCTAAAAAACAAAGAAACAGAACCTAGGGCACTTCCACTTATGGTCCTATAGCTTAGGGAAATTAAAATCAAAAAGACACAGCCACCCCAAAGTTTGGAACGGCTCTGTTTACAAGAACCTCGTTTACAGTACAAGTTCAACATCGCAGAAAGTGAAAAATGGATAAAGAAGTTGTGGTATTTACTTACAAAGCAATATCACTCAGCAATGAAATCTGTGTCATCAGGCCCTTAGCATCACAATGAGTGGATTCAGGTATGATGATTCTAACTGAAGTAAGTCACACAGAAAAAGAAACATCATAAGATATCAGTAATACACGGAATGTAAACTTGGCTACACAGGAACTGAATTACAGAACAGAACAGGGTCTCAAATTTAGAAAACCAACTAATGCTTGCTTAAGGGGAAAGGTGAGTTGGGTTGCTGCATAAAACCAGAGATTGAAATGAGCACAGATAAAGTTCCTTAAGCCAAATATGGAATAGACAAGAGCTACTCCTTGCTCAACGAAATGGACTCAACACCGCATATTAAACGCCTAAGAATGTACATGACTAGTAAGTATCTTAAAACCTATGGATTGCTATGTCTCCGAAAGAGAATCAAGCATGTGTACAGGGGCATAAACGCAGCAGTGATAGGATTGGAGAGGTTCGGTGAGCAAATGAAGACCCTTTGAAGTCATATTGCATGGTACCCATTCCACGGGTTTCAACTACCCAGGTTTTAGGTATTCTTCCTTCAGCTAAAACATGCATGTGGAACCCAGAGTATGATCAACCATGTGAACGGGAGACGTGTTCAAATATGTCTCAGTTTTCCTCCACTGGTACTCGGGTGCAACATTCCAGACGCTTTACTAACACTCTCCCCACTTGGAGAGTCAGCGCCTTTAACCTCCTGTTTGGCACAGTTTGCAATTTCTGCGGAAGATGAACAGGAATAGCGAGAACCAATGAGAGGCTAGCTGGAGGTGTCTGGACGGGCAAATTTAACTCTCATTTCCACCAGGAAGAGGAAATAACCAAAGGCTTAGCGTGCCGTGCCAGAACCAGATTAGGGCCTGAAGCCATCCTGCGGTGTTGCGGCCAGGTCACAAGAAAGCGAGTTGAAGAAAGGAGCTCAGGGGCACTGTAATTCACAAACCTGCAGAGTTATAAATGACAGCTATCGTCCAAAAATAGACTGAAGTAAGGCTGCCAAGAGGACTTGAAAGCGGGGCAGAATTGCAGGAAACCGATTTCAGGAGGTAGACTGGAATTGCATTGAAAGCATAGGAAAAGAGGCAGAACGTCCACAATGATGCACTTGGCCAAAAAGGGCGTATGCGTTTTTTCCTGAATATATTCAGGAAAAAACGCATACGCCCTTTTTGGCCAACCAAGCAAGCTTGCAAAGGAAATCTGCACTACAATGAAGTCTCACTTCCCCCCGGTCAAAAGGGCCATCTGAAAAAAGTGTAAAATCCAGAAAGGCAACAGGCCATTGAGAACTGGGAGCCTTGTTATGCTGATGGGCGGGATGTAAATTGCCAACAGACACTCTGGAGAAGTGTATGGTGTTTCCTGAAACATCTAAAAAACAATGCAACAGAGCCTAGGGCACTTCCACTTATGGTCCTATAGCTTAGGGAAATTAAAATGAAAAAGACACAGCCACCCCAAAGTTTGGAACGGCTCTGTTTACAAGAACCTCGTTTACAGTACAAGTTCAACATCGCAGAAAGTGAAAAATGGATAAAGAACTTGTGGTACTTACGTACAATGCAGTATCACTCAGCAATGAAATCTATGTCATCAGGCCCGTAGCAGCATAATGAGTGGATTCAGGTATGATGATTCTAACTGAAATAAGTTACACAGAAATAGAAACATCATAAGATATCACTAATACACGGAATGTAAACTTGGCTACACAGGAACTGAATTCCAAAACAGAACAGGTTCTCAAATTTAGAAAACCAACTTATGCTTGCTTAAGGGGAAAGGTGAGTTGGGATGCTGCATAAAACCAGAGATTGAAATGAGCACAGATAAAGTTCCTTAAGCCATATATGGAATAGAGAAGAGCTACTCCTTGCTCAACGAAATGGACTCAACACCGCATATTAAACGCCTAAGAATGTACCTGACTAGTAAGTATCTTAAAACCTATGGATTGCTATGTCTCCGAAAGAGAATCAAGCATGTGTACAGGGGCATAAACGCAGCAGTGATAGGATTGGAGAGGTTCGGTGAGCAAATGAAGACCCTTTGAAGTCATATTGCATGGTACCCATTCCACGGGTTTCAACTACCCAGGTTTTAGGTATTCTTCCTTCAGCTAAAACATGCATGTGGAACCCAGAGTATGATCAACCATGTGATCGGGAGACGTGTTCAAATATGTCTCAGTTTTCCTCCCCTGGTACTCGGGTGCAACATTCCAGACGCTTTACTAACACTCTCCCCACTTGGAGAGTCAGCGCCTTTAACCTCCTGTTTGGCCCAGTTTGCAATTTCTGCGGAAGATGAACAGGAATAGCGAGAACCAATGAGAGGCTAGCTGGAGGTGTCTGGACGGGCAAATTTAACTCTCATTTCCCACCAGGAAGAGGAAATAACCAAAGGCTCAGCATGCCGTACCGGAACCAGATTAGGGCCTGAAGCCATCCTGCGGTGTTGCGGCCAGGTCACAAGAAAGCGAGTTGAAGAAAGGAGCTCAGGGGCACTGTAATTCACAAACCTGCAGAGTTATAAATGACAGCTATCGTCCAAAAATAGACTGAAGTAAGGCTGCCAAGAGGACTTGAAAGCGGGGCAGAATTGCAGGAAACCGATTTCAGGAGGTAGACTGGAATTGCATTGAAAGCATAGGAAAAGAGGCAGAACGTCCACAATGATGCACTTGGCCAAAAAGGGCGTATGCGTTTTTTCCTGAATATATTCAGGAAAAAACGCATACGCCCTTTTTGGCCAACCAAGCAAGCTTGCAAAGGAAATCTGCACTACAATGAACTCTCACTTCCCCCCGGTCAAAAGGGCCATCTGAAAAAAGTGTAAAATCCAGAAAGGCAGGACAGGCCATGGAGAACTGGGAGCCTTGTTATGCTGATGGGCGGGATGTAAATTGCCAACAACCACTCGGGAGAAGTGTATGGTGTTTCCTGAAACATCGAAAAAACAAAGCAACAGAACCTAGGGCACTTCCACTTATGGTCCTATAGCTTAGGGAAATTAAAATCAAAAAGACACAGCCACCCCAAAGTTTGGAACGGCTCTGTTTACAAGAACCTCGTTTACAGTACAAGTTCAACATCGCAGAAAGTGAAAAATGGATAAAGAAGTTGTGGTATTTACTTACAAAGCAATATCACTCAGCAATGAAGTCTGTGTCATCAGGCCCTTAGCAGCACAATGAGTGGATTCAGGTATGATGATTCTAACTGAAATAAGTCACACAGAAAAAGAAACATCATAAGATATCAGTAATACACGGAATGTAAACTTGGCTACACAGGAACTGAATTACAGAACAGAACAGGGTCTCAAATTTAGAAAACCAACTTATTCTTGCTTAAGGGTAAAGGTGAGTTGGGGTGCTGCATAAAACCAGAGATTGAAATGAGCACAGATAAATTTCCTTAAGCCAAATATGGAATAGACAAGAGCTACTCCTTGCTCAACGAAATGGACTCAACACCCCATATTAAACGCCTAAGAATGTACCTGACTAGTAAGTATCTTAAAACCTATGGATTGCTATGTCTCCGAAAGAGAATCAAGCATGTGTACAGGGGCATGAACGCAGCAGTGATAGGATTGGAGATGTTCGGTGAGCAAATGAAGACCCTTTGAAGTCATATTGCATGGTACCCATTACACGGGTCTCAACTCTCCAGGTTTAAGGTATTCTTCCTTCAGCTAAAACATGCATGTGGAACCCAAGTATGATCAACCATGTGAACGGGAGACGTGTTCAAATATGTCTCAGTTTTCCTCCCCTGGTACTCGGGTGCAACATTCCAGACGCTTTACTAACACTCTCCCCACTTGGAGAGTCAGCGCCTTTAACCTCCTGTTTGGCCCAGTTTGCAATTTCTGTGGAAGATGAACAGGAATAGCGAGAACCAATGAGAGGCTAGCTGGAGGTGTCTGGACGGGCAAATTTAACTCTCATTTCCCACCAGGAAGAGGAAATAACCAAAGGCTCAGCATGCCGTACCGGAACCAGATTAGGGCCTGAAGCCATCCTGCGGTGTTGCGGCCAGGTCACAAGAAAGCGAGTTGAAGAAAGGAGCTCAGGGGCACTGTAATTCACAAACCTGCAGAGTTATAAATGACAGCTATCGTCCAAAAATAGACTGAAGTAAGGCTGCCAAGAGGACTTGAAAGCGGGGCAGAATTGCAGGAAACCGATTTCAGGAGGTAGACTGGAATTGCATTGAAAGCATAGGAAAAGAGGCAGAACGTCCACAATGATGCACTTGGCCAAAAAGGGCGTATGCGTTTTTTCCTGAATATATTCAGGAAAAAACGCATACGCCCTTTTTGGCCAACCAAGCAAGCTTGCAAAGGAAATCTGCACTACAATGAAGTCTCACTTCCCCCCGGTCAAAAGGGCCATCTGAAAAAAGTGTAAAATCCAGAAAGGCAGGACAGGCCATGGAGAACTGGGAGCCTTGTTATGCTGATGGGCGGGATGTAAATTGCCAACAACCACTCGGGAGAAGTGTATGGTGTTTCCTGAAACATCGAAAAAACAAAGCAACAGAACCTAGGGGACTTCCACTTATGGTCCTATAGCTTAGGGAAATTAAAATCAAAAAGACACAGCCACCCCAAAGTTTGGAACGGCTCTGTTTACAAGAACCTCGTTTACAGTACAAGTTCAACATCGCAGAAAGTGAAAAATGGATAAAGAAGTTGTGGTATTTACTTACAAAGCAATATCACTCAGCAATGAAGTTTGTGTCATCAGGCCCTTAGCAGCACAATGAGTGGATTCAGGTATGATGATTCTAACTGAAATAAGTCACACAGAAAAAGAAACATCATAAGATATCAGTAATACACGGAATGTAAACTTGGCTACACAGGAACTGAATTACAGAACAGAACAGGGTCTCAAATTTAGAAAGCCAACTTATTCTTGCTTAAGGGTAAAGGTGAGTTGGGGTGCTGCATAAAACCAGAGATTGAAATGAGCACAGATAAATTTCCTTAAGCCAAATATGGAATAGACAAGAGCTACTCCTTGCTCAACGAAATGGACTCAACACCCCATATTAAACGCCTAAGAATGTACCTGACTAGTAAGTATCTTAAAACCTATGGATTGCTATGTCTCCGAAAGAGAATCAAGCATGTGTACAGGGGCATGAACGCAGCAGTGATAGGATTGGAGATGTTCGGTGAGCAAATGAAGACCCTTTGAAGTCATATTGCATGGTACCCATTACACGGGTCTCAACTCTCCAGGTTTAAGGTATTCTTCCTTCAGCTAAAACATGCATGTGGAACCCAAGTATGATCAACCATGTGAACGGGAGACGTGTTCAAATATGTCTCAGTTTTCCTCCCCTGGTACTCGGGTGCAACATTCCAGACGCTTTACTAACACTCTCCCCACTTGGAGAGTCAGCGCCTTTAACCTCCTGTTTGGCCCAGTTTGCAATTTCTGTGGAAGATGAACAGGAATAGCGAGAACCAATGAGAGGCTAGCTGGAGGTGTCTGGACGGGCAAATTTAACTCTCATTTCCCACCAGGAAGAGGAAATAACCAAAGGCTCAGCGTGCCGTACCGGAACCAGATTAGGGCCTGAAAACATCCTGCGGTGTTGCGGCCAGCTCAAAAGAAAACGAGTTGAAGAAAGGAGCTCAGGGGCACTGTAATTCACAAACCTGCAGAGTTATAAATGACAGCTATCGTCCAAAAATAGACTGAAGTAAGGCTGCCAAGAGGACTTGAAAGCGGGGCAGAATTGCAGGAAACCGATTTCAGGAGGTAGACTGGAATTGCATTGAAAGCATAGGAAAAGAGGCAGAACGTCCACAATGATGCACTTGGCCAAAAAGGGCGTATGCGTTTTTTCCTGAATATATTCAGGAAAAAACGCATACGCCCTTTTTGGCCAACCAAGCAAGCTTGCAAAGGAAATCTGCACTACAATGAAGTCTCACTTCCCCCCGGTCAAAAGGGCCATCTGAAAAAAGTGTAAAATCCAGAAAGGCAGGACAGGCCATGGAGAACTGGGAGCCTTGTTATGCTGATGGGCGGGATGTAAATTGCCAACAACCACTCGGGAGAAGTGTATGGTGTTTCCTGAAACATCTAAAAAACAAAGCAACAGAACCTAGGGCACTTCCACTTATGGTCCTATAGCTTAGGGAAATTAAAATCAAAAAGACACAGCCACCCCAAAGTTTGGAACGGCTCTGTTTACAAGAACCTCGTTTACAGTACAAGTTCAACATCGCAGAAAGTGAAAAATGGATAAAGAAGTTGTGGTATTTACTTACAAAGCAATATCACTCAGCAATGAAGTCTGTGTCATCAGGCCCTTAGCAGCACAATGAGTGGATTCAGGTATGATGATTCTAACTGAAGTAAGTCACACAGAAAAAGAAACATCATAAGATATCAGTAATACACGGAATGTAAACTTGGCTACACAGGAACTGAATTACAGAACAGAACAGGGTCTCAAATTTAGAAAACCAACTTATGCTTGCTTAAGGGGAAAGGTGAGTTGGGGTGCTGCATAAAACCAGAGATTGAAATGAGCACAGATAAAGTTCCTTAAGTCAAATATGGAATAGACAAGAGCTACACCTTGCTCAACGAAATGGACTCAACACCGCATATTAAACGCCTAAGAATGTACCTGACTAGTAAGTATCTTAAAACCTATGGATTGCTATGTCTCCGAAAGAGAATCAAGCATGTGTACAGGGGAATAAACGCAGCAGTGATAGGATTGGAGAGGTTCGGTGAGCAAATGAAGACCCTTTGAAGTCATATTGCATGGTACCCATTCCACGGGTTTCAACTACCCAGGTTTTAGGTATTCTTCCTTCAGCTAAAACATGCATGTGGAACCTAGAGTATGATCAACCATGTGATCGGGAGACGTGTTCAAATATGTCTCAGTTTTCCTCCCCTGGTACTCGGGTGCAACATTCCAGACGCTTTACTAACACTCTCCCCACTTGGAGAGTCAGCGCCTTTAACCTCCTGTTTGGCCCAGTTTGCAATTTCTGCGGAAGATGAACAGGAATAGCGAGAACCAATGAGAGGCTAGCTGGAGGTGTCTGGACGGGCAAATTTAACTCTCATTTCCCACCAGGAGGCGGAAATAACCAAAGGCTCAGCGTGCCGTGCCAGAACCAGATTAGGGCCTGAAGCCATCCTGCGGTGTTGCGGCCAGGTCACAAGAAAGCGAGTTGAAGAAAGGAGCTCAGGGGCACTGTAATTCACAAACCTGCAGAGTTATAAATGACAGCTATCGTCCAAAAATAGACTGAAGTAAGGCTGCCAAGAGGACTTGAAAGCGGGGCAGAATTGCAGGAAACCGATTTCAGGAGGTAGACTGGAATTGCATTGAAAGCATAGGAAAAGAGGCAGAACGTCCACAATGATGCACTTGGCCAAAAAGGGCGTATGCGTTTTTTCCTGAATATATTCAGGAAAAAACGCATACGCCCTTTTTGGCCAACCAAGCAAGCTTGCAAAGGAAATCTGCACTACAATGAAGTCTCACTTCCCCCCGGTCAAAAGGGCCATCTGAAAAAAGTGTAAAATCCAGAAAGGCAGGACAGGCCATGGAGAACTGGGAGCCTTGTTATGCTGATGGGCGGGATGTAAATTGCCAACAACCACTCGGGAGAAGTGTATGGTGTTTCCTGAAACAACTAAAAAACAAAGCAACAGAGCCTAGGGCACTGCCACTTATGGTCCTATAGCTTAGGGAAATTAAAATCAAAAAGACACAGCCACCCCAAAGTTTGGAACGGCTCTGTTTACAAGAACCTCGTTTACAGTACAAGTTCAACATCGCAGAAAGTGAAAAATGGATAAAGAACTTGTGGTACTTACGTACAATGCAGTATCACTCAGCAATGAAATCTATGTCATCAGGCCCGTAGCAGCATAATGAGTGGATTCAGGTATGATGATTCTAACTGAAATAAGTCACACAGAAAAAGAAACATCATAAGATATCAGTAATACACGGAATGTAAACTTGGCTACACAGGAACTGCATTCCAAAACACAACAGGGTCTCAAATTTAGAAAACCAACTTATGCTTGCTTAAGGGTAAAGGTGAGTTGGGGTGCTGCATAAAACCAGAGATTGAAATGAGCACAGATAAAGTTCCTTAAGCCAAATATGGAATAGACAAGAGCTACTCCTTGCTCAACGAAATGGACTCAAAACCCCATATTAAACGCCTAAGAATGTACCTGACTAGTAAGTATCTTAAAACCTATGGATTGCTATGTCTCCGAAAGAGAATCAAGCATGTGTACAGGGGCATAAACGCAGCAGTGATAGGATTGGAGAGGTTCGGTGAGCAAATGAAGACCCTTTGAAGTCATATTGCATGGTACCCATTCCACGGGTTTCAACTACCCAGGTTTTAGGTATTCTTCCTTCAGCTAAAACATGCATGTGGAACCTAGAGTATGATCAACCATGTGATCGGGAGACGTGTTCAAATATGTCTCAGTTTTCCTCCCCTGGTACTCGTGTGCAACATTCCAGACGCTTTACTAACACTCTCCCCACTTGGAGAGTCAGCGCCTTTAACCTCCTGTTTGGCCCAGTTTGCAATTTCTGCGGAAGATGAACAGGAATAGCGAGAACCAATGAGAGGCTAGCTGGAGGTGTCTGGACGGGCAAATTTAACTCTCATTTCCCACCAGGAGGCGGAAATAACCAAAGGCTCAGCGTGCCGTGCCGGAACCACATTAGGGCCTGAAGCCATCCTGCGGTGTTGCAGCCAGGTCACAAGAAAGCGAGTTGAAGAAAGGAGCTCAGGGGCACTGTAATTCACAAACCTGCAGAGTTATAAATGACAGCTATCGTCCAAAAATAGACTGAAGTAAGGCTGCCAAGAGGACTTGAAAGCGGGGCAGAATTGCAGGAAACCGATTTCAGGAGGTAGACTGGAATTGCATTGAAAGCATAGGAAAAGAGGCAGAACGTCCACAATGATGCACTTGGCCAAAAAGGGCGTATGCGTTTTTTCCTGAATATATTCAGGAAAAAACGCATACGCCCTTTTTGGCCAACCAAGCAAGCTTGCAAAGGAAATCTGCACTACAATGAAGTCTCACTTCCCCCCGGTCAAAAGGGCCATCTGAAAAAAGTGTAAAATCCAGAAAGGCAGGACAGGCCATGGAGAACTGGGAGCCTTGTTATGCTGATGGGCGGGATGTAAATTGCCAACAACCACTCGGGAGAAGTGTATGGTGTTTCCTGAAACAACTAAAAAACAAAGCAACAGAGCCTAGGGCACTGCCACTTATGGTCCTATAGCTTAGGGAAATTAAAATCAAAAAGACACAGCCACCCCAAAGTTTGGAACGGCTCTGTTTACAAGAACCTCGTTTACAGTACAAGTTCAACATCGCAGAAAGTGAAAAATGGATAAAGAACTTGTGGTACTTACGTACAATGCAGTATCACTCAGCAATGAAATCTATGTCATCAGGCCCGTAGCAGCATAATGAGTGGATTCAGGTACGATGATTCTAACTGAAATAAGTCACACAGAAAAAGAAACATCATAAGATATCAGTAATACACGGAATGTAAACTTGGCTACACAGGAACTGCATTCCAAAACACAACAGGGTCTCAAATTTAGAAAACCAACTTATGCTTGCTTAAGGGTAAAGGTGAGTTGGGGTGCTGCATAAAACCAGAGATTGAAATGAGCACAGATAAAGTTCCTTAAGCCAAATATGGAATAGACAAGAGCTACTCCTTGCTCAACGAAATGGACTCAACACCCCATATTAAACGCCTAAGAATGTACCTGACTAGTAAGTATCTTAAAACCTATGGATTGCTATGTCTCCGAAAGAGAATCAAGCATGTGTACAGGGGCATAAACGCAGCAGTGATAGGATTGGAGAGGTTCGGTGAGCAAATGAAGACCCTTTGAAGTCATATTGCATGGTACCCATTCCACGGGTTTCAACTACCCAGGTTTAAGGTATTCTTCCTTCAGCTAAAACATGCATGTGGAACCCAAGTATGATCAACCATGTGAACGGGAGACGTGTTCAAATATGTCTCAGTTTTCCTCCCCTGGTACTCGGGTGCAACATTCCAGACGCTTTACTAACACTCTCCCCACTTGGAGAGTCAGCGCCTTTAACCTCCTGTTTGGCCCAGTTTGCAATTTCTGTGGAAGATGAACAGGAATAGCGAGAACCAATGAGAGGCTAGCTGGAGGTGTCTGGACGGGCAAATTTAACTCTCATTTCCCACCAGGAAGAGGAATTAACCAAAGGCTCAGCGTGCCGTACCGGAACCAGATTAGGGCCTGAAGACATCCTGCGGTGTTGCGGCCAGCTCAAAAGAAAACGAGTTGAAGAAAGGAGCTCAGGGGCACTGTAATTCACAAACCTGCAGAGTTATAAATGACAGCTATCGTCCAAAAATAGACTGAAGTAAGGCTGCCAAGAGGACTTGAAAGCGGGGCAGAATTGCAGGAAACCGATTTCAGGAGGTAGACTGGAATTGCATTGAAAGCATAGGAAAAGAGGCAGAACGTCCACAATGATGCACTTGGCCAAAAAGGGCGTATGCGTTTTTTCCTGAATATATTCAGGAAAAAACGCATACGCCCTTTTTGGCCAACCAAGCAAGCTTGCAAAGGAAATCTGCACTACAATGAAGTCTCACTTCCCCCCGGTCAAAAGGGCCATCTAAAAAAAGTGTAAAATCCAGAAAGGCAGGACAGGCCATGGAGAACTGGGAGCCTTGTTATGCTGATGGGCGGGATGTAAATTGCCAACAACCACTCGGGAGAAGTGTATGGTGTTTCCTGAAACATCTAAAAAACAAAGCAACAGAACCTAGGGCACTTCCACTTATGGTCCTATAGCTTAGGGAAATTAAAATCAAAAAGACACAGCCACCCCAAAGTTTGGGACGCCTCTGTTTACAAGAACCTCGTTTACAGTACAAGTTCAACATCGCAGAAAGTGAAAAATGGATAAAGAAGTTGTGGTATTTACTTACAAAGCAATATCACTCAGCAATGAAATCTATGTCATCAGGCCCTTAGCATCACAATGAGTGGATTCAGGTATGATGATTCTAACTGAAGTAAGTCACACAGAAAATGAAACATCATAAGATATCAGTAATACACGGAATGTAAACTTGGCTACACAGGAACTGAATTACAGAACAGAACAGGGTCTCAAATTTAGAAAACCAACTTATGCTTGCTTAAGGGGAAAGGTGAGTTGGGGTGCTGCATAAAACCAGAGATTGAAATGAGCACAGATAAAGTTCCTTAAGTCAAATATGGAATAGACAAGAGCTACTCCTTGCTCAACGAAATGGACTCAACACCGCATATTAAACGCCTAAGAATGTACCTGACTAGTAAGTATCTTAAAACCTATGGATTGCTATGTCTCCGAAAGAGAATCAAGCATGTGTACAGGGGCATAAACGCAGCAGTGATAGGATTGGAGAGGTTCGGTGAGCAAATGAAGACCCTTTGAAGTCATATTGCATGGTACCCATTACACGGGTCTCAACTCTCCAGGTTTAAGGTATTCTTCCTTCAGCTAAAACATGCATGTGGAACCCAAGTATGATCAACCATGTGAACGGGAGATGTGTTCAAATATGTCTCAGTTTTCCTCCCCTGGTACTCGGGTGCAACATTCCAGACGCTTTACTAACACTCACCCCACTTGGAGAGTCAGCGCCTTTAACCTCCTGTTTGGCCCAGTTTGCAATTTCTGCGGAAGATGAACAGGAATAGTGAGAACCAATGAGAGGCTAGCTGGAGGTGTCTGGACGGGCAAATTTAACTCTCATTTCCCACCAGGAAGAGGAAATAACCAAAGGCTCAGCGTGCCGTACCGGAACCAGATTAGGGCCTGAAGCCATCCTGCGGTGTTGCGGCCAGCTCAAAAGAAAGCGAGTTGAAGAAAGGAGCTCAGGGGCACTGTAATTCACAAACCTGCAGAGTTATAAATGACAGCTATCGTCCAAAAATATACTGAAGTAAGGCTGCCAAGAGGACTTGAAAGCGGGGCAGAATTGCAGGAAACCGATTTCAGGAGGTAGACTGGAATTGCATTGAAAGCATAGGAAAAGAGGCAGAACGTCCACAATGATGCACTTGGCCAAAAAGGGCGTATGCGTTTTTTCCTGAATATATTCAGGAAAAAACGCATACGCCCTTTTTGGCCAACCAAGCAAGCTTGCAAAGGAAATCTGCACTACAATGAAGTCTCACTTCCCCCCGGTCAAAAGGGCCATCTGAAAAAAGTGTAAAATCCAGAAAGGCAGGACAGGCCATGGAGAACTGGGAGCCTTGTTATGCTGATGGGCGGGATGTAAATTGCCAACAGACACTCGGGAGAAGTGTATGGTGTTTCCTGAAACATCTAAAAAACAAAGCAACAGAACCTAGGGCACTTCCACTTATGGTCCTATAGCTTAGGGAAATTAAAATCAAAAAGACACAGCCACCCCAAAGTTTGGAACGGCTCTGTTTACAAGAACCTCGTTTACAGTACAAGTTCAACATCGCAGAAAGTGAAAAATGGATAAAGAAGTTGTGGTATTTACTTACAAAGCAATATCACTCAGCAATGAAATCTGTGTCATCAGGCCCTTAGCAGCACAATGAGTGGATTCAGGTATGATGATTCTAACTGAAGTAAGTCACACAGAAAAAGAAACATCATAAGATATCACTAATACACGGAATGTAAACTTGGCTACACAGGAACTGAATTACAGAACAGAACAGGGTCTCAAATTTAGAAAACCAACTTATGCTTACTTAAGGGGAAAGGTGAGTTGGGGTGCTGCATAAAACCAGAGATTGAAATGAGCACAGATAAAGTTCCTTAAGCCAAATATGGAATAGACAAGAGCTACTCCTTGCTCAACGAAATGGACTCAAAACCCCATATTAAACGCCTAAGAATGTACCTGACTAGTAAGTACCTTAAAACCTATGGATTGCTATGTCTCCGAAAGAGAATCAAGCATGTGTACAGGGGCATAAACGCAGCAGTGATAGGATTGGAGAGGTTCGGTGAGCAAATGAAGACCCTTTGAAGTCATATTGCATGGTACCCATTCCACGGGTTTCAACTACCCAGGTTTTAGGTATTCTTCCTTCAGCTAAAACATGCATGTGGAACCCAGAGTATGATCAACCATGTGATCGGGAGACGTGTTCAAATATGTCTCAGTTTTCCTCCCCTGGTACTCGGGTGCAACATTCCAGACGCTTTACTAACACTCTCCCCACTTGGAGAGTCAGCGCCTTTAACCTCCTGTTTGGCACAGTTTGCAATTTCTGCGGAAGATGAACAGGAATAGCGAGAACCAATGAGAGGCTAGCTGGAGGTGTCTGGACGGGCAAATTTAACTCTCATTTCCCAACAGGAAGAGGAAATAACCAAAGGCTCAGCGTGCCGTGCCGGAACCAGATTAGGGCCTGAAGCCATCCTGCGGTGTTGCGGCCAGGTCACAAGAAAGCGAGTTGAAGAAAGGAGCTCAGGGGCACTGTAATTCACAAACCTGCAGAGTTATAAATGACAGCTATCGTCCAAAAATAGACTGAAGTAAGGCTGCCAAGAGGACTTGAAAGCGGGGCAGAATTGCAGGAAACCGATTTCAGGAGGTAGACTGGAATTGCATTGAAAGCATAGGAAAAGAGGCAGAACGTCCACAATGATGCACTTGGCCAAAAAGGGCGTATGCGTTTTTTCCTGAATATATTCAGGAAAAAACGCATACGCCCTTTTTGGCCAACCAAGCAAGCTTGCAAAGGAAATCTGCACTACAATGAAGTCTCACTTCCCCCCGGTCAAAAGGGCCATCTGAAAAAAGTGTAAAATCCAGAAAGGCAGGACAGGCCATGGAGAACTGGGAGCCTTGTTATGCTGATGGGCGGGATGTAAATTGCCAACAACCACTAGGGAGAAGTGTATGGTGTTTCCTGAAACATCTAAAAAACAAAGCAACAGAACCTAGGGCACTTCCACTTATGGTCCTATAGCTTAGGGAAATTAAAATCAAAAAGACACAGCCACCCCAAAGTTTGGAACGGCTCTGTTTACAAGAACCTCGTTTACAAGAACCTCGTTCAACATCGCAGAAAGTGAAAAATGGATAAAGAAGTTGTGGTATTTACTTACAAAGCAATATCACTCAGCAATGAAATCTGTGTCATCAGGCCCTTAGCAGCACAATGAGTGGATTCAGGTATGATGATTCTAACTGAAATAAGTCACACAGAAAAAGAAACATCATAAGATATCAGTAATACACGGAATGTAAACTTGGCTACACAGGAACTGAATTACAGAACAGAACAGGGTCTCAAATTTAGAAAACCAACTTATTCTTGCTTAAGGGTAAAGGTGAGTTGGGGTGCTGCATAAAACCAGAGATTGAAATGAGCACAGATAAAGTTCCTTAAGCCAAATATGGAATAGACAAGAGCTACTCCTTGCTCAACGAAATGGACTCAACACCGCATATTAAGCGCCTAAGAATGTACCTGACTAGTAAGTATCTTAAAACCTATGGATTGCTATGTCTCCGAAAGAGAATCAAGCATGTGTACAGGGGCATGAACGCAGCAGTGATAGGATTGGAGAGGTTTGGTGAGCAAATGAAGACCCTTTGAAGTCATATTGAATGGTACCCATTATACGGGTCTTAACTCTCCAGGTTTAAGGTATTCTTCCTTCAGCTAAAACATGCATGTGGAACCCAAGTATGATCAACCATGTGATCAGGAGATGTGTTCAAATATGTCTCAGTTTTCCTCCCCTGGTACTCGGGTGCAACATTCCAGATGCTTTACTAACACTCTCCCCACTTGGAGAGTCAGCACCTTTTACCTCCTGTTTGGCCCAGTATGCAATTTCTGCGGAAGATGAACAGGAATAGCGAGAACCAATGAGAGGCTAGCTGGAGGTGTCTGGACGGGCAAATTTAACTCTCATTTCCCACCAGGAGGCGGAAATAACCAAAGGCTCAGCGTGCCGTGCCGGAACCACATTAGGGCCTGAAGCCATCCTGCGGTGTTGCGGCCAGGTCACAAGAAAGCGAGTTGAAGAAAGGAGCTCAGGGGCACTGTAATTCACAAACCTGCAGAGTTATAAATGACAGCTATCGTCCAAAAATAGACTGAAGTAAGGCTGCCAAGAGGACTTGAAAGCGGGGCAGAATTGCAGGAAACCGATTTCAGGAGGTAGACTGGAATTGCATTGAAAGCATAGGAAAAGAGGCAGAACGTCCACAATGATGCACTTGGCCAAAAAGGGCGTATGCGTTTTTTCCTGAATATATTCAGGAAAAAACGCATACGCCCTTTTTGGCCAACCAAGCAAGCTTGCAAAGGAAATCTGCACTACAATGAAGTCTCACTTCCCCCCGGTCAAAAGGGCCATCTGAAAAAAGTGTAAAATCCAGAAAGGCAGGACAGGCCATGGAGAACTGGGAGCCTTGTTATGCTGATGGGCGGGATGTAAATTGCCAACAACCACTCGGGAGAAGTGTATGGTGTTTCCTGAAACAACTAAAAAACAAAGCAACAGAGCCTAGGGCACTGCCACTTATGGTCCTATAGCTTAGGGAAATTAAAATCAAAAAGACACAGCCACCCCAAAGTTTGGAACGGCTCTGTTTACAAGAACCTCGTTTACAGTACAAGTTCAACATCGCAGAAAGTGAAAAATGGATAAAGAACTTGTGGTACTTACGTACAATGCAGTATCACTCAGCAATGAAATCTATGTCATCAGGCCCGTAGCAGCATAATGAGTGGATTCAGGTACGATGATTCTAACTGAAATAAGTTGCACAGAAAAAGAAACATCATAAGATATCACTAATACACGGAATGTAAACTTGGCTACACAGGAACTGAATTCCAAAACAGAATAGGTTCTCAAATTTAGAAAACCAACTTATGCTTGCTTAAGGGGAAAGGTGAGTTGGGGTGCTGCATAAAACCAGAGATTGAAATGAGCACAGATAAAGTTCCTTAAGTCAAATATGGAATAGACAAGAGCTACTCCTTGCTCAACGAAATGGACTCAACACCGCATATTAAACGCCTAAGAATGTACCTGACTAGTAAGTATCTTAAAACCTATGGATTGCTATGTCTCCGAAAGAGAATCAAGCATGTGTACAGGGGCATAAACGCAGCAGTGATAGGATTGGAGAGGTTCGGTGAGCAAATGAAGACCTTTTGAAGTCATATTGCATTGTACCCATTCCACGGGTTTCAACTACCCAGGTTTTAGGTATTCTTCCTTCAGCTAAAACATGCATGTGGAACCCAGAGTATGATCAACCATGTGATTGGGAGACGTGTTCAAATATGTCTCAGTTTTCCTCCCCTGGTACTCGGGTGCAACATTCCAGACGCTTTACTAACACTCTCCCCACTTGGAGAGTCAGCGCCTTTAACCTCCTGTTTGGCCCAGTTTGCAATTTCTGCGGAAGATGAACAGGAATAGCGAGAACCAATGAGAGGCTAGCTGGAGGTGTCTGGACGGGCAAATTTAACTCTCATTTCCCACCAGGAAGAGGAAATAACCAAAGGCTCAGCGTGCCGTGCCGGAACCAGATTAGGGCCTGAAGCCATCCTGCGGTGTTGCGGCCAGGTCACAAGAAAGCGAGTTGAAGAAAGGAGCTCAGGGGCACTGTAATTCACAAACCTGCAGAGTTATAAATGACAGCTATCGTCCAAAAATAGACTGAAGTAAGGCTGCCAAGAGGACTTGAAAGCGGGGCAGAATTGCAGGAAACCGATTTCAGGAGGTAGACTGGAATTGCATTGAAAGCATAGGAAAAGAGGCAGAACGTCCACAATGATGCACTTGGCCAAAAAGGGCGTATGCGTTTTTTCCTGAATATATTCAGGAAAAAACGCATACGCCCTTTTTGGCCAACCAAGCAAGCTTGCAAAGGAAATCTGCACTACAATGAAGTCTCACTTCCCCCCGGTCAAAAGGGCCATCTGAAAAAAGTGTAAGATCCAGAAAGGCAGGACAGGCCATGGAGAACTGGGAGCCTTGTTATGCTGATGGGCGGGATGTAAATTGCCAACAACCACTCGGGAGAAGTGTATGGTGTTTCCTGAAACATCTAAAAAACAAAGCAACAGAACCTAGGGCACTTCCACTTATGGTCCTATAGCTTAGGGAAATTAAAATCAAAAAGACACAGCCACCCAAAAGTTTGGAACGGCTCTGTTTACAAGAACCTCGTTTACAGTACAAGTTCAACATCGCAGAAAGTGAAAAATGGATAAAGAACTTGTGGTACTTACGTACAATGCAGTATCACTCAGCAATGAAATCTATGTCATCAGGCCCGTAGCAGCATAATGAGTGGATTCAGGTACGATGATTCTAACTGAAATAAGTCACACAGAAAAAGAAACATCATAAGATATCAGTAATACACGGAATGTAAACTTGGCTACACAGGAACTGCATTCCAAAACAGAACAGGGTCTCAAATTTAGAAAACCAACTTATGCTTGCTTAAGGGGAAAGGTGAGTTGGGGGGCTGCATAAAACCAGAGATTGCAATGAGCACAGATAAAGTTCCTTAAGCCAAATATGGAATAGACAAGAGCTACTCCTTGCTCAACGAAATGGACTCAAAACCCCATATTAAACGCCTAAGAATGTACCTGACTAGTAAGTATCTTAAAACCTATGGATTGCTATGTCTCCGAAAGAGAATCAAGCATGTGTACAGGGGCATAAACGCAGCAGTGATAGGATTGGAGAGGTTCGGTGAGCAAATGAAGACCCTTTGAAGTCATATTGCATGGTACCCATTCCACGGGTTTCAACTACCCAGGTTTTAGGTATTCTTCCTTCAGCTAAAACATGCATGTGGAACCCAGAGTATGATCAACCATGTGATCGGGAGACGTGTTCAAATATGTCTCAGTTTTCCTCCCCTGGTACTCGGGTGCAACATTCCAGACGCTTTACTAACACTCTCCCCACTTGGAGAGTCAGCGCCTTTAACCTCCTGTTTGGCCCAGTTTGCAATTTCTGCGGAAGATGAACAGGAATAGCGAGAACCAATGAGAGGCTAGCTGGAGGTGTCTGGACGGGCAAATTTAACTCTCATTTCCCAACAGGAAGAGGAAATAACCAAAGGCTCAGCGTGCCGTGCCGGAACCAGATTAGGGCCTGAAGCCATCCTGCGGTGTTGCGGCCAGCTCAAAAGAAAGCGAGTTGAAGAAAGGAGCTCAGGGGCACTGTAATTCACAAACCTGCAGAGTTATAAATGACAGCTATCGTCCAAAAATAGACTGAAGTAAGGCTGCCAAGAGGACTTGAAAGCGGGGCAGAATTGCAGGAAACCGATTTCAGGAGGTAGACTGGAATTGCATTGAAAGCATAGGAAAAGAGGCAGAACGTCCACAATGATGCACTTGGCCAAAAAGGGCGTATGCGTTTTTTCCTGAATATATTCAGGAAAAAACGCATACGCCCTTTTTGGCCAACCAAGCAAGCTTGCAAAGGAAATCTGCACTACAATGAAGTCTCACTTCCCCCCGGTCAAAAGGGCCATCTGAAAAAAGTGTAAAATCCAGAAAGGAAGGATAGGCCATGGAGAGCTGGGAGCCTTGTTATGCTGATGGGCGGGATGAAAATTGCCAACAACCACTCGGGAGAAGTGTATGGTGTTTCCTGAAACATCTAAAAAACAAAGCAACAGAACCTAGGGCACTTCCACTTATGGTCCTATAGCTTAGGGAAATTAAAATCAAAAAGACACAGCCACCCCAAAGTTTGGAACGGCTCTGTTTACAAGAACCTCGTTTACAGTACAAGTTCAACATCGCAGAAAGTGAAAAATGCATAAAGAAGTTGTGGTATTTACTTACAAAGCAATATCACTCAGCAATGAAATCTGTGTCATCAGGCCCTTAGCAGCACAATGAGTGGATTCAGGTATGATGATTCTAACTGAAATAAGTCACACAGAAAAAGAAACATCATAAGATATCAGTAATACACGGAATGTAAACTTGGCTACACAGGAACTGAATTACAGAACAGAACAGGGTCTCAAATTTAGAAAACCAACTTATGCTTGCTTAAGGGTAAAGGTGAGTTGGGGTGCTGCATAAAACCAGAGATTGAAATGAGCACAGATAAAGTTCCTTAAGTCAAATATGGAATAGACAAGAGCTACTCCTTGCTCAACGAAATGGACTCAACACCGCATATTAAGCGCCTAAGAATGTACCTGACTAGTAAGTATCTTAAAACCTATGGATTGCTATGTCTCCGAAAGAGAATCAAGCATGTGTACAGGGGCATAAACGCAGCAGTGATAGGATTGGAGAGGTTCGGTGAGCAAATGAAGACCCTTTGAAGTCATATTGCATGGTACCCATTCCACGGGTTTCAACTACCCAGGTTTTAGGTATTCTTCCTTCAGCTAAAACATGCATGTGGAACCCAGAGTATGATCAACCATGTGATCGGGAGACGTGTTCAAATATGTCTCAGTTTTCCTCCCCTGGTACTCAGGTGCAACATTCCAGACGCTTTACTAACACTCTCCCCACTTAGAGAGTCAGCGCCTTTAACCTCCTGTTTGGCTCAGTTTGCAATTTCTGCGGAAGATGAACAGGAATAGTGAGAACCAATGAGAGGCTAGCTGGAGGTGTCTGGACGGGCAAATTTAACTCTCATTTCCCACCAGGAAGAGGAAATAACCAAAGGCTCAGCGTGCCGTACCGGAACCAGATTAGGGCCTGAAGCCATCCTGCGGTGTTGCGGCCAGCTCAAAAGAAAGCGAGTTGAAGAAAGGAGCTCAGGGGCACTGTAATTCACAAACCTGCAGAGTTATAAATGACAGCTATCGTCCAAAAATAGACTGAAGTAAGGCTGCCAAGAGGACTTGAAAGCGGGGCAGAATTGCAGGAAACCGATTTCAGGAGGTAGACTGGAATTGCATTGAAAGCATAGGAAAAGAGGCAGAACGTCCACAATGATGCACTTGGCCATAAAGGGCGTATGCGTTTTTTCCTGAATATATTCAGGAAAAAACGCATACGCCCTTTTTGGCCAACCAAGCAAGCTTGCAAAGGAAATCTGCACTACAATGAAGTCTCACTTCCCCCCGGTCAAAAGGGCCATCTGAAAAAAGTGTAAAATCCAGAAAGGCAGGACAGGCCATGGAGAACTGGGAGCCTTGTTATGCTGATGGGCGGGATGTAAATTGCCAACAACCACTCGGGAGAAGTGTATGGTGTTTCCTGAAACATCTAAAAAACAAAGCAACAGAGCCTAGGGCACTGCCACTTATGGTCCTATAGCTTAGGGAAATTAAAATCAAAAAGACACAGCCACCTCAAAGTTTGGAACGGCTCTGTTTACAAGAACCTCGTTTACAGTACAAGTTCAACATCGCAGAAAGTGAAAAATGGATAAAGAAGTTGTGGTATTTACTTACAAAGCAATATCACTCAGCAATGAAATCTGTGTCATCAGGCCCTTAGCAGCACAATGAGTGGATTCAGGTATGATGATTCTAACCGAAATAAGTCACACAGAAAAAGAAACATCATAAGATATCAGTAATACACGGAATGTAAACTTGGCTACACAGGAACTGAATTACAGAACAGAACAGGGTCTCAAATTTAGAAAACCAACTTATTCTTGCTTAAAGGTAAAGGTGAGTTGGGGTGCTGCATAAAACCAGAGATTGAAATGAGCACAGATAAAGTTCCTTAAGCCAAATATGGAATAGACAAGAGCTACTCCTTGCTCAACAAAATGGACTCAACACCCCATATTAAACGGCTAAGAATGTACCTGACTAGTAAGTATCTTAAAACCTATGGATTGCTATGTCTCCAAAAGAGAATCAAGCATGTGTACAGGGGCATAAACGCAGCAGTGATAGGATTGGAGAGGTTCGGTGAGCAAATGAAGACCCTTTGAAGTCATATTGCATGGTACCCATTCCACGGGTTTCAACTACCCAGGTTTAATGTATTCTTCCTTCAGCTAAAACATGCATGTGGAACCTAGAGTATGATCAACCATGTGATCGGGAGATGTGTTCAAATATGTCTCAGTTTTCCTACCCTGGTACTCGGGTGCAACATTCCAGACGCTTTACTAACACTCTCCCCACTTGGAGAGTCAGTCCCTTTAACCTCCTGTTTGGCCCAGTTTGCAATTTCTGCGGAAGATGAACAGGAATAGCGAGAACCAATGAGAGGCTAGCTGGAGGTGTCTGGACGGGCAAATTTAACTCTCATTTCCCACCAGGAAGAGGAATTAACCAAAGGCTCAGCGTGCCGTACCGGAACCAGATTAGGGCCTGAAACCATCCTGCGGTGTTGCGGCCAGGTCACAAGAAAGCGAGTTGAAGAAAGGAGCTCAGGGGCACTGTAATTCACAAACCTGCAGAGTTATAAATGACAGCTATCGTCCAAAAATAGACTGAAGTAAGGCTGCCAAGAGGACTTGAAAGCGGGGCAGAATTGCAGGAAACCGATTTCAGGAGGTAGACTGGAATTGCATTGAAAGCATAGGAAAAGAGGCAGAACGTCCACAATGATGCACTTGGCCAAAAAGGGCGTATGCGTTTTTTCCTGAATATATTCAGGAAAAAACGCATACGCCCTTTTTGGCCAACCAAGCAAGCTTGCAAAGGAAATCTGCATTACAATGAAGTCTCACTTCCCCCCGGTCAAAAGGGCCATCTGAAAAAAGTGTAAAATCCAGAAAGGTAACAGGCCATTGAGAACTGGGAGCCTTGTTATGCTGATGGGCGGGATGTAAATTGCCAACAGACACTCTGGAGAAGTGTATGGTGTTTCCTGAAACATCTAAAAAACAAAGCAACAGAGCCTAGGGCACTTCCACTTATGGTCCTATAGCTTAGGGAAATTAAAATCAAAAAGACACAGCCACCCCAAAGTTTGGAACGGCTCTGTTTACAAGAACCTCGTTTACAGTACAAGTTCAACATCGCAGAAAGTGAAAAATGGATAAAGAACTTGTGGTACTTACGTACAATGCAGTATCACTCAGCAATGAAATCTATGTCATCAGGCCCGTAGCAGCATAATGAGTGGATTCAGGTACGATGATTCTAACTGAAATAAGTTGCACAGAAAAAGAAACATCATAAGATATCACTAATACACGGAATGTAAACTTGGCTACACAGGAACTGAATTCCAAAACAGAACAGGTTCTCAAATTTAGAAAACCAACTTATGCTTGCTTAAGGGGAAAGGTGAGTTGGGGTGCTGCATAAAACCAGAGATTGAAATGAGCACAGATAAAGTTCCTTAAGCCAAATATGGAATAGACAAGAGCTACTCCTTGCTCAACGAAATGGACTCAACACCGCATATTAAACGCCTAAGAATGTACCTGACTAGTAAGTATCTTAAAACCTATGGATTGCTATGTCTCCGAAAGAGAATCAAGCATGTGTACAGGGGCATGAACGCAGCAGTGATAGGATTGGAGAGGTTCGGTGAGCAAATGAAGACCCTTTGAAGTCATATTGCATGGTACCCATTCCACGGGTTTCAACTACCCAGGTTTAATGTATTCTTCCTTCAGCTAAAACATGCATGTGGAACCTAGAGTATGATCAACCATGTGATCGGGAGATGTGTTCAAATATGTCTCAGTTTTCCTACCCTGGTACTCGGGTGCAACATTCCAGACGCTTTACTAACACTCTCCCCACTTGGAGAGTCAGTCCCTTTAACCTCCTGTTTGGCCCAGTTTGCAATTTCTGCGGAAGATGAACAGGAATAGCGAGAACCAATGAGAGGCTAGCTGGAGGTGTCTGGACGGGCAAATTTAACTCTCATTTCCCACCAGGAAGAGGAATTAACCAAAGGCTCAGCGTGCCGTACCGGAACCAGATTAGGGCCTGAAACCATCCTGCGGTGTTGCGGCCAGGTCACAAGAAAGCGAGTTGAAGAAAGGAGCTCAGGGGCACTGTAATTCACAAACCTGCAGAGTTATAAATGACAGCTATCGTCCAAAAATAGACTGAAGTAAGGCTGCCAAGAGGACTTGAAAGCGGGGCAGAATTGCAGGAAACCGATTTCAGGAGGTAGACTGGAATTGCATTGAAAGCATAGGAAAAGAGGCAGAACGTCCACAATGATGCACTTGGCCAAAAAGGGCGTATGCGTTTTTTCCTGAATATATTCAGGAAAAAACGCATACGCCCTTTTTGGCCAACCAAGCAAGCTTGCAAAGGAAATCTGCATTACAATGAAGTCTCACTTCCCCCCGGTCAAAAGGGCCATCTGAAAAAAGTGTAAAATCCAGAAAGGTAACAGGCCATTGAGAACTGGGAGCCTTGTTATGCTGATGGGCGGGATGTAAATTGCCAACAGACACTCTGGAGAAGTGTATGGTGTTTCCTGAAACATCTAAAAAACAAAGCAACAGAGCCTAGGGCACTTCCACTTATGGTCCTATAGCTTAGGGAAATTAAAATCAAAAAGACACAGCCACCCCAAAGTTTGGAACGGCTCTGTTTACAAGAACCTCGTTTACAGTACAAGTTCAACATCGCAGAAAGTGAAAAATGGATAAAGAACTTGTGGTACTTACGTACAATGCAGTATCACTCAGCAATGAAATCTATGTCATCAGGCCCGTAGCAGCATAATGAGTGGATTCAGGTACGATGATTCTAACTGAAATAAGTTGCACAGAAAAAGAAACATCATAAGATATCACTAATACACGGAATGTAAACTTGGCTACACAGGAACTGAATTCCAAAACAGAACAGGTTCTCAAATTTAGAAAACCAACTTATGCTTGCTTAAGGGGAAAGGTGAGTTGGGGTGCTGCATAAAACCAGAGATTGAAATGAGCACAGATAAAGTTCCTTAAGCCAAATATGGAATAGACAAGAGCTACTCCTTGCTCAACGAAATGGACTCAACACCGCATATTAAACGCCTAAGAATGTACCTGACTAGTAAGTATCTTAAAACCTATGGATTGCTATGTCTCCGAAAGAGAATCAAGCATGTGTACAGGGGCATAAACGCAGCAGTGATAGGATTGGAGAGGTTCGGTGAGCAAATGAAGACCCTTTGAAGTCATATTGCATGGTACCCATTCCACGGGTTTCAACTACCCAGGTTTTAGGTATTCTTCCTTCAGCTAAAACATGCATGTGGAACCCAGAGTATGATCAACCATGTGATCGGGAGACGTGTTCAAATATGTCTCAGTTTTCCTCCCCTGGTACTCGGGTGCAACATTCCAGACGCTTTACTAACACTCTCCCCACTTGGAGAGTCAGCGCCTTTAACCTCCTGTTTGGCCCAGTTTGCAATTTCTGCGGAAGATGAACAGGAATAGCGAGAACCAATGAGAGGCTAGCTGGAGGTGTCTGGACGGGCAAATTTAACTCTCATTTCCCACCAGGAAGAGGAAATAACCAAAGGCTCAGCGTGCCGTACCAGAACCAGATTAGGGCCTGAAGCCATCCTGCGGTGTTGCGGGCAGCTCAAAAGAAAGCGAGTTGAAGAAAGGAGCTCAGGGGCACTGTAATTCACAAACCTGCAGAGTTATAAATGACAGCTATCGTCCAAAAATAGACTGAAGTAAGGCTGCCAAGAGGACTTGAAAGCGGGGCAGAATTGCAGGAAACCGATTTCAGGAGGTAGACTGGAATTGCATTGAAAGCATAGGAAAAGAGGCAGAACGTCCACAATGATGCACTTGGCCAAAAAGGGCGTATGCGTTTTTTCCTGAATATATTCAGGAAAAAACGCATACGCCCTTTTTGGCCAACCAAGCAAGCTTGCAAAGGAAATCTGCACTACAATGAAGTCTCACTTCCCCCCGGTCAAAAGGGCCATCTGAAAAAAGTGTAAAATCCAGAAAGGCAGGACAGGCCATGGAGAACTGGGAGCCTTGTTATGCTGATGGGCGGGATGTAAATTGCCAACAACCACTCGAGAGAAGTGTATGGTGTTTCCTGAAACATCTAAAAAACAAAGCAACAGAACCTAGGGCACTTCCACTTATGGTCCTATAGCTTAGGGAAATTAAAATCAAAAAGACACAGCCACCCCAAAGTTTGGAACGGCTCTGTTTACAAGAACCTCGTTTACAGTACAAGTTCAACATCGCAGAAAGTGAAAAATGGATAAAGAAGTTGTGGTATTTACTTACAAAGCAATATCACTCAGCAATGAAGTCTGTGTCATCAGGCCCTTAGCAGCACAATGAGTGGATTCAGGTATGATGATTCTAACTGAAGTAAGTCACACAGAAAAAGAAACATCATAAGATATCAGTAATACACGGAATGTAAACTTGGCTACACAGGAACTGAATTACAGAACAGAACAGGGTCTCAAATTTAGAAAACCAACTTATGCTTGCTTAAGGGGAAAGGTGAGTTGGGGTGCTGCATAAAACCAGAGATTGAAATGAGCACAGATAAAGTTCCTTAAGTCAAATATGGAATAGACAAGAGCTACTCCTTGCTCAACGAAATGGACTCAACACCGCATATTAAACGCCTAAGAATGTACCTGACTAGTAAGTATCTTAAAACCTATGGATTGTTATGTCTCTGAAAGAGAATCAAGCATGTGTACAGGGGAATAAACGCAGCAGTGATAGGATTGGAGAGGTTCGGTGAGCAAATGAAGACCCTTTGAAGTCATATTGCATGGTACCCATTCCACGGGTTTCAACTACCCAGGTTTAAGGTATTCTTCCTTCAGCTAAAACATGCATGTGGAACCTAGAGTATGATCAACCATGTGATCGGGAGACGTGTTCAAATATGTCTCAGTTTTCGTACCCTGGTACTCGGGTGCAACATTCCAGACGCTTTACTAACACTCTCCCGACTTGGAGAGTCAGTCCCTTTAACCTCCTGTTTGGCCCAGTTTGCAATTTCTGCGGAAGATGAACAGGAATAGCGAGAACCAATGAGAGGCTAGCTGGAGGTGTCTGGACGGGCAAATTTAACTCTCATTTCCCACCAGGAAGAGGAATTAACCAAACGCTCAGCGTGCCGTGCCGGAACCAGATTAGGGCCTGAAGCCATCCTGCGGTGTTGCGGCCAGCTCAAAAGAAAGCGAGTTGAAGAAAGGAGCTCAGGGGCACTGTAATTCACAAACCTGCAGAGTTATAAATGACAGCTATCGTCCAAAAATAGACTGAAGTAAGGCTGCCAAGAGGACTTTAAAGCGGGGCAGAATTGCAGGAAACCGATTTCAGGAGGTAGACTGGAATTGCATTGAAAGCATAGGAAAAGAGGCAGAACGTCCACAATGATGCACTTGGCCAAAAAGGGCGTATGCGTTTTTTCCTGAATATATTCAGGAAAAAACGCATATGCCCTTTTTGGCCAACCAAGCAAGCTTGCAAAGGAAATCTGCACTACAATGAAGTCTCACTTCCCCCCGGTCAAAAGGGCCATCTGAAAAAAGTGTAAAATCCAGAAAGGCAGGACAGGCCATGGAGAACTGGGAGCCTTGTTATGCTGATGGGCGGGATGTAAATTGCCAACAACCACTCGGGAGAAGTGTATGGTGTTTCCTGAAACATCTAAAAAACAAACCAACAGAACCTAGGGCACTTCCACTTATGGTCCTATAGCTTAGGGAAATTAAAATCAAAAAGACACAGCCACCCCAAAGTTTGGAACGGCTCTGTTTACAAGAACCTCGTTTACAGTACAAGTTCAACATCGCAGAAAGTGAAAAATGGATAAAGAAGTTGTGGTATTTATTTACAAAGCAATATCACTCAGCAATGAAATCTGTGTCATCAGGCCCTTAGCAGCACAATGAGTGGATTCAGGTATGATGATTCTAACTGAAATAAGTCACACAGAAAAAGAAACATCATAAGATATCAGTAATACACGGAATGTAAACTTGGCTACACAGGAACTGAATTACAGAACAGAACAGGGTCTCAAATTTAGAAAACCAACTTATGCTTGCTTAAGGGTAAAGGTGAGTTGGGGTGCTGCATAAAACCAGAGATTGAAATGAGCACAGATAAAGTTCCTTAAGCCAAATATGGAATAGACAAGAGCTACTCCTTGCTCAACGAAATGGACTCAACACCGCATATTAAGCGCCTAAGAATGTACCTGACTAGTAAGTATCTTAAAACCTATGGATTGCTATGTCTCCGAAAGAGAATCAAGCATGTGTACAGGGGCATAAACGCAGCAGTGATAGGATTGGAGAGTTTCGGTGAGCAAATGAAGACCCTTTGAAGTCATATTGCATGGTACCCATTACACGGGTCTTAACTCTCCAGGTTTAAGGTATTCTTCCTTCAGCTAAAACATGCATGTGGAACCCAAGTATGATCAACCATGTGAACGGGAGACGTGTTCAAATATGTCTCAGTTTTCCTCCCCTGGTACTCGGGTGCAACATTCCAGACGCTTTACTAACACTCTCCCCACTTGGAGAGTCAGCGCCTTTAACCTCCTGTTTGGCCCAGTTTGCAATTTCTGCGGAAAATGAACAGGAATAGCGAGAACCAATGAGAGGCTAGCTGGAGGTGTCTGGACGGGCAAATTTAACTCTCATTTCCCACCAGGAGGCGGAAATAACCAAAGGCTCAGGGTGCCGTGCCGGAACCAGATTAGGGCCTGAAGCCATCCTGCGGTGTTGCGGCCAGGTCACAAGAAAGCGAGTTGAAGAAAGGAGCTCAGGGGCACTGTAATTCACAAACCTGCAGAGTTATAAATGACAGCTATCGTCCAAAAATAGACTGAAGTAAGGCTGCCAAGAGGACTTGAAAGCGGGGCAGAATTGCAGGAAACCAATTTCAGGAGGTAGACTGGAATTGCATTGAAAGCATAGGAAAAGAGGCAGAACGTCCACAATGATGCACTTGGCCAAAAAGGGCGTATGCGTTTTTTCCTGAATATATTCAGGAAAAAACGCATACGCCCTTTTTGGCCAACCAAGCAAGCTTGCAAAGGAAATCTGCACTACAATGAAGTCTCACTTCCCCCCGGTCAAAAGGGCCATCTGAAAAAAGTGTAAAATCCAGAAAGGTAACAGGCCATTGAGAACTGGGAGCCTTGTTATGCTGATGGGCGGGATGTAAATTGCCAACAGACACTCGGGAGAAGTGTATGGTGTTTCCTGAAACATCTAAAAAACAAAGCAACAGAGCCTAGGGCACTTCCACTTATGGTCCTATAGCTTAGGGAAATTAAAATCAAAAAGACACAGCCACCCCAAAGTTTGGAACGGCTCTGTTTACAAGAACCTCGTTTACAGTACAAGTTCAACATCGCAGAAAGTGAAAAATGGAAAAAGAACTTGTGGTACTTACATACAATGCAGTATCACTCAGCAATGAAATCTATGTCATCAGGCCCGTAGCAGCATAATGAGTGGATTCAGGTACGATGATTCTAACTGAAATAAGTTGCACAGAAAAAGAAACATCATAAGATATCACTAATACACGGAATGTAAACTTGGCTACACAGGAACTGAATTCCAAAACAGAACAGTGTCTCAAATTTAGAAAACCAACTTATGCTTGCTTAAGGGGAAAGGTGAGTTGGGGTGCTGCATAAAACCAGAGATTGAAATGAGCACAGATAAAGTTCCTTAAGCCAAATATGGAATAGACAAGAGCTACTCCTTGCTCAACGAAATGGACTCAACACCGCATATTAAACGCCTAAGAATGTACCTGACTAGTAAGTATCTTAAAACCTATGGATTGCTATGTCTCCGAAAGAGAATCAAGCATGTGTACAGGGGCATAAACGCAGCAGTGATAGGATTGGAGAGGTTCGGTGAGCAAATGAAGACCCTTTGAAGTCATATTGCATGGTACCCATTCCACGGGTTTCAACTACCCAGGTTTTAGG
Source organism: Stenella coeruleoalba (assembly GCF_951394435.1). Lineage (NCBI taxonomy): Eukaryota > Metazoa > Chordata > Mammalia > Artiodactyla > Delphinidae > Stenella > Stenella coeruleoalba. Next base: position 88,310,623 of record NC_137149.1, on the reverse strand, counting down.
TATTCTTCCTTCAGCTAAAACATGCATGTGGAACCCAGAGTATGATCAACCATGTGATCGGGAGACGTGTTCAAATATGTCTCAGTTTTCCTCCCCTGGTACTCGGGTGCAACATTCCAGACGCTTTACTAACACTCTCCCCACTTGGAGAGTCAGCGCCTTTAACCTCCTGTTTGGCCCAGTTTGCAATTTCTGCGGAAGATGAACAGGAATAGTGAGAACCAATGAGAGGCTAGCTGGAGGTGTCTGGACGGGCAAATTTAACTCTCATTTCCCACCAGGAAGAGGAAATAACCAAAGGCTCAGCGTGCCGTGCCGGAACCAGATTAGGGCCTGAAGCCATCCTGCGGTGTTGCGGCCAGCTCAAAAGAAAGCGAGTTGAAGAAAGGAGCTCAGGGGCACTGTAATTCACAAACCTGCAGAGTTATAAATGACAGCTATCGTCCAAAAATAGACTGAAGTAAGGCTGCCAAGAGGACTTGAAAGCGGGGCAGAATTGCAGGAAACCGATTTCAGGAGGTAGACTGGAATTGCATTGAAAGCATAGGAAAAGAGGCAGAACGTCCACAATGATGCACTTGGCCAAAAAGGGCGTATGCGTTTTTTCCTGAATATATTCAGGAAAAAACGCATACGCCCTTTTTGGCCAACCAAGCAAGCTTGCAAAGGAAATCTGCACTACAATGAAGTCTCACTTCCCCCCGGTCAAAAGGGCCATCTGAAAAAAGTGTAAAATCCAGAAAGGCAGGACAGGCCATGGAGAACTGGGAGCCTTGTTATGCTGATGGGCGGGATGTAAATTGCCAACAACCACTCGGGAGAAGTGTATGGTGTTTCCTGAAACATCTAAAAAACAAAGCAACAGAGCCTAGGGCACTGCCACTTATGGTCCTATAGCTTAGGGAAATTAAAATCAAAAAGACACAGCCACCCCAAAGTTTGGAATGGCTCTGTTTACAAGAACCTCGTTTACAGTACAAGTTCAACATCGCAGAAAGTGAAAAATGGATAAAGAAGTTGTGGTATTTACTTACAAAGCAATATCACTCAGCAATGAAATCTGTGTCATCAGGCCCTTAGCAGCACAATGAGTGGATTCAGGTATGATGATTCTAACTGAAATAAGTCACACAGAAAAAGAAACATCATAAGATATCAGTAATACACGGAATGTAAACTTGGCTACACAGGAACTGAATTACAGAACAGAACAGGGTCTCAAATTTAGAAAACCAACTTATTCTTGCTTAAGGGTAAAGGTGAGTTGGGGTGCTGCATAAAACCAGAGATTGAAATGAGCACAGATAAAGTTCCTTAAGTCAAATATGGAATAGACAAGAGCTACTCCTTGCTCAACGAAATGGACTCAACACCCCATATTAAACGCCTAAGAATGTAACTGACTAGTAAGTATCTTAAAACCTATGGATTGCTATGTCTCCAAAAGAGAATCAAGCATGTGTACAGGGGCATGAACGCAGCAGTGATAGGATTGGAGAGGTTCGGTGAGCAAATGAAGACCCTTTGAAGTCATATTGCATGGTACCCATTCCACGGGTTTCAACTACCCAGGTTTAATGTATTCTTCCTTCAGCTAAAACATGCATGTGGAACCTAGAGTATGATCAACCATGTGATCGGGAGACGTGTTCAAATATGTCTCAGTTTTCCTCCCCTGGTACTCGGGTGCAACATTCCAGACGCTTTACTAACACTCTCCCGACTTGGAGAGTCAGTCCCTTTAACCTCCTGTTTGGCCCAGTTTGCAATTTCTGCGGACGATGAACAGGAATAGCGAGAACCAATGAGAGGCTAGCTGGAGGTGTCTGGACGGGCAAATTTAACTCTCATTTCCCACCAGGAAGAGGAATTAACCAAAGGCACAGCATGCCGGGCCGGAACCAGATTAGGGCCTGAAGCCATCCTGCGGTGTTGCGGCCAGGTCACAAGAAAGCGAGTTGAAGAAAGGAGCTCAGGGGCACTGTAATTCACAAACCTGCAGAGTTATAAATGACAGCTATCGTCCAAAAATAGACTGAAGTAAGGCTGCCAAGAGGACTTGAAAGCGGGGCAGAATTGCAGGAAACCGATTTCAGGAGGTAGACTGGAATTGCATTGAAAGCATAGGAAAAGAGGCAGAACGTCCACAATGATGCACTTGGCCAAAAAGGGCGTATGCGTTTTTTCCTGAATATATTCAGGAAAAAACGCATACGCCCTTTTTGGCCAACCAAGCAAGCTTGCAAAGGAAATCTGCATTACAATGAAGTCTCACTTCCCCCCGGTCAAAAGGGCCATCTGAAAAAAGTGTAAAATCCAGAAAGGTAACAGGCCATTGAGAACTGGGAGCCTTGTTATGCTGATGGGCGGGATGTAAATTGCCAACAACCACTCGGGAGAAGTGTATGGTGTTTCCTGAAACATCTAAAAAACAAAGCAACAGAGCCTAGGGCACTTCCACTTATGGTCCTATAGCTTAGGGAAATTAAAATCAAAAAGACACAGCCACCCCAAAGTTTGGAACGGCTCTGTTTACAAGAACCTCGTTTACAGTACAAGTTCAACATCGCAGAAAGTGAAAAATGGATAAAGAACTTGTGGTACTTACGTACAATGCAGTATCACTCAGCAATGAAATCTATGTCATCAGGCCCGTAGCAGCATAATGAGTGGATTCAGGTACGATGATTCTAACTGAAATAAGTTGCACAGAAAAAGAAACATCATAAGATATCACTAATACACGGAATGTAAACTTGGCTACACAGGAACTGAATTCCAAAACAGAACAGGTTCTCAAATTTAGAAAACCAACTTATGCTTGCTTAAGGGGAAAGGTGAGTTGGGGTGCTGCATAAAACCAGAGATTGAAATGAGCACAGATAAAGTTCCTTAAGCCAAATATGGAATAGACAAGAGCTACTCCTTGCTCAACGAAATGGACTCAACACCGCATATTAAACGCCTAAGAATGTACCTGACTAGTAAGTATCTTAAAACCTATGGATTGCTATGTCTCCGAAAGAGAATCAAGCATGTGTACAGGGGCATAAACGCAGCAGTGATAGGATTGGAGAGGTTCGGTGAGCAAATGAAGACCCTTTGAAGTCATATTGCATGGTACCCATTCCACGGGTTTCAACTACCCAGGTTTTAGGTATTCTTCCTTCAGCTAAAACATGCATGTGGAACCCAGAGTATGATCAACCATGTGATCGGGAGACGTGTTCAAATATGTCTCAGTTTTCCTCCCCTGGTACTCGGGTGCAACATTCCAGACGCTTTACTAACACTCTCCCCACTTGGAGAGTCAGCGCCTTTAACCTCCTGTTTGGCCCAGTTTGCAATTTCTGCGGAAGATGAACAGGAATAGTGAGAACCAATGAGAGGCTAGCTGGAGGTGTCTGGACGGGCAAATTTAACTCTCATTTCCCACCAGGAAGAGGAAATAACCAAAGGCTCAGCGTGCCGTGCCGGAACCAGATTAGGGCCTGAAGCCATCCTGCGGTGTTGCGGCCAGCTCAAAAGAAAGCGAGTTGAAGAAAGGAGCTCAGGGGCACTGTAATTCACAAACCTGCAGAGTTATAAATGACAGCTATCGTCCAAAAATAGACTGAAGTAAGGCTGCCAAGAGGACTTGAAAGCGGGGCAGAATTGCAGGAAACCGATTTCAGGAGGTAGACTGGAATTGCATTGAAAGCATAGGAAAAGAGGCAGAACGTCCACAATGATGCACTTGGCCAAAAAGGGCGTATGCGTTTTTTCCTGAATATATTCAGGAAAAAACGCATACGCCCTTTTTGGCCAACCAAGCAAGCTTGCAAAGGAAATCTGCACTACAATGAAGTCTCACTTCCCCCCGGTCAAAAGGGCCATCTGAAAAAAGTGTAAAATCCAGAAAGGCAGGACAGGCCATGGAGAACTGGGAGCCTTGTTATGCTGATGGGCGGGATGTAAATTGCCAACAACCACTCGGGAGAAGTGTATGGTGTTTCCTGAAACATCTAAAAAACAAAGCAACAGAGCCTAGGGCACTGCCACTTATGGTCCTATAGCTTAGGGAAATTAAAATCAAAAAGACACAGCCACCCCAAAGTTTGGAATGGCTCTGTTTACAAGAACCTCGTTTACAGTACAAGTTCAACATCGCAGAAAGTGAAAAATGGATAAAGAAGTTGTGGTATTTACTTACAAAGCAATATCACTCAGCAATGAAATCTGTGTCATCAGGCCCTTAGCAGCACAATGAGTGGATTCAGGTATGATGATTCTAACTGAAATAAGTCACACAGAAAAAGAAACATCATAAGATATCAGTAATACACGGAATGTAAACTTGGCTACACAGGAACTGAATTACAGAACAGAACAGGGTCTCAAATTTAGAAAACCAACTTATTCTTGCTTAAGGGTAAAGGTGAGTTGGGGTGCTGCATAAAACCAGAGATTGAAATGAGCACAGATAAAGTTCCTTAAGTCAAATATGGAATAGACAAGAGCTACTCCTTGCTCAACGAAATGGACTCAACACCCCATATTAAACGCCTAAGAATGTACCTGACTAGTAAGTATCTTAAAACCTATGGATTGCTATGTCTCCAAAAGAGAATCAAGCATGTGTACAGGGGCATGAACGCAGCAGTGATAGGATTGGAGAGGTTCGGTGAGCAAATGAAGACCCTTTGAAGTCATATTGCATGGTACCCATTCCACGGGTTTCAACTACCCAGGTTTAATGTATTCTTCCTTCAGCTAAAACATGCATGTGGAACCTAGAGTATGATCAACCATGTGATCGGGAGACGTGTTCAAATATGTCTCAGTTTTCCTCCCCTGGTACTCGGGTGCAACATTCCAGACGCTTTACTAACACTCTCCCGACTTGGAGAGTCAGTCCCTTTAACCTCCTGTTTGGCCCAGTTTGCAATTTCTGCGGACGATGAACAGGAATAGCGAGAACCAATGAGAGGCTAGCTGGAGGTGTCTGGACGGGCAAATTTAACTCTCATTTCCCACCAGGAAGAGGAATTAACCAAAGGCACAGCATGCCGGGCTGGAACCAGATTAGGGCCTGAAGCCATCCTGCGGTGTTGCGGCCAGGTCACAAGAAAGCGAGTTGAAGAAAGGAGCTCAGGGGCACTGTAATTCACAAACCTGCAGAGTTATAAATGACAGCTATCGTCCAAAAATAGACTGAAGTAAGGCTGCCAAGAGGACTTGAAAGCGGGGCAGAATTGCAGGAAACCGATTTCAGGAGGTAGACTGGAATTGCATTGAAAGCATAGGAAAAGAGGCAGAACGTCCACAATGATGCACTTGGCCAAAAAGGGCGTATGCGTTTTTTCCTGAATATATTCAGGAAAAAACGCATACGCCCTTTTTGGCCAACCAAGCAAGCTTGCAAAGGAAATCTGCATTACAATGAAGTCTCACTTCCCCCCGGTCAAAAGGGCCATCTGAAAAAAGTGTAAAATCCAGAAAGGTAACAGGCCATTGAGAACTGGGAGCCTTGTTATGCTGATGGGCGGGATGTAAATTGCCAACAACCACTCGGGAGAAGTGTATGGTGTTTCCTGAAACATCTAAAAAACAAAGCAACAGAGCCTAGGGCACTTCCACTTATGGTCCTATAGCTTAGGGAAATTAAAATCAAAAAGACACAGCCACCCCAAAGTTTGGAACGGCTCTGTTTACAAGAACCTCGTTTACAGTACAAGTTCAACATCGCAGAAAGTGAAAAATGGATAAAGAACTTGTGGTACTTACGTACAATGCAGTATCACTCAGCAATGAAATCTATGTCATCAGGCCCGTAGCAGCATAATGAGTGGATTCAGGTACGATGATTCTAACTGAAATAAGTTGCACAGAAAAAGAAACATCATAAGATATCACTAATACACGGAATGTAAACTTGGCTACACAGGAACTGAATTCCAAAACAGAACAGGTTCTCAAATTTAGAAAACCAACTTATGCTTGCTTAAGGGGAAAGGTGAGTTGGGGTGCTGCATAAAACCAGAGATTGAAATGAGCACAGATAAAGTTCCTTAAGCCAAATATGGAATAGAGAAGAGCTACTCCTTGCTCAACGAAATGGACTCAACACCGCATATTAAACGCCTAAGAATGTACCTGACTAGTAAGTATCTTAAAACCTATGGATTGCTATGTCCCCGAAAGAGAATCAAGCATGTGTACAGGGGCATAAACGCAGCAGTGATAGGATTGGAGAGGTTCGGTGAGCAAATGAAGACCCTTTGAAGTCATATTGCATGGTACACATTCCACGGGTTTCAACTACCCAGGTTTTAGGTATTCTTCCTTCAGCTAAAACATGCATGTGGAACCCAGAGTATGATCAACCATGTGATCGGGAGACGTGTTCAAATATGTCTCAGTTTTCCTCCCCTGGTACTCGGGTGCAACATTCCAGACGCTTTACTAACACTCTCCCCACTTGGAGAGTCAGCGCCTTTAACCTCCTGTTTGGCCCAGTTTGCAATTTCTGCGGAAGATGAACAGGAATAGCGAGAACCAATGAGAGGCTAGCTGGAGGTGTCTGGACGGGCAAATTTAACTCTCATTTCCCACCAGGAAGAGGAAATAACCAAAGGCTCAGCATGCCGTACCGGAACCAGATTAGGGCCTGAAGCCATCCTGCGGTGTTGCGGGCAGCTCAAAAGAAAGCGAGTTGAAGAAAGGAGCTCAGGGGCACTGTAATTCACAAACCTGCAGAGTTATAAATGACAGCTATCGTCCAAAAATAGACTGAAGTAAGGCTGCCAAGAGGACTTGAAAGCGGGGCAGAATTGCAGGAAACCGATTTCAGGAGGTAGACTGGAATTGCATTGAAAGCATAGGAAAAGAGGCAGAACGTCCACAATGATGCACTTGGCCAAAAAGGGCGTATGCGTTTTTTCCTGAATATATTCAGGAAAAAACGCATACGCCCTTTTTGGCCAACCAAGCAAGCTTGCAAAGGAAATCTGCACGACAATGAAGTCTCACTTCCCCCCGGTCAAAAGGGCCATCTGAAAAAAGTGTAAAATCCAGAAAGGCAGGACAGGCCATGGAGAACTGGGAGCCTTGTTATGCTGATGGGCGGGATGTAAATTGCCAACAACCACTCGGGAGAAGTGTATGGTGTTTCCTGAAACATCTAAAAAACAAAGCAACAGTACCTAGGGCACTTCCACTTATGGTCCTATAGCTTAGGGAAATTAAAATCAAAAAGACACAGCCACCCCAAAGTTTGGAACGGCTCTGTTTACAAGAAACTCATTTACAGTACAAGTTCAACATCGCAGAAAGTGAAAAATGGATAAAGAAGTTGTGGTATTTACTTACAAAGCAATATCACTCAGCAATGAAGTCTGTGTCATCAGGCCCTTATCAGCACAATGAGTGGATTCAGGTATGATGATTCTAACTGAAGTAAGTCACACAGAAAAAGAAACATCATAAGATATCAGTAATACACTGAATGTAAACTTGGCTACACAGGAACTGAATTACAGAACAGAACAGGGTCTCAAATTTAGAAAACCAACTTATGCTTGCTTAAGGGGAAAGGTGAGTTGGGGTGCTGCATAAAACCCGAGATTGAAATGAGCACAGATAAAGTTCCTTAAGTCAAATATGGAATAGACAAGAGCTACTCCTTGCTCAACGAAATGGACTCAACAACGCATATTAAACGCCTAAGAATGTACCTGACTAGTAAGTATCTTAAAACCTATGGATTGCTATGTCTCCGAAAGAGAATCAAGCATGTGTACAGGGGAATAAACGCAGCAGTGATAGGATTGGAGAGGTTCGGTGAGCAAATGAAGACCCTTTGAAGTCATATTGCATGGTACCCATTCCACGGGTTTCAACTACCCAGGTTTAAGGTATTCTTCCTTCAGCTAAAACATGCATGTGGAACCTAGAGTATGATCAACCATGTGATCGGGAGACGTGTTCAAATATGTCTCAGTTTTCGTACCCTGGTACTCGGGTGCAACATTCCAGACGCTTTACTAACACTCTCCCGACTTGGAGAGTCAGTCCCTTTAACCCCCTGTTTGGCCCAGTTTGCAATTTCTGCGGAAGATGAACAGGAATAGCGAGAACCAATGAGAGGCTAGCTGGAGGTGTCTGGACGGGCAAATTTAACTCTCATTTCCCACCAGGAAGAGGAATTAACCAAACGCTCAGCGTGCCGGGCCGGAACCAGATTAGGGCCTGAAGCCATCCTGCGGTGTTGCGGCCAGCTCAAAAGAAAGCGAGTTGAAGAAAGGAGCTCAGGGGCACTGTAATTCACAAACCTGCAGAGTTATAAATGACAGCTATCGTCCAAAAATAGACTGAAGTAAGGCTGCCAAGAGGACTTTAAAGCGGGGCAGAATTGCAGGAAACCGATTTCAGGAGGTAGACTGGAATTGCATTGAAAGCATAGGAAAAGAGGCAGAACGTCCACAATGATGCACTTGGCCAAAAAGGGCGTATGCGTTTTTTCCTGAATATATTCAGGAAAAAACGCATACGCCCTTTTTGGCCAACCAAGCAAGCTTGCAAAGGAAATCTGCACTACAATGAAGTCTCACTTCCCCCCGGTCAAAAGGGCCATCTGAAAAAAGTGTAAAATCCAGAAAGGCAGGACAGGCCATGGAGAACTGGGAGCCTTGTTATGCTGATGGGCCTGATGTAAATTGCCAACAGACACTCGGGAGAAGTGTATGGTGTTTCCTGAAACATCTAAAAAACAAAGCAACAGAACCTAGGGCACTTCCACTTATGGTCCTATAGCTAAGGGAAATTAAAATCAAAAAGACACAGCCACCCCAAAGTTTGGAACGGCTCTCTTTACAAGAACCTCGTTTACAGTAGAAGTTCAACATCGCAGAAAGTGAAAAATGGATAAAGAAGTTGTGCTATTTACTTACAAAGCAATATCACTCAGCAATGAAATCTGTGTCATCAGGCCCGTAGCAGCACAATGAGTGATTTCAGGTATGATGATTCTAACTGAAATAAGTCACACAGAAAAAGAAACATCATAAGATATCAGTAATACACGGAATGTAACCTTGGCTACAGAGGAACTGAATTACAGAACAGAACAGGGTCTCAAATTTAGAAAACCAACTTATGCTTGCTTAAGGGTAAAGGTGAGTTGGGGTGCTGCATAAAACCAGAGATTGAAATGAGCACAGATAAAGTTCCTTAAGTCAAATACGGAATAGACAAGAGCTACTCCTTGCTCAACGAAATGGACTCAACACCGCATATTAAACGCCTAAGAATGTACCTGACTAGTAAGTATCGTAAAACCTATGGATTGCTATGTCTCCAAAAGAGAATCAAGCATGTGTACAGGGGCATAAACGCAGCAGTGATAGGATTGGAGAGGTTCGGTGAGCAAATGAAGACCCTTTGAAGTCATATTGCATGGTACCCATTCCACGGGTCTCAACTCTCAGGTTTAAGGTATTCTTCCTTCAGCTAAAACATGCATGTGGAACCCAAGTATGATCAACCATGTGAACGGGAGACGTGTTCAAATATGTCTCAGTTTTCCTCCCCTGGTACTCGGGTGCAACATTCCAGACGCTTTACTAACACTCTCCCCACTTGGAGAGTCAGCGCCTTTAACCTCCTGTTTGGCACAGTTTGCAATTTCTGCGGAAGATGAACAGGAATAGCGAGAACCAATGAGAGGCTAGCTGGAGGTGTCTGGACGGGCAAATTTAACTCTCATTTCCCACCAGGAAGAGGAATTAACCAAAGGCTCAGCGTGCCGTGCCGGAACCAGATTAGGGCCTGAAGCCATCCTGCGGTGTTGCGGCCAGGTCACAAGAAAGCGAGTTGAAGAAAGGAGCTCAGGGGCACTGTAATTCACAAACCTGCAGAGTTATAAATGACAGCTATCGTCCAAAAATAGACTGAAATAAGGCTGCCAAGAGGACTTGAAAGCGGGGCAGAATTGCAGGAAACCGATTTCAGGAGGTAGACTGGAATTGCATTGAAAGCATAGGAAAAGAGGCAGAACGTCCACAATGATGCACTTGGCCAAAAAGGGCGTATGCGTTTTTTCCTGAATATATTCAGGAAAAAACGCATACGCCCTTTTTGGCCAACCAAGCAAGCTTGCAAAGGAAATCTGCACTACAATGAAGTCTCACTTCCCCCGGGTCAAAAGGGCCATCTGAAAAAAGTGTAAAATCCAGAAAGGCAACAGGCCATTGAGAACTGGGAGCCTTGTTATGCTGATGGGCGGGATGTAAATTGCCAACAGACACTTGGGAGAAGTGTATGGTGTTTCCTGAAACATCTAAAAAACAAAGCAACAGAGCCTAGGGCACTTCCACTTATGGTCCTATAGCTTAGGGAAATTAAAATCAAAAAGACACAGCCACCCCAATGTTTGGAACGGCTCTGTTTACAAGAACCTCGTTTACAGTACAAGTTCAACATCGCAGAAAGTGAAAAATGGATAAAGAACTTGTGGTACTTACGTACAATGCAGTATCACTCAGCAATGAAATCTATGTCATCAGGCCCTTAGCAGCACAATGGGTTGATTCAGGTATGATGATTCTAACTGAAATATGTCACACAGATAAAAAAACATCATAAGATATCAGTAATACACGGAATGTAAACTTGGCTACACAGGAACTGAATTACAGAACAGAACAGGGTCTCAAATTTAGAAAACCAACTTATGCTTGCTTAAGGGGAAAGGTGAGTTGGGGTGCTGCATAAAACCAGAGATTGAAATGAGCACAGATAAAGTTCCTTAAGCCAAATATGGAATAGACAAGAGCTACTCCTTGCTCAACGAAATGGACTCAACACCGCATATTAAACGCCTAAGAATGTACCTGACTAGTAAGTATCTTAAAACCTATGGATTGCTATGTCTCCGAAAGAGAATCAAGCATGTGTACAGGGGCATAAACGCAGCAGTGATAGGATTGGAGAGGTTCGGTGAGCAAATGAAGACCCTTTGAAGTCATATTGCATGGTACCCATTCCACGGGTTTCAACTACCCAGGTTTAAGGTATTCTTCCTTCAGCTAAAACATGCATGTGGAACCTAGAGTATGATCAACCATGTGATCGGGAGACGTGTTCAAATATGTCTCAGTTTTCGTACCCTGGTACTCGGGTGCAACATTCCAGACGCTTTACTAACACTCTCCCGACTTGGAGAGTCAGTCCCTTTAACCTCCTGTTTGGCCCAGTTTGCAATTTCTGCGGAAGATGAACAGGAATAGCGAGAACCAATGAGAGACTAGCTGGAGGTGTCTGGTCGGGCAAATTTAACTCTCATTTCCCACCAGGAAGAGGAATTAACCAAAGGCTCAGCATGCCGGGCCGGAACCAGATTAGGGCCTGAAGCCATCCTGCGGTGTTGCGGCCAGGTCACAAGAAAGCGAGTTGAAGAAAGGAGCTCAGGGGCACTGTAATTCACAAACCTGCAGAGTTATAAATGACAGCTATCGTCCAAAAATAGACTGAAGTAAGGCTGCCAAGAGGACTTGAAAGCGGGGCAGAATTGCAGGAAACCGATTTCAGGAGGTAGACTGGAATTGCATTGAAAGCATAGGAAAAGAGGCAGAACGTCCACAATGATGCACTTGGCCAAAAAGGGCGTATGCATTTTTTCCTGAATATATTCAGGAAAAAACGCATACGCCCTTTTTGGCCAACCAAGCAAGCTTGCAAAGGAAATCTGCACGACAATGAAGTCTCACTTCCCCCCGGTCAAAAGGGCCATCTGAAAAAAGTGTAAAATCCAGAAAGGCAGGACAGGCCATGGAGAACTGGGAGCCTTGTTATGCTGATGGGCGGGATGTAAATTGCCACCAGACACTGGGGAGAAGTGTATGGTGTTTCCTGAAACATCTAAAAAACAAAGCAACAGAGCCTAGGGCACTGCCACTTATGGTCCTATAGCTTAGGGAAATTAAAATCAAAAAGACACAGCCACCCCAAAGTTTGGGACGCCTCTGTTTACAAGAACCTCGTTTACAGTACAAGTTCAACATCGCAGAAAGTGAAGAATGGATAAAGAAGTTGTGGTATTTACTTACAAAGCAATATCACTCAGCAATGAAATCTGTGTCATCAGGCCCTTAGCAGAACAATGAGTGGATTCAGGTATGATGATTCTAACTGAAATAAGTCACACAGAAAAAGAAACATCATAAGATATCAGTAATACACGGAATGGAAACTTGGCTACACAGGAACTGAATTACAGAACAGAACAGGGTCTCAAATTTAGAAAACCAACTTATGCTTGCTTAAGGGTAAAGGTGAGTTGGGGTGCTGCATAAAACCAGAGATTGAAATGAGCACAGATAAAGTTCCTTAAGTCAAATATGGAATAGACAAGAGCTACTCCTTGCTCAACGAAATGGACTCAACACCCCATATTAAACGCCTAAGAATGTACCTGACTAGTAAGTATCGTAAAACCTATGGATTGCTATGTCTCCAAAAGAGAATCAAGCATGTGTACAGGGGCATAAACGCAGCAGTGATAGGATTGGAGAGGTTCGGTGAGCAAATGAAGACCCTTTGAAGTCATATTGCATGGTACTCATTCCACGGGTCTCAACTCTCAGGTTTAAGGTATTCTTCCTTCAGCTAAAACATGCATGTGGAACCCAAGTATGATCAACCATGTGAACGGGAGACGTGTTCAAATATGTCTCAGTTTTCCTCCCCTGGTACTCGGGTGCAACATTCCAGACGCTTTACTAACACTCTCCCCACTTGGAGAGTCAGCGCCTTTAACCTCCTGTTTGGCACAGTTTGCAATTTCTGCGGAAGATGAACAGGAATAGCGAGAACCAATGAGAGGCTAGCTGGAGGTGTCTGGACGGGCAAATTTAACTCTCATTTCCCACCAGGAAGAGGAATTAACCAAAGGCTCAGCGTGCCGTGCCGGAACCAGATTAGGGCCTGAAGCCATCCTGCGGTGTTGCGGCCAGGTCACAAGAAAGCGAGTTGAAGAAAGGAGCTCAGGGGCACTGTAATTCACAAACCTGCAGAGTTATAAATGACAGCTATCGTCCAAAAATAGACTGAAATAAGGCTGCCAAGAGGACTTGAAAGCGGGGCAGAATTGCAGGAAACCGATTTCAGGAGGTAGACTGGAATTGCATTGAAAGCATAGGAAAAGAGGCAGAACGTCCACAATGATGCACTTGGCCAAAAAGGGCGTATGCGTTTTTTCCTGAATATATTCAGGAAAAAACGCATACGCCCTTTTTGGCCAACCAAGCAAGCTTGCAAAGGAAATCTGCACTACAATGAAGTCTCACTTCCCCCGGGTCAAAAGGGCCATCTGAAAAAAGTGTAAAATCCAGAAAGGCAACAGGCCATTGAGAACTGGGAGCCTTGTTATGCTGATGGGCGGGATGTAAATTGCCAACAGACACTTGGGAGAAGTGTATGGTGTTTCCTGAAACATCTAAAAAACAAAGCAACAGAGCCTAGGGCACTTCCACTTATGGTCCTATAGCTTAGGGAAATTAAAATCAAAAAGACACAGCCACCCCAATGTTTGGAACGGCTCTGTTTACAAGAACCTCGTTTACAGTACAAGTTCAACATCGCAGAAAGTGAAAAATGGATAAAGAACTTGTGATACTTACGTACAATGCAGTATCACTCAGCAATGAAATCTATGTCATCAGGCCCTTAGCAGCACAATGGGTTGATTCAGGTATGATGATTCTAACTGAAATATGTCACACAGATAAAAAAACATCATAAGATATCAGTAATACACGGAATGTAAACTTGGCTACACAGGAACTGAATTACAGAACAGAACAGGGTCTCAAATTTAGAAAACCAACTTATGCTTGCTTAAGGGGAAAGGTGAGTTGGGGTGCTGCATAAAACCAGAGATTGAAATGAGCACAGATAAAGTTCCTTAAGCCAAATATGGAATAGACAAGAGCTACTCCTTGCTCAACGAAATGGACTCAACACCGCATATTAAACGCCTAAGAATGTACCTGACTAGTAAGTATCTTAAAACCTATGGATTGCTATGTCTCCGAAAGAGAATCAAGCATGTGTACAGGGGCATAAACGCAGCAGTGATAGGATTGGAGAGGTTCGGTGAGCAAATGAAGACCCTTTGAAGTCATATTGCATGGTACCCATTCCACGGGTTTCAACTACCCAGGTTTAAGGTATTCTTCCTTCAGCTAAAACATGCATGTGGAACCTAGAGTATGATCAACCATGTGATCGGGAGACGTGTTCAAATATGTCTCAGTTTTCCTCCCCTGGTACTCGGGTGCAACATTCCAGACGCTTTACTAACACTCTCCCGACTTGGAGAGTCAGTCCCTTTAACCTCCTGTTTGGCCCAGTTTGCAATTTCTGCGGAAGATGAACAGGAATAGCGAGAACCAATGAGAGACTAGCTGGAGGTGTCTGGTCGGGCAAATTTAACTCTCATTTCCCACCAGGAAGAGGAATTAACCAAACGCTCAGCGTGCCGTGCCGGAACCAGATTAGGGCCTGAAGCCATCCTGCGGTGTTGCGGCCAGGTCACAAGAAAGCGAGTTGAAGAAAGGAGCTCAGGGGCACTGTAATTCACAAACCTGCAGAGTTATAAATGACAGCTATCGTCCAAAAATAGACTGAAGTAAGGCTGCCAAGAGGACTTGAAAGCGGGGCAGAATTGCAGGAAACCGATTTCAGGAGGTAGACTGGAATTGCATTGAAAGCATAGGAAAAGAGGCAGAACGTCCACAATGATGCACTTGGCCAAAAAGGGCGTATGCGTTTTTTCCTGAATATATTCAGGAAAAAACGCATACGCCCTTTTTGGCCAACCAAGCAAGCTTGCAAAGGAAATCTGCACTACAATGAAGTCTCACTTCCCCCTGGTCAAAAGGGCCATCTGAAAAAAGTGTAAAATCCAGAAAGGCAGGACAGGCCATGGAGAACTGGGAGCCTTGTTATGCTGATGGGCGGGATGTAAATTGCCACCAGACACTGGGGAGAAGTGTATGGTGTTTCCTGAAACATCTAAAAAACAAAGCAACAGAGCCTAGGGCACTGCCACTTATGGTCCTATAGCTTAGGGAAATTAAAATCAAAAAGACACAGCCACCCCAAAGTTTGGGACGCCTCTGTTTACAAGAACCTCGTTTACAGTACAAGTTCAACATCGCAGAAAGTGAAGAATGGATAAAGAAGTTGTGGTATTTACTTACAAAGCAATATCACTCAGCAATGAAATCTGTGTCATCAGGCCCTTAGCAGAACAATGAGTGGATTCAGGTATGATGATTCTAACTGAAATAAGTCACACAGAAAAAGAAACATCATAAGATATCAGTAATACACGGAATGGAAACTTGGCTACACAGGAACTGAATTACAGAACAGAACAGGGTCTCAAATTTAGAAAACCAACTTATGCTTGCTTAAGGGTAAAGGTGAGTTGGGGTGCTGCATAAAACCAGAGATTGAAATGAGCACAGATAAAGTTCCTTAAGTCAAATATGGAATAGACAAGAGCTACTCCTTGCTCAACGAAATGGACTCAACACCCCATATTAAACGCCTAAGAATGTACCTGACTAGTAAGTATCGTAAAACCTATGGATTGCTATGTCTCCAAAAGAGAATCAAGCATGTGTACAGGGGCATAAACGCAGCAGTGATAGGATTGGAGAGGTTCGGTGAGCAAATGAAGACCCTTTGAAGTCATATTGCATGGTACCCATCACACGGGTCTCAACTCTCCAGGTTTAAGGTATTCTTCCTTCAGCTAAAACATGCATGTGGAACCCAAGTATGATCAACCATGTGAACGGGAGACGTGTTCAAATATGTCTCAGTTTTCCTCCCCTGGTACTCGGGTGCAACATTCCAGACGCTTTACTAACACTCTCCCCACTTGGAGACTCAGCGCCTTTAACCTCCTGTTTGGCCCAGTTTGCAATTTCTGCGGAAGATGAACAGGAATAGCGAGAACCAATGAGAGGCTAGCTGGAGGTGTCTGGACGGGCAAATTTAACTCTCATTTCCCACCAGGAAGAGGAAATAACCAAAGGCTCAGCGTGCCGTACCGGAACCAGATTAGGGCCTGAAGCCATCCTGCGGTGTTGCGGCCAGCTCAAAAGAAAGCGAGTTGAAGAAAGGAGCTCAGGGGCACTGTAATTCACAAACCTGCAGAGTTATAAATGACAGCTATCGTCCAAAAATAGACTGAAGTAAGGCTGCCAAGAGGACTTGAAAGCGGGGCAGAATTGCAGGAAACCGATTTCAGGAGGTAGACTGGAATTGCATTGAAAGCATAGGAAAAGAGGCAGAACGTCCACAATGATGCACTTGGCCAAAAAGGGCGTATGCGTTTTTTCCTGAATATATTCAGGAAAAAACGCATACGCCCTTTTTGGCCAACCAAGCAAGCTTGCAAAGGAAATCTGCACTACAATGAAGTCTCACTTCCCCCCGGTCAAAAGGGCCATCTGAAAAAAGTGTAAAATCCAGAAAGGCAGGACAGGCCATGGAGAACTGGGAGCCTTGTTATGCTGATGGGCGGGATGTAAATTGCCAACAACCACTCGAGAGAAGTGTATGGTGTTTCCTGAAACATCTAAAAAACAAAGCAACAGAGCCTAGGGCACTGCCACTTATGGTCCTATAGCTTAGGGAAATTAAAATCAAAAAGACACAGCCACCCCAAAGTTTGGAACGGCTCTGTTTACAAGAACCTCGTTTACAGTACAAGTTCAACATCGCAGAAAGTGAAAAATGGATAAAGAAGTTGTGGTATTTACTTACAAAGCAATATCACTCAGCAATGAAATCTGTGTCATCAGGCCCTTAGCAGCACAATGAGTGGATTCAGGTATGATGATTCTAACTGAAATAAGTCACACAGAAAAAGAAACATCATAAGATATCAGTAATACACGGAATGGAAACTTGGCTACACAGGAACTGAAT
Organism: Stenella coeruleoalba; assembly: GCF_951394435.1. NCBI lineage: Eukaryota > Metazoa > Chordata > Mammalia > Artiodactyla > Delphinidae > Stenella > Stenella coeruleoalba. Next base: position 88,293,637 of record NC_137149.1, on the reverse strand, counting down.
TACAGAACAGAACAGGGTCTCAAATTTAGAAAACCAACTTATGCTTGCTTAAGGGGAAAGGTGAGTTGGGGTGCTGCATAAAACCAGAGATTGAAATGAGCACAGATAAAGTTCCTTAAGCCAAATATGGAATAGACAAGAGCTACTCCTTGCTCAACGAAATGGACTCAACACCCCATATTAAACGCCTAAGAATGTACCTGACTAGTAAGTATCTTAAAACCTATGGATTGCTATGTCTCCGAAAGAGAATCAAGCATGTGTACAGGGGCTTAAACGCAGCAGTGATAGGATTGGAGAGGTGTGGTGAGCAAATGAAGACCCTTTGAAGTCATATTGCATGGTACCCATTCCACGGGTTTCAACTACCCAGGTTTTAGGTATTCTTCCTTCAGCTAAAACATGCATCTGGAACCTAGAGTATGATCAACCATGTGATCGGGAGACGTGTTCAAATATGTCTCAGTTTTCCTCCCCTGGTACTCGGGTGCAATATTCCAGACGCTTTACTAACACTCTCCCCACTTGGAGAGTCAGCGCCTTTAACCTCCTGTTTGGCCCAGTTTGCAATTTCTGCGGAAGATGAACAGGAATAGCGAGAACCAATGAGAGGCTAGCTGGAGGTGTCTGGACGGGCAAATTTAACTCTCATTTCCCACCAGGAAGAGGAATTAACCAAAGGCTCAGCGTGCCGTGCCGGAACCAGATTAGGGCCTGAAGCCATCCTGCGGTGTTGCGGCCAGGTCACAAGAAAGCGAGTTGAAGAAAGGAGCTCAGGGGCACTATAATTCACAAACCTGCAGAGTTATAAATGACAGTTATCGTTCAAAAATATACTGAAGTAAGGCTGCCAAGAGAACTAGAAAGCGGGGTAGAATTGCAGGAAACTGATTTCAGGAGGTAGACTGGAAATGCATTGAAAGCATAGGAAAAGAGGCAGAACGTCCACAATGATGCACTTGGCCAAAAAGGGCGTATGCGTTTTTTCCTGAATATATTCAGGAAAAAACGCATACGCCCTTTTTGGCCAACCAAGCAAGCTTGCAAAGGAAATCTGCACTACAATGAAGTCTCACTTCCCCCCGGTCAAAAGGGCCATCTGAAAAAAGTGTAAAATCCAGAAAGGCAGGACAGGCCATGGAGAACTGGGAGCCTTGTTATGCTGATGGGCGGGATGTAAATTGCCAACAGCCACTCGGGAGAAGTGTATGGTGTTTCCTGAAACATCTAAAAAACAAAGCCACAGAACCTAGGGCACTTCCACTTATGGTCCTATAGCTTAGGGAAATTAAAATCAAAAAGACACAGCCACCCCAAAGTTTGGAACGGCTCTGTTTACAAGAACCTCGTTTACCGTACAAGTTCAATATCACAGAAAGTGAAAAATGGATAAAGAACTTGTGGTACTTATGTACAATGCAGTATCACTCAGCAAAAAAATCTATGTCATCAGGCCCTTAGCAGCACAATGAGTGGATTCAGGTATGATGATTCTAACTGAAATAAGTCACACAGAAAAAGAAACATCATAAGATATCAGTAATACACGGAATGGAAACTTGGCTACACAGGAACTGAATTACAGAACAGAACAGGGTCTCAAATTTAGAAAACCAACTTATGCTTGCTTAAGGGGAAAGGTGAGTTGGGGTGCTGCATAAAACCAGAGATTGAAATGAGCACAGATAAAGTTCCTTAAGCCAAATATGGAAGAGACAAGAGCTACTCCTTGCTCAACGAAATGGACTCAACACCCCATATTAAACGCCTAATAATGTACATGACTAGTAAGTATCTTAAAACCTATGGATTGCTATGTCTCCAAAAGAGAATCAAGTGTGTGTACAGAGGCATAAACGCAGCAGTGATAGGATTGGAGAGATTCGGTGACCAAATGAAGACCCTTTGAAGTCATATTGCATGGTACCCATTCCACGGGTCTCAACTCTCCAGGTTTAAGGTATTCTTCCATCAGCTAAAACATTCATGTGGAACCCAGAGTATGATCAACCGTGTGAACGGGAGACGTGTTCAAATATGTCTCAGTTTTCGTACCCTGGTACTCGGGTGCAACATTCCAGACGCTTTACTAACACTCTCCCCACTTGGAGAGTCAGCGCCTTTAACCTCCTGTTTGGCACAGTTTGCAATTTCTGCGGAAGATGAACAGGAATAGCGAGAACCAATGAGAGACTAGCTGGAGGTGTCTGGACGGGCAAATTTAACTCTCATTTCCCACCAGGAAGAGGAATTAACCAAAGGCTCAGTGTGCCGTGCCGGAACCAGATTAGGGCCTGAAGACATCCTGCGGTGTTGCGGCCAGGTCACAAGGAAGCGAGTTGAGGAAAGGAGCTCAGGGGCACTGTAATTCACAAACCTGCAGAGTTATAAATGACAGCTATCGTCCAAAAATATACTGAAGTAAGGCTGCCAAGAGGACTTGAAAGCGGGGCAGAATTGCAGGAAACCGATTTCAGGAGATAGACTGGAATTGCATTGAAAGCATAGGAAAAGAGGCAGAACGTCCACAATGATGCACTTGGCCAAAAAGGGCGTATGCGTTTTTTCCTGAATATATTCAGGAAAAAACGCATACGCCCTTTTTGGCCAACCAAGCAAGCTTGCAAAGGAAATCTGCACTACAATGAAGTCTCACTTCCCCCCGGTCAAAAGGGCCATCTGAAAAAAGTGTAAAATCCAGAAAGGCAGGACAGGCCATGGAGAACTGGGAGCCTTGTTATGCTGATGGGCGGGATGTAAATTGCCAACAACCACTCGAGAGAAGTGTATGGTGTTTCCTGAAACATCTAAAAAACAAAGCAACAGAGCCTAGGGCACTGCCACTTATGGTCCTATAGCTTAGGGAAATTAAAATCAAAAAGACACAGCCACCCCAAAGTTTGGGACGCCTCTGTTTACAAAAACCTCGTTTACAGTACAAGTTCAACATCGCAGAAAGTGAAAAATGGATAAAGAAGTTGTGGTATTTACTTACAAAGCAATATCACTCAGCAATGAAATCTATGTCATCAGGCCCTTAGCAGAACAATGAGTGGATTCAGGTATGATGATTCTAACTGAAATAAGTCACACAGAAAAAGAAACATCATAAGATATCACTAATACACGGAATGTAAACTTGGCTACACAGGAACTGAATTACAGAACAGAACAGGGTCTCAAATTTAGAAAACCAACTTATGCTTGCTTAAGGGGAAAGGTGAGTTGGGGTGCTGCATAAAACCAGAGATCGAAATGAGCACAGATAAAGTTCCTTAAGCCAAATATGGAATAGACAAGAGCTACTCCTTGCTCAACGAAATGGACTCAACACCGCATATTAAACGCCTAAGAATGTACCTGACTAGTAAGTATCGTAAAACCTATGGATTGCTATGTCTCCAAAAGAGAATCAAGCATGTGTACAGGGGCATAAACGCAGCAGTGATAGGATTGGAGAGGTTCGGTGAGCAAATGAAGACCCTTTGACGTCATATTGCATGGTACCCATTCCACGGGTCTCAACTCTCAGGTTTAAGGTATTCTTCCTTCAGCTAAAACATGCATGTGGAACCCAAGTATGATCAACCATGTGAACGGGAGACGTGTTCAAATATGTCTCAGTTTTCCTCCCCTGGTACTCGGGTGCAACATTCCAGACGCTTTACTAACACTCTCCCCACTTGGAGAGTCAGCGCCTTTAACCTCCTGTTTGGCACAGTTTGCAATTTCTGCGGAAGATGAACAGGAATAGCGAGAACCAATGAGAGGCTAGCTGGAGGTGTCTGGACGGGCAAATTTAACTCTCATTTCCCACCAGGAAGAGGAATTAACCAAAGGCTCAGCGTGCCGTGCCGGAACCAGATTAGGGCCTGAAGCCATCCTGCGGTGTTGCGGCCAGGTCACAAGAAAGCGAGTTGAAGAAAGGAGCTCAGGGGCACTGTAATTCACAAACCTGCAGAGTTATAAATGACAGCTATCGTCCAAAAATAGACTGAAATAAGGCTGCCAAGAGGACTTGAAAGCGGGGCAGAATTGCAGGAAACCGATTTCAGGAGGTAGACTGGAATTGCATTGAAAGCATAGGAAAAGAGGCAGAACGTCCACAATGATGCACTTGGCCAAAAAGGGCGTATGCGTTTTTTCCTGAATATATTCAGGAAAAAACGCATACGCCCTTTTTGGCCAACCAAGCAAGCTTGCAAAGGAAATCTGCACTACAATGAAGTCTCACTTCCCCCGGGTCAAAAGGGCCATCTGAAAAAAGTGTAAAATCCAGAAAGGCAACAGGCCATTGAGAACTGGGAGCCTTGTTATGCTGATGGGCGGGATGTAAATTGCCAACAGACACTTGGGAGAAGTGTATGGTGTTTCCTGAAACATCTAAAAAACAAAGCAACAGAGCCTAGGGCACTTCCACTTATGGTCCTATAGCTTAGGGAAATTAAAATCAAAAAGACACAGCCACCCCAATGTTTGGAACGGCTCTGTTTACAAGAACCTCGTTTACAGTACAAGTTCAACATCGCAGAAAGTGAAAAATGGATAAAGAACTTGTGGTACTTACGTACAATGCAGTATCACTCAGCAATGAAATCTATGTCATCAGGCCCTTAGCAGCACAATGGGTTGATTCAGGTATGATGATTCTAACTGAAATATGTCACACAGAAAAAGAAACATCATAAGATATCAGTAATACACGGAATGTAAACTTGGCTACACAGGAACTGAATTACAGAACAGAACAGGGTCTCAAATTTAGAAAACCAACTTATGCTTGCTTAAGGGGAAAGGTGAGTTGGGGTGCTGCATAAAACCAGAGATTGAAATGAGCACAGATAAAGTTCCTTAAGCCAAATATGGAATAGACAAGAGCTACTCCTTGCTCAACGAAATGGACTCAACACCGCATATTAAACGCCTAAGAATGTACCTGACTAGTAAGTATCTTAAAACCTATGGATTGCTATGTCTCCGAAAGAGAATCAAGCATGTGTACAGGGGCATAAACGCAGCAGTGATAGGATTGGAGAGGTTCGGTGAGCAAATGAAGACCCTTTGAAGTCATATTGCATGGTACCCATTCCACGGGTTTCAACTACCCAGGTTTAAGGTATTCTTCCTTCAGCTAAAACATGCATGTGGAACCTAGAGTATGATCAACCATGTGATCGGGAGACGTGTTCAAATATGTCTCAGTTTTCGTACCCTGGTACTCGGGTGCAACATTCCAGACGCTTTACTAACACTCTCCCGACTTGGAGAGTCAGTCCCTTTAACCTCCTGTTTGGCCCAGTTTGCAATTTCTGCGGAAGATGAACAGGAATAGCGAGAACCAATGAGAGACTAGCTGGAGGTGTCTGGTCGGGCAAATTTAACTCTCATTTCCCACCAGGAAGAGGAATTAACCAAACGCTCAGCGTGCCGTGCCGGAACCAGATTAGGGCCTGAAGCCATCCTGCGGTGTTGCGGCCAGGTCACAAGAAAGCGAGTTGAAGAAAGGAGCTCAGGGGCACTGTAATTCACAAACCTGCAGAGTTATAAATGACAGCTATCGTCCAAAAATAGACTGAAGTAAGGCTGCCAAGAGGACTTGAAAGCGGGGCAGAATTGCAGGAAACCGATTTCAGGAGGTAGACTGGAATTGCATTGAAAGCATAGGAAAAGAGGCAGAACGTCCACAATGATGCACTTGGCCAAAAAGGGCGTATGCATTTTTTCCTGAATATATTCAGGAAAAAACGCATACGCCCTTTTTGGCCAACCAAGCAAGCTTGCAAAGGAAATCTGCACGACAATGAAGTCTCACTTCCCCCCGGTCAAAAGGGCCATCTGAAAAAAGTGTAAAATCCAGAAAGGCAGGACAGGCCATGGAGAACTGGGAGCCTTGTTATGCTGATGGGCGGGATGTAAATTGCCACCAGACACTGGGGAGAAGTGTATGGTGTTTCCTGAAACATCTAAAAAACAAAGCAACAGAGCCTAGGGCACTGCCACTTATGGTCCTATAGCTTAGGGAAATTAAAATCAAAAAGACACAGCCACCCCAAAGTTTGGGACGCCTCTGTTTACAAGAACCTCGTTTACAGTACAAGTTCAACATCGCAGAATGTGAAGAATGGATAAAGAAGTTGTGGTATTTACTTACAAAGCAATATCACTCAGCAATGAAATCTGTGTCATCAGGCCCTTAGCAGAACAATGAGTGGATTCAGGTATGATGATTCTAACTGAAATAAGTCACACAGAAAAAGAAACATCATAAGATATCAGTAATACACGGAATGGAAACTTGGCTACACAGGAACTGAATTACAGAACAGAACAGGGTCTCAAATTTAGAAAACCAACTTATGCTTGCTTAAGGGTAAAGGTGAGTTGGGGTGCTGCATAAAACCAGAGATTGAAATGAGCACAGATAAAGTTCCTTAAGTCAAATATGGAATAGACAAGAGCTACTCCTTGCTCAACGAAATGGACTCAACACCCCATATTAAACGCCTAAGAATGTACCTGACTAGTAAGTATCGTAAAACCTATGGATTGCTATGTCTCCAAAAGAGAATCAAGCATGTGTACAGGGGCATAAACGCAGCAGTGATAGGATTGGAGAGGTTCGGTGAGCAAATGAAGACCCTTTGAAGTCATATTGCATGGTACCCATTCCACGGGTCTCAACTCTCAGGTTTAAGGTATTCTTCCTTCAGCTAAAACATGCATGTGGAACCCAAGTATGATCAACCATGTGAACGGGAGACGTGTTCAAATATGTCTCAGTTTTCCTCCCCTGGTACTCGGGTGCAACATTCCAGACGCTTTACTAACACTCTCCCCACTTGGAGAGTCAGCGCCTTTAACCTCCTGTTTGGCACAGTTTGCAATTTCTGCGGAAGATGAACAGGAATAGCGAGAACCAATGAGAGGCTAGCTGGAGGTGTCTGGACGGGCAAATTTAACTCTCATTTCCCACCAGGAAGAGGAATTAACCAAAGGCTCAGCGTGCCGTGCCGGAACCAGATTAGGGCCTGAAGCCATCCTGCGGTGTTGCGGCCAGGTCACAAGAAAGCGAGTTGAAGAAAGGAGCTCAGGGGCACTGTAATTCACAAACCTGCAGAGTTATAAATGACAGCTATCGTCCAAAAATAGACTGAAATAAGGCTGCCAAGAGGACTTGAAAGCGGGGCAGAATTGCAGGAAACCGATTTCAGGAGGTAGACTGGAATTGCATTGAAAGCATAGGAAAAGAGGCAGAACGTCCACAATGATGCACTTGGCCAAAAAGGGCGTATGCGTTTTTTCCTGAATATATTCAGGAAAAAACGCATACGCCCTTTTTGGCCAACCAAGCAAGCTTGCAAAGGAAATCTGCACTACAATGAAGTCTCACTTCCCCCGGGTCAAAAGGGCCATCTGAAAAAAGTGTAAAATCCAGAAAGGCAACAGGCCATTGAGAACTGGGAGCCTTGTTATGCTGATGGGCGGGATGTAAATTGCCAACAGACACTTGGGAGAAGTGTATGGTGTTTCCTGAAACATCTAAAAAACAAAGCAACAGAGCCTAGGGCACTTCCACTTATGGTCCTATAGCTTAGGGAAATTAAAATCAAAAAGACACAGCCACCCCAATGTTTGGAACGGCTCTGTTTACAAGAACCTCGTTTACAGTACAAGTTCAACATCGCAGAAAGTGAAAAATGGATAAAGAACTTGTGGTACTTACGTACAATGCAGTATCACTCAGCAATGAAATCTATGTCATCAGGCCCTTAGCAGCACAATGGGTTGATTCAGGTATGATGATTCTAACTGAAATATGTCACACAGAAAAAGAAACATCATAAGATATCAGTAATACACGGAATGTAAACTTGGCTACACAGGAACTGAATTACAGAACAGAACAGGGTCTCAAATTTAGAAAACCAACTTATGCTTGCTTAAGGGGAAAGGTGAGTTGGGGTGCTGCATAAAACCAGAGATTGAAATGAGCACAGATAAAGTTCCTTAAGCCAAATATGGAATAGACAAGAGCTACTCCTTGCTCAACGAAATGGACTCAACACCGCATATTAAACGCCTAAGAATGTACCTGACTAGTAAGTATCTTAAAACCTATGGATTGCTATGTCTCCGAAAGAGAATCAAGCATGTGTACAGGGGCATAAACGCAGCAGTGATAGGATTGGAGAGGTTCGGTGAGCAAATGAAGACCCTTTGAAGTCATATTGCATGGTACCCATTCCACGGGTTTCAACTACCCAGGTTTAAGGTATTCTTCCTTCAGCTAAAACATGCATGTGGAACCTAGAGTATGATCAACCATGTGATCGGGAGACGTGTTCAAATATGTCTCAGTTTTCGTACCCTGGTACTCGGGTGCAACATTCCAGACGCTTTACTAACACTCTCCCGACTTGGAGAGTCAGTCCCTTTAACCTCCTGTTTGGCCCAGTTTGCAATTTCTGCGGAAGATGAACAGGAATAGCGAGAACCAATGAGAGACTAGCTGGAGGTGTCTGGTCGGGCAAATTTAACTCTCATTTCCCACCAGGAAGAGGAATTAACCAAACGCTCAGCGTGCCGTGCCGGAACCAGATTAGGGCCTGAAGCCATCCTGCGGTGTTGCGGCCAGGTCACAAGAAAGCGAGTTGAAGAAAGGAGCTCAGGGGCACTGTAATTCACAAACCTGCAGAGTTATAAATGACAGCTATCGTCCAAAAATAGACTGAAGTAAGGCTGCCAAGAGGACTTGAAAGCGGGGCAGAATTGCAGGAAACCGATTTCAGGAGGTAGACTGGAATTGCATTGAAAGCATAGGAAAAGAGGCAGAACGTCCACAATGATGCACTTGGCCAAAAAGGGCGTATGCATTTTTTCCTGAATATATTCAGGAAAAAACGCATACGCCCTTTTTGGCCAACCAAGCAAGCTTGCAAAGGAAATCTGCACGACAATGAAGTCTCACTTCCCCCCGGTCAAAAGGGCCATCTGAAAAAAGTGTAAAATCCAGAAAGGCAGGACAGGCCATGGAGAACTGGGAGCCTTGTTATGCTGATGGGCGGGATGTAAATTGCCACCAGACACTGGGGAGAAGTGTATGGTGTTTCCTGAAACATCTAAAAAACAAAGCAACAGAGCCTAGGGCACTGCCACTTATGGTCCTATAGCTTAGGGAAATTAAAATCAAAAAGACACAGCCACCCCAAAGTTTGGGACGCCTCTGTTTACAAGAACCTCGTTTACAGTACAAGTTCAACATCGCAGAAAGTGAAGAATGGATAAAGAAGTTGTGGTATTTACTTACAAAGCAATATCACTCAGCAATGAAATCTGTGTCATCAGGCCCTTAGCAGAACAATGAGTGGATTCAGGTATGATGATTCTAACTGAAATAAGTCACACAGAAAAAGAAACATCATAAGATATCAGTAATACATGGAATGGAAACTTGGCTACACAGGAACTGAATTACAGAACAGAACAGGGTCTCAAATTTAGAAAACCAACTTATGCTTGCTTAAGGGTAAAGGTGAGTTGGGGTGCTGCATAAAACCAGAGATTGAAATGAGCACAGATAAAGTTCCTTAAGTCAAATATGGAATAGACAAGAGCTACTCCTTGCTCAACGAAATGGACTCAACACCCCATATTAAACGCCTAAGAATGTACCTGACTAGTAAGTATCGTAAAACCTATGGATTGCTATGTCTCCAAAAGAGAATCAAGCATGTGTACAGGGGCATAAACGCAGCAGTGATAGGATTGGAGAGGTTCGGTGAGCAAATGAAGACCCTTTGAAGTCATATTGCATGGTACCCATCACACGGGTCTCAACTCTCCAGGTTTAAGGTATTCTTCCTTCAGCTAAAACATGCATGTGGAACCCAAGTATGATCAACCATGTGAACGGGAGACGTGTTCAAATATGTCTCAGTTTTCCTCCCCTGGTACTCGGGTGCAACATTCCAGACGCTTTACTAACACTCTCCCCACTTGGAGACTCAGCGCCTTTAACCTCCTGTTTGGCCCAGTTTGCAATTTCTGCGGAAGATGAACAGGAATAGCGAGAACCAATGAGAGGCTAGCTGGAGGTGTCTGGACGGGCAAATTTAACTCTCATTTCCCACCAGGAAGAGGAAATAACCAAAGGCTCAGCGTGCCGTACCGGAACCAGATTAGGGCCTGAAGCCATCCTGCGGTGTTGCGGCCAGCTCAAAAGAAAGCGAGTTGAAGAAAGGAGCTCAGGGGCACTGTAATTCACAAACCTGCAGAGTTATAAATGACAGCTATCGTCCAAAAATAGACTGAAGTAAGGCTGCCAAGAGGACTTGAAAGCGGGGCAGAATTGCAGGAAACCGATTTCAGGAGGTAGACTGGAATTGCATTGAAAGCATAGGAAAAGAGGCAGAACGTCCACAATGATGCACTTGGCCAAAAAGGGCGTATGCGTTTTTTCCTGAATATATTCAGGAAAAAACGCATACGCCCTTTTTGGCCAACCAAGCAAGCTTGCAAAGGAAATCTGCACTACAATGAAGTCTCACTTCCCCCCGGTCAAAAGGGCCATCTGAAAAAAGTGTAAAATCCAGAAAGGCAGGACAGGCCATGGAGAACTGGGAGCCTTGTTATGCTGATGGGCGGGATGTAAATTGCCAACAACCACTCGAGAGAAGTGTATGGTGTTTCCTGAAACATCTAAAAAACAAAGCAACAGAGCCTAGGGCACTGCCACTTATGGTCCTATAGCTTAGGGAAATTAAAATCAAAAAGACACAGCCACCCCAAAGTTTGGAACGGCTCTGTTTACAAGAACCTCGTTTACAGTACAAGTTCAACATCGCAGAAAGTGAAAAATGGATAAAGAAGTTGTGGTATTTACTTACAAAGCAATATCACTCAGCAATGAAATCTGTGTCATCAGGCCCTTAGCAGCACAATGAGTGGATTCAGGTATGATGATTCTAACTGAAATAAGTCACACAGAAAAAGAAACATCATAAGATATCAGTAATACACGGAATGGAAACTTGGCTACACAGGAACTGAATTACAGAACAGAACAGGGTCTCAAATTTAGAAAACCAACTTATTCTTGCTTAAGGGGAAAGGTGAGTTGGGGTGCTGCATAAAACCAGAGATTGAAATGAGCACAGATAAAGTTCCTTAAGCCAAATATGGAATAGACAAGAGCTACTCCTTGCTCAACGAAATGGACTCAACACCGCATATTAAACGCCTAAGAATGTACCTGACTAGTAAGTATCTTAAAACCTATGGATTGCTATGTCTCCGAAAGAGAATCAAGCATGTGTACAGGGGCATAAACGCAGCAGTGATAGGATTGGAGAGGTGTGGTGAGCAAATGAAGACCCTTTGAAGTCATATTGCATGGTACCCATTCCACGGGTTTCAACTACCCAGGTTTTAGGTATTCTTCCTTCAGCTAAAACATGCATCTGGAACCTAGAGTATGATCAACCATGTGATCGGGAGACGTGTTCAAATATGTCTCAGTTTTCCTCCCCTGGTACACGGGTGCAATATTCCAGACGCTTTACTAACACTCTCCCCACTTGGAGAGTCAGCGCCTTTAACCTCCTGTTTGGCCCAGTTTGCAATTTCTGCGGAAGATGAACAGGAATAGCGAGAACCAATGAGAGGCTAGCTGGAGGTGTCTGGACGGGCAAATTTAACTCTCATTTCCCACCAGGAAGAGGAATTAACCAAAGGTTCAGCGTGCCGTGCCGGAACCAGATTAGGGCCTGAAGCCATCCTGCGGTGTTGCGGCCAGGTCACAAGAAAGCGAGTTGAAGAAAGGAGCTCAGGGGCACTATAATTCACAAACCTGCAGAGTTATAAATGACAGCTATCGTTCAAAAATATACTGAAGTAAGGCTGCCAAGAGAACTAGAAAGCGGGGCAGAATTGCAGGAAACTGATTTCAGGAGGTAGACTGGAAATGCATTGAAAGCATAGGAAAAGAGGCAGAACGTCCACAATGATGCACTTGGCCAAAAAGGGCGTATGCGATTTTTCCTGAATATATTCAGGAAAAAACGCATACGCCCTTTTTGGCCAACCAAGCAAACTTGCAAAGGAAATCTGCACTACAATGAAGTCTCACTTCCCCCCGGTCAAAAGGGCCATCTGAAAAAAGTGTAAAATCCAGAAAGGCAGGACAGGCCATGGAGAACTGGGAGCCTTGTTATGCTGATGGGCGGGATGTAAATTGCCAACAGCCACTCGGGAGAAGTGTATGGTGTTTCCTGAAACATCTAAAAAACAAAGCCACAGAACCTAGGGCACTTCCACTTATGGTCCTATAGCTTAGGGAAATTAAAATCAAAAAGACACAGCCACCCCAAAGTTTGGAACGGCTCTGTTTACAAGAACCTCGTTTACCGTACAAGTTCAATATCACAGAAAGTGAAAAATGGATAAAGAACTTGTGGTACTTATGTACAATGCAGTATCACTCAGCAAAAAAATCTATGTCATCAGGCCCTTAGCAGCACAATGAGTGGATTCAGGTATGATGATTCTAACTGAAATAAGTCACACAGAAAAAGAAACATCATAAGATATCAGTAATACACGGAATGGAAACTTGGCTACACAGGAACTGAATTACAGAACAGAACAGGGTCTCAAATTTAGAAAACCAACTTATGCTTGCTTAAGGGGAAAGGTGAGTTGGGGTGCTGCATAAAACCAGAGATTGAAATGAGCACAGATAAAGTTCCTTAAGCCAAATATGGAAGAGACAAGAGCTACTCCTTGCTCAACGAAATGGACTCAACACCCCATATTAAACGCCTAATAATGTACATGACTAGTAAGTATCTTAAAACCTATGGATTGCTATGTCTCCAAAAGAGAATCAAGCGTGTGTACAGAGGCATAAACGCAGCAGTGATAGGATTGGAGAGATTCGGTGACCAAATGAAGACCCTTTGAAGTCATATTGCATGGTACCCATTACACGGGTCTCAACTCTCCAGGTTTAAGGTATTCTTCCATCAGCTAAAACATTCATGTGGAACCCAGAGTATGATCAACCGTGTGAACGGGAGACGTGTTCAAATATGTCTCAGTTTTCGTACCCTGGTACTCGGGTGCAACATTCCAGACGCTTTACTAACACTCTCCCCACTTGGAGAGTCAGCGCCTTTAACCTCCTGTTTGGCACAGTTTGCAATTTCTGCGGAAGATGAACAGGAATAGCGAGAACCAATGAGAGACTAGCTGGAGGTGTCTGGACGGGCAAATTTAACTCTCATTTCCCACCAGGAAGAGGAATTAACCAAAGGCTCAGTGTGCCGTGCCGGAACCAGATTAGGGCCTGAAGACATCCTGCGGTGTTGCGGCCAGCTCACAAGGAAGCGAGTTGAGGAAAGGAGCTCAGGGGCACTGTAATTCACAAACCTGCAGAGTTATAAATGACAGCTATCGTCCAAAAATATACTGAAGTAAGGCTGCCAAGAGGACTTGAAAGCGGGGCAGAATTGCAGGAAACCGATTTCAGGAGATAGACTGGAATTGCATTGAAAGCATAGGAAAAGAGGCAGAACGTCCACAATGATGCACTTGGCCAAAAAGGGCGTATGCGTTTTTTCCTGAATATATTCAGGAAAAAACGCATACGCCCTTTTTGGCCAACCAAGCAAGCTTGCAAAGGAAATCTGCACTACAATGAAGTCTCACTTCCCCCCGGTCAAAAGGGCCATCTGAAAAAAGTGTAAAATCCAGAAAGGCAGGACAGGCCATGGAGAACTGGGAGCCTTGTTATGCTGATGGGCGGGATGTAAATTGCCAACAGACACTCAGGAGAAGTGTATGGTGTTTCCTGAAACATCTAAAAAACAAAGCAACAGAACCTAGGGCACTTCCACTTATGGTCCTATAGCTTAGGGAAATTAAAATCAAAAAGACACAGCCACCCCAAAGTTTGGGACGCCTCTGTTTACAAAAACCTCGTTTACAGTACAAGTTCAACATCGCAGAAAGTGAAAAATGGATAAAGAAGTTGTGGTATTTACTTACAAAGCAATATCACTCAGCAATGAAATCTATGTCATCAGGCCCTTAGCAGAACAATGAGTGGATTCAGGTATGATGATTCTAACTGAAATAAGTCACACAGAAAAAGAAACATCATAAGATATCACTAATACACGGAATGTAAACTTGGCTACACAGGAACCGAATTACAGAACAGAAGAGGGTCTCAAATTTAGAAAACCAACTTATGCTTGCTTAAGGGGAAAGGTGAGTTGGGGTGCTGCATAAAACCAGAGATTGAAATGAGCACAGATAAAGTTCCTTAAGCCAAATATGGAATAGACAAGAGCTACTCCTTGCTCAACGAAATGGACACAACACCGCATATTAAACGCCTAAGAATGTACCTGACTAGTAAGTATCTTAAAACCTATGGATTGCTATGTCTCCGAAAGAGAATCAAGCATGTGTACAGGGGCATGAACGCAGCAGTGATAGGATTGGAGAGGTGTGGTGAGCAAATGAAGACCCTTTGAAGTCATATTGCATGGTACCCATTCCACGGGTTTCAACTACCCAGGTTTAAGGTATTCTTCCTTCAGCTAAAACATGCATTTGGAACCCAGAGTATGATCAACCATGTGAACGGGAGACGTGTTCAAATATGTCTCAGTTTTCCTCCCCTGGTACTCGGGTGCAACATTCCAGACACTTTACTAACACTCTCCCGACTTGGAGAGTCAGTCCCTTTAACCTCCTGTTTGGCCCACTTTGCAATTTCTGCGGAGGATGAACAGGAATAGCGAGAACCAATGAGAGACTAGCTGGAGGTGTCTGGACGGGCAAATTTAACTCTCATTTCCCAACAGGAAGAGGAAATAACCAAAGGCTCAGCGTGCCGTACCGGAACCAGATTAGGGCCTGAAGCCATCCTGCGGTGTTGCGGCCAGCTCAAAAGAAAGCGAGTTGAAGAAAGGAGCTCACGGGCACTGTAAATCACAAACCTGCAGAGTTATAAATGACAGCTATCGTCCAAAAATAGACTGAAGTAAGGCTGCCAAGAGGACTTGAAAGCGGGGCAGAATTGCAGGAAACCGATTTCAGGAGGTAGACTGGAATTGCATTGAAAGCATAGGAAAAGAGGCAGAACGTCCACAATGATGCACTTGGCCAAAAAGGGCGTATGCGTTTTTTCCTGAATATATTCAGGAAAAAACGCATACGCCCTTTTTGGCCAACCAAGCAAGCTTGCAAAGGAAATCTGCACTACAATGAAGTCTCACTTCCCCCCGGTCAAAAGGGCCATCTGAAAAAAGTGTAAAATCCAGAAAGGCAGGACAGGCCATGGAGAACTGGGAGCCTTGTTATGCTGATGGGCGGGATGTAAATTGCCAACAGACACTCGGAAGAAGTGTATGGTGTTTCCTGAAACATCTAAAAAACAAAGCAACAGAACCTAGGGCACTTCCACTTATGGTCCTATAGCTTAGGGAAATTAAAATCAAAAAGACACAGCCACCCCAAAGTTTGGAACGGCTCTGTTTACAAGAACCTCGTTTACAGTACAAGTTCAACATCGCAGAAAGTGAAAAATGGATAAAGAAGTTGTGGCATTTACTTACAAAGCAATATCACTCAGCAATGAAATCTGTGTCATCAGGCCCTTAGCAGCACAATGAGTGGATTCAGGTATGATGATTCTAACTGAAATAAGTCACACAGAAAAAGAAACATCATAAGATATCAGTAATACACGGAATGTAAACTTGGCTACACAGGAACTGAATTACAGAACAGAACAGGGTCTCAAATTTAGAAAACCAACTTATTCTTGCTTAAGGGTAAAGGTGAGTTGGGGTGCTGCATAAAACCAGAGATTGAAATGAGCACAGATAAAGTTCCTTAAGCCAAATATGGAATAGACAGGAGCTACTCCTTGCTCAACGAAATGGACTCAACACCCCATATTAAACGCCTAAGAATGTACCTGACTAGTAAGTATCTTAAAACCTATGGATTGCTATGTCTCCGAAAGAGAATCAAGCATGTGTACAGGGGCATAAACGCAGCAGTGATAGGATTGGAGAGGTTCGGTGAGCAAATGAAGACCCTTTGAAGTCATATTGCATGGTACCCATTCCACGGGTTTCAACTACCCAGGTTTAAGGTATTCTTCCTTCAGCTAAAACATGCATTTGGAACCCAGAGTATGATCAACCATGTGAACGGGAGACGTGTTCAAATATGTCTCAGTTTTCCTCCCCTGGTACTCGGGTGCAACATTCCAGACACTTTACTAACACTCTCCCGACTTGGAGAGTCAGTCCCTTTAACCTCCTGTTTGGCCCACTTTGCAATTTCTGCGGAGGATGAACAGGAATAGCGAGAACCAATGAGAGACTAGCTGGAGGTGTCTGGACGGGCAAATTTAACTCTCATTTCCCAACAGGAAGAGGAAATAACCAAAGGCTCAGCGTGCCGTACCGGAACCAGATTAGGGCCTGAAGCCATCCTGCGGTGTTGCGGCCAGCTCAAAAGAAAGCGAGTTGAAGAAAGGAGCTCAGGGGCACTGTAAATCACAAACCTGCAGAGTTATAAATGACAGCTATCGTCCAAAAATAGACTGAAGTAAGGCTGCCAAGAGGACTTGAAAGCGGGGCAGAATTGCAGGAAACCGATTTCAGGAGGTAGACTGGAATTGCATTGAAAGCATAGGAAAAGAGGCAGAACGTCCACAATGATGCACTTGGCCAAAAAGGGCGTATGCGTTTTTTCCTGAATATATTCAGGAAAAAACGCATACGCCCTTTTTGGCCAACCAAGCAAGCTTGCAAAGGAAATCTGCACTACAATGAAGTCTCACTTCCCCCCGGTCAAAAGGGCCATCTGAAAAAAGTGTAAAATCCAGAAAGGCAGGACAGGCCATGGAGAACTGGGAGCCTTGTTATGCTGATGGGCGGGATGTAAATTGCCAACAGACACTCGGGAGAAGTGTATGGTGTTTCCTGAAACATCTAAAAAACAAAGCAACAGAACCTAGGGCACTTCCACTTATGGTCCTATAGCTTAGGGAAATTAAAATCAAAAAGACACAGCCACCCCACAGTTTGGAACGGCTCTGTATACAAGAACCTCGTTTACAGTACAAGTTCAACATCGCAGAAAGTGAAAAATGGATAAAGAAGTTGTGGCATTTACTTACAAAGCAATATCACTCAGCAATGAAATCTGTGTCATCAGGCCCTTAGCAGCACAATGAGTGGATTCAGGTATGATGATTCTAACTGAAATAAGTCACACAGAAAAAGAAACATCATAAGATATCAGTAATACACGGAATGTAAACTTGGCTACACAGGAACTGAATTACAGAACAGAACAGGGTCTCAAATTTAGAAAACCAACTTATTCTTGCTTAAGGGTAAAGGTGAGTTGGGGTGCTGCATAAAACCAGAGATTGAAATGAGCACAGATAAAGTTCCTTAAGCCAAATATGGAATAGACAGGAGCTACTCCTTGCTCAACGAAATGGACTCAACACCCCATATTAAACGCCTAAGAATGTACCTGACTAGTAAGTATCTTAAAACCTATGGATTGCTATGTCTCCGAAAGAGAATCAAGCATGTGTACAGGGGCATAAACGCAGCAGTGATAGGATTGGAGAGGTTCGGTGAGCAAATGAAGACCCTTTGAAGTCATATTGCATGGTACCCATTCCACGGGTTTCAACTACCCAGGTATAAGGTATTCTTCCTTCAGCTAAAACATGCATTTGGAACCCAGAGTATGATCAACCATGTGAACGGGAGACGTGTTCAAATATGTCTCAGTTTTCCTCCCCTGGTACTCGGGTGCAACATTACAGACACTTTACTAACACTCTCCCGACTTGGAGAGTCAGTCCCTTTAACCTCCTGTTTGGCCCACTTTGCAATTTCTGCGGAGGATGAACAGGAATAGCGAGAACCAATGAGAGACTAGCTGGAGGTGTCTGGACGGGCAAATTTAACTCTCATTTCCCAACAGGAAGAGGAAATAACCAAAGGCTCAGCGTGCCGTACCGGAACCAGATTAGGGCCTGAAGCCATCCTGCGGTGTTGCGGCCAGCTCAAAAGAAAGCGAGTTGAAGAAAGGAGCTCAGGGGCACTGTAAATCACAAACCTGCAGAGTTATAAATGACAGCTATCGTCCAAAAATAGACTGAAGTAAGGCTGCCAAGAGGACTTGAAAGCGGGGCAGAATTGCAGGAAACCGATTTCAGGAGGTAGACTGGAATTGCATTGAAAGCATAGGAAAAGAGGCAGAACGTCCACAATGATGCACTTGGCCAAAAAGGGCGTATGCGTTTTTTCCTGAATATATTCAGGAAAAAACGCATACGCCCTTTTTGGCCAACCAAGCAAGCTTGCAAAGGAAATCTGCACTACAATGAAGTCTCACTTCCCCCCGGTCAAAAGGGCCATCTGAAAAAAGTGTAAAATCCAGAAAGGCAGGACAGGCCATGGAGAACTGGGAGCCTTGTTATGCTGATGGGCGGGATGTAAATTGCCAACAGACACTCGGGAGAAGTGTATGGTGTTTCCTGAAACATCTAAAAAACAAAGCAACAGAACCTAGGGCACTTCCACTTATGGTCCTATAGTTTAGGGAAATTAAAATCAAAAAGACACAGCCACCCCAAAGTTTGGAACGGCTCTGTTTACAAGAACCTCGTTTACAGTACAAGTTCAACATCGCAGAAAGTGAAAAATGGATAAAGAAGTTGTGGCATTTACTTACAAAGCAATATCACTCAGCAATGAAATCTGTGTCATCAGGCCCTTAGCAGCACAATGAGTGGATTCAGGTATGATGATTCTAACTGAAATAAGTCACACAGAAAAAGAAACATCATAAGATATCAGTAATACACGGAATGTAAACTTGGCTACACAGGAACTGAATTACAGAACAGAACAGGGTCTCAAATTTAGAAAACCAACTTATTCTTGCTTAAGGGTAAAGGTGAGTTGGGGTGCTGCATAAAACCAGAGATTGAAATGAGCACAGATAAAGTTCCTTAAGCCAAATATGGAATAGACAGGAGCTACTCCTTGCTCAACGAAATGGACTCAACACCCCATATTAAACGCCTAAGAATGTACCTGACTAGTAAGTATCTTAAAACCTATGGATTGCTATGTCTCCGAAAGAGAATCAAGCATGTGTACAGGGGCATAAACGCAGCAGTGATAGGATTGGAGAGGTTCGGTGAGCAAATGAAGACCCTTTGAAGTCATATTGCATGGTACCCATTCCACGGGTTTCAACTACCCAGGTTTAAGGTATTCTTCCTTCAGCTAAAACATGCATTTGGAACCCAGAGTATGATCAACCATGTGAACGGGAGACGTGTTTAAATATGTCTCAGTTTTCCTCCCCTGGTACTCGGGTGCAACATTCCAGACACTTTACTAACACTCTCCCGACTTGGAGAGTCAGTCCCTTTAACCTCCTGTTTGGCCCACTTTGCAATTTCTGCGGAGGATGAACAGGAATAGCGAGAACCAATGAGAGACTAGCTGGAGGTGTCTGGACGGGCAAATTTAACTCTCATTTCCCAACAGGAAGAGGAAATAACCAAAGGCTCAGCGTGCCGTACCGGAACCAGATTAGGGCCTGAAGCCATCCTGCGGTGTTGCGGCCAGCTCAAAAGAAAGCGAGTTGAAGAAAGGAGCTCAGGGGCACTGTAAATCACAAACCTGCAGAGTTATAAATGACAGCTATCGTCCAAAAATAGACTGAAGTAAGGCTGCCAAGAGGACTTGAAAGCGGGGCAGAATTGCAGGAAACCGATTTCAGGAGGTAGACTGGAATTGCATTGAAAGCATAGGAAAAGAGGCAGAACGTCCACAATGATGCACTTGGCCAAAAAGGGCGTATGCGTTTTTTCCTGAATATATTCAGGAAAAAACGCATACGCCCTTTTTGGCCAACCAAGCAAGCTTGCAAAGGAAATCTGCACTACAATGAAGTCTCACTTCCCCCCGGTCAAAAGGGCCATCTGAAAAAAGTGTAAAATCCAGAAAGGCAGGACAGGCCATGGAGAACTGGGAGCCTTGTTATGCTGATGGGCGGGATGTAAATTGCCAACAGACACTCGGGAGAAGTGTATGGTGTTTCCTGAAACATCTAAAAAACAAAGCAACAGAACCTAGGGCACTTCCACTTATGGTCCTATAGCTTAGGGAAATTAAAATCAAAAAGACACAGCCACCCCAAAGTTTGGAACGGCTCTGTTTACAAGAACCTCGTTTACAGTACAAGTTCAACATCGCAGAAAGTGAAAAATGGATAAAGAACTTGTGGTACTTACGTACAATGCAGTATGACTCAGCAATGAAATCTATGTCATCAGGCCCTTAGCAGCATAATGAGTAGATTCAGGTATGATGATTCTAACTGAAATAAGTCACACAGAAAAAGAAACATCATAAGATATCACTAATACACGGAATGTAAACTTGGCTACACAGGAACTGCATTCCAAAACAGAACAGGGTCTCAAATTTAGAAAACCAACTTATGCTTGCTTAAGGGGAAAGGTGAGTTGGGGTGCTGCATAAAACCAGAGATTGAAATGAGCACAGATAAAGTTCCTTAAGCCAAATATGGAATAGACAAGAGCTACTCCTTGCTCAACGAAACGGACTCAAAACCCCATATTAAACCCCTAAGAATGTACCTGACTAGTAAGTATCTTAAAACCTATGGATTGCTATGTCTCCAAAAGAGAATCAAGCGTGTGTACAGGGGAATAAACGCAGCAGTGATAGGATTGGAGAGGTTCGGTGAGCAAATGAAGACCCTTTGAAGTCATATTGCATGGTACCCATTCCACGGGTTTCAACTACCCAGGTTTTAGGTATTCTTCCTTCAGCTAAAACATGCATGTGGAACCCAGAGTATGATCAACCGTGTGAACGGGAGACGTGTTCAAATATGTCTCAGTTTTCCTCCCCTGGTACTCGGGTGCAACATTCCAGACGCTTTACTAACACTCTCCCGACTTGGAGAGTCAGTCCCTTTAACCTCCTGTTTGGCCCAGTTTGCAATTTCTGCGGAAGATGAACAGGAATAGCGAGAACCAATGAGAGGCTAGCTGGAGGTGTCTGGACGGGCAAATTTAACTCTCATTTCCCACCAGGAAGAGGAATTAACCAAAGGCTCAGCATGCCGGCCCGGAACCAGATTAGGGACTGAAGCCATCCTGCGGTGTTGCGGCCAGGTCACAAGAAAGCGAGTTGAAGAAAAGAGCTCAGGGGCACTGTAATTCACAAACCTGCAGAGTTATAAATGACAGCTATCGTCCAAAAATAGACTGAAGTAAGGCTGCCAAGAGGACTTGAAAGCGGGGCAGAATTGCAGGAAACCGATTTCAGGAGCTAGACTGGAATTGCATTGCAAGCATAGGAAAAGAGGCAGAACGTCCACAATGATGCACTTGGCCAAAAAGGGCGTATGCGTTTTTTCCTGAATATATTCAGGAAAAAACGCATACGCCCTATTTGGCCAACCAAGCAAGCTTGCAAAGGAAATCTGCACTACAATGAAGTCTCACTTCCCCCCGGTCAAAAGGGCCATCTGAAAAAAGTGTAAAATCCAGAAAGGCAGGACAGGCCATGGAGAACTGGGAGCCTTGTTATGCTGATGGGCGGGATGTAAATTGCCAACAACCACTCGAGAGAAGTGTATGGTGTTTCCTGAAACATCTAAAAAACAAAGCAACAGAACCTAGGGCACTTCCACTTATGGTCCTATAGCTTAGGGAAATTAAAATCAAAAAGACACAGCCACCCCAAAGTTTGGAACGGCTCTGTTTACAAGAACCTCGTTTACAGTACAAGTTCAACATCGCAGAAAGTGAAAAATGGATAAAGAAGTTGTGGTATTTACTGACAAAGCAATATCACTCAGCAATGAAATCTGTGTCATCAGGCCCTTAGCAGCACAATGAGTGGATTCAGGTATGATGATTCTAACTGAAGTAAGTCACACAGAAAAAGAAACATCATAAGATATCAGTAATACATGGAATGTAAACTTGGCTACACAGGAACTGAATTACAGAACAGAACAGGGTCTCAAATTTAGAAAACCAACTTATGCTTGCTTAAGGGTAAAGGTGAGTTGGGGTGCTGCATAAAACCAGAGATTGAAATGAGCACAGATAAAGTTCCTTAAGTCAAATATGGAATAGACAAGAGCTACTCCTTGCTCAACGAAATGGACTCAACACCGCATATTAAACGCCTAAGAATGTACCTGACTAGTAAATATCTTAAAACCTATGGATTGCTATGTCTCCGAAAGAGAATCAAGCATGTGTACAGGGGCATAAACGCAGCAGTGATAGGATTGGAGAGGTTCGGTGAGCAAATGAAGACCCTTTGAAGTCATATTGCATGGTACCCATTCCACGGGTTTCAACTAGCCAGGTTTAAGGTATTCTTCCTTCAGCTAAAACATGCATGTGGAACCTGGAGTATGATCAACCATGTGATCGGGAGACGTGTTCAAATATGTCTCAGTTTTCCTCCCCTGGTACTCGGGTGCAACATTCCAGACGCTTTACTAACACTCTCCCCACTTGGAGAGTCAGTCCCTTTAACCTCCTGTTTGGCCCAGTTTGCAATTTCTGCGGAAGATGAACAGGAATAGCGAGAACCAATGAGAGGCTAGCTGGAGGTGTCTGGACGGGCAAATTTAACTCTCATTTCCCACCAGGAAGAGGAATTAACCAAAGGCTCAGCGTGCCATGCCGGAACCAGATTAGGGCCTGAAGCCATCCTGCGGTGTTGCGGCCAGCTCAAAAGAAAGCGAGTTGAAGAAAGGAGCTCAGGGGCACTGTAATTCACAAACCTGCAGAGTTATAAATGACAGCTATCGTCCAAAAATAGACTGAAGTAAGGCTGCCAAGAGGACTTGAAAGCGGGGCAGAATTGCAGGAAACCGATTTCAGGAGGTAGACTGGAATTGCATTGAAAGCATAGGAAAAGAGGCAGAACGTCCACAATGATGCACTTGGCCAAAAAGGGCGTATGCGTTTTTTCCTGAATATATTCAGGAAAAAACGCATACGCCCTTTTTGGCCAACCAAGCAAGCTTGCAAAGGAAATCTGCACTACAATGAAGTCTCACTTCTCCCCGGTCAAAAGGGCCATCTGAAAAAAGTGTAAAATCCAGAAAGGCAAGACAGGCCATGGAGAACTGGGAGCCTTGTTATGCTGATTGGCGGGATGTAAATTGCCAACAGACACTTGGGAGAAGTGTATGGTGTTTCCTGAAACATCTAAAAAACAAAGCAACAGAGCCTAGGGCACTGCCACTTATGGTCCTATAGCTTAGGGAAATTAAAATCAAAAAGACACAGCCACCCCAAAGTTTGGGACGCCTCTGTTTACAAGAACCTTGTTTACAGTACAAGTTCAACATCGCAGAAAGTGAAAAATGGATAAAGAACTAGTGGTACTTACGTACAATGCAGTATCACTCAGCAATGAAATCTATGTCATCAGGCCCGTAGCAGCATAATGAGTAGATTCAGGTACGATGATTCTAACTGAAATAACTCACACAGAAAAAGAAACATCATAAGATATCACTAATACACGGAATGTAAACTTGGCTACACAGGAACTGAATTCCAAAACAGAACAGGTTCTCAAATTTAGAAAACCAACTTATGCTTGCTTAAGGGTAAAGGTGAGTTGGGTTGCTGCATAAAACCAGAGATTGAAATGAGCACAGATATAGTTCCTTAAGCCAAATATGGAATAGACAAGAGCTACTCCTTGCTCAACGAAATGGACTCAACACCGCATATTAACCGCCTAAGAATGTACCTGACTAGTAAGTACCTTAAAACCTATGGATTGCTATGTCTCCGAAAGAGAATCAAGCATGTGTACAGGGGCATAAACGCAGCAGTGATAGGATTGGAGAGGTTCGGTGAGCAAATGAAGACCCTTTGAAGTCATATTGCATGGTACCCATTCCACGGGTTTCAACTACCCAGGTTTTAGGTATTCTTCCTTCAGCTAAAACATGCATGTGGAACCCAGAGTATGATCAACCATGTGATCGGGAGACGTGTTCCAATATGTCTCAGTTTTCCTCCCCTGGTACTCGGGTGCAACATTCCAGACGCTTTACTAACACTCTCCCCACTTGGAGAGTCAGCGCCTTTAACCTCCTGTTTGGCACAGTTTGCAATTTCTGCGGAAGATGAACAGGAATAGCGAGAACCAATGAGAGGCTAGCTGGAGGTGTCTGGACGGGCAAATTTAACTCTCATTTCCCAACAGGAAGAGGAAATAACCAAAGGCTCAGCGTGCGGTACCGGAACTAGATTAGGGCCTGAAGCCATCCTGCGGTGTTGCGGCCAGCTCAAAAGAAAGCGAGTTGAAGAAAGGAGCTCAGGGGCACTGTAATTCACAAACCTGCAGAGTTATAAATGACAGCTATCGTCCAAAAATAGACTGAAGTAAGGCTGCCAAGAGGACTTGAAAGCGGGGCAGAATTGCAGGAAACCGATTTCAGGAGGTAGACTGGAATTGCATTGAAAGCATAGGAAAAGAGGCAGAACGTCCACAATGATGCACTTGGCCAAAAAGGGCGTATGCGTTTTTTCCTGAATATATTCAGGAAAAAACGCATACGCCCTTTTTGGCCAACCAAGCAAGCTTGCAAAGGAAATCTGCACTACAATGAAGTCTCACTTCCCCCCGGTCAAAAGGGCCATCTGAAAAAAGTGTAAAATCCAGAAAGGCAGGACAGGCCATGGAGAACTGGGAGCCTTGTTATGCTGATGGGCGGGATGTAAATTGCCAACAGACACTCGGGAGAAGTGTATGGTGTTTCCTGAAACATCTAAAAAACAAAACAACAGAACCTAGGGCACTTCCACTTATGGTCCTATAGCTTAGGGAAATTAAAATCAAAAAGACACATCCACCCCAAAGTTTGGAACGGCTCTGTTTACAAGAACCACGTTTACAGTACAAGTTCAACATCGCAGAAAGTGAAAAATGGATAAAGAACTTGTGGTACTTACGTACAATGCAGTATGACTCAGCAATGAAATCTATGTCATCAGGCCCTTAGCAGCATAATGAGTAGATTCAGGTATGATGATTCTAACTGAAATAAGTCACACAGAAAAAGAAACATCATAAGATATCACTAATACACGGAATGTAAACTTGGCTACACAGGAACTGCATTCCAAAACAGAACAGGGTCTCAAATTTAGAAAACCAACTTATGCTTGCTTAAGGGTAAAGGTGAGTTGGGTTGCTGCATAAAACCAGAGATTGAAATGAGCACAGATATAGTTCCTTAAGCCAAATATGGAATAGACAAGAGCTACTCCTTGCTCAACGAAATGGACTCAACACCGCATATTAACCGCCTAAGAATGTACCTGACTAGTAAGTACCTTAAAACCTATGGATTGCTATGTCTCCGAAAGAGAATCAAGCATGTGTACAGGGGCATAAACGCAGCAGTGATAGGATTGGAGAGGTTCGGTGAGCAAATGAAGACCCTTTGAAGTCATATTGCATGGTACCCATTCCACGGGTTTCAACTACCCAGGTTTTAGGTATTCTTCCTTCAGCTAAAACATGCATGTGGAACCCAGAGTATGATCAACCATGTGATCGGGAGACGTGTTCCAATATGTCTCAGTTTTCCTCCCCTGGTACTCGGGTGCAACATTCCAGACGCTTTACTAACACTCTCCCCACTTGGAGAGTCAGCGCCTTTAACCTCCTGTTTGGCACAGTTTGCAATTTCTGCGGAAGATGAACAGGAATAGCGAGAACCAATGAGAGGCTAGCTGGAGGTGTCTGGACGGGCAAATTTAACTCTCATTTCCCAACAGGAAGAGGAAATAACCAAAGGCTCAGCGTGCGGTACCGGAACTAGATTAGGGCCTGAAGCCATCCTGCGGTGTTGCGGCCAGCTCAAAAGAAAGCGAGTTGAAGAAAGGAGCTCAGGGGCACTGTAATTCACAAACCTGCAGAGTTATAAATGACAGCTATCGTCCAAAAATAGACTGAAGTAAGGCTGCCAAGAGGACTTGAAAGCGGGGCAGAATTGCAGGAAACCGATTTCAGGAGGTAGACTGGAATTGCATTGAAAGCATAGGAAAAGAGGCAGAACGTCCACAATGATGCACTTGGCCAAAAAGGGCGTATGCGTTTTTTCCTGAATATATTCAGGAAAAAACGCATACGCCCTTTTTGGCCAACCAAGCAAGCTTGCAAAGGAAATCTGCACTACAATGAAGTCTCACTTACCCCCGGTCAAAAGGGCCATCTGAAAAAAGTGTAAAATCCAGAAAGGCAACAGGCCATTGAGAACTGGGAGCCTTGTTATGCTGATGGGCGGGATGTAAATTGCCAACAGACACTTGGGAGAAGTGTATGGTGTTTCCTGAAACATCTAAAAAACAAAGCAACAGAGCCTAGGGCACTGCCACTTACGGTCCTATAGCTTAGGGAAATTAAAATCAAAAAGACACAGCCACCCCAAAGTTTGGAACGGCTCTGTTTACAAGAACCTCCTTTACAGTACAAGTTCAACATCGCAGAAAGTGAAAAATGGATAAAGAAGTTGTGGTATTCACTTACAAAGCAATATCACTCAACAATGAAATCTATGTCATCAGGCCCTTAGCAGCACAATGAGTGGATTCAGGTATGATGATTCTAACTGAAATAAGTCACACAGAAAAAGAAACATCATAAGATATCAGTAATACACGGAATGGAAACTTGGCTACACAGGAACTGAATTACAGAACAGAACAGGGTCTCAAATTTAGAAAACCAACTTATGCTTGCTTAAGGGTAAAGGTGAGTTGGGGTGCTGCATAAAACCAAAGATTGAAATGAGCACAGATAAAGTTCCTTAAGCCAAATATGGAATAGACAAGAGCTACTCCTTGCTCAACGAAATGGACTCAACACCGCATATTAAACGCCTAAGAATGTACCTGACTAGTAAGTATCTTAAAACCTATGGATTGCTATGTCTCCGAAAGAGAATCAAGCATGTGTACAGGGGCATAAACGCAGCAGTGATAGGATTGGAGAGGTTCGTGAGCAAATGAAGACCCTTTGAAGTCATATTGCATGGTACCCATTCCACGGGTTTCAACTACCTAGGTTTAACGTATTCTTCCTTCAGCTAAAACATGCATGTGGAACCTAGAGTATGATCAACCATGTGATCGGGAGACGTGTTCAAATATGTCTCAGTTTTCGTACCATGGTACTCGGGTGCAACATTCCAGACGCTTTACTAACACTCTCCCGACCTGGAGAGTCAGTCCCTTTAACCTCCTGTTTGGCCCAGTGTGCAATTTCTGCGGAAGATGAACAGGAATAGCGAGAACCAATGAGAGGCTAGCTGGAGGTGTCTGAACGGGCAAATTTAACTCTCATTTCCCACCAGGAAGAGGAATTAACCAAAGGCTCAGCGTGCCGTGCAGGAACCAGATTAGGGCCTGAAGCCATCCTGCGGTGTTGCGGCCAGCTCACAAGAAAGCGAGTTGAAGAAAGGAGCTCAGGGGCACTGTAATTCACAAACCTGCAGAGTTATAAATGACAGCTATCGTCCAAAAATAGACTGAAGTAAGGCTGCCAAGAGGACTTGAAAGCGGGGCAGAATTGCAGGAAACCGATTTCAGGAGGTAGACAGGAATTGCATTTCAAGCATAGGAAAAGAGGCAGAACGTCCACAGTGATGCACTTGGCCAAAAAGGGCGTATGCGTTTTTTCCTGAATATATTCAGGAAAAAACGCATACGCCCTTTTTGGCCAACCAAGCAAGCTTGCAAAGGAAATCTGCACTACAATGAAGTCTCACTTCCCCCCGGTCAAAAGGGCCATCTGAAAAAAGTGTAAAATCCAGAAAGGCAGGACAGGCCATGGAGAACTGGGAGCCTTGTTATGCTGATGGGCGGGATGTAAATTGCCAACAACCACTCGGGAGAAGTGTATGGTGTTTCCTGAAACATCTAAAAAACAAAGCAACAGAACCTAGGGCACTTCCACTTATGGTCCTATAGCTTAGGGAAATTAAAATCAAAAAGACACAGCCACCCCAAAGTTTGGGACGCCTCTGTTTACAAGAACCTCGTTTACAGTACAAGTTCAACATCGCAGAAAGTGAAAAATGGATAAAGAAGTTGTGGTATTTACTTACAAAGCAATATCACTCAGCAATGAAACCTGTGTCATCAGGCCCTTAGCAGCACAATGAGTGGATTCAGGTATGATGATTCTAACTGAAATAAGTCACACAGAAAAAGAAACATCATAAGATATCAGTAATACACGGAATGTAAACTTGGCTACACAGGAACTGAATTACAGAACAGAACAGGGTCTCAAATTTAGAAAACCAACATATTCTTGCTTAAGGGTAAAGGTGAGTTGGGGTGCTGCATAAAACCAGAGATTGAAATGAGCACAGATAAAGTTCCTTAAGCCAAATATGGAATAGACAAGAGCTACTCCTTGCTCAACGAAATGGACTCAACACCGCATATTAAACGCCTAAGAATGTACCTGACTAGTAAGTATCTTAAAACCTATGGATTGCTATGTCTCCGAAAGAGAATCAAGCATGTGTACAGGGGCATAAACGCAGCAGTGATAGGATTGGAGAGGTTCGGTGAGCAAATGAAGACCCTTTGAAGTCATATTGCATGGTACCCATTCCACGGGTTTCAACTACCCAGGTTTAAGGTATTCTTCCTTCAGCTAAAACATGCATGTGGAACCTAGAGTATGATCAACCATGTGATCGGGAGACGTGTTCAAATATGTCTCAGTTTTCGTACCCTGGTACTCGGGTGCAACATTCCACACGCTTTACTAACACTCTCCCGACTTGGAGAGTCAGTCCCTTTAACCTCCTGTTTGGCCCAGTTTGCAATTTCTGCGGAAGATGAACAGGAATAGCGAGAACCAATGAGAGGCTAGCTGGAGGTGTCTGGATGGGCAAATTTAACTCTCATTTCCCACCAGGAAGAGGAATTAACCAAAGGCTCAGCGTGCCGTGCCGGAACCAGATTAGGGCCTGAAGCCATCCTGTGGTGTTGCGGCCAGGTCACAAGAAAGCAAGTTGAAGAAAGGAGCTCAGGGGCACTGTAATTCACAAACCTGCAGAGTTATAAATGACAGCTATCGTCCAAAAATAGACTGAAGTAAGGCTGCCAAGAGGACTTGAAAGCGGGGCAGAATTGCAGGAAGCCGATTTCAGGAGGTAGACTGGAATTGCATTGAAAGCATAGGAAAAGAGGCAGAACGTCCACAATGATGCACTTGGCCAAAAAGGGCGTATGCGTTTTTTCCTGAATATATTCAGGAAAAAACGCATACGCCCTTTTTGGCCAACCCAGCAAGCTTGCAAAGGAAATCTGCACTACAATGAAGTCTCACTTCCCCCCGGTCAAAAGGGCCATCTGAAAATAGTGTAAAATCCAGAAAGGCAGGACAGGCCATGGAGAACTGGGAGCCTTGTTATGCTGATGGGCGGGATGTAAATTGCCAACAGACACTCGGGAGAAGTGTATGGTGTTTCCTGAAACATCTAAAAAACAAAGCAACAGAGCCTAGGGCACTTCCACTTATGGTCCTATAGCTTAGGGAAATTAAAATCAAAAAGACACAGCCACCCCAAAGTTTGGAAAGGCTCTGTTTACAAGAACCTCCTTTACAGTACAAGTTCAACATTGCAGAAAGTGAAAAATGGATAAAGAAGTTGTGGTATTTACTTACAAAGCAATATCACTCAGCAATGAAATCTGTGTCATCAGGCCCTTAGCAGCACAATGAGTGGATTCAGGTATGATGATTCTAACTGAAATAAGTCACACAGAAAAAGAAACATCATAAGATATCTGTAATACACGGAATGTAAACTTGGCTACACAGGAACTGAATTACAGAACAGAACAGGGTCTCAAATTTAGAAAACCAACATATTCTTGCTTAAGGGTAAAGGTGAGTTGGGGTGCTGCATAAAACCAGAGATTGAAATGAGCACAGATAAAGTTCCTTAAGCCAAATATGGAATAGACAAGAGCTACTCCTTGCTCAACGAAATGGACTCAACACCGCATATTAAACGCCTAAGAATGTACCTGACTAGTAAGTATCTTAAAACCTATGGATTGCTATGTCTCCGAAAGAGAATCAAGCATGTGTACAGGGGCATAAACGCAGCAGTGATAGGATTGGAGAGGTTCGGTGAGCAAATGAAGACCCTTTGAAGTCATATTGCATGGTACCCATTCCACGGGTTTCAACTACCCAGGTTTAAGGTATTCTTCCTTCAGCTAAAACATGCATGTGGAACCTAGAGTATGATCAACCATGTGATCGGGAGACGTGTTCAAATATGTCTCAGTTTTCGTACCCTGGTACTCGGGTGCAACATTCCACACGCTTTACTAACACTCTCCCGACTTGGAGAGTCAGTCCCTTTAACCTCCTGTTTGGCCCAGTTTGCAATTTCTGCGGAAGATGAACAGGAATAGCGAGAACCAATGAGAGGCTAGCTGGAGGTGTCTGGATGGGCAAATTTAACTCTCATTTCCCACCAGGAAGAGGAATTAACCAAAGGCTCAGCGTGCCGTGCCGGAACCAGATTAGGGCCTGAAGCCATCCTGTGGTGTTGCGGCCAGGTCACAAGAAAGCAAGTTGAAGAAAGGAGCTCAGGGGCACTGTAATTCACAAACCTGCAGAGTTATAAATGACAGCTATCGTCCAAAAATAGACTGAAGTAAGGCTGCCAAGAGGACTTGAAAGCGGGGCAGAATTGCAGGAAGCCGATTTCAGGAGGTAGACTGGAATTGCATTGAAAGCATAGGAAAAGAGGCAGAACGTCCACAATGATGCACTTGGCTAAAAAGGGCGTATGCGTTTTTTCCTGAATATATTCAGGAAAAAACGCATACGCCCTTTTTGGCCAACCCAGCAAGCTTGCAAAGGAAATCTGCACTACAATGAAGTCTCACTTCCCCCCGGTCAAAAGGGCCATCTGAAAATAGTGTAAAATCCAGAAAGGCAGGACAGGCCATGGAGAACTGGGAGCCTTGTTATGCTGATGGGCGGGATGTAAATTGCCAACAGACACTCGGGAGAAGTGTATGGTGTTTCCTGAAACATCTAAAAAACAAAGCAACAGAGCCTAGGGCACTTCCACTTATGGTCCTATAGCTTAGGGAAATTAAAATCAAAAAGACACAGCCACCCCAAAGTTTGGAAAGGCTCTGTTTACAAGAACCTCCTTTACAGTACAAGTTCAACATCGCAGAAAGTGAAAAATGGATAAAGAAGTTGTGGTATTTACTTACAAAGCAATATCACTCAGCAATGAAATCTGTGTCATCAGGCCCTTAGCAGCACAATGAGTGGATTCAGGTATGATGATTCTAACTGAAATAAGTCACACAGAAAAAGAAACATCATAAGATATCTGTAATACACGGAATGTAAACTTGGCTACACAGGAACTGAATTACAGAACAGAACAGGGTCTCAAATTTAGAAAACCAACTTATTCTTGCTTAAGGGTAAAGGTGAGTTGGGGTGCTGCATAAAACCAGAGATTGAAATGAGCACAGATAAAGTTCCTTAAGCCAAATATGGAATAGACAAGAGCTACTCCTTGCTCAATGAAATGGACTCAACACCCCATATTAAACGCCTAAGAATGTACCTGACTAGTAAGTATCTTAAAACCTATGGATTGCTATGTCTCCGAAAGAGAATCAAGCATGTGTACAGGGGCATAAACGCAGCAGTGATAGGATTGGAGAGGTTCGGTGAGCAAATGAAGACCCTTTGAAGTCATATTGCATGGTACCCAATCCACGGGTTTCAACTACCCAGGTTTAAGGTATTCTTCCTTCAACTAAAACATGCATGTGGAACCTAGAGTATGATCAACCATGTGATCGGGAGACGTGTTCAAATATGTCTCAGTTTTCGTACCCTGGTACTCGGGTGCAACATTCCAGACACTTTACTAACACTCTCCCGACTTGGAGAGTCAGTCCCTTTAAACTCCTGTTTGGCCCAGTTTGCAATTTCTGCGGAAGATGAACAGGAATAGCGAGAACCAATGAGAGGCTAGCTGGAGGTGTCTGGACGGGCAAATTTAACTCTCATTTTCCACCATGAAGAGGAATTAACCAAAGGCTCAGCGTGCCCTGCCGGAACCAGATTAGGGCCTGAAGCCATCCTGTGGTGTTGCGGCCAGGTCACAAGAAAGCAAGTTGAAGAAAGGAGCTCAGGGGCACTGTAATTCACAAACCTGCAGAGTTATAAATGACAGCTATCGTCCAAAAATAGACTGAAGTAAGGCTGCCAAGAGGACTTGAAAGCGGGGCAGAATTGCAGGAAACCGATTTCAGGAGCTAGACTGGAATTGCATTGAAAGCATAGGAAAAGAGGCAGAACGTCCACAATGATGCACTTGGCCAAAAAGGGCGTATGCGTTTTTTCCTGAATATATTCAGGAAAAAACGCATACGCCCTTTTTGGCCAACCAAGCAAGCTTGCAAAGGAAATCTGCACTACAATGAAGTCTCACTTCCCCCCGGTCAAAAGGGCCATCTGAAAAAAGTGTAAAATCCAGAAAGGCAGGACAGGCCATGGAGAACTGGGAGCCTTGTTATGCTGATGGGCGGGATGTAAATTGCCAACAACCACTCGGGAGAAGTGTATGGTGTTTCCTGAAACATCTAAAAAACAAAGCAACAGAACCTAGGGCACTTCCACTTATGGTCCTATAGCTTAGGGAAATTAAAATCAAAAAGACACAGCCACCCCAAAGTTTGGAACGACTCTGTTTACAAGAACCTCGTTTACAGTACAAGTTCAACATCGCAGAAAGTGAAAAATGGATAAAGAAGTTGTGGTATTCACTTACAAAGCAATATCACTCAGCAATGAAATCTATGTCATCAGGCCCTTAGCAGCACAATGAGTGGATTCAGGTATGATGATTCTAACTGAAATAAGTCACACAGAAAAAGAAACATCATAAGATATCAGTAATACACGGAATGGAAATTGGCTACACAGGAACTGAATTACAGAACAGAACAGGGTCTCAAATTTAGAAAACCAACTTATGCTTGCTTAAGGGTAAAGGTGAGTTGGGGTGCTGCATAAAACCAGAGATTGAAATGAGCACAGATAAAGTTCCTTAAGCCAAATATGGAATAGACAAGAGCTACTCCTTGCTCAACGAAATACACTCAACACCGCATATTAAACGCCTAAGAATGTACCTGACTACTAAGTATCTTAAAACCTATGGATTGCTATGTCTCTGAAAGAGAATCAAGCATGTGTACAGGGGCATAAACGCAGCAGTGATAGGATTGGAGAGGTTCGGTGAGCAAATGAAGACCCTTTGAAGTCATATTGCATGGTACCCATTCCACGGGTTTCAACTACCCAGGTTTTAGGTATTCTTCCTTCAGCTAAAACGTGCATGTGGAACCCAGAGTATGATCAACCATGTGATCGGGAGACGTGTTCCAATATGTCTCAGTTTTCCTCCCCTGGTACTCGGGTGCAACATTCCAGACGCTTTACTAACACTCTCCCCACTTGGAGAGTCAGCGCCTTTAACCTCCTGTTTGGCCCAGTTTGCAATTTCTGCGGAAGATGAACAGGAATAGCGAGAACCAATGAGAGGCTAGCTGGAGGTGTCTGGACGGGCAAATTTAACTCTCATTTCCCACCAGGAAGAGGAAATAACCAAAGGCTCAGCGTGCGGTACCGGAACTAGATTAGGGCCTGAAGCCATCCTGCGGTGTTGCGGCCAGCTCAAAAGAAAGCGAGTTGAAGAAAGGAGCTCAGGGGCACTGTAATTCACAAACCTGCAGAGTTATAAATGACAGCTATCGTCCAAAAATAGACTGAAGTAAGGCTGCCAAGAGGACTTGAAAGCGGGGCAGAATTGCAGGAAACCGATTTCAGGAGGTAGACTGGAATTGCATTGAAAGCATAGGAAAAGAGGCAGAACGTCCACAATGATGCACTTGGCCAAAAAGGGCGTATGCGTTTTTTCCTGAATATATTCAGGAAAAAACGCATACGCCCTTTTTGGCCAACCAAGCAAGCTTGCAAAGGAAATCTGCACTACAATGAAGTCTCACTTACCCCCGGTCAAAAGGGCCATCTGAAAAAAGTGTAAAATCCAGAAAGGCAGGACAGGCCATGGAGAACTGGGAGCCTTGTTATGCTGATGGGCGGGATGTAAATTGCCAACAACCACTCGGGAGAATTGTATGGTGTTTCCTGAAACATCTAAAAAACAAAGCAACAGAGCCTAGGGCACTGCCACTTATGGTCCTATAGCTTAGGGAAATTAAAATCAAAAAGACACAGCCACCCCAAAGTTTGGGGCACCTCTGTTTACAAGAACCTCGTTTACAGTAGAAGTTCAACATCGCAGAAAGTGAAAAATGGATAAAGAAGTTGTGGTATTTACTTACAAAGCAATATCACTCAGCAATGAAATCTGTGTCATCAGGCCCTTAGCAGCACAATGAGTGGATTCAGGTATGATGATTCTAACTGAAGTAAGTCACACAGAAAAAGAAACATCATAAGATATCAGTAATACACGGAATGTAAACTTGGCTACACAGGAACTGAATTACAGAACAGAACAGGGTCTCAAATTTAGAAAACCAACTTATGCTTGCTTAAGGGTAAAGGTGAGTTGGGGTGCTGCATAAAACCAGAGATTGAAATGAGCACAGATAAAGTTCCTTAAGTCAAATATGGAATAGACAAGAGCTACTCCTTGCTCAACGAAATGGACTCAACACCGCATATTAAACGCCTAAGAATGTACCTGACTAGTAAGTATCTTAAAACCTATGGATTGCTATGTCTCCGAAAGAGAATCAAGCATGTGTACAGGGGCATAAACGCAGCAGTGATAGGATTGGAGAGGTTCGGTGAGCAAATGAAGACCCTTTGAAGTCATATTGCATGGTACCCATTACACGGGTCTTAACTCTCCAGGTTTAAGGTATTCTTCCTTCAGCTAAAACATGCATGTGGAACCCAAGTATGATCAACCATGTGAATGGGAGACGTGTTCAAATATGTCTCAGTTTTCCTCCCCTGGTACTCGGGTGCAACATTCCAGACGCTTTACTAACACTCTCCCCACTTGGAGAGTCAGCGCCTTTAACCTCCTGTTTGGCCCAGTTTGCAATTTCTGCGGAAGATGAACAGGAATAGCGAGAACCAATGAGAGGCTAACTGGAGGTGTCTGGACGGGCAAATTTAACTCTCATTTCCCACCATGAAGAGGAAATAACCAAAGGCTCAGCGTGCCGTGCCGAAACCAGATTAGGGCCTGAAGCCAGCCTGCGGTGTTGCGGCCAGGTCACAAGAAAGCAAGTTGAAGAAAGGAGCTCAGGGGCACTGTAATTCACAAACCTGCAGAGTTATAAATGACAGCTATCGTCCAAAAATAGACTGAAGTAAGGCTGCCAAGAGGACTTGAAAGCGGGGCAGAATTGCAGGAAACCGATTTCAGGAGGTAGACTGGAATTGCATTGAAAGCATAGGAAAAGAGGCAGAACGTCCACAATGATGCACTTGGCCAAAAAGGGCGTATGCGTTTTTTCCTGAATATATTCAGGAAAAAACGCATACGCCCTTTTTGGCCAACCAAGCAAACTTGCAAAGGAAATCTGCACTACAATGAAGTCTCACTTCCCCCCGGTCAAAAGGGCCATCTGAAAAACGTGTAAAATCCAGAAAGGCAGGACAGGCCATGGAGAACTGGGAGCCTTGTTATGCTGATGGACGGGATGTAAATTGCCAACAACCACTCGGGAGAAGTGTATGGTGTTTCCTGAAACATCTA
This sequence comes from Stenella coeruleoalba, assembly GCF_951394435.1. NCBI lineage: Eukaryota > Metazoa > Chordata > Mammalia > Artiodactyla > Delphinidae > Stenella > Stenella coeruleoalba. Next base: position 88,257,661 of record NC_137149.1, on the reverse strand, counting down.
AAAAACAAAGCAACAGAACCTAGGGCACTTCCACTTATGGTCCTATAGCTTAGGGAAATTAAAATCAAAAAGACACAGCCACCCCAAAGTTTGGAACGGCTCTGTTTACAAGAACCTCGTTTACAGTACAAGTTCAACATCGCAGAAAGTGAAAAATGGATAAAGAAGTTGTGGTATTTACTTACAAAGCAATATCACTCAGCAATGAAATCTGTGTCATCAGGCCCTTAGCAGCACAATGAGTGGATTCAGGTATGATGATTCTAACTGGAATAAGTCACACAGAAAAAGAAACATCATAAGATATCAGTAATACACGGAATGTAAACTTGGCTACACAGGAACTGAATTACAGAACAGAACAGGGTCTCAAATTTAGAAAACCAACGTATTCTTGCTTAAGGGTAAAGGTGAGTTGGGGTGCTGCATAAAACCAGAGATTGAAATGAGCACAGATAAAGTTCCTTAAGCCAAATATGGAATAGACAAGAGCTACTCCTTGCTCAACGAAATGGACTCAACACCCCATATTAAACGCCTAAGAATGTACCTGACTAGTAAGTATCTTAAAACCTATGGATTGCTATGTCTCCGAAAGAGAATCAAGCATGTGTACAGGGGCATAAACGCAGCAGTGATAGGATTGGAGAGGTTCGGTGAGCAGATGAAGACCCTTTGAAGTCATATTGCATGGTACCCATTCCACGGGTTTCAACTACCCAGGTTTAAGGTATTCTTCCTTCAGCTAGAACATGCATGTGGAACCTAGAGTATGATCAACCATGTGATCGGGAGACGTGTTCAAATATGTCTCAGTTTTCCTCCCCTGGTACTCGGGTGCAACATTCCAGACGCTTTACTAACACTCTCCCCACTTGGAGAGTCAGTCCCTTTAACCTCCTGTTTGGCCCAGTTTGCAATTTCTGCGGAAGATGAACAGGAATAGCGAGAACCAATGAGAGGCTAGCTGGAGGTGTCTGGACGGGCAAATTTAACTCTCATTTCCCACCAGGAAGAGGAATTAACCAAAGTCTCCGCATGCCGGCCCGGAACCAGATTAGGGCCTGAAGCCATCCTGCGGTGTTGCGGCCAGGTCACAAGAAAGCGAGTTGAAGAAAGGAGCTCAGGGGCACTGTAATTCACAAACCTGCAGAGTTATAAATGACAGCTATCGTCCAAAAACAGACTGAAGTAAGGCTGCCAAGAGGACTTGAAAGCGGGGCAGAATTGCAGGAAACCGATTTCAGGAGGTAGACTGGAATTGCATTGAAAGCATAGGAAAAGAGGCAGAACGTCCACAATGATGCACTTCGCCAAAAAGGGCGTATGCGTTTTTTCCTGAATATATTCAGGAAAAAACGCATACGCCCTTTTTGGCCAACCAAGCAAGCTTGCAAAGGAAATCTGCACTACAATGAAGTCTCACTTCCCCCCGGTCAAAAGGGCCATCTGAAAAAAGTGTAAAATCCAGAAAGGCAGGACAGGCCATGGAGAACTGGGAGCCTTGTTATGCTGATGGGCGGGATGTAAATTGCCAACAACCACTCGGGAGAAGTGTATGGTGTTTCCTGAAACATCTAAAAAACAAAGCAACAGAGCCTAGGGCACTGCCACTTATGGTCCTATAGCTTAGGGAAATTAAAATCAAAAAGACACAGCCACCCCAAAGTTTGGGGCGCCTCTGTTTACAAGAACCTCGTTTACAGTAGAAGTTCAACATCGCAGAAAGTGAAAAATGGATAAAGAAGTTGTGGTATTTACTTACAAAGCAATATCACTCAGCAATGAAATCTGTGTCATCAGGCCCTTAGCAGCACAATGAGTGGATTCAGGTATGATGATTCTAACTGAAGTAAGTCACACAGAAAAAGAAACATCATAAGATATCAGTAATACACGGAATGTAAACTTGGCTACACAGGAACTGAATTACAGAACAGAACAGGGTCTCAAATTTAGAAAACCAACTTATGCTTGCTTAAGGGTAAAGGTGAGTTGGGGTGCTGCATAAAACCAGAGATTGAAATGAGCACAGATAAAGTTCCTTAAGTCAAATATGGAATAGACAAGAGCTACTCCTTGCTTAACGAAATGGACTCAACACCGCATATTAAACGCCTAAGAATGTACCTGACTAGTAAGTATCTTAAAACCTATGGATTGCTATGTCTCCGAAAGAGAATCAAGCATGTGTACAGGGGCATAAACGCAGCAGTGATAGGATTGGAGAGGTTCGGTGAGCAAATGAAGACCCTTTGAAGTCATATTGCATGGTACCCATTCCACGGGTTTCAACTCTCCTGGTTTAAGGTATTCTTCCTTCAGCTAAAACATGCATGTGGAACCCAAGTATGATCAACCATGTGAACGGGAGACGTGTTCAAATATGTCTCAGTTTTCCTCCCCTGGTACTCGGGTGCAACATTCCAGACGCTTTACTAACACTCTCCCCACTTGGAGAGTCAGCGCCTTTAACCTCCTGTTTGGCCCAGTTTGCAATTTCTGCGGAAGATGAACAGGAATAGCGAGAACCAATGAGAGGCTAACTGGAGGTGTCTGGACGGGCAAATTTAACTCTCATTTCCCACCATGAAGAGGAAATAACCAAAGGCTCAGCGTGCCGTGCCGAAACCAGATTAGGGCGTGAAGCCAGCCTGCGGTGTTGCGGCCAGGTCACAAGAAAGCGAGTTGAAGAAAGGAGCTCAGGGGCACTGTAATTCACAAACCTGCAGAGTTATAAATGACAGCTATCGTCCAAAAATAGACTGAAGTAAGGCTGCCAAGAGGACTTGAAAGCGGGGCAGAATTGCAGGAAACCGATTTCAGGAGGTAGACTGGAATTGCATTGAAAGCATAGGAAAAGAGGCAGAACGTCCACAATGATGCACTTGGCCAAAAAGGGCGTATGCGTTTTTTCCTGAATATATTCAGGAAAAAACGCATACGCCCTTTTTGGCCAACCAAGCAAGCTTGCAAAGGAAATCTGCACTACAATGAAGTCTCACTTCCCCCCGGTCAAAAGGGCCATCTGAAAAACGTGTAAAATCCAGAAAGGCAGGACAGGCCATGGAGAACTGGGAGCCTTGTTATGCTGATGGGCGGGATGTAAATTGCCAACAACCACTCGGGAGAAGTGTATGGTGTTTCCTGAAACATCTAAAAAACAAAGCAACAGAGACTAGGGCACTGCCACTTATGGTCCTATAGCTTAGGGAAATTAAAATCAAAAAGACACAGCCACCCCAAAGTTTGGGGCGCCTCTGTTTACAAGAACCTCGTTTACAGTAGAAGTTCAACATCGCAGAGAGTGAAAAATGGATAAAGAAGTTGTGGTATTTACTTACAAAGCAATATCACTCAGCAATGAAATCTGTGTCATCAGGCCCTTAGCAGCACAATGAGTGGATTCAGGTATGATGATTCTAACTGAAGTAAGTCACACAGAAAAAGAAACATCATAAGATATCAGTAATACACGGAATGTAAACTTGGCTACACAGGAACTGAATTACAGAACAGAACAGGGTCTCAAATTTAGAAAACCAACTTATGCTTGCTTAAGGGTAAAGGTGAATTGGGGTGCTGCATAAAACCAGAGATTGAAATGAGCACAGATAAAGTTCCTTAAGTCAAATATGGAATAGACAAGAGCTACTCCTTGCTCAACGAAATGGACTCAACACCGCATATTAAACCCCTAATAATGTACCTGACTAGTAAGTATCTTAAAACCTATGGATTGCTATGTCTCCGAAAGAGAATCAAGCATGTGTACAGGGGCATAAACGCAGCAGTGATAGGATTGGAGAGGTTCGGTGAGCAAATGAAGACCCTTTGAAGTCATATTGCATGGTACCCATTACACGGGTCTTAACTCTCCAGGTTTAAGGTATTCTTCCTTCAGCTAAAACATGCATGTGGAACCTAGAGTATGATCAACCATGTGAACGGGAGATGTGTTCAAATATGTCTCAGTTTTCCTCCCCTGGTACTCGGGTGCAACATTCCAGACGCTTTACTAACACTCTCCCCACTTGGAGAGTCAGCGCCTTTAACCTCCTGTTTGGCCCAGTTTGCAATTTCTGCGGAAGATGAACAGGAATAGCGAGAACCAATGGGAGGCTAACTGGAGGTGTCTGGACGGGCAAATTTAACTCTCATTTCCCACCATGAAGAGGAAATAACCAAAGGCTCAGCGTGCCGTGCCGAAACCAGATTAGGGCCTGAAGCCAGCCTGCGGTGTTGCGGCCAGGTCACAAGAAAGCAAGTTGAAGAAAGGAGCTCAGGGGCACTGTAATTCACAAACCTGCAGAGTTATAAATGACAGCTATCGTCCAAAAATATACTGAAGTAAGGCTGCCAAGAGGACTTGAAAGTGGGGCAGAATTGCAGGAAACCGATTTCAGGAGGTAGACTGGAATTGCATTGAAAGCATAGGAAAAGAGGCAAAACGTCCACAATGATGCACTTGGCCAAAAAGGGCGTATGCGTTTTTTCCTGAATATATTCAGGAAAAAACGCATACGCCCTTTTTGGCCAACCAAGCAAGCTTGCAAAGGAAATCTGCACTACAATGAAGTCTCACTTCCCCCCAGTCAAAAGGGCCATCTGAAAAACGTGTAAAATCCAGAAAGGCAACAGGCCATTGAGAACTGGGAGCCTTGTTATGCTGAAGGGCGGGATGTAAATTGCCAACAGACACTTGGGAGAATTGTATGGTGTTTCCTGAAACATCTAAAAAACAAAGCAACAGAGCCTAGGGCACTTCCACTTATGGTCCTATAGCTTAGGGAAATTAAAATCAAAAAGACACAGCTCCCCAAAGTTTGGAACGGCTCTGTTTACAAGAACCTCGTTTACAGTACAAGTTCAACATCGCAGAAAGTGAAAAATGGATAAAGAAGTTGTGGTATTCACTTACAAAGCAATATCACTCAGCAATGAAATCTATGTCATCAGGCCTTTGGCAGCACAATGAGTGGATTCAGGTATGATGATTCTAACTGAAATAAGTCACACAGAAAAAGAAACATCATCAGATATCAGTAATACACGGAATGGAAACTTGGCTACACAGGAACTGAATTACAGAACAGAACAGGGTCTCAAATTTAGAAAGACAACTTATGCTTGCTTAAGGGTAAAGGTGAGTTGGGGTGCTGCATAAAACCAGAGATTGAAATGAGCACAGATAAAATTCCTTAAGCCAAATATGGAATAGACAAGAGCTACTCCTTGCTCAACGAAATGGACTCAACACCGCATATTAAACGCCTAAGAATGTACCTGACTTGTAAGTATCTTAAAACCTATGGATTGCTATGTCTCCAAAAGAGAATCAAGCATGTTTACAGGGGCATAAACGCAGCAGTGATAGGATTGGAGAGGTTCGGTGAGCAAATGAAGACCCTTTGAAGTCATATTGCATGGTACCCATTCCACGGGTTTCAACTACCCAGGTTTAAGGTATTCTTCCTTCAGCTAAAACATGCATGTGGAACCTAGAGTATGATCAACCATGTGATCGGGAGACGTTTTCAAATATATCTCAGTTTTCCTCCCCTGGTACTCGGGTGCAACATTCCAGACGCTTTACTAACACTCTCCCCACTTGGAGAGTCAGTCCCTTTAACCTCCTGTTTGGCCCAGTTTGCAATTTCTGCAGACGATGAACAGGAATAGCGAGAACCAATGAGAGGCTAGCTGGAGGTGTCTGGACGGGCAAATTTAACTCTCATTTCCCACCAGGAAGAGGAATTAACCAAAGGCTCAGCATGCCGGGCCGGAACCAGATTAGGGCCTGAAGCCATCCTGCGGTGTTGCGGCCAGGTCACAAGAAAGCGAGTTGAAGAAAGGAGCTCAGGGGCACTGTAATTCACAAACCTGCAGAGTTATAAATGACAGCTATCGTCCAAAAATAGACTGAAGTAAGGCTGCCAAGAGGACTTGAAAGCGGGGCAGAATTGCAGGAAACCGATTTCAGGAGGTAGACTGGAATTGCATTGAAAGCATAGGAAAAGAGGCAGAAAGTCCACAATGATGCACTTGGCCAAAAAGGGCGTATGCGTTTTTTCCTGAATATATTTAGGAAAAAACGCATACGCCCTTTTTGGCCAACCAAGCAAGCTTGCAAAGGAAATCTGCACTACAATGAAGTCTCACTTCCCCCCGGTCAAAAGGGCCATCTGAAAAAAGTGTAAAATCCAGAAAGGCAACAGGCCATTGAGAACTGGGAGCCTTGTTATGCTGAAGGGCGGGATGTAAATTGCCAACAGACACTTCGGAGAATTGTATGGTGTTTCCTGAAACATCTAAAAAACAAAGCAACAGAGCCTAGGGCACTTCCACTTATGGTCCTATAGCTTAGGGAAATTAAAATCAAAAAGACACAGCTCCCCAAAGTTTGGAACGGCTCTGTTTACAAGAACCTCGTTTACAGTACAAGTTCAACATCGCAGAAAGTGAAAAATGGATAAAGAAGTTGTGGTATTCACTTACAAAGCAATATCACTCAGCAATGAAATCTATGTCATCAGGCCCTTAGCAGCACAATGAGTGGATTCAGGTATGATGATTCTAACTGAAATAAGTCACACAGAAAAAGAAACATCATCAGATATCAGTAATACACGGAATGGAAACTTGGCTACACAGGAACTGAATTACAGAACAGAACAGGGTCTCAAATTTAGAAAGACAACTTATGCTTGCTTAAGGGTAAAGGTGAGTTGGGGTGCTGCATAAAACCAGAGATTGAAATGAGCACAGATAAAGTTCCTTAAGCCAAATATGGAATAGACAAGAGCTACTCCTTGCTCAACGAAATGGACTCAACACCGCATATTAAACGCCTAAGAATCTACCTGACTTGTAAGTATCTTAAAACCTATGGATTGCTATGTCTCCAAAAGAGAATCAAGCATGTGTACAGGGGCATAAACGCAGCAGTGATAGGATTGGAGAGGTTCGGTGAGCAAATGAAGACCCTTTGAAGTCATATTGCATGGTACCCATTCCACGGGTTTCAACTACCCAGGTTTAAGGTACTCTTCCTTCAGCTAAAACATGCATGTGGAACCTAGAGTATGATCAACCATGTGATCGGGAGACGTGTTCAAATATATCTCAGTTTTCCTCCCCTGGTACTCGGGTGCAACATTCCAGACGCTTTACTAACACTCTCCACACTTCGAGAGTCAGTCCCTTTAACCTCCTGTTTGGCCCAGTTTGCAATTTCTGCGGACGATGAACAGGAATAGCGAGAACCAATGAGAGGCTAGCTGGAGGTGTCTGGACGGGCAAATTTAACTCTCATTTCCACCAGGAAGAGGAATTAACCAAAGGCTCAGCATGCCGGGCCGGAACCAGATTAGGGCCTGAAGCCATCCTGCGGTGTTGCGGCCAGGTCACAAGAAAGCGAGTTGAAGAAAGGAGCTCAGGGGCACTGTAATTCACAAACCTGCAGAGTTATAAATGACAGCTATCGTCCAAAAATAGACTGAAGTAAGGCTGCCAAGAGGACTTGAAAGCGGGGCAGAATTGCAGGAAACCGATTTCAGGAGGTAGACTGGAATTGCATTGAAAGCATAGGAAAAGAGGCAGAACGTCGACAATGATGCACTTGGCCAAAAAGGGCGTATGCGTTTTTTCCTGAATATATTCAGGAAAAAACGCATACGCACTTTTTGGCCAACCAAGCAAGCTTGCAAAGGAAATCTGCACTACAATGAAGTCTCACTTCCCCCCGGTCAAAAGGGCCATCTGAAAAACGTGTAAAATCCAGAAAGGCAGGACAGGCCATGGAGAACTGGGAGCCTTGTTATGCTGATGGGCGGGATGTAAATTGCCAACAACCACTCGGGAGAAGTGTATGGTGTTTCCTGAAACATCTAAAAAACAAAGCAACAGAACCTAGGGCACTTCCACTTATGGTCCTATAGCTTAGGGAAATTAAAATCAAAAAGACACAGCCACCCCAAAGTTTGGAACGGCTCTGTTTACAAGAACCTCGTTTACAGTACAAGTTCAACATCGCAGAAAGTGAAAAATGGATAAAGAAGTTGTGGTATTTACTTACAAAGCAATATCACTCAGCAATGAAATCTGTGTCATCAGGCCCTTAGCAGCACAATGAGTGGATTCAGGTATGATGATTCTAACTGAAATAAGTCACACAGAAAAAGAAACATCATAAGATATCAGTAATACACGGAATGTAAACTTGGCTACACAGGAACTGAATTACAGAACAGAACAGGGTCTCAAATTTAGAAAACCAACGTATTCTTGCTTAAGGGTAAAGGTGAGTTGGGGTGCTGCATAAAACCAGAGATTGAAATGAGCACAGATAAAGTTCCTTAAGCCAAATATGGAATAGACAAGAGCTACTCCTTGCTCAACGAAATGGACTCAACACGCCATATTAAACGCCTAAGAATGTACCTGACTAGTAAGTATCTTAAAACCTATGGATTGCTATGTCTCCAAAAGAGAATCAAGCATGTGTACAGGGGCATAAACGCAGCAGTGATAGGATTGGAGAGGTTCGGTGAGCAGATGAAGACCCTTTGAAGTCATATTGCATGGTACCCATTCCACGGGTTTCAACTACCCAGGTTTAAGGTATTCTTCCTTCAGCTAGAACATGCATGTGGAACCTAGAGTATGATCAACCATGTGATCGGGAGACGTGTTCAAATATGTCTCAGTTTTCCTCCCCTGGTACTCGGGTGCAACATTCCAGACGCTTTACTAACACTCTCCCCACTTGGAGAGTCAGTCCCTTTAACCTCCTGTTTGGCCCAGTTTGCAATTTCTGCGGAAGATGAACAGGAATAGCGAGAACCAATGAGAGGCTAGCTGGAGGTGTCTGGACGGGCAAATTTAACTCTCATTTCCCACCAGGAAGAGGAATTAACCAAAGGCTCCGCATGCCGGCCCGGAACCAGATTAGGGCCTGAAGCCATCCTGCGGTGTTGCGGCCAGGTCACAAGAAAGCGAGTTGAAGAAAGGAGCTCAGGGGCACTGTAATTCACAAACCTGCAGAGTTATAAATGACAGCTATCGTCCAAAAACAGACTGAAGTAAGGCTGCCAAGAGGACTTGAAAGCGGGGCAGAATTGCAGGAAACCGATTTCAGGAGGTAGACTGGAATTGCATTGAAAGCATAGGAAAAGAGGCAGAACGTCCACAATGATGCACTTGGCCAAAAAGGGCGTATGCGTTTTTTCCTGAATATATTCAGGAAAAAACGCATACGCCCTTTTTGGCCAACCAAGCAAGCTTGCAAAGGAAATCTGCACTACAATGAAGTCTCACTTCCCCCCGGTCAAAAGGGCCATCTGAAAAAAGTGTAAAATCCAGAAAGGCAGGACAGGCCATGGAGAACTGGGAGCCTTGTTATGCTGATGGGCGGGATGTAAATTGCCAACAACCACTCGGGAGAAGTGTATGGTGTTTCCTGAAACATCTAAAAAACAAAGCAACAGAGCCTAGGGCACTGCCACTTATGGTCCTATAGCTTAGGGAAATTAAAATCAAAAAGACACAGCCACCCCAAAGTTTGGGGCGCCTCTGTTTACAAGAACCTCGTTTACAGTAGAAGTTCAACATCGCAGAAAGTGAAAAATGGATAAAGAAGTTGTGGTATTTACTTACAAAGCAATATCACTCAGCAATGAAATCTGTGTCATCAGGCCCTTAGCAGCACAATGAGTGGATTCAGGTATGATGATTCTAACTGAAGTAAGTCACACAGAAAAAGAAACATCATAAGATATCAGTAATACACGGAATGTAAACTTGGCTACACAGGAACTGAATTACAGAACAGAACAGGGTCTCAAATTTAGAAAACCAACTTATGCTTGCTTAAGGGTAAAGGTGAGTTGGGGTGCTGCATAAAACCAGAGATTGAAATGAGCACAGATAAAGTTCCTTAAGTCAAATATGGAATAGACAAGAGCTACTCCTTGCTCAACGAAATGGACTCAACACCGCATATTAAACGCCTAAGAATGTACCTGACTAGTAAGTATCTTAAAACCTATGGATTGCTATGTCTCCGAAAGAGAATCAAGCATGTGTACAGGGGCATAAACGCAGCAGTGATAGGATTGGAGAGGTTCGGTGAGCAAATGAAGACCCTTTGAAGTCATATTGCATGGTACCCATTACACGGGTCTTAACTCTCCAGGTTTAAGGTATTCTTCCTTCAGCTAAAACATGCATGTGGAACCCAAGTATGATCAACCATGTGAACGGGAGACGTGTTCAAATATGTCTCAGTTTTCCTCCCCTGGTACTCGGGTGCAACATTCCAGACGCTTTACTAACACTCTCCCCACTTGGAGAGTCAGCGCCTTTAACCTCCTGTTTGGCCCAGTTTGCAATTTCTGCGGAAGATGAACAGGAATAGCGAGAACCAATGAGAGGCTAACTGAAGGTGTCTGGACGGGCAAATTTAACTCTCATTTCCCACCATGAAGAGGAAATAACCAAAGGCTCAGCGTGCCGTGCCGAAACCAGATTAGGGCCTGAAGCCAGCCTGCGGTGTTGTGGCCAGGTCACAAGAAAGCAAGTTGAAGAAAGGAGCTCAGGGGCACTGTAATTCACAAACCTGCAGAGTTATAAATGACAGCTATCGTCCAAAAATAGACTGAAGTAAGGCTGCCAAGAGGACTTGAAAGCGGGGCAGAATTGCAGGAAACCGATTTCAGGAGGTAGACTGGAATTGCATTGAAAGCATAGGAAAAGAGGCAGAACGTCCACAATGATGCACTTGGCCAAAAAGGGCGTATGCGTTTTTTCCTGAATATATTCAGGAAAAAACGCATACGCCCTTTTTGGCCAACCAAGCAAGCTTGCAAAGGAAATCTGCACTACAATGAAGTCTCACTTCCCCCCGGTCAAAAGGGCCATCTGAAAAACGTGTAAAATCCAGAAAGGCAGGACAGGCCATGGAGAACTGGGAGCCTTGTTATGCTGATGGGCGGGATGTAAATTGCCAACAACCACTCGGGAGAAGTGTATGGTGTTTCCTGAAACATCTAAAAAACAAAGCAACAGAGCCTAGGGCACTGCCACTTATGGTCCTATAGCTTAGGGAAATTAAAATCAAAAAGACACAGCCACCCCAAAGTTTGGGGCGCCTCTGTTTACAAGAACCTCGTTTACAGTAGAAGTTCAACATCGCAGAAAGTGAAAAATGGATAAAGAAGTTGTGGTATTTACTTACAAAGCAATATCACTCAGCAATGAAATCTGTGTCATCAGGCCCTTAGCAGCACAATGAGTGGATTCAGGTATGATGATTCTAACTGAAATAAGTCACACAGAAAAAGAAACATCATAAGATATCAGTAATACACGGAATGTAAACTTGGCTACACAGGAACTGAATTACAGAACAGAACAGGGTCTCAAATTTAGAAAACCAACGTATTCTTGCTTAAGGGTAAAGGTGAGTTGGGGTGCTGCATAAAACCAGAGATTGAAATGAGCACAGATAAAGTTCCTTAAGCCAAATATGGAATAGACAAGAGCTACTCCTTGCTCAACGAAATGGACTCAACACCCCATATTAAACGCCTAAGAATGTACCTGACTAGTAAGTATCTTAAAACCTATGGATTGCTATGTCTCTGAAAGAGAATCAAGCATGTGTACAGGGGCATAAACGCAGCAGTGATAGGATTGGAGAGGTTCGGTGAGCAGATGAAGACCCTTTGAAGTCATATTGCATGGTACCCATTCCACGGGTTTCAACTACCCAGGTTTAAGGTATTCTTCCTTCAGCTAGAACATGCATGTGGAACCTAGAGTATGATCAACCATGTGATCGGGAGACGTGTTCAAATATGTCTCAGTTTTCCTCCCCTGGTACTCGGGTGCAACATTCCAGACGCTTTACTAACACTCTCCCCACTTGGAGAGTCAGTCCCTTTAACCTCCTGTTTGGCCCAGTTTGCAATTTCTGCGGACGATGAACAGGAATAGCGAGAACCAATGAGAGGCTAGCTGGAGGTGTCTGAACGGGCAAATTTAACTCTCATTTCCCACCAGGAAGAGGAATTAACCAAAGGCTCCGCATGCCGGCCCGGAACCAGATTAGGGCCTGAAGCCATCCTGCGGTGTTGCGGCCAGGTCACAAGAAAGCGAGTTGAAGAAAGGAGCTCAGGGGCACTGTAATTCACAAACCTGCAGAGTTATAAATGACAGCTATCGTCCAAAAATAGACTGAAGTAAGGCTGCCAAGAGGACTTGAAAGCGGGGCAGAATTGCAGGAAACTGATTTCAGGAGGTAGACTGGAATTGCATTGAAAGCATAGGAAAAGAGGCAGAACGTCCACAATGATGCACTTGGCCAAAAAGGGCGTATGCGTTTTTTCCTGAATATATTCAGGAAAAAACGCATACGCCCTTTTTGGCCAACCAAGCAAGCTTGCAAAGGAAATCTGCACTACAATGAAGTCTCACTTCTCCCCGGTCAAAAGGGCCATCTGAAAAACGTGTAAAATCCAGAAAGGCAGGACAGGCCATGGAGAACTGGGAGCCTTGTTATGCTGATGGGCGGGATGTAAATTGCCTACAACCACTCGGGAGAAGTGTATGGTGTTTCCTGAAACATCTAAAAAACAAAGCAACAGAACCTAGGGCACTTCCACTTATGGTCCTATAGCTTAGGGAAATTAAAATCAAAAAGACACAGCCACCCCAAAGTTTGGAACGGCTCTGTTTACAAGAACCTCGTTTACAGTACAAGTTCAACATCGCAGAAAGTGAAAAATGGATAAAGAAGTTGTGGTATTTACTTACAAAGCAATATCACTCAGCAATGAAATCTGTGTCATCAGGCCCTTAGCAGCACAATGAGTGGATTCAGGTATGATGATTCTAACTGAAATAAGTCACACAGAAAAAGAAACATCATAAGATATCAGTAATACACGGAATGTAAACTTGGCTACACAGGAACTGAATTACAGAACAGAACAGGGTCTCAAATTTAGAAAACCAACGTATTCTTGCTTAAGGGTAAAGGTGAGTTGGGGTGCTGCATAAAACCAGAGATTGAAATGAGCACAGATAAAGTTCCTTAAGCCAAATATGGAATAGACAAGAGCTACTCCTTGCTCAACGAAATGGACTCAACACCCCATATTAAACGCCTAAGAATGTACCTGACTAGTAAGTATCTTAAAACCTATGGATTGCTATGTCTCCGAAAGAGAATCAAGCATGTGTACAGGGGCATAAACGCAGCAGTGATAGGATTGGAGAGGTTCGGTGAGCAGATGAAGACCCTTTGAAGTCATATTGCATGGTACCCATTCCACGGGTTTCAACTACCCAGGTTTAAGGTATTCTTCCTTCAGCTAAAACATGCATGTGGAACCTAGAGTATGATCAACCATGTGATCGGGAGACGTGTTCAAATATGTCTCAGTTTTCCTCCCCTGGTACTCGGGTGCAACATTCCAGACGCTTTACTAACACTCTCCCCACTTGGAGAGTCAGCGCCTTTAACCTCCTGTTTGGCCCAGTTTGCAATTTCTGCGGAAGATGAACAGGAATAGCGAGAACCAATGGGAGGCTAACTGGAGGTGTCTGGACGGGCAAATTTAACTCTCATTTCCCACCATGAAGAGGAAATAACCAAAGGCTCAGCGTGCCGTGCCGAAACCAGATTAGGGCCTGAAGCCAGCCTGCGGTGTTGCGGCCAGGTCACAAGAAAGCAAGTTGAAGAAAGGAGCTCAGGGGCACTGTAATTCACAAACCTGCAGAGTTATAAATGACAGCTATCGTCCAAAAATATACTGAAGTAAGGCTGCCAAGAGGACTTGAAAGTGGGGCAGAATTGCAGGAAACCGATTTCAGGAGGTAGACTGGAATTGCATTGAAAGCATAGGAAAAGAGGCAAAACGTCCACAATGATGCACTTGGCTAAAAAGGGCGTATGCGTTTTTTCCTGAATATATTCAGGAAAAAACGCATACGCCCTTTTTGGCCAACCAAGCAAGCTTGCAAAGGAAATCTGCACTACAATGAAGTCTCACTTCCCCCCAGTCAAAAGGGCCATCTGAAAAACGTGTAAAATCCAGAAAGGCAACAGGCCATTGAGAACTGGGAGCCTTGTTATGCTGAAGGGCGGGATGTAAATTGCCAACAGACACTTGGGAGAATTGTATGGTGTTTCCTGAAACATCTAAAAAACAAAGCAACAGAGCCTAGGGCACTTCCACTTATGGTCCTATAGCTTAGGGAAATTAAAATCAAAAAGACACAGCTCCCCAAAGTTTGGAACGGCTCTGTTTACAAGAACCTCGTTTACAGTACAAGTTCAACATCGCAGAAAGTGAAAAATGGATAAAGAAGTTGTGGTATTCACTTACAAAGCAATATCACTCAGCAATGAAATCTATGTCATCAGGCCTTTGGCAGCACAATGAGTGGATTCAGGTATGATGATTCTAACTGAAATAAGTCACACAGAAAAAGAAACATCATCAGATATCAGTAATACACGGAATGGAAACTTGGCTACACAGGAACTGAATTACAGAACAGAACAGGGTCTCAAATTTAGAAAGACAACTTATGCTTGCTTAAGGGTAAAGGTGAGTTGGGGTGCTGCATAAAACCAGAGATTGAAATGAGCACAGATAAAATTCCTTAAGCCAAATATGGAATAGACAAGAGCTACTCCTTGCTCAACGAAATGGACTCAACACCGCATATTAAACGCCTAAGAATGTACCTGACTTGTAAGTATCTTAAAACCTATGGATTGCTATGTCTCCAAAAGAGAATCAAGCATGTTTACAGGGGCATAAACGCAGCAGTGATAGGATTGGAGAGGTTCGGTGAGCAAATGAAGACCCTTTGAAGTCATATTGCATGGTACCCATTCCACGGGTTTCAACTACCCAGGTTTAAGGTATTCTTCCTTCAGCTAAAACATGCATGTGGAACCTAGAGTATGATCAACCATGTGATCGGGAGACGTTTTCAAATATATCTCAGTTTTCCTCCCCTGGTACTCGGGTGCAACATTCCAGACGCTTTACTAACACTCTCCCCACTTGGAGAGTCAGTCCCTTTAACCTCCTGTTTGGCCCAGTTTGCAATTTCTGCAGACGATGAACAGGAATAGCGAGAACCAATGAGAGGCTAGCTGGAGGTGTCTGGACGGGCAAATTTAACTCTCATTTCCCACCAGGAAGAGGAATTAACCAAAGGCTCAGCATGCCGGGCCGGAACCAGATTAGGGCCTGAAGCCATCCTGCGGTGTTGCGGCCAGGTCACAAGAAAGCGAGTTGAAGAAAGGAGCTCAGGGGCACTGTAATTCACAAACCTGCAGAGTTATAAATGACAGCTATCGTCCAAAAATAGACTGAAGTAAGGCTGCCAAGAGGACTTGAAAGCGGGGCAGAATTGCAGGAAACCGATTTCAGGAGGTAGACTGGAATTGCATTGAAAGCATAGGAAAAGAGGCAGAAAGTCCACAATGATGCACTTGGCCAAAAAGAGCGTATGCGTTTTTTCCTGAATATATTTAGGAAAAAACGCATACGCCCTTTTTGGCCAACCAAGCAAGCTTGCAAAGGAAATCTGCACTACAATGAAGTCTCACTTCCCCCCGGTCAAAAGGGCCATCTGAAAAAAGTGTAAAATCCAGAAAGGCAACAGGCCATTGAGAACTGGGAGCCTTGTTATGCTGAAGGGCGGGATGTAAATTGCCAACAGACACTTCGGAGAATTGTATGGTGTTTCCTGAAACATCTAAAAAACAAAGCAACAGAGCCTAGGGCACTTCCACTTATGGTCCTATAGCTTAGGGAAATTAAAATCAAAAAGACACAGCTCCCCAAAGTTTGGAACGGCTCTGTTTACAAGAACCTCGTTTACAGTACAAGTTCAACATCGCAGAAAGTGAAAAATGGATAAAGAAGTTGTGGTATTCACTTACAAAGCAATATCACTCAGCAATGAAATCTATGTCATCAGGCCCTTAGCAGCACAATGAGTGGATTCAGGTATGATGATTCTAACTGAAATAAGTCACACAGAAAAAGAAACATCATCAGATATCAGTAATACACGGAATGGAAACTTGGCTACACAGGAACTGAATTACAGAACAGAACAGGGTCTCAAATTTAGAAAGACAACTTATGCTTGCTTAAGGGTAAAGGTGAGTTGGGGTGCTGCATAAAACCAGAGATTGAAATGAGCACAGATAAAGTTCCTTAAGCCAAATATGGAATAGACAAGAGCTACTCCTTGCTCAACGAAATGGACTCAACACCGCATATTAAACGCCTAAGAATCTACCTGACTTGTAAGTATCTTAAAACCTATGGATTGCTATGTCTCCAAAAGAGAATCAAGCATGTGTACAGGGGCATAAACGCAGCAGTGATAGGATTGGAGAGGTTCGGTGAGCAAATGAAGACCCTTTGAAGTCATATTGCATGGTACCCATTCCACGGGTTTCAACTACCCAGGTTTAAGGTATTCTTCCTTCAGCTAAAACATGCATGTGGAACCTAGAGTATGATCAACCATGTGATCGGGAGACGTGTTCAAATATATCTCAGTTTTCCTCCCCTGGTACTCGGGTGCAACATTCCAGACGCTTTACTAACACTCTCCCCACTTGGAGAGTCAGTCCCTTTAACCTCCTGTTTGGCCCAGTTTGCAATTTCTGCGGACGATGAACAGGAATAGCGAGAACCAATGAGAGGCTAGCTGGAGGTGTCTGGACGGGCAAATTTAACTCTCATTTCCACCAGGAAGAGGAATTAACCAAAGGCTCAGCATGCCGGGCCGGAACCAGATTAGGGCCTGAAGCCATCCTGCGGTGTTGCGGCCAGGTCACAAGAAAGCGAGTTGAAGAAAGGAGCTCAGGGGCACTGTAATTCACAAACCTGCAGAGTTATAAATGACAGCTATCGTCCAAAAATAGACTGAAGTAAGGCTGCCAAGAGGACTTGAAAGCGGGGCAGAATTGCAGGAAACCGATTTCAGGAGGTAGACTGGAATTGCATTGAAAGCATAGGAAAAGAGGCAGAACGTCGACAATGATGCACTTGGCCAAAAAGGGCGTATGCGTTTTTTCCTGAATATATTCAGGAAAAAACGCATACGCACTTTTTGGCCAACCAAGCAAGCTTGCAAAGGAAATCTGCACTACAATGAAGTCTCACTTCCCCCCGGTCAAAAGGGCCATCTGAAAAACGTGTAAAATCCAGAAAGGCAGGACAGGCCATGGAGAACTGGGAGCCTTGTTATGCTGATGGGCGGGATGTAAATTGCCAACAACCACTCGGGAGAAGTGTATGGTGTTTCCTGAAACATCTAAAAAACAAAGCAACAGAACCTAGGGCACTTCCACTTATGGTCCTATAGCTTAGGGAAATTAAAATCAAAAAGACACAGCCACCCCAAAGTTTGGAACGGCTCTGTTTACAAGAACCTCGTTTACAGTACAAGTTCAACATCGCAGAAAGTGAAAAATGGATAAAGAAGTTGTGGTATTTACTTACAAAGCAATATCACTCAGCAATGAAATCTGTGTCATCAGGCCCTTAGCAGCACAATGAGTGGATTCAGGTATGATGATTCTAACTGAAATAAGTCACACAGAAAAAGAAACATCATAAGATATCAGTAATACACGGAATGTAAACTTGGCTACACAGGAACTGAATTACAGAACAGAACAGGGTCTCAAATTTAGAAAACCAACGTATTCTTGCTTAAGGGTAAAGGTGAGTTGGGGTGCTGCATAAAACCAGAGATTGAAATGAGCACAGATAAAGTTCCTTAAGCCAAATATGGAATAGACAAGAGCTACTCCTTGCTCAACGAAATGGACTCAACACGCCATATTAAACGCCTAAGAATGTACCTGACTAGTAAGTATCTTAAAACCTATGGATTGCTATGTCTCCAAAAGAGAATCAAGCATGTGTACAGGGGCATAAACGCAGCAGTGATAGGATTGGAGAGGTTCGGTGAGCAGATGAAGACCCTTTGAAGTCATATTGCATGGTACCCATTCCACGGGTTTCAACTACCCAGGTTTAAGGTATTCTTCCTTCAGCTAGAACATGCATGTGGAACCTAGAGTATGATCAACCATGTGATCGGGAGACGTGTTCAAATATGTCTCAGTTTTCCTCCCCTGGTACTCGGGTGCAACATTCCAGACGCTTTACTAACACTCTCCCCACTTGGAGAGTCAGTCCCTTTAACCTCCTGTTTGGCCCAGTTTGCAATTTCTGCGGAAGATGAACAGGAATAGCGAGAACCAATGAGAGGCTAGCTGGAGGTGTCTGGACGGGCAAATTTAACTCTCATTTCCCACCAGGAAGAGGAATTAACCAAAGGCTCCGCATGCCGGCCCGGAACCAGATTAGGGCCTGAAGCCATCCTGCGGTGTTGCGGCCAGGTCACAAGAAAGCGAGTTGAAGAAAGGAGCTCAGGGGCACTGTAATTCACAAACCTGCAGAGTTATAAATGACAGCTATCGTCCAAAAACAGACTGAAGTAAGGCTGCCAAGAGGACTTGAAAGCGGGGCAGAATTGCAGGAAACCGATTTCAGGAGGTAGACTGGAATTGCATTGAAAGCATAGGAAAAGAGGCAGAACGTCCACAATGATGCACTTGGCCAAAAAGGGCGTATGCGTTTTTTCCTGAATATATTCAGGAAAAAACGCATACGCCCTTTTTGGCCAACCAAGCAAGCTTGCAAAGGAAATCTGCACTACAATGAAGTCTCACTTCCCCCCGGTCAAAAGGGCCATCTGAAAAAAGTGTAAAATCCAGAAAGGCAGGACAGGCCATGGAGAACTGGGAGCCTTGTTATGCTGATGGGCGGGATGTAAATTGCCAACAACCACTCGGGAGAAGTGTATGGTGTTTCCTGAAACATCTAAAAAACAAAGCAACAGAGCCTAGGGCACTGCCACTTATGGTCCTATAGCTTAGGGAAATTAAAATCAAAAAGACACAGCCACCCCAAAGTTTGGGGCGCCTCTGTTTACAAGAACCTCGTTTACAGTAGAAGTTCAACATCGCAGAAAGTGAAAAATGGATAAAGAAGTTGTGGTATTTACTTACAAAGCAATATCACTCAGCAATGAAATCTGTGTCATCAGGCCCTTAGCAGCACAATGAGTGGATTCAGGTATGATGATTCTAACTGAAGTAAGTCACACAGAAAAAGAAACATCATAAGATATCAGTAATACACGGAATGTAAACTTGGCTACACAGGAACTGAATTACAGAACAGAACAGGGTCTCAAATTTAGAAAACCAACTTATGCTTGCTTAAGGGTAAAGGTGAGTTGGGGTGCTGCATAAAACCAGAGATTGAAATGAGCACAGATAAAGTTCCTTAAGTCAAATATGGAATAGACAAGAGCTACTCCTTGCTCAACGAAATGGACTCAACACCGCATATTAAACGCCTAAGAATGTACCTGACTAGTAAGTATCTTAAAACCTATGGATTGCTATGTCTCCGAAAGAGAATCAAGCATGTGTACAGGGGCATAAACGCAGCAGTGATAGGATTGGAGAGGTTCGGTGAGCAAATGAAGACCCTTTGAAGTCATATTGCATGGTACCCATTACACGGGTCTTAACTCTCCAGGTTTAAGGTATTCTTCCTTCAGCTAAAACATGCATGTGGAACCCAAGTATGATCAACCATGTGAACGGGAGACGTGTTCAAATATGTCTCAGTTTTCCTCCCCTGGTACTCGGGTGCAACATTCCAGACGCTTTACTAACACTCTCCCCACTTGGAGAGTCAGCGCCTTTAACCTCCTGTTTGGCCCAGTTTGCAATTTCTGCGGAAGATGAACAGGAATAGCGAGAACCAATGAGAGGCTAACTGGAGGTGTCTGGACGGGCAAATTTAACTCTCATTTCCCACCATGAAGAGGAAATAACCAAAGGCTCAGCGTGCCGTGCCGAAACCAGATTAGGGCCTGAAGCCAGCCTGCGGTGTTGTGGCCAGGTCACAAGAAAGCAAGTTGAAGAAAGGAGCTCAGGGGCACTGTAATTCACAAACCTGCAGAGTTATAAATGACAGCTATCGTCCAAAAATAGACTGAAGTAAGGCTGCCAAGAGGACTTGAAAGCGGGGCAGAATTGCAGGAAACCGATTTCAGGAGGTAGACTGGAATTGCATTGAAAGCATAGGAAAAGAGGCAGAACGTCCACAATGATGCACTTGGCCAAAAAGGGCGTATGCGTTTTTTCCTGAATATATTCAGGAAAAAACGCATACGCCCTTTTTGGCCAACCAAGCAAGCTTGCAAAGGAAATCTGCACTACAATGAAGTCTCACTTCCCCCCGGTCAAAAGGGCCATCTGAAAAACGTGTAAAATCCAGAAAGGCAGGACAGGCCATGGAGAACTGGGAGCCTTGTTATGCTGATGGGTGGGATGTAAATTGCCAACAACCACTCGGGAGAAGTGTATGGTGTTTCCTGAAACATCTAAAAAACAAAGCAACAGAGCCTAGGGCACTGCCACTTATGGTCCTATAGCTTAGGGAAATTAAAATCAAAAAGACACAGCCACCCCAAAGTTTGGGGCGCCTCTGTTTACAAGAACCTCGTTTACAGTAGAAGTTCAACATCGCAGAAAGTGAAAAATGGATAAAGAAGTTGTGGTATTTACTTACAAAGCAATATCACTCAGCAATGAAATCTGTGTCATCAGGCCCTTAGCAGCACAATGAGTGGATTCAGGTATGATGATTCTAACTGAAATAAGTCACACAGAAAAAGAAACATCATAAGATATCAGTAATACACGGAATGTAAACTTGGCTACACAGGAACTGAATTACAGAACAGAACAGGGTCTCAAATTTAGAAAACCAACGTATTCTTGCTTAAGGGTAAAGGTGAGTTGGGGTGCTGCATAAAACCAGAGATTGAAATGAGCACAGATAAAGTTCCTTAAGCCAAATATGGAATAGACAAGAGCTACTCCTTGCTCAACGAAATGGACTCAACACCCCATATTAAACGCCTAAGAATGTACCTGACTAGTAAGTATCTTAAAACCTATGGATTGCTATGTCTCTGAAAGAGAATCAAGCATGTGTACAGGGGCATAAACGCAGCAGTGATAGGATTGGAGAGGTTCGGTGAGCAGATGAAGACCCTTTGAAGTCATATTGCATGGTACCCATTCCACGGGTTTCAACTACCCAGGTTTAAGGTATTCTTCCTTCAGCTAGAACATGCATGTGGAACCTAGAGTATGATCAACCATGTGATCGGGAGACGTGTTCAAATATGTCTCAGTTTTCCTCCCCTGGTACTCGGGTGCAACATTCCAGACGCTTTACTAACACTCTCCCCACTTGGAGAGTCAGTCCCTTTAACCTCCTGTTTGGCCCAGTTTGCAATTTCTGCGGACGATGAACAGGAATAGCGAGAACCAATGAGAGGCTAGCTGGAGGTGTCTGAACGGGCAAATTTAACTCTCATTTCCCACCAGGAAGAGGAATTAACCAAAGGCTCCGCATGCCGGCCCGGAACCAGATTAGGGCCTGAAGCCATCCTGCGGTGTTGCGGCCAGGTCACAAGAAAGCGAGTTGAAGAAAGGAGCTCAGGGGCACTGTAATTCACAAACCTGCAGAGTTATAAATGACAGCTATCGTCCAAAAATAGACTGAAGTAAGGCTGCCAAGAGGACTTGAAAGCGGGGCAGAATTGCAGGAAACTGATTTCAGGAGGTAGACTGGAATTGCATTGAAAGCATAGGAAAAGAGGCAGAACGTCCACAATGATGCACTTGGCCAAAAAGGGCGTATGCGTTTTTTCCTGAATATATTCAGGAAAAAACGCATACGCCCTTTTTGGCCAACCAAGCAAGCTTGCAAAGGAAATCTGCACTACAATGAAGTCTCACTTCTCCCCGGTCAAAAGGGCCATCTGAAAAACGTGTAAAATCCAGAAAGGCAGGACAGGCCATGGAGAACTGGGAGCCTTGTTATGCTGATGGGCGGGATGTAAATTGCCTACAACCACTCGGGAGAAGTGTATGGTGTTTCCTGAAACATCTAAAAAACAAAGCAACAGAACCTAGGGCACTTCCACTTATGGTCCTATAGCTTAGGGAAATTAAAATCAAAAAGACACAGCCACCCCAAAGTTTGGAACGGCTATGTTTACAAGAACCTCGTTTACAGTACAAGTTCAACATCGCAGAAAGTGAAAAATGGATAAAGAAGTTGTGGTATTTACTTACAAAGCAATATCACTCAGCAATGAAATCTGTGTCATCAGGCCCTTAGCAGCACAATGAGTGGATTCAGGTATGATGATTCTAACTGAAATAAGTCACACAGAAAAAGAAACATCATAAGATATCAGTAATACACGGAATGTAAACTTGGCTACACAGGAACTGAATTACAGAACAGAACAGGGTCTCAAATTTAGAAAACCAACGTATTCTTGCTTAAGGGTAAAGGTGAGTTGGGGTGCTGCATAAAACCAGAGATTGAAATGAGCACAGATAAAGTTCCTTAAGCCAAATATGGAATAGACAAGAGCTACTCCTTGCTCAACGAAATGGACTCAACACCCCATATTAAACGCCTAAGAATGTACCTGACTAGTAAGTATCTTAAAACCTATGGATTGCTATGTCTCCGAAAGAGAATCAAGCATGTGTACAGGGGCATAAACGCAGCAGTGATAGGATTGGAGAGGTTCGGTGAGCAGATGAAGACCCTTTGAAGTCATATTGCATGGTACCCATTCCACGGGTTTCAACTACCCAGGTTTAAGGTATTCTTCCTTCAGCTAAAACATGCATGTGGAACCTAGAGTATGATCAACCATGTGATCGGGAGACGTGTTCAAATATGTCTCAGTTTTCCTCCCCTGGTACTCGGGTGCAACATTCCAGACGCTTTACTAACACTCTCCCCACTTGGAGAGTCAGTCCCTTTAACCTCCTGTTTGGCCCAGTTTGCAATTTCTGCGGAAGATGAACAGGAATAGCGAGAACCAATGAGAGGCTAGCTGGAGGTGTCTGGACGGGCAAATTTAACTCTCATTTCCCACCAGGAAGAGGAATTAACCAAAGGCTCAGCATGCCGGCCCAGAACCAGATTAGGGCCTGAAGCCATCCTGCGGTGTTGCGGCCAGGTCACAAGAAAGTGAGTTGAAGAAAGGAGCTCAGGGGCACTGTAATTCACAAACCTGCAGAGTTATAAATGACAGCTATCGTCCAAAAATAGACTGAAGTAAGGCTGCCAAGAGGACTTGAAAGCGGGGCAGAATTGCAGGAAACCGATTTCAGGAGGTAGACTGGAATTGCATTGAAAGCATAGGAAAAGAGGCAGAACGTCCACAATGATGCACTTGGCCAAAAAGGGCGTATGCGTTTTTTCCTGAATATATTCAGGAAAAAACGCATACGCCCTTTTTGGCCAACCAAGCAAGCTTGCAAAGGAAATCTGCACTACAATGAAGTCTCACTTCCCCCCGGTCAAAAGGGCCATTTGAAAAAAGTGTAAAATCCAGAAAGGCAACAGGCCATTGAGAACTGGGAGCCTTGTTATGCTGAAGGGCGGGATGTAAATTGCCAACAGACACTTGGGAGAAGTGTATGGTGTTTCCTGAAACATCTAAAAAACAAAGCAACAGAGCCTAGGGCACTTCCACTTATGGTCCTATAGCTTAGGGAAATTAAAATCAAAAAGACACAGCTCCCCAAAGTTTGGAACGGCTCTGTTTACAAGAACCTCGTTTACAGTACAAGTTCAACATCGCAGAAAGTGAAAAATGGATAAAGAAGTTGTGGTATTCACTTACAAAGCAATATCACTCAGCAATGAAATCTATGTCATCAGGCCCTTAGCAGCACAATGAGTGGATTCAGGTATGATGATTCTAACTGAAATAAGTCACACAGAAAAAGAAACATCATAAGATATCAGTAATACACGGAATGTAAACTTGGCTACACAGGAACTGAATTACAGAACAGAACAGGGTCTCAAATTTAGAAAACCAACTTATGCTTGCTTAAGGGTAAAGGTGAGTTGGGGTGCTGCATAAAACCAGAGATTGAAATGAGCACAGATAAAGTTCCTTAAGCCAAATATGGAATAGACAAGAGCTACTCCTTGCTCAACGAAATGGACTCAACACCGCATATTAAACGCCTAAGAATATACCTGACTAGTAAGTATGTTAAAACCTATGGATTGCTATGTCTCCGAAAGAGAATCAAGCATTTGTACAGTGGCATAAACGCAGCAGTGATAGGATTGGAGAGGTTCGGTGAGCAAATGAAGACCCTTTGAAGTCATATTGCATGGTACCCATTCCACGGGTTTCAACTACCCAGGTTTAAGGTATTCTTCCTTCAGCTAAAACATGCATGTGGAACCTAGAGTATGATCAACCATGTGATCGGGAGACGTGTTCAAATATGTCTCAGTTTTCCTCCCCTGGTACTCGGGTGCAACATTCCAGACGCTTTACTAACACTCTCCCCACTTGGAGAGTCAGTCCCTTTAACCTCCTGTTTGGCCCAGTTTGCAATTTCTGCGGAAGATGAACAGGAATAGCGAGAACCAATGAGAGGCTAGCTGGAGGTGTCTGAACGGGCAAATTTAACTCTCATTTCCCACCAGGAAGAGGAATTAACCAAAGGCTCAGCATGCCGGGCCGGAACCAGATTAGGGCCTGAAGCCATCCTGCGGTGTTGCGGCCAGGTCACAAGAAAGCGAGTTGAAGAAAGGAGCTCAGGGGCACTGTAATTCACAAACCTGCAGAGTTATAAATGACAGCTATCGTCCAAAACTAGACTGAAGTAAGGCTGCCAAGAGGACTTGAAAGCGGGGCAGAATTGCAGGAAACCGATTTCAGGAGGTAGACTGGAATTGCATTGAAAGCATAGGAAAAGAGGCAGAACGTCCACAATGATGCACTTGGCCAAAAAGGGCGTATGCGTTTTTTCCTGAATATATTCAGGAAAAAACGCATACGCCCTTTTTGGCCAACCAAGCAAGCTTGCAAAGGAAATCTACACTACAATGAAGTCTCACTTCCCCCCGGTCAAAAGGGCCATCTGAAAAAAGTGTAAAATCCAGAAAGGCAGGACAGGCCATGGAGAACTGGGAGCCTTGTTATGGTGATGGGCGGGATGTAAATTGCCAACAACCACTCGGGAGAAGTGTATGGTGTTTCCTGAAACATCTAAAAAACAAAGCAACAGAACCTAGGGCACTTCCACTTATGGTCCTATAGCTTAGGGAAATTAAAATCAAAAAGACACAGCCACCCCAAAGTTTGGGACGGCTCTGTTTACAAGAACCTCGTTTACAGTACAAGTTCAACATCGCAGAAAGTGAAAAATGGATAAAGAAGTTGTGGTATTTACTTACAAAGCAATATCACTCAGCAATGAAATCTGTGTCATCAGGCCCTCAGCAGCACAATGAGTGGATTCAGGTATGATGATTCTAACTGAAATAAGTCACACAGAAAAAGAAACATCATAAGATATCAGTAATACACGGAATGTAAACTTGGCTACACAGGAACTGAATTACAGAACAGAACAGGGTCTCAAATTTAGAAAACCAACTAATTCTTGCTTAAGGGTAAATGTGAGTTGGGGTGCTGCATAAAACCAGAGATTGAAATGAGCACAGATAAAGTTCCTTAAGCCAAATATGGAATAGACAAGAGCTACTCCTTGCTCAACGAAATGGACTCAACACCCCATATTAAACGCCTAAGAATGTACCTGACTAGTAAGTATCTTAAAACCTATGGATTGCTATGTCTCCGAAAGAGAATCAAGCATGTGTACAGGGGCGTAAACGCTGCAGTGATAGGATTGGAGAGGTTCGGTGAGCAAATGAAGACCCTTTGAAGTCATATTGCATGGTACCCATTTCACGGGTTTCAACTACCCAGGTTTAAGGTATTCTTCCTTCAGCTAAAACATGCATGTGGAACCTAGAGTATGATCAACCATGTGATCGGGAGACGTGTTCAAATATGTCTCAGTTTTCCTCCCCTGGTACTCGGGTGCAACATTCCAGACGCTTTACTAACACTCTCCCCACTTGGAGAGTCAGTCCCTTTAACCTCCTGTTTGGCCCAGTTTGCAATTTCTGCGGAAGATGAACAGGAATAGCGAGAACCAATGAGAGGCTAACTGGAGGTGTCTGGACGGGCAAATTTAACTCTCATTTCCCACCATGAAGAGGAAATAACCAAAGGCTCAGCGTGCCGTGCCGGAACCAGATTAGGGCCTGAAGCCAGCCTGCAGTGTTGCGGCCAGGTCACAAGAAAGCGAGTTGAAGAAAGGAGCTCAGGGGCACTGTAATTCACAAACCTGCAGAGTTATAAATGACAGCTATCGTCCAAAAATAGACTGAAGTAAGGCTGCCAAGAGGACTTGAAATCGGGGCAGAATTGCAGGAAACTGATTTCAGGAGGTAGACTGGAATTGCATTGAAAGCATAGGAAAAGAGGCAGAACGTCCACAATGATGCACTTGGCCAAAAAGGGCGTATGCGTTTTTTCCTGAATATATTCAGGAAAAAACGCATACGCCCTTTTTGGCCAACCAAGCAAGCTTGCAAAGGAAATCTGCACTACAATGAAGTCTCACTTCCCCCCGGTCAAAAGGGCCATCTGAAAAAAGTGTAAAATCCAGAAAGGCAGGACAGGCCATGGAGAACTGGGAGCCTTGTTATGCTGATGGGCGGGATGTAAATTGCCAACAACCACTCGGGAGAAGTGTATGGTGTTTCCTGAAACATCTAAAAAACAAAGCAACAGAGCCTAGGGCACTTCCACTTATGGTCCTATAGCTTAGGGAAATTAAAATCAAAAAGACACAGCCACCCCAAAGTTTGGAACGGCTCTGTTTACAAGAACCTCGTTTACAGTAGAAGTTCAACATCGCAGAAAGTGAAAAATGGATAAAGAAGTTGTGGTATTTACTTACAAAGCAATATCACTCAGCAATGAAATCTGTGTCATCAGGCCCTTAGCAGCACAATGAGTGGATTCAGGTATGATGATTCTAACTGAAATAAGTCACACAGAAAAAGAAACATCATAAGATATCAGTAATACACGGAATGGAAACTTGGCTACACAGGAACTGAATTACAGAACAGAACAGGGTCTCAAATTTAGAAAACCAACTTATGCTTGCTTAAGGGGAAAGGTGAGTTGGGGTGCTGCATAAAACCAGAGATTGAAATGAGCACAGATAAAGTTCCTTAAGCCAAATATGGAATAGACAAGAGCTACTCCTTGCTCAACGAAATGGACTCAACACCCCATATTAAACGCCTAAGAATGTACCTGACTAGTAAGTATCTTAAAACCTATGGATTGCTATGTCTCCGAAAGAGAATCAAGCATGTGTACAGGGGCATAAACACAGCAGTGATAGGATTGGAGAGGTTCGGTGAGCAAATGAAGACCCTTTGAAGTCATATTGCATGGTACCCATTACACGGGTCTCAACTCTCCAGGTTTAAGGTATTCTTCCTTCAGCTAAAACATGCATGTGGAACCCAAGTATGATCAACCATGTGAACGGGAGACGTGTTCAAATATGTCTCAGTTTTCCTCCCCTGGTACTCGGGTGCAACATTCCAGACGCTTTACGAACACTCTCCCCACTTGGAGAGTCAGCGCCTTTAACCTCCTGTTTGGCCCAGTTTGCAATTTCTGCGGAAGATGAACAGGAATAGCGAGAACCAATGAGAGGCTAGCTGGAGGTGTCTGGACGGGCAAATTTAACTCTCATTTCCCACCAGGAAGAGGAAATAACCAAAGGCTCAGCGTGCCGTACCGGAACCAGATTAGGGCCTGAAGCCATCCTGCGGTGTTGCGGCCAGCTCAAAAGAAAGCGAGTTGAAGAAAGGAGCTCAGGGGCACTGTAATTCACAAACCTGCAGAGTTATAAATGACAGCTATCGTCCAAAAATAGACTGAAGTAAGGCTGCCAAGAGGACTTGAAAGCGGGGCAGAATTGCAGGAAACCGATTTCAGGAGGTAGACTGGAATTGCATTGAAAGCATAGGAAAAGAGGCAGAACGTCCACAATGATGCACTTGGCCATAAAGGGCGTATGCGTTTTTTCCTGAATATATTCAGGAAAAAACGCATACGCCCTTTTTGGCCAACCAAGCAAGCTTGCAAAGGAAATCTGCACTACAATGAAGTCTCACTTCCCCCCGGTCAAAAGGGCCATCTGAAAAAAGTGTAAAATCCAGAAAGGCAGGACAGGCCATGGAGAACTGGGAGCCTTGTTATGCTGATGGGCGGGATGTAAATTGCCAACAACCACTCGGGAGAAGTGTATGGTGTTTCCTGAAACATCTAAAAAACAAAGCAACAGAACCTAGGGCACTTCCACTTATGGTCCTATAGCTTAGGGAAATTAAAATCAAAAAGACACAGCCACCCCAAAGTTTGGGACGCCTCTGTTTACAAGAACCTCGTTTACAGTACAAGTTCAACATCGCAGAAAGTGAAAAATGGATAAAGAAGTTGTGGTATTTACTTACAAAGCAATATCACTCAGCAATGAAATCTGTGTCATCAGGCCCTTAGCAGCACAATGAGTGGATTCAGGTATGATGATTCTAACTGAAATAAGTCACACAGAAAAAGAAACATCATAAGATATCAGTAATACACGGAATGTAAACTTGGCTACACAGGAACTGAATTACAGAACAGAACAGGGTCTCAAATTTAGAAAACCAACTTATGCTTGCTTAAGGGTAAAGGTGAGTTGGGGTGCTGCATAAAACCAGAGATTGAAATGAGCACAGATAAAGTTCCTTAAGCCAAATATGGAATAGACAAGAGCTACTCCTTGCTCAACGAAATGGACTCAACACCCCATATTAAACGCCTAAGAATGTACCTGACTAGTAAGTATCTTAAAACCTATGGATTGCTATGTCTCCGAAAGAGAATCAAGCATGTGTACAGGGGCATAAACACAGCAGTGATAGGATTGGAGAGGTTCGGTGAGCAAATGAAGACCCTTTGAAGTCATATTGCATGGTACCCATTCCACGGGTTTCAACTACCCAGGTTTAAGGTATTCTTCCTTCAGCTAAAACATGCATGTGGAACCTAGAGTATGATCAACCATGTGATCGGGCGATGTGTTCAAATATGTCTCAGTTTTCCTCCCCTGGTACTCGGGTGCAACATTCCAGACGCTTTACTAACACTCTCCCCACTTGGAGAGTCAGTCCCTTTAACCTCCTGTTTGGCCCAGTTTGCAATTTCTGCGGAAGATGAACAGGAATAGCGAGAACCAATGAGAGGCTAACTGGAGGTGTCTGGACGGGCAAATTTAACTCTCATTGCCCACCAGGAAGAGGAATTAACCAAAGGCTCAGCATGCCGGGCCGGAACCAGATTAGGGCCTGAAGCCATCCTGCGGTGCTGCGGCCAGCTCAAAAGAAAGCGAGTTGAAGAAAGGAGCTCAGGGGCACTGTAATTCACAAACCTGCAGAGTTATAAATGACAGCTATCGTCCAAAAATAGACTGAAGTAAGGCCACCAAGAGGAGTTGAAAGCAGGGCAGAATTGCAGGAAACCGATTTCAGGAGGTAGACTGGAATTGCATTGAAAGCATAGGAAAAGAGGCAGAACGTCCACAATGATGCACTTGGCCAAAAAGGGCGTATGCGTTTTTTCCTGAATATATTCAGGAAAAAACGCATACGCCCTTTTTGGCCAACCAAGCAAGCTTGCAAAGGAAATCTGCACTACAATGAAGTCTCACTTCCCCCCGGTCAAAAGGGCCATCTGAAAAAAGTGTAAAATCCAGAAAGGCAGGACAGGCCATGGAGAACTGGGAGCCTTGTTATGCTGATGGGCAGGATGTAAATTGCCAACAACCACTCAGGAGAAGTGTATGGTGTTTCCTGAAACATCTAAAAAACAAAGCAACAGAACCTAGGGCACTTCCACTTATGGTCCTATAGCTTAGGGAAATTAAAATCAAAAAGACACAGCCACCCCAAAGTTTGGAACGCCTCTGTTTACAAGAACCTCATTTACAGTACAAGTTTAACATCACAGAAAGTGAAAAATGGATAAAGAACTTGTGGTACTTACGTACAATGCAGTATCACTCAGCAATGAAATCTATGTCATCAGGCCCGTAGCAGCATAATGAGTGGATTCAGGTACGATGATTCTAACTGAAATAAGTCACACAGAAAAAGAAACATCATAAGATATCACTAATACACGGAATGTAAACTTGGCTACACAGGAACTGCATTCCAAAACAGAACAGGGTCTCAAACTTAGAAAACCAACTTATGCTTGCTTAAGGGGAAAGGTGAGTTGGGGTGCTGCATAAAACCAGAGATTGAAATGAGCACAGATAAAGTTCCTTAAGCCAAATATGGAATAGACAAGAGCTACTCCTTGCTCAACGAAATGGACTCAAAACACCATATTAAACCCCTAAGAATGTACCTGACTAGTAAGTATCTTAAAACCTATGGATTGCTATGTCTCCAAAAGAGAATCAAGCGTGTGTACAGGGGGATAAACGCAGCAGCGATAGGATTGGAGAGGTTCGGTGAGCAAATGAAGACCCTTTGAAGTCATATTGCATGGTACCCATTCCACGCGTCTCAACTCTCCATGTTTAAGGTATTCTTCCTTCAGCTAAAACATGCATGTGGAACCCAGAGTATGATCATCCATGTGAATGGGAGACGTGTTCAAATATGTCTCAGTTTTCCTCCCCTGGTACTCGGGTGCAACATTCCAGACGCTTTCCTAACACTCTCCCGACTTGGAGAGTCAGTCCCTTTAACCTCCTGTTTGGCCCAGTTTGCAATTTCTGCGGAAGATGAACAGGAATAGCGAGAACCAATGAGAGACTAGCTGGAGGTGTCTGGACGGGCAAATTTAACTCTCATTTCCCACCAGGAAGAGGAAATAACCAAAGGCTCAGCATGCCGGGCCGGAACCAGATTAGGGCCTGAAGCCATCCTGCGGTGTTGCGGCCAGCTCAAAAGAAAGCGAGTTGAAGAAAGGAGCTCAGGGGCACTGTAATTCACAAACCTGCAGAGTTATAAATGACAGCTATCGTCCAAAAATAGACTGAAGTAAGGCTGCCAAGAGGACTTGAAAGCGGGGCAGAATTGCAGGAAACCGATTTCAGGAGGTAGACAGGAAATGCATTGAAAGCATAGGAAAAGAGGCAGAACGTCCACAATGATGCACTTGGCCAAAAAGGGCGTATGCGTTTTTTCCTGAATATATTCAGGAAAAAACGCATACGCCCTTTTTGGCCAACCAAGCAAGCTTGCAAAGGAAATCTGCACTACAATGAAGTCTCACTTCCCCCCGGTCAAAAGGGCCATCTGAAAAAAGTGTAAAATCCAGAAAGGCAGGACAGGCCATGGAGAACTGGGAGCCTTGTTATGCTGATGGGCAGGATGTAAATTGCCAACAACCACTCAGGAGAAGTGTATGGTGTTTCCTGAAACATCTAAAAAACAAAGCAACAGAACCTAGGGCACTTCCACTTATGGTCCTATAGCTTAGGGAAATTAAAATCAAAAAGACACAGCCACCCCAAAGTTTGGAACGCCTCTGTTTACAAGAACCTCATTTACAGTACAAGTTTAACATCACAGAGAGTGAAAAATGGATAAAGAACTTGTGGTACTTACGTACAATGCAGTATCACTCAGCAATGAAATCTATGTCATCAGGCCCGTAGCAGCATAATGAGTGGATTCAGGTACGATGATTCTAACTGAAATAAGTCACACAGAAAAAGAAACATCATAAGATATCACTAATACACGGAATGTAAACTTGGCTACACAGGAACTGCATTCCAAAACAGAACAGGGTCTCAAACTTAGAAAACCAACTTATGCTTGCTTAAGGGGAAAGGTGAGTTGGGGTGCTGCATAAAACCAGAGATTGAAATGAGCACAGATAAAGTTCCTTAAGCCAAATATGGAATAGACAAGAGCTACTCCTTGCTCAACGAAATGGACTCAAAACACCATATTAAACCCCTAAGAATGTACCTGACTAGTAAGTATCTTAAAACCTATGGATTGCTATGTCTCCAAAAGAGAATCAAGCGTGTGTACAGGGGGATAAACGCAGCAGCGATAGGATTGGAGAGGTTCGGTGAGCAAATGAAGACCCTTTGAAGTCATATTGCATGGTACCCATTCCACGCGTCTCAACTCTCCATGTTTAAGGTATTCTTCCTTCAGCTAAAACATGCATGTGGAACCCAGAGTATGATCATCCATGTGAATGGGAGACGTGTTCAAATATGTCTCAGTTTTCCTCCCCTGGTACTCGGGTGCAACATTCCAGACGCTTTCCTAACACTCTCCCGACTTGGAGAGTCAGTCCCTTTAACCTCCTGTTTGGCCCAGTTTGCAATTTCTGCGGAAGATGAACAGGAATAGCGAGAACCAATGAGAGACTAGCTGGAGGTGTCTGGACGGGCAAATTTAACTCTCATTTCCCACCAGGAAGAGGAAATAACCAAAGGCTCAGCATGCCGGGCCGGAACCAGATTAGGGCCTGAAGCCATCCTGCGGTGTTGCGGCCAGCTCAAAAGAAAGCGAGTTGAAGAAAGGAGCTCAGGGGCACTGTAATTCACAAACCTGCAGAGTTATAAATGACAGCTATCGTCCAAAAATAGACTGAAGTAAGGCTGCCAAGAGGACTTGAAAGCGGGGCAGAATTGCAGGAAACCGATTTCAGGAGGTAGACAGGAAATGCATTGAAAGCATAGGAAAAGAGGCAGAACGTCCACAATGATGCACTTGGCCAAAAAGGGCGTATGCGTTTTTTCCTGAATATATTCAGGAAAAAACGCATACGCCCTTTTTGGCCAACCAAGCAAGCTTGCAAAGGAAATCTGCACTACAATGAAGTCTCACTTCCCCCCGGTCAAAAGGGCCATCTGAAAAAAGTGTAAAATCCAGAAAGGCAGGACAGGCCATGGAGAACTGGGAGCCTTGTTATGCTGATGGGCGGGATGTAAATTGCCAACAACCACTCGGGAGAAGTGTATGGTGTTTCCTGAAACATCTAAAAAACAAAGCAACAGAACCTAGGGCACTTCCACTTATGGTCCTATAGCTTAGGGAAATTAAAATCAAAAAGACACAGCCACCCCAAAGTTTGGGACGCCTCTGTTTACAAGAACCTCGTTTACAGTACAAGTTCAACATCGCAGAAAGTGAAAAATGGATAAAGAAGTTGTGGTATTTACTTACAAAGCAATATCACTCAGCAATGAAATCTGTGTCATCAGGCCCTTAGCAGCACAATGAGTGGATTCAGGTATGATGATTCTAACTGAAATAAGTCACACAGAAAAAGAAACATCATAAGATATCAGTAATACACGGAATGTAAACTTGGCTACACAGGAACTGAATTACAGAACAGAACAGGGTCTCAAATTTAGAAAACCAACTTATGCTTGCTTAAGGGTAAAGGTGAGTTGGGGTGCTGCATAAAACCAGAGATTGAAATGAGCACAGATAAAGTTCCTTAAGCCAAATATGGAATAGACAAGAGCTACTCCTTGCTCAACGAAATGGACTCAACACCCCATATTAAACGCCTAAGAATGTACCTGACTAGTAAGTATCTTAAAACCTATGGATTGCTATGTCTCCGAAAGAGAATCAAGCATGTGTACAGGGGCATAAACACAGCAGTGATAGGATTGGAGAGGTTCGGTGAGCAAATGAAGACCCTTTGAAGTCATATTGCATGGTACCCATTCCACGGGTTTCAACTACCCAGGTTTAAGGTATTCTTCCTTCAGCTAAAACATGCATGTGGAACCTAGAGTATGATCAACCATGTGATCGGGCGATGTGTTCAAATATGTCTCAGTTTTCCTCCCCTGGTACTCGGGTGCAACATTCCAGACGCTTTACTAACACTCTCCCCACTTGGAGAGTCAGTCCCTTTAACCTCCTGTTTGGCCCAGTTTGCAATTTCTGCGGAAGATGAACAGGAATAGCGAGAACCAATGAGAGGCTAACTGGAGGTGTCTGGACGGGCAAATTTAACTCTCATTGCCCACCAGGAAGAGGAATTAACCAAAGGCTCAGCATGCCGGGCCGGAACCAGATTAGGGCCTGAAGCCATCCTGCGGTGCTGCGGCCAGCTCAAAGAAAGCGAGTTGAAGAAAGGAGCTCAGGGGCACTGTAATTCACAAACCTGCAGAGTTATAAATGACAGCTATCGTCCAAAAATAGACTGAAGTAAGGCCACCAAGAGGAGTTGAAAGCAGGGCAGAATTGCAGGAAACCGATTTCAGGAGGTAGACTGGAATTGCATTGAAAGCATAGGAAAAGAGGCAGAACGTCCACAATGATGCACTTGGCCAAAAAGGGCGTATGCGTTTTTTCCTGAATATATTCAGGAAAAAACGCATACGCCCTTTTTGGCCAACCAAGCAAGCTTGCAAAGGAAATCTGCACTACAATGAAGTCTCACTTCCCCCCGGTCAAAAGGGCCATCTGAAAAAAGTGTAAAATCCAGAAAGGCAGGACAGGCCATGGAGAACTGGGAGCCTTGTTATGCTGATGGGCAGGATGTAAATTGCCAACAACCACTCAGGAGAAGTGTATGGTGTTTCCTGAAACATCTAAAAAACAAAGCAACAGAACCTAGGGCACTTCCACTTATGGTCCTATAGCTTAGGGAAATTAAAATCAAAAAGACACAGCCACCCCAAAGTTTGGAACGCCTCTGTTTACAAGAACCTCATTTACAGTACAAGTTTAACATCACAGAAAGTGAAAAATGGATAAAGAACTTGTGGTACTTACGTACAATGCAGTATCACTCAGCAATGAAATCTATGTCATCAGGCCCGTAGCAGCATAATGAGTGGATTCAGGTACGATGATTCTAACTGAAATAAGTCACACAGAAAAAGAAACATCATAAGATATCACTAATACACGGAATGTAAACTTGGCTACACAGGAACTGCATTCCAAAACAGAACAGGGTCTCAAACTTAGAAAACCAACTTATGCTTGCTTAAGGGGAAAGGTGAGTTGGGGTGCTGCATAAAACCAGAGATTGAAATGAGCACAGATAAAGTTCCTTAAGCCAAATATGGAATAGACAAGAGCTACTCCTTGCTCAACGAAATGGACTCAAAACACCATATTAAACCCCTAAGAATGTACCTGACTAGTAAGTATCTTAAAACCTATGGATTGCTATGTCTCCAAAAGAGAATCAAGCGTGTGTACAGGGGGATAAACGCAGCAGCGATAGGATTGGAGAGGTTCGGTGAGCAAATGAAGACCCTTTGAAGTCATATTGCATGGTACCCATTCCACGCGTCTCAACTCTCCATGTTTAAGGTATTCTTCCTTCAGCTAAAACATGCATGTGGAACCCAGAGTATGATCATCCATGTGAATGGGAGACGTGTTCAAATATGTCTCAGTTTTCCTCCCCTGGTACTCGGGTGCAACATTCCAGACGCTTTCCTAACACTCTCCCGACTTGGAGAGTCAGTCCCTTTAACCTCCTGTTTGGCCCAGTTTGCAATTTCTGCGGAAGATGAACAGGAATAGCGAGAACCAATGAGAGACTAGCTGGAGGTGTCTGGACGGGCAAATTTAACTCTCATTTCCCACCAGGAAGAGGAAATAACCAAAGGCTCAGCATGCCGGGCCGGAACCAGATTAGGGCCTGAAGCCATCCTGCGGTGTTGCGGCCAGCTCAAAAGAAAGCGAGTTGAAGAAAGGAGCTCAGGGGCACTGTAATTCACAAACCTGCAGAGTTATAAATGACAGCTATCGTCCAAAAATAGACTGAAGTAAGGCTGCCAAGAGGACTTGAAAGCGGGGCAGAATTGCAGGAAACCGATTTCAGGAGGTAGACTGGAAATGCATTGAAAGCATAGGAAAAGAGGCAGAACGTCCACAATGATGCACTTGGCCAAAAAGGGCGTATGCGTTTTTTCCTGAATATATTCAGGAAAAAACGCATACGCCCTTTTTGGCCAACCAAGCAAGCTTGCAAAGGAAATCTGCACTACAATGAAGTCTCACTTCCCCCCGGTCAAAAGGGCCATCTGAAAAAAGTGTAAAATCCAGAAAGGCAGGACAGGCCATGGAGAACTGGGAGC
This sequence comes from Stenella coeruleoalba, assembly GCF_951394435.1. Taxonomy (NCBI): domain Eukaryota; kingdom Metazoa; phylum Chordata; class Mammalia; order Artiodactyla; family Delphinidae; genus Stenella; species Stenella coeruleoalba. Next base: position 88,221,420 of record NC_137149.1, on the reverse strand, counting down.
CTTGTTATGCTGATGGGTGGGATGTAAATTGCCAACAACCACTCGGGATAAGTGTATGGTGTTTCCTGAAACATCTAAGAAACAAAGCAACAGAACCTAGGGCACTTCCACTTATGGTCCTATAGCTTAGGGAAATTAAAATCAAAAAGACACAGTCACCCCAAAGTTTGGAACGGCTCTGTTTACAAGAACCTCGTTTACAGTACAAGTTCAACATCGCAGAAAGTGAAAAATGGATAAAGAAGTTGTGGTATTTACTTACAAAGCAATATCACTCAGCAATGAAATCTGTGTCATCAGGCCCTTAGCAGCACAATGAGTGGATTCAGGTATGATGATTCTAACTGAAATAAGTCACACAGAAAAAGAAACATCATAAGATATCAGTAATACACGGAATGTAAACTTGGCTACACAGGAACTGAATTACAGAACAGAACAGGGTCTCAAATTTAGAAAACCAACGTATTCTTGCTTAAGGGTAAAGGTGAGTTGGGGTGCTGCATAAAACCAGAGATTGAAATGAGCACAGATAAAGTTCCTTAAGCCAAATATGGAATAGACAAGAGCTACTCCTTGCTCAACGAAATGGACTCAACACCCCATATTAAACGCCTAAGAATGTACCTGACTAGTAAGTATCTTAAAACCTATGGATTGCTATGTCTCCGAAAGAGAATCAAGCATGTGTACAGGGGCATAAACGCAGCAGTGATAGGATTGGAGAGGTTCGGTGAGCAGATGAAGACCCTTTGAAGTCATATTGCATGGTACCCATTCCACGGGTTTCAACTACCCAGGTTTAAGGTATTCTTCCTTCAGCTAAAACATGCATGTGGAACCAGAGTATGATCAACCGTGTGATCGGGAGACGTGTTCAAATATGTCTCAGTTTTCCTCCCCTGGTACTCGGGTGCAACATTCCAGACGCTTTACTAACACTCTCCCCACTTGGAGAGTCAGTCCCTTTAACCTCCTGTTTGGCCCAGTTTCCAATTTCTGCGGAAGATGAACAGGAATAGCGAGAACCAATGAGAGGCTAGCTGGAGGTGTCTGGACGGGCAAATTTAACTCTCATTTCCCACCAGGAAGAGGAATTAACCAAAGGCTCAGCATGCCGGGCCGGAACCAGATTAGGGCCTGAAGCCATCCTGCGGTGTTGCGGCAAGGTCACAAGAAAGCGAGTTGAAGAAAGGAGCTCAGGGGCACTGTAATTCACAAACCTGCAGAGTTATAAATGACAGCTATCGTCCAAAAATAGACTGAAGTAAGGCTGCCAAGAGGACTTGAAAGCGGGGCAGAATTGCAGGAAACCGATTTCAGGAGGTAGACTGGAATTGCATTGAAAGCATAGGAAAAGAGGCAGAAAGTCCACAATGATGCACTTGGCCAAAAAGGGCGTATGCGTTTTTTCCTGAATATATTCAGGAAAAAACGCATACGCCCTTTTTGGCCAACCAAGCAAGCTTGCAAAGGAAATCTGCACTACAATGAAGTCTCACTTCCCCCCGGTCAAAAGGGCCATCTGAAAAAAGTGTAAAATCCAGAAAGGCAACAGGCCATTGAGAACTGGGAGCCTTGTTATGCTGAAGGGCGGGATGTAAATTGCCAACAGACACTTGGGAGAAGTGTATGGTGTTTCCTGAAACATCTAAAAAACAAAGCAACAGAGCCTAGGGCACTTCCACTTATGGTCCAATAGCTTAGGGAAATTAAAATCAAAAAGACACAGCTCCCCAAAGTTTGGAACGGCTCTGTTTACAAGAACCTCGTTTACAGTACAAGTTCAACATCGCAGAAAGTGAAAAATGGATAAAGAAGTTGTGGTATTTACTTACAAAGCAATATCACTCAGCAATGAAATCTGTGTCATCAGGCCCTCAGCAGCACAATGAGTGGATTCAGGTATGATGATTCTAACTGAAATAAGTCACACAGAAAAAGAAACATCATAAGATATCAGTAATACACGGAATGTAAACTTGGCTACACAGGAACTGAATTACAGAACAGAACAGGGTCTCAAATTTAGAAAACCAACTAATTCTTGCTTAAGGGTAAATGTGAGTTGGGGTGCTGCATAAAACCAGAGATTGAAATGAGCACAAATAAAGTTCCTTAAGCCAAATATGGAATAGACAAGAGCTACTCCTTGCTCAACGAAATGGACTCAACACCGCATATTAAACGCCTAAGTATGTACCTGACTAGTAAGTATCTAAAAACCTATGGATTGCTATGTCTCCGAAAGAGAATCAAGCATGTGTACAGGGGCATAAACGCAGCAGTGATAGGATTGGAGAGGTTCGGTGAGCAAATGAAGACCCTTTGAAGTCATATTGCATGGTACCCATTCCACGGGTCTCAACTACCCAGGTTTAAGGTATTCTTCCTTCAGCTAAAACATGCATGTGGAACCTAGAGTATGATCAACCATGTGAACGGGAGACGTGTTCAAATATGTCTCAGTTTTCCTCCCCTGGTACTCAGGTGCAACATTCCAGACGCTTTACTAACACTCTCCCGACTTGGAGAGTCAGTCCCTTTAACCTCCTGTTTGGCCCAGTTTGCAATTTCTGCGGAGGATGAACAGGAATAGCGAGAACCAATGAGAGACTAGCTGGAGGTGTCTGGACGGGCAAATTTAACTCTCATTTCCCAACAGGAAGAGGAAATAACCAAAGGCTCAGCGTGCCGTACCGGAACCAGATTAGGGCCTGAAGCCATCCTGCGGTGTTGCGGCCAGCTCAAAAGAAAGCGAGTTGAAGAAAGGAGCTCAGGGGCACTGTAATTCACAAACCTGCAGAGTTATAAATGACAGCTATCGTCCAAAAATAGACTGAAGTAAGGCTGCCAAGAGGACTTGAAAGCGGGGCAGAATTGCAGGAAACCGATTTCAGGAGGTAGACTGGAATTGCATTGAAAGCATAGGAAAAGAGGCAGAACGTCCACAATGATGCACTTGGCCAAAAAGGGCGTATGCGTTTTTTCCTGAATATATTCAGGAAAAAACGCATACGCCCTTTTTGGCCAACCAAGCAAGCTTGCAAAGGAAATCTGCACTACAATGAAGTCTCACTTCCCCCCGGTCAAAAGGGCTATCTGAAAAAAGTGTAAAATCCAGAAAGGCAGGACAGGCCATGGAGAACTGGGAGCCTTGTTATGCTGATGGGCGGGATGTAAATTGCCAACAACCACTCGGGAGAAGTGTATGGTGTTTCCTGAAACATCTAAAAAACAAAGCAACAGAACCTAGGGCACTTCCACTTATGGTCCTATAGCTTAGGGAAATTAAAATCAAAAAGACACAGCCACCCCAAAGTTTGGAACGGCTCTGTTTACAAGAACCTCGTTTACAGTACAAGTTCAACATCGCAGAAAGTGAAAAATGGATAAAGAAGTTGTGGTATTTACTTACAAAGCAATATCACTCAGCAATGAAGTCTGTGTCATCAGGCCATTAGCAGCACAATGAGTGGATTCAGGTATGATGATTCTAACTGAAGTAAGTCACACAGAAAAAGAAACATCATAAGATATCAGTAATACACGGAATGTAAACTTGGCTACACAGGAACTGCATTCCAAAACAGAACAGGGTCTCAAATTTAGAAAACCAACTTATTCTTGCTTAAGGGTAAAGGTGAGTTGGGGTGCTGCATAAAACCAGAGATTGAAATGAGCACAGATAAAGTTCCTTAAGCCAAATATGGAATAGACAAGAGCTACTCCTTGCTCAACGAAATGGACTCAACACCCCATATTAAACGCCTAAGAATGTACCTGACTAGTAAGTATCTTAAAACCTATGGATTGCTATGTCTCCGAAAGAGAATCAAGCATGTGTACAGGGGCGTAAACGCTGCAGTGATAGGATTGGAGAGGTTCGGTGAGCAAATGAAGACCCTTTGAAGTCATATTGCATGGTACCCATTCCACGGGTTTCAACTACCCAGGATAAGGTATTCTTCCTTCAGCTAAAACATGCATGTGGAACCTAGAGTATGATCAACCATGTGATCGGGAGACGTGTTCAAATATGTCTCAGTTTTCCTCCCCTGGTACTCGGGTGCAACATTCCAGACGCTTTACTAACACTCTCCCCACTTGGAGAGTCAGTCCCTTTAACCTCCTGTTTGGCCCAGTTTGCAATTTCTGCGGAAGATGAACAGGAATAGCGAGAACCAATGAGAGGCTAACTGGAGGTGTCTGGACGGGCAAATTTAACTCTCATTTCCCACCATGAAGAGGAAATAACCAAAGGCTCAGCGTGCCGTGCCGGAACCAGATTAGGGCCTAAAGCCAGCCTGCAGTGTTGCGGCCAGGTCACAAGAAAGCGAGTTGAAGAAAGGAGCTCAGGGGCACTGTAATTCACAAACGTGCAGAGTTATAAATGACAGCTATCGTCCAAAAATAGACTGAAGTAAGGCTGCCAAGAGGACTTGAAAGCGGGGCAGAATTGCAGGAAACCGATTTCAGGAGGTAGACTGGAATTGCATTGAAAGCATAGGAAAAGAGGCAGAACGTCCACAATGATGCACTTGGCCAAAAAGGGCGTATGCGTTTTTTCCTGAATATATTCAGGAAAAAACGCATACGCCCTTTTTGGCCAACCAAGCAAGCTTGCAAAGGAAATCTGCACTACAATGAAGTCTCACTTCCCCCCGGTCAAAAGGGCCATCTGAAAAAAGTGTAAAATCCAGAAAGGCAGGACAGGCCATGGAGAACTGGGAGCCTTGTTATGCTGATGGGCGGGATGTAAATTGCCAACAGACACTCGGGAGAAGTGTATGGTGTTTCCTGAAACATCTAAAAAACAAAGCAACAGAGCCTAGGGCACTTCCACTTATGGTCCTATAGCTTAGGGAAATTAAAATCAAAAAGACACAGCCACCCCAAAGTTTGGAACGGCTCTGTTTACAAGAACCTCGTTTACAGTACAAGTTCAACATCGCAGAAAGTGAAAAATGGATAAAGAAGTTGTGGTATTTACTTACAAAGCAATATCACTCAGCAATGAAATCTGTGTCATCAGGCCCTTAGCAGCACAATGAGTGGATTCAGGTATGATGATTCTAACTGAAATAAGTCACACAGAAAAAGAAACATCATAAGATATCAGTAATACACGGAATGGAAACTTGGCTACACAGGAACTGAATTACAGAACAGAACAGGGTCTCAAATTTAGAAAACCAACTTATGCTTGCTTAAGGGGAAAGGTGAGTTGGGGTGCTGCATAAAACCAGAGATTGAAATGAGCACAGATAAAGTTCCTTAAGCCAAATATGGAATAGACAAGAGCTACTCCTTGCTCAACGAAATGGACTCAACACCCCATATTAAACGCCTAAGAATGTACCTGACTAGTAAATATCGTAAAACCTATGGATTGCTATGTCTCCGAAAGAGAATCAAGCATGTGTACAGGGGCATAAACACAGCAGTGATAGGATTGGAGAGGTTCGGTGAGCAAATGAAGACCCTTTGAAGTCATATTGCATGGTACCCATTACACGGGTCTCAACTCTCCAGGTTTAAGGTATTCTTCCTTCAGCTAAAACATGCATGTGGAACCCAAGTATGATCAACCATGTGAACGGGAGACGTGTTCAAATATGTCTCAGTTTTCCTCCCCTGGTACTCGGGTGCAACATTCCAGACGCTTTATGAACACTCTCCCCACTTGGAGAGTCAGCGCCTTTAACCTCCTGTTTGGCCCAGTTTGCAAATTATGCAGAAGATGAACAGGAATAGCGAGAACCAATGAGAGGCTAGCTGGAGGTGTCTGGACGGGCAAATTTAACTCTCATTTCCCACCAGGAAGAGGAAATAACCAAAGGCTCAGCGTGCCGTACCGGAACCAGATTAGGGCCTGAAGCCATCCTGCGGTGTTGCGGCCAGCTCAAAAGAAAGCGAGTTGAAGAAAGGAGCTCAGGGGCACTGTAATTCACAAACCTGCAGAGTTATAAATGACAGCTATCGTCCAAAAATAGACTGAAGTAAGGCTGCCAAGAGGACTTGAAAGCGGGGCAGAATTGCAGGAAACCGATTTCAGGAGGTAGACTGGAATTGCATTGAAAGCATAGGAAAAGAGGCAGAACGTCCACAATGATGCACTTGGCCAAAAAGGGCGTATGCGTTTTTTCCTGAATATATTCAGGAAAAAACGCATACGCCCTTTTTGGCCAACCAAGCAAGCTTGCAAAGGAAATCTGCACTACAATGAAGTCTCACTTCCCCCCGGTCAAAAGGGCCATCTGAAAAAAGTGTAAAATCCAGAAAGGCAGGACAGGCCATGGAGAACTGGGAGCCTTGTTATGCTGATGGGCGGGATGTAAATTGCCAACAACCACTCGGGAGAAGTGTATGGTGTTTCCTGAAACATCTAAAAAACAAAGCAACAGAACCTAGGGCACTTCCACTTATGGTCCTATAGCTTAGGGAAATTAAAATCAAAAAGACACAGCCACCCCAAAGTTTGGGACGCCTCTGTTTACAAGAACCTCGTTTACAGTACAAGTTCAACATCGCAGAAAGTGAAAAATGGATAAAGAAGTTGTGGTATATACTTACAAAGCAATATCACTCAGCAATGAAATCTGTGTCATCAGGCCCTTAGCAGCACAATGAGTGGATTCAGGTATGATGATTCTAACTGAAATAAGTCACACAGAAGAAGAAACATCATAAGATATCAGTAATACACGGAATGTAAACTTGGCTACACAGGAACTGAATTACAGAACAGAACAGGGTCTCAAATTTAGAAAACCAACTTATGCTTGCTTAAGGGTAAAGGTGAGTTGGGGTGCTGCATAAAACCAGAGATTGAAATGAGCACAGATAAAGTTCCTTAAGCCAAATATGGAATAGACAAGAGCTACTCCTTGCTCAACGAAATGGACTCAACACCCCATATTAAACGCCTAAGAATGTACCTGACTAGTAAGTATCTTAAAACCTATGGATTGCTATGTCTCTGAAAGAGAATCAAGCATGTGTACAGGGGCATAAACGCAGCAGTGATAGGATTGGAGAGGTTCGGTGAGCAAATGAAGACCCTTTGAAGTCATATTGCATGGTACCCATTCCACGGGTTTCAACTACCCAGGTTTAAGGTATTCTTCCTTCAGCTAAAACATGCATGTGGAACCTAGAGTATGATCAACCATGTGATCGGGCGATGTGTTCAAATATGTCTCAGTTTTCCTCCCCTGGTACTCGGGTGCAACATTCCAGACGCTTTACTAACACTCTCCCCACTTGGAGAGTCAGTCCCTTTAACCTCCTGTTTGGCCCAGTTTGCAATTTCTGCGGAAGATGAACAGGAATAGCGAGAACCAATGAGAGGCTAACTGGAGGTGTCTGGACGGGCAAATTTAACTCTCATTGCCCACCAGGAAGAGGAATTAACCAAAGGCTCAGCATGCCGTACCGGAACCAGATTAGGGCCTGAAGCCATCCTGCGGTGCTGCGGCCAGCTCAAAAGAAAGCGAGTTGAAGAAAGGAGCTCAGGGGCACTGTAATTCACAAACCTGCAGAGTTATAAATGACAGCTATCGTCCAAAAATAGACTGAAGTAAGGCCACCAAGAGGAGTTGAAAGCAGGGCAGAATTGCAGGAAACCGATTTCAGGAGGTAGACTGGAATTGCATTGAAAGCATAGGAAAAGAGGCAGAACGTCCACAATGATGCACTTGGCCAAAAAGGGCGTATGCGTTTTTTCCTGAATATATTCAGGAAAAAACGCATACGCCCTTTTTGGCCAACCAAGCAAGCTTGCAAAGGAAATCTGCACTACAATGAAGTCTCACTTCCCCCCGGTCAAAAGGGCCATCTGAAAAAAGTGTAAAATCCAGAAAGGCAGGACAGGCCATGGAGAACTGGGAGCCTTGTTATGCTGATGGGCAGGATGTAAATTGCCAACAACCACTCGGGAGAAGTGTATGGTGTTTCCTGAAACATCTAAAAAACAAAGCAACAGAACCTAGGGCACTTCCACTTATGGTCCTATAGCTTAGGGAAATTAAAATCAAAAAGACACAGCCACCCCAAAGTTTGGGACGCCTCTGTTTACAAGAACCTCATTTACAGTACAAGTTTAACATCACAGAAAGTGAAAAATGGATAAAGAACTTGTGGTACTTACGTACAATGCAGTATCACTCAGCAATGAAATCTATGTCATCAGGCCCGTAGCAGCATAATGAGTGGATTCAGGTACGATGATTCTAACTGAAATAAGTCACACAGAAAAAGAAACATCATAAGATATCACTAATACACGGAATGTAAACTTGGCTACACAGGAACTGCATTCCAAAACAGAACAGGGTCTCAAACTTAGAAAACCAACTTATGCTTGCTTAAGGGGAAAGGTGAGTTGGGGTGCTGCATAAAACCAGAGATTGAAATGAGCACAGATAAAGTTCCTTAAGCCAAATATGGAATAGACAAGAGCTACTCCTTGCTCAACGAAATGGACTCAAAACACCATATTAAACCCCTAAGAATGTACCTGACTAGTAAGTATCTTAAAACCTATGGATTGCTATGTCTCCAAAAGAGAATCAAGCATGTGTACAGGGGGATAAACGCAGCAGTGATAGGATTGGAGAGGTTCGGTGAGAAAATGAAGACCCTTTGAAGTCATATTGCATGGTACCCATTCCACGCGTCTCAACTCTCCATATTTAAGGTATTCTTCCTTCAGCTAAAACATACATGTGGAACCCAGAGTATGATCATCCATGTGAATGGGAGACGTGTTCAAATATGTCTCAGTTTTCCTCCCCTGGTACTCGGGTGCAACATTCCAGACGCTTTACTAACACTCTCCCGACTTGGAGAGTCAGTCCCTTTAACCTCCTGTTTGGCCCAGTTTGCAATTTCTGCGGAAGATGAACAGGAATAGCGAGAACCAATGAGAGACTAGCTGGAGGTGTCTGGACGGGCAAATTTAACTCTCATTTCCCACCAGGAAGAGGAATTAACCAAAGGCTCAGCATGCCGGGCCGGAACCAGATTAGGGCCTGAAGCCATCCTGCGGTGTTGCGGCCAGCTCAAAAGAAAGCGAGTTGAAGAAAGGAGCTCAGGGGCACTGTAATTCACAAACCTACAGAGTTATAAATGACAGCTATCGTCCAAAAATAGACTGAAGTAAGGCTGCCAAGAGGACTTGAAAGCGGGGCAGAATTGCAGGAAACCGATTTCAGGAGGTAGACTGGAAATGCATTGAAAGCATAGGAAAAGAGGCAGAACGTCCACAATGATGCACTTGGCCAAAAAGGGCGTATGCGTTTTTTCCTGAATATATTCAGGAAAAAACGCATACGCCCTTTTTGGCCAACCAAGCAAGCTTGCAAAGGAAATCTGCACTACAATGAAGTCTCACTTCCCCCCGGTCAAAAGGGCCATCTGAAAAAAGTGTAAAATCCAGAAAGGCAGGACAGGCCATGGAGAACTGGGAGCCTTGTTATGCTGATGGGTGGGATGTAAATTGCCAACAACCACTCGGGATAAGTGTATGGTGTTTCCTGAAACATCTAAAAAACAAAGCAACAGAACCTAGGGCACTTCCACTTATGGTCCAATAGCTTAGGGAAATTAAAATAAAAAAGACACAGCTCCCCAAAGTTTGGAACGGCTCTGTTTACAAGAACCTCGTTTACAGTACAAGTTCAACATCACAGAAAGTGAAAAATGGATAAAGAAGTTGTGGGATTTACTTACAAAGCAATATCACTCAGCAATGAAATCTATGTCATCAGGCCCTTAGCAGCACAATGAGTGGATTCAGGTATGATGATTCTAACTGAAATAAGTCACACAGAAAAAGAAACATCATAAGATATCAGTAATACACGGAATGTAAACTTGGCTACACAGGAACTGAATTACAGAACAGAACAGGGTCTCAAATTTAGAAAGACAACTTATGCTTGCTTAAGGGTAAAGGTGAGTTGGGGTGCTGCATAAAACCAGAGATTGAAATGAGCACAGATAAAGTTCCTTAAGCCAAATATGGAATAGACAAGAGCTACTCCTTGCTCAACGAAATGGACTCAACACCGCATATTAAACGCCTAAGAATGTACCTGACTTGTAAGTATCTTAAAACCTATGGATTGCTATGTCTCCAAAAAAGAATCAAGCATGTGTACAGGGGCATAAACGCAGCAGTGATAGGATTGGAGAGGTTCGGTGAGCAAATGAAGACCCTTTGAAGTCATATTGCATGGTACCCATTCCACGGGTTTCAACTACCCAGGTTTAAGGTATTCTTCCTTCAGCTAAAACATGCATGTGGAACCTAGAGTATGATCAACCGTGTGATCGGGAGACGTGTTCAAATATGTCTCAGTTTTCCTCCCCTGGTACTCGGGTGCAACATTCCAGACGCTTTACTAACACTCTCCCCACTTGGAGAGTCAGTCCCTTTAACCTCCTGTTTGGCCCAGTTTGCAATTTCTGCGGAAGATGAACAGGAATAGCGAGAACCAATGAGAGGCTAGCTGGAGGTGTCTGGACGGGCAAATTTAACTCTCATTTCCCACCAGGAAGAGGAATTAACCAAAGGCTCAGCATGCCGGGCCGGAACCAGATTAGGGCCTGAAGCCATCCTGCGGTGTTGCGGCCAGGTCACAAGAAAGCGAGTTGAAGAAAGGAGCTCAGGGGCACTGTAATTCACAAACCTGCAGAGTTATAAATGACAGCTATCGTCCAAAAATAGACTGAAGTAAGGCCGCCAAGAGGACTTGAAAGCAGGGCAGAATTGCAGGAAACCGATTTCAGGAGGTAGACTGGAATTGCATTGAAAGCATAGGAAAAGAGGCAGAACGTCCACAATGATGCACTTGGCCAAAAAGGGCGTATGCGTTTTTTCCTGAATATATTCAGGAAAAAACGCATACGCCCTTTTTGGCCAACCAAGCAAGCTTGCAAAGGAAATCTGTACTACAATGAAGTCTCACTTCCCCCCGGTCAAAAGGGCCATCTGAAAAAAGTGTAAAATCCAGAAAGGCAGGACAGGCCATGGAGAACTGGGAGCCTTGTTATGCTGATGGGTGGGATGTAAATTGCCAACAACCACTCGGGAGAAGTGTATGGTGTTTCCTGAAACATCTAAAAAACAAAGCAACAGAGCCTAGGTCACTGCCACTTATGGTCCTATAGTTTAGGGAAATTAAAATCAAAAAGACACAGCCACCCCAAAGTTTGGAACGGCTCTGTTTACAAGAACCTCGTTTACAGTACAAGTTCAACATCGCAGAAAGTGAAAAATGGATAAAGAAGTTGTGGTATTTACTTACAAAGCAATATCACTCAGCAATGAAATCTGTGTCATCAGGCCCTTAGCAGCACAATGAGTGGATTCAGGTGTGATGATTCTAACTGAAGTAAGTCACACAGAAAAAGAAACATCATAAGATATCAGTAATACACGGAATGTAAACTTGGCTACACAGGAACTGAATTACAGAACAGAACAGGGTCTCAAATTTAGAAAACCAACTTATGCTTGCTTAAGGGTAAAGGTGAGTTGGGGTGCTGCATAAAACCAGAGATTGAAATGAGCACAGATAAAGTTCCTTAAGTCAAATATGGAATAGACAAGAGCTACTCCTTGCTCAACGAAATGGACTCAACACCGCATATTAAACGCCTAAGAATGTACCTGACTAGTAAGTATCTTAAAACCTATGGATTGCTATGTCTCCGAAAGAGAATCAAGCATGTGTACAGGGGCATAAACGCAGCAGTGATAGGATTGGAGAGGTTCGGTGAGCAAATGAAGACCCTTTGAAGTCATATTGCATGGTACCCATTACACGGGTCTTAACTCTCCAGGTTTAAGGTATTCTTCCTTCAGCTAAAACATGCATGTGGAACCCAAGTATGATCAACCATGTGAACGGGAGACGTGTTCAAATATGTCTCAGTTTTCCTCCCCTGGTACTCGGGTGCAACATTCCAGACACTTTACTAACACTCTCCCCACTTGGAGAGTCAGCGCCTTTAACCTCCTGTTTGGCCCAGTTTGCAATTTCTGCGGAAGATGAACAGGAATAGCGAGAACCAATGAGAGGCTAACTGGAGGTGTCTGGACGGGCAAATTTAACTCTCATTTCCCACCATGAAGAGGAAAAAAGCAAAGGCTCAGCGTGCCGTGCCGGAACAAGATTAGGGCCTGAAGCCATCCTGCGGTGTTGCGGCCAGGTCACAAGAAAGCAAGTTGAAGAAAGGAGCTCAGGGGCACTGTAATTCACAAACCTGCAGAGTTATAAATGACAGCTATCGTCCAAAAATAGACTGAAGTAAGGCTGCCAAGAGGACTTGAAAGCGGGGCAGAATTGCAGGAAACCGATTTCAGGAGGTAGACTGGAATTGCATTGAAAGCATAGGAAAAGAGGCAGAACGTCCACAATGATGCACTTGGCCAAAAAGGGCGTATGCGTTTTTTCCTGAATATATTCAGGAAAAAACGCATACGCCCTTTTTGGCCAACCAAGCAAGCTTGCAAAGGAAATCTGCACTACAATGAAGTCTCACTTCCCCCCGGTCAAAAGGGCCATCTGAAAAAAGTGTAAAATCCAGAAAGGCAGGACAGGCCATGGAGAACTGGGAGCCTTGTTATGCTGATGGGCGGGATGTAAATTGCCAACAACCACTCGGGAGAAGTGTATGGTGTTTCCTGAAACATCTAAAAAACAAAGCAACAGAACCTAGGGCACTTCCACTTATGGTCCTATAGCTTAGGGAAATTAAAATCAAAAAGACACAGCCACCCCAAAGTTTGGAACGGCTCTGTTTACAAGAACCTCGTTTACAGTACAAGTTCAACATCGCAGAAAGTGAAAAATGGATAAAGAAGTTGTGGTATTTACTTACAAAGCAATATCACTCAGCAATAAAAAATCTGTGTCATCAGGCCCTTAGCAGCACAATGAGTGGATTCAGGTATGATGATTCTAACTGAAGTAAGTCACACAGAAAAAGAAACATCATAAGATATCAGTAATACACGGAATGTAAACTTGGCTACACAGGAACTGAATTACAGAACAGAACAGGGTCTCAAATTTAGAAAACCAACGTATTCTTGCTTAAGGGTAAAGATGAGTTGGGGTGCTGCATAAAACCAGAGATTGAAATGAGCACAGATAAAGTTTCTTAAGTCAAATATGGAATAGACAAGAGCTACTCCTTGCTCAACGAAATGGACTCAACACCCCATATTAAACGCCTAAGAATGTACCTGACTAGTAAGTATCGTAAAACCTATGGATTGCTATGTCTCCGAAAGAGAATCAAGCATGTGTACAGGGGCATAAACGCAGCAGTGATAAGATTGGAGAGGTTCGGTGAGCAAATGAAGACCCTTTGAAGTCATATTGCATGGTACCCATTACACGGGTCTTAACTCTCCAGGTTTAAGGTATTCTTCCTTCAGCTAAAACATGCATGTGGAACCGAAGTATGATCAACCATGTGAACGGGAGACGTGTTCAAATATGTCTCAGTTTTCCTCCCCTGGTACTCGGGTGCAACATTCCAGACGCTTTACTAACACTCTCCCCACTTGGAGAGTCAGCGCCTTTAACCTCCTGTTTGGCCCAGTTTGCAATTTCTGCGCAAGATGAACAGGAATAGCGAGAACCAATGAGAGACTAGCTGGAGGTGTCTGGACGGGCAAATTTAACTCTCATTTCCCACCAGGAAGAGGAAATAACCAAAGGCTCAGCGTGCCGTGCCGGAACCAGATTAGGGCCTGAAGCCATCCTGCGGTGTTGCGGCCAGGTCACAAGAAAGCGAGTTGAAGAAAGGAGCTCAGGGGCACTGTAATTCACAAACCTGCAGAGTTATAAATGACAGCTATCGTCCAAAAATAGACTGAAGTAAGGCTGCCAAGAGGACTTGAAAGCGGGGCAGAATTGCAGGAAACCGATTTCAGGAGGTAGACTGGAATTGCATTGAAAGCATAGGAAAAGAGGCAGAACGTCCACAATGATGCACTTGGCCAAAAAGGGCGTATGCGTTTTTTCCTGAATATATTCAGGAAAAAACGCATACGCCCTTTTTGGCCAACCAAGCAAGCTTGCAAAGGAAATCTGCACTACAGTGAAGTCTCACTTCCCCCCGGTCAAAAGGGCCATCTGAAAAAAGTGTAAAATCCAGAAAGGCAAGACAGGCCATGGAGAACTGGGAGCCTTGTTATGCTGATGGGCGGGATGTAAATTGCCAACAACCACTCGGGAGAAGTGTATGGTGTTTCCTGAAACATCTAAAAAACAAAGCACCAAAGCCTAGGGCACTTCCACTTATGGTCCTATAGCTTAGGGAAATTAAAATCAAAAAGACACAGCCACCCCAAAGTTTGGGACGCCTCCGTTTACAAGAACCTCGTTTACCGTACAAGTTCAATATCACAGAAAGTGAAAAATGGATAAAGAACTTGTGGTACTTACGTACAATGCAGTATCACTCAGCAGTGAAATCTATGTCATCAGGCCCGTAGCAGCATAATGAGTGGATTCAGGTACGATGATTCTAACTGAAATAAGTCACACAGAAAAAGAAACATCATAAGATATCACTAATACACGGAATGTAAACTTGGCTACACAGGAACTGCATTCCAAAACAGAACAGGGTCTCAAATTTAGAAAACCAACTTATGCTTGCTTAAGGGTAAAGGTGAGTTGAGCTGCTGCATAAAACCAGAGATTGAAATGAGCACAGATAAAGTTCCTTAAGCCAAATATGGAATAGACAAGAGCTACTCCTTGCTCAACGAAATGGACTCAACACCCCATATTAAACGCCTAAGAATGTACCTGACTAGTAAGTATCTTAAAACCTATGGATTGCTATGTCTCCGAAAGAGAATCAAGCGTGTGTACAGATGAATAAACGCAGCAGTGATAGGATTGGAGAGGTTCGGTGAGCAAATGAAGACCCTTTGAAGTCATATTGCATGGTAACCATTCCACGGGTCTCAACTCTCCAGGTTTAAGGTATTCTTCCTTCAGCTAAAACATGCATGTGGAACCCAAGTATGATCAACCATGTGAACGGGAGACGTGTTCAAATATGTCTCAGTTTTCCTCCCCTGGTACTCGGGTGCAACATTCCAGACGCTTTACTAACACTCTCCCCACTTGGAGAGTCACCGCCTTTAACCTCCTGTTTGGCCCAGTTTGCAATTTCTGCGGAAGATGAACAGGAATAGCGAGAACCAATGAGAGACTAGCTGGAGGTGTCTGGACGGGCAAATTTAACTCTCATTTCCCACCAGGAAGAGGAAATAACCAAAGGATCAGCGTGCCGTGCCGGAATCAGATTAGGGCCTGAAGCCATCCTGCGGTGTTGCGGCCAGGTCACAAGAAAGCGAGTTGAAGAAAGGAGCTCTGGGGCACTGTAATTCACAAACCTGCAGAGTTATAAATGACAGCTATCGTCCAAAAATAGACTGAAGTAAGGCTGCCAAGAGGACTTGAAAGCGGGGCAGAATTGCAGGAAACCGATTTCAGGAGGTAGACTGGAATTGCATTGAAAGCATAGGAAAAGAGGCAGAACGTCCACAATGATGCACTTGGCCAAAAAGGGCGTATGCGTTTTTTCCTGAATATATTCAGGAAAAAACGCATACGCCCTTTTTGGCCAACCAAGCAAGCTTGCAAAGGAAATCTGCACTACAATGAAGTCTCACTTCCCCCCGGTCAAAAGGGCCATCTGAAAAAAGTGTAAAATCCAGAAAGGCAGGACAGGCCATGGAGAACTGGGAGCCTTGTTATGCTGATGGGCGGGATGTAAATTGCCAACAACCACTCGGGAGAAGTGTATGGTGTTTCCTGAAACATCTAAAAAACAAAGCAACAGAGCCTAGGGCACTGCCACTTATGGTCCTATAGCTTAGGGAAATTAAAATCAAAAAGACACAGCCACCCCAAAGTTTGGGACGCCTCTGTTTACAAGAACCTCGTTTACAGTACAAGTTCAACATCGCAGAAAGTGAAAAATGGATAAAGAAGTTGTGGTATTTACTTACAAAGCAATATCACTCAGCAATGAAATCTGTGTCATCAGGCCCTTAGCAGCACAATGAGTGGATTCAGGTATGATGATTCTAACTGAAGTAAGTCACACAGAAAAAGAAACATCATAAGATATCAGTAATACACGGAATGTAAACTTGGCTACACAGGAACTGAATTACAGAACAGAACAGGGTCTCAAATTTAGAAAACCAACTTATGCTTGCTTAAGGGTAAAGGTGAGTTGGGGTGCTGCATAAAACCAGAGATTGAAATGAGCACAGATAAAGTTCCTTAAGTCAAATATGGAATAGACAAGAGCTACTCCTTGCTCAACGAAATGGACTCAACACCGCATATTAAACGCCTAAGAATGTACCTGACTAGTAAGTATCTTAAAACCTATGGATTGCTATGTCTCCGAAAGAGAATCAAGCATGTGCACAGGGGCATAAACGCAGCAGTGATAGGATTGGAGAGGTTCGGTGAGCAAATGAAGACCCTTTGAAGTCATATTGCATGGTACCCATTACACGGGTCTTAACTCTCCAGGTTTAAGGTATTCTTCCTTCAGCTAAAACATGCATGTGGAACCCAAGTATGATCAACCATGTGAACGGGAGACGTGTTCAAATATGTCTCAGTTTTCCTCCCCTGGTACTCGGGTGCAACATTCCAGACGCTTTACTAACACTCTCCCCACTTGGAGAGTCAGCGCCTTTAACCTCCTGTTTGGCCCAGTTTGCAATTTCTGCGCAAGATGAACAGGAATAGCGAGAACCAATGAGAGACTAGCTGGAGGTGTCTGGACGGGCAAATTTAACTCTCATTTCCCACCAGGAAGAGGAAATAACCAAAGGATCAGCGTGCCGTGCCGGAATCAGATTAGGGCCTGAAGCCATCCTGCGGTGTTGCGGCCAGGTCACAAGAAAGCGAGTTGAAGAAAGGAGCTCTGGGGCACTGTAATTCACAAACCTGCAGAGTTATAAATGATAGCTATCGTCCAAAAATAGACTGAAGTAAGGCTGCCAAGAGGACTTGAAAGTGGGGCAGAATTGCAGGAAACCGATTTCAGGAGGTAGACTGGAATTGCATTGAAAGCATAGGAAAAGAGGCAGAACGTCCACAATGATGCACTTGGTCAAAAAGGGCGTATGCGTTTTTTCCTGAATATATTCAGGAAAAAACGCATACGCCCTTTTTGGCCAACCAAGCAAGCTTGCAAAGGAAATCTGCACTACAATGAAGTCTCACTTCCCCCCGGTCAAAAGGGCCATCTGAAAAAAGTGTAAAATCCAGAAAGGCAGGACAGGCCATGGAGAACTGGGAGCCTTGTTATGCTGATGGGCGGGATGTAAATTGCCAACAACCACTCGGGAGAAGTGTATGGTGTTTCCTGAAACATCTAAAAAACAAAGCAACAGAGCCTAGGGCACTGCCACTTATGGTCCTATAGCTTAGGGAAATTAAAATCAAAAAGACACAGCCACCCCAAAGTTTGGGACGCCTCTGTTTACAAGAACCTCGTTTACAGTACAAGTTCAACATCGCAAAAAGTGAAAAATGGATAAAGAAGTTGTGGTATTTACTTACAAAGCAATATCACTCAGCAATGAAATCTGTGTCATCAGGCCCTTAGCAGCACAATGAGTGGATTCAGGTATGATGATTCTAACTGAAGTAAGTCACACAGAAAAAGAAACATCATAAGATATCAGTAATACACGGAATGGAAACTTGGCTACACAGGAACTGAATTACAGAACAGAACAGGGTCTCAAATTTAGAAAACCAACTTATGCTTGCTTAAGGGTAAAGGTGAGTTGGGGTGCTGCATAAAACCAGAGATTGAAATGAGCACAGATAAAGTTCCTTAAGTCAAATATGGAATAGACAAGAGCTACTCCTTGCTCAACGAAATGGACTCAACACCGCATATTAAACCCCTAAGAATGTACCTGACTAGTAAGTATCTTAAAACCTATGGATTGCTATGTCTCCGAAAGAGAATCAAGCATGTGTACAGGGGCATAAACGCAGCAGTGATAGGATTGGAGAGGTTCGGTGAGCAAATGAAGACCCTTTGAAGTCATATTGCATGGTACCCATTACACGGGTCTTAACTCTCCAGGTTTAAGGTATTCTTCCTTCAGCTAAAACATGCATGTGGAACCCAAGTATGATCAACCATGTGAACGGGAGACGTGTTCAAATATGTCTCAGTTTTCCTCCCCTGGTACTCGGGTGCAACATTCCAGACGCTTTACTAACACTCTCCCCACTTGGAGAGTCACCGCCTTTAACCTCCTGTTTGGCCCAGTTTGCAATTTCTGCGGAAGATGAACAGGAATAGCGAGAACCAATGAGAGACTAGCTGGAGGTGTCTGGACGGGCAAATTTAACTCTCATTTCCCACCAGGAAGAGGAAATAACCAAAGGATCAGCGTGCCGTGCTGGAATCAGATTAGGGCCTGAAGCCATCCTGTGGTGTTGCGGCCAGGTCACAAGAAAGCGAGTTGAAGAAAGGAGCTCTGGGGCACTGTAATTCACAAACCTGCAGAGTTATAAATGACAGCTATCGTCCAAAAATAGACTGAAGTAAGGCTGCCAAGAGGACTTGAAAGCGGGGCAGAATTGCAGGAAACCGATTTCAGGAGGTAGACTGGAATTGCATTGAAAGCATAGGAAAAGAGGCAGAACGTCCACAATGATGCACTTGGCCAAAAAGGGCGTATGCGTTTTTTCCTGAATATATTCAGGAAAAAACGCATACGCCCTTTTTGGCCAACCAAGCAAGCTTGCAAAGGAAATCTGCACTACAATGAAGTTTCACTTCCCCCCAGTGAAAAGGGCCATCTGAAAAAAGTGTAAAATCCAGAAAGGCAGGACAGGCCATGGAGAACTGGGAGCCTTGTTATGCTGATGGGCGGGATGTAAATTGCCAACAGACACTCGGGAGAAGTGTATGGTGTTTCCTGAAACATCTAAAAAACAAAGCAACAGAGCCTAGGGCACTTCCACTTATGGTCCTATAGCTTAGGGAAATTAAAATCAAAAAGACACAGCCACCCCAAAGTTTGGGACGCCTCTGTTTACAAGAACCTCGTTTACAGTACAAGTTCAACATCGCAGAAAGTGAAAAATGGATAAAGAAGTTGTGGTATTTACTTACAAAGCAATATCACTCAGCAATGAAATCTATGTCATCAGGCCCTTAGCATCACAATGAGTGGATTCAGGTATGATGATTGTAACTGAAATAAGTCACACAGAAAAAGAAACATCATAAGATATCAGTAATACACGGAATGTAAACTTGGCTACACAGGAACTGAATTACAGAACAGAACAGGGTCTCAAATTTAGAAAACCAACTTATGCTTGCTTAAGGGGAAAGGTGAGTTGGGGTGCTACATAAAACCAGAGATTGAAATGAGCACAGATAAAGTTCCTTAAGTCAAATATGGAATAGACAAGAGCTACTCCTTGCTCAACGAAATGGACTCAACACCGCATATTAAACGCCTAAGAATGTACCTGACTAGTAAGTATCTTAAAACCTATGGATTGCTATGTCTCCAAAAGAGAATCAAGCATGTATGCAGAGGCATAAACGCAGCAGTGATAGGATTGGAGAGGTTCGGTGAGCAAAGGAAGACCCTTTGAAGTCATATTGCATGGTACACATTACACGGGTCTCAACTCTCCAGGTTTAAGGTATTCTTCCTTCAGCTAAAACATGCATGTGGAACCCAAGTATGATCAACCATGTGAACGGGAGACGTGTTCAAATATGTCTCAGTTTTCCTCCCCTGGTACTCGGGTGCAACATTCCAGACGCTTTACTAACACTCTCCCCACTTGGAGAGTCAGCGCCTTTAACCTCCTGTTTGGCCCAGTTTGCAATTTCTGCGGAAGATGAACAGGAATAGTGAGAACCAATGAGAGGCTATCTGGAGGTGTCTGGACGGGCAAATTTAACTCTCATTTCCCACCAGGAGGAGGAAACAACCAAAGGCTCAGCGTGCCGTACCGGAACCAGATTAGGGCCTGAAGCCATCCTGCGGTGTTGCGGCCAGCTCAAAAGAAAGCGAGTTGAAGAAAGGAGCTCAGGGGCACTGTAATTCACAAACCTGCAGAGTTATAAATGACAGCTATCGTCCAAAAATAGACTGAAGTAAGGCTGCCAAGAGGACTTGAAAGCGGGGCAGAATTGCAGGAAACCGATTTCAGGAGGTAGACTGGAATTGCATTGAAAGCATAGGAAAAGAGGCAGAACGTCCACAATGATGCACTTGGCCAAAAAGGGCGTATGCGTTTTTTCCTGAATATATTCAGGAAAAAACGCATACGCCCTTTTTGGCCAACCAAGCAAGCTTGCAAAGGAAATCTGCACTACAATGAAGTCTCACTTCCCCCCGGTCAAAAGGGCCATCTGAAAAAAGTGTAAAATCCAGAAAGGCAGGACAGGCCATGGAGAACTGGGAGCCTTGTTATGCTGATGGGCGGGATGTAAATTGCCAACAGACACTCGGGAGAAGTGTATGGTGTTTCCTGAAACATCTAAAAAACAAACCAACAGAAACTAGGGCACTTCCACTTATGGTCCTATAGCTTAGGGAAATTAAAATCAAAAAAACACAGCCACCCCAAAGTTTGGGACGCCTCTGTTTACAAGAACCTCGTTTACAGTACAAGTTCAACATCGCAGAAAGTGAAAAATGGATAAAGAAGTTGTGGTATTTACTTACAAAGCAATATCACTCAGCAATGAAATCTGTGTCATCAGGCCCTTAGCAGCACAATGAGTGGATTCAGGTATGATGATTCTAACTGAAGTAAGTCACACAGAAAAAGAAACATCATAAGATATCAGTAATACACGGAATGTAAACTTGGCTACACAGGAACTGAATTACAGAACAGAACAGGGTCTCAAATTTAGAAAACCAACTTATGCTTGCTTAAGGGTAAAGATGAGTTGGGGTGCTGCATAAAACCAGAGATTGAAATGAGCACAGATAAAGTTCCTTAAGTCAAATATGGAATAGACAAGAGCTACTCCTTGCTCAACGAAATGGACTCAACACCCCATATTAAACGCCTAAGAATGTACCTGACTAGTAAGTATCTTAAAACCTATGGATTGCTATGTCTCCGAAAGAGAATCAAGCGTGTGTACAGATGAATAAACGCAGCAGTGATAGGATTGGAGAGGTTCGGTGAGCAAATGAAGACCCTTTGAAGTCATATTGCATGGTACCCATTCCACGGGTCTCAACTCTCCAGGTTTAAGGTATTCTTCCTTCAGCTAAAACATGCATGTGGAACCCAGAGTATGATCAACCATGTGAACGGGAGACGTGTTCAAATATGTCTCAGTTTTCCTCCCCTGGTACTCGGGTGCAACATTCCAGACGCTTTACTAACACTCTCCCGACTTGGAGAGTCAGTCCCTTTAACCTCCTGATTGGCCCAGTTTGCAATTTCTGCGGAAGATGAACAGGAATAGCGAGAACCAATGAGAGGCTAGCTGGAGGTGTCTGGACGGGCAAATTTAACTCTCATTTCCCACCAGGAAGAGGAATTAACCAAAGGCTCAGCATGCCGGGCCGGAACCAGATTAGGGCCTGAAGCCATCCTGCGGTGTTGCGGCCAGGTCACAAGAAAGCGAGTTGAAGAAAGGAGCTCAGGGGCACTGTAATTCACAAACCTGCAGAGTTATAAATGACAGCTATCGTCCAAAAATAGACTGAAGTAAGGCTGCCAAGAGGACTTGAAAGCGGGGCAGAATTGCAGGAAACCGATTTCAGGAGGTAGACTGGAATTGCATTGAAAGCATAGGAAAAGAGGCAGAACGTCCACAATGATGCACTTGGCCAAAAAGGGCGTATGCGTTTTTTCCTGAATATATTCAGGAAAAAACGCATACGCCCTTTTTGGCCAACCAAGCAAGCTTGCAAAGGAAATCTGCACTACAATGAAGTCTCACTTCCCCCCGGTCAAAAGGGCCATCTGAAAAAAGTGTAAAATCCAGAAAGGCAGGACAGGCCATGGAGAATTGGGAGCCTTGTTATGGTGATGGGCGGGATGTAAATTGCCAACAACCACTCGGGAGAAGTGTATGGTGTTTCCTGAAACATCTAAAAAACAAAGCAACAGAACCTAGGGCACTTCCACTTATGGTCCTATAGCTTAGGGAAATTAAAATCAAAAAGACACAGCCACCCCAAAGTTTGGAACAGCTCTGTTTACAAGAACCTCGTTTACAGTACAAGTTCAACATCGCAGAAAGTGAAAAATGGATAAAGAAGTTGTGGTATTTACTTACAAAGCAATATCACTCAGCAATGAAATCTGTGTCATCAGGCCCTCAGCAGCACAATGAGTGGATTCAGGTATGATGATTCTAACTGAAATAAGTCACACAGAAAAAGAAACATCATAAGATATCAGTAATACACGGAATGTAAACTTGGCTACACAGGAACTGAATTACAGAACAGAACAGGGTCTCAAATTTAGAAAACCAACTTATGCTTGCTTAAGGGTAAAGGTGAGTTGGGGTGCTGCATAAAACCAGAGATTGAAATGAGCACAGATAAAGTTCCTTAAGCCAAATATGAAATAGACAAGAGCTACTCCTTGCTCAATGAAATGGACTCAACACCGCATATTAAACGCCTAAGAATGTACCTGACTAGTAAGTATCTTAAAACCTATGGATTGCTATGTCTCCGAAAGCGAATCAAGCATGTGTACAGGGGCATAAACGCAGCAGTGATAGGATTGGAGAGGTTCGGTGAGCAAATGAAGACCCTTTGAAGTCATATTGCATGGTACCCATTCCACGGGTTTCAACTACCCAGGTTTAAGGTATTCTTCCTTCAGCTAAAACATGCATGTGGAACCTAGAGTATCATCAACCATGTGATCGGGAGACGTGTTCAAATATGTCTCAGTTTTCCTCCCCTGGTACTCGGGTGCAACATTCCAGACGCTTTACTAACACTCTCCCCACTGGGAGAGTCAGTCCCTTTAACCTCCTGTTTGGCCCAGTTTGCAATTTCTGTGGAAGATGAACAGGAATAGCGAGAACCAATGAGAGGCTAGCTGGAGGTGTCTGGACGGGCAAATTTAACTCTCATTTCCCACCAGGAAGAGGAATTAACCAAAGGCTCAGCATGCCGGGCCGGAACCAGATTAGGGCCTGAAGCCATCCTGCGGTGTTGCGGCCAGGTCACAAGAAAGCGAGTTGAAGAAAGGAGCTCAGGGGCACTGTAATTCACAAACCTGCAGAGTTATAAATGACAGCTATCGTCCAAAAATAGACTGAAGTAAGGCTGCCAAGAGGACTTGAAAGCGGGGCAGAATTGCAGGAAACCGATTTCAGGAGGTAGACTGGAATTGCATTGAAAGCATAGGAAAAGAGGCAGAACGTCCAAAATGATGCACTTGGCCAAAAGGTGCGTATGCGTTTTTTCCTGAATATATTCAGGAAAAAACGCATACGCCCTTTTTGGCCAACCAAGCAAGCTTGCAAAGGAAATCTGCACTACAATGAAGTCTCACTTCCCCCCAGTCAAAAGGGCCATCTGAAAAAAGTGTAAAATCCAGAAAGGCAGGACAGGCCATGGAGAACTGGGAGCCTTGTTATGCTGATGGGCGGGATGTAAATTGCCAACAGACACTCGGGAGAAGTGTATGGTGTTTCCTGAAACATCTAAAAAACAAAGCAACAGAGCCTAGGGCACTGCCACTTATGGTCCTATAGCTTAGGGAAATTAAAATCAAAAAGACACAGCCACCCCAAAGTTTGGGACGCCTCTGTTTACAAGAACCTCGTTTACAGTACAAGTTCAACATCGCAGAAAGTGAAAAATGGATAAAGAAGTTGTGGTATTTACTTACAAAGCAATATCACTCAGCAATGAAATCTATGTCATCAGGCCCTTAGCATCACAATGAGTGGATTCAGGTATGATGATTCTAACTGAAATAAGTCACACAGAAAAAGAAACATCATAAAATATCAGTAATACACGGAATGTAAACTTGGCTACACAGGAACTGAATTACAGAACAGAACAGGGTCTAAAATTTAGAAAACTAACTTATGCTTGCTTAAGGGTAAAGGTGAGTTGGGGTGCTGCATAAAACCAGAGATTGAAATGAGCACAGATAAAGTTCCTTAAGTCAAATATGGAATAGACAAGAGCTACTCCTTGCTCAACGAAATGGACTCAACACCGCATATTAAACGCCTAAGAATGTACCTGACTAGTAAGTATCTTAAAACCTATGGATTGCTATGTCTCTGAAAGAGAATCAAGCATGTGTACAGGGGCATAAACACAGCAGTGATAGGATTGGAGAGGTTCGGTGAGCAAATGAAGACCCTTTGAAGTCATATTGCATGGTACCCATTACACGGGTCTCAACTCTCCAGGTTTAAGGTATTCTTCCTTCAGCTAAAACATGCATGTGGAACCCAAGTATGATCAACCATGTGAACGGGAGACGTGTTCAAATATGTCTCAGTTTTCCTCCCCTGGTACTCGGGTGCAACATTCCAGACGCTTTACTAACACTCTCCCCACTTGGAGAGTCAGTGCCTTTAACCTCCTGTTTGGCCCAGTTTGCAATTTCTGCGGAAGATGAACAGGAATAGCGAGAACCAATGAGAGGCTAGCTGGAGGTGTCTGGACGGGCAAATTTAACTCTCATTTCCCACCAGGAAGAGGAAATAACCAAAGGCTCAGCGTGCCGTACCGGAACCAGATTAGGGCCTGAAGCCATCCTGCGGTGTTGCGGCCAGCTCAAAAGAAAGCGAGTTGAAGAAAGGAGCTCAGGGGCACTGTAATTCACAAACCTGCAGAGGTATAAATGACAGCTATCGTCCAAAAATAGACTGAAGTAAGGCTGCCAAGAGGACTTGAAAGCGGGGCAGAATTGCAGGAAACCGATTTCAGGAGGTAGACTGGAATTGCATTGAAAGCATAGGAAAAGAGGCAGAACGTCCACAATGATGCACTTGGCCAAAAAGGGCGTATGCGTTTTTTCCTGAATATATTCAGGAAAAAACGCATACGCCCTTTTTGGCCAACCAAGCAAGCTTGCAAAGGAAATCTGCACTACAATGAAGTCTCACTTCCCCCCGGTCAAAAGGGCCATCTGAAAAAAGTGTAAAATCCAGAAAGGCAGGACAGGCCATGGAGAACTGGGAGCCTTGTTATGCTGATGGGCGGGATGTAAATTGCCAACAACCACTCGGGAGAAGTGTATGGTGTTTCCTGAAACATCTAAAAAACAAAGCAACAGAACCTAGGGCACTTCCACTTATGGTCCTATAGCTTAGGGAAATTAAAATCAAAAAGACACAGCCACCCCAAACTTTGGAATGGCTCTGTTTACAAGAACCTCGTTTACAGTACAAGTTCAACATCGCAGAAAGTGAAAAATGGATAAAGAAGTTGTGGTATTTACTTACAAAGCAATATCACTCAGCAATGAAATCTGTGTCATCAGGCCCTTAGCAGCACAATGAGTGGATTCAGGTATGATGATTCTAACTGAAGTAAGTCACACAGAAAAAGAAACATCATAAGATATCAGTAATACACGGAATGTAAACTTGGCTACACAGGAACTGAATTACAGAACAGAACAGGGTCTCAAATTTAGAAAACCAACTTATGCTTGCTTAAGGGTAAAGGTGAGTTGGGGTGCTGCATAAAACCAGAGATTGAAATGAGCACAGATAAAGTTCCTTAAGTCAAATATGGAATAGACAAGAGCTACTCCTTGCTCAACGAAATGGACTCAACACCGCATATTAAACGCCTAAGAATGTACCTGACTAGTAAGTATCTTAAAACCTATGGATTGCTATGTCTCCGAAAGAGAATCAAGCATGTGTACAGGGGCATAAACGCAGCAGTGATAGGATTGGAGAGGTTCGGTGAGCAAATGAAGACCCTTTGAAGTCATATTGCATGGTACCCATTACACGGGTCTTAACTCTCCAGGTTTAAGGTATTCTTCCTTCAGCTAAAACATGCATGTGGAACCCAAGTATGATCAACCATGTGAACGGGAGACGTGTTGAAATATGTCTCAGTTTTCCTCCCCTGGTACTCGGGTGCAACATTCCAGACGCTTTACTAACACTCTCCCCACTTGGAGAGTCAGCGCCTTTAACCTCCTGTTTGGCCCAGTTTGCAATTTCTGTGGAAGATGAACAGGAATAGCGAGAACCAATGAGAGGCTAACTGGAGGTGTCTGGACGGGCAAATTTAACTCTCATTTCCCACCATGAAGAGGAAATAACCAAAGGCTCAGCGTGCCGTGCCGGAACCAGATTAGGGCCTGAAGCCAGCCTGCGGTGTTGCGGCCAGGTCACAAGAAAGCAAGTTGAAGAAAGGAGCTCAGGGGCACTGTAATTCACAAACCTGCAGAGTTATAAATGACAGCTATCGTCCAAAAATAGACTGAAGTAAGGCTGCCAAGAGGACTTGAATGCGGGGCAGAATTGCAGGAAACCGATTTCAGGAGGTAGACTGGAATTGCATTGAAAGCATAGGAAAAGAGGCAGAACGTCCACAATGATGCACTTGGCCAAAAAGGGCGTATGCGTTTTTTCCTGAATATATTCAGGAAAAAACGCATACGCCCTTTTTGGCCAACCAAGCAAGCTTGCAAAGGAAATCTGCACTACAATGAAGTCTCACTTCCCCCTGGTCAAAAGGGCCATCTGAAAAAAGTGTAAAATCCAGAAAGGCAGGACAGGCCATGGAGAACTGGGAGCCTTGTTATGCTGATGGGCGGGATGTAAATTGCCAACAACCACTCGGGAGAAGTGTATGGTGTTTCCTGAAACATCTAAAAAACAAAGCAACAGAACCTAGGGCACTTCCACTTATGGTCCTATAGCTTAGGGAAATTAAAATCAAAAAGACACAGCCACCCCAAAGTTTGGAACGGCTCTGTTTACAAGAACCTCGTTTACAGTACAAGTTCAACATCGCAGAAAGTGAAAAATGGATAAAGAAGTTGTGGTATTTACTTACAAAGCAATATCACTCAGCAATGAAATCTGTGTCATCAGGCCCTTAGCAGCACAATGAGTGGATTCAGGTATGATGATTCTAACTGAAATAAGTCACACAGAAAAAGAAACATCATAAGATATCAGTAATACACGGAATGTAAACTTGGCTACACAGGAACTGAATTACAGAACAGAACAGGGTCTCAAATTTAGAAAACCAACGTATTCTTGCTTAAGGGTAAAGGTGAGTTGGGGTGCTGCATAAAACCAGAGATTGAAATGAGCACAGATAAAGTTCCTTAAGCCAAATATGGAATAGACAAGAGCTACTCCTTGCTCAACGAAATGGACTCAACACCCCATATTAAACGCCTAAGAATGTACCTGACTAGTAAGTATCTTAAAACCTATGGATTGCTATGTCTCCGAAAGAGAATCAAGCATGTGTACAGGGGCATAAACGCAGCAGTGATAGGATTGGAGAGGTTCGGTGAGCAGATGAAGACCCTTTGAAGTCATATTGCATGGTACCCATTCCACGGGTTTCAACTACCCAGGTTTAAGGTATTCTTCCTTCAGCTAAAACATGCATGTGGAACCTAGAGTATGATCAACCATGTGATCGGGAGACGTGTTCAAATATGTCTCAGTTGTCCTCCCCTGGTACTCGGGTGCAACATTCCAGACGCTTTACTAACACTCTCCCCACTTGGAGAGTCAGTCCCTTTAACCTCCTGTTTGGCCCAGTTTGCAATTTCTGCGGAAGATGAACAGGAATAGCGAGAACCAATGAGAGGCTAGCTGGAGGTGTCTGGACGGGCAAATTTAACTCTCATTTCCCACCAGGAAGAGGAATTAACCAAAGGCTCAGCATGCCGGCCCGGAACCAGATTAGGGCCTGAAGCCATCCTGCGGTGTTGCGGCCAGGTCACAAGAAAGCGAGTTGAAGAAAGGAGCTCAGGGGCACTGTAATTCACAAACCTGCAGAGTTATAAATGACAGCTATCGTCCAAAAATAGACTGAAGTAAGGCTGCCAAGAGGACTTGAAAGCGGGGCAGAATTGCAGGAAACCGATTTCAGGAGGTAGACTGGAATTGCATTGAAAGCATAGGAAAAGAGGCAGAAAGTCCACAATGATGCACTTGGCCAAAAAGGGCGTATGCGTTTTTTCCTGAATATATTCAGGAAAAAACGCATACGCCCTTTTTGGCCAACCAAGCAAGCTTGCAAAGGAAATCTGCACTACAATGAAGTCTCACTTCCCCCCGGTCAAAAGGGCCATCTGAAAAAAGTGTAAAATCCAGAAAGGCAACAGGCCATTGAGAACTGGGAGCCTTGTTATGCTGAAGGGCGGGATGTAAATTGCCAACAGACACTTGGGAGAAGTGTATGGTGTTTCCTGAAACATCTAAAAAACAAAGCAACAGAGCCTAGGGCACTTCCACTTATGGCCCTATAGCTTAGGGAAATTAAAATCAAAAAGACACAGCCACCCCAAAGTTTGGAACGGCTCTGTTTACAAGAACCTCGTTTACAGTACAAGTTCAACATCGCAGAAAGTGAAAAATGGATAAAGAAGTTGTGGTATTTACTTACAAAGCAATATCACTCAGCAATGAAATCTGTGTCATCAGGCCCTTAGCAGCACAATGAGTGGATTCAGGTATGATGATTCTAACTGAAATAAGTCACACAGAAAAAGAAACATCATAAGATATCAGTAATAAGGGGAATGTAAACTTGGCTACACAGGAACTGAATTACAGAACAGAACAGGGTCTCAAATTTAGAAAACCAACTTATGCTTGCTTAAGGGTAAAGGTGAGTTGGGGTGCTGCATAAAACCAGAGATTGAAATGAGCACAGATAAAGTTCCTTAAGTCAAATATGGAATAGACAAGAGCTACTCCTTGCTCAACGAAATGGACTCAACACCGCATATTAAACGCCTAAGAATGTACCTGACTAGTAAGTATCTTAAAACCTATGGATTGCTATGTCTCCGAAAGAGAATCAAGCATGTGTACAGGGGTATAAACGCAGCAGTGATAGGATTGGAGAGGTTCGGTGAGCAAATGAAGACCCTTTGAAGTCATATTGCATGGTACCCATTACACGGGTCTTAACTCTCAAGGTTTAAGGTATTCTTCCTTCAGCTAAAACATGCATGTGGAACCCAAGTATGATCAACCATGTGCACGGGAGACGTGTTGAAATATGTCTCAGTTTTCCTCCCCTGGTACTCGGGTGCAACATTCCAGACGCTTTACTAACACTCTCCCCACTTGGAGAGTCAGCGCCTTTAACCTCCTGTTTGGCCCAGTTTGCAATTTCTGCGGAAGATGAACAGGAATAGCGAGAACCAATGAGAGGCTAACTGGAGGTGTCTGGACGGGCAAATTTAACTCTCATTTCCCACCATGAAGAGGAAATAACCAAAGGCTCAGCGTGCCGTGCCGGAACCAGATTAGGGCCTGAAGCCAGCCTGCGGTGTTGCGGCCAGGTCACAAGAAAGCAAGTTGAAGAAAGGAGCTCAGGGGCACTGTAATTCACAAACCTGCAGAGTTATAAATGACAGCTATCGTCCAAAAATAGACTGAAGTAAGGCTGCCAAGAGGACTTGAATGCGGGGCAGAATTGCAGGAAACCGATTTCAGGAGGTAGACTGGAATTGCATTGAAAGCATAGGAAAAGAGGCAGAACGTCCACAATGATGCACTTGGCCAAAAAGGGCGTATGCGTTTTTTCCTGAATATATTCAGGAAAAAACGCATACGCCCTTTTTGGCCAACCAAGCAAGCTTGCAAAGGAAATCTGCACTACAATGAAGTCTCACTTCCCCCCGGTCAAAAGGGCCATCTGAAAAAAGTGTAAAATCCAGAAAGGCAGGACAGGCCATGGAGAACTGGGAGCCTTGTTATGCTGATGGGCGGGATGTAAATTGCCAACAACCACTCGGGAGAAGTGTATGGTGTTTCCTGAAACATCTAAAAAACAAAGCAACAGAACCTAGGGCACTTCCACTTATGGTCCTATAGCTTAGGGAAATTAAAATCAAAAAGACACAGCCACCCCAAAGTTTGGGACGCCTCTGTTTACAAGAACCTCGTTTACAGTACAAGTTCAACATCGCAGAAAGTGAAAAATGGATAAAGAAGTTGTGGTATTTACTTACAAAGCAATATCACTCAGCAATGAAATCTGTGTCATCAGGCCCTTAGCAGCACAATGAGTGGATTCAGGTATGATGATTCTAACTGAAATAAGTCACACAGAAAAAGAAACATCATAAGATATCAGTAATACACGGAATGTAAACTTGGCTACACAGGAACTGAATTACAGAACAGAACAGGGTCTCAAATTTAGAAAATCAACGTATTCTTGCTTAAGGGTAAAGGTGAGTTGGGGTGCTGCATAAAACCAGAGATTGAAATGAGCACAGATAAAGTTCCTTAAGCCAAATATGGAATAGACAAGAGCTACTCCTTGCTCAACGAAATGGACTGAACACCCCATATTAAACGCCTAAGAATGTACCTGACTAGTAAGTATCTTAAAGCCTATGCATTGCTATGTCTCCGAAAGAGAATCAAGCATGTGTACAGGGGCATAAACGCAGCAGTGATAGGATTGGAGAGGTTCGGTGAGCAGATGAAGACCCTTTGAAGTCATATTGCATGGTACCCATTCCACGGGTTTCAACTACCCAGGTTTAAGGTATTCTTCCTTCAGCTAAAACATGCATGTGGAACCTAGAGTATGATCAACCATGTGATCGGGAGACGTGTTCAAATATGTCTCAGTTTTCCTCCCCTGGTACTCGGGTGCAACATTCCAGACGCTTTACTAACACTCTCCCCACTTGGAGAGTCAGTCCCTTTAACCTCCTGTTTGGCCCAGTTTGCAATTTCTGCGGAAGATGAACAGGAATAGCGAGAACCAATGAGAGGCTAGCTGGAGGTGTCTGGACGGGCAAATTTAACTCTCATTTCCCACCAGGAAGAGGAATTAACCAAAGGTTCCGCATGCCGGCCCGGAACCAGATTAGGGCCTGAAGCCATCCTGCGGTGTTGCGGCCAGGTCACAAGAAAGCGAGTTGAAGAAAGGAGCTCAGGGGCACTGTAATTCACAAACCTGCAGAGTTATAAATGACAGCTATCGTCCAAAAATAGACTGAAGTAAGGCTGCCAAGAGGACTTGAAAGCGGGGCAGAATTGCAGGAAACCGATTTCAGGAGGTAGACTGGAATTGCATTGAAAGCATAGGAAAAGAGGCAGAAAGTCCACAATGATGCACTTGGCCAAAAAGTGCGTATGCGTTTTCTCCTGAATATATTCAGGAAAAAACGCATACGTGCTTTTTGGCCAACCAAGCAAGCTTGCAAAGGAAATCTGCACTACAATGAAGTCTCACTTCCCCCCGGTCAAAAGGGCCATCTGAAAAAAGTGTAAAATCCAGAAAGGCAACAGGCCATTGAGAACTGGGAGCCTTGTAATGCTGAAGGGCGGGATGTAAATTGCCAACAGACACTTGGGAGAAGTGTATGGTGTTTCCTGAAACATCTAAAAAACAAAGCAACAGAGCCTAGGGCACTTCCACTTATGGCCCTATAGCTTAGGGAAATTAAAATCAAAAAGACACAGCCACCCCAAAGTTTGGAACGGCTCTGTTTACAAGAACCTCGTTTACAGTACAAGTTCAACATCGCAGAAAGTGAAAAATGGATAAAGAAGTTGTGGTATTTACTTACAAAGCAATATCACTCAGCAATGAAATCTGTGTCATCAGGCCCTTAGCAGCACAATGAGTGGATTCAGGTATGATGATTCTAACTGAAATAAGTCACACAGAAAAAGAAACATCATAAGATATCAGTAATACACGGAATGTAAACTTGACTACACAGGAACTGAATTACAGAACAGAACAGGGTCTCAAATTTAGAAAACCAACTTATGCTTGCTTAAGGGTAAAGGTGAGTTGGGGTGCTGCATAAAACCAGAGATTGAAATGAGCACAGAAAAAGTTCCTTAAGTCAAATATGGAATAGACAAGAGCTACTCCTTGCTCAACGAAATGGACTCAACACCGCATATTAAACGCCTAAGAATGTACCTGACTAGTAAGTATCGTAAAACCTATGGATTGCTATGTCTCCAAAAGAGAATCAAGCATGTGTGCAGAGGCATAAACGCAGCAGTGATAGGATTGGAGAGGTTCGGTGAGCAAATGAAGACCCTTTGAAGTCATATTGCATGGTACCCATTACACGGGTCTCAACTCTCCAGGTTTAAGGTATTCTTCCTTCAGCTAAAACATGCATGTGGAACCCAAGTATGATCAACCATGTGAACGGGAGACGTGTTCAAATATGTCTCAGTTTTCCTCCCCTGGTACTCGGGTGCAACATTCCAGACGCTTTACTAACACTCTCCCCACTTGGAGAGTCAGCGCCTTTAACCTCCTGTTTGGCTCAGTTTGCAATTTCTGCGGAAGATGAACAGGAATAGCGAGAACCAATGAGAGGCTAGCTGGAGGTGTCTGGACGGGCAAATTTAACTCTCATTTCCCACCAGGAAGAGGAAATAACCAAAGGCTCAGCGTGCCGTACCGGAACCAGATTAGGGCCTGAAGCCATCCTGCGGTGTTGCGGCCAGCTCAAAAGAAAGCGAGTTGAAGAAAGGAGCTCAGGGGCACTGTAATTCACAAACCTGCAGAGTTATAAATGACAGCTATCGTCCAAAAATAGACTGAAGTAAGGCTGCCAAGAGGACTTGAAAGCGGGGCAGAATTGCAGGAAACCGATTTCAGGAGGTAGACTGGAATTGCATTGAAAGCATAGGAAAAGAGGCAGAACGTCCACAATGATGCACTTGGCCAAAAAGGGCGTATGCGTTTTTTCCTGAATATATTCAGGTAAAAACGCATACGCCCTTTTTGGCCAACCAAGCAAGCTTGCAAAGGAAATCTGCACTACAATGAAGTCTCACTTCCCCCCGGTCAAAAGGGCCATCTGAAAAAAGTGTAAAATCCAGAAAGGCAGGACAGGCCATGGAGAACTGGGAGCCTTGTTATGCTGATGGGCGGGATGTAAATTGCCAACAACCACTCGGGAGAAGTGTATGGTGTTTCCTGAAACATCTAAAAAACAAAGCAACAGAACCTAGGGCACTTCCACTTATGGTCCTATAGCTTAGGGAAATTAAAATCAAAAAGACACAGCCACCCCAAAGTTTGGAACGGCTCTGTTTACAAGAACCTCATTTACAGTACAAGTTCAACATCGCAGAAAGTGAAAAATGGAAAAAAGAAGTTGTGGTATTTACTTACAAAGCAATATCACTCAGCAATGAAATCTGTGTCATCAGGCCCTTAGCAGCACAATGAGTGGATTCAGGTATGATGATTCTAACTGAAGTAAGTCACACAGAAAAAGAAACATCATAAGATATCAGTAATACACGGAATGTAAACTTGGCTACACAGGAACTGAATTACAGAACAGAACAGGGTCTCAAATTTAGAAAACCAACTTATGCTTGCTTAAGGGTAAAGATGAGTTGGGGTGCTGCATAATCCAGAGATTGAAATGAGCACAGATAAAGTTCCTTAAGTCAAATATGGAATAGACAAGAGCTACTCCTTGCTCAACGAAATGGACTCAACACCCCATATTAAACGCCTAAGAATGTACCTGACTAGTAAGTATCGTAAAACCTATGGATTGCTATGTCTCCGAAAGAGAATCAAGCATGTGTACAGGGGCATAAACGCAGCAGTGATAGGATTGGAGAGGTTCGGTGAGCAAATGAAGACCCTTTGAAGTCATATTGCATGGTACCCATTACACGGGTCTTAACTCTCCAGGTTTAAGGTATTCTTCCTTCAGCTAAAACATGCATGTGGAACCCAAGTATGATCAACCATGTGAACGGGAGACGTGTTCAAATATGTCTCAGTTTTCCTCCCCTGGTACTCGGGTGCAACATTCCAGACGCTTTACTAACACTCTCCCCACTTGGAGAGTCAGCGCCTTTAACCTCCTGTTTGGCCCAGTTTGCAATTTCTGCGCAAGATGAACAGGAATAGCGAGAACCAATGAGAGACTAGCTGGAGGTGTCTGGACCGGCAAATTTAACTCTCATTTCCCACCAGGAAGAGGAAATAACCAAAGGCTCAGCGTGCCGTGCCGGAACCAGATTAGGGCCTGAAGCCATCCTGCGGTGTTGCGGCCAGGTCACAAGAAAGCGAGTTGAAGAAAGGAGCTCAGGGGCACTGTAATTCACAAACCTGCAGAGTTATAAATGACAGCTATCGTCCAAAAATAGACTGAAGTAAGGCTGCCAAGAGGACTTGAAATCGGGGCAGAAGTGCAGGAAACCGATTTCAGGAGGTAGACTGGAATTGCATTGAAAGCATAGGAAAAGAGGCAGAACGTCCACAATGATGCACTTGGCCAAAAAGGGCGTATGCGTTTTTTCCTGAATATATTCAGGAAAAAACGCATACGCCCTTTTTGGCCAACCAAGCAAGCTTGCAAAGGAAATCTGCACTACAGTGAAGTCTCACTTCCCCCCGGTCAAAAGGGCCATCTGAAAAAAGTGTAAAATCCAGAAAGGCAAGACAGGCCATGGAGAACTGGGAGCCTTGTTATGCTGATGGGCGGGATGTAAATTGCCAACAACCACTCGGGAGAAGTCTATGGTGTTTCCTGAAACATCTAAAAAACAAAGCACCAGAGCCTAGGGCACTTCCACTTATGGTCCTATACCTTAGGGAAATTAAAATCAAAAAGACACAGCCACCCCAAAGTTTGGGACGCCACCGTTTACAAGAACCTCGTTTACCGTACAAGTTCAATATCACAGAAAGTGAAAAATGGATAAAGAACTTGTGGTACTTACGTACAATGCAGTATCACTCAGCAGTGAAATCTATGTCATCAGGCCCGTAGCAGCATAATGAGTGGATTCAGGTACGATGATTCTAACTGAAATAAGTCACACAGAAAAAGAAACATCATAAGATATCACTAATACACGGAATGTAAACTTGGCTACACAGGAACTGCATTCCAAAACAGAACAGGGTCTCAAATTTAGAAAACCAACATATGCTTGCTTAAGGGTAAAGGTGAGTTGGGGTGCTGCATAAAACCAGAGATTGAAATGAGCACAGATAAAGTTCCTTAAGCCAAATATGGAATAGACAAGAGCTACTCCTTGCTCAACGAAATGGACTCAACACCCCATATTAAACGCCTAAGAATGTACCTGACTAGTAAGTATCTTAAAACCTATGGATTGCTATGTCTCCAAAAGAGAATCAAGCGTGTGTACAGGGGCATAAACGCAGCAGTGATAGGATTGGAGAGGTTCGGTGAGCAAATGAAGACCCTTTGAAGTCATATTGCATGGTACCCATTCCACGGGTTTCAACTACCCAGGTTTAAGGTATTCTTCCTTCAGCTAAAACATGCATTTGGAACCTAGAGTATGATCAACCATGTGATCGGGAGACGTGTTCAAATATGTCTCAGTTTTCCTCCCCTGGTACTCGGGTGAAACATTGCAGATGCTTTACTAACACTCTCCCGACTTGGAGAGTCAGTCCCTTTAACCTCCTGTTTGGCCCAGTTTGCAATTTCTGCGGAAGATGAACAGGAATAGCGAGAACAAATGAGAGGCTAGCTGGAGGTGTCTGGACGGGCAAATTTAACTCTCATTTCCCACCAGGAAGAGGAATTAACCAAAGGCTCAGCGTGCCGTGCCGGAACCAGATTAGGGCCTGAAGCCATCCTGCGGTGTTGCGGCCAGCTCAAAAGAAAACGAGTTGAAAAAAGGAGCTCAGGGGCACTGTAATTCACAAACCTGCAGAGTTATAAATGACAGCTATCGTCCAAAAATAGACTGAAGTAAGGCTGCCAAGAGGACTTGAAAACGGGGCAGAATTGCACGAAACCGATTTCAGGAGGTAGACTGGAATTGCATTGAAAGCATAGGAAAAGAGGCAGAACGTCCACAATGATGCACTTGGCCAAAAAGGGCGTATGCGTTTTTTCCTGAATATATTCAGGAAAAAACGCATACGCCCTTTTTGGCCAACCAAGCAAGCTTGCAAAGGAAATCTGCACTACAATGAAGTCTCACTTCCCCCCGGTCAAAAGGGCCATCTGAAAAAAGTGTAAAATCCAGAAAGGCAGGACAGGCCATGGAGAACTGGGAGCCTTGTTATGCTGATGGGCGGGATGTAAATTGCCAACAGACACTCGGGAGAAGTGTATGGTGTTTCCTGAAACATCTAAAAAACAAAGCAACAGAGCCTAGGGCACTGCCACTTATGGTCCTATAGCTTAGGGAAATTAAAATCAAAAAGACACAGCCACCCCAAAGTTTGGGACGCCTCTGTTTACAAGAACCTCATTTACAGTACAAGTTCAACATCGCAGAAAGTGAAAAATGGATAAAGAAGTTGTGGTATTTACTTAAAAAGCAATATCACTCAGCAATGAAATCTGTGTCATCAGGCCCTTAGCAGCACAATGAGTGGATTCAGGTATGATGATTCTAACTGAAGTAAGTCACACAGAAAAAGAAACATCATAAGATATCAGTAATACACGGAATGTAAACTTGGCTACACAGGAACTGAATTACAGAACAGAACAGGGTCTCAAATTTAGAAAACCAACTTATGCTTGCTTAAGGGTAAAGGTGAGTTGGGGTGCTGCATAAAACCAGAGATTGAAATGAGCACAGATAAAGTTCCTTAAGTCAAATATGGAATAGACAAGAGCTACTCCTTGCTCAACGAAATGGACTCAACACCGCATATTAAACGCCTGAGAATGTACCTGACTAGTAAGTATCGTAAAACCTATGGATTGCTATGTCTCAAAAAGAGAATCAAGCATGTGTGCAGAGGCATAAACGCAGCAGTGATAGGATTGGAGAGGTTCGGTGAGCAAATGAAGACCCTTTGAAGTCATATTGCATGGTACCCATTCCACGGGTTTCAACTACCCAGGTTTAAGGTATTCTTCCTTCAGCTAAAACATGCATGTGGAACCTAGAGTATGATCAACCATGTGATCGGGAGACGTGTTCAAATATGTCTCAGTTTTCCTCCCCTGGTACTCGGGTGCAACATTCCAGACGCTTTACTAACACTCTCCCCACTTGGAGAGTCAGTCCCTTTAACCTCCTGTTTGGCCCAGTTTGCAATTTCTGCGGAAGATGAACAGGAATAGCGAGAACCAATGAGAGGCTAGCTGGAGGTGTCTGGACGGGCAAATTTAACTCTCATTTCCCACCAGGAAGAGGAATTAACCAAAGGTTCCGCATGCCGGCCCGGAACCAGATTAGGGCCTGAAGCCATCCTGCGGTGTTGCGGCCAGGTCACAAGAAAGCGAGTTGAAGAAAGGAGCTCAGGGGCACTGTAATTCACAAACCTGCAGAGTTATAAATGACAGCTATCGTCCAAAAATAGACTGAAGTAAGGCTGCCAAGAGGACTTGAAAGCGGGGCAGAATTGCAGGAAACCGATTTCAGGAGGTAGACTGGAATTGCATTGAAAGCATAGGAAAAGAGGCAGAACGTCCACAATGATGCACTTGGCCAAAAAGGGCGTATGCGTTTTTTCCTGAATATATTCAGGAAAAAACGCATACGCCCTTTTTGGCCAACCAAGCAAGCTTGCAAAGGAAATCTGCACTACAATGAAGTCTCACTTCCCCCTGGTCAAAAGGGCCATCTGAAAAAAGTGTAAAATCCAGAAAGGCAGGACAGGCCATGGAGAACTGGGAGCCTTGTTATGCTGATGGGCGGGATGTAAATTGCCAACAACCACTCGGGAGAAGTGTATGGTGTTTCCTGAAACATCTAAAAAACAAACCAACAGAACCTAGGGCACTTCCACTTATGGTCCTATAGCTTAGGGAAATTAAAATCAAAAAGACACAGCCACCCCAAAGTTTGGAACGGCTCTGTTTACAAGAACCTCGTTTACAGTACAAGTTCAACATCGCAGAAAGTGAAAAATGGATAAAGAAGTTGTGGTATTTACTTACAAAGCAATATCACTCAGCAATGAAATCTGTGTCATCAGGCCCTTAGCAGCACAATGAGTGGATTCAGGTATGATGATTCTAACTGAAGTAATTCACACAGAAAAAGAAACATCATAAGATATCAGTAATACACGGAATGTAAACTTGGCTACACAGGAACTGAATTACAGAACAGAACAGGGTCTCAAATTTAGAAAACCAACTTATGCTTGCTTAAGGGTAAAGATGAGTTGGGGTGCTGCATAAAACCAGAGATTGAAATGAGCACAGATAATGTTCCTTAAGTCAAATATGGAATAGACAAGAGCTACTCCTTGCTCAACGAAATGGACTCAACACCCCATATTAAACGCCTAAGAATGTACCTGACTAGTAAGTATCGTAAAACCTATGGATTGCTATGTCTCCGAAAGAGAATCAAGCATGTGTACAGGGGCATAAACGCAGCAGTGATAGGATTGGAGAGGTTCGGTGAGCAAATGAAGACCCTTTGAAGTCATATTGCATGGTACCCATTACACGGGTCTTAACTCTCCAGGTTTAAGGTATTCTTCCTTCAGCTAAAACATGCATGTGGAACCCAAGTATGATCAACCATGTGAACGGGAGACGTGTTCAAATATGTCTCAGTTTTCCTCCCCTGGTACTCGGGTGCAACATTCCAGACGCTTTACTAACACTCTCCCCACTTGGAGAGTCAGCGCCTTTAACCTCCTGTTTGGCCCAGTTTGCAATTTCTGCGGAAGATGAACAGGAATAGCGAGAACCAATGAGAGACTAGCTGGAGGTGTCTGGACCGGCAAATTTAACTCTCATTTCCCACCAGGAAGAGGAAATAACCAAAGGCTCAGTGTGCCGTGCCGGAACCAGATTAGGGCCTGAAGCCATCCTGCGGTGTTGCGGCCAGGTCACAAGAAAGCGAGTTGAAGAAAGGAGCTCAGGGGCACTGTAATTCACAAACCTGCAGAGTTATAAATGACAGCTATCGTCCAAAAATAGACTGAACTAAGGCTGCCAAGAGGACTTGAAAGCGGGGCAGAATTGCAGGAAACCGATTTCAGGAGGTAGACTGGAATTGCATTGAAAGCATAGGAAAAGAGGCAGAACGTCCACAATGATGCACTTGGCCAAAAAGGGCGTATGCGTTTTTTCCTGAATATATTCAGGTAAAAACGCATACGCCCTTTTTGGCCAACCAAGCAAGCTTGCAAAGGAAATCTGCACTACAATGAAGTCTCACTTCCCCCCGGTCAGAAGGGCCATCTGAAAAAAGTGTAAAATCCAGAAAGGCAGGACAGGCCATGGAGAACTGGGAGCCTTGTTATGCTGATGGGCGGGATGTAAATTGCCAACAACCACTCGGGAGAAGTGTATGGTGTTTCCTGAAACATCTAAAAAACAAAGCAACAGAACCTTGGGCACTTCCACTTATGGTCCTATAGCTTAGGGAAATTAAAATCAAAAAGACACAGCCACCCCAAAGTTTGGAACGGCTCTGTTTACAAGAACCTCGTTTACAGTACAAGTTCAACATCGCAGAAAGTGAAAAATGGATAAAGAAGTTGTGGTATTTACTTACAAAGCAATGTCACTCAGCAATGAAATCTGTGTCATCAGGCCCTTAGCAGCACAATGAGTGGATTCAGGTATGATGATTCTAACTGAAGTAAGTCACACAGAAAAAGAAACATCATAAGATATCAGTAATACACGGAATGTAAACTTGGCTACACAGGAACTGAATTACAGAACAGAACAGGGTCTCAAATTTAGAAAACCAACTTATGCTTGCTTAAGGGTAAAGATGAGTTGGGGTGCTGCATAAAACCAGAGATTGAAATGAGCACAGATAAAGTTCCTTAAGTCAAATATGGAATAGACAAGAGCTACTCCTTGCTCAACGAAATGGACTCAACACCCCATATTAAACGCCTAAGAATGTACCTGACTAGTAAGTATCGTAAAACCTATGGATTGCTATGTCTCCGAAAGAGAATCAAGCATGTGTACAGGGGCATAAACGCAGCAGTGATAGGATTGGAGAGGTTCGGTGAGCAAATGAAGACCCTTTGAAGTCATATTGCATGGTACCCATTACACGGGTCTTAACTCTCCAGGTTTAAGGTATTCTTCCTTCAGCTAAAACATGCATGTGGAACCCAAGTATGATCAACCATGTGAACGGGAGACGTATTCAAATATGTCTCAGTTTTCCTCCCCTGGTACTCGGGTGCAACATTCCAGACGCTTTACTAACACTCTCCCCACTTGGAGAGTCAGCGCCTTTAACCTCCTGTTTGGCCCAGTTTGCAATTTCTGCGGAAGATGAACAGGAATAGCGAGAACCAATGAGAGACTAGCTGGAGGTGTCTGGACCGGCAAATTTAACTCTCATTTCCCACCAGGAAGAGGAAATAACCAAAGGCTCAGCGTGCCGTGCCGGAACCAGATTAGGGCCTGAAGCCATCCTGCGGTGTTGCGGCCAGGTCACAAGAAAGCGAGTTGAAGAAAGGAGCTCAGGGGCACTGTAATTCACAAACCTGCAGAGTTATAAATGACAGCTATCGTCCAAAAATAGACTGAAGTAAGGCTGCCAAGAGGACTTGAAAGCGGGGCAGAATTGCAGGAAACCGATTTCAGGAGGTAGACTGGAATTGCATTGAAAGCATAGGAAAAGAGGCAGAACGTCCACAATGATGCACTTGGCCAAAAAGGGCGTATGCGTTTTTTCCTGAATATATTCAGGAAAAAACACATACGCCCTTTTTGGCCAACCAAGCAAGCTTGCAAAGGAAATCTGCACTACAGTGAAGTCTCACTTCCCCCCGGTCAAAAGGGCCATCTGAAAAAAGTGTAAAATCCAGAAAGGCAGGACAGGCCATGGAGAACTGGGAGCCTTGTTATGCTGATGGGCGGGATGTAAATTGCCAACAACCACTCGGGAGAAGTGTATGGTGTTTCCTGAAACATCTAAAAAACAAAGCACCAGAGCCTAGGGCACTTCCACTTATGGTCCTATACCTTAGGGAAATTAAAATCAAAAAGACACAGCCACCCCTAAGTTTGGGACGCCACCTTTTACAAGAACCTCGTTTACCGTACAAGTTCAATATCACAGAAAGTGAAAAATGGATAAAGAACTTGTGGTACTTACGTACAATGCAGTATCACTCAGCAGTGAAATCTATGTCATCAAGCCCGTAGCAGCATAATGAGTGGATTCAGGTATGATGATTCTAACTGAAATAAGTCACACAGAAAAAGAAACATCATAAGATATCACTAATGCACGGAATGTAAACTTGGCTACACAGGAACTGCATTCCAAAACAGAACAGGGTCTCAAATTTAGAAAACCAACATATGCTTGCTTAAGGGTAAAGGTGAGTTGGGGTGCTGCATAAAACCAGAGATTGAAATGAGCACAGATAAAGTTCCTTAAGCCAAATATGGAATAGACAAGAGCTACTCCTTGCTCAACGAAATGGACTCAACACCCCATATTAAACGCCTAAGAATGTACCTGACTAGTAAGTATCTTAAAACCTATGGATTGCTATGTCTCCAAAAGAGAATCAAGCATGTGTACAGGGGCATAAACGCAGCAGTGATAGGATTGGAGAGGTTCGGTGAGCAAATGAAGACCCTTTGAAGTCATATTGCATGGTACCCATTCCACGGGTTTCAACTACCCAGGTTTAAGGTATTCTTCCTTCAGCTAAAACATGCATTTGGAACCTAGAGTATGATCAACCATGTGATCGGGAGACGTGTTCAAATATGTCTCAGTTTTCCTCCCCTGGTACTCGGGTGAAACATTCCAGATGCTTTACTAACACTCTCCCGACTTGGAGAGTCAGTCCCTTTAACCTCCTGTTTGGCCCAGTTTGCAATTTCTGCGGAAGATGAACAGGAATAGCGAGAACCAATGAGAGGCTAGCTGGAGGTGTCTGGACGGGCAAATTTAACTCTCATTTCCCACCAGGAAGAGGAATTAACCAAAGGCTCAGCATGCCGGGCCGGAACCAGATTAGGGCCTGAAGCCATCCTGCGGTGTTGCGGCCAGGTCACAAGAAAGCGAGTTGAAGAAAGGAGCTCAGGGGCACTGTAATTCACAAACCTGCAGAGTTATAAATGACAGCTATCGTCCAAAAATAGACTGAAGTAAGGCTGCCAAGAGGACTTGAAAGCGGGGCAGAATTGCAGGAAACCGATTTCAGGAGGTAGAATGGAATTGCATTGAAAGCATAGGAAAAGAGGCAGAACGTCCACAATGATGCACTTCGCCAAAAAGGGCGTATGCGTTTTTTCCTGAATATATTCAGGAAAAAACGCATACGCACTTTTTGGCCAACCAAGCAAGCTTGCAAAGGAAATCTGCACTACAATGAAGTCTCACTTCCCCCCGGTCAAAAGGGCCATCTGAAAAAAGTGTAAAATCCAGAAAGGCAGGACAGGCCATGGAGAACTGGGAGCCTTGTTATGCTGATGGGCGGGATGTAAATTGCCAACAATCACTCGGGAGAAGTGTATGGTGTTTCCTGAAACATCTAAAAAACAAAGCAACAGAACCTAGGGCACTTCCACTTATGGTCCTATAGCTTAGAGAAATTAAAATCAAAAAGACACAGCCACCCCAAAGTTTGGAACGGCTCTGTTTACAAGAACCTCGTTTACAGTACAAGTTCAACATCGCAGAAAGTGAAAAATGGATAAAGAAGTTGTGGTATTTACTTACAAAGCAATATCACTCAGCAATGAAATCTGTGTCATCAGGCCCTTAGCAGCACAATGAGTGGATTCAGGTATGATGATTCTAACTGAAGTAAGTCAAACAGAAAAAGAAACATCATAAGATATCAGTAATACACGGAATGTAAACTTGGCTACACAGGAACTGAATTACAGAACAGAACAGGGTCTCAAATTTAGAAAACCAACTTATGCTTGCTTAAGGGGAAAGGTGAGTTGGGGTGCTGCATAAAACCAGAGATTGAAATGAGCACAGATAAAGTTCCTTAAGTCAAATATGGAATAGACAAGAGCTACTCCTTGCTCAACGAAATGGACTCAACACCGCATATTAAACGCCTAAGAATGTACCTGACTAGTAAGTATCTTAAAACCTATGGATTGCTATGTCTCCGAAAGAGAATCAAGCATGTGTACAGGGGCATAAACGCAGCAGTGATAGGATTGGGGAGGTTCGGTGAGCAAATGAAGACCCTTTGAAGTCATATTGCATGGTACCCATTACACGGGTCTTAACTCTCCAGGTTTAAGGTATTCTTCCTTCAGCTAAAACATGCATGTGGAACCCAAGTATGATCAACCATGTGAACGGGAGACGTGTTCAAATATGTCTCAGTTTTCCTCCCCTGGTACTCGGGTGCAACATTCCAGACGCTTTACTAACACTCTCCCCACTTGGAGAGTCAGCGCCTTTAACCTCCTGTTTGGCCCAGTTTGCAATTTCTGCGGAAGATGAACAGGAATAGCGAGAACCAATGAGAGGCTAGCTGGAGGTGTCTGGACGGGCAAATTTAACTCTCATTTCCCACCAGGAAGAGGAAATAACCAAAGGCTCAGCGTGCCGTACCGGAACCAGATTAGGGCCTGAAGCCATCCTGCGGTGTTGCGGCCAGCTCAAAAGAAAGCGAGTTGAAGAAAGGAGCTCAGGGGCACTGTAATTCACAAACCTGCAGAGTTATAAATGACAGCTATCGTCCAAAAATAGACTGAAGTAAGGCTGCCAAGAGGACTTGAAAGCGGGGCAGAATTGCAGGAAACCGATTTCAGGAGGTAGACTGGAATTGCATTGAAAGCATAGGAAAAGAGGCAGAACGTCCACAATGATGCACTTGGCCAAAAAGGGCGTATGCGTTTTTTCCTGAATATATTCAGGAAAAAACGCATACGCCCTTTTTGGCCAACCAAGCAAGCTTGCAAAGGAAATCTGCACTACAATGAAGTCTCACTTCCCCCCGGTCAAAAGGGCCATCTGAAAAAAGTGTAAAATCCAGAAAGGCAGGACAGGCCATGGAGAACTGGGAGCCTTGTTATGCTGATGGGCGGGATGTAAATTGCCAACAACCACTCGGGAGAAGTGTATGGTGTTTCCTGAAACATCTAAAAAACAAAGCAACAGAACCTAGGGCACTTCCACTTATGGTCCTATAGTTTAGGGAAATTAAAATCAAAAAGACACAGCCACCCCAAAGTTTGGGACGCCTCTGTTTACAAGAACCTCATTTACAGTACAAGTTCAACATCACAGAAAGTGAAAAATGGATAAAGAACTTGTGGTACTTACGTACAGTGCAGTATCACTCAGCAATGAAATCTATGTCATCAGGCCCGTAGCAGCATAATGAGTGGATTCAGGTACGATGATTCTAACTGAAATAAGTCACACAGAAAAAGAAACATCATAAGATATCACTAATACACGGAATGTAAACTTGGCTACACAGGAACTGCATTCCAAAACAGAACAGGGTCTCAAATTTAGAAAACCAACTTATGCTTGCTTAAGGGTAAATGTGAGTTGGGGTGCTGCATAAAACCAGAGATTGAAATGAGCACAGATAAAGTTCCTTAAGCCAAATATGGAATAGACAAGAGCTACTCCTTGCTCAACGAAATGGACTCAACACCCCATATTAAACGCCTAA
Organism: Stenella coeruleoalba; assembly: GCF_951394435.1. Lineage (NCBI taxonomy): Eukaryota > Metazoa > Chordata > Mammalia > Artiodactyla > Delphinidae > Stenella > Stenella coeruleoalba. The sequence goes on along the minus strand of NC_137149.1, from coordinate 88,176,584 downwards.
GAATGTACCTGACTAGTAAGTATCTTAAAACCTATGGATTGCTATGTCTCCGAAAGAGAATCAAGCATGTGTACAGGGGCATAAACGCAGCAGTGATAGGATTGGAGAGGTTCGGTGAGCAAATGAAGACCCTTTGAAGTCATATTGCATGGTACCCATTCCACGGGTCTCAACTCTCCATGTTTAAGGTATTCTTCCTTCAGCTAAAACATGCATGTGGAACCCAGAGTATGATCAACCATGTGAATGGGAGACGTGTTCAAATATGTCTCAGTTTTCCTCCCCTGGTACTCGGGTGCAACATTCCAGACGCTTTACTAACACTCTCCCCACTTGGAGAGTCAGTCCCTTTAACCTCCTGTTTGGCCCAGTTTGCAATTTCTGCGGAAGATGAACAGGAATAGCGAGAACCAATGAGAGGCTAGCTGGAGGTGTCTGGACGGGCAAATTTAACTCTCATTTTCCACCAGGAAGAGGAATTAACCAAAGGCTCAGCATGCCGGGCCGGAACCAGATTAGGGCCTGAAGCCATCCTGCGGTGTTGCGGCCAGGTCACAAGAAAGCGAGTTGAAGAAAGGAGCTCAGGGGCACTGTAATTCACAAACCTGCAGAGTTATAAATGACAGCTATCGTCCAAAAATAGACTGAAGTAAGGCTGCCAAGAGGACTTGAAAGCGGGGCAGAATTGCAGGAAACCGATTTCAGGAGGTAGACTGGAATTGCATTGAAAGCATAGGAAAAGAGGCAGAACGTCCACAATGATGCACTTGGCCAAAAAGGGCGTATGCGTTTTTTCCTGAATATATTCAGGAAAAAACGCATACGCCCTTTTTGGCCAACCAAGCAAGCTTGCAAAGGAAATCTGCACTACAATGAAGTCTCACTTCCCCCCGGTCAAAAGGGCCATCTGAAAAAAGTGTAAAATCCAGAAAGGCAGGACAGGCCATGGAGAACTGGGAGCCTTGTTATGCTGATGGGCGGGATGTAAATTGCCAACAATCACTCGGGAGAAGTGTATGGTGTTTCCTGAAACATCTAAAAAACAAAGCAACAGAACCTAGGGCACTTCCACTTATGGTCCTATAGCTTAGGGAAATTAAAATCAAAAAGACACAGCCACCCCAAAGTTTGGAATGGCTCTGTTTACAAGAACCTCGTTTACAGTACAAGTTCAACATCGCAGAAAGTGAAAAATGGATAAAGAAGTTGTGGTATTTACTTACAAAGCAATATCACTCAGCAATGAAATCTGTGTCATCAGGCCCTTAGCAGCACAATGAGTGGATTCAGGTATGATGATTCTAACTGAAATAAGTCACACAGAAAAAGAAACATCATAAGATATCAGTAATACATGGAATGTAAACTTGGCTATACAGGAACTGAATTACAGAACAGAACAGGGTCTCAAATTTAGAAAACCAACTTCTTCTTGCTTAAGGGTAAAGGTGAGTTGGGGTGCTGCATAAAACCAGAGATTGAAATGAGCACAGATAAAGTTCCTTAAGCCAAATATGGAATACACAAGAGCTACTCCTTGCTCAACGAAATGGACTCAACACCCCATATTAAACGCCTAAGAATGTACCTGACTAGTAAGTATCTTAAAACCTATGGATTGCTATGTCTCTGAAAGAGAATCAAGCATGTGTACAGGGGCATAAACGCAGCAGTGATAGGATTGGAGAGGTTCGGTGAGCAAATGAAGACCCTTTGAAGTCATATTGCATGGTACCCATTACACGGGTTTCAACTACCCAGGTTTAAGGTATTCTTCCTTCAGCTAAAACATGCATGTGGAACCCAAGTATGATCAACCATGTGAACGGGAGACGTGTTCAAATATGTCTCAGTTTTCCTCCCCTGGTACTCGGGTGCAACATTCCAGACGCTTTACTAACACTCTCCCCACTTGGAGAGTCAGCGCCTTTAACCTCCTGTTTGGCCCAGTTTGCAATTTCTGCGGAAGATGAACAGGAATAGTGAGAACCAATGAGAGGCTAGCTGGAGGTGTCTGGACGGGCAAGTTTAACTCTCATTTCCCACCAGGAAGATGAAATAACCAAAGGCTCAGCGTGCCGTACCGGAACCAGATTAGGGCCTGAAGCCATCCTGCGGTGTTGCGGCCAGCTCAAAAGAAAGCGAGTTGAAGAAAGGAGCTCAGGGGCACTGTAATTCACAAACCTGCAGAGTTATAAATGACAGCTATCGTCCAAAAATAGACTGAAGTAAGGCTGCCAAGAGGACTTGAAAGCGGGGCAGAATTGCAGGAAACCGATTTCAGGAGGTAGACTGGAATTGCATTGAAAGCATAGGAAAAGAGGCAGAACGTCCACAATGATGCACTTGGCCAAAAAGGGCGTATGCGTTTTTTCCTGAATATATTCAGGAAAAAACGCATACGCCCTTTTTGGCCAACCAAGCAAGCTTGCAAAGGAAATCTGCACTACAATGATGTCTCACTTCCCCCCAGTCAAAAGGGCCATCTGAAAAAAGTGTAAAATCCAGAAAGGCAGGACAGGCCATGGAGAACTGGGAGCCTTGTTATGCTGATGGGCGGGATGTAAATTGCCAACAACCACTCGGGAGAAGTGTATGGTGTTTCCTGAAACATCTAAAAAACAAAGCAACAGAACCTAGGGCACTTCCACTTATGGTCCTATAGCTTAGGGAAATTAAAATAAAAAAGACACAGCCACCCCAAAGTTTGGAACGGCTCTGTTTACAAGAACCTCGTTTACAGTACAAGTTCAACATCGCAGAAAGTGAAAAATGGATAAAGAACTTGTGGTATTTACTTACAAAGCAATATCACTCAGCAATGAAATCTGTGTCATCAGGCCCTTAGCAGCACAATGAGTGGATTCAGGTATGATGATTCTAACTGAAGTAAGTCACACAGAAAAAGAAACATCATAAGATATCAGTAATACACGGAATGTAAACTTGGCTACACAGGAACTGAATTACAGAACAGAACAGGGTCTCAAATTTAGAAAACCAACTTATGCTTGCTTAAGGGTAAAGGTGAGTTGGGGTGCTGCATAAAACCAGAGATTGAAATGAGCACAGATAAAGTTCCTTAAGTCAAATATGGAATAGACAAGAGCTACTCCTTGCTCAACGAAATGGACTCAACACCGCATATTAAACGCCTAAGAATGTACCTGACTAGTAAGTATCTTAAAACCTATGGATTGCTATGTCTCCGAAAGAGAATCAAGCATGTGTACAGGGGCATAAACGCAGCAGTGATAGGATTGGAGAAGATCGGTGAGCAAATGAAGACCCTTTGAAGTCATATTGCATGGTACCCATTACACGGGTCTCAACTCTCCAGGTTTAAGGTATTCTTCCTTCAGCTAAAACATGCATGTGGAACCCAAGTATGATCAACCATGTGAATGGGAGACGTGTTCAAATATGTCTCAGTTTTCCTCCCCTGGTACTCGGGTGCAACATTCCAGACGCGTTACTAACACTCTCCCCACTTGGAGAGTCAGCGCCTTTAACCTCCTGTTTGGCCCAGTTTGCAATTTCTGCGGAAGATGAACAGGAATAGCGAGAACCAATGAGAGGCTAGCTGGAGGTGTCTGGACGGGCAAATTTAACTCTCATTTCCCACCAGGAAGAGGAAATAACCAAAGGCTCAGCGTGCCGTACCGGAACCAGATTAGGGCCTGAAGCCATCCTGCGGTGTTGCGGCCAGCTCAAAAGAAAGCGAGTTGAAGAAAGGAGCTCAGGGGCACTGTAATTCAGAAACCTGCAGAGTTATAAATGACAGCTATCGTCCAAAAATAGACTGAAGTAAGGCTGCCAAGAGGACTTGAAAGCGGGGCAGAATTGCAGGAAACCGATTTCAGGAGGTAGACTGGAATTGCATTGAAAGCATAGGAAAAGAGGCAGAACGTCCACAATGATGCACTTGGCCAAAAAGGGCGTATGCGTTTTTTCCTGAATATATTCAGGAAAAAACGCATACGCCCTTTTTGGCCAACCAAGCAAGCTTGCAAAGGAAATCTGCACTACAATGAAGTCTCACTTCCCCCCGGTCAAAAGGGCCATCTGAAAAAAGTGTAAAATCCAGAAAGGCAGGACAGGCCATGGAGAACTAGGAGCCTTGTTATGCTGATGGGCGGGATGTAAATTGCCAACAACCACTCGGGAGAAGTGTATGGTGTTTCCTGAAACATCTAAAAAACAAAGCAACAGAACCTTGGGCACTTCCACTTATGGTCCTATAGCTTAGGGAAATTAAAATCAAAAAGACACAGCCACCCCAAAGTTTGGAACGGCTCTGTATACAAGAACCTCGTTTACAGTACAAGTTCAACATCGCAGAAAGTGAAAAATGGATAAAGAAGTTGTGGTATTCACTTACAAAGCAATATCACTCAGCAATGAAATCTATGTCATCAGGCCCTTAGCAGCACAATGAGTGGATTCAGGTATGATGATTCTAACTGAAATAAGTCACACAGAAAAAGAAACATCATAAGATATCAGTAATACACGGAATGGAAACTTGGCTACACAGGAACTGAATTACAGAACAGAAGAGGGTCTCAAATTTAGAAAACCAACTTATGCTTGCTTAAGGGTAAAGGTGAGTTGGGGTGCTGCATAAAACCAGAGATTGAAATGAGCACAGATAAAGTTCCTTAAGCCAAATATGGAATAGACAAGAGCTACTCCTTGCTCAACGAAATGGACTCAACACCCCATATTAAACGCCTAAGAATGTACCTGACTAGTAAGTATCTTAAAACCTATGGATTGCTATGTCTCCGAAAGAGAATCAAGCATGTGTACAGGGTCATAAACGCAGCAGTGATAGGATTGGAGAGGTTCGGTGAGCAAATGAAGACCCTTTGAAGTCATATTGCATGGTACCCATTCCACGGGTTTCAACTACCCAGGTTTAAGGTATTCTTCCTTCAGCTAAAACATGCATGTGGAACCTAGAGTATGATCAACCATGTGATCGGGAGACGTGTTCAAATATGTCTCAGTTTTCCTCCCCTGGTACTCGGGTGCAACATTCCAGACGCTTTACTAACACTCTCCCCACTTGGAGAGTCAGCGCCTTTAACCTCCTGTTTGGCACAGTTTGCATTTCTGCGGAAGATGAACAGGAATAGCGAGAACCAATGACAGGCTAGCTGGAGGTGTCTGGACGGGCAAATTTAACTCTCATTTCCCACCAGGAAGAGGAAATAACCAAAGGCTCAGCGTGCCATACCGGAACCAGATTAGGGCCTGAAGCCATCCTGCGGTGTTGCGGCCAGCTCAAAAGAAAGCGAGTTGTAGAAAGGAGCTCAGGGGCACTGTAATTCACAAACCTGCAGAGTTATAAATGACAGCTATCGTCCAAAAATAGACTGAAGTAAGGCTGCCAAGAGGACTTGAAAGCGGGGCAGAATTGCAGGAAACCGATTTCAGGAGGTAGACTGGAATTGCATTGAAAGCATAGGAAAAGAGGCAGAACGTCCACAATGATGCACTTGGCCAAAAAGGGCGTATGCGTTTTTTCCTGAATATATTCAGGAAAAAACGCATACGCCCTTTTTGGCCAACCAAGCAAACTTGCAAAGGAAATCTGCACTACAATGAAGTCTCACTTCCCCCAGGTCAAAAGGGCCATCTGAAAAAAGTGTAAAATCCAGAAAGGCAGGACAGGCCATGGAGCACTAGGAGCCTTGTTATGCTGATGGGCGGGATGTAAATTGCCAACAGACACTCGGGAGAAGTGTATGGTGTTTCCTGAAACATCTAAAAAACAAAGCAACAGAGCCTAGGGCACTGCCACTTATGGTCCTATAGCTTAGGGAAATTAAAATCAAAAAGACACAGCCACCCCAAAGTTTGGGACGCCTCTGTTTACAAGAACCTCGTTTACAGTACAAGTTCAATATCACAGAAAGTGAAAAATGGATAAAGAAGTTGTGGTATTTACTTACAAAGCAATATCACTCAGCAATGAAATCTATGTCATCAGGCCCTTAGCAGCACAATGAGTGGATTCAGGTATGATGATTCTAACTGAAATAAGTCACACAGAAAAAGAAACATCATAAGATATCAGTAATACACGGAATGTAAACTTGGCTACACAGGAACTGAATTCCAAAACAGAACAGGGTCTCAAATTTAGAAAACCATCTTTTGCTTGCTTAAGGGGAAAGGTGAGTTGGGGTGCTGCATAAAACCAGAGATTGAAATGAGCACAGATAAAGTTCCTTAAGCCAAATATGGAATAGACAAGAGCTACTCCTTGCTCAACGAAATGGACTCAACACCGCATATTAAACGTCTAAGAATGTACCTGAGTAGTAAGTATCTTAAAACCTATGGATTGCTATGTCTCCAAAAGAGAATCAAGCGTGTGTACAGGGGCATAAACGCAGCAGTGATAGGATTCGAGAGGTTCGGGGAGCAAATGAAGACCCTTTGAAGTCATATTGCATGGTGCCCATTCCACGGGTCGCAACTCTCCAGGTTTAAGGTGTTCTTCCTTCAGCTAAAACATGCATGTGGAACCCAGAGTATGATCAACCATGTGAACGGGAGACGTGTTCAAATATGTCTCAGTTTTCCTCCCCTGGTACTCGGGTGCAACATTCCAGACGCTTTACTAACACTCTCCCGACTTGGAGAGTCAGTCCCTTTAACCTCCTGTTTGGCCCACTTTGCAATTTCTGCGGAAGATGAACAGGAATAGCGAGAACCAATGAGAGGCTAGCTGGAGGTGTCTGGATGGGCTAATTTAACTCTCATTTCCCACCAGGAAGAGGAATTAACCAAAGGCTCAGCATGCCGGGCCGGAACCAGATTAGGGCCTGAAGCCATCCTGCGGTGTTGCGGCCAGGTCACAAGAAAGCGAGTTGAAGAAAGGAGCTCAGGGGCACTGTAATTCACAAACCTGCAGAGTTATAAATGACAGCTATCGTCCAAAAATGTACTGAAGTAAGGCTGCCAAGAGGACTTGAAAGCAGGGAAGAATTGCAGGAAACCGATTTCAGGAGGTAGACTGGAATTGCATTGAAAGCATAGGAAAAGAGGCAGAACGTCCACAATGATGCACTTGGCCAAAAAGGGCGTATGCGTTTTTTCCTGAATATATTCAGGAAAAAACGCATACGCCCTTTTTGGCCAACCAAGCAAGCTTGCAAAGGAAATCTGCACTACAATGAAGTCTCACTTCCCCCCGGTCAAAAGGGCCATCTGAAAAAAGTGTAAAATCCAGAAAGGCAGGACAGGCCATGGAGAACTGGGAGCCTTGTTATGCTAATGGGCGGGATGTAAATTGCCAACAGACACTTGGGAGAAGTGTATGGTGTTTCCTGAAAGATCTAAAAAACAAAGCAACAGAACCTAGGGCACTTCCACTTATGGTCCTATAGCTTAGGGAAATTAAATTCAAAAAGACACAGCCACCCCAAAGTGTGGAACGGCTCTGCTTACAAGAACCTCGTTTACAGTACAAGTTCAACATCGCAGAAAGTGAAAAATGGATAAAGAAGTTGTGGTATTTACTTACAAAGCAATATCACTCAGCAATGAAATCTGTGTCATCAGGCCCTTAGCAGCACAATAAGTGGATTCAGGTATGATGATTCTAACTGAAATAAGTCACACAGAAAAAGAAACATCATAAGATATCAGTAATACACGGAATGTAAACTTGGCTACACAGGAACTGCATTCCAAAACAGAACAGGGTCTCAAATTTAGAAAACCAACTTATGCTTGCTTAAGGGGAAAGGTGAGTTGGGGTGCTGCATAAAACCAGAGATTGAAATGAGCACAGATAAAGTTCCTTAAGCCAAATATGGAATAGACAAGAGCTACTCGTTGCTCAATGAAATGGACTCAAAACCCCATATTAAACACCTAAGAATGTACCTGACTAGTAAGTATCTTAAAACCTATGGATTGCTATGTCTCCAAAAGAGAATCAAGCGTGTGTACAGGGGCATAAACGCAGCAGTGATAGGATTGGAGAGGTTCGGTGAGCAAATGAAGACCCTTTGAAGTCATATTGCATGGTACCCATTACACGGGTCTCAACTCTCCAGGTTTAAGGTATTCTTCCTTCAGCTAAAACATGCATGTGGAACCCAAGTATGATCAACCATGTGAACGGGAGACGTGTTCAAATATGTCTCAGTTTTCCTCCCCTGGTACTCGGGTGCAACATTCCAGACGCTTTACTAACACTCTCCCGACTTGGAGAGTCAGTCCCTTTAACCTCTTGTTTGGCCCAGTTTGCAATTTCTGCGGAAGATGAACAGGAATAGCGAGAACCAATGAGAGGCTAGCTGGAGGTGTCTGGACGGGCAAATTTAACTCTCATTTCCCACCAGGAAGAGGAATTAACCAAAGGCTCAGCGTGCCGTACCGGAACCAGATTAGGGTCTGAAGCCATCCTGCGGTGTTGCGGCCAGCTCAAAAGAAAGCGAGTTGAGGAAAGGAGGTCAGGGGCCCTGTAATTCACAAACCTGCAGAGTTATAAATGACAGCTATCGTCCAAAAATATACTGAAGTAAGGCTGCCAAGAGTACTTGAAAGCGGGGCAGAATTGCAGGAAACCGATTTCAGGAGGTAGACTGGAATTGCATTGAAAGCATAGGAAAAGAGGCAGAACGTCCACAATGATGCACTTGGCCAAAAAGGGCGTATGCGTTTTTTCCTGAATATATTCCTGAATATATTCAGGAAAAAACGCATACGCCATTCTTGGCCAACCAAGCAAGCTTGCAAAGGAAATCTGCACTAAAATGAAGTCTCACCTCCCCCCGGTCAAAAGGGCCATCTGAAAAAAGTGTAAAATCCAGAAAGGCAGGACAGGCCATGGAGAACTGGGAGCCTTGTTATGCTGATGGGCGGGATGTAAATTGCCAACAGACACTCGGGAGAAGTGTATGGTGTTTCCTGAAACATCTAAAAAACAAAGCAACAGAGCCTAGGGCACTTCCACTTATGGTCCTATAGCTTAGGGAAATTAAAATCAAAAAGACACAGCCACCCCAAAGTTTGGGACGCCTCTGTTTACAAGAACCTCGTTTACCGTACAAGTTCAATATCACAGAAAGTGAAAAATGGATAAAGAACTTGTGGTACTTACGTACAATGCAGTATCACTCAGCAATGAAATCTATGTCATCAGTCCCATAGCAGCATAATGAGTGGATTCAGGTACGATGATTCTAACTGAAATAAGTCACACAGAAAAAGAAACATCATAAGATATCAGTAATACACGGAATGTAAACTTGGCTACACAGGAACTGCATTCCAAAACAGAACAGGGTCTCAAATTTAGAAAACCAACTTATGCTTGCTTAAGGGGAAAGGTGAGTTGAGGTGCTGCATAAAACCAGAGATTGAAATGAGCACAGATAAAGTTCCTTAAGCCAAATATGGAATAGACAAGAGCTACTCCTTGCTCAACGAAATGGACTCAACACCGCATATTAAACGCCTAAGAATGTACCTGACTAGTAAGTATCTTAAAACCTATGGATTGCTATGTCTCCGAAAGAGAATCAAGCATGTGTACAGGGGAATAAACGCAGCAGTGATAGGATTGGAGAGGTTCGGTGAGCAAATGAAGACCCTTTGAAGTCATATTGCATGGTACCCATTCCACGGGTTTCAACTACCCAGGTTTAAGGTATTCTTCCTTCAGCTGAAACATGCATGTGGAACCTAGAGTATGATCAACCAAGTGATCGGGAGACATGTTCAAATATGTCTCAGTTTTCGTACCCTGGTACTCGGGTGCAACATTCCTGACGCTTTACTAACACTCTCCCGACTTGGAGAGTCAGTCCCTTTAACCTCCTGTTTGGCCCAGTTTGCAATTTCTGCGGAAGATGAACAGGAATAGCGAGAACCAATGAGAGGCTAGCTGGAGGTGTCTGGACGGGCAAATTTAACTCTCATTTCCCACCAGGAAGAGGAATTAACCAAAGGCTCAGCGTGCCGTGCCGGAACCAGATTAGGGTCTGAAGCCATCCTGCGGTGTTGCGGCCAGCTCAAAAGAAAGCGAGTTGAGGAAAGGAGGTCAGGGGCCCTGTAATTCACAAACCTGCAGAGTTATAAATGACAGCTATCGTCCAAAAATAGACTGAAGTAAGGCTGCCAAGAGTACTTGAAAGCGGGGCAGAATTGCAGGAAACCAATTTCAGGAGGTAGACTGGAATTGCATTGAAAGCATAGGAAAAGAGGCAGAACGTCCACAATGATGCACTTGGCCAAAAAGGGCGTATGCGTTTTTTCCTGAATATATTCCTGAATATATTCAGGAAAAAACGCATACGCCCTTCTTGGCCAACCAAGCAAGCTTGCAAAGGAAATCTGCACTACAATGAAGTCTCACTTCCCCCCGGTCAAAAGGGCCATCTGAAAAAAGTGTAAAATCCAGAAAGGCAGGACAGGCCATGGAGAACTGGGAGCCTTGTTATGCTGATGGGCGGGATGTAAATTGCCAACAGACACTCGGGAGAAGTGTATGGTGTTTCCTGAAACATCTAAAAAACAAAGCAACAGAGCCTAGGGCACTGCCACTTATGGTCCTATAGCTTAGGGAAATTAAAATCAAAAAGACACAGGCACCCCAAAGTTTGGGACGCCTCTGTTTACAAGAACCTCGTTTACCATACAAGTTCAATATCACAGAAAGTGAAAAATGGATAAAGAACTTGTGGTACTTACGTACAATGCAGTATCACTCAGCAATGAAATCTATGTCATCAGGCCCGTAGCAGCATAATGAGTGGATTCAGGTACGATGATTCTAACTGAAATAAGTCACACAGAAAAAGAAACATCATAAGATATCACTAATACACGGAATGTAAACTTGGCTACAGAGGAACTGAATTCCAAAACAGAACAGGGTCTCAAATTTAGAAAACCAACTTATGCTTGCTTAAGGGGAAAGGTGAGTTGTGGTGCTGCATAAAACCAGAGATTGAAATGAGCACAGATAAAGTTCCTTAAGCCAAATATGGAATAGACAAGAGCTACTCCTTGCTCAACGAAATGGACTCAACACCCCATATTAAACGCCTAAGAATGTACCTGACTAGTAAGTATCTTAAAACCTATGGTTTGCTATGTCTCCAAAAGAGAATCAAGCATGTGTACAGGGGCATAAACACAGCAGTGATAGGATTGGAGAGGATCGGTGAGCAAATGAAAACCCTTTGAAGACATATTGCATGGTACCCATTCCACGGGTCTCAACTCTCCAGGTTTAAGGTATTCTTCCTTCAGCTAAAACATGCATGTGGAACCCAGAGTATGATCAACCATGTGAACGGGAGACGTGTTCAAATATGTCTCAGTTTTCCTCCCCTGGTACTCGGGTGCAACATTCCAGATGCTTTACTAACACTCTCCCCACTTGGAGAGTCAGCGCCTTTAACCTCCTGTTTGGCCCAGTTTGCAATTTCTGCGGAAGATGAACAGGAATAGCGAGAACCAATGAGAGACTAGCGGAGGTGTCTGGACGGGCAAATTTAACTCTCATTTCCCACCAGGAAGAGGAAATAACCAAAGGCTCAGCGTGCCGTGCCGGAACCAGATTAGGGCCTGAAGCCATCCTGCGGTGTTGCGGCCAGCTCAAAAGAAAGCGAGTTGAGGAAAGGAGCTCAGGGACACTGTAATTCACAAACCTGCAGAGTTATAAATGACAGCTATCGTCCAAAAATAGACTGAAGTAAGGCTGCCAAGAGGACTTGAAAGCGGGGCAGAATTGCAGGAAACCGATTTCAGGAGGTAGACTGGAATTGCATTGAAAGCATAGGAAAAGAGGCAGAACGTCCACAATGATGCACTTGGCCAAAAAGGGCGTATGCGTTTTTTCCTGAATATATTCAGGAAAAAACGCATACGCCCTTTTTGGCCAACCAAGCAAGCTTGCAAAGGAAATCTGCACTACAATGAAGTCTCACTTCCCCCCGGTCAAAAGGGCCATCTGAAAAAAGTGTAAAATCCAGAAAGGCAGGACAGGCCATGGAGAACTGGGAGCCTTGTTATGCTGATGGGCGGGAGGTAAATTGCCAACAGACACTCGGGAGAAGTGTATGGTGTTTCCTGAAACATCTAAAAAACAAAGCAACAGAGCCTAGGGCACTTCCACTTATGGTCCTATAACTTAGGGAAATTAAAATCAAAAAGACACAGCCATCCCAAAGTTTGGGACGCCTCTGTTTACAAGAACCTCGTTTACCGTACAAGTTCAATATCACAGAAAGTGAAAAATGGAAAAAGAACTTGTGGTACTTATGTACAATGCAGTATCACTCAGCAATGAAATCTATGTCATCAGGCCCGTAGCAGCATAATGAGTGGATTCAGGTATGATGATTCTAACTGAAATAAGTCACACAGAAAAAGAAACATCATAAGATATCACTAATACACGGAATGTAAACTTGGCTACAGAGGAACTGAATTCCAAAACAGAACAGGGTCTCAAATTTAGAAAACCAACTTATGCTTGCTTAAGGGGAAAGGTGAGTTGGGGTGCTGCATAAAACCAGAGATTGAAATGAGCACAGATAAAGTTCCTTAAGCCAAATATGGAATAGACAAGAGCTACTCCTTGCTCAACGAAATGGACTCAACACCCCATATTAAACGCCTAAGAATGTACCTGACTAGTAAGTATCTTAAAACCTATGGATTGCTATGTCTCCAAAAGAGAATCAAGCGTGTGTACAGGGGCATAAACGCAGCAGTGATAGGATTGGAGAGGTTCGGTGAGCAAATGAAGACCCTTTGAAGTCATATTTCATGGTACCCATTCCACGGGTTTCAACTACCCAGGTTTAAGGTATTCTTCCTTCAGCTGAAACATGCATGTGGAACCTAGAGTATGATCAACCAAGTGATCGGGAGACATGTTCAAATATGTCTCAGTTTTCGTACCCTGGTACTCGGGTGCAACATTCCTGACGCTTTACTAACACTCTCCCGACTTGGAGAGTCAGTCCCTTTAACCTCCTGTTTGGCCCAGTTTGCAATTTCTGCGGAAGATGAACAGGAATAGCGAGAACCAATGAGAGGCTAGCTGGAGGTGTCTGGACGGGCAAATTTAACTCTCATTTCCCACCAGGAAGAGGAATTAACCAAAGGCTCAGCGTGCCGTGCCGGAACCAGATTAGGGTCTGAAGCCATCCTGCGGTGTTGCGGCCAGCTCAAAAGAAAGCGAGTTGAGGAAAGGAGGTCAGGGGCCCTGTAATTCACAAACCTGCAGAGTTATAAATGACAGCTATCGTCCAAAAATAGACTGAAGTAAGGCTGCCAAGAGGACTTGAAAGCGGGGCAGAATTGCAGGAAACCAATTTCAGGAGGTAGACTGGAATTGCATTGAAAGCATAGGAAAAGAGGCAGAACGTCCACAATGATGCACTTGGCCAAAAAGGGCGTATGCGTTTTTTCCTGAATATATTCCTGAATATATTCAGGAAAAAACGCATACGCCCTTCTTGGCCAACCAAGCAAGCTTGCAAAGGAAATCTGCACTACAATGAAGTCTCACTTCCCCCCGGTCAAAAGGGCCATCTGAAAAAAGTGTAAAATCCAGAAAGGCAGGACAGGCCATGGAGAACTGGGAGCCTTGTTATGCTGATGGGCGGGATGTAAATTGCCAACAGACACTCGGGAGAAGTGTATGGTGTTTCCTGAAACATCTAAAAAACAAAGCAACAGAGCCTAGGGCACTGCCACTTATGGTCCTATAGCTTAGGGAAATTAAAATCAAAAAGACACAGGCACCCCAAAGTTTGGGACGCCTCTGTTTACAAGAACCTCGTTTACCATACAAGTTCAATATCACAGAAAGTGAAAAATGGATAAAGAACTTGTGGTACTTACGTACAATGCAGTATCACTCAGCAATGAAATCTATGTCATCAGGCCCGTAGCAGCATAATGAGTGGATTCAGGTACGATGATTCTAACTGAAATAAGTCACACAGAAAAAGAAACATCATAAGATATCACTAATACACGGAATGTAAACTTGGCTACAGAGGAACTGAATTCCAAAACAGAACAGGGTCTCAAATTTAGAAAACCAACTTATGCTTGCTTAAGGGGAAAGGTGAGTTGGGGTGCTGCATAAAACCAGAGATTGAAATGAGCACAGATAAAGTTCCTTAAGCCAAATATGGAATAGACAAGAGCTACTCCTTGCTCAACGAAATGGACTCAACACCCCATATTAAACGCCTAAGAATGTACCTGACTAGTAAGTATCTTAAAACCTATGGATTGCTATGTCTCCAAAAGAGAATCAAGCGTGTGTACAGGGGCATAAACGCAGCAGTGATAGGATTGGAGAGGTTCGGTGAGCAAATGAAGACCCTTTGAAGTCATATTGCATGGTACCCATTCCACGGGTTTCAACTACCCAGGTTTAAGGTATTCTTCCTTCAGCTGAAACATGCATGTGGAACCTAGAGTATGATCAACCAAGTGATCGGGAGACATGTTCAAATATGTCTCAGTTTTCGTACCCTGGTACTCGGGTGCAACATTCCTGACGCTTTACTAACACTCTCCCGACTTGGAGAGTCAGTCCCTTTAACCTCCTGTTTGGCCCAGTTTGCAATTTCTGCGGAAGATGAACAGGAATAGCGAGAACCAATGAGAGGCTAGCTGGAGGTGTCTGGACGGGCAAATTTAACTCTCATTTCCCACCAGGAAGAGGAATTAACCAAAGGCTCAGCGTGCCGTGCCGGAACCAGATTAGGGTCTGAAGCCATCCTGCGGTGTTGCGGCCAGCTCAAAAGAAAGCGAGTTGAGGAAAGGAGGTCAGGGGCCCTGTAATTCACAAACCTGCAGAGTTATAAATGACAGCTATCGTCCAAAAATAGACTGAAGTAAGGCTGCCAAGAGGACTTGAAAGCGGGGCAGAATTGCAGGAAACCAATTTCAGGAGGTAGACTGGAATTGCATTGAAAGCATAGGAAAAGAGGCAGAACGTCCACAATGATGCACTTGGCCAAAAAGGGCGTATGCGTTTTTTCCTGAATATATTCCTGAATATATTCAGGAAAAAACGCATACGCCCTTCTTGGCCAACCAAGCAAGCTTGCAAAGGAAATCTGCACTACAATGAAGTCTCACTTCCCCCCGGTCAAAAGGGCCATCTGAAAAAAGTGTAAAATCCAGAAAGGCAGGACAGGCCATGGAGAACTGGGAGCCTTGTTATGCTGATGGGCGGGATGTAAATTGCCAACAGACACTCGGGAGAAGTGTATGGTGTTTCCTGAAACATCTAAAAAACAAAGCAACAGAGCCTAGGGCACTGCCACTTATGGTCCTATAGCTTAGGGAAATTAAAATCAAAAAGACACAGGCACCCCAAAGTTTGGGACGCCTCTGTTTACAAGAACCTCGTTTACCATACAAGTTCAATATCACAGAAAGTGAAAAATGGATAAAGAACTTGTGGTACTTACGTACAATGCAGTATCACTCAGCAATGAAATCTATGTCATCAGGCCCGTAGCAGCATAATGAGTGGATTCAGGTACGATGATTCTAACTGAAATAAGTCACACAGAAAAAGAAACATCATAAGATATCACTAATACACGGAATGTAAACTTGGCTACAGAGGAACTGAATTCCAAAACAGAACAGGGTCTCAAATTTAGAAAACCAACTTATGCTTGCTTAAGGGGAAAGGTGAGTTGTGGTGCTGCAGAAAACCAGAGATTGAAATGAGCACAGATAAAGTTCCTTAAGCCAAATATGGAATAGACAAGAGCTACTCCTTGCTCAACGAAATGGACTCAACACCCCATATTAAACGCCTAAGAATGTACCTGACTAGTAAGTATCTTAAAACCTATGGTTTGCTATGTCTCCAAAAGAGAATCAAGCGTGTGTACAGGGGCATAAACACAGCAGTGATAGGATTGGAGAGGATCGGTGAGCAAATGAAGACCCTTTGAAGACATATTGCATGGTACCCATTCCACGGGTCTCAACTCTCCAGGTTTAAGGTATTCTTCCTTCAGCTAAAACATGCATGTGGAACCCAGAGTATGATCAACCATGTGAACGGGAGACGTGTTCAAATATGTCTCAGTTTTCCTCCCCTGGTACTCGGGTGCAACATTCCAGATGCTTTACTAACACTCTCCCCACTTGGAGAGTCAGCGCCTTTAACCTCCTGTTTGGCCCAGTTTGCAATTTCTGCGGAAGATGAACAGGAATAGCGAGAACCAATGAGAGACTAGCTGGAGGTGTCTGGACGGGCAAATTTAACTCTCATTTCCCACCAGGAAGAGGAAATAACCAAAGGCTCAGCGTGCCGTGCCGGAACCAGATTAGGGCCTGAAGCCATCCTGCGGTGTTGCGGCCAGCTCAAAAGAAAGCGAGTTGAGGAAAGGAGCTCAGGGACACTGTAATTCACAAACCTGCAGAGTTATAAATGACAGCTATCGTCCAAAAATAGACTGAAGTAAGGCTGCCAAGAGGACTTGAAAGCGGGGCAGAATTGCAGGAAACCGATTTCAGGAGGTAGACTGGAATTGCATTGAAAGCATAGGAAAAGAGGCAGAACGTCCACAATGATGCACTTGGCCAAAAAGGGCGTATGCGTTTTTTCCTGAATATATTCAGGAAAAAACGCATACGCCCTTTTTGGCCAACCAAGCAAGCTTGCAAAGGAAATCTGCACTACAATGAAGTCTCACTTCCCCCCGGTCAAAAGGGCCATCTGAAAAAAGTGTAAAATCCAGAAAGGCAGGACAGGCCATGGAGAACTGGGAGCCTTGTTATGCTGATGGGCGGGATGTAAATTGCCAACAGACACTCGGGAGAAGTGTATGGTGTTTCCTGAAACATCTAAAAAACAAAGCAACAGAGCCTAGGGCACTTCCACTTATGGTCCTATAACTTAGGGAAATTAAAATCAAAAAGACACAGCCATCCCAAAGTTTGGGACGCCTCTGTTTACAAGAACCTCGTTTACCGTACAAGTTCAATATCACAGAAAGTGAAAAATGGAAAAAGAACTTGTGGTACTTATGTACAATGCAGTATCACTCAGCAATGAAATCTATGTCATCAGGCCCGTAGCAGCATAATGAGTGGATTCAGGTATGATGATTCTAAATGAAATAAGTCACACAGAAAAAGAAACATCATAAGATATCACTAATACACGGAACGTAAACTTGGCTACAGAGGAACTGAATTCCAAAACGGAACAGGGTCTCAAATTTAGAAAACCAACTTATGCTTGCTTAAGGGGAAAGGTGAGTTGGGGTGCTGCATAAAACCAGAGATTGAAATGAGCACAGATAAAGTTCCTTAAGCCAAATATGGAATAGACAAGAGCTACTCCTTGCTCAACGAAATGGACTCAACACCCCATATTAAACGCCTAAGAATGTACCTGACTAGTAAGTATCTTAAAACCTATGGATTGCTATGTCTCCAAAAGAGAATCAAGCGTGTGTACAGGGGCATAAACGCAGCAGTGATAGGATTGGAGAGGTTCGGTGAGCAAATGAAGACCCTTTGAAGACATATTGCATGGTACCCATTCCACGGGTCTCAACTCTCCAGGTTTAAGGTATTCTTCCTTCAGCTAAAACATGCATGTGGAACCCAGAGTATGATCAACCGTGTGAACGGGAGACGTGTTCAAATATGTCTCAGTTTTCCTCCCCTGGTACTCGGGTGCAACATTCCAGACGCTTTACTAACACTCTCCCACTTGGAGAGTCAGCGCCTTTAACCTCCTGTTTGGCCCAGTTTGCAATTTCTGCGGAAGATGAACAGGAATAGCGAGAACCAATGAGAGACTAGCTGAAGGTGTCTGGACGGGCAAATTTAACTCTCATTTCCCACCAGGAAGAGGAAATAACCAAAGGCTCAGCGTGCCGTGCCGGAACCAGATTAGGGCCTGAAGCCATCCTGCGGTGTTGCGGCCAGCTCAAAAGAAAGCGAGTTGAAGAAAGGAGCTCAGGGGCACTGTAATTCACAAACCTGCAGAGTTATAAATGACAGCTATCGTCCAAAAATAGACTGAAGTAAGGCTGCCAAGAGGACTTGAAAGCAGGGCAGAATTGCAGGAAACCGATTTCAGGAGGTAGACTGGAATTGCATTGAAAGCATAGGAAAAGAGGCAGAACGTCCACAATGATGCACTTGGCCAAAAAGGGCATATGCGTTTTTTCCTGAATATATTCAGGAAAAAACGCATACGCCCTTTTTGGCCAACCAAGCAAGCTTGCAAAGGAAATCTGCACTACAATGAAGTCTCACTTCCCCCCGGTCAAAAGGGCCATCTGAAAAAAGTGTAAAATCCAGAAAGGCAGGACAGGCCATGGAGAACTGGGAGCCTTGTTATGCTGATGGGCGGGATGTAAATTGCCAACAGACACTCGGGAGAAGTGTATGGTGTTTCCTGAAACATCTAAAAAACAAAGCAACAGAGCCTAGGGCACTTCCACTTATGGTCCTATAGCTTAGGGAAATTAAAATCAAAAAGACACAGCCACCCCAAAGTTTGGGACGCCTCTGTTTACAAGAACCTCGTTTACCATACAAGTTCAATATCACAGAAAGTGAAAAATGGATAAAGAACTTGTGGTACTTACGTACAATGCAGTATCACTCAGCAATGAAATCTATGTCATCAGGCCCGTAGCAGCATAATGAGTGGATTCAGGTACGATGATTCTAACTGAAATAAGTCACACAGAAAAAGAAACATCATAAGATATCACTAATACATGGAATGTAAACTTGGCTACAGAGGAACTGAATTCCAAAACAGAACAGGGTCTCAAATTTAGAAAACCAACTTATGCTTGCTTAAGGGGAAAGGTGAGTTGTGGTGCCGCATAAAACCAGAGATTGAAATGAGCACAGATAAAGTTCCTTAAGCCAAATATGGAATAGACAAGAGCTACTCCTTGCTCAACGAAATGGACTCAACACCCCATATTAAACGCCTAAGAATGTACCTGACTAGTAAGTATCTTAAAACCTATGGATTGCTATGTCTCCAAAAGAGAATCAAGCGTGTGTACAGGGGCATAAACGCAGCAGTGATAGGATTGGAGAGGTTCGGTGAGCAAATGAAGACCCTTTGAAGACATATTGCATGGTACCCATTCCACGGGTCTCAACTCTCCAGGTTTAAGGTATTCTTCCTTCAGCTAAAACATGCATGTGGAACCCAGAGTATGATCAACCGTGTGAACGGGAGACGTGTTCAAATATGTCTCAGTTTTCCTCCCCTGGTACTCGGGTGCAACATTCCAGACGCTTTACTAACACTCTCCTCACTTGGAGAGTCAGCGCCTTTAACCTCCTGTTTGGCCCAGTTTGCAATATCTGCGCAAGATGAACAGGAATAGCGAGAACCAATGAGAGACTAGCTGGAGGTGTCTGGACGGGCAAATTTAACTCTCATTTCCCACCAGGAAGAGGAAATAACCAAAGGCTCAGCGTGCCGTGCCGGAACCAGATTAGGGCCTGAAGCCATCCTGCGGTGTTGCGGCCAGCTCACAAGAAAGCGAGTTGAAGAAAGGAGCTCAGGGGCACTGTAATTCACAAACCTGCAGAGTTATAAATGACAGCTATCGTCCAAAAATATACTGACGTAAGGCTGCCAAGAGGACTTGAAAGCGGGGCAGAATTGCAGGAAACCGATTTCAGGAGGTAGACTGGAATTGCATTGAAAGCATAGGAAAAGAGGCAGAACGTCCACAATGATGCACTTGGCCAAAAAGGGCGTATGCGTTTTTTCCTGAATATATTCAGGAAAAAACGCATACGCCCTTTTTGGCCAACCAAGCAAGCTTGCAAAGGAAATCTGCACTACAATGAAGTCTCACTTCCCCCCGGTCAAAAGGGCCATCTGAAAAAAGTGTAAAATCCAGAAAGGCAGGACAGGCCATGGAGAACTGGGAGCCTTGTTATGCTGATGGGCGGGATGTAAATTGCCAACAGACACTCGGGAGAAGTGTATGGTGTTTCCTGAAACATCTAAAAAACAAAGCAACAGAGCCTAGGGCACTGCCACTTATGGTCCTATAGCTTAGGGAAATTAAAATCAAAAAGACACAGGCACCCCAAAGTTTGGGACGCCTCTGTTTACAAGAACCTCGTTTACCGTACAAGTTCAATATCACAGAAAGTGAAAAATGGATAAAGAACTTGTGGTACTTACGTACAATGCAGTATCACTCAGCAATGAAATCTATGTCATCAGGCCCGTAGCAGCATAATGAGTGGATTCAGGTATGATGATTCTAACTGAAATAAGTCACACAGAAAAAGAAACATCATAAGATATCACTAATACACGGAATGTAAACTTGGCTACAGAGGAACTGAATTCCAAAACAGAACAGGGTCTCAAATTTAGAAAACCAACTTATGCTTGCTTAAGAGGAAAGGTGAGTTGGGGTGCTGCATAAAACCAGAGATTGAAATGAGCACAGATAAAGTTCCTTAAGCCAAATATGGAATAGACAAGAGCTACTCCTTGCTCAACGAAATGGACTCAACACCCCATATTAAACGCCTAAGAATGTACCTGACTAGTAAGTATCTTAAAACCTATGGATTGCTATGTCTCCAAAAGAGAATCAAGCGTGTGTACAGGGGCATAAACACAGCAGTGATAGGATTGGAGAGGTTCGGTGAGCAAATGAAGACCCTTTGAAGACATATTGCATGGTACCCATTCCACGGGTCTCAACTCTCCAGGTTTAAGGTATTCTTCCTTCAGCTAAAACATGCATGTGGAACCCAGAGTATGATCAACCGTGTGAACGGGAGACGTGTTCATATATGTCTCAGTTTTCCTCCCCTGGTACTCGGGTGCAACATTCCAGACGCTTTACTAACACTCTCCCCACTTGGAGAGTCAGCGCCTTTAACCTCCTGTTTGGCCCAGTTTGCAATTTCTGCGGAAGATGAACAGGAATAGCGAGAACCAATGAGAGACTAGCTGGAGGTGTCTGGACGGGCAAATTTAACTCTCATTTCCCACCAGGAAGAGGAAATAACCAAAGGCTCAGCGTGCCGTGCCGGAACCAGATTAGGGCCTGAAGCCATCCTGCGGTGTTGCGGCCAGCTGAAAAGAAAGCGAGTTGAAGAAAGGAGCTCAGGGGCACTGTAATTCACAAACCTGCAGAGTTATAAATGACAGCTATCGTCCAAAAATAGACTGAAGTAAGGCTGCCAAGAGGACTTGAAAGCGGGGCAGAATTGCAGGAAACCGATTTCAGGAGGTAGACTGGAATTGCATTGAAAGCATAGGAAAAGAGGCAGAACGTCCACAATGATGCACTTGGCCAAAAAGGGCGTATGCGTTTTTTCCTGAATATATTCAGGAAAAAACGCATACGCCCTTTTTGGCCAACCAAGCAAGCTTGCAAAGGAAATCTGCACTACAATGAAGTCTCACTTCCCCCCGGTCAAAAGGGCCATCTGAAAAAAGTGTAAAATCCAGAAAGGCAGGACAGGCCATGGAGAACTGGGAGCCTTGTTATGCTGATGGGCGGGATGTAAATTGCCAACAGACACTCGGGAGAAGTGTATGGTGTTTCCTGAAACATCTAAAAAACAAAGCAACAGAGCCTAGGGCACTGCCACTTATGGTCCTATAGCTTAGGGAAATTAAAATCAAAAAGACACAGCCACCCCAAAGTTTGGGACGCCTCTGTTTACAAGAACCTCGTTTACCATACAAGTTCAATATCACAGAAAGTGAAAAATGGATAAAGAACTTGTGGTACTTACGTACAATGCAGTATCACTCAGCAATGAAATCTATGTCATCAGGCCCGTAGCAGCATAATGAGTGGATTCAGGTACGATGATTCTAACTGAAATAAGTCACACAGAAAAAGAAACATCATAAGATATCACTAATACATGGAATGTAAACTTGGCTACAGAGGAACTGAATTCCAAAACAGAACAGGGTCTCAAATTTAGAAAACCAACTTATGCTTGCTTAAGGGGAAAGGTGAGTTGGGGTGCTGCATAAAACCAGAGATTGAAATGAGCACAGATAAAGTTCCTTAAGCCAAATATGGAATAGACAAGAGCTACTCCTTGCTCAACGAAATGGACTCAACACCCCATATTAAACGCCTAAGAATGGACCTGACTAGTAAGTATCTTAAAACCTATGGATTGCTATGTCTCCAAAAGAGAATCAAGCGTGTGTACAGGGGCATAAACGCAGCAGTGATAGGATTGGAGAGGTTCGGTGAGCAAATGAAGACCCTTTGAAGACATATTGCATGGTACCCATTCCACGGGTCTCAACTCTCCAGGTTTAAGGTATTCTTCCTTCAGCTAAAACATGCATGTGGAACCCAGAGTATGATCAACTGTGTGAACGGGAGACGTGTTCAAATATGTCTCAGTTTTCCTCCCCTGGTACTCGGGTGCAACATTCCAGACGCTTTACTAACACTCTCCCCACTTGGAGAGTCAGCGCCTTTAACCTCCTGTTTGGCCCAGTTTGCAATTTCTGCAGAAGCTGAACAGGAATAGCGAGAACCAATGAGAGACTAGCTGGAGGTGTCTGGACGGGCAAATTTAACTCTCATTTCCCACCAGGAAGAGGAATTAACCAAAGGCTCAGCGTGCCATGCCGGAACCAGATTAGGGCCTGAAGCCATCCTGCGGTGTTGCGGCCAGGTCACAAGAAAGCGAGTTGAAGAAAGGAGCTCAGGGGCACTGTAATTCACAAACATGCAGAGTTATAAATGACAGCTATCGTCCAAAAATATACTG
Source organism: Stenella coeruleoalba (assembly GCF_951394435.1). Lineage (NCBI taxonomy): Eukaryota > Metazoa > Chordata > Mammalia > Artiodactyla > Delphinidae > Stenella > Stenella coeruleoalba. Next base: position 88,153,775 of record NC_137149.1, on the reverse strand, counting down.
AAGTAAGGCTGCCAAGAGGACTTGAAAGCGGGGCAGAATTGCAGGAAACCGATTTCAGGAGGAAGACTGGAATTGCATTGAAAGCATAGGAAAAGAGGCAGAACGTCCACAATGATGCACTTGGCCAAAAAGGGCGTATGCGTTTTTTCCTGAATATATTCCTGAATATATTCAGGAAAAAACGCATACGCCCTTCTTGGCCAACCAAGCAAGCTTGCAAAGGAAATCTGCACTACAATGAAGTCTCACTTCCCCCCGGTCAAAAGGGCCATCTGAAAAAAGTGTAAAATCCAGAAAGGCAGGACAGGCCATGGAGAACTGGGAGCCTTGTTATGCTGATGGGCGGGATGTAAATTGCCAACATACACTCGGGAGAAGTGTATGGTGTTTCCTGAAACATCTAAAAAACAAAGCAACAGAGCCTAGGGCACTGCCACTTATGGTCCTATAGCTTAGGGAAATTAAAATCAAAAAGACACAGGCACCCCAAAGTTTGGGACGCCTCTGTTTACAAGAACCTCGTTTACCGTACAAGTTCAATATCACAGAAAGTGAAAAATGGATAAAGAACTTGTGGTACTTACGTACAATGCAGTATCACTCAGCAATGAAATCTATGTCATCAGGCCCGTAGCAGCATAATGAGTGGATTCAGGTACGATGATTCTAACTGAAATAAGTCACACAGAAAAAGAAACATCATAAGATATCACTAATACACGGAATGTAAACTTGGCTACAGAGGAACTGAATTCCAAAACAGAACAGGGTCTCAAATTTAGAAAACCAACTTATGCTTGCTTAAGGGGAAAGGTGAGTTGTGGTGCTGCATAAAACCAGAGATTGAAATGAGCACAGATAAAGTTCCTTAAGCCAAATATGGAATAGACAAGAGCTACTCCTTGCTCAACGAAATGGACTCAACACCCCATATTAAACGCCTAAGAATGTACCTGACTAGTAAGTATCTTAAAACCTATGGATTGCTATGTCTCCAAAAGAGAATCAAGCGTGTGTACAGGGGCATAAACACAGCAGTGATAGGATTGGAGAGGTTCGGTGAGCAAATGAAGACCCTTTGAAGACATATTGCATGGTACCCATTCCACGGGTCTCAACTCTCCAGGTTTAAGGTATTCTTCCTTCAGCTAAAACATGCATGTGGAACCCAGAGTATGATCAACCGTGTGAACGGGAGACGTGTTCAAATATGTCTCAGTTTTCCTCCCCTGGTACTCGGGTGCAACATTCCAGACGCTTTACTAACACTCTCCCCACTTGGAGAGTCAGCGCCTTTAACCTCCTGTTTGGCCCAGTTTGCAATTTCTGCGCAAGATGAACAGGAATAGCGAGAACCAATGAGAGACTAGCTGGAGGTGTCTGGACGGGCAAATTTAACTCTCATTTCCCACCAGGAAGAGGAAATAACCAAAGGCTCAGCGTGCCGTGCCGGAACCAGATTAGGGCCTGAAGCCATCCTGCGGTGTTCCGGCCAGCTCACAAGAAAGCGAGTTGAAGAAAGGAGCTCAGGGGCACTGTAATTCACAAACCTGCAGAGTTATAAATGACAGCTATCGTCCAAAAATATACTGACGTAAGGCTGCCAAGAGGACTTGAAAGCGGGGCAGAATTGCAGGAAACCGATTTCAGGAGGTAGACTGGAATTGCATTGAAAGCATAGGAAAAGAGGCAGAACGTCCACAATGATGCACTCGGCCAAAAAGGGCGTATGCGTTTTTTCCTGAATATATTCAGGAAAAAACGCATACGCCCTTTTTGGCCAACCAAGCAAGCTTGCAAAGGAAATCTGCACTACAATGAAGTCTCACTTCCCCCCGGTCAAAAGGGCCATCTGAAAAAAGTGTAAAATCCAGAAAGGCAGGACAGGCCATGGAGAACTGGGAGCCTTGTTATGCTGATGGGCGGGATGTAAATTGCCAACAGACACTCGGGAGAAGTGTATGGTGTTTCCTGAAACATCTAAAAAACAAAGCAACAGAGCCTAGGGCACTGCCACTTATGGTCCTATAGCTTAGGGAAATTAAAATCAAAAAGACACAGGCACCCCAAAGTTTGGGACGCCTCTGTTTACAAGAACCTCGTTTACCGTACAAGTTCAATATCACAGAAAGTGAAAAATGGATAAAGAACTTGTGGTACTTACGTACAATGCAGTATCACTCAGCAATGAAATCTATGTCATCAGGCCCGTAGCAGCATAATGAGTGGATTCAGGTATGATGATTCTAACTGAAATAAGTCACACAGAAAAAGAAACATCATAAGATATCACTAATACACGGAATGTAAACTTGGCTACAGAGGAACTGAATTCCAAAACAGAACAGGGTCTCAAATTTAGAAAACCAACTTATGCTTGCTTAAGGGGAAAGGTGAGTTGGGGTGCTGCATAAAACCAGAGATTGAAATGAGCACAGATAAAGTTCCTTAAGCCAAATATGGAATAGACAAGAGCTACTCCTTGCTCAACGAAATGGACTCAACACCCCATATTAAACGCCTAAGAATGTACCTGACTAGTAAGTATCTTAAAACCTATGGATTGCTATGTCTCCAAAAGAGAATCAAGCGTGTGTACAGGGGCATAAACGCAGCAGTGATAGGATTGGAGAGGTTCGGTGAGCAAATGAAGACCCTTTGAAGACATATTGCATGGTACCCATTCCACGGGTCTCAACTCTCCAGGTTTAAGGTATTCTTCCTTCAGCTAAAACATGCATGTGGAACCCAGAGTATGATCAACCGTGTGAACGGGAGACGTGTTCAAATATGTCTCAGTTTTTCTCCCCTGGTACTCGGGTGCAACATTCCAGACGCTTTACTAACACTCTCCCCACTTGGAGAGTCAGCGCCTTTAACCTCCTGTTTGGCACAGTTTGCAATTTCTGCGGAAGATGAACAGGAATAGCGAGAACCAATGAGAGACTAGCTGGAGGTGTCTGGACGGGCAAATTTAACTCTCATTTCCCACCAGGAAGAGGAAATAACCAAAGGCTCAGCGTGCCGTGCCGGAACCAGATTAGGGCCTGAAGCCATCCTGCGGTGTTGCGGCCAGCTCAATAGAAAGCGAGTTGAAGAAAGGAGCTCAGGGGCACTGTAATTCACAAACCTGCAGAGTTATAAATGACAGCTATCGTCCAAAAATAGACTGAAGTAAGGCTGCCAAGAGGACTTGAAAGCGGGGCAGAATTGCAGGAAACCGATTTCAGGAGGTAGACTGGAATTGCATTGAAAGCATAGGAAAAGAGGCAGAACGTCCACAATGATGCACTTGGCCAAAAAGGGTGTATGCGTTTTTTCCTGAATATATTCAGGAAAAAACGCATACGCCCTTTTTGGCCAACCAAGCAAGCTTGCAAAGGAAATCTGCACTACAATGAAGTCTCACTTCCCCCCGGTCAAAAGGGCCATCTGAAAAAAGTGTAAAATCCAGAAAGGCAGGACAGACCATGGAGAACTGGGAGCCTTGTTATGCTGATGGGCGGGATGTAAATTGCCAACAGACACTCGGGAGAAGTGTATGGTGTTTCCTGAAACATCTAAAAAACAAAGCAACAGAGCCTAGGGCACTTCCACTTATGGTCCTATAGCTTAGGGAAATTAAAATCAAAAAGACACAGCCACCCCAAAGTTTGGGACGCCTCTGTTTACAAGAACCTCGTTTACCATACAAGTTCAATATCACAGAAAGTGAAAAATGGATAAAGAACTTGTGGTACTTACGTACAATGCAGTATCACTCAGCAATGAAATCTATGTCATCAGGCCCGTAGCAGCATAATGAGTGGATTCAGGTACGATGATTCTAACTGAAATAAGTCACACAGAAAAAGAAACATCATAAGATATCACTAATACATGGAATGTAAACTTGGCTACAGAGGAACTGAATTCCAAAACAGAACAGGGTCTCAAATTTAGAAAACCAACTTATGCTTGCTTAAGGGGAAAGGTGAGTTGGGGTGCTGCATAAAACCAGAGATTGAAATGAGCACAGATAAAGTTCCTTAAGCCAAATATGGAATAGACAAGAGCTACTCCTTGCTCAACGAAATGGACTCAACACCCCATATTAAACGCCTAAGAATGGACCTGACTAGTAAGTATCTTAAAACCTATGGATTGCTATGTCTCCAAAAGAGAATCAAGCGTGTGTACAGGGGCATAAACGCAGCAGTGATAGGATTGGAGAGGTTCGGTGAGCAAATGAAGACCCTTTGAAGACATATTGCATGGTACCCATTCCACGGGTCTCAACTCTCCAGGTTTAAGGTATTCTTCCTTCAGCTAAAACATGCATGTGGAACCCAGAGTATGATCAACTGTGTGAACGGGAGACGTGTTCAAATATGTCTCAGTTTTCCTCCCCTGGTACTCGGGTGCAACATTCCAGACGCTTTACTAACACTCTCCCCACTTGGAGAGTCAGCGCCTTTAACCTCCTGTTTGGCCCAGTTTGCAATTTCTGCAGAAGATGAACAGGAATAGCGAGAACCAATGAGAGACTAGCTGGAGGTGTCTGGACGGGCAAATTTAACTCTCATTTCTCACCAGGAAGAGGAATTAACCAAAGGCTCAGCGTGCCATGCCGGAACCAGATTAGGGCCTGAAGCCATCCTGCGGTGTTGCGGCCAGGTCACAAGAAAGCGAGTTGAAGAAAGGAGCTCAGGGGCACTGTAATTCACAAACCTGCAGAGTTATAAATGACAGCTATCGTCCAAAAATAGACTGAAGTAAGGCTGCCAAGAGGACTTGAAAGCGGGGCAGAATTGCAGGAAACCGATTTCAGGAGGTAGACTGGAATTGCATTGAAAGCATAGGAAAAGAGGCAGAACGTCCACAATGATGCACTTGGCCAAAAAGGGCGTATGCGTTTTTTCCTGAATATATTCAGGAAAAAACGCATACGCCCTTTTTGGCCAACCAAGCAAGCTTGCAAAGGAAATCTGCACTACAATGAAGTCTCACTTCCCCCCGGTCAAAAGGGCCATCTGAAAAAAGTGTAAAATCCAGAAAGGCAGGACAGGCCATGGAGAACTGGGAGCCTTGTTATGCTGAAGGGCGGGATGTAAATTGCCAACAACCACTTGGGAGAAGTGTATGGTGTTTCCTGAAACATCTAAAAAACAAAGCAACAGAGCCTAGGGCACTTCCACTTATGGTCCTATAACTTAGGGAAATTAAAATCAAAAAGACACAGCCATCCCAAAGTTTGGGACGCCTCTGTTTACAAGAACCTCGTTTACCGTACAAGTTCAATATCACAGAAATTGAAAAATGGATAAAGAACTTGTGGTACTTACGTACAATGCAGTATCACTCAGCAATGAAATCTATGTCATCAGGCCCGTAGCAGCATAATGAGTGGATTCAGGTACGATGATTCTAACTGAAATAAGTCACACAGAAAAAGAAACATCATAAGATATCACTAATACACGGAATGTAAACTTGGCTACAGAGGAACTGAATTCCAAAACAGAACAGGGTCTCAAATTTAGAAAACCAACTTATGCTTGCTTAAGGGGAAAGGTGAGTTGGGGTGCTGCATAAAACCAGAGATTGAAATGAGCACAGATAAAGTTCCTTAAGCCAAATATGGAATAGACAAGAGCTACTCCTTGCTCAACGAAATGGACTCAACACCCCATATTAAACGCCTAAGAATGGACCTGACTAGTAAGTATCTTAAAACCTATGGATTGCTATGTCTCCAAAAGAGAATCAAGCGTGTGTACAGGGGCATAAACGCAGCAGTGATAGGATTGGAGAGGTTCGGTGAGCAAATGAAGACCCTTTGAAGACATATTGCATGGTACCCATTCCACGGGTCTCAACTCTCCAGGTTTAAGGTATTCTTCCTTCAGCTAAAACTTGCATGTGGAACCCAGAGTATGATCAACCGTGTGAACGGGAGACGTGTTCAAATATGTCTCAGATTTCCTCCCCTGGTACTCGGGTGCAACATTCCAGACGCTTTACTAACACTCTCCCCACTTGGAGAGTCAGCGCCTTTAACCTCCTGTTTGGCCCAGTTTGCAATTTCTGCGGAAGATAAACAGGAATAGCGAGAAACAATGAGAGACTAGCTGGAGGTGTCTGGACGGGCAAATTTAACTCTCATTTCCCACCAGGAAGAGGAAATAACCAAAGGCTCAGCGTGCCGTGCCGGAACCAGATTAGGGCCTGAAGCCATCCTGCGGTGTTGCGGCCAGGTCACAAGAAAGCGAGTTGAAGAAAGGAGCTCAGGGGCACTGTAATTCACAAACCTGCAGAGTTATAAATGACAGCTATCGTCCAAAAATAGACTGAAGTAAGGCTGCCAAGAGGACTTGAAAGCGGGGCAGAATTGCAGGAAACCGATTTCAGGAGGTAGACTGGAATTGCATTGAAAGCATAGGAAAAGAGGCAGAACGTCCACAATGATACACTTGGCCAAAAAGGGCGTATGCGTTTTTTCCTGAATATATTCAGGAAAAAACGCATACGCCCTTTTTGGCCAACCAAGCAAGCTTGCAAAGGAAATCTGCACTACAATGAAGTCTCACTTCCCCCCGGTCAAAAGGGCCATCTGAAAAAAGTGTAAAATCCAGAAAGGCAGGACAGGCCATGGAGAACTGGGAGCCTTGTTATGCTGATGGGCGGGATGTAAATTGCCAACAGACACTCAGGAGAAGTGTATGGTGTTTCCTGAAACATCTAAAAAACAAAGCAACAGAGCCTAGGGCACTTCCACTTATGGTCCTATAGCTTAGGGAAATTAAAATCAAAAAGACACAGCCACCCCAAAGTTTGGGACGCCTCTGTTTACAAGAACCTCGTTTACCGTACAAGTTCAATATCACAGAAAGTGAAAAATGGATAAAGAACTTGTGGTACTTACGTACAATGCAGTATCACTCAGCAATGAAATCTATGTCATCAGGCCCGTAGCAGCATAATGAGTGGATTCAGGTACGATGATTCTAACTGAAATAAGTCACACAGACAAAGAAACATCATAAGATATCACTAATACACGGAATGTAAACTTGGCTACAGAGGAACTGAATTCCAAAACAGAACAGGGTCTCAAATTTAGAAAACCAACTTATGCTTGCTTAAGGGGAAAGGTGAGTTGTGGTGCTGCATAAAACCAGAGATTGAAATGAGCACAGATAAAGTTCCTTAAGCCAAATATGGAATAGACAAGAGCTACTCCTTGCTCAATGAAATGGACTCAACACCCCATATTAAACGCCTAAGAATGTACCTGACTAGTAAGTATCTTAAAACCTATGGATTGTTATGTCTCCAAAAGAGAATCAAGCGTGTGTACAGGGGCATAAATGCAGCAGTGATAGGATTGGAGAGGTTCGGTGAGCAAATGAAGACCCTTTGAAGACATATTGCATGGTACCCATTCCACGGGTCTCAACTCTCCAGGTTTAAGGCATTCTTCCTTCAGCTAAAACATGCATGTGGAACCCAGAGTATGATCAACCGTGTGAACGGGAGACGTGTTCAAATATGTCTCAGTTTTCCTCCCCTGGTACTCGGGTGCAACATTCCAGACGCTTTACTAACACTCTCCCCACTTGGAGAGTCAGCGCCTTTAACCTCCTGTTTGGCCCAGTTTGCAATTTCTGCGGAAGATGAACAGGAATAGCGAGAACCAATGAGAGGCTAGCTGGAGTTGTCTGGACGGGCAAATTTAACTCTCATTTCCCACCAGGAAGAGGAAATAACCAAAGGCTCAGCGTGCCGTGCCGGAACCAGATTAGGGCCTGAAGCCATCCTGCGGTGTTGCGGCCAGGTCACAAGAAAGCGAGTTGAAGAAAGGAGCTCAGGGGCACTGTAATTCACAAACCTGCAGAGTTATAAATGACAGCTATCGTCCAAAAATAGACTGAAGTAAGGCTGCCAAGAGGACTTGAAAGCGGGGCAGAATTGCAGGAAACCGATTTCAGGAGGTAGACTGGAATTGCATTGAAAGCATAGGAAAAGAGGCAGAACGTCCACAATGATACACTTGGCCAAAAAGGGCGTATGCGTTTTTTCCTGAATATATTCAGGAAAAAACGCATACGCCCTTTTTGGCCAACCAAGCAAGCTTGCAAAGGAAATCTGCACTACAATGAAGTCTCACTTCCCCCCGGTCAAAAGGGCCATCTGAAAAAAGTGTAAAATCCAGAAAGGCAGGACAGGCCATGGAGAACTGGGAGCCTTGTTATGCTGATGGGCGGGATGTAAATTGCCAACAGACACTCAGGAGAAGTGTATGGTGTTTCCTGAAACATCTAAAAAACAAAGCAACAGAGCCTAGGGCACTTCCACTTATGGTCCTATAGCTTAGGGAAATTAAAATCAAAAAGACACAGCCACCCCAAAGTTTGGGACGCCTCTGTTTACAAGAACCTCGTTTACCGTACAAGTTCAATATCACAGAAAGTGAAAAATGGATAAAGAACTTGTGGTACTTACGTACAATGCAGTATCACTCAGCAATGAAATCTATGTCATCAGGCCCGTAGCAGCATAATGAGTGGATTCAGGTACGATGATTCTAACTGAAATAAGTCACACAGACAAAGAAACATCATAAGATATCACTAATACACGGAATGTAAACTTGGCTACAGAGGAACTGAATTCCAAAACAGAACAGGGTCTCAAATTTAGAAAACCAACTTATGCTTGCTTAAGGGGAAAGGTGAGTTGTGGTGCTGCATAAAACCAGAGATTGAAATGAGCACAGATAAAGTTCCTTAAGCCAAATATGGAATAGACAAGAGCTACTCCTTGCTCAATGAAATGGACTCAACACCCCATATTAAACGCCTAAGAATGTACCTGACTAGTAAGTATCTTAAAACCTATGGATTGTTATGTCTCCAAAAGAGAATCAAGCGTGTGTACAGGGGCATAAATGCAGCAGTGATAGGATTGGAGAGGTTCGGTGAGCAAATGAAGACCCTTTGAAGACATATTGCATGGTACCCATTCCACGGGTCTCAACTCTCCAGGTTTAAGGCATTCTTCCTTCAGCTAAAACATGCATGTGGAACCCAGAGTATGATCAACCGTGTGAACGGGAGACGTGTTCAAATATGTCTCAGTTTTCCTCCCCTGGTACTCGGGTGCAACATTCCAGACGCTTTACTAACACTCTCCCCACTTGGAGAGTCAGCGCCTTTAACCTCCTGTTTGGCCCAGTTTGCAATTTCTGCGGAAGATGAACAGGAATAGCGAGAACCAATGAGAGGCTAGCTGGAGTTGTCTGGACGGGCAAATTTAACTCTCATTTCCCACCAGGAAGAGGAAATAACCAAAGGCTCAGCGTGCCGTGCCGGAACCAGATTAGGGTCTGAAGCCATCCTGCGGTGTTGCGGCCAGCTCAAAAGAAAGCGAGTTGAGGAAAGGAGCTCAGGGGCCCTGTAATTCACAAACCTGCAGAGTTATAAATCACAGCTATCGTCCAAAAATATACTGAAGTAAGGCTGCCAAGAGGACTTGAAACCTGGGCAGAATTGCAGGAAACCGATTTCAGGAGGTAGACTGGAATTGCATTGAAAGCATAGGAAAAGAGGCAGAACGTCCACAATGATGCACTTGGCCAAAAAGGGCGTATGCGTTTTTTCCTGAATATATTCAGGAAAACACGCATACGCCCTTTTTGGCCAACCAAGCAAGCTTGCAAAGGAAATCTGCACTACAATGAAGTCTCACTTCCCCCCGGTCAAAAGGGCCATCTGAAAAAAGTGTAAAATCCAGAAAGGCAGGACAGGCCATGGAGAACTGGGAGCCTTGTTATGCTGATGGGCGGGATGTAAATTGCCAACAGACACTCGGGAGAAGTGTATGGTGTTTCCTGAAACATCTAAAAAACAAAGCAACAGAGCCTAGGGCACTTCCACTTATGGTCCTATAGCTTAGGGAAATTAATATCAAAAAGACACAGCAACCCCAAAGTTTGGGACGCCTCTGTTTACAAGAACCTCGTTTACCGTACAAGTTCAATATCACAGAAAGTGAAAAATGGATAAAGAACTTGTGGTACTTACGTACAATGCAGTATCACTCAGCAATGAAATCTATGTCATCAGGCCCTTAGCAGCACAATGAGTGGATTCAGGTATGATGATTCTAACTGAAATAAGTCACACAGAAAAAGAAATATCATAAGATATCACTAATACACGGAATGTAAACTTGGCTACAGAGGAACTGAATTACAGAATAGAACAGGGTCTCAAATTTAGAAAACCAACTTATGCTTGCTTAAGGGGATATGTGAGTTGAGGTGCTGCATAAAACCAGAGATTGAAATGAGCACAGATAAAGTTCCTTAAGCCAAATATGGAATAGACAAGAGCTACTCCTTGCTCAACGAAATGGACTCAACACCCCATATTAAACGCCTAAGAATGTACCTGACTAGTAAGTATCTTAAAACCTATGGATTGCTATGTCTCCAAAAGAGAATCAAGCGTGTGTACAGGGGCATAAATGCAGCAGTGATAGGATTGGAGAGGTTCGGTGAGCAAATGAAGACCCTTTGAAGTCATATTGCATGGTACCCATTACACAGGTCTCAACTCTCCAGGTTTAAGGTATTCTTCCTTCAGCTAAAACATGCATGTGGAACCCAGAGTATGATCAACCATGTGAACGGGAGACGTGTTCAAATATGTCTCAGTTTTCCTCCCCTGGTACTCGGGTGCAACATTACAGACGCTTTACTAACACTCTCCCCACTTGGAGAGTCAGCGCCTTTAACCTCCTGTTTGGCCCAGTTTGCAATTTCTGCGGAAGATGAACAGGAATAGAGAGAACCAATGAGAGACTAGCTGGAGGTGTCTGGACGGGCAAATTTAACTCTCATTTCCCACCAGGAAGAGGAAATAACCAAAGGCTCAGCATGCCGTGCCGGAACCAGATTAGGGCCTGAAGCCATCCTGCGGTGTTGCGGCCAGCTCAAAAGAAAGCGAGTTGAGGAAAGGAGCTCAGGGGCACTGAAATTCACAAACCTGCAGAGTTATAAATGACAGCTATCGTCCAAAAATAGACTGAAGTAAGGCTGCCAAGAGGACTTGAAAGCGGGGCAGAATTGCAGGAAACCGATTTCAGGAGGTAGACTGGAATTGCATTAAAAGCATAGGAAAAGAGGCAGAACGTCCACAATGATGCACTTGGCCAAAAAGGGCGTATGCGTTTTTTCCTGAATATATTCAGGAAAACACGCATACGCCCTTTTTGGCCAACCAAGCAAGCTTGCAAAGGAAATCTGCACTACAATGAAGTCTCATTTCCCCCCGGTCAAAAGGGCCATCTGAAAAAAGTGTAAAATCCAGAAAGGCAGGACAGGCCATGGAGAACTGGGAGCCTTGTTATGCTGATGGGCGGGATGTAAATTGCCAACAGACACTCGGGAGAAGTGTATGGTGTTTCCTAAAACATCTAAAAAACAAAGCAACAGAGCCTAGCGCACTTCCACTTATGGTCCTATAGCTTAGGGAAATTAAAATCAAAAAGACACAGCCACCCCAAAGTTTGGGACGCCTCTGTTTACAAGAACCTCGTTTACCGTACAAGTTCAATATCACAGAAAGTGAAAAATGGATAAAGAACTTGTGGTACTTACGTACAATGCACTATCACTCAGCAATAAAATCTATGTCATCAGGCCCGTAGCAGCATAATGAGTGGATTCAGGTACGATGATTCTAACTGAAATAAGTCACACAGAAAAAGAAACATCATAAGATATCACTAATACACGGAATGTAAACTTGGCTACAGAGGAACTGAATTCCAAAACAGAACAGGGTCTCAAATTTAGAAAACCAACTTATGCTTGCTTAAGGGGATATGTGAGTTGAGGTGCTGCATAAAACCAGAGATTGAAATGAGCACAGATAAAGTTCCTTAAGCCAAATATGGAATAGACAAGAGCTACTCCTTGCTCAACGAAATGGACTCAACACCCCATATTAAACGCCTAAGAATGTACCTGACTAGTAAGTATCTTAAAACCTATGGATTGCTATGTCTCCAAAAGAGAATCAAGCGTGTGTACAGGGGCATAAATGCAGCAGTGATAGGATTGGAGAGGTTCGGTGAGCAAATGAAGACCCTTTGAAGTCATATTGCATGGTACCCATTACACAGGTCTCAACTCTCCAGGTTTAAGGTATTCTTCCTTCAGCTAAAACATGCATGTGGAACCCAGAGTATGATCAACCATGTGAACGGGAGACGTGTTCAAATATGTCTCAGTTTTCCTCCCCTGGTACTCGGGTGCAACATTCCAGACGCTTTACTAACACTCTCCCCACTTGGAGAGTCAGCGCCTTTAACCTCCTGTTTGGCCCAGTTTGCAATTTCTGCGGAAGATGAACAGGAATAGAGAGAACCAATGAGAGACTAGCTGGAGGTGTCTGGACGGGCAAATTTAACTCTCATTTCCCACCAGGAAGAGGAAATAACCAAAGGCTCAGCGTGCCGTGCCGGAACCAGATTAGGGCCTGAAGCCATCCTGCGGTGTTGCGGCCAGCTCAAAAGAAAGCGAGTTGAGGAAAGGAGCTCAAGGGCACTGTAATTCACAAACCTGCAGAGTTATAAATGACAGCTATCGTCCAAAAATAGACTGAAGTAAGGCTGCCAAGAGGACTTGAAAGCGGGGCAGAATTGCAGGAAACCGATTTCAGGAGGTAGACTGGAATTGCATTGAAAGCATAGGAAAAGAGGCAGAACCTCCACAATGATGCACTTGGCCAAAAAGGGCGTATGCGTTTTTTCCTGAATATATTCAGGAAAAAACGCATACGCCCTTTTTGGCCAACCAAGCAAGCTTGCAAAGGAAATCTGCACTACAATGAAGTCTCACTTCCCCCCGGTCAAAACGGCCATCTGAAAAAAGTGTAAAATCCAGAAAGGCAGGACAGGCCATGGAGAACTGGGAGCCTTGTTATGCTGATGGGCGGGATGTAAATTGCCAACAGACACTCGGGAGAAGTGTATGGTGTTTCCTGAAACATCTAAAAAACAAAGCAACAGAGCCTAGCGCACTTCCACTTATGGTCCTATAGCTTAGGGAAATTAAAATCAAAAAGACACAGCCACCCCAAAGTTTGGGACGCCTCTGTTTACAAGAACCTCGTTTACCGTACAAGTTCAATATCACAGAAAGTGAAAAATGGATAAAGAACTTGTGGTACTTACGTACAATGCAGTATCACTCAGCAATAAAATCTATGTCATCAGGCCCGTAGCAGCATAATGAGTGGATTCAGGTACGATGATTCTAACTGAAATAAGTGACACAGAAAAAGAAACATCATAAGATATCACTAATACACGGAATGTAAACTTGGCTACAGAGGAACTGAATTCCAAAACAGAACAGGGTCTCAAATTTAGAAAACCAACTTATGCTTGCTTAAGGGGAAAGGTGAGTTGGGGTGCTGCATAAAACCAGAGATTGAAATGAGCACAGATAAAGTTCCTTAAGCCAAATATGGAATAGACAAGAGCTACTCCTTGCTCAATGAAATGGACTCAACACCCCATATTAAACACCTAAGAATGTACCTGACTAGTAAGTATCTTAAAACCTATGGATTGCTATGTCTCCAAAAGAGAATCAAGCGTGTGTACAGGGGCATAAACGCAGCAGTGATAGGATTGGAGAGGTTCGGTGAGCAAATGAAGACCCTTTGAAGACATATTGCATGGTACCCATTCCACGGGTCTCAACTCTCCAGGTTTAAGGTATTCTTCCTTCAGCTAAAACATGCATGTGGAACACAGAGTATGATCAACCATGTGAACGGGAGACGTGTTCAAATATGTCTCAGTTTTCCTCCCCTGGTACTCGGGTGCAACATTCCAGACGCTTTACTAACACTCTCCCCACTTGGAGAGTCAGCGCCTTTAACCTCCTGTTTGGCCCAGTTTGCAATTTCTGCGCAAGATGAAGAGGAATAGCGAGAACCAATGAGAGGCTAGCTGGAGGTGTCTGGACGGGCAAATTTAACTCTCATTTCCCACCAGGAAGAGGAAATAACCAAAGGCTCAGCGTGCCGTGCCGGAACCAGATTAGGGCCTGAAGCCATCCTGCGGTGTTGCGGCCAGCTCACAAGAAAGCGAGTTGAAGAAATGAGCTCAGGGGCACTGTAATTCACAAACCTGCAGAGTTATAAATGACAGCTATCGTCCAAAAATATACTGACGTAAGGCTGCCAAGAGGACTTGAAAGCGGGGCAGAATTGCAGGAAACCGATTTCAGGAGGTAGACTGGAATTGCATTGAAAGCATAGGAAAAGAGGCAGAACGTCCACAATGATGCACTTGGCCAAAAAGGGCGTATGCGTTTTTTCCTGAATATATTCAGGAAAAAACGCATACGCCCTTTTTGGCCAACCAAGCAAGCTTGCAAAGGAAATCTGCACTACAATGAAGTCTCACTTCCCCCCGGTCAAAAGGGCCATCTGAAAAAAGTGTAAAATCCAGAAAGGCAGGACAGGCCATGGAGAACTGGGAGCCTTGTTATGCTGATGGGTGGGATGTAAATTGCCAACAGACACGCGGGAGAAGTGTATGGTGTTTCCTGAAACATCTAAAAAACAAAGCAACAGAGCCTAGGGCACTTCCACTTATGGTCCTATAGCTTAGGGAAATTAAAATCAAAAAGACACAGCCACTCCAAATTTTGGGACGCCTCTGTTTACAAGAACCTCGTTTACCGTACAAGTTCAATATCACAGAAAGTGAAAAATGGATAAAGAACTTGTGGTACTTACGTACAATGCAGTATCACTCAGCAATGAAATCTATGTCATCAGGCCCGTAGCAGCATAATGAGTGGATTCAGGTACGATGATTCTAACTGAAATAAGTCACACAGAAAAAGAAACATCATAAGATATCACTAATACACAGAATGTAAACTTGGCTACAGAGGAACTGAATTCCAAAACAGAACAGGGTCTCAAATTTAGTAAACCAACTTATGCTTGCTTAAGGGGAAAGGTGAGTTGTGGTGCTGCATAAAACCAGAGATTGAAATGAGCACAGATAAAGTTCCTTAAGCCAAATATGGAATAGACAAGAGCTACTCCTTGCTCAACGAAATGGACTCAACACCCCATATTAAACGCCTAAGAATGTACCTGACTAGTAAGTATCTTAAAACCTATGGATTGCTATGTCTCCATAAGAGAATCAAGCGTGTGTACAGGGGCATAAACGCAGCAGTGATAGGATTGGAGAGGTTCGGTGAGCAAATGAAGACCCTTTGAAGACATATTGCATGGTACCCATTCCACGGGTCTCAACTCTCCAGGTTTAAGGTATTCTTCCTTCAGCTAAAACATGCATGTGGAACCCAGAGTATGATCAACCATGTGAACGGGAGACGTGTTCAAATATGTCTCAGTTTTCCTCCCCTGGTACTCGGGTGCAACATTCCAGACGCTTTACTAACACTCTCCCCACTTGGAGAGTCAGCGCCTTTAACCTCCTGTTTGGCCCAGTTTGCAATTTCTGCGGAAGATGAACAGGAATAGCTAGAACCAATGAGAGGCTAGCTGGAGGTGTCTGGACGGGCAAATTTAACTCTCATTTCCCACCAGGAAGAGGAAATAACCAAAGGCTCAGCGTGCCGTGCCGGAACCAGATTAGGGCCTGAAGCCATCCTGCGGTGTTGCGGCCAGCTCAAAAGAAAGCGAGTTGAGGAAAGGAGCTCAGGGGCACTGTAATTCACAAACCTGCAGAGTTATAAATGACAGCTATCGTCCAAAAATACACTGAAGTAAGGCTGCCAAGAGGACTTGAAAGCGGGGCAGAATTGCAGGAAACCGATTTCAGGAGGTAGACTGGAATTGCATTGAAAGCATAGGAAAAGAGGCAGAACGTCCACAATGATGCACTTGGCCAAAAAGGGCGTATGCGTTTTTTCCTGAATATATTAAGGAAAAAACGCATACGCCCTTTTTGGCCAACCAAGCAAGCTTGCAAAGGAAATCTGCACTACAATGAAGTCTCACTTCCCCCCGGTCAAAAGGGCCATCTGAAAAAAGTGTAAAATCCAGAAAGGCAGGACAGGCCATGGAGAACTGGGAGCCTTGTTATGCTGATGGGCGGGATGTAAATTGCCAACAGACACTTGGGAGAAGTGTATGGTGTTTCCTGAAACATCTAAAAAACAAATCAACAGAGCCTAGGGCACTTCCACTTATGGTCCTATAGCTTAGGGAAATTAAAATCAAAAAGACACAGCCACCCCAAAGTTTGGGACGCCTCTGTTTACAAGCACCTCATTTACCGTACAAGTTCAATATCACAGAAAGTGAAAAATGGATAAAGAACTTGTGGTACTTACGTACAATGCAGTATCACTCAGCAATGAAATCTATGTCATCAGGCCCGTAGCAGCATAATGAGTGGTTTCAGGTACGATGAATCTAACTGAAATAAGTCACACAGAAAAAGAAACATCATAAGATATCACTAATACACGGAATGTAAACTTGGCTACAGAGGAACTGAATTCCAAAACAGAACAGGGTCTCAAATTTAGAAAACCAACTTATGCTTGCTTAAGGGGAAAGGTGAGTTGGGGTGATGCATAAAACCAGAGATTGAAATGAGCACAGATAAAGTTCCTTAAGCCAAATATGGAATAGACAAGAGCTACTCCTTGCTCAACGAAATGGACTCAACACCCCATATTAAACGCCTAAGAATGTACCTGACTAGTAAGTATCTTAAAACCTATGGATTGCTATGTCTCCAAAAGAGAATCAAGCGTGTGTACAGGGGCATAAACGCAGCAGTGATAGGATTGGAGAGGTTCGGTGAGCAAATGAAGACCCTTTGAAGTCATATTGCATGGTACCCATTACACAGGTCTCAACTCTCCAGGTTTAAGGTATTCTTCCTTCAGCTAAAACATGCATGTGGAACCCAGAGTATGATCAACCATGTGAACGGGAGACGTGTTCAAATATGTCTCAGTTTTCCTCCCCTGGTACTCGGGTGCAACATTCCAGATGCTTTACTAACACTCTCCCCACTTGGAGAGTCAGCGCCTTTAACCTCCTGTTTGGCCCAGTTTGCAATTTCTGCGGAAGATGAACAGGAATAGCGAGAACCAATGAGAGACTAGCTGGAGGTGTCTGGACGGGCAAATTTAACTCTCATTTCCCACCAGGAAGAGGAAATAACCAAAGGCTCAGCGTGCCGTGCCGGAACCAGATTAGGGCCTGAAGCCATCCTGCGGTGTTGCGGCCAGCTCAAAAGAAAGCGAGTTGAGGAAAGGAGCTCAGGGACACTGTAATTCACAAACCTGCAGAGTTATAAATGACAGCTTTCGTCCAAAAATAGACTGAAGTAAGGCTGCCAAGAGGACTTGAAAGCGGGGCAGAATTGCAGGAAACCGATTTCAGGAGGTAGACTGGAATTGCATTGAAAGCATAGGAAAAGAGGCAGAACGTCCACAATGATGCACTTGGCCAAAAAGGGCGTATGCGTTTTTTCCTGAATATATTCAGGAAAAAACGCATACGCCCTTTTTGGCCAACCAAGCAAGCTTGCAAAGGAAATCTGCACTACAATGAAGTCTCACTTCCCCCCGGTCAAAAGGGCTATCTGAAAAAAGTGTAAAATCCAGAAAGGCAGGACAGGCCATGGAGAACTGTGAGCCTTGTTATGCTGATGGGCGGGATGTAAATTGCCAACAGACACTTGGGAGAAGTGTATGGTGTTTCCTGAAACATCTAAAAAAAAATCAACAGAGCCTAGGGCACTTCCACTTATGGTCCTATAGCTTAGGGAAATTAAAATCAAAAAGACACAGCCACCCCAATGTTTGGGACGCCTCTGTTTACAAGCACCTCATTTACCGTACAAGTTCAATATCACAGAAAGTGAAAAATAGATAAAGAACATGTGGTACTTACGTACAATGCAGTATCACTCAGCAATGAAATCTATGACATCAGGCCCGTAGCAGCATAATGAGTGGATTCAGGTACGATGGTTCTAACTGAAATAAGTCACACAGAAAAAGAAACATCATAAGATATCACTAATACACGGAATGTGAACTTGGCTACAGAGGAACTGAATTCCAAAACAGAACAGGGTCTCAAATTTAGAAAACCAACTTATGCTTGCTTAAGGGTAAAGGTGAGTTGGGGTGCTGCATAAAACCAGAGATTGAAATGAGCACAGATAAAGTTCCTTAAGCCAAATATGGAATAGACAAGAGCTACTCCTTGCTCAACGAAATGGACTCAACACCGCATATTAAACGCCTAAGAATGTACCTGACTAGTAAGTATCTTAAAACCTATGGATTGCTATGTCTCCAAAAGAGAATCAAGCGTGTGTACAGGGGCATAAACGCAGCAGTGATAGGATTGGAGAGGTTCGGTGAGCAAATGAAGACCCTTTGAAGACATATTTCATGGTACCCATTCCACGGGTCTCAACTCTCCAGGTTTAAGGTATTCTTCCTTCAGCTAAAACATGCATGTGGAACCCAGAGTAGGATCAACCGTGTGAACGGGAGACGTGTTCAAATATGTCTCAGTTTTCCTCCCCTGGTACTCGGGTGCAACATTCCAGACGCTTTACTAACACTCTCCCCACTTGGAGAGTCAGCACCTTTAACTTCCTGTTTGGCCCAGTTTGCAATTTCTGCGGAAGATGAACAGGAATAGCGAGAACCAATGAGAGGCTAGCTGGAGGTGTCTGGACGGGCAAATTTAACTCTCATTTCCCACCAGGAAGAGGAAATAACCAAAGGCTCAGCGTGCCGTGCCGGAACCAGGTTAGGGCCTGAAGCCATCCTGCGGTGTTGCGGCCAGCTCACAAGAAAGCGAGTTGAAGAAAGGAGCTCAGGGGCACTGTAATTCACAAACCTGCAGAGTTATGAATGACAGCTATCGTCCAAAAATAGACTGAAGTAAGGCTGCCAAGAGGACTTGAAAGCGGGGCAGAATTGCAGGAAACCGATTTCAGGAGGTAGACTGGAATTGCATTGAAAGCATAGGAAAAGAGGCAGAACGTCCACAATGATGCACTTGGCCAAAAAGGGCGTATGCGTTTTTTCCTGAATATATTCAGGAAAAAACGCATACGCCCTTTTTGGCCAACCAAGCAAACTTGCAAAGGAAATCTGCACTACAATGAAGTCTCACTTCCCCCCGGTCAAAAGGGCCATCTGAAAAAAGTGTAAAATCCAGAAAGGCAGGAGAGGCCATGGAGAACTGGGAGCCTTGTTATGCTGATGGGCGGGATGTAAATTGCCAACAGACACTCAGGAGAAGTGTATGGTGTTTCCTGAAACATCTAAAAAACAAAGCAACAGAGCCTAGGGCACTTCCTCTTATGGTCCTATAGCTTAGGGAAATTAAAATCAAAAAGACACATCCACCCCAAAGTTTGGAACGGCTCTGTTTACAAGAACCTCGTTTCCAGTACAAGTTCAACATCGCAGAAAGTGAAAAATGGATAAAGAAGTTGTGGTATTCACTTACAAAGCAATATCACTCAGCAATGAAATCTGTGTCATCAGGCCCTTAGCAGCACAATGAGTGGATTCAGGTATGATGATTCTAACTGAAATAAGTCACACAGAAAAAGAAACATCATAAGATATCAGTAATACACGGAATGGAAACTTGGCTACACAGGAACTGAATTACAGAACAGAACAGGGTCTCAAATTTAGAAAACCAACTTATGCTTGCTTAAGGGGAAAGGTGAGTTGGGGTGCTGCATAAAACCAGAGATTGAAATGAGCACAGATAAAGTTCCTTAAGCCAAATATGGAATAGACAAGAGCTACTCCTTGCTCAACGAAATGGACTCAACACCCCATATTAAATGCCTAAGAATGTACCTGACTAGTAAGTATCTTCAAACCTATGGATTGCTATGTCTCCAAAAGAGAATCAAGCATGTGTACAGGGGCATAAACGCAGCAGTGATAGGATTGGAGAGGTTCGGTGAGCAAATGAAGACCCTTTGAAGTCATATTGCATGGTACCCATTCCACGGGTTTCAACTACCCAGGTTTTAGGTATTCTTCCTTCAGCTAAAACATGCATGTGGAACCCAGAGTATGATCAACCATGTGATCGGGAGACGTGTTCAAATATGTCTCAGTTTTCGTACCCTGGTACTCGGGTGCAACATTCCAGACGCTTTACTAACACTCTCCCGACTTGGAGAGTCAGTCCCTTTAACCTCCTGTTTGGCCCAGTTTGCAATTTCTGCGGAAGATGAACAGGAATAGCGAGAACCAATGAGAGACTAGCTGGAGGTGTCTGGACGGGCAAATTTAACTCTCATTTCCCACCAGGAAGAGGAATTAATCAAAGGCTCAGCCTGCCGAGCCGGAACCAGATTAGGGCCTGAAGCCATCCTGCGGTGTTGCGGCCAGCTCACAAGAAAGCGAGATGAAGAAAGGAGCTCAGGGGCACTGTAATTCACAAACCTGCAGAGTTATAAATGACAGCTATCGTCCAAAAATAGACTGAAGTAAGGCTGCCAAGAGGACTTGAGAGCGGGGCAGAATTGCAGGAAATCGATTTCAGGAGGTAGACTGGAATTGCATTGAAAGCATAGGAAAAGAGGCAGAACGTCCACAATGATGCACTTGGCCAAAAAGGGCGTATGCGTTTTTTCCTGAATATATTCAGGAAAAAACGCATACGCCCTTTTTGGCCAACCAAGCAAACTTGCAAAGGAAATCTGCACTACAATGAAGTCTCACTTCCCCCCGGTCAAAAGGGCCATCTGAAAAAAGTGTAAAATCCAGAAAGGGAGAGGCCATGGAGAACTGGGAGCCTTGTTATGCTGATGGGCGGGATGTAAATTGCCAACAGACACTGGGGAGAAGTGTATGGTGTTTCCTGAAACATCTAAAAAACAAAGCAACAGAGCCTAGGGCACTTCCACTTATGGTCCTATAGCTTAGGGAAATTAAAATCAAAAAGACACAGCCACCCCAAAGTTTGGAACGGCTCTGTTTACAAGAACCTCATTTACAGTACAAGTTCAACATCGCAGAAAGTGAAAAATGGATAAAGAAGTTGTGGTATTCACTTACAAAGCAATATCACTCAGCAATGAAATCTGTGTCATCAGGCCCTTAGCAGCACAATGAGTGGATTCAGGTATGATGATTCTAACTGAAATAAGTCACACAGAAAAAGAAACATCATAAGATATCAGTAATACACGGAATGGAAACTTGGCTACACAGGAACTGAATTACAGAACAGAACAGGGTCTCAAATTTAGAAAACCAACTTATGCTTGCTTAAGGGGAAAGGTGAGTTGGGGCGCTGCATAAAACCAGAGATTGAAATGAGCACAGATAAAGTTCCTTAAGCCAAATATGGAATAGACAAGAGCTACTCCTTGCTCAACGAAATGGACTCCACACCCCATATTAAACGCCTAAGAATGTACCTGACTAGTAAGTATCTTCAAACCTATGGATTGCTATGTCTCCGAAAGAGAATCAAGCATGTGTACAGGGGCATAAACGCAGCAGTGATAGGATTGGAGAGGTTCGGTGAGCAAATGAAGACCCTTTGAATTCATATTGCATGGTACCCATTCCACGGGTTTCAACTACCCAGGTTTAAGGTATTCTTCCTTCAGCTAAAACATACATGTGGAACCTAGAGTATGATCAACCATGTGATCGGGAGACGTGTTCAAATATGTCTCAGTTTTCGTACCCTGGTACTCGGGTGCAACATTCCAGACGCTTTACTAACACTCTCCCGACTTGGAGAGTCAGTCCCTTTAACCTCCTGTTTGGCCCAGTTTGCAATTTCTGCGGAAGATGAACAGGAATAGCGAGAACCAATGAGAGACTAGCTGGAGGTGTCTAGACGGGCAAATTTCACTCTCATTTCCCACCAGGAAGAGGAATTAACCAAAGGCTCAGCGTGCCGTGCCAGAACCAGATTAGGGCCTGAAGCCATCCTGCGGTGTTGCGGCCAGGTCACAAGAAAGCGAGTTGAAGAAAGGAGCTCAGGGGCACTGTAATTCACAAACCTGCAGAGTTATAAATGACAGCTATCGTCCAAAAATAGACTGAAGTAAGGCTGCCAAGAGGACTTGAAAGCGGGGCAGAATTGCAGGAAACCGATTTCAGGAGGTAGACTGGAATTGCATTGAAAGCATAGGAAAAGAGGCAGAACGTCCACAATGATGCACTTGGCCAAAAAGGGCGTATGCGTTTTTTCCTGAATATATTCAGCAAAAAACGCATACGCCCTTTTTGGCCAACCAAGCAATCTTGCAAAGGAAATCTGCACTACAATGAAGTCTCACTTCCCCCCTGTCAAAAGGGCCATCTGAAAAAAGTGTAAAATCCAGAAAGGCAGGACAGGCCATGGAGAACTGGGAGCCTTGTTATGCTGATGGGCGGGATGTAAATTGCCAACAGACACTTGGGAGAAGTGTATGGTGTTTCCTGAAACATCTAAAAAACAAAGCAACAGAGCCTAGGGCACTTCCACTTATGGTCCTATAGCTTAGGGAATTTAAAATCTAAAAGACACAGCCACCCCAAAGTTTGGGACGCCTCTGTTTACAAGAACCTCGTTTACAGTACAAGTTCAACATCCCAGAAAATGAAAAATGGATAAAGAAGCTGTGGTATTTACTTACAAAGCAATATCACTCAGCAATGAAATCTATGTCATCAGGCCCGTGACAGCATAATGAGTGGATTCAGGTACGATGATTCTAACTGAAATAAGTCACACAGAAAAAGAAACATCAAAAGATATCACTAATACACGGAATGTAAACTTGGCTACACAGGAACTGAATTCCAAAACAGAACAGGGTCTCAAATTTAGAAAACCAACTTATGCTTGCTTAAGGGTAAAGGTGAGTTGGGGTGCTGCATAAAACCAGAGATTGAAATGAGCACAAATAAAGTTCCTTAAGCCAAATATGGAATAGACAAGAGCTACTCCTTGCTCAACGAAATGGACTCAACACCGCATATTAAACGCCTAACAATGTACCTGACTAGTAAGTATCTTAAAACCTTGGGATTGCTATTTCTCCGAACGTGAATCAACCGTGCATACTGGGGCATAAATGCAGCAGTGATAGGATTGGAGAGGTTCGGTGAGCAAATGAAGACCCTTTGAAGACATATTGCATGGTACCCATTCCACGGGTCTCAACTCTCCAGGTTTAAGGTATTCTTCCTTCAGCTAAAACATGCATGTGGAACCCAGAGTATGATCAACCGTGTGATCGGGAGACGTGTTCAAATATGTCTCAGTTTTCATACCCTGGTACTCGGGTGCAACATTCCAGACGCTTTACTAACACTCTCCCGACTTGGACAGTCAGCCCCTTAACCTCCTGTTTGGCCCAGTTTGCAATTTCTGCGGCAGATGAACAGGAATAGGGAGAACCAATGAGAGACTAGCTGGAGGTGTCTGAACGGGCAAATTTAACTCTCATTTCCCACTAGGAAGAGGAATTAACCAAAGGCTCAGCGTGCCGTGCCAGAAACAGATTAGGGCCTGAAGCCATCCTGCGGTGTTGCGACCAGCTCACAAGAAAGTGAGTTGAAGAAAGGAGCTCAGGGGCTCTGTAATTCACAAACCTGCAGAGTTATAAATGACAGCTATCGTCCAAAAATAGACTGAAGTAAGGCTGCCAAGAGGACTTGAAAGCGGGGCAGAATTGCAGGATACCGATTTCAGGAGGTAGACTGGAATTGCAATGAAAGCATAGAAAAAGAGGCAGAACGTCCACAATGATGCACTTTGCCAAAAGGGCGTATGCGTTTTTTCCTGAATATATTCAGGAAAAAACGCATACGCCCTTTTTGGCCAACCAAGCAAGCTTGCAAAGGAAATCTGCACTACAATGAAGTCTCACTTCCCCCCGGTCAAAAGGGCCATCTGAAAAAAGTGTAAAACCCAGAAAGGCTGGACAGGCCATGGAGAACTGGGAGCCTTGTTATGCTGATGGGCGGGATGTAAATTGCCAACAGACACTCGGGAGAAGTGTATGGTGTTTCCTGAAACATCTAAAAAACAAAGCAACAGAGCCTAGGGCACTTCCACTTATGGTCCTATAGCTTAGGGAAATTAATATCAAAAAGACACAGCAACCCCAAAATTTGGGACGGCTCTTTTTACAGAAATCTCTTCTACGGCACAGGTTAAATATCCCAGACAGCAAATAATGGATAAAGAAGTTGCGGTACTTCTGTACAACAGAATACCACTCAGCAATGAAATCTATGTCACCAGGCCCATACCAGCATAATGAGTGGATTGAGGCACGATGATTCTAAGTGAAATAACTCACACAGAAAAAGAAACATCATAAGGTATCACTAATACACGGAATGTGAACTTGGCTACACATGAACTGAATTACAAAACAGAACAGGGTCTCAAATTTAGAAAACCAACTTATGCCTGCTTAAGGGGGAAGGTGAGTTGGGGTGCTGCATAAAAGCAGAGTTTGAAATTAGCACAGATACCGTTCCATAAGCCAAATATGTAATAGACAAGAGCTACCCCTTGCTCAACGAAATGGATTCAACAATGAGGTATCACCTCACACCTGGTAGAATAGGCATCATTGAAAATCTACAAACAAAAAATGCTGGAAAGGGTGTGGAGAAAAGGAACCCTCTTCCACTATTGTTGGGAATATAAATTGATACAGTCATTATGGAGAACAATATCGAATTTCTTAAGAAACTAACAATAGAATTACCATATGATACAGCAATCCCAGTACTGGACATATACCCAGACAAAACCATAAATCAAAAAGTGTCATTCACCGCAATGTTCATTGCATCACTATTTACAATATCGAGGTAATGGAAGCAACCTAAATGCCCACAGACAGACGAATGCATAAAGCTGTGGTACATATATAAAATGGAATATTACTAAGCCATGAAAAGGAATGAAATTGGGTCATTTGTAGAGACGTCGATGGATCTAGAGACTGTCATACAGAGTGAAGTAAGTCAGAAAGAGAAAAACAAATCTTGTATATTCATGCATATATGTGGAACCTAGAAAAACTGTACAGGTTAACCATTTTGCAAGGCATAAATAGAGCAACAGATGTAGACAACAAACGTATGGACAACAAGGGGGGAAAGCTGTTGGGGGGGTGGTGGTGGGAGGAGTTGAGAGACTGGGATTGGCATGTATACATTTATATGTATAAAATAGATAACCAATAAGAACCTGCTGTATAAAAATATAAAATAAAATTCAAAATTAAAAAGAAATAAAATTTAAAAAATAAAACAGAAAAAACAATTATTCCCTGCACATACATGTATTTATATGAATAAATTATTTCCATGCTTATATCTGTAAATACAAAAAAGAGGAATAAAATCTACCTTGAACCAAAAACGAAAAAGAGAAAAAAAACACAGAACCCACCAGTTACACAGAGGAAAACCGTATCAGGGCACTTGCTCCAGTTGTAAACAATTCTGAAGTTGGTCAGTGGTGGGGAATCGTCTCCCATTCAGCCAGCAGCCCCCACGCAACAAGCGTCCTCATTGCAAAGCTGGGGCACCGTGCCGAGGCATCTGTGAGTAAACGTGAGCTGAGCCCCAGGCCAGTTGCTGCTGAACTATTCCCACCCGTCCCAGGTAAAACACCTGAATATATACAAGGACTTGAAAGCCTAGAGGAAGGGCCATAGAGCCACACGAGTGACAGCATGCCAGCCGACTTGGTGCCTGCAGGCCAGCCAGGATGGTCCTGGCCCTGGGTGCTCTTCTGGAAGATTTCCACTTCCCTGCCTGAGATACCCGTCCTGTCCCTGCCCCCACTGCTTTTTTCCTTCCTCACCTCTG
The DNA here is from genome assembly GCF_951394435.1 of Stenella coeruleoalba. NCBI lineage: Eukaryota > Metazoa > Chordata > Mammalia > Artiodactyla > Delphinidae > Stenella > Stenella coeruleoalba. Next base: position 88,127,866 of record NC_137149.1, on the reverse strand, counting down.
CCCAGGGAGAAATTCCAGCAGCAGGTATGGGTGACACATCCTCTTCTTTAGCAGGTGGCAGCCTGGCAACTGCTGCAGAAAGTCCAGCAGAGCCCCACTCACACTGGGCCACCCACAAAGCCGTGGCCTCTCACTCCCTCCCACCAGCCCAGCCCGGAGACTGCTGACAGGGCAGAGAAAATGGCGTCAGGCACGGCTGCAGGGGCTCTTGCTGCCTGGAGTGGTATTTATATTGATCTCAACCCAGGCACACCTGGGGAGGGCTGGCCGGCACGGTAAGGCTGCCCAGGTCAGCCAATCATCACCCCTCAGGGGCTCACAGTTGCAGAAAATGGAACTTGCTGAACCGGCCAGGTCCAAGGAACAGGTGTGGGCTCCTGAGAGTCAGGATAGACAAGGGGCTGCAGCTTTGGCTTGTTTTCTAATCATTTTATCTGGCCCATGAGTGGGAGACAACTTCAAGAAAACCCTCTCCTAATGAGAGGAACCCAGGAGTCAGGGAGAGGAGGGGTGGGTGGTGGTTGGAGACAGAGGCCTGGTGCCCCGGGTGCAGTGGAAGTCTCTGGAAGACCAGGTGGAGGGAGGCCTCACGGAGTGATGCCCAGGGTCACAGACCTGTCGCAGCTGCTGTTTGTTAGTTCAAGTCCTGCTCTGAGGTGCTCTGTGTCAGCTCTGAGCGACAGGTGAGCTGGGGGTGCTCTGCAATGAGGGCTATGTGCACGGTTCCTGTGTGCCCAGCCCTGCCACGGTACCTGCAAGGGTAGCTCTGTATCCTGGGAGGGGCCTGACCACGAGAGCCCCGTGGGCTGGGGTGGGGGTGGGGTACCTGCCCAGGTGAGCTCCATATTCTGGGATTGGTCTGACCACGAGAGCCCCATGGGCTGCTGGGGACCTGGTAAAGGATGTCAGGACAGTCAGTGAAGCCACCGAGGATATACCTCCAGTTGCTCCTAATTCCTACACCCTGCTGGTCATTCTACCAACCACCAGGACATGGTATTCTGTATTAGTCTTCAATGATGCCTTCTTTTGTATTCCATTAGTCCCAGAGTCACAAGAAATTTTGGCTTGTGAGTGGCAGGACTCAACATACAACTAAAACAATACTTCCGGGCCGTCTGGCCCCAAGGGTGCAAAAATTCCCACACCATCTTTGGGGAAAGCTTAGCTAAAGACCTAAAAGTTCTACCTCTGGAAAAGGAAACCCTCCTTCAATATGCAGACGACATTCTGATCACCAGCCCTACTAAGGAGGCCTCTGAACTACCAAGCCAATAAAGGATAGAAGTTGTCCAAGAAAAAGCTCAAATATCACAGACTGCGGTGACCTGCCTGGGCTTCATTCTCACAGAAGGTCAGAGAAGCCCATCCCAGGAAAGGGAAGAAACCATTTTCAGCCTTACCCCTTTCTAAAACTAGAAGACAGCTTAGGGGTTCCTGGGGAGGCCAGGGTTTGCTGCTTCTGGATCCCTAACTACAGTCTACTAGCTGGGCCTCTATATGAAACACTGAAAGGAAAAGATGATGATCCTTTTGAATAGAATCCAGAAATGGCCTTTCAAGAATGGAAAGAGCAGTCAATTCAGACCCTTGCCCTGGAACTCCCTAATTTAGCTAAACCCTTTGACCTTTACATTCCCGTTGAAAGGTGAATCGCCATTGGAGAATTAGTGCAAAAACTGGGACCACTTGAAATGGAACAATGCAAGAATGCCATCCAGGTAGGATAAACTACGGTCACTAAGGGGCTTGGCCCACTGCCACATCTGGCCAAGATACTGGCGGTATCTAAAAACCTGGAAATCAGCAGCCCAAAAGGCCACCTCCCTCCTAAGGGAAAAGGACCCCACGTGGTGATCCTAACCACCAACCATGCCCTGAAGTTGCAGGGTTCGCTCCGTGGGCACACCGACCTCGAGTGAGGAGGCCCTCCAACTCCAACATCCAGAGAGATAACCGGGGGCAACAGGGCACCATGACGACTCGTGTGAACATCACTTGACCTGGAGTTTCTCTCATAAAACAACAAGAGTGTGTCCCAAAAGAGTAGACTACTGCTTGCAGGACTTACTGCACCCAGAGGGGAGCTAATAATCTTGGCGGGGGAACAGTATACCACACTGTCACCATAGAAAAGCCTACAGACACCGTGATGATGGTGGCCAATAAGACCGGCTGGACTCCTGTTTACTTCAAAAGGCTGTTGACTCAGTAGCCATCATGGTCCTTGGTCACCACTGACCCTGGACTGTCTGGGAGTTGAGCGGGCAGGGCTCTGACACCTGGTGCTGTTTGTACGTTAATTCAGGGGCCTAATTGAAGAAAGCGCAGACTACTGGTCAGAGCATCTAGGCTGGCAGAGACGGTCAGCCTAAGGTGGCCGAACAAATGTGGGGCGGGGTGAAACCGGCCCCCACAGCGTCTCTGCACATCTCTTTCCTGGACCCTTAAAGGTCATTAGAATCTATAACACTTCCAATGCTGGTGCTCAGGTGGACGAGCAGGGAGGCAGGGGTCCTGGGGACAATCAACGTCACCGGGAGGCTGCTGGGGAGAAGCTCTGACCCTCGCCCCAGGGTATGAGGGCTCCCAACTCAGCACTCAGCAGTTACAGAAGAAGGGTCTGCACCCTCAGCACTCCAAGAATGAGGAACGGGACAAAAGGCAGAGGAGGGGTTTGTCCCCAGCAAAGCCCATTAAAAATCCCTGGGAGATGAAAGTAGAATCTGGGCAATAAAGTCAAGTCTAACCTTTTTTATCCTTTGTGCTTTGTCTAATTTCACGTGCTCCTAGGGTCCCGCATGCAGAGGTTCCACACCAGGCACTTCAGACCAGATTTCCTAGTGCAGAATGGCTAGGTCGACACCTCAGCTCCTGGGGCCCAGTGCAGACTCCACGATATAGAGCCTGAGCTACAGCCAACCCGGCCCTCGAGAGCTCCGCCGCCTCCCTCCCTCCCACTGACTCTGACAGGATCTCTACACAGCAGCCCAGCCCACAGCCCACGGGGTAGTGCATGCTCTCACCTCTCCATTCTCTGATCAAAATATAAAGTTTCCTTTGCTTGTGAACCAAACTCAGTCTCGATCTGTTGGCCCCAATGACACTGGGCAGGGGGACACTTGTTGGGGTCCACTCTGGAGGATCAGTAACAGAAATTGAGACTATTGTAACCTCAATGAACAGATGTGTGAGCCAAACTGTAGTTAACATAGAACAGTGTATAAGGCTCGGGTAAAATAAGATGTTTTTAACACTTCCATTTGATATTTCCATCACTTTTTATAAGCAAGTTCAGTGAAAAGGTTTGTCTTATTTGTCAGGTCAATATTAGAGAAACGAAGTGATTTCTTTCCAAGGATGTACATCTAATAATCTTGGTTAAACATTCAATCTTGTTTTAAATGCTTTTCCATTGAAAATGATACCTCTCTTTCAGCTCCCCCATTTCTGAGAAGTATAAAATCTTATAATTTATTATTACCAAAGGGGAAAGGTGGGAGGAGGGATAAATTAACAGTTTGGAATGAACACATACACACTGCTATGTATAAAATAGATCATCAACAAGGAACTACTGTATAGCACAGGGAACTACACTCAACATTTTGCAATAACCTATAAGGGGAAATAATCTGAAAAAGAATAGATATTTTTATTGACATCATCTATCAATGACAGTTAAAGTGTAGCCTAAGGGAAGCTGGTGGTGAGTGCTTCTGACCCTGAAGACTTCAATCATCTAAAGTTTGGACTCTGCCTACTTCCCAAGGCCCTTAATGAACATATGTGTAGCCGTAGCTTAAAAACTTCCCCAGTTTGGGTTTCGGGGAGACACTGATTTTGAAAAAGCCCTGGTGTTCTCCTTACATGAATGGGACTCTTCCTACTGCTAAAACATGTCTGTCACACCCAGAGGATGGTATACCGTCTGATCGGGAAGAGTTTGGAAAAGGCATCTCATCTCCTCATCTCCTGGTGCTCGGGTTCACCCCTCCAGCGTCTTTACTAACAGTCTCCCCACTTGGAGATGTCAGCACTGTCAACATCCTGTTGCGTACAGTTTGGAATTTGTCCAGAGGATGAAGCGGAAGGATGAGGAACAATGAGAGACAAGTCCTAGGTGTTCAGACAGGCACATGTCACTCTAATTTCCAATCAGGAAGACGAATTGACCAAAGGCTAGGGTTGCCCATGGAAACAGTATAGGGCTTGAGGAAATCCCGCTGCTTTGTGGCCAGTTCCCATAAACACGAGTTGAACAATGGAACTCAGGGGCAGTAAAATTCACAAAACTGCAGAGTTGAAAATATCCATCACTGAAAAATGTCTTGAGGAAAGTCAGAGAAAAGGACTTGTAAGCAAGGGAGAATGGCAGGAAAGGGATTTGAGGAGGTAGAAAGGACTCGCCATTAAGCACAAGAAAAGGAGCTGAACATTGCCAACATTGCAGTTGGCCAAAAAGGGTGTATGCGTTCTTTTCTGTATATATTCAAGAAAAGGGCATACACTTTTTTAGCCAACCAAACAGGTGGGCACTGGAAGTCAATACCACAAAAGATATCACTTCGCATCAGTCAGAAGAGCCATCCTCATAAAGCGTAAACAACAGAAATGCAGGACAGGGCAACGAGAAGAGGGAGCCCTGTGAGACTTATAGTGGAAATGTATATTGCCAACGGCCATTCTGGAGAAGTGTATTGTGTTTACTAAAGCATCTAAAAAATGAGCTACAGAGCATAGGGCACTTGCACTCATGGGCGTATATCTTGGGAAAAACAAAAATCGAGAGGACACAGGCACCCCAATGTTTACCCCCTCTCTGTTTAAAAGATCCTCGACTAGGATATAACTTAAATGTCTCTGGAGGGAAAAAATGGATAGAGATGTGGTACTTAGGTAGAGTGGAATATTATTCAGCCTGGAAATCAATGAAATATGGCCAGTTGTAACAACTCCGGAGGAGTTACGTATGATCATTCTAAGTGACAGAATTCAAAAAGAAAAAGACACATATCATAAGATATCACTTAAAGGTGGAATCCAAAATGGCTACACATGAAATAAATTACAAAACAAAAACATAGTCAAATATGTAGAAAACACGCATAAGGCTGCTAAACGGGAAAGGTGGGGAGGGGTGAGGCATCATCCAGGAGGTTGAAATTAGCAAAGATACCATTCCAAATACCAAACTGATAATCAACAAGGCCTACACTGTAGCTAAAAGAACTGCACTCAGCACACTCAAGTCACCGGAAAAGAATATATACGACTGGTAAGAATCTGAAAAAGAATTTATTGATGTCTCTCTGTACGTGAATCAAGTGGATGTACAGCAGCAAGAAACAGAGCTTTGAAAATCAGCTGTAACCAATATAGTAATAAATTGAAAAAAATAAACGACAGAGAGACAGAGAAAACCTCTTACAACTTTTCCTCAGGGACGGTGATGCAACATGGATTGAACACACCTAGACCCACAGCAGGATGAGACATAAGGCTGGAAACTGTTTGCGCTAAGAGAAATGTGAGGTTGGGTGAGGAAATGCACACCCTTTAAAGTAATACTACCTGGTACCCATTCAATGGGTCCCAAATCTGCAGGTTCAAGGGATCTTCCTACAGCTAAAACATGCATGGAAAACCCAGAGGACTGTACACCATGTGATCGGGAGATGTGTCTAAAATGCACCTCATTTATCCTCTCCTGGTGCTCCTGTTCACCATTCCAGCCACGCTACTTAGAATCTCCCCACTTGGAGAATCAGCACATTTAAACTTCTGTTTCACACATTTTGCAAATTGTGAGGAGGATGAACGGGAAGAGGGGGAACCAATGAGAGAAGAGTTGTAGGGGTTTGGACGGGCACATATCACTCTAATTTCCCATTAAGAGTAAGAATTAAAGAAAGGCTCAGCCTGCCTCGCCGGAGCCAAAATAGGGCCTGAAGCAATCCTGCGGGTTTGAGGCCAGCTCACAAAAGAGCAACTTAAAAAATGGAGCTCAGGGTCACTGCAATTCACAAACCTGCAGAGTTATAAATGAAAACTAACGTCCAAAAATATGTTGAGGTAAGGCAAAGAAGAGGATCTGAATGCAACACAGAATTGCAAGAAACAGATTTCAAGAGATAGATTGGACTCGTCTTTAACGCACATGAAAAGCGGCAGAATTTCGACAATGATGCAGTTGGCCCAAAAGGACGTATGCGTTTTTTCCTGATTATATCCAGGAAAAAACGCATACGCACTTTATGGGCAACGAAGCAAGCAAGCAATGCAAATGTGCACAACAAAGAAGTCTCACTTCCCACCGGTCAAAAGGGCCATCCTAAAAAATTGTAAAAACCAGAAATGCAGGACAGGCCATGGAGAACAGGGAGCCTTTATACGCTGATGGGCAGTGTGTGAACTGCCGAGAGCCACTCTGGAGAAGTGTATGGTGGTTCCTAAATCATCTAAAAAACAGAGCTACAGAGCATAGGACCCTTCCAATCATGGGAGTATATCTAGGGAAGTCTAAAAATCAACAAGACACAAGCACACCACAGTTTAGGGCTACTCTGTTTACAAGAACCTCAACTTCAGTACACCTTAAATATCCCAGGAAAGAGAACAATGGATAAAGAAGATGTGGTACTTATGTACAATGGAATATCTCTTCACCATGAAATCAATGTAATAAGGCTAGTAGAAGGATAAAGAGTGGATTTAGGTCCGATAATACTACTTGAAATAAGTCAAACAGAAAAAGAAACATATCATAAGATATCACTTATAGAGGGAGGGTAAATATGGCTGCACAAGAAATGAATTACAGAACAGAACAGTGTCTCACATTTAGAAAACACACTTATGTCAGCTTAAGGGGAAAGGAGAGGTGGGGTGATGCATAAAACCAGAGTTTGAAATTAGCACAGATACCGTTCAATAAACCAAATAGGTATTAGACAAGATCTACACCTTGCTCAATGAACAGGCCTCAACACACCCTATACACCGCAGAGAAATATATCTGAGGAATAAGAATCTTAAAACCCATGTATTGATATATCTCCATAAGGGAATCAAGTGTGTGCAGAGCGGCACAAACACAGCAGTGAAAAGGAGCTAAACCCCATTATAGAAATAAATTTTAAAAACAAAACGCTGAAACAATGAAAGAGAGAAAAATTCTTACAAAATTCGCTCAGGGGCTGTGATGCAACCTGGATTGACCACATATAAACCCACAGCTGGATAAGACATAAGGCTGGACACTTGGGGCTGACAGGATTGGTGAGCTTTGGTGAGCAACTGCCAAAAGTTTAATGCAATACTTCATGCTACTCAGTCCAAGGGTCCCAACACTCCAGGTTGAAGGGAATCTTCCTACAGCTAAACCATGCTTGGGAAACCCAGCGACTGGTATACCATATGATCGGGAAAGGTTTCTAAAACGCACCTCATTTTTCCTCTCCTGGGGCTCCGGATCGACATTCCAGCCGCTTTACTAACAACATCCCCACATGGAGTCAATGCCTTTAAGTTCTGGTATCGCACAGTCTGCAGTTAGTGCAGAGGATGAATGGGAATAGGGGGAACCAGTGAGAAACTAGCTGTAGCGGTTTCAATGGGCACATGTCACTCTAATATCACATCAGTAAGAAGAATTAACCAAAGGCACAGCAAGGTGCCCCAGAAGAAAAATAGGGCTTCAAGGAATCCTGTGGTTATGGGGCAAGACCACAAAAATAAGAGCTAAAAAATGGAGCTAAGGGCCACTGCAATTCAAAAACCTGCAGAGTTATAAAGGCCAACTTTTTTTAAAAAATATATTGAGGTAAGGCTATGAAGAGGCATTGAAAGCAAGGCAGAATGCAGGAAACCGATTTCAGGAGGTAGACTGGAATTGCATTGAAAGCATATGAAGAGAGTCAGAAACTCGACAATGATGCACTTGGCCAAAAAGGGCGTATGCGTTTTTTCCTGAATATATTCAGGAAAAAACGCATACGCACTTTTTGGCCAACCAAGCAAGCTTGCAAAGGAAATCTGCACTACAATGAAGTCTCAATTCCACCTGGTCAAAAGGGCCATCTGAAAAATGTGTAAAATCCATAAAGGCACGACAGGCCATGGAGAACTGGGAGCCTTCTTATGCTGATGGGCGGGAGGTAAATTGCCAACAGACACTCAGGAGAAGTGTATGGTGTTTCCTGAAACATCTAAAAAACAAAGCAACAGAGCCTAGGGCACTGCCACTTATGGTCCTATAGCTTAGGGAAATTAAAATCAAAAAGACACAGCCACCCCAAAGTTTGGGACGCCTCCGTTTACAAGAACCTCGTTTACCGTACAAGTTCAATATCACAGAAAGTGAAAAATGGATAAAGAACTTGTGGTACTTACGTACAATGCAGTAACACTCAGCAATGAAATCTATGTCATCAGGCCCGTAGCAGCATAATGAGTGGATTCAGGTACGATGATTCTAACTGAAATAAGTCACACAGAAAAAGAAACATCATAAGATATCAGTAATACACGGAATGTAAACTTGGCTACACAGGAACTGCATTCCAAAACAGAACAGGGTCTCAAATTTAGAAAACCAACTTATGCTTGCTTAAGGGTAAAGGTGAGTTGGGGTGCTGCATAAAACCAGAGATTGAAATGAGCACAGATAAAGTTCCTTAAGCCAAATATGGAATAGACAAGAGCTACTCCTTGCTCAGCGAAATGGACTCAACACTGCATATTAAACGCCTAAGAATGTACCTGACTAGTAAGTATCTTAAAACCTATGGATTGCTATGTCTCCAAAAGAGAATCAAGCATGTGTACAGGGGCATAAACGCAGCAGTGATACGATTGGAGAGGTTCGGTGAGCAAATGAAGACCCTTTGAAGTCATATTGCATGGTACCCATTCCACGTTTTTCAACTACCCAGTTTTTAGGTATTCTTCCTTCAGCTAAAACATGCATGTGGAACCCAGAGTATGATCAACCATGTGATCGGGAGACGTGTTCAAATATGTCTCAGTTTTCCTCCCCTGGTACTCGGGTGCAACATTCCAGACGCTTTACTAACACTCTCCCCACTTGGAGAGTCAGCGCCTTTAACCTCCTGTTTGCCTCAGTTTGCAATTTCTGCGGAAGATGAACAGGAATATCGAGAACCAATGAGAGACTACCTGGAGGTGTCTGGACGGGCAAATTTAACTCTCATTTCCCACCAAGAAGAGGAAATAACCAAAGGCTCAGCATGCCATGCCGGAACCACATTAGGGCCTGAAGACATCCTGCGGTGTTGCGGCCAGGTCACAAGAAAGCGAGTTGAAGAAAGGAGCTCAGGGACACTGTAATTCACAAACCTGCAGAGTTATAAATGACAGCTATCGTCCAAAAATATACTGAAGTAAGGCTGCCAAGAGGACTTGAAAGCGGGGCAGAATTGCAGGAAACCGATTTCAGGAGGTAGACAGGAATTGCATTTCAAGCATAGGAAAAGAGACAGAACGTCCACAGTGATGCACTTGGGCAAAAAGGGCGTATGCGTTTTATCCTGAATATATTCAGGAAAAAATGCATACGCCCTTTTTGGCCAACCAAGCAAGCTTGCAAAGGAAATCTGCACTACAATGAAGTCTCACTTCCCCCCGGTCAAAAGGGCCATCTGAAAAAAGTGTAATATCCAGAAAGTCAGGACAAGACATGCAGAACTGGGAGCCTTGTTATGCTGATGGGCGGGATGTAAATTGCCAATAGCCACTCCGGAGAAGTGTATGGTGTTTCCTGAAACATCTAAAAAACAAAGCAACAGAGCCTAGTGCACTTCCACTTATGGTCCTATAGCTTAGGGAAATTAAAATCAAAAAGACACAGCCACCCCAAAGTTTGGGACGCCTCTGTTTACAAGAACCTCGTTTACCGTACAAGTTCAATATCACAGAAAGTGAAAAATGGATAAAGAAGTTGTGGTACTCATGTACAATGCAATATCACTCAGCAATGAAATCTATGTCATCAGGCCCGTAGCAGCATAATGAGTGGATTCGGGTATGGTGATTCTAAATGAAATAAGTCACACAGAAAAAGAAACATCAAAAAATATCACTAATGCATGGAATTTAAACTTTGCTACAGAGGAACTGAATTACAAAACAGAACAGGGTCTCAAATTTAGAAAACCAACTTATGCTTGCTTAAGTGGAAAGGTGAGTTGGGGTGCTGCATAAAACCAGAGATTGAAATGAGCACAGATAAAGTTCCTTAAGCCAAATATGGAATAGACAAGAGCTACTCCTTGCTCAACGAAATGGACTCCACACCTCATATTAAACGCCTAAGAATATACCTGACTAGTAAGTATCTTAAAACCTATGGATTGCTATGTCTCCAAAAGAGAATCAAGCGTGTGTACAAGGGTCATAAACGCAGCAGTGATAGGATTGGAGAGATTCGGTGAGCAAATGAAGACCCTTTGAAGTCATATTGCATGGTACCCATTCCACGGGTCTCAACTCTCCAGGTTTAAGGTATTCTTTCTTCAGCTAAAACATGCATGTGGAACCCAGAGTATGATCAACCGTGTGATCGGGAGACGTGTTCAAATATGTCTCAGTTTTTGTCCCCTGGTACTTCGGTGCAACATTCCAGACGCTTTACTAACACTCTCCCCACTTGGAGAGTCAGTGCCTTTAACCTCCTGTTTGGCCCAGTTTGCAATTACTGCGGAAGATGTACAGGAATAGGGAGAACCAATGAGAGACAAGCGGGAGGTGTTTGGACGGGCAAATTTAACTCTAATTTCCCATCAGGATGAGGAATTAAACAAAGGCTCAGCGTGCCGTGCCGGAACCAGATTAGGGCCTGAAGCCATCCTGTGGTGTTGCGGCCAGCTCACAAGAAAGCGAGTTGAAGAAAGGAGCTCAGGGGCACTGTAATTCACAAACCTGCAGAGTTATAAATGACAGCTATCGTCCAAAAATAGACTGAAGTAAGGCTGCCAAGAGGACTTGAAAGCGGGGCAGAATTGCAGGAAACCGATTTCAGGAGGTAGACTGGAATTGCATTGAAAGCATAGGAAAAGAGGCAGAACGTCCACAATGATGCACTTGGAGAAAAAGGGCGTATGCGTTTTTTCCTGAATATATTCAGGAAAAAACGCATACGCCCTTTTTGGCCAACCAAGCAAGCTTGCAAAGGAAATCTGCACTACAATGAAGTCTCACTTCCCCCCGGTCAAAAGGGCCATCTGAAAAAAGTGTAAAATCCAGAAAGGCAGGACAGGCCATGGAGAACTGGGAGCCTTGTTATGCTGATGGGCGGGATGTAAATTGCCAACAGACACTCGGGAGAAGTGTATGGTGTTTCCTGAAACATCTAAAAAACAAAGCAACAGAGCCTAGGGCACTTCCACTTATGGTCCTATAGCTTAGGGAAATTAATATCAAAAAGACACAGCAACCCCAAAATTTGGGACGGCTCTTTTTACAGGAATCTCTTCTACGGCACAAGTTAAATATCCCAGAGAGCAAATAATGGATAAAGAAGTTGCGGTACTTATGTATAACAGAATACCACTCAGCAATGAAATCTATGTCACCAGGCCCGTACCAGCATAATGAGTGGATTGAGGCACGATGATTCTAAGTGAAATAAGTCACACAGAAAAAGAAACTTCATAAGGTATCACTAATACACGGAATGTGAACTTGGCTACACATGAACTGCATTCCGAAACAGAACAGGGTCTCAAATTTAGAAAACCAACTTATGCTTGCTTAAGGGTAAAGGTGAGTTGGGGTGCTGCATAAAACCAGAGATTGAAATGAGCACAGATAAAGTTCCTTAAGCCAAATATGTAATAGACAAGAGCTACTCCTTGCTCAACGAAATGGACTCAACACTGCATATTAAACGCCTAAGAATGTACCTGACTAGTAAGTAACTTAAAACCTATGGATTGCTATGTCTCCGAAAGAGAATCAAGCATGTGTACAGGGGCATAAACGCAGCAGTGATAGGATTGGAAAGGTTCGGTGAGCAAATGAAGACCCTTTGAAGTCATATTGCATGGTACCCATTCCACGGGTTTCAACTACCCAGGTTTAAGGTATTCTTCCTTCAGCTAAAACATGCATGTGGAACCTAGAGTATGATCAACCATGTGATCGGGAGAAGTGTTCAAATATGTCTCAGTTTTCGTACCCTGGTACTCGGGTGCAACATTCCAGACGCTTTACTAACACACTCCCCACTTGGAGAGTCAGTCCCTTTAACCTCCTGTTTGGCCCAGTTTGCAATTTCTGTGGAAGATGAACAGGAATAGTGAGAACCAATGAGAGACTAGCTGGAGGTGTCTGGATGGGCAAATTTAACTCTCATTTCCCACCAGGAAGAGGAATTAACCAAAGGCTCAGCGTGCCGTGCCAGAACCAGATTAGGGCCTGAAGCCATTCTGCGGTGTTGCGGCCAGGTCACAAGAAAGCGAGTTGAAGAAAGGAGCTCAGGGGCACTGTAATTCACAAACCTGCAGAGTTATAAATGACAGCTATCGTCCAAAAATAGACTGAAGTAAGGCTGCCAAGAGGACTTGAAAGCGGAGCAGAATTGCAGGAAACCGATTTCAGGAGGTAGACTGGAATTGCATTGAAAGCATAGGAAAAGAGGCAGAACGTCCACAATGATGCACTTGGCCAAAAAGGGCGTATGCGTTTTTTCCTGAATATATTCAGGAAAAAACGCATACGCCCTTTTTGGCCAACCAAGCAAGCTTGCAAAGGAAATCTGCACTACAATGAAGTCTCACTTCCCCCCGGTCAAAAGGGCCATCTGAAAAATGTGTAAAATCCAGAAAGGCAGGACAGGCCATGGAGAACTAGGAGCCTTGTTATGCTGATGGGCGGGATGTAAATTGCCAACAGACACTCGGGAGAAGTGTATGGTGTTTCCTGAAACATCTAAAAAACAAAGCAACAGAGCCTAGGGCACTTCCACTTATGGTCCTATAGCTTAGGGAAATTAAAATCAAAAATACACAGCCACCCCAAAGTTTGGGACGCCTCCGTTTACAAGAACCTCGTTTACCGTACAAGTTCAATATCACAGAAAGTGAAAAATGGATAAAGAACTTGTGGTACTTACGTACAATGCAGTATCACTCAGCAATGAAATCTATGTCATCAGGCCCGTAGCAGCATAATAAGTGGATTCAGGTACGATGAATCTAACTGAAATAAGTCACACAGAAAAAGAAACATCATAAGATATCACTAATACACGGAATGTAAACTTGGCTACACAGGAACTGCATTCCAAAACAGAACAGGGTCTCAAATTTAGAACACCAACTTATGCTTGCTTAAGGGGAAAGGTGAGTTGGGGTGCTGCATAAAACCAGAGATTGAAATGAGCACAGATAAAGTTCCTGAAGCCAAATATGGAATAGACAAGAGCTACTCCTTGCTCAACGAAATGGACTCAAAACCCCATATTAAACGCCTAAGAATGTACCTGACTAGTAAGTATCTTAAAACCTATGGATTACTATGTCTCCAAAATAGAATCAAGCGTGTGTACAGGGGCATAAACGCAACAGTGATAGGATTGGAGAGGTTCGGTGAGCAAATGAAGACCCTTTGAAGTCATATTGCATGGTACCCATTACACGGGTCTCAACTCTCCAAGTTTAAGTTATTCTTCCTTAAGCTAAAACATGCATGTGGAACCCAGAGTATGATCAACCATGTGAACGGGAGACGTGTTCAAATATGTCTCAGTTTTCCTCACCTGGTACTCGGGTGCAACATTCCAGACGCTTTACTAACACTCTCCCGACTTGGAGAGTCAGTCCCTTTAACCTCCTGTTTGGCCCAGTTTGCAATTTCTGCGGAAGATGAACAGGAATAGCGAGAACCAATGAGAGGCTAGCTGGAGGTGTCTGGACGGGCAAATTTAACTCTCATTTCCCACCAGGAAGAGGAATTAACCAAAGGATCAGCATGCTGGGCCGGAACCAGATTAGGGCCTGAAGCCATCCTGCGGTGTTGCGGCCAGCTCACAAGAAAGCGAGTTGAAGAAAGGAGCTCAGGGGCACTGTAATTCACAAACCTGCAGAGTTATGAATGACAGCTATCGTCCAAAAATAGACTGAAGTAAGGCTGCCAAGAGGACTTGAAAGCGGGGCAGAATTGCAGGAAACCGAATTCAGGAGGTAGACTGGAATTGCATTGAAAGCATAGGAAAAGAGGCAGAACGTCCACAATGATGCACTTGGCCAAAAAGGGCGTATGCGTTTTTTCCTGAATATATTCAGGAAGAAACGCATACGCACTTTTTGGCCAACCAAGCAAGCTTGCAAAGAAATCTGCACTACAATGAAGTCTCACTTCCCCCCGGTCAAAAGGGCCATCTGAAAAAAGTGTAAAATCCAGAAAGGCAACAGGCCTTTGAGAACTGGGAGCCTTGTTATGCTGATGGGCGGGATGTAAATTGCCAACAGACACTTGGGAGAAGTGTATGGTGTTTCCTGAAACATCTAAAAAACAAATCAACAGAGCCTAGGGCACTTCCACTTATGGTCCTATAGCTTAGGGAAATTAAAATCAAAAAGACACAGCCACCCCAAAGTTTGGAACGGCTCTGTTTACAAGAACCTCGTTTACAGTACAAGTTCAACATCGCAGAAAGTGAAAAATGGATAAAGAGGTTGTGGTATTTACTTACAAAGCAATATCACTCAGCAATGAAATCTGTGTCATCAGGCCCTTAGCAGCACAATGAGTGGATTCAGGTATGATGATTCTAACTGAAATAAGTTACACAGAAAAAGAAACATCATAAGATATCAGTAATACACGGAATGTAAACTTGGCTACACAGGAACTGCATTCCAAAACAGAACAGTGTCTCAAATTTAGAAAAACAACTTATGCTTGCTTAAGGGTAAAGGTGAGTTGGGGTGCTGCATAAAACCAGAGATTGAAATGAGCACAGATAAAGTTCCTTAAGCCAAATATGGAATAGACAAGAGCTACTCCTTGCTCAACGAAATGGACTCAACACTGCATATTAAACGCCTAAGAATGTACCTGACTTGTAAGTATCTTAAAACCTATGGATTGCTATGTCTCCAAAAGAGAATCAAGCATGTGTACAGGGGCATAAACGCAGCAGTGATAGGATTGGAGAGGTTCGGTGAGCAAATGAAGACCCTTTGAAGTCATATTGCATGGTACCCATTCCACGGGTTTCAACTACCCAGGTTTAAGGTATTCTTCCTTCAGCTAAAACATGCATGTGGAACCTAGAGTATGATCAACCATGTGATCGGGAGACGTGTTCTAATATGTCTCAGTTTTCGTACCCTGGTACTCGCGTGCAACATTCCAGACGCTTTACTAACACTCTCCCCACTTGGAGAGTCAGTCCCTGTAACCTCCTGTTTGGCCCAGTTTGCAATTTCTGCGGAAGATGAACAGGAATAGCGAGAACCAATGAGAGACTAGCTGGAGGTGTCTGGACGGGCAAATTTAACTCTCATTTCCCACCAGGAAGAGGAAATAACCAAAGGCTCAGTGTGTCGTGCCGGAACCAGATTAGGGCCTGAAGCCATCCTGCGGTGTTGCGGCCAGCTCAAAAGAAAGCGAGTTGAAGAAAGGAGCTCAGGGGCACTGTAATTCACAAACCTGCAGAGTTATAAATGACAGCTATCGTCCAAAAATAGACTGAAGTAAGGCTGCCAAGAGGACTTGAAAGCGGGGCAGAATTGCAGGAAACCGATTTCAGGAGGTAGACTGAAATTGCATTGAAAGCATAGGAAAAGAGGCAGAACGTCCACAATGATGCACTTGGCCAAAAAGGGCGTATGCGTTTTTTCCTGAATATATTCAGGAAAAAACGCATACGCCCTTTTTGGCCAACCAAGCAATCTTGCAAAGGAAATCTGCACTACAATGAAGTCTCACTTCCCCCCGGTCAAAAGGGCCATCTGAAAAAAGTGTAAAATCCAGAAAGGCAGGACAGGCCATGGAGAACTGGGAGCCTTGTTATGCTGAAGGGCGGGATGTATATTGCCTACAACCACTCGGGAGAAGTGTATGGTGTTTCCTGAAACATCTAAAAAACAAAGCAACAGAGCCTAGGGCACTTCCACTTATGGTCCTATAGCTTAGGGAATTTAAAATAAAAAAGACACAGCCACCCCAAAGTTTGGGACGCCTCTGTTTACAAGAACCTCGTTTACAGTACAAGTTCAACATCGCAGAAAGTGAAAAATGGATAAAGAAGTTGTGGTATTTACTTACAAAGCAATATCACTCAGCAATGAAATCTATGTCATCAGGCCCTTAGCATCACAATGAGTGAGTTCAGGTATGATGATTCTAACTGAAATAAGTCACACAGAAAAAGAAACATCATAAGATATCAGTAATACACGGAATGTAAACTTGGCTACACAGGAACTGAATTACAGAACACAACAGCGTCTCAAATTTAGAAAACCAACTTATGCTTGCTTAAGGGTAAAGGTGAGTTGGGGTGCTGCATAAAACCAGAGATTGAAATGAGCACAGATAAAGTTCCTTAAGTCAAATATGGAATAGACAAGAGCTACTCCTTGCTCAACGAAATGGACTCAACACCGCATATTAAACGCCTAAGAATGTACCTGACTAGTAAGTATCGTAAAACCTATGGATTGCTATGTCTCCAAAAGAGAATCAAGCATGTGTACAGGCGCATAAACGCAGCAGTGATAGGATTGGAGAGGTTCGGTGAGCAAATGAAGACCCTTTGAAGTCTTATTGCATGGTACCCATTCCACGGGTTTCAACTACCCAGGTTTAAGGTATTCTTCCTTCAGCTAAAACATGTATGTGGAACCTAGTGTATGATCAACCATGTGATCGGGAGATGTATTCAAATATGTCTCAGTTTTCGTACCCTGGTATTCGGGTGCAACATTCCAGACGCTTTACTAACACTCTCCCGACTTGGAGAGTCAGTCCCTTTAACCTCCTGTTTGGCCCAGTTTGCAATTTCTGCGGAAGATGAACAGGAATAGCGAGAACCAATGAGAGACTAGCTGGAGGTGTCTGGACGGGCAAATTTAACTCTCATTTCCCACCAGGAAGAGGAATTAACCAAAGGCTCAGCGTGCCGTGCCGGAACCAGATTAGGGCCTGAAGCCATCCTGCGGTGTTGCGGCCAGGTCACAAGAAAGCGAGTTGAAGAAAGGAGCTCAGGGGCACTGTAATTCACAAACCTACAGAGTTATAAATGACAGCTATCGTCCAAAAATAGACTGAAGTAAGGCTGCCAAGAGGACTTGAAAGCGGGGCAGAATTGAAGGAAACCGATTTCAGGAGGTAGACTGAAATTGCATTGAAAGCATAGGAAAAGAGGCAGAACGTCCACAATGATGCACTTGGCCAAAAAGGGCGTATGCGTTTTTTCCTGAATATATTCAGGAAAAAACGCATACGCCCTTTTTGGCCAACCAAGCAAGCTTGCAAAGGAAATCTGCACTACAATGAAGTCTCACTTCCCCCCGGTCAAAAGGGCCATCTGAAAAAAGTGTAAAATCCAGAAAGGCAGGACAGGCCATGGAGAACTGGGAGCCTTGTTATGCTGATGGGCGGGATGTAAATTGCCAACAGACACTGGGGAGAAGTGTATGGTGTTTCCTGAAACATCTAAAAAACAAAGCAACAGAGCCTAGGGCACTTCCACTTATGGTCCTATAGATTAGGGAATTTAAAATCAAAAAGACACAGCCACCCCAAAGTTTGGGACGCCTCTGTTTACAAGAACCTCGTTTACAGTACAAGTTCAACATCGCAGAAAGTGAAAAATGGATAAAGAAGTTGTGGTATTTACTTACAAAGCAATATCACTCAGCAATGAAATCTATGTCATCAGGCCCTTAGCATCACAATGAGTGAGTTCAGGTATGATGATTCTAACTGAAATAAGTCACACAGAAAAAGAAACATCATAAGATATCACTAATACACGGAATGTAAACTTGGCTACACAGGAACTGAATTACAGAACACAACAGCGTCTCAAATTTAGAAAACCAACTTATGCTTGCTTAAGGGTAAAGGTGAGTTGGGGTGCTGCATAAAACCAGAGATTGAAATGAGCACAGATAAAGTTCCTTAAGCCAAATATGGAATAGACAAGAGCTACTCCTTGCTCAACGAAATGGACTCAACACCGCATATTAAACGCCTAAGAATGTACCTGACTAGTAAGTATCTTAAAACCTATGGATTGCTATGTCTCCGAAAGAGAATCAAGCATGTGTACAGGGGCATAAACGCAGCAGTGATAGGATTGGAGAGGTTCGTGAGCAAATGAAGACCCTTTGAAGTCATATTGCATGGTACCCATTACACGGGTCTCAACTCTGCAGGTTTAAGGTATTCTTCATTCAGCTAAAACATGCATGTGGAACCCAGAGTATGATCAACCATGTGAACGGGAGTCGTGTTCAAATATGTCTCAGTTTTCGTACCCTGGTACTCGGGTGCAACATTCCAGACGCTTTACTAACACTCTCCCCACTTGGAGAGTCAGTCCCTTTAACCTCCTGTTTGGCCCAGTTTCCAATTTCTGCGGAAGATGAACAGGAATAGCGAGAACCAATGAGAGGCTAGCTGGAGGTGGCTGGATGGGCAAATTTAACTCTCATTTCCCACCAGGAAGAGGAATTAACCAAAGGCTCAGCGTGCCGTGCCGGAACCAGATTAGGGACTGAAGCCATCCTGTGGTGTTGCGGCCAGCTCAAAAGAAAGCGAGTTGAAGAAAGGAGCTCAGGGGCACTGTAATTCACAAACCTGCAGAGTTATAAATGACAGCTATCATCCAAAAATAGACTGAAGTAAGGCTGCCAAGAGGACTTGAAAGCGGGGCAGAATTGCAGGAAACCGATTTCAGGAGGTAGACTGGAATTGCATTGAAAGCATAGGAAAAGAGGCAGAACGTCCACAATGATGCACTTGGCCAAAAAGGGCGTATGCGTTTTTTCCTGAATATATTCAGGAAAAAACGCATACGCCCTTTTTGGCCAACCAAGCAAGCTTGCAAAGGAAATCTGCACTACAATGAAGTCTCACTTCCCCCCGGTCAAAAGGGCTATCTGAAAAAAGTGTAAAATCCAGAAAGGCAGGACAGGCCATGGAGAACTGGGAGCCTTGTTATGCTGATGGGCGGGATGTAAATTGCCAACAGACACTCGGGAGAAGTGTATGGTGTTTCCTGAAACATCTAAAAAACAAAGCAACAGAGCCTAGGGCACTGCCACTTATGGTCCTATAGATTAGGGAAATTAAAATCAAAAAGACACAGCCACCCCAAAGTTTGGGACGCCTCTGTTTAAAGAACCTCGTTTACAGTACAAGTTCAACATCGCAGAAAGTGAAAAATGGATAAAGAAGTTGTGGTATTCACTTACAAAGCAATATCACTCAGCAATGAAATCTATGTCATCAGGCCCTTAGCAGCACAATGAGTGGATTCAGGTATGATGATTCTAACTGAAATTAGTCACACAGAAAAAGAAACATCATAAGATATCAGTAATACACGGAATGTAAACTTGGCTACACAGGAACTGAATTACAGAAGAGAACAGGGTCTCAAATTTAGAAAACCATCTTATGCTTGCTTAAGGGTAAAGGTGAGTTGGGGTGCTGCATAAAACCAGTGATTGAAATGAGCACAGATAAAGTTCTTTAAGCCAAATATGGAATAGACAAGAGCTACTCCTTGCTCAACGAAATGGACTCAACACCGCATATTAAACGTCTAAGAATGTACCTGACTAGTAAGTATCTTAAAACCTATGGATTGCTATGTCTCCGAAAGAGAATCAAGCATGTGTACAGGGTCATAAACGCAGCAGTGATAGGATTGGAGAGGTTCGTGAGCAAATGAAGACCCTTTGAAGTCATATTGCATGGTACCCATTCCACGGGTTTCAACTACCCAGGTTTAAGGTATTCTTCCTTCAGCTAAAACATGCATGTGGAACCTAGAGTATTATCAACCATGTGAACAGGAGTCGTGTTCAAACATGTCTCAGTTTTCCTCCCCTGGTACTCGGGTGCAACATTCCAGACGCTTTACTAACACTCTCCCCACTTGGAGAGTCAGTCCCTTTAACCTCCTGTTTGGCCCAGTTTGCAATTTCTGCGGAAGATGAACAGGAATAGCGAGACCCAATGAGAGGCTAGCTGGAGGTGTCTGGACGGGCAAATTTAACTCTCATTTCCCACCAGGAAGAGGAATTAACCAAAGGCTCAGCATGCCGGGCCGGAACCAGATTAGGGCCTGAAGCCATCCTGCGGTGTTACGGCCAGGTCACAAGAAAGCGAGTTGAAGAAAGGAGCTCAGGGGCACTGTAATTCACAAACATGCAGAGTTATAAATGACAGCTATCGTCCAAAAATAGACTGAAGTAAGGCTGCCAAGAGGACTTGAAAGCGGGGCAGAATTGCAGGAAACCGATTTCAGGAGGTAGACTGGAATTGCATTGAAAGCATAGGAAAAGAGGCAGAACGTCCACAATGATGCACTTGGCCAAAAAGGGCGTATGCGTTTTTTCCTGAATATATTCAGGAAAAAACGCATACGCCCTTTTTGGCCAACCAAGTAAGCTTGCAAAGGAAATCTGCACTACAATGAAGTCTCACTTCTCCCCGGTCAAAAGGGCCATCTGAAAAAGTGTAAAATCCAGAAAGGCAGGACAGGCCATGGAGAACTGGGAGCCTTGTTATGCTGAAGGGCGGGATGTAAATTGCCAACAACCACTCGGGAGAAGTGTATGGTGTTTCCTGATACATCTAAAAAACAAAGCAACAGAACCTAGGGCACTTCCACTTATGGTCCTATAGCTTAGGGAAATTAAAATCAAAAAGACACAGCCACCCCAAAGTTTCGAAAGGCTCCGTTTACAAGAACCTCGTTTACAGTACAAGTTCAACATCGCAGAAAGTGAAAAATGGATAAAGAAGTTGTGGTATTCACTTACAAAGCAATATCACTCAGCAATGAAATCTATGTCATCAGGCCCTTAGCAGCACAATGAGTGGATTCAGGTATGATGATTCTAACTGAAATAAGTCACACAGAAAAAGAAACATCATAAGATATCAGTAATACACGGAATGTAAACTTGGCTACACAGGAACTGAATTACAGAACAGAACAGGGTCTCAAATTTAGAAAACCAACTTATGTTTGCTTAAGGGTAAAGGTGAGTTGGGGTGCTGCATAAAACCAGAGATTGAAATGAGCACAGATAAAGTTCTTTAAGCCAAATATGGAATAGACAAGAGCTACTCCTTGCTCAACGAAATGGACTCCACACCGCATATTAAACGTCTAAGAATGTACCTGACTAGTAAGTATCTTAAAACCTATGGATTGCTATGTCTCAGAAAGACAATCAAGCATGTGTACAGGGTCATAAACGCAGCAGTGATAGGATTGGGGAGGTTCGTGAGCAAATGAAGACCCTTTGAAGTCATATTGCATGGTACCCATTCCACGGGTTTCAACTACCCAGGTTTAAGGTATTCTTCCTTCAGCTAAAACATGCATGTGGAACCTAGAGTATGATCAACCATGTGAACGGGAGTCGTGTTCAAATATGTCTCAGTTTTCCTCCCCTGGTACTCGGGTGCAACATTCCAGACGCTTTACTAACACTCTCCCGACTTGGAGAGTCAGTCCCTTTAACCTCCTGTTTGGCCCAGTTTGCAATTTCTGCGGAAGATGAACAGGAATAGCGAGACCCAATGAGAGGCTAGCTGGAGGTGTCTGGACGGGCAAATTTAACTCTCATTTCCCACCAGGAAAAGGAATTAACCAAAGGCTCAGCATGCCGGGCCGGAACCAGATTAGGGCCTGAAGCCATCCTGCGGTGTTACGGCCATGTCACAAGAAAGCGAGTTGAAGAAAGGAGCTCAGGGGAACTGTAATTCACAAACCTGCAGAGTTATAAATGACAGCTATCGTCCAAAAATAGACTGAAGTAAGGCTGCCAAGAGGACTTGAAAGCGGGGCAGAATTGCAGGAAACCGATTTCAGGAGGTAGACTGAAATTGCATTGAAAGCATAGGAAAAGAGGCAGAACGTCCACAATGATGCACTTGGCCAAAAAGGGCGTATGCATTTTTTCCTGAATATATTCAGGAAAAAACGCATATGCCCTTTTTGGCCAACCAAGCAATCTTGCAAAGGAAATCTGCACTACAATGAAGTCTCACTTCCCCCCGGTCAAAAGGGCCATCTGAAAAAAGTGTAAAATCCAGAAAGGCAGGACAGGCCATGGAGAACTGGGAGCCTTGTTATGCTGAAGGGCGGGATGTATATTGCCTACAACCACTCGGGAGAAGTGTATGGTGTTTCCTGAAACATCTAAAAAACAAAGCAACAGAGCCTAGGGCACTTCCACTTATGGTCCTATAGCTTAGGGAATTTAAAATAAAAAAGACACAGCCACCGCAAAGTTTGGGACGCCTCTGTTTACAAGAACCTCGTTTACAGTACAAGTTCAACATCGCAGAAAGTGAAAAATGGATAAAGAAGTTGTGGTATTTACTTACAAAGCAATATCACTCAGCAATGAAATCTATGTCATCAGGCCCTTAGCATCACAATGAGTGAGTTCAGGTATGATGATTCTAACTGAAATAAGTCACACAGAAAAAGAAACATCATAAGATATCAGTAATACACGGAATGTAAACTTGGCTACACAGGAACTGAATTACAGAACACAACAGCGTCTCAAATTTAGAAAACCAACTTATGCTTGCTTAAGGGTAAAGGTGAGTTGGGGTGCTGCATAAAACCAGAGATTGAAATGAGCACAGATAAAGTTCCTTAAGTCAAATATGGAATAGACAAGAGCTACTCCTTGCTCAACGAAATGGACTCAACACCGCATATTAAACGCCTAAGAATGTACCTGACTAGTAAGTATCGTAAAACCTATGGATTGCTATGTCTCCAAAAGAGAATCAAGCATGTGTACAGGGGCATAAACGCAGCAGTGATAGGATTGGAGAGGTTCGGTGAGCAAATGAAGAACCTTTGAAGTCTTATTGCATGGTACCCATTCCACGGGTTTCAACTACCCAGGTTTAAGGTATTCTTCCTTCAGCTAAAACATGTATGTGGAACCTAGTGTATGATCAACCATGTGATCGGGAGATGTATTCAAATATGTCTCAGTTTTCGTACCTTGGTACTCGGGTGCAACAATCCAGACGCTTTACTAACACTCTCCCGACTTGGAGAGTCAGTCCCTTTAACCTCCTGTTTGGCCCAGTTTGCAATTTCTGCGGAAGATGAACAGGAATAGCGAGAACCAATGAGAGACTAGCTGGAGGTGTCTGGACGGGCAAATTTAACTCTCATTTCCCACCAGGAAGAGGAATTAACCAAAGGCTCAGCGTGCCGTGCCGGAACCAGATTAGGGCCTGAAGCCATCCTGCGGTGTTGCGGCCAGGTCACAAGAAAGCGAGTTGAAGAAAGGAGCTCAGGGGCACTGTAATTCACAAACCTACAGAGTTATAAATGACAGCTATCGTCCAAAAATAGACTGAAGTAAGGCTGCCAAGAGGACTTGAAAGCGGGGCAGAATTGCAGGAAACCGATTTCAGGAGGTAGACTGAAATTGCATTGAAAGCATAGGAAAAGAGGCAGAACGTCCACAATGATGCACTTGGCCAAAAAGGGTGTATGCGTTTTTTCCTGAATATATTCAGGAAAAAACGCATACGCCCTTTTTGGCCAACCAAGCAAGCTTGCAAAGGAAATCTGCACTACAATGAAGTCTCACTTCCCCCCGGTCAAAAGGGCCATCTGAAAAATGTGTAAAATCCAGAAAGGCAGGACAGGCCATGGAGAACTGGGAGCCTTGTTATGCTGATGGGCGGGATGTAAATTGCCAACAGACACTGGGGAGAAGTGTATGGTGTTTCCTGAAACATCTAAAAAACAAAGCAACAGAGCCTAGGGCACTTCCACTTATGGTCCTATAGATTAGGGAATTTAAAATCAAAAAGACACAGCCACCCCAAAGTTTGGGACGCCTCTGTTTACAAGAACCTCGTTTACAGTACAAGTTCAACATCGCAGAAAGTGAAAAATGGATAAAGAAGTTGTGGTATTTACTTACAAAGCAATATCACTCAGCAATGAAATCTATGTCATCAGGCCCTTAGCATCACAATGAGTGAGTTCAGGTATGATGATTCTAACTGAAATAAGTCACACAGAAAAAGAAACATCATAAGATATCACTAATACATGGAATGGAAACTTGGCTACACAGGAACTGAATTACAGAACACAACAGCGTCTCAAATTTAGAAAACCAACTTATGCTTGCTTAAGGGGAAAGGTGAGTTGGGGTGCTGCATAAAACCAGAGATTGAAATGAGCACAGATAAAGTTCCTTAAGTCAAATATGGAATAGACAAGAGCTACTCCTTGCTCAACGAAATGGACTCAACACCGCATATTAAACGCCTAAGAATGTACCTGACTAGTAAGTATCTTAAAACCTATGGATTGCTATGTCTCCGAACGAGAATCAAGCATGTGTACAGGGGCATAAACGCAGCAGTGATAGGATTGGAGAGGTTCGGTGAGCAAATGAAGACCCTTTGAAGTCATATTGCATGGTACTCTTTCCACGGGTCTTAACTCTCCAGGTTTAAGGTATTCTTCCTTCAGCTAAAACATGCATGTGGAACCCAAGTATGATCAACCATGTGAATGGGAGACGTGTTCAAATATGTCTCAGTTTTCCTCCCCTGGTACTCGGGTGCTACATTCCAGACGCTTTACTAACACTCTCCCCACTTGGAGAGTCAGCGCCTTTAACCTCCTGTTTGGCCCAGTTTGCAATTTCTGCGGAAGATGAACAGGAATAGCGAGAACCAATGAGAGACTAGCTGGAGGTGTCTGGACGGGCAAATTTAACTCTCATTTCCCACCAGGAAGAGGAAATAACCAAAGGCTCAGCGTGCCGTGCCGGAACCAGATTAGGGCCTGAAGCCATCCTGCGGTGTTGCGGCCAGGTCACAAGAAAGCGAGTTGAAGAAAGGAGCTCAGGGGCACTGTAATTCACAAACCTGCAGAGTTATAAATGACAGCTATCGTCCAAAAATAGACTGAAGTAAGGCTGCCAAGAGGACTTGAAAGCGGGGCAGAATTGCAGGAAACCGATTTCAGGAGGTAGACTGGAATTGCATTGAAAGCATAGGAAAAGAGGCAGAACGTCCACAATGATGCACTTGGCCAAAAAGGGCGTATGCGTTTTTTCCTGAATATATTCAGGAAAAAACGCATACGCCCTTTTTGGCCAACCAAGCAAGCTTGCAAAGGAAATCTGCACTACAATGAAGTCTCACTTCCCCCCGGTCAAAAGGGCCATCTGAAAAAAGTGTAAAATCCAGAAAGGCAGGACAGGCCATGGAGAACTGGGAGCCTTGTTATGCTGATGGGCGGGATGTAAATTGCCAACAGACACTCGGGAGAACTGCATGGTGTTTCCTGAAACATCTAAAAAACAAAGCAACAGAGCCTAGGGCACTTCCACTTATGGTCCTATAGCTTAGGGAAATTAAAATAAAAAAGACACAGCCACCCCAAAGTTTGGAACGGCTCTGTTTACAAGAACCTCGTTTACAGTACAAGTTCAACATCGCAGAAAGTGAAAAATGGATAAAGAAGTTGTTGTATTTACTTACAAAGCAATATCACTCAGCAATGAAATCTGTGTCATCAGGCCCTTAGCAGCACAATGAGTGGATTCAGGTATGATGATTCTAACTGAAATAAGTCACACAGAAAAATAAATATCATAAGATATCAGTAATACACGGAATGTAAACTTGGCTACACAGGAACTGAATTACAGAACAGAACAGGGTCTCAAATTTAGAAACCCAACTTATGCTTGCTTAAGGGGAAAGGTGAGTTGGGGTGCTGCATAAAACCAGAGATTGAAATGAGCACAGATAAAGTTCCTTAAGCCAAATATGGAATAGACAAGAGCTACTCCTTGCTCAACGAAATGGACTCAACACCCCATATTAAACGCCTAAGAATGTACCTGACTAGTAAGTATCTTAAAACCTATGGATTGCTATGTCTCCGAAAGAGAATCAAGCATGTGTACAGGGGCATAAACGCAGCAGTGATAGGATTGGAGAGGTTCGTGAGCAAATGAAGACCCTTTGAAGTCATATTGCATGGTACCCTTTACACGGGTCTCAACTCTCCAGGTTTAAGGTATTCTTCCTTCAGCTAAAACATGCATGTGGAACCCAAGTATGATCAACCATGTGAACGGGAGACGTGTTCAAATATGTCTCAATTTTCCTCCCCTGGTACTCGGGTGCAACATTCCAGACGCTTTACTAACACTCTCCCCACTTGGAGAGTCAGCGCCTTTAACCTCCTGTTTGGCCCAGTTTGCAATTTCTGCGGAAGATGAACATGAATAGCGAGAACCAATGAGAGACTAGCTGGAGGTGTCTGGACGGGCAAATTTAACTCTCATTTCCCACCAGGAAGAGGAAATAACCAAAGGCTCAGTGTGTCGTGCTGGAACAAGATTAGGGCCTGAAGCCATCCTGCGGTGTTGCGGCCAGCTCAAAAGAAAGCGAGTTGAAGAAAGGAGCTCAGGGGCACTGTAATTCACAAACCTGCAGAGTTATAAATGACAGCTATCGTCCAAAAATAGACTGAAGTAAGGCTGCCAAGAGGACTTGAAAGCGGGGCAGAATTGCAGGAAACCGATTTCAGGAGGTAGACTGCAATTGCATTGAAAGCATAGGAAAAGAGGCAGAACGTCCACAATGATGCACTTGGCCAAAAAGGGCGTATGCGTTTTTTCCTGAATATATTCAGGAAAAAACGCATACGCCCTTTTTGGCCAACCAAGCAAGCTTGCAAAGGAAATCTGCACTACAATGAAGTCTCACTTCCCCCCGGTCAAAAGGGCCATCTGAAAAAAGTGTAAAATCCAGAAAGGCAGGACAGGCCATGGAGAACTGGGAGCCTTGTTATGCTGAAGGGCGGGATGTAAATTGCCAACAACCACTTGGGAGAAGTGTATGGTGTTTCCTGAAACATCTAAAAAACAAAGCAACAGAGCCTAGGGCACTTCCACTTATGGTCCTATAGCTTAGGGAATTTAAAATGAAAAAGACACAGCCACCCCAAAGTTTGGGACGCCTCTGTTTACAAGAACCTCGATAACAGTACAAGTTCAACATCGCAGAAAGTGAAAAATGGATAAAGAAGTTGTGGTATTTACTTACAAAGCAATATCACTCAGCAATGAAATCTATGTCATCAGGCCCTTAGCATCACAATGAGTGGGTTGAGGTATGATGATTCTAACTGAAATAAGTCACACAGAAAAAGAAACATCATAAGATATCAGTAATACACGGAATGTAAACTTGGCTACACAGGAACTGAATTACAGAACAGAAAAGCGTCTCAAATTTAGAAAACCAACTTATGCTTGCTTAAGGGGAAAGGTGAGTTGGGGTGCTGCATAAAACCAGAGATTGAAATGAGCACAGATAAAGTTCCTTAAGTCAAATATGGAATTGACAAGAGCTACTCCTTGCTCAACGAAATGGACTCAACACCGCATATTAAACGCCTAAGAATGTACCTGACTAGTAAGTATCGTAAAACCTATGGATTGCTATGTCTCCAAAAGAGAAGCAAGCATGTGTACAGGGGCATAAACGCAGCAGTGATAGGATTGGAGAGGTTCGGTGAGCAAATGAAGACCCTTTGAAGTCATATTGCATGGTACCCATTACACGGGTCTCAACTCTCCAGGTTTAAGGTATTCTTCCTTCAGCTAAAACATGCATGTGGAACCCAAGTATGATCAACCATGTGAACGGGAGACGTGTTCAAATATGTCTCAGTTTTCCTCCCCTGGTACTCGCGTGCAACATTCCAGACGCTTTACTAACACTCTCCCCACTTGGAGAGTCAGCGCCTTTAAACTCCTGTTTGGCCCAGTTTGCAATTTCTGCGGAAGATGAACAGGAATAGCAACAACCAATGAGAGGCTAGCTGGAGGTGTCTGGACGGGCAAATTTAACTCTCATTTCCCACCAGGAAGAGGAAATAACCAAAGGATCAGTGTGCCGTGCCGGAACCAGATTAGGGCCTGAAGCCATCCTGCGGTGTTGCGGCCAGCTCAAAAGAAATCGAGTTGAAGAAAGGAGCTCAGGGGCACTGTAATTCACAAACCTGCAGAGTTATAAATGACAGCTATCGTCCAAAAATAGACTGAAGTAAGGCTGCCAAGAGGACTTGAAAGCGGGGCAGAATTGCAGGAAATCGATTTCAGGAGGTAGACTGCAATTGCATTGAAAGCATAGGAAAAGAGGCAGAACGTCCACAATGATGCACTTGGCCAAAAAGGGCATATGCATTTTTTCCTGAATATATTCAGGAAAAAACGCATACGCCCTTTTTGGCCAACCAAGCAAGCTTGCAAAGGAAATCTGCACTACAATGAAGTCTCACTTCCCCCCAGTCAAAAGGGCCATCTGAAAAAAGTGTAAAATCCAGAAAGGCAGGACAGGCCATGGAGAACTGGGAGCCTTGTTATGCTGAAGGGCGGGATGTAAATTGCCAACAACCACTCGGGAGAAGTGTATGGTGTTTCCTGAAACATCTAAAAAACAAAGCAACAGAGCCTAGGGCACTTCCACTTATGGTCCTATAGCTTAGGGAATTTAAAATCAAAAAGACACAGCCACCCCAAAGTTTCAAAAGGCTCCGTTTACAAGAACCTCGTTTACAGTACAAGTTCAACATCGCAGAAAGTGAAAAATGGATAAAGAAGTTGTGGTATTTACTTACAAAGCAATATCACTCAGCAATGAAATCTATGTCATCAGGCCCTTAGCATCACAATGAGTGAGTTCAGGTATGATGATTCTAACTGAAATAAGTCACACAGAAAAAGAAACATCATAAGATATCAGTAATACACGGAATGTAAACTTGGCTACACAGGAACTGAATTACAGAACACAACAGCGTCTCAAATTTAGAAAACCAACTTATGCTTGCTTAAGGGTAAAGGTGAGTTGGGGTGCTGCATAAAACCAGAGATTGAAATGAGCACAGATAAAGTTCCTTAAGTCAAATATGGAATAGACAAGAGCTACTCCTTGCTCAACGAAATGGACTCAACACCGCATATTAAACGCCTAAGAATGTACCTGACTAGTAAGTATCATAAAACCTATGGATTGCTATGTCTCCAAAAGAGAATCAAGCATGTGTACAGGGGCATAAACGCAGCAGTGATAGGATTGGAGAGGTTCGGTGAGCAAATGAAGAACCTTTGAAGTCTTATTGCATGGTACCCATTCCACGGGTTTCAACTACCCAGGTTTAAGGTATTCTTCCTTCAGCTAAAACATGTATGTGGAACCTAGTGTATGATCAACCATGTGATCGGGAGATGTATTCAAATATGTCTCAGTTTTCGTACCTTGGTACTCGGGTGCAACAATCCAGACGCTTTACTAACACTCTCCCGACTTGGAGAGTCAGTCCCTTTAACCTCCTGTTTGGCCCAGTTTGCAATTTCTGCGGAAGATGAACAGGAATAGCGAGAACCAATGAGAGACTAGCTGGAGGTGTCTGGACGGGCAAATTTAACTCTCATTTCCCACCAGGAAGAGGAATTAACCAAAGGCTCAGCGTGCCGTGCCGGAACCAGATTAGGGCCTGAAGCCATCCTGCGGTGTTGCGGCCAGGTCACAAGAAAGCGAGTTGAAGAAAGGAGCTCAGGGGCACTGTAATTCACAAACCTACAGAGTTATAAATGACAGCTATCGTCCAAAAATAGACTGAAGTAAGGCTGCCAAGAGGACTTGAAAGCGGGGCAGAATTGCAGGAAACCGATTTCAGGAGGTAGACTGAAATTGCATTGAAAGCATAGGAAAAGAGGCAGAACGTCCACAATGATGCACTTGGCCAAAAAGGGTGTATGCGTTTTTTCCTGAATATATTCAGGAAAAAACGCATACGCCCTTTTTGGCCAACCAAGCAAGCTTGCAAAGGAAATCTGCACTACAATGAAGTCTCACTTCCCCCCGGTCAAAAGGGCCATCTGAAAAATGTGTAAAATCCAGAAAGGCAGGACAGGCCATGGAGAACTGGGAGCCTTGTTATGCTGATGGGCGGGATGTAAATTGCCAACAGACACTGGGGAGAAGTGTATGGTGTTTCCTGAAACATCTAAAAAACAAAGCAACAGAGCCTAGGGCACTTCCACTTATGGTCCTATAGATTAGGGAATTTAAAATCAAAAAGACACAGCCACCCCAAAGTTTGGGACGCCTCTGTTTACAAGAACCTCGTTTACAGTACAAGTTCAACATCGCAGAAAGTGAAAAATGGATAAAGAAGTTGTGGTATTTACTTACAAAGCAATATCACTCAGCAATGAAATCTATGTCATCAGGCCCTTAGCATCACAATGAGTGAGTTCAGGTATGATGATTCTAACTGAAATAAGTCACACAGAAAAAGAAACATCATAAGATATCACTAATACACGGAATGGAAACTTGGCTACACAGGAACTGAATTACAGAACACAACAGCGTCTCAAATTTAGAAAACCAACTTATGCTTGCTTAAGGGGAAAGGTGAGTTGGGGTGCTGCATAAAACCAGAGATTGAAATGAGCACAGATAAAGTTCCTTAAGTCAAATATGGAATAGACAAGAGCTACTCCTTGCTCAACGAAATGGACTCAACACCGCATATTAAACGCCTAAGAATGTACCTGACTAGTAAGTATCTTAAAACCTATGGATTGCTATGTCTCCGAACGAGAATCAAGCATGTGTACAGGGGCATAAACGCAGCAGTGATAGGATTGGAGAGGTTCGGTGAGCAAATGAAGACCCTTTGAAGTCATATTGCATGGTACTCTTTCCACGGGTCTTAACTCTCCAGGTTTAAGGTATTCTTCCTTCAGCTAAAACATGCATGTGGAACCCAAGTATGATCAACCATGTGAATGGGAGACGTGTTCAAATATGTCTCAGTTTTCCTCCCCTGGTACTCGGGTGCTACATTCCAGACGCTTTACTAACACTCTCCCCACTTGGAGAGTCAGCGCCTTTAACCTCCTGTTTGGCCCAGTTTGCAATTTCTGCGGAAGATGAACAGGAATAGCGAGAACCAATGAGAGACTAGCTGGAGGTGTCTGGACGGGCAAATTTAACTCTCATTTCCCACCAGGAAGAGGAAATAACCAAAGGCTCAGCGTGCCGTGCCGGAACCAGATTAGGGCCTGAAGCCATCCTGCGGTGTTGCGGCCAGGTCACAAGAAAGCGAGTTGAAGAAAGGAGCTCAGGGGCACTGTAATTCACAAACCTGCAGAGTTATAAATGACAGCTATCGTCCAAAAATAGACTGAAGTAAGGCTGCCAAGAGGACTTGAAAGCGGGGCAGAATTGCAGGAAACCGATTTCAGGAGGTAGACTGGAATTGCATTGAAAGCATAGGAAAAGAGGCAGAACGTCCACAATGATGCACTTGGCCAAAAAGGGCGTATGCGTTTTTTCCTGAATATATTCAGGAAAAAACGCATACGCCCTTTTTGGCCAACCAAGCAAGCTTGCAAAGGAAATCTGCACTACAATGAAGTCTCACTTCCCCCCGGTCAAAAGGGCCATCTGAAAAAAGTGTAAAATCCAGAAAGGCAGGACAGGCCATGGAGAACTGGGAGCCTTGTTATGCTGATGGGCGGGATGTAAATTGCCAACAGACACTCGGGTGAACTGCATGGTGTTTCCTGAAACATCTAAAAAACAAAGCAACAGAGCCTAGGGCACTTCCACTTATGGTCCTATAGCTTAGGGAAATTAAAATAAAAAAGACACAGCCACCCCAAAGTTTGGAACGGCTCTGTTTACAAGAACCTCGTTTACAGTACAAGTTCAACATCGCAGAAAGTGAAAAATGGATAAAGAAGTTGTTGTATTTACTTACAAAGCAATATCACTCAGCAATGAAATCTGTGTCATCAGGCCCTTAGCAGCACAATGAGTGGATTCAGGTATGATGATTCTAACTGAAATAAGTCACACAGAAAAATAAATATCATAAGATATCAGTAATACACGGAATGTAAACTTGGCTACACAGGAACTGAATTACAGAACAGAACAGGGTCTCAAATTTAGAAACCCAACTTATGCTTGCTTAAGGGGAAAGGTGAGTTGGGGTGCTGCATAAAACCAGAGATTGAAATGAGCACAGATAAAGTTCCTTAAGCCAAATATGGAATAGACAAGAGCTACTCCTTGCTCAACGAAATGGACTCAACACCCCATATTAAACGCCTAAGAATGTACCTGACTAGTAAGTATCTTAAAACCTATGGATTGCTATGTCTCCGAAAGAGAATCAAGCATGTGTACAGGGGCATAAATGCAGCAGTGATAGGATTGGAGAGGTTCGTGAGCAAATGAAGACCCTTTGAAGTCATATTGCATGGTACCCTTTACACGGGTCTCAACTCTCCAGGTTTAAGGTATTCTTCCTTCAGCTAAAACATGCATGTGGAACCCAAGTATGATCAACCATGTGAACGGGAGACGTGTTCAAATATGTCTCAATTTTCCTCCCCTGGTACTCGGGTGCAACATTCCAGACGCTTTACTAACACTCTCCCCACTTGGAGAGTCAGCGCCTTTAACCTCCTGTTTGGCCCAGTTTGCAATTTCTGCGGAAGATGAACATGAATAGCGAGAACCAATGAGAGACTAGCTGGAGGTGTCTGGACGGGCAAATTTAACTCTCATTTCCCACCAGGAAGAGGAAATAACCAAAGGCTCAGTGTGTCGTGCTGGAACAAGATTAGGGCCTGAAGCCATCCTGCGGTGTTGCGGCCAGCTCAAAAGAAAGCGAGTTGAAGAAAGGAGCTCAGGGGCACTGTAATTCACAAACCTGCAGAGTTATAAATGACAGCTATCGTCCAAAAATAGACTGAAGTAAGGCTGCCAAGAGGACTTGAAAGCGGGGCAGAATTGCAGGAAACCGATTTCAGGAGGTAGACTGCAATTGCATTGAAAGCATAGGAAAAGAGGCAGAACGTCCACAATGATGCACTTGGCCAAAAAGGGCGTATGCGTTTTTTCCTGAATATATTCAGGAAAAAACGCATACGCCCTTTTTGGCCAACCAAGCAAGCTTGCAAAGGAAATCTGCACTACAATGAAGTCTCACTTCCCCCCGGTCAAAAGGGCCATCTGAAAAAAGTGTAAAATCCAGAAAGGCAGGACAGGCCATGGAGAACTGGGAGCCTTGTTATGCTGAAGGGCGGGATGTAAATTGCCAACAACCACTTGGGAGAAGTGTATGGTGTTTCCTGAAACATCTAAAAAACAAAGCAACAGAGCCTAGGGCACTTCCACTTATGGTCCTATAGCTTAGGGAATTTAAAATGAAAAAGACACAGCCACCCCAAAGTTTGGGACGCCTCTGTTTACAAGAACCTCGATAACAGTACAAGTTCAACATCGCAGAAAGTGAAAAATGGATAAAGAAGTTGTGGTATTTACTTACAAAGCAATATCACTCAGCAATGAAATCTATGTCATCAGGCCCTTAGCATCACAATGAGTGGGTTGAGGTATGATGATTCTAACTGAAATAAGTCACACAGAAAAAGAAACATCATAAGATATCAGTAATACACGGAATGTAAACTTGGCTACACAGGAACTGAATTACAGAACAGAAAAGCGTCTCAAATTTAGAAAACCAACTTATGCTTGCTTAAGGGGAAAGGTGAGTTGGGGTGCTGCATAAAACCAGAGATTGAAATGAGCACAGATAAAGTTCCTTAAGTCAAATATGGAATTGACAAGAGCTACTCCTTGCTCAACGAAATGGACTCAACACCGCATATTAAACGCCTAAGAATGTACCTGACTAGTAAGTATCGTAAAACCTATGGATTGCTATGTCTCCAAAAGAGAAGCAAGCATGTGTACAGGGGCATAAACGCAGCAGTGATAGGATTGGAGAGGTTCGGTGAGCAAATGAAGACCCTTTGAAGTCATATTGCATGGTACCCATTACACGGGTCTCAACTCTCCAGGTTTAAGGTATTCTTCCTTCAGCTAAAACATGCATGTGGAACCCAAGTATGATCAACCATGTGAACGGGAGACGTGTTCAAATATGTCTCAGTTTTCCTCCCCTGGTACTCGCGTGCAACATTCCAGACGCTTTACTAACACTCTCCCCACTTGGAGAGTCAGCGCCTTTAAACTCCTGTTTGGCCCAGTTTGCAATTTCTGCGGAAGATGAACAGGAATAGCAACAACCAATGAGAGGCTAGCTGGAGGTGTCTGGACGGGCAAATTTAACTCTCATTTCCCACCAGGAAGAGGAAATAACCAAAGGATCAGTGTGCCGTGCCGGAACCAGATTAGGGCCTGAAGCCATCCTGCGGTGTTGCGGCCAGCTCAAAAGAAATCGAGTTGAAGAAAGGAGCTCAGGGGCACTGTAATTCACAAACCTGCAGAGTTATAAATGACAGCTATCGTCCAAAAATAGACTGAAGTAAGGCTGCCAAGAGGACTTGAAAGCGGGGCAGAATTGCAGGAAATCGATTTCAGGAGGTAGACTGCAATTGCATTGAAAGCATAGGAAAAGAGGCAGAACGTCCACAATGATGCACTTGGCCAAAAAGGGCATATGCATTTTTTCCTGAATATATTCAGGAAAAAACGCATACGCCCTTTTTGGCCAACCAAGCAAGCTTGCAAAGGAAATCTGCACTACAATGAAGTCTCACTTCCCCCCAGTCAAAAGGGCCATCTGAAAAAAGTGTAAAATCCAGAAAGGCAGGACAGGCCATGGAGAACTGGGAGCCTTGTTATGCTGAAGGGCGGGATGTAAATTGCCAACAACCACTCGGGAGAAGTGTATGGTGTTTCCTGAAACATCTAAAAAACAAAGCAACAGAGCCTAGGGCACTTCCACTTATGGTCCTATAGCTTAGGGAATTTAAAATCAAAAAGACACAGCCACCCCAAAGTTTCAAAAGGCTCCGTTTACAAGAACCTCGTTTACAGTACAAGTTCAACATCGCAGAAAGTGAAAAATGGATAAAAAAGATGTGGTATTTACTTACAAAGCAATACAACTCAGCAATGAAATCTGTGTCATCAGGCCCTTAGCAGCACAATGAGAGGATTCAGGTATGATGATTCTAACTGAAATAAGTCACACAGAAAAAGAAACATCATAAGATATCAGTAATACATGGAATGTAAACTTGGCTACACAGGAACTGAATTACAGAACAGAACAGGGTCTCAAATTTAGAAAAACAACTTATGCTTGCTTAAGGGTAAAGGTGAGTTGGGGTGCTGCATAAAACCAGAGATTGAAATGAGCACAGATAAAGTTCCTTAAACCAAATATGGAATAGACAAGAGCTACTCCTTGCTCAATGAAATGGACTCAACACCGCATATTAAACGCCTAAGAATGTACCTGACTAGTAAGTATCGTAAAACCTATGGATGGCTATGTCTCCAAAAGAGAATCAAGCATGTGTACAGCGGCATAAACGCAGCAGTGATAGGATTGGAGAGGTTCGGTGAGCAAATGAAGACCCTTTGAAGTCATATTGCATGGTACCCATTCCACGGGTTTCAACTACCCAGGTTTAAGGTATTCTTCCTTCAGCTAAAACATGTATGTGGACCCTAGAGTATGATCAACCATGTGATCGGGAGACGTGTTCAAATATGTCTCAGTTTTCGTACCCTGGTATTCGGGTGCAACATTCCAGACGCTTTACTAACACTCTCCCGACTTGGAGAGTGAGCGCCTTTAACCTCCTGTTTGGCCCAGTTTGCAATTTCTGCGGAAGATGAACAGGAATAGCGAGAACCAATGAGAGGCTAGCTGGAGGTGTCTGGACGGGCAAATTTAACTCTCATTTCCCACCAGGAAGAGGAAATAACCAAAGGCTCAGCGTGCCGTGCCGGAACCAGATAAGGGCCTGAAGCCATCCTGCGGTGTTGCGGCCAGGTCACAAGAAAGCGAGTTGAAGAAAGGAGCTCAGGGGCACTGTAATTCACAAACCTGCAGAGTTATAAATGACAGCTATCGTCCAAAAATATACTGAAGTAAGGCTGCCAAGAGGACTTGAATGTGGGGCAGAATTGCAGGAACCCGATTTCAGGAGGTAGACTGGAATTGCATTGAAAGCATAGGAAAAGAGGCAGAACGTCCACAATGATGCACTTGGCCAAAAAGGGCGTATGCGTTTTTTCCTGAATATATTCAGGAAAAAACGCATACGCCCTTTTTGGCCAACCAAGCAAGCTTGCAAAGGAAATCTGCACTACAATGAAGTCTCACTTCCCCCGGTCAAAAGGGCCATCTGAAAAAAGTGTAAAATCCAGAAAGGCAGGACAAGCCATGGAGAACTGGGAGCCTTGTTATGCTGATGGGCGGGATGTAAATTGCCAAAAACCACCCTGGAGAAGTGTATGGTGTTTCCTGAAACATCTAAAAAACAAAGCAACAGAAACTAGGGCACTTCCACTTATGGTCCTATAGATTAGGGAAATTAAAATCAAAAAGACACAGCCACCTCAAAGTTTGGGACGCCTCTGTTTACAAGAACCTCGTTTACAGTACAAGTTCAACATCGCAGAAAGTGAAAAATGGATAAAGAAGTTGTAGTATTTACTTACAAAGCAATATCACTCAGCAATGAAATCTGTGTCATCAGGCCCTTAGCAGCACAATGAGTGGATTCAGGTATGATGATTCTAACTGAAATAAGTCACACAGAAAAAGAAACATCATAAGGTATCAGTAATACACAGAATGTAAACTTGGCTACACAGGAACTGAATTACAGAACAGAACAGGGTCTCAAATTTAGAAAACCAACTTATTCTTGCTTAAGGGGAAAGGTGAGTTGGGGTGCTGCATAAAACCAGAGATTGAAATGAGCACAGATAAAGTTCCTTAAGCCAAATATGGAATAGACAAGAGCTACTCCTTGCTCAACGAAATGGACTCAACACCGCATATTAAACGCGTAAGAATGTACCTGACTAGTAAGTATCTTAAAACCTATGGATTGCTATGTCTCCGAAAGAGAATCAAGCATGTGTACAGGGGCATAAACGCAGCAGTGATAGGATTGGAGAGGTTCGGTGAGCAAATGAAGACCCTTTGAAGTCATATTGCATGGTACCCATTACACGGGTTTCAACTACCCAGATTTAAGGTATTCTTCCTTCAGCTAAAACATGAATGTGGAACCTAGAGTATGATCAACCATGTGATCGGGAGACGTGTTCAAATATGTCTCAGTTTTCGTACCCTGGTACTCGGGTGCAACATTCCAGACGCTTTACTAACACTCTCCAGACTTGCAGAGTCAGTCCCTTTAACCTCTTGTTTGGCCCAGTTTGCAATTTCTGCGGAAGATGAACAGGAATAGCGAGAACCAATTAGAGGCTAGCTGGAGGTGTCTGGACGGGCAAATTTAACTCTCATTTCCCACCAGGAAGAGGAATTAACCAAAGGCTCAGCGTGCCGTGCCGGAACCAGATTAGGGCCTGAAGCCATCCTGCGGTGTTGCGGCCAGCTCAAAAGAAAGCGAGTTGAAGAAAGGAGCTCAGGGGCACTGTAATTCACAAACATGCAGAGTTATAAATGACAGCTATCGTCCAAAAATATACTGAAGTAAGGCTGCCAAGAGGACTTGAAAGCGGGGCAGAATTGCAGGAAACCGATTTCAGGAGGTAGACTGGAATTGCATTGAAAGCATAGGAAAAGAGGCAGAACGTCCACAATGATGCACTTGGCCAAAAAGGGCGTATGCGTTTTTTCCTGAATATATTCAGGAAAAAACGCATACGCCCTTTTTGGCCAACCAAGCAAGCTTGCAAAGGAAATCTGCACTACAATGAAGTCTCACTTCCCCCCGGTCAAAAGGGCCATCTGAAAAAAGTGTAAAATCCAGAAAGGCAGGACAGGCCATGGAGAACTGGGAGCCTTGTTATGCTGATGGGCGGGATGTAAATTGCCAACAGACACTGGGGAGAAGTGTATGGTGTTTCCTGAAACATCTAAAAAACAAAGCAGCAGAGCCTAGGGCACTGCCACTTATGGTCCTATAGCTTAGGGAAATTAAAATCAAAAAGACACAGCCACCCCAAAGTTTGGGACGCCTCTGTTTACAAGAACCTCGTTTACAGTACAAGTTCAACATCGCAGAAAGTGAAAAATGGATAAAGAAGTTGTGGTATTTACTTACAAAGCAATATCACTCAGCAATGAAATCTATGTCATCAGTCCCTTAGCAGCACAATGAGTGGATTCAGGTACGATGATTCTAACTGAAATAAGTCACACAGAAAAAGAAACATCATAAGGTATCACTAATACACAGAATGTAAACTTGGCTACACAGGAACTGCATTCCAAAACAGAACAGGGTCTCAAATTTAGAAAACCAACTTATGCTTGCTTAAGGGGAAAGGTGAGTTGGGGTGCTGCATAAAACCAGAGATTGAAATGAGCACAGATAAAGTTCCTTAAGCCAAATATGGAATAGACAAGAGCTACTCCTTGCTCAACGAGATGGACTCAAAACCCCATATTAAACGCCTAAGAATGTACCTGACTAGTAAGTATCTTAAAACCTATGGATTGCTATGTCTCCAAAAGAGAATCAAGCGTGTGTACAGGGGCATAAACGCAGCAGTGATAGGATTGGAGAGGTTCTGTGAGCAAATGAAGACCCTTTGAAGTCATATTGCATGGTATCCATTACACGGGTCTCAACTCTCCAGGTTTAAGGTATTCTTCCTTCAGCTAAAACATGCATGTGGAACCCAGAGTATGATCAACCATGTGAACGGGAGTCGTGTTCAAATATGTCTCAGTTTTGCTCCCCTGGTACTCGGGTGCAACATTCCAGACGCTTTACTAACACACTCCCGACTTGGAGAGTCAGTCCCTTTAACCTCCTGTTTGGCCCAGTTTGCAATTTCTGCGGAAGATGAACAGGAATAGCGAGAACCAATGAGAGGCTAGCTGGAGGTGTCTGGACGGGCAAATTTAACTCTCATTTCCCACCAGGAAGAGGAATTAACCAAAGGCTCAGCATGCCGGGCCGGAACCAGATTAGGGCCTGAAGCCATCCTGCGGTGTTACGGCCAGGTCACAAGAAAGCGAGTTGAAGAAAGGAGCTCAGGGGCACTGTAATTCACAAACCTGCAGAGTTATAAATGACAGCTATCGTCCAAAAATAGACTGAAGTAAGGCTGCCAAGAGGACTTGAAAGCGGGGCAGAATTGCAGGAAACCGATTTCAGGAGGTAGACTGGAATTGCATTGAAAGCATAGGAAAAGAGGCAGAACGTCCACAATGATGCACTTGGCCAAAAAGGGCGTATGCGTTTTTTCCTGAATATATTCAGGAAAAAACGCATACGCCCTTTTTGGCCAACCAAGCAAGCTTGCAAAGGAAATCTGCACTACAATGAAGTCTCATTTCCCCCCGGTCAAAAGGGCCATCTGAAAAAAGTGTAAAATCCAGAAAGGCAGGACAGGCCATGGAGAACTGGGAGCCTTGTTATGCTGAAGGGCGGGATGTAAATTGCCAACAACCACTCGGGAGAAGTGTATGGTGTTTCCTGAAACATCTAAAAAACAAAGCAACAGAGCCTAGGGCACTTCCACTTATGGTCCTATAGCTTAGGCAATTTAAAATCAAAAAGACACAGTCACCCCAAAGTTTGGAACGGCTCTGTTTACAAGAACCTCGTTTACAGTACAAGTTCAACATCGCAGAAAGTGAAAAATGGATAAAGAAGTTGTGGTATTTACTTACAAAGCAATATCACTCAGCAATGAAATCTATGTCATCAGGCCCTTAGCAGCACAATGAGTGGATTCAGGTATGATGATTCTAAGTGAAATAAGTCACAAAGAAAAAGAAACATCATAAGATATCAGTAATACACGGAATGTAAACTTGGCTACAAGGAACTGAATTACAGAACAGAACAGGGTCTCAAATTTAGAAAACCAACTTATTCTTGCTTAAGGGTAAAGGTGAGTTGGGGTGCTGCATAAAACCAGAGATTGAAATGAGCACAGATAAAGTTCCTTAAGCCAAATATGGAATAGACAAGAGCTACTCCTTGCTCAACGAAATGGAGTCAACACCGCATATTAAACGCGTAAGAATGTACCTGACTAGTAAGTATCTTAAAACCTATGGATTGCTATGTCTCCAAAAGAGAATCAAGCATGTGTACAGGGGCATAAACGCAGCAGTGATAGGATTGGAGAGGTTCGGTGAGCAAATGAAGACCCTTTGAAGTCATATTGCATGGTACCCATTCCACGGGTTTCAACTACCCAGGTTTAAGGTATTCTTCCTTCAGCTAAAACATGCATGTGGAACCTAGAGTATGATCAACCATGTGATCGGGAGACGTGTTCAAATATGTCTCAGTTTTCGTACCCTGGTACTCCGGTGCAACATTCCAGATGCTTTACTAACACTCTCCCGACTTGCAGAGTCAGTCGTTTTAACCTCCTGTGTGGCCCAGTTTGCAATTTCTGCGGAAGATGAACAGGAATAGCGAGAACCAATGAGAGGCTAGCTGGAGGTGTCTGGACGGGCAAATTTAACTCTCATTTCCCACCAGGAAGAGGAATTAACCAAAGGCTCAGCGTGCCGTGCCGGAACCAGATTAGGGCCTGAAGCCATCCGGCGGTGTTGCGGCCAGCTCAAAAGAAAGCGAGTTGAAGAAAGGAGCTCAGGGGCACTGTAATTCACAAACCTGCAGAGTTATAAATGACAGCTATCGTCCAAAAATAGACTGAAGTAAGGCTGCCAAGAGGACTTGAAAGCGGGGCAGAATTGCAGGAAACCGATTTCAGGAGGTAGACTGGAATTGCATTGAAAGCATAGGAAAAGAGGCAGAACGTCCACAATGATGCACTTGGCCAAAAAGGGCATATGCGTTTTTTCCTGAATATATTCAGGAAAAAACGCATACGCCCTTTTTGGCCAACCAAGCAAGCTTGCAAAGGAAATCTGCACTACAATGAAGTCTCACTTCCCCCCGGTCAAAAGGGCCATCTGAAAAAAGTGTAAAATCCAGAAAGGCAGGACAGGCCATGGAGAACTGGGAGCCTTGTTATGCTGATGGGCGGGATGTAAATTGCCAACAACCACTCTGGAGAAGTGTATGGTGTTTCCTGAAACATCTAAAAAACAAAGCAACAGAACCTAGGGCACTTCCACTTATGGTCCTATAGCTTAGGGAAATTAAAATCAAAAAGACACAGCCACCCCAAAGTTTGGAACGGCTCTGTTTACAAGAACCTCGTTTACAGTACAAGTTCAACATCGCAGAAAGTGAAAAATGGATAAAGAAGTTGTGGTATTTACTTACAAAGCAATATCACTCAGCAATGAAATCTGTGTCATCAGGCCCTTAGCAGCACAATGAGTGGATTCAGGTATGATGATTCTAACTGAAATAAGTCACACAGAAAAAGAAACATCATAAGGTATCAGTAATACACGGAATGTAAACTTGGCTACACAGGAACTGAATTACAGAACAGAACAGGGTTTCAAATTTAGAAAAACAACTTATGCTTGCTTAAGGGTAAAGGTGAGTTGGGGTGCTGCATAAAACCAGAGATTGAAATGAGCACAGATAAAGTTCCTTAAGCCAAATATGGAATAGACAAGAGCTACTCCTTGCTCAACGAAATGGACTCAACACCGCATATTAAACGCGTAAGAATGTACATGACTAGTAAGTATCTTAAAACCTATGGATTGCTATGTCTCCGAAAGAGAATCAAGCATGTGTACAGCAGCATAAACGCAGCAGTGATAGGATTGGAGAGGTTCGGTGAGCAAATGAAGACCCTTTGAAGTCATATTGCATGGTACCCATTCCACGGGTTTCAACTACCCAGGTTTAAGGTTTTCTTCCTTCAGCTAAAACATGCATGTGGAACCTAGAGTATGATCAACCATGTGATCGGGAGACGTGTTCAAATATGTCTCAGTTTTCGTACCCTGGTACTCGGGTGCAACATTCCAGACGCTTTACTAACACTCTCCAGACTTGCAGAGTCAGTCCCTTTAACCTCCTGTTTGGCCCAGTTTGCAATTTCTGCGGAAGATGAACAGGAATAGCGAGAACCAATGAGAGGCTAGCTGGAGGTGTCTGGACGGGCAAATTTAACTCTCATTTCCCACCAGGAAGAGGAATTAACCAAAGGCTCAGCGTGCCGTGCCGGAACCAGATTAGGGCCTGAAGCCATCCTGCGGTGTTGCGGCCAGCTCAAAAGAAATCGAGTTGAAGAAAGGAGCTCAGGGGCACTGTAATTCACAAACATGCAGAGTTATAAATGACAGCTATCGTCCAAAAATATACTGAAGTAAGGCTGCCAAGAGGACTTGAAAGCGGGGCAGAATTGCAGGAAACCGATTTCAGGAGGTAGACTGGAATTGCTTTGAAAGCATAGGAAAAGAGGCAGAACGTCCACAATGATGCACTTGGCCAAAAAGGGCGTATGCGTTTTTTCCTGAATATATTCAGGAAAAAACGCATACGCACTTTTTGGCCAACCAAGCAAGCTTGCAAAGGAAATCTGCACTACAATGAAGTCTCACTTCCCCCAGGTCAAAAGGGCCATCTGAAAAAAGTGTAAAATCCAGAAAGGCAGGACAGGCCATGGAGAACTGGGAGCCTTGTAATGCTGATGGGCGGGATGTAAATTGCCAACAGACACTGGGGAGAAGTGTATGGTGTTTCCTGAAACATCTAAAAAACAAAGCAACAGAGACTAGGGCACTGCCACTTATGGTCCTATAGCTTAGGGAAATTAAAATCAATAAGACACAGCCACCCCAAAGTTTCGGACGCCTCTGTTTACAAGAACCTCGTTTACAGTACAAGTTCAACATCGCAGAAAGTGAAAAATGGATAAAGAAGTTGTGGTATTTACTTACAAAGCAATATCACTCAGCAATGAAATCTATGTCATCAGGCCCTTAGCAGCACAATGAGTGGATTCAGGTACGATGATTCTAACTGAAATAAGTCACACAGAAAAAGAAACATCATAAGATATCACTAATACACGGAATGTAAACTTGGCTACACAGGAACTGCATTCCAAAACAGAACAGGGTCTCAAATTTAGAAAACCAACTTATGCTTGCTTAAGGGGAAAGGTGAGTTGGGTGCTGCATAAAACCAGAGATTGAAATGAGCACAGATAAAGTTCCTTAAGCCAAATATGGAATAGACAAGAGCTACTCCTTGCTCAACGAAATGGATTCAAAACCCCATATTAAACGCCTAAGAATGTACCTGACTAGTAAGTATCTTAAAACCTATGGATTGCTATGTCTCCGAAAGAGAATCAAGCATGTGTACAGGGGCATAAACGCAGCAGTGATAGGATTGGAGAGGTTCGGTGAGCAAATGAAGACCCTTTGAAGTCATATTGCATGGTACCCATTACACGGGTCTCAACTCTCCAGGTTTAAGGTATTCTTCCTTCAGCTAAAACATGCATGTGGAACCCAGAGTATGATCAACCATGTGAACGGGAGTCGTGTTCAAATATGTCTCAGTTTTGCTCCCCTGGTACTCGGGTGCAACATTCCAGACGCTTTACTAACACTCTCCCGACTTGGAGAGTCAGTCCCTTTAACCTCCTGTTTGACCCAGTTTGCAATTTCTGCGGAAGATGAACAGGAATAGCGAGAACCAATGAGAGGCTAGCTGGAGGTGTCTGGACGGGCAAATTTAACTCTCATTTCCCACCAGGAAGAGGAATTAACCAAAGGCTCAGCATGCCGGGCCGGAACCAGATTAGGGCCTGAAGCCATCCTGCGGTGTTACGGCCAGGTCACAAGAAAGCGAGTTGAAGAAAGGAGCTCAGGGGCACTGTAATTCACAAACCTGCAGAGTTATAAATGACAGCTATCGTCCAAAAATAGACTGAAGTAAGGCTGCCAAGAGGACTTGAAAGCGGGGCAGAATTG
Organism: Stenella coeruleoalba; assembly: GCF_951394435.1. Lineage (NCBI taxonomy): Eukaryota > Metazoa > Chordata > Mammalia > Artiodactyla > Delphinidae > Stenella > Stenella coeruleoalba. Next base: position 88,083,681 of record NC_137149.1, on the reverse strand, counting down.
CAGGAAACCGATTTCAGGAGGTAGACTGGAATTGCATTGAAAGCATAGGAAAAGAGGCAGAACGTCCACAATGATGCACTTGGCCAAAAAGGGCGTATGCGTTTTTTCCTGAATATATTCAGGAAAAAACGCATACGCGCTTTTTGGCCAACCAAGCAAGCTTGCAAAGGAAATCTGCACTACAATGAAGTCTCACTTCTCCCCGGTCAAAAGGGCCATCTGAAAAAAGTGTAAAATCCAGAAAGGCAACAGGCCATTGAGAACTGGGATCCTTGTTATGCTGATGGGCGGGATGTAAATTGCCAACAGACACTCGGGAGAAGTGTATGGTGTTTCCTGAAACATCTAAAAAACAAAGCAACAGAACCTAGGGCACTTCCACTTATGGTCCTATAGCTTAGGGAAATTAAAATCAAAAAGACACAGCCACCCCAAAGTTTGGAACGGCTCTGTTTACAAGAACCTCGTTTACAGTACAAGTTCAACATCGCAGAAAGTGAAAAATGGATAAAGAAGTTGTGGTATTCACTTACAAAGCAATATCACTCAGCAATGAAATCTATGTCATCAGGCCCTTAGCAGCACAATGAGTGGATTCAGGTATGATGATTCTAACTGAAATAAGTCACACAGAAAAAGAAACATCATAAGATATCAGTAATACACGGAATGGAAACTTGGCTACACAGGAACTGAATTACAGAACAGAACAGGGTCTCAAATTTAGAAAACCAACTTATGCTTGCTTATGGGTAAAGGTGAGTTGGGGTGCTGCATAAAACCAGAGATTGAAATGAGCACAGATAAAGTTCCTTAAGCCAAATATGGAATAGACAAGAGCTACTCCTTGCTCAACGAAATGGACTCAACACCCCATATTAAACGCCTAAGAATGTACCTGACTAGTAAGTATCGTAAAACCTATGGATTGCTATGTCTCCAAAAGAGAATCAAGCATGTGTACAGGGGTATAAACGCAGCAGTGATAGGATTGGTGAGGTTCGGTGAGCTAATGAAGACCCTTTGAAGTCATATTGCATGGTACCCATTCCACGGGTTTCAGCTACCCAATTTAAGGTATTCTTCCTTCAGCTAAAACATGCATGTGGAACCTAGAGTATGATCAACCATTTGATCGGGAGACGTGTTCAAATATGTCTCAGTTTTCCACCCCTGGTTCTCGGGTGCAACATTCCAGACGCTTTACTGACACTCTCCACACTTGAAGAGTCAGCGCCTTTAACCTCCTGTTTGGCACAGTTTGCAATTTCTGCGGAAGATGAACAGGAATAGTGAGAACCAATGAGAGGCTAGCTGGAGGTGTCTGGACGGGCCAATTTAACTCTCATTTCCCACCAGGAGGAGGAAATAACCAAAGGCTCAGCGTGCCGTGCCAGAACCAGATTAAGGCCTGAAGCCATCCTGCGGTGTTGCGGCCAGCTCACAAGAAAGCGAGTTGAAGAAAGGAGCTCAGGGGCACTGTAATTCACAAACCTGCAGAGTTATAAATGACAGCTATCGTCCAAAAATAGACTGAAGTAAGGCTGCCAAGAGGACTTGAAAGCGGGACAGAATTGCAGGAAACCGATTTCAGGAGGTAGACTGAAATTGCATTGAAAGCATAGGAAAAGAGGCAGAACGTCCACAATGATGCACTTGGCCAAAAAGGGCGTATGCGTTTTTTCCTGAATATATTCAGGAAAAAACGCATACGCCCTTTTTGGCCAACCAAGCAAGCTTGCAAAGGAAATCTGCACTACAATGAAGTCTCACTTCTCCCCGGTCAAAAGGGCCATCTGAAAAAAGTGTAAAATCCAGAAAGGCAACAGGCCATTGAGAACTGGGAGCCTTGTTATGCTGATTGGCGGGATGTAAATTGCCAACAGACACTCAGGAGAAGTGTATGGTGTTTCCTGAAACATCTAAAAAACAAAGCAACAGAGCATAGGGCACTTCCACTTATGGTCCTATAGCTTAGGGAAATTAAAATCAAAAAGACACAGCCACCCCATAGTTTGGGACGCCTCTGTTTACAAGAACCTCGTTTACAGTACAAGTTCAACATCGCAGAAAGTGAAAAATGGATAAAGAAGTTGTGGTATTCACTTACAAAGCAATATCACTCAGCAATGAAATCTATGTCATCAGGCCCTTAGCAGCACAATGAGTGGATTCAGGTATGATGATTCTAACTGAAATAAGTCACACAGAAAAAGAAACATCATAAGATATCAGTAATACACGGAATGGAAACTTGGCTACACAGGAACTGAATTACAGAACAGAACAGGGTCTCAAATTTAGAAAACCAACTTATGCTTGCTTAAGGGTAAAGGTGAGTTGGGGTGCTGGATAAAACCAGAGATTGAAATGAGCACAGATAAAGTACCTTAAGCCAAATATGGAATAGACAAGAGCTACTCCTTGCTCAACGAAATGGACTCAACACCGCATATTAAACGCCTAAGAATGTACCTGACTAGTAAGTATCTTAAAACCTATGGATTGCTATGTCTCCGAAAGAGAATCAAGCATGTGTACAGGGGCATAAACGCAGCAGTGATAGGATTGGAGAGGTTCGGTGAGCAAATGAAGACCCTTTGAAGTCATATTGCATGGTACCCATTCCACGGGTTTCAGCTACCCAATTTAAGGTATTCTTCCTTCAGCTAAAACATGCATGTGGAACCTAGAGTATGATCAACCATTTGATCGGGAGACGTGTTCAAATATGTCTCAGTTTTCGTACCCTGGTACTCGGGTGCAACATTCCAGACGCTTTACTCACACTCTCCCCACTTGAAGAGTCAGCGCCTTTAACCTCCTGTTTGGCACAGTTTGCAATTTCTGCAGAAGATGAACAGGAATAGCGAGAACCAATGAGAGGCTAGCTGGAGGTGTCTGGACGGGCAAATTTAACTCTCATTTCCCACCAGGAAGAGGAATTAACCAAAGGCTCAGCGTGCCGTGCCGGAACCAGATTAGGGCCTGAAGCCATCTTGCGGTGTTGCGGCCAGCTCAAAAGAAAGCGAGTTGAAGAAAGGAGCTCAGGGGCACTGTAATTCACAAACCTGCAGAGTTATAAATGACAGCTATCGTCCAAAAATAGAGTGAAGTAAGGCTGCCAAGAGGACTTGAAAGCGGGGCAGAATTGCAGGAAACCGATTTCAGGAGGTAGACTGGAATTGCATTGAAAGCATAGGAAAAGAGGCAGAACGTCCACAATGATGCACTTGGCCAAAAAGGGCGTATGCGTTTTTTCCTGAATATATTCAGGAAAAAACGCATACGCCCTTTTTGGCCAACCAAGCAAGCTTGCAAAGGAAATCTGCACTACAATGAAGTCTCACTTCCCCCCGGTCAAAAGGGCCATCTGAAAAAAGTGTAAAATCCAGAAAGGCAGGACAGGCCATGGAGAACTGGGAGCCTTGTTATGCTGAAGGGCGGGATGTAAATTGCCAGCAACCACTCGGGAGAAGTGTATGGTGTTTCCTGAAACATCTAAAAAACAAAGCAACAGAGCCTAGGGCACTTCCACTTATGGTCCTATAGCTTAGGGAAATTAAAATCAAAAAGACACAGCCACCCGAAAGTTTGGGACGCCTCTGTTTACAAGAACCTCGTTTACAGTACAAGTTCAACATCGCAGAAAGTGAAAAATGGATAAAGAAGTTGTGGTATTTACTTACAATGCAGTATCACTCAGCAATGAAATCTATGTCATCAGGTCCTTAGCATCACAATGAGTGGATTCAGGTATGATGATTCTAACTGAAATAAGTCACACAGAAAAAGAAACATCATAAGATATCAGTAATACACGGAATGTAAACTTGGCTACACAGGAACTGAATTACAGAACAGAACAGGGTCTCAAATTTAGAAAACCAACTTATTCTTGCTTAAGGGTAAAGGTGAGTTGGGGTGCTGCATAAAACCAGAGATTGAAATGAGCACAGATAAAGATCCTTAAGCCAAATATGGAATAGACAAGAGCTACTCCTTGCTCAACGAAATGGACTCAACACCCCATATTAAACGCCTAAGAATGTACCTGACTAGTAAGTATCTTAAAACTTATGGATTGCTATGTCTCCGAAAGAGAATCAAGCATGAGTACAGGGGCATAAATGCAGCAGTGATAGGATTGGAGAGGTTCGGTGAGCAAATGAAGACCCTTTGAAGTCATATTGCATGGTACCCATTCCACGGGTTTCAACTACCCAGGTTTAAGGTATTCTTCCTTCAGCTAAAACATGCATGTGGAACCTAGAGTATGATCAACCATGTGATCGGGAGACGTGTTCAAATATGTCTCAGTTTTCCTCCCCTGGTACTCGGGTGCAACATTCCAGACGCTTTACTAACACTCTCCCCACTTGGAGAGTCAGCGCCTTTAACCTCCTGTTTGGCCCAGTTTGCAATTTCTGCGGAAGATGAACAGGAATAGCGAGAACCAATGAGAGGCTAGCTGGAGGTGTCTGGACGGGCAAATTTAACTCTCATTTCCCACCAGGAAGAGGAAATAACCAAAGGCTCAGTGTGCCGTACCGGAACCAGATTAGGGCCTGAAGCCATCCTGCGGTGTTGCGGCCAGCTCAAAAGAAAGCGAGTTGAAGAAAGGAGCTCAGGGGCACTGTAATTCACAAACCTGCAGAGTTATAAATGACAGCTATCGTCCAAAAATATACTGCAGTAAGGCTGCCAAGAGGACTTGAAAGCGGGGCAGAATTGCAGGAAACCGATTTCAGGAGGTAGACTGGAATTGCATTGAAAGCATAGGAAAAGAGGCAGAACGTCCACAATGATGCACTTGGTCAAAAAGGGCGTATGCGTTTTTTCCTGAATATATTCAGGAAAAAACGCATACGCCCTTTTTGGCCAACTAAGCAAGCTTGCAAAGGAAATCTGCACTACAATGAAGTCTCACTTCCCCCCGGTCAAAAGGGCCATCTGAAAAAAGTGTAAAATCCAGAAAGGCAGGACAGGCCATGGAGAACTGGGAGCCTTGTTATGCTGATGGGCGGGATGTAAATTGCCAACAACCACTCGGGAGAAGTGTATGGTGTTTCCTGAAACATCTAAAAAACAAAGCAACAGAACCTAGGGCACTTCCACTTATGGTCCTATAGCTTAGGGAAATTAAAATCAAAAAGACACAGCCACCCCAAAGTTTGGAACGGCTCTGTTTACAAGAACCTCGTTTACAGTACAAGTTCAACATCGCAGAAAGTGAAAAATGGATAAAGAAGTTGTGGTATTTACTTACAAAGCAATATCACTCAGCAATGAAATCTGTGTCATCAGGCCCTTAGCAGCACAATGAGTGGATTCAGGTATGATGATTCTAACTGAAGTAAGTCACACAGAAAAAGAAACATCATAAGATATCAGTAATACACGGAATTTAAACTTGGCTACACAGGAACTGAATTACAGAACAGAACAGGGTCTCAAATTTAGAAAACCAACTTATGCTTGCTTAAGGGTAAAGGTGAGTTGGGGTGCTGCATAAAACCAGAGATTGAAATGAGCACAGATAAAGTTCCTTAAGCCAAATATGGAATAGACAAGAGCTACTCCTTGCTCAACGAAATGGACTCAACACCGCATATTAAACGCCTAAGAATGTACCTGACTAGTAAGTATCTTAAAACCTATGGATTGCTATGTCTCCGAAAGAGAATCAAGCATGTGTACAGGGGCATAAACGCAGCAGTGATAGGATTGGAGACGTTCGGTGAGCAAATGAAGACCCTTTGAAGTCATATTGCATGGTACCCATTCCACGGGTTTCAACTACCCAGGTTTAAGGTATTCTTCCTTCAGCTAAAACATGCATGTGGAACCTAGAGTATGATCAACCATGTGATCGGGAGACGTGTTCAAATATGTCTCAGTTTTCGTACCCTGGTACTCGGGTGCAACATTCCAGACGCTTTACTAACACTCTCCCGACTTGGAGAGTCAGTCCCTTTAACCTCCTGTTTGGCCCAGTTTGCAATTTCTGCGGAAGATGAACAGGAATAGCGAGAACCAATGAGAGGCTAGCTGGAGGTGTCTGGACGGGCAAATTTAACTCTCATTTCCCACCAGGAAGAGGAATTAACCAAAGGCTCAGCATGCCGGGCCGGAACCAGATTAGGGCCTGAAGCCATCCTGCGGTGTTGCGGCCAGGTCACAAGAAAGCGAGTTGAAGAAAGGAGCTCAGGGGCACTGTAATTCACAAACCTGCAGAGTTATAAATGACAGCTATCGTCCAAAAATACACTGAAGTAAGGTTGCCAAGAGGACTTGAAAGCGGGGCAGAATTGCAGGAAACCGATTTCAGGAGGTAGACTGGAATTGCATTGCAAGCATAGGAAAAGAGGCAGAACGTCCACAATGATGCACTTGGCCAAAAAGGGCGTATGCGTTTTTTCCTGAATATATTCAGGAAAAAACGCATACGCCCTTTTTGGCCAACCAAGCAAGCTTGCAAAGGAAATCTGCACTACAATGAAGTCTCACTTCCCCCAGGTCAAAAGGGCCATCTGAAAAAAGTGTAAAATCCAGAAAGGCAGGACAGGCCATGGAGAACTGGGAGCCTTGTTATGCTGATGGGCGGGATGTAAATTGCCAACAACCACTCCGGAGAAGTGTATGGTGTTTCCTCAAACATCTAAAAAACAAAGCAACAGAGCCTAGGGCACTGCCACTTATGGTCCTATAGCTTAGGGAAATTAAAATCAAAAAGACACAGCCACCCCAAAGTTTGGGACGCCTCTGTTTACAAGAACCTCGTTTACAGTACAAGTTCAACATCGCAGAAAGTGAAAAATGGATAAAGAACTTGTGGTACTTACGTACAATGCAGTATCACTCAGCAATGAAATCTATGTCATCAGGCCCGTAGCAGCATAATGAGTGGATTCAGGTACGATGATTCTAACTGAAATAAGTCACACAGAAAAAGAAACATCATAAGATATCACTAATACACGGAATGTAACCTTGGCTACACAGGAACTGCATTCCAAAACAGAACAGGGTCTCAAATTTAGAAAACCAACTTATGCTTGCTTAAGGGTAAAGGTGAGTTGGGGTGCTGCATAAAACCAGAGATTGAAATGAGCACAGATAAAGTTCCTTAAGCCAAATATGGAATAGACAAGAGCTACTCCTTGCTCAACGAAATGGACTCAAAACCGCATATTAAACCCCTAAGAATGTACCTGACTAGTAAGTATCTTAAAACCTATGGATTGCTATGTCTCCAAAAGAGAATCAAGCATGTGTACAGGGGAATAAACGCAGCAGTGATAGGATTGGAGAGGTTCGGTGAGCAAATGAAGACCCTTTGAAGTCATATTGCATGGTACCCATTCCACTTGTCTCAACTCTCCAGGTTTAAGGTATTCTTCCTTCAGCTAAAACATGCATGTGGAACCCAGAGTATGATCAACCATGTGAACGGGAGACGTGTTCAAATATGTCTCAGTTTTCCTCCCCTGGTACTCGGGTGCAACATTCCAGACGCTTTACTAACACTCTCCCCACTTGGAGAGTCAGTCCCTTTTACCTCCTGTTTGGCCCAGTTTGCAATTTCTGCGGAAGATGAACAGGAATAGCGAGAACCAATGAGAGGCTAGCTGGAGGTGTCTGGACGGGCAAATTTAACTCTCATTTCCCACCAGGAAGAGGAATTAACCAAAGGCTCAGCGTGCCGGGCCGGAACCAGATTAGGGCCTGAAGCCATCCTGCGGTGTTGCGGCCAGCTCAAAAGAAAGCGAGTTGAAGAAAGGAGCTCAGGGGCACTGTAATTCACAAACTTGCAGAGTTATAAATGACAGCTATCGTCCAAAAATAGACTGAAGTAAGGCTGCCAAGAGGACTTGAAAGCGGGGCAGAATTGCAGGAAACCGATTTCAGGAGGTAGACTGGAATTGCATTGAAAGCATAGGAAAAGAGGCAGAACGTACACAATGATGCACTTGGCCAAAAAGGGCGTATGCGTTTTTTCCTGAATATATTCAGGAAAAAACGCATACGCCGCTTTTGGCCAACCAAGCAAGCTTGCAAAGGAAATCTGCACTACAATGAAGTCTCACTTCCCCCCGGTCAAAAGGGCCATCTGAAAAAAGTGTAAAATCCAGAAAGGCAGGACAGGCCATGGAGAACTGGGAGCCTTGTTATGCTGATGGGCGGGATGTAAATTGCCAACAACCACTCTGGAGAAGTGTATGGTGTTTCCTGAAACATCTAAAAAACAAAGCAACAGAGCCTAGGGCACTGCCACTTATGGTCCTATAGCATAGGGAAATTAAAATCAAAAAGACACAGCCACCCCAAAGTTTGGGACGCCTCTGTTTACAAGAACCTCGTTTACAGTACAAGTTCAACATCGCACAAAGTGAAAAATGGATAAAGAACTTGTGGTACTTACGTACAATGCAGTATCACTCAGCAATGAAATCTATGTCATCAGGCCCGTAGCAGCATAATGAGTAGATTCAGGTACGATGATTCTAACTGAAATAAGTCACACAGAAAAAGAAACATCATAAGATATCACTAATACACGGAATGCAAACTTGGCTACACAGGAACTGAATTCCAAAACAGAACAGGTTCTCAAATTTAGAAAAACTACTTATGCTTGCTTAAGGGGAAAGGTGAGTTGGGTTGCTGCCTAAACCAGAGATTGAAATGAGCACAGATAAAGTTCCTTAAGCCAAATATGGAATAGACAAGAGCTACTCCTTGCTCAACGAAATGGACTCAACACCGCATATTAAACGCCTAAGAATGTACCTGACTAGTAAGTATCTTAAAACCTATGGATTGCTATGTCTCCGAAAGAGAATCAAGCATGTGTACAGGGGCATAAACGCAGCAGTGATAGGATTGGAGACGTTCGGTGAGCAAATGAAGACCCTTTGAAGTCATATTGCATGGTACCCATTCCACGGGTTTCAACTACCCAGGTTTAAGGTATTCTTCCTTCAGCTAAAACATGCATGTGGAACCTAGAGTATGATCAACCATGTGATCGGGAGACGTGTTCAAATATGTCTCAGTTTTCGTACCCTGGTACTCGGGTGCAACATTCCAGACGCTTTACTAACACTCTCCCGACTTGGAGAGTCAGTCCCTTTAACCTCCTGTTTGGCCCAGTTTGCAATTTCTGCGGAAGATGAACAGGAATAGCGAGAACCAATGAGAGGCTAGCTGGAGGTGTCTGGACGGGCAAATTTAACTCTCATTTCCCACCAGGAAGAGGAATTAACCAAAGGCTCAGCGTGCTGTGCCGGAACCAGATTAGGGCCTGAAGCCATCCTGCGGTGTTGCGGCCAGCTCAAAAGAAAGCGAGTTGAAGAAAGGAGCTCAGGGGCACTGTAATTCACAAACCTGCAGAGTTATAAATGACAGCTATCGTCCAAAAATAGACTGAAGTAAGGCTGCCAAGAGGACTTGAAAGCGGGGCAGAATTGCAGGAAACCGATTTCAGGAGGTAGACTGGAATTGCATTGAAAGCATAGGAAAAGAGGCAGAACGTCCACAATGATGCACTTGGCCAAAAAGGGCGTATGCGTTTTCTCCTGAATATATTCAGGAAAAAACGCATATGCCCTTTTTGGCCAACCAAGCAAGCTTGCAAAGGAAATCTGCACTACAATGAAGTCTCACTTCCCCCCGGTCAAAAGGGCCATCTGAAAAAAGTGTAAAATCCAGAAAGGCAGGACAGGCCATGGAGAACTGGGAGCCTTGTTATGCTGATGGGCGGGATGTAAATTGCCAACAGACACTTGGGAGAAGTGTATGGTGTTTCCTGAAACATCTAAAAAACAAAGCAACAGAGCCTAGGGCACTGCCACTTATGGTCCTATAGTTTAGGGAAATTAAAATCAAAAAGACACAGCCACCCCAAAGTTTGGGACGCCTCCGTTTACAAGAACCTCGTTTACAGTACAAGTTCAACATCGCAGAAAGTGAAAAATGGATAAAGAAGTTGTGGTATTTGCTTACAAAGCAATATCACTCAGCAATGAAATCTGTGTCATCAGGCCCTTAGCAGCACAATGAGTGGATTCAGGTATGATGATTCTAACTGAAATAAGTCACACAGAAAAAGAAACATCATAAGATATCAGTAATACACGGAATGTAAACTTGGCTACACAGGAACAGAATTACAGAACAGAACAGGGTCTCAAATTTAGAAAACCAACTTATTCTTGCTTAAGGGTAAAGGTGAGTTGGGGTGCTGCATAAAACCAGAGATTGAAATGAGCACAGATAAAGTTCCTTAAGCCAAATATGGAATAGACAAGAGCTACTCCTTGCTCAATGAAATGGACTCAACACCCCATATTAAACGCCTAAGAATGTACCTGACTAGTAAGTATCTTAAAACCTATGGATTGCTATGTCTCCGAAAGAGAATCAAGCATGTGTACAGGGGCATAAACGCAGCAGTGATAGGATTGGAGAGGTTCGGTGAGCAAATGAAGACCCTTTGAAGTCATATTGCATGGTACCCATTCCACGGGTTTCAACTACCCAGGTTTAAGGTATTCTTCCTTCAGCTAAAACATGCATGTGGAACCTAGAGTATGATCAACCATGTGATCGGGAGACGTGTTCAAATATGTCTCAGTTTTCCTCCCCTGGTACTCGGGTGCAACATACAGACGCTTTACTAACACTCTCCCGACTTGGAGAGTGAGTCCCTTTAACCTCCTGTTTGGCCCAGTTTGCAATTTCTGCGGAAGATGAACAGGAATAGCTAGAACCAATAAGAGGCTAGCTGGAGGTGTCTGGACGGGCAAATTTAACTCTCATTTCCCACCAGGAAGAGGAATTAACCAAAGGCTCAGCATGCCGGGCCGGAACCAGATTAGGGCCTGAAGCCATCCTGCGGTGTTGCGGCCAGCTCAAAAGAAAGCGAGTTGAAGAAAGGAGCTCAGGGGCACTGTAATTCACAAACCTGCAGAGTTATAAATGACAGCTATCGTCCAAAAATACACTGAAGTAAGGTTGCCAAGAGGACTTGAAAGCGGGGCAGAATTGCAGGAAACCGATTTCAGGAGGTAGACTGGAATTGCATTGCAAGCATAGGAAAAGAGGCAGAACGTCCACAATGATGCACTTGGCCAAAAAGGGCGTATGCGTTTTTTCCTGAATATATTCAGGAAAAAACGCATACGCCCTTTTTGGCCAACCAAGCAAGCTTGCAAAGGAAATCTGCACTACAATGAAGTCTCACTTCCCCCAGGTCAAAAGGGCCATCTGAAAAAAGTGTAAAATCCAGAAAGGCAGGACAGGCCATGGAGAACTGGGAGCCTTGTTATGCTGATGGGCGGGATGTAAATTGCCAACAACCACTCCGGAGAAGTGTATGGTGTTTCCTCAAACATCTAAAAAACAAAGCAACAGAGCCTAGGGCACTGCCACTTATGGTCCTATAGCTTAGGGAAATTAAAATCAAAAAGACACAGCCACCCCAAAGTTTGGGACGCCTCTGTTTACAAGAACCTCGTTTACAGTACAAGTTCAACATCGCAGAAAGTGAAAAATGGATAAAGAACTTGTGGTACTTACGTACAATGCAGTATCACTCAGCAATGAAATCTATGTCATCAGGCCCGTAGCAGCATAATGAGTGGATTCAGGTACGATGATTCTAACTGAAATAAGTCACACAGAAAAAGAAACATCATAAGATATCACTAATACACGGAATGTAACCTTGGCTACACAGGAACTGCATTCCAAAACAGAACAGGGTCTCAAATTTAGAAAACCAACTTATGCTTGCTTAAGGGTAAAGGTGAGTTGGGGTGCTGCATAAAACCAGAGATTGAAATGAGCACAGATAAAGTTCCTTAAGCCAAATATGGAATAGACAAGAGCTACTCCTTGCTCAACGAAATGGACTCAAAACCGCATATTAAACCCCTAAGAATGTACCTGACTAGTAAGTATCTTAAAACCTATGGATTGCTATGTCTCCAAAAGAGAATCAAGCATGTGTACAGGGGAATAAACGCAGCAGTGATAGGATTGGAGAGGTTCGGTGAGCAAATGAAGACCCTTTGAAGTCATATTGCATGGTACCCATTCCACTTGTCTCAACTCTCCAGGTTTAAGGTATTCTTCCTTCAGCTAAAACATGCATGTGGAACCCAGAGTATGATCAACCATGTGAACGGGAGACGTGTTCAAATATGTCTCAGTTTTCCTCCCCTGGTACTCGGGTGCAACATTCCAGACGCTTTACTAACACTCTCCCCACTTGGAGAGTCAGTCCCTTTTACCTCCTGTTTGGCCCAGTTTGCAATTTCTGCGGAAGATGAACAGGAATAGCGAGAACCAATGAGAGGCTAGCTGGAGGTGTCTGGACGGGCAAATTTAACTCTCATTTCCCACCAGGAAGAGGAATTAACCAAAGGCTCAGCGTGCCGGGCCGGAACCAGATTAGGGCCTGAAGCCATCCTGCGGTGTTGCGGCCAGGTCACAAGAAAGCGAGTTGAAGAAAGGAGCTCAGGGGCACTGTAATTCACAAACTTGCAGAGTTATAAATGACAGCTATCGTCCAAAAATAGACTGAAGTAAGGCTGCCAAGAGGACTTGAAAGCGGGGCAGAATTGCAGGAAACCGATTTCAGGAGGTAGACTGGAATTGCATTGAAAGCATAGGAAAAGAGGCAGAACGTCCACAATGATGCACTTGGCCAAAAAGGGCGTATGCGTTTTTTCCTGAATATATTCAGGAAAAAACGCATACGCCGTTTTTGGCCAACCAAGCAAGCTTGCAAAGGAAATCTGCACTACAATGAAGTCTCACTTCCCCCCGGTCAAAAGGGCCATCTGAAAAAAGTGTAAAATCCAGAAAGGCAGGACAGGCCATGGAGAACTGGGAGCCTTGTTATGCTGATGGGCGGGATGTAAATTGCCAACAACCACTCTGGAGAAGTGTATGGTGTTTCCTGAAACATCTAAAAAACAAAGCAACAGAGCCTAGGGCACTGCCACTTATGGTCCTATAGCATAGGGAAATTAAAATCAAAAAGACACAGCCACCCCAAAGTTTGGGACGCCTCTGTTTACAAGAACCTCGTTTACAGTACAAGTTCAACATCGCACAAAGTGAAAAATGGATAAAGAACTTGTGGTACTTACGTACAATGCAGTATCACTCAGCAATGAAATCTATGTCATCAGGCCCGTAGCAGCATAATGAGTAGATTCAGGTACGATGATTCTAACTGAAATAAGTCACACAGAAAAAGAAACATCATAAGATATCACTAATACACGGAATGTAAACTTGGCTACACAGGAACTGAATTCCAAAACAGAACAGGTTCTCAAATTTAGAAAAACTACTTATGCTTGCTTAAGGGGAAAGGTGAGTTGGGTTGCTGCCTAAACCAGAGATTGAAATGAGCACAGATAAAGTTCCTTAAGCCAAATATGGAATAGACAAGAGCTACTCCTTGCTCAACGAAATGGACTCAACACCGCATATTAAACGCCTAAGAATGTACCTGACTAGTAAGTATCTTAAAACCTATGGATTGCTATGTCTCCGAAAGAGAATCAAGCATGTGTACAGGGGCATAAACGCAGCAGTGATAGGATTGGAGAGGTTCGGTGAGCAAATGAAGACCCTTTGAAGTCATATTGCATGGTACCCATTCCACGGGTTTCAACTACCCAGGTTTTAGGTATTCTTCCTTCAGCTAAAACATGCATGTGGAACCCAGAGTATGATCAACCATGTGATCGGGAGACGTGTTCAAATATGTCTCAGTTTTCCTCCCCTGGTACTCGGGTGCAACATTCCAGACGCTTTACTAACACTCTCCCCACTTGGAGAGTCAGCGCCTTTAACCTCCTGTTTGGCCCAGTTTGCAATTTCTGCGGAAGATGAACAGGAATAGCGAGAACCAATGAGAGGCTAGCTGGAGGTGTCTGGACGGGCAAATTTAACTCTCATTTCCCACCAGGAAGAGGAAATAACCAAAGGCTCAGCATGCCGTACCGGAACCAGATTAGGGCCTGAAGCCATCCTGCGGTGTTGCGGCCAGCTCAAAAGAAAGCGAGTTGAAGAAAGGAGCTCAGGGGCACTGTAATTCACAAACCTGCAGAGTTATAAATGACAGCTATCGTCCAAAAATAGACTGAAGTAAGGCTGCCAAGAGGACTTGAAAGCGGGGCAGAATTGCAGGAAACCGATTTCAGGAGGTAGACTGAAATTGCATTGAAAGCATAGGAAAAGAGGCAGAACGTCCACAATGATGCACTTGGCCAAAAAGGGCGTATGCGTTTTTTCCTGAATATATTCAGGAAAAAACGCATACGCCCTTTTTGGCCAACCAAGCAAGCTTGCAAAGGAAATCTGCACTACAATGAAGTCTCACTTCCCCCCGGTCAAAAGGGCCATCTGAAAAAAGTGTAAAATCCAGAAAGGCAGGACAGGCCATGGAGAACTGGGAGCCTTGTTATGCTGATGGGCGGGATGTAAATTGCCAACAGACACTCTGGAGAAGTGTATGGTGTTTCCTGAAACATCTAAAAAACAAAGCAACAGAGCCTAGGGCACTGCCACTTATGGTCCTATAGCTTAGGGAAATTAAAATCAAAAAGACACAGCCACCCCAAAGTTTGGGACGCCTCTGTTTACAAGAACCTCGTTTACAGTACAAGTTCAACATCGCAGAAAGTGAAAAATGGATAAAGACGTTGTGGTATTTACTTACAAAGCAATATCACTCAGCAATGAAATCTATGTCATCAGGCCCTTAGCATCACAATGAGTGGATTCAGGTATGATGATTCTAACTGAAATAAGTCACACAGAAAAAGAAACATCATAAGATATCAGTAATACACGGAATGTAAACTTGGCTACACAGGAACTGAATTACAGAACAGAACAGGGTCTCAAATTTAGAAAACCAACTTATGCTTGCTTAAGGGTAAAGGTGAGTTGGGGTGCTGCATAAAACCAGAGATTGAAATGAGCACAGATAAAGTTCCTTAAGTCAAATATGGAATAGACAAGAGCTACTCCTTGCTCAACGAAATGGACTCAACACCGCATATTAACGCCTAAGAATGTACCTGACTAGTAAGTATCTTAAAACCTATGGATTGCTATGTCTCTGAAAGAGAATCATGCATGTGTACAGGGGCATAAACGCAGCAGTGATAGGATTGGAAGGTTCGGTGAGCAAATGAAGACCCTTTGAAGTCATATTGCATGGTACCCATTCCACGGGTTTCAACTACCCAGGTTTAAGGTATTCTCCCTTCAGCTAAAACATGCATGTGGAACCTAGAGTATGATCAACCATGTGATCGGGAGACGTGTTCAAATATGTCTCAGTTTTCATACCCTGGTACTCGGGTGCAACATTCCAGGCGCTTTACTAACACTCTCCCGACTTGGAGAGTCAGTCCCTTTAACCTCCTGTTTGGCCCAGTTTGCAATTTCTGCGGAAGATGAACAGGAATAGCGAGAACCAATGAGAGGCTAGCTGGAGGTGTCTGGACGGGCAAATTTAACTCTCATTTCCCACCAGGAGGAGGAAATAACCAAAGGCTCAGCGTGCCGTGCCGGAACCAGATTAGGGCCCGAAGCCATCCTGCGGTGTTGCGGCCAGCTCACAAGAAAGCGAGTTGAAGAAAGGAGCTCAGGGGCACTGTAATTCACAAACCTGCAGAGTTATAAATGACAGCTATCGTCCAAAAATAGACTGAAGTAAGGCTGCCAAGAGGACTTGAAAGCGGGGCAGAATTGCAGGAAACCGATTTCAGGAGGTAGACTGGAATTGCATTAAAAGCATAGGAAAAGAGGCAGAACGTCCACAATGATGCACTTGGCCAAAAAGGGCGTATGCGTTTTTTCCTGAATATATTCAGGAAAAAACGCATACGCCCTTTTTGGCCAACCAAGCAAGCTTGCAAAGGAAATCTGCACTACAATGAAGTCTAACTTCCCCCCGGTCAAAAGGGCCATCTGAAAAAAGTGTAAAATCCAGAAAGGCAGGACAGGCCATGGAGAACTGGGAGCCTTGTTATGCTGATGGGCGGGATGTAAATTGCCAACAACCACTCTGGAGAAGTGTATGGTGTTTCCTGAAACATCTAAAAAACAAATCAACAGAGCCTAGGGCACTTCCACTTATGGTCCTATAGCTTAGGAAAATTAAAATAAAAAAGACACAGCCACCCCAAAGTTTGGAACGGCTCTGTTTACAAGAACCTCGTTTACAGTACAAGTTCAACATCGCAGAAAGTGAAAAATGGATAAAGAAGTTGTGGTATTTACTTACAAAGCAATATCACTCAGCAATGAAATCTATGTCATCAGGCTCTTAGGAGCACAATGAGTGGATTCAGGTATGATGATTCTAACTGAAATAAGTCACACAGAAAAAGAAACATCATAATATATCAGTAATACACGGAATGTAAACTTGGCTACACAGGAACTGAATTACAGAACAGAACAGGGTCTCAAATTTAGAAAACCAACTTATGCTTGCTTAAGGGTAAAGGAGAATTGGGGTGCTGCATAACCAGAGATCGAAATGAGCACAGATAAAGTTCCTTAAGCCAAATATGGAATAGACAAGAGCTACTCCTTGCTCAACGAAATGGACTCAACACCGCATATTAAACGCCTAAGAATGTACCTGACTAGTAAGTATCTTAAAACCTATTGATTGCTATGTCTCCGAAAGAGAATCAAGCATGTGTACAGGGGCATAAACGCAGCAGTGATAGGATTGGAGAGGTTCGGTGAGCAAATGAAGACCCTTTGAAGTCATATTGCATGGTACCCATTCCACGGGTTTCAACTACCCAGGTTTAAGGTATTCTTCCTTCAGCTAAAACATGCATGTGGAACCTAGAGTATGATCAACCATGTGATCGGGAGACGTGTTCAAATATGTCTCAGTTTTCCTCCCCTGGTACTCGGGTGCAACATACAGACGCTTTACTAACACCCTCCCGACTTGGAGAGTCAGTCCCTTTAACCTCCTGTTTGGCCCAGTTTGCAATTTCTGCGGAAGATGAACAGGAATAGCGAGAACCAATGAGAGGCTAGCTGGAGGTGTCTGGACGGGCAAATTTAACTCTCATTTCCCACCAGGAGGAGGAAATAACCAAAGGCTCAGCGTGCCGTGCCAGAACCAGATTAGGGCCTGAAGCCATCCTGCAGTGTTGCGGCCAGGTCACAAGAAAGCGAGTTGAAGAAAGGAGCTCAGGGGCACTGTAATTCACAAACCTGCAGAGTTATAAATGACAGCTATCGTCCAAAAATAGACTGAAGTAAGGCTGCCAAGAGGACTTGAAAGCGGGGCAGAATTGCAGGAAACCGATTTCAGGAGGTAGACTGGAATTGCATTGAAAGCATAGGAAAAGAGGCAGAACGTCCACAATGATGCACTTGGCCAAAAAGGGCGTATGCGTTTTTTCCTGAATATATTCAGGAAAAAACGCATACGCCCTTTTTGGCCAACCAAGCAAGCTTGCAAAGGAAATCTGCACTACAATGAAGTCTCACTTCCCCCCGGTCAAAAGGGCCATCTGAAAAAAGTGTAAAATCCAGAAAGGCAGGACAGGCCATGGAGAACTGGGAGCCTTGTTATGCTGATGGGCGGGATGTAAATTGCCAACAACCACTCCGGAGAAGTGTATGGTGTTTCCTGAAACATCTAAAAAACAAAGCAACAGAGCCTAGGGCACTGCCACTTATGGTCCTATAGCTTAGGGAAATTAAAATCAAAAAGACACATCCACCCCAAAGTTTGGGACGCCTCTGTTTACAAGAACCTCGTTTACAGTACAAGTTCAACATCGCAGAAAGTGAAAAATGGATAAAGAAGTTGTGGTATTTACTTACAAAGCAATATCACTCAGCAATGAAATCTATGTCATCAGGCCCTTAGCATCACAATGAGTGGATTCAGGTATGATGATTCTAACTGAAATAAGTCACACAGAAAAAGAAACATCATAAGATATCAGTAATACACGGAATGTAAACTTGGCTACACAGGAACTGAATTACAGAACAGAACAGGGTCTCAAATTTAGAAAACCAACTTATGCTTGCTTAAGGGTAAAGGTGAGTTGGGGTGCTGCATAAAACCAGAGATTGAAATGAGCACAGATAAAGTTCCTTAAGTCAAATATGGAATAGACAAGAGCTACTCCTTTCTCAATGAAATGGACTCAACACCGCATATTAACGCCTAAGAATGTACCTGACTAGTAAGTATCTTAAAACCTATGGATTGCTATGTCTCTGAAAGAGAATCATGCATGTGTACAGGGGCATAAACGCAGCAGTGATAGGATTGGAAGGTTCGGTGAGCAAATGAAGACCCTTTGAAGTCATATTGCATGGTACCCATTCCACGGGTTTCAACTACCCAGCTTTAAGGTATTCTCCCTTCAGCTAAAACATGCATGTGGAACCTAGAGTATGATCAACCATGTGATCGGGAGATGTGTTCAAATATGTCTCAGTTTTCATACCCTGGTACTCGGGTGCAACATTCCAGACGCTTTACTAACACTCTCCCGACTTAGAGAGTCAGTCCCTTTAACCTCCTGTTTGGCCCAGTTTGCAATTTCTGCGGAAGATGAACAGGAATAGCGAGAACCAATGAGAGGCTAGCTGGAGGTGTCTGGACGGGCAAATTTAACTCTCATTTCCCACCAGGAGGAGGAAATAACCAAAGGCTCAGCGTGCCGTGCCGGAACCAGATTAGGGCCCGAAGCCATCCTGCGGTGTTGCGGCCAGGTCACAAGAAAGCGAGTTGAAGAAAGGAGCTCAGGGGCACTGTAATTCACAAACCTGCAGAGTTATAAATGACAGCTATCGTCCAAAAATAGACTGAAGTAAGGCTGCCAAGAGGACTTGAAAGCGGGGCAGAATTGCAGGAAACCGATTTCAGGAGGTAGACTGGAATTGCATTGAAAGCATAGGAAAAGAGGCAGAACGTCCACAATGATGCACTTGGCCAAAAAGGGCGTATGCGTTTTTTCCTGAATATATTCAGGAAAAAACGCATACGCCCTTTTTGGCCAACCAAGCAAGCTTGCAAAGGAAATCTGCACTACAATGAAGTCTCACTTCCCCCTGGTCAAAAGGGCCATCTGAAAAAAGTGTAAAATCCAGAAAGGCAGGACAGGCCATGGAGAACTGGGAGCCTTGTTATGCTGATGGGCGGGATGTAAATTGCCAACAACCACTCTGGAGAAGTGTATGGTGTTTCCTGAAACATCTAAAAAACAAATCAACAGAGCCTAGGGCACTTCCACTTATGGTCCTATAGCTTAGGAAAATTAAAATAAAAAAGACACAGCCACCCCAAAGTTTGGAACGGCTCTGTTTACAAGAACCTCGTTTACAGTACAAGTTCAACATCGCAGAAAGTGAAAAATGGATAAAGAAGTTGTGGTATTTACTTACAAAGCAATATCACTCAGCAATGAAATCTATGTCATCAGGCTCTTAGGAGCACAATGAGTGGATTCAGGTATGATGATTCTAACTGAAATAAGTCAAACAGAAAAAGAAACATCATAATATATCAGTAATACACGGAATGTAAACTTGGCTACACAGGAACTGAATTACAGAACAGAACAGGGTCTCAAATTTAGAAAACCAACTTATGCTTGCTTAAGGGTAAAGGTGAATTGGGGTGCTGCATAACCAGAGATCGAAATGAGCACAGATAAAGTTCCTTAAGCCAAATATGGAATAGACAAGAGCTACTCCTTGCTCAACGAAATGGACTCAACACCGCATATTAAACGCCTAAGAATGTACCTGACTTGTAAGTATCTTAAAACCTATGGATTGCTATGTCTCCGAAAGAGAATCAAGCATGTGTACAGGGGCATAAACGCAGCAGTGATAGGATTGGAGAGGTTCGGTGAGCAAATGAAGACCCTTTGAAGTCATATTGCATGGTACCCATTCCATGGGTTTCAACTACCCAGGTTTAAGGTATTCTTCCTTCAGCTAAAACATGCATGTGGAACCTAGAGTATGATCAACCATGTGATCGGGAGACGTGTTCAAATATGTCTCAGTTTTCCTCCCCTGGTACTCGGGTGCAACATACAGACGCTTTACTAACACCCTCCCGACTTGGAGAGTCAGTCCCTTTAACCTCCTGTTTGGCCCAGTTTGCAATTTCTGCGGAAGATGAACAGGAATAGCGAGAACCAATGAGAGGCTAGCTGGAGGTGTCTGGACGGGCAAATTTAACTCTCATTTCCCACCAGGAGGAGGAAATAACCAAAGGCTCAGCGTGCCGTGCCAGAACCAGATTAGGGCCTGAAGCCATCCTGTGGTGTTGCGGCCAGGTCACAAGAAAGCGAGTTGAAGAAAGGAGCTCAGGGGCACTGTAATTCACAAACCTGCAGAGTTATAAATGACAGCTATCGTCCAAAAATAGACTGAAGTAAGGCTGCCAAGAGGACTTGAAAGCGGGGCAGAATTGCAGGAAACCGATTTCAGGAGGTAGACTGGAATTGCATTGAAAGCATAGGAAAAGAGGCAGAACGTCCACAATGATGCACTTGGCCAAAAAGGGCGTATGCGTTTTTTCCTGAATATATTCAGGAAAAAACGCATACGCCCTTTTTGGACAACCATGCAAGCTTGCAAAGAAAATCTGCACTACAATGAAGTCTCACTTTCCCCTGGTCAAAAGGGCCATCTGAAAAAAGTGTAAAATCCAGAAAGGCAGGACAGGCCACGGAGAACTGGGAGCCTTGTTATGCTGATGGGCGGGATGTAAATTGCCAACAGACACTCTGGAGAAGTGTATGGTGTTTCCTGAAACATCTAAAAAACAAAGCAACAGAGCCTAGGGCACTTCCACTTATGGTCCTATAGCTTAGGGAAATTAAAATCAAAAAGACACAGCCACCCCAAA
The DNA here is from genome assembly GCF_951394435.1 of Stenella coeruleoalba. NCBI lineage: Eukaryota > Metazoa > Chordata > Mammalia > Artiodactyla > Delphinidae > Stenella > Stenella coeruleoalba. The sequence goes on along the minus strand of NC_137149.1, from coordinate 88,062,722 downwards.
GTTTGGGACGCCTCTGTTTACAAGAACCTCGTTTACCGTACAAGTTCAATATCACAGAAAGTGAAAAATGGATAAAGAACTTGTGGTACTTACGTACAATGCAGTATCACTCAGCAATGAAATCTATGTCATCAGGCCCGTAGCAGCATAATGAGTGGATTCAGGTACGATGATTCTAACTGAAATAAGTCACACAGAAAAAGAAACATCATAAGATATCACTAATACACGGAATGTAAACTTGGCTACACAGGAACTGAATTCCAAAACAGAACAGGGTCTCAAATTTAGAAAACCAACTTATGCTTGCTTAAGGGGAAAGGTGAGTTGGGGTGCTGCATAAAACCAGAGATTGAAATGAGCACAGATAAAGTTCCTTAAGCCAAATATGGAATAGAAAACAGCTACTCCTTACTCAACGAAATGGACTCAACACCCCATATTAAACGCCTAAGAATGTACCTGACTAGTAAGTATCTTAAAACCTATGGATTGCTATGTCTCCAAAAGAGAATCAAGCGTGTGTACAGGGGCATAAACGCAGCAGTGATAGGATTGGAGAGGTTCGGTGAGCAAATGAAGACCGTTTGAAGTCATATTGCATGCTACCCATTCCACGGGTCTCAACTCTCCAGGTTTAAGGTATTCTTCCTTCAGCTAAAACATGCATGTGGAACCCAGAGTATGATCAACCGTGTGAACGGGAGACGTGTTCAAATATGTCACAGGTTTCCTCCACTGGTACTCGGGTGCAACATTCCAGACGCTTTACTAACACTCTCCCCACTTGGAGAGTCAGCGCCTTTAACCTCCTGTTTGGCCCAGTTTGCAATTTCTGTGGAAGATGAACAGGAATAGCGAGAACCAATGAGAGACTAGCTGGAGGTGTCTGGACGGGCAAATTTAACTCTCATTTCCCACCAGGAAGAGGAAATAACCAAAGGTTAAGCGTGCCGTGCCGGAAAGAGATTAGGGCCTGAAGCCATCCTGCGGTGTTGCGGCCAGCTCACAAGAAAGCGAGTTGAAGAAAGGAGCTCAGGGACACTGTAATTCACAAACCTGCAGAGTTATAAATGACAGCTATCGTCCAAAAATATACTGAAGTAAGGCTGCCAAGAGGACTTGAAAGCGGGGCAGAATTGCAGGAAACCGATTTCAGGAGGTAGACTGGAATTGCATTGAAAGCATAGGAAAAGAGGCAGAACGTCCACAATGATGCACTTGGCCAAAAAGGGCGTATGCGTTTTTTCCTGAATATATTCAGGAAAAAACGCATACGCCCTTTTTGGCCAACCAAGCAAGCTTGCAAAGGAAATCTGCACTACAATGAAGTCTCACTTCCCCCCGGTCAAAAGGGCCATCTGAAAAAAGTGTAAAATCCAGAAAGGCAGGACAGGCCACAGAGAACTGGGAGCCTTGTTATGCTGATGGGCGGGATGTAAATTGCCAACAGACACTCTGGAGAAGTGTATGGTGTTTCCTGAAACATCTAAAAAACAAAGCAACAGAGCCTAGGGCACTTCCACTTATGGTCCTATAGCTTAGGGAAATTAAAATCAAAAAGACACAGCCACCCCAAAGTTTGGGACGCCTCTGTTTACAAGAACCTCGTTTACAGTACAAGTTCAACATCGCAGAAAGTGAAAAATGGATAAAGAACTTGTGGTATTTACTTACAAAGCAATATCACTCAGTAATGAAATCTGTGTCATCAGGCCCTTAGCAGCACAATGAGTTGATTCAGGTATGATGATTCTAACTGAAGTAAGTCACACAGAAAAAGAAACATCATAAGATATCAGTAATACACGGAATGTAAACTTGGCTACACAGGAACTGAATTACAGAACAGAACAGGGTCTCAAATTTAGAAAACCAACTTATGCTTGCTTAAGGGTAAAGGTGAGTTGGGGTGCTGCATAAAACCAGAGATTGAAATGAGCACAGATAAAGTTCCTTAAGTCAAATATGGAATAGACAAGAGCTACTCCTTGCTCAACGAAATGGACTCAACACCGCATATTAAACGCCTAAGAATGTACCTGACTAGTAAGTATCTTAAAACCTATGGATTGCTATGTCTCCGAAAGAGAATCAAGCATGTGTACAGGGGCATAAACGCAGCAGTGATAGGATTGGAGAGGTTCGGTGAGCAAATGAAGACCCTTTGAAGTTATATTGCATGGTACCCATTACACGGGTCTTAACTCTCCAGGTTTAAGGTATTCTTCCTTCAGCTAGAACATGCATGTGGAACCCAAGTATGATCAACCATGTGAATGGGAGACGTGTTCAAATATGTCTCAGTTTTCCTCCCCTGGTACTCGGGTGCAACATTCCAGACGCTTTACTAACACTCTCCCCACTTGGAGAGTCAGCGCCTTTAACCTCCTGTTTGGCCCAGTTTGCAATTTCTGCGGAAGATGAACAGGAATAGCGAGAACCAATGAGAGACTAGCTGGAGGTGTCTGGACGGGCAAATTTAACTCTCATTTCCCACCAGGAAGAGGAAATAACCAAAGGCTCAACGTGCCGTACCGGAACCAGATTAGGGCCTGAAGCCATCCTGCGGTGTTGCGGCCAGGTCACAAGAAAGCGAGTTGAAGAAAGGAGCTCAGGGGCACTGTAATTCACAAACCTGCAGAGTTATAAATGACAGCTATCGTCCAAAAATAGACTGAAGTAAGGCTGCCAAGAGGACTTGAAATCGGGGCAGAATTGCAGGAAACCGATTTCAGGAGGTAGACTGGAATTGCATTGAAAGCATAGGAAAAGAGGCAGAACGTCCACAATGATGCACTTGGCCAAAAAGGGCGTATGCGTTTTTTCCTGAATATATTCAGGAAAAAACGCATACGCCCTTTTTGGCCAACCAAGCAAGCTTGCAAAGGAAATCTGCACTACAATGAAGTCTCACTTCCCCCCGGTCAAAAGGGACATCTGAAAAAAGTGTAAAATCCAGAAAGGCAGGACAGGCCATGGAGAACTGGGAGCCTTGTTATGCTGATGGGCGGGATGTAAATTGCCAACAGACACTCGGGAGAAGTGTATGGTGTTTCCTGAAACATCTAAAAAACAAAGCAACAGAGCCTAGGGCACTGCCACTTATGGTCCTATAGCTTAGGGAAATTAAAATCAAAAAGACACAGCCACCCCAAAGTTTGGGACGCCTCTGTTTACAAGAACCTCGTTTACAGTACAAGTTCAACATCGCAGAAAGTGAAAAATGGATAAAGAAGTTGTGGTATTCACTTACAAAGCAATATCACTCAGCAATGAAATCTATGTCATCAGGCCCTTAGCATCACAATGAGTGGATTCAGGTATGATGATTCTAACTGAAATAAGTCACACAGAAAAAGAAACATCATAAGATATCAGTAATACACGGAATGTAAACTTGGCTACACAGGAACTGAATTACAGAACAGAACAGGGTCTCAAATTTAGAAAACCAACTTATGCTTGCTTAAGGGGAAAGGTGAGTTGGGTTGCTGCCTAAACCAGAGATTGAAATGAGCACAGATAAAGTTCCTTAAGCCAAATATGGAATAGACAAGAGCTACTCCTTGCTCAACGAAATGGACTCAACACCGCATATTAAACGCCTAAGAATGTACCTGACTAGTAAGTATCGTAAAACCTATGGATTGCTATGTCTCCGAAAGAGAATCAAGCATGTGTACAGGGGCATAAACGCAGCAGTGATAGGATTGGAGAGGTTCGGTGAGCAAATGAAGACCCTTTGAAGTCATATTGCATGGTACCCATTCCACGGGTTTCAACTACCCAGGTTTTAGGTATTCTTCCTTCAGCTAAAACATGCATGTGGAACCCAGAGTATGATCAACCATGTGATCGGGAGACGTGTTCAAATATGTCTCAGTTTTCCTCCCCTGGTACTCGTGTGCAACATTCCAGACGCTTTACTAACACTCTCCCCACTTGGAGAGTCAGCGCCTTTAACCTCCTGTTTGGCCCAGTTTGCAATTTCTGCGGAAGATGAACAGGAATAGCGAGAACCAATGAGAGGCTAGCTGGAGGTGTCTGGACGGGCAAATTTAACTCTCATTTCCCACCAGGAAGAGGAAATAACCAAAGGCTCAGCATGCCGTACCGGAACCAGATTAGGGCCTGAAGCCACCCTGCGGTGTTGCGGCCAGCTCAAAAGAAAGCGAGTTGAAGAAAGGAGCTCAGGGGCACTGTAATTCACAAACCTGCAGAGTTATAAATGACAGCTATCGTCCAAAAATAGACTGAAGTAAGGCTGCCAAGAGGACTTGAAAGCGGGGCAGAATTGCAGGAAACCGATTTCAGGAGGTAGACTGAAATTGCATTGAAAGCATAGGAAAAGAGGCAGAACGTCCACAATGATGCACTTGGCCAACAAGGGCGTATGCGTTTTTTCCTGAATATATTCAGGAAAAATCGCATACGCCCTTGTTGGCCAACCAAGCAAGCTTGCAAAGGAAATCTGCACTACAATGAAGTCTCACTTCCCCCCGGTCAAAAGGGCCATCTGAAAAAAGTGTAAAATCCAGAAAGGCAGGACAGGCCATGGAGAACTGGGAGCCTTGTTATGCTGATGGGCGGGATGTAAATTGCCAACAGACACTCTGGAGAAGTGTATGGTGTTTCCTGAAACATCTAAAAAACAAAGCAACAGAGCCTAGGGCACTGCCACTTATGGTCCTATAGCTTAGGGAAATTAAAATCAAAAAGACACAGCCACCCCAAAGTTTGGGACGCCTCTGTTTACAAGAACCTCGTTTACAGTACAAGTTCAACATCGCAGAAAGTGAAAAATGGATAAAGAAGTTGTGGTATTTACTTACAAAGCAATATCACTCAGCAATGAAATCTATGTCATCAGGCCCTTAGCATCACAATGAGTGGATTCAGGTATGATGATTCTAACTGAAATAAGTCACACAGAAAAAGAAACATCATAAGATATCAGTAATACACGGAATGTAAACTTGGCTACACAGGAACTGAATTACAGAACAGAACAGGGTCTCAAATTTAGAAAACCAACTTATGCTTGCTTAAGGGTAAAGGTGAGTTGGGGTGCTGCATAAAACCAGAGATTGAAATGAGCACAGATAAAGTTCCTTAAGTCAAATATGGAATAGACAAGAGCTACTCCTTGCTCAACGAAATGGACTCAACACCGCATATTAACGCCTAAGAATGTACCTGACTAGTAATTATCTTAAAACCTATGGATTGCTATGTCTCTGAAAGAGAATCATGCATGTGTACAGGGGCATAAACGCAGCAGTGATAGGACTGGAAGGTTCGGTGAGCAAATGAAGACCCTTTGAAGTCATATTGCATGGTACCCATTCCAAGGGTTTCAACTACCCAGCTTTAAGGTATTCTCCCTTCAGCTAAAACATGCATGTGGAACCTAGAGTATGATCAACCATGTGATCGGGAGATGTGTTCAAATATGTCTCAGTTTTCATACCCTGGTACTCGGGTGCAACATTCCAGACGCTTTACTAACACTCTCCCGACTTGGAGAGTCAGTCCCTTTAACCTCCTGTTTGGCCCAGTTTGCAATTTCTGCGGAAGATGAACAGGAATAGCGAGAACCAATGAGAGGCTAGCTGGAGGTGTCTGGACGGGCAAATTTAACTCTCATTTCCCACCAGGAGGAGGAAATAACCAAAGGCTCAGCGTGCCGTGCCGGAACCAGATTAGGGCCCGAAGCCATCCTGCGGTGTTGCGGCCAGCTCACTAGAAAGCGAGTTGAAGAAAGGAGCTCAGGGGCACTGTAATTCACAAACCTGCAGAGTTATAAATGACAGCTATCGTCCAAAAATAGACTGAAGTAAGGCTGCCAAGAGGACTTGAAAGCGGGGCAGAATTGCAGGAAACCGATTTCAGGAGGTAGACTGGAATTGCATTAAAAGCATAGGAAAAGAGGCAGAACGTCCACAATGATGCACTTGGCCAAAAAGGGCGTATGCGTTTTTTCCTGAATATATTCAGGAAAAAACGCATACGCCCTTTTTGGCCAACCAAGCAAGCTTGCAAAGGAAATCTGCACTACAATGAAGTCTCACTTCCCCCCGGTCAAAAGGGCCATCTGAAAAATGTGTAAAATCCAGAAAGGCAGGACAGGCCATGGAGAACTGGGAGCCTTGTTATGCTGATGGGCGGGATGTAAATTGCCAACAACCACTCTGGAGAAGTGTATGGTGTTTCCTGAAACATCTAAAAAACAAATCAACAGAGCCTAGGGCACTTCCACTTATGGTCCTATAGCTTAGGAAAATTAAAATAAAAAAGACACAGCCACCCCAAAGTTTGGAACGGCTCTGTTTACAAGAACCTCGTTTACAGTACAAGTTCAACATCGCAGAAAGTGAAAAATGGATAAAGAAGTTGTGGTATTTACTTACAAAGCAATATCACTCAGCAATGAAATCTATGTCATCAGGCTCTTAGGAGCACAATGAGTGGATTCAGGTATGATGATTCTAACTGAAATAAGTCACACAGAAAAAGAAACATCATAATATATCAGTAATACACGGAATGTAAACTTGGCTACACAGGAACTGAATTACAGAACAGAACAGGGTCTCAAATTTAGAAAACCAACTTATGCTTGCTTAAGGGTAAAGGTGAATTGGGGTGCTGCATAACCAGAGATCGAAATGAGCACAGATAAAGTTCCTTAAGCCAAATATGGAATAGACAAGAGCTACTCCTTGCTCAACGAAATGGACTCAACACCGCATATTAAACGCCTAAGAATGTACCTGACTAGTAAGTATCTTAAAACCTATGGATTGCTATGTCTCCGAAAGAGAATCAAGCATGTGTACAGGGGCATAAACGCAGCAGTGATAGGATTGGAGAGGTTCGGTGAGCAAATGAAGACCCTTTGAAGTCATATTGCATGGTACCCATTCCACGGGTTTCAACTACCCAGGTTTAAGGTATTCTTCCTTCAGCTAAAACATGCATGTGGAACCTAGAGTATGATCAACCATGTGATCGGGAGACGTGTTCAAATATGTCTCAGTTTTCCTCCCCTGGTACTCGGGTGCAACATACAGACGCTTTACTAACACCCTCCCGACTTGGAGAGTCAGTCCCTTTAACCTCCTGTTTGGCCCAGTTTGCAATTTCTGCGGAAGATGAACAGGAATAGCGAGAACCAATGAGAGGCTAGCTGGAGGTGTCTGGACGGGCAAATTTAACTCTCATTTCCCACCAGGAGGAGGAAATAACCAAAGGCTCAGCGTGCCGTGCCAGAACCAGATTAGGGCCTGAAGCCATCCTGCAGTGTTGCGGCCAGGTCACAAGAAAGCGAGTTGAAGAAAGGAGCTCAGGGGCACTGTAATTCACAAACCTGCAGAGTTATAAATGACAGCTATCGTCCAAAAATAGACTGAAGTAAGGCTGCCAAGAGGACTTGAAAGCGGGGCAGAATTGCAGGAAACCGATTTCAGGAGGTAGACTGGAATTGCATTGAAAGCATAGGAAAAGAGGCAGAACGTCCACAATGATGCACTTGGCCAAAAAGTGCGTATGCGTTTTTTCCTGAATATATTCAGGAAAAAACGCATACGCCCTTTTTGGCCAACCAAGCAAGCTTGCAAAGGAAATCTGCACTACAATGAAGTCTCACTTCCCCCCGGTCAAAAGGGCCATCTGAAAAAAGTGTAAAATCCAGAAAGGCAGGACAGGCCATGGAGAACTGGGAGCCTTGTTATGCTGATGGGCGGGATGTAAATTGCCAACAACCACTCCGGAGAAGTGTATGGTGTTTCCTGAAACATCTAAAAAACAAAGCAACAGAGCCTAGGGCACTGCCACTTATGGTCCTATAGCTTAGGGAAATTAAAATCAAAAAGACACAGCCACCCCAAAGTTTGGGACGCCTCTGTTTACAAGAACCTCGTTTACAGTACAAGTTCAACATCGCAGAAAGTGAAAAATGGATAAAGAAGTTGTGGTATTTACTTACAAAGCAATATCACTCAGCAGTGAAATCTATGTCATCAGGCCCTTAGCATCACAATGAGTGGATTCAGGTATGATGATTCTAACTGAAATAAGTCACACAGAAAAAGAAACATCATAAGATATCAGTAATACACGGAATGTAAACTTGGCTACACAGGAACTGAATTACAGAACAGAACAGGGTCTCAAATTTAGAAAACCAACTTATGCTTGCTTAAGGGTAAAGGTGAGTTGGGGTGCTGCATAAAACCAGAGATTGAAATGAGCACAGATAAAGTTCCTTAAGTCAAATATGGAATAGACAAGAGCTACTCCTTGCTCAACGAAATGGACTCAACACCGCATATTAACGCCTAAGAATGTACCTGACTAGTAAGTATCTTAAAACCTATGGATTGCTATGTCTCTGAAAGAGAATCATGCATGTGTACAGGGGCATAAACGCAGCAGTGATAGGATTGGAAGGTTCGGTGAGCAAATGAAGACCCTTTGAAGTCATATTGCATGGTACCCATTCCACGGGTTTCAACTACCCAGCTTTAAGGTATTCTCCCTTCAGCTAAAACATGCATGTGGAACCTAGAGTATGATCAACCATGTGATCGGGAGATGTGTTCAAATATGTCTCAGTTTTCATACCCTGGTACTCGGGTGCAACATTCCAGACGCTTTACTAACACTCTCCCGACTTGGAGAGTCAGTCCCTTTAACCTCCTGTTTGGCCCAGTTTGCAATTTCTGCGGAAGATGAACAGGAATAGCGAGAACCAATGAGAGGCTAGCTGGAGGTGTCTGGACGGGCAAATTTAACTCTCATTTCCCACCAGGAGGAGGAAATAACCAAAGGCTCAGCGTGCCGTGCCGGAACCAGATTAGGGCCCGAAGCCATCCTGCGGTGTTGCGGCCAGGTCACAAGAAAGCGAGTTGAAGAAAGGAGCTCAGGGGCACTGTAATTCACAAACCTGCAGAGTTATAAATGACAGCTATCGTCCAAAAATAGACTGAAGTAAGGCTGCCAAGAGGACTTGAAAGCGGGGCAGAATTGCAGGAAACCGATTTCAGGAGGTAGACTGGAATTGCATTGAAAGCATAGGAAAAGAGGCAGAACGTCCACAATGATGCACTTGGCCAAAAAGGGCGTATGCGTTTTTTCCTGAATATATTCAGGAAAAAACGCATATGCCCTTTTTGGCCAACCAAGCAAGCTTGCAAAGGAAATCTGCACTACAATGAAGTCTCACTTCCCCCCGGTCAAAAGGGCCATCTGAAAAAAGTGTAAAATCCAGAAAGGCAGGACAGGCCATGGAGAACTGGGAGCCTTGTTATGCTGATGGGCGGGATGTAAATTGCCAACAACCACTCTGGAGAAGTGTATGGTGTTTCCTGAAACATCTAAAAAACAAATCAACAGAGCCTAGGGCACTTCCACTTATGGTCCTATAGCTTAGGAAAATTAAAATAAAAAAGACACAGCCACCCCAAAGTTTGGAACGGCTCTGTTTACAAGAACCTCGTTTACAGTACAAGTTCAACATCGCAGAAAGTGAAAAATGGATAAAGAAGTTGTGGTATTTACTTACAAAGCAATATCACTCAGCAATGAAATCTATGTCATCAGGCTCTTAGGAGCACAATGAGTGGATTCAGGTATGATGATTCTAACTGAAATAAGTCACACAGAAAAAGAAACATCATAATATATCAGTAATACACGGAATGTAAACTTGGCTACACAGGAACTGAATTACAGAACAGAACAGGGTCTCAAATTTAGAAAACCAACTTATGCTTGCTTAAGGGTAAAGGTGAATTGGGGTGCTGCATAACCAGAGATCGAAATGAGCACAGATAAAGTTCCTTAAGCCAAATATGGAATAGACAAGAGCTACTCCTTGCTCAACGAAATGGACTCAACACCGCATATTAAACGCCTAAGAATGTACCTGACTAGAAAGTATCTTAAAACCTATGGATTGCTATGTCTCCGAAAGAGAATCAAGCATGTGTACAGGGGCATAAACGCAGCAGTGATAGGATTGGAGAGGTTCGGTGAGCAAATGAAGACCCTTTGAAGTCATATTGCATGGTACCCATTCCACGGGTTTCAACTACCCAGGTTTAAGGTATTCTTCCTTCAGCTAAAACATGCATGTGGAACCTAGAGTATGATCAACCATGTGATCGGGAGACGTGTTCAAATATGTCTCAGTTTTCCTCCCCTGGTACTCGGGTGCAACATACAGACGCTTTACTAACACCCTCCCGACTTGGAGAGTCAGTCCCTTTAACCTCCTGTTTGGCCCAGTTTGCAATTTCTGCGGAAGATGAACAGGAATAGCGAGAACCAATGAGAGGCTAGCTGGAGGTGTCTGGACGGGCAAATTTAACTCTCATTTCCCACCAGGAGGAGGAAATAACCAAAGGCTCAGCATGCAGTGCCAGAACCAGATTAGGGCCTGAAGCCATCCTGCAGTGTTGCGGCCAGGTCACAAGAAAGCGAGTTGAAGAAAGGAGCTCAGGGGCACTGTAATTCACAAACCTGCAGAGTTATAAATGACAGCTATCGTCCAAAAATAGACTGAAGTAAGGCTGCCAAGAGGACTTGAAAGCGGGGCAGAATTGCAGGAAACCGATTTCAGGAGGTAGACTGGAATTGCATTGAAAGCATAGGAAAAGAGGCAGAACGTCCACAATGATGCACTTGGCCAAAAAGGGCGTATGCGTTTTTTCCTGAATATATTCAGGAAAAAACGCATACGCCCTTTTTGGCCAACCAAGCAAGCTTGCAAAGGAAATCTGCACTACAATGAAGTCTCACTTCCCCCTGGTCAAAAGGGCCATCTGAAAAAAGTGTAAAATCCAGAAAGGCAGGACAGGCCATGGAGAACTGGGAGCCTTGTTATGCTGATGGGCGGGATGTAAATTGCCAACAGACACTCTGGAGAAGTGTATGGTGTTTCCTGAAACATCTAAAAAACAAAGCAACAGAGCCTAGGGCACTTCCACTTATGGTCCTATAGCTTAGGGAAATTAAAATCAAAAAGACACAGCCACCCCAAAGTTTGGGACGCCTCTGTTTACAAGAACCTCATTTACCGTACAAGTTCAATATCACAGAAAGTGAAAAATGGATAAAGAACTTGTGGTACTTACGTACAATGCAGTATCACTCAGCAATGAAATCTATGTCATCAGGCCCGTAGCAGCATAATGAGTGGATTCAGGTACGATGATTCTAACTGAAATAAGTCACACAGAAAAAGAAACATCATAAGATATCACTAATACACGGAATGTAAACTTGGCTACACAGGAACTGAATTCCAAAACAGAACAGGGTCTCAAATTTAGAAAACCAACTTATGCTTGCTTAAGGGGAAAGGTGAGTTGGGGTGCTGCATAAAACCAGAGATTGAAATGAGCACAGATAAAGTTCCTTAAGCCAAATATGGAATAGAAAACAGCTACTCCTTACTCAACGAAATGGACTCAACACCCCATATTAAACGCCTAAGAATGTACCTGACTAGTAAGTATCTTAAAACCTATGGATTGCTATGTCTCCAAAAGAGAATCAAGCGTGTGTACAGGGGCATAAACGCAGCAGTGATAGGATTGGAGAGGTTCGGTGAGCAAATGAAGACCGTTTGAAGTCATATTGCATGCTACCCATTCCACGGGTCTCAACTCTCCAGGTTTAAGGTATTCTTCCTTCAGCTAAAACATGCATGTGGAACCCAGAGTATGATCAACCGTGTGAACGGGAGACGTGTTCAAATATGTCACAGTTTTCCTCCACTGGTACTCGGGTGCAACATTCCAGACGCTTTACTAACACTCTCCCCACTTGGAGAGTCAGCGCCTTTAACCTCCTGTTTGGCCCAGTTTGCAATTTCTGTGGAAGATGAACAGGAATAGCGAGAACCAATGAGAGACTAGCTGGAGGTGTCTGGACGGGCAAATTTAACTCTCATTTCCCACCAGGAAGAGGAAATAACCAAAGGTTAAGCGTGCCGTGCCGGAAAGAGATTAGGGCCTGAAGCCATCCTGCGGTGTTGCGGCCAGCTCACAAGAAAGCGAGTTGAAGAAAGGAGCTCAGGGACACTGTAATTCACAAACCTGCAGAGTTATAAATGACAGCTATCGTCCAAAAATAGACTGAAGTAAGGCTGCCAAGAGGACTTGAAAGCGGGGCAGAATTGCAGGAAACCGATTTCAGGAGGTAGACTGGAATTGCATTGAAAGCATAGGAAAAGAGGCAGAACGTCCACAATGATGCACTTGGCCAAAAAGGGCGTATGCGTTTTTTCCTGAATATATTCAGGAAAAAACGCATACGCCCTTTTTGGCCAACCAAGCAAGCTTGCAAAGGAAATCTGCACTACAATGAAGTCTCACTTCCCCCCGGTCAAAAGGGCCATCTGAAAAAAGTGTAAAATCCAGAAAGGCAGGACAGGCCACAGAGAACTGGGAGCCTTGTTATGCTGATGGGCGGGATGTAAATTGCCAACAGACACTCTGGAGAAGTGTATGGTGTTTCCTGAAACATCTAAAAAACAAAGCAACAGAGCCTAGGGCACTTCCACTTATGGTCCTATAGCTTAGGGAAATTAAAATCAAAGAGACACAGCCACCCCAAAGTTTGGGACGCCTCTGTTTACAAGAACCTCGTTTACAGTACAAGTTCAATATCACAGAAAGTGAAAAATGGATAAAGAACTTGTGGTACTTACGTACAATGCAGTATCACTCAGCAATGAAATCTATGTCATCAGGCCCGTAGCAGCATAATGAGTGGATTCAGGTACGATGATTCTAACTGAAATAAGTCACACAGAAAAAGAAACATCATAAGATATCACTAATACACGGAATGTAAACTTGGCTACACAGGAACTGAATTCCAAAACAGAACAGGGTCTCAAATTTAGAAAACCAACTTATGCTTGCTTAAGGGTAAAGGTGAGTTGGGGTGCTGCATAAAACCAGAGATTGAAATGAGCACAGATAAAGTTCCTTAAGCCAAATATGGAATAGAAAACAGCTACTCCTTACTCAACGAAATGGACTCAACACCCCATATTCAACGCCTAAGAATGTACCTGACTAGTAAGTATCTTAAAACCTATGGATTGCTATGTCTCCAAAAGAGAATCAAGCGTGTGTACAGGGACATAAACGCAGCAGTGATAGGATTGGAGAGGTTCGGTGAGCAAATGAAGACCGTTTGAAGTCATATTGCATGCTACCCATTCCACGGGTCTCAACTCTCCAGGTTTAAGGTATTCTTCCTTCAGCTAAAACATGCATGTGGAACCTAGAGTATGATCAACCGTGTGAACGGGAGACGTGTTCAAATATGTCACAGTTTTCCTCCCCTGGTACTCGGGTGCAACATTCCAGACGCTTTACTAACACTCTCCCCACTTGGAGAGTCAGCGCCTTTAACCTCCTGTTTGGCCCAGTTTGCAATTTCTGCGGAAGATGAACAGGAATAGCGAGAACCAATGAGAGACTAGCTGGAGGTGTCTGGACGGGCAAATTTAACTCTCATTTCCCACCAGGAAGAGGAATTAACCAAAGGCTCAGCGTGCCGTGCCGGAACCAGATTAGGGCCTGAATCCATCCTGCGGTGTTGCGGCCAGCTCACAAGAAAGCGAGTTGAAGAAAGGAGCTCAGGGGCACTGTAATTCACAAACCTGCAGAGTTATAAATGACAGCTATCGTCCAAAAATAGACTGAAGTAAGGCTGCCAAGAGGACTTGAAAGCGGGGCAGAATTGCAGGAAACCGATTTCAGGAGGTAGACTGGAATTGCATTGAAAGCATAGGAAAAGAGGCAGAACGTCCACAATGATGCACTTGGCCAAAAAGGGCGTATGCATTTTTTCCTGAATATATTCAGGAAAAAACGCATACGCCCTTTTTGGCCAACCAAGCAAGCTTGCAAAGGAAATCTGCACTACAATGAAGTCTCACTTCCCCCCGGTCAAAAGGGCCATCTGAAAAAAGTGTAAAATCCAGAAAGACAGGACAGGCCATGGAGAACTGGGAGCCTTGTTATGCTGATGGGCGGGATGTAAATTGCCAACAACCACTCGGGAGAAGTGTATGGTGTTTCCTGAAACATCTAAAAAACAAAGCAACAGAACCTAGGGCACTTCCACTTATGGTCCTATAGCTTAGGGAAATTAAAATCAAAAAGACACAGCCACCCCAAAGTTTGGGACGCCTCTGTTTACAAGAACCTCGTTTACAGTACAAGTTCAAAATCGCAGAAAGTGAAAAATGGATAAAGAACTTGTGGTATTTACTTACAAAGCAATATCACTCAGCAATGAAATCTGTGTCATCAGGCCCTTAGCAGCACAATGAGTTGATTCAGGTATGATGATTCTAACTGAAGTAAGTCACACAGAAAAAGAAACATCATAAGATATCAGTAATACACGGAATGTAAACTTGGCTACACAGGAACTGAATTACAGAACAGAACAGGGTCTCAAATTTAGAAAACCAACTTATGCTTGCTTAAGGGTAAAGGTGAGTTGGGGTGCTGCATAAAACCAGAGATTGAAATGAGCACAGATAAAGTTCCTTAAGTCAAATATGGAATAGACAAGAGCTACTCCTTGCTCAACAAAATGGACTCAACACCGCATATTAAACGCCTAAGAATGTACCTGACTAGAAAGTATCTTAAAACCTATGGATTGCTATGTCTCCGAAAGAGAATCAAGCATGTGTACAGGGGAATAAACGCAGCAGTGATAGGATTGGAGAGGTTCGGTGAGCAAATGAAGACCCTTTGAAGTTATATTGCATGGTACCCATTACACGGGTCTTAACTCTCCAGGTTTAAGGTATTCTTCCTTCAGCTAAAACATGCATGTGGAACCCAAGTATGATCAACCATGTGAATGGGAGACGTGTTCAAATATGTCTCAGTTTTCCTCCCCTGGTACTCGGGTGCAACATTCCAGACGCTTTACTAACACTCTCCCCACTTGGAGAGTCAGCGCCTTTAACCTCCTGTTTGGCCCAGTTTGCAATTTCTGCGGAAGATGAACAGGAATAGCGAGAACCAATGAGAGACTAGCTGGAGGTGTCTGGACGGGCAAATTTAACTCTCATTTCCCACCAGGAAGAGGAAATAACCAAAGGCTCAACGTGCCGTACCGGAACCAGATTAGGGCCTGAAGCCATCCTGTGGTGTTGCGGCCAGGTCACAAGAAAGCGAGTTGAAGAAAGGAGCTCAGGGGCACTGTAATTCACAAACCTGCAGAGTTATAAATGACAGCTATCGTCCAAAAATAGACTGAAGTAAGGCTGCCAAGAGGACTTGAAATCGGGGCAGAATTGCAGGAAACCGATTTCAGGAGGTAGACTGGAATTGCATTGAAAGCATAGGAAAAGAGGCAGAACGTCCACAATGATGCACTTGGCCAAAAAGGGCGTATGCGTTTTTTCCTGAATATATTCAGGAAAAAACGCATACGCCCTTTTTGGCCAACCAAGCAAGCTTGCAAAGGAAATCTGCACTACAATGAAGTCTCACTTCCCCCCGGTCAAAAGGGACATCTGAAAAAAGTGTAAAATCCAGAAAGGCAGGACAGGCCATGGAGAACTGGGAGCCTTGTTATGCTGATGGGTGGGATGTAAATTGCCAACAACCACTCGGGAGAAGTGTATGGTGTTTCCTGAAACATCTAAAAAACAAAGCAACAGAGCCTAGGGCACTGCCACTTATGGTCCTATAGCTTAGGGAAATTAAAATCAAAAAGACACAGCCACCCCAAAGTTTGGGACGCCTCTGTTTACAAGAACCTCGTTTACAGTACAAGTTCAACATCGCAGAAAGTGAAAAATGGATAAAGAAGTTGTGGTATTTACTTACAAAGCAATATCACTCAGCAATGAAATCTATGTCATCAGGCCCTTAGCATCACAATGAGTGGATTCAGGTATGATGATTCTAACTGAAATAAGTCACACAGAAAAAGAAACCTCATAAGATATCAGTAATACACGGAATGTAAACTTGGCTACACAGGAACTGAATTACAGAACAGAACAGGGTCTCAAATTTAGAAAACCAACTTATGCTTGCTTAAGGGTAAAGGTGAGTTGGGGTGCTGCATAAAACCAGAGATTGAAATGAGCACAGATAAAGTTCCTTAAGTCAAATATGGAATAGACAAGAGCTACTCCTTGCTCAACGAAATGGACTCAACACCGCATATTAAACGCCTAAGAATGTACCTGACTAGTAAGTATCGTAAAACCTATGGATGGCTATGTCTCCAAAAGAGAATCAAGCATGTGTACAGGGGCATAAACGCAGCAGTGATAGGATTGGAGAGGTTCGGTGAGCAAATGAAGACCCTTTGAAGTCATATTGCATGGTACCCATTACACGGGTCTCAACTCTCCAGGTTTAAGGTATTCTTCCTTCAGCTAAAACATGCATGTGGAACCCAAGTATGATCAACCATGTGAACAGGAGACGTGTTCAAATATGTCTCAGTTTTCCTCCCCTGGTACTCGGGTGCAATATTCCACACGCTTTACTAACACTCTCCCGACTTGGAGAGTCAGCGCCTTTAACCTCCTGTTTGGCCCAGTTTGCAATTTCTGCGGAAGATGAACAGGAAGAGCGAGAACCAATGAGAGGCTAGCTGGAGGTGTCTGGACGGGCAAATTTAACTCTCATTTCCCACCAGGAAGAGGAAATAACCAAAGGCTCAGCGTGCCGTACCGGAACCAGATTAGGGCCTGAAGCCATCCTGCGGTGTTGCGGCCAGCTCAAAAGAAAGCGAGTTGAAGAAAGGAGCTCAGGGGCACTGTAATTCACAAACCTGCAGAGTTATAAATGACAGCTATCGTCCAAAAATAGACTGAAGTAAGGCTGCCAAGAGGACTTGAAAGCGGGGCAGAATTGCAGGAAACCGATTTCAGGAGGTAGACTGGAATTGCATTGAAAGCATAGGAAAAGAGGCAGAACGTCCACAATGATGCACTTGGCCAAAAAGGGCGTATGCGTTTTTTCCTGAATATATTCAGGAAAAAACGCATACGCCCTTTTTGGCCAACCAAGCAAGCTTGCAAAGGAAATCTGCACTACAATGAAGTCTCACTTCCCCCCGGTCAAAAGGGCCATCTGAAAAAAGTGTAAAATCCAGAAAGGCAGGACAGGCCATAGAGAACTGGTAGCCTTGTTATGCTGATGGGCGGGATGTAAATTGCCAACAACCACTGGGGAGAAGTGTATGGTGTTTCCTGAAACATCTAAAAAACAAAGCAACAGAGCCTAGGGCACTTCCACTTATGGTCCTATAGCTTAGTGAAATTAAAATCAAAAAGACACAGCCACCCCAAAGTTTGGGACGCCTCTGTTTACAAGAACCTCGTTTACAGTACAAGTTCAACATCGCAGAAAGTGAAAAATGCATAAAGAAGTTGTGGTATTTACTTACAAAGCAATATCACTCAGCAATGAAATCTGTGTCATCAGGCCCTTAGCAGCACAATGAGTGGATTCAGGTATGATTATTCTAACTGAAGTAAGTCACACAGAAAAAGAAACATCATAAGATATCAGTAATACACGGAATGTAAACTTGGCTACACAGGAACTGAATTACAGAACAGAACAGGGTCTCAAATTTAGAAAACCAACTTATTCTTGCTTAAGGGTAAAGGTGAGTTGGGGTGCTGCATAAAACCAGAGATTGAAATGAGCACAGATAAAGTTCCTTAAGCCAAATATGGAATAGACAAGAGCTACTCCTTGCTCAACGAAATGGACTCAACACCGCATATTAAACGCCTAAGAATGTACCTGACTAGTAAGTATCTTAAAACCTATGGATTGCTATGTCTCCGAAAGAGAATGAAGCATGTGTACAGGGGCATAAACGCAGCAGTGATAGGATTGGAGAGGTTCGGTGAGCAAATGAAGACCCTTTGAAGTCATATTGCATGGTACCCATTCCACGGGTTTCAACTACCCAGGTTTAAGGTATTCTTCCTTCAGCTAAAACATGCATGTGGAACCCAAGTATGATCAACCATGTGAACGGGAGACGTGTTCAAATATGTCTCAGTTTTCCTCCCCTGGTACTCGGGTGCAATATTCCAGACGCTTTACTAACACTCTCCCCACTTGGAGAGTCAGCGCCTTTAACCTCCTGTTTGGCCCAGTTTGCAATTTCTGCGGAAGATGAAGAGGAATAGCGAGAACCAATGAGAGGCTAGCTGGAGGTGTCTGGACGGGCAAATTTAACTCTCATTTCCCACCAGGAAGAGGAAATAACCAAAGGCTCAGCGTGCCGTACCGGAACCAGATTAGGGCCTGAAGCCATCCTGCGGTGTTGCGGCCAGCTCAAAAGAAAGCGAGTTGAAGAAAGGAGCTCAGGGGCACTGTAATTCACAAACCTGCAGAGTTATAAATGACAGCTATCGTCCAAAAATAGACTGAAGTAAGGCTGCCAAGAGGACTTGAAAGCGGGGCAGAATTGCAAGAAACCGATTTCAGGAGGTAGACTGGAATTGCATTGAAAGCATAGGAAAAGAGGCAGAACGTCCACAATGATGCACTTGGCCAAAAAGGGCGTATGCGTTTTTTCCTGAATATATTCAGGAAAAAACGCATACGCCCTTTTTGGCCAACCAAGCAAGCTTGCAAAGGAAATCTGCACTACAATGAAGTCTCACTTCCCCCCGGTCAAAAGGGCCATCTGAAAAAAGTGTAAAATCCAGAAAGGCAGGACAGGCCATGGAGAACTGGGAGCCTTGTTATGCTGATGGGCGGGATGTAAATTGCCAACAGACACTCGGGAGAAGTGTATGGTGTTTCCTGAAACATCTAAAAAACAAAGAAACAGAGCCTAGGGCATTGCAACTTATGGTCCTATAGCTTAGGGAAATTAAAATCAAAAAGACACAGCCACCCCAAAGTTTGGAACGGCTCTGTTTACAAGAACCTCGTTTACAGTACAAGTTCAACATCGCAGAAAGTGAAAAATGGATAAAGAACTTGTGGTATTTACTTACAAAGCAATATCACTCAGCAATGAAATCTGTGTCATCAGGCCCTTAGCAGCACAATGAGTGGATTCAGGTATGATGATTCTAACTGAAGTATGTCACACAGAAAAAGAAACATCATAAGATATCAGTAATACACGGAATGTAAACTTGGCTACACAGGAACTGAATTACAGAACAGAACAGGGTCTCAAATTTAGAAAACCAACTTATGCTTGCTTAAGGGTAAAGGTGAGTTGGGGTGCTGCATAAAACCAGAGATTGAAATGAGCACAGATAAAGTTCCTTAAGTCAAATATGGAATAGACAAGAGCTACTCCTTGCTCAACGAAATGGACTCAACACCGCATATTAAACGCCTAAGAATGTACCTGACTAGTAAGTATCTTAAAACCTATGGATTGCTATGTCTCCGAAAGAGAATCAAGCATGTGTACAGGGGCATAAACGCAGCAGTGATAGGATTGGAGAGGTTCGGTGAGCAAATGAAGGCCCTTTGAAGTCACATTGCATGGTACCCATTCCACGGGTCTTAACTCTCCAGGTTTAAGGTATTCTTCCTTCAGCTAAAACATGCATGTGGAACCCAGAGTATGATCAACCATGTGAACGGGAGACGTGTTCAAATATGTCTCAGTTTTCCTCCCCTGGTACTCGGGTGCAACATTCCAGACGCTTTACTAACACTCTCCCCACTTGGACAGTCAGTCCCTTTAACCTCCTGTTTGGCCCAGTTTGCAATTTCTGCGGAAGATGAACAGGAATAGCGAGAACCAATGAGAGGCTAGCTGGAGGTGTCTGGACGGGCAAATTTAACTCTCATTTCCCACCAGGAAGAGGAATTAACCAAAGGCTCAGCGTGCCGTGCCGGAACCAGATTAGGGCCTGAAGCCATCCTGCGGTGTTGCGGCCAGCTCAAAAGAAAGCGAGTTGAAGAAAGGAGCTCAGGGGCACTGTAATTCACAAACCTGCAGAGTTATAAATGACAGCTATCGTCCAAAAATAGACTGAAGTAAGGCTGCCAAGAGGACTTGAAAGCGGGGCAGAATTGCAGGAAACCGATTTCAGGAGGTAGACTGGAATTGCATTGAAAGCATAGGAAAAGAGGCAGAACGTCCACAATGATGCACTTGGCCAAAAAGGGCGTATGAGTTTTTTCCTGAATATATTCAGGAAAAAACGCATACGCCCTTTTTGGCCAACCAAGCAAGCTTGCAAAGGAAATCTGCACTACAATGAAGTCTCACTTCCCCCCGGTCAAAAGGGACATCTGAAAAAAGTGTAAAATCCAGAAAGGCAGGACAGGCCATGGAGAACTGGGAGCCTTGTTATGCTGATGGGCGGGATGTAAATTGCCAACAGACACTCGGGAGAAGTGTATGGTGTTTCCTGAAACATCTAAAAAACAAAGAAACAGAGCCTAGGGCATTGCAACTTATGGTCCTATAGCTTAGGGAAATTAAAATCAAAAAGACACAGCCACCCCAAAGTTTGGAACGGCTCTGTTTACAAGAACCTCGTTTACAGTACAAGTTCAACATCGCAGAAAGTGAAAAATGGATAAAGAACTTGTGGTATTTACTTACAAAGCAATATCACTCAGCAATGAAATCTGTGTCATCAGGCCCTTAGCAGCACAATGAGTGGATTCAGGTATGATGATTGTAACTGAAGTATGTCACACAGAAAAAGAAACATCATAAGGTATCAGTAATACACGGAATGTAAACTTGGCTACACAGGAACTGAATTACAGAACAGAACAGGGTCTCAAATTTAGAAAACCAACTTATGCTTGCTTAAGGGTAAAGGTGAGTTGGGGTGCTGCATAAAACCAGAGATTGAAATGAGCACAGATAAAGTTCCTTAAGTCAAATATGGAATAGACAAGAGCTACTCCTTGCTCAACGAAATGGACTCAACACCGCATATTAAACGCCTAAGAATGTACCTGACTAGTAAGTATCGTAAAACCTATGGATTGCTATGTCTCCAAAAGAGAATCAAGCATGTGTACAGGGGCATAAACGCAGCAGTGATAGGATTGGAGAGGTTCGGTGAGCAGATGAAGACCCTTTGAAGTCATATTGCATGGTACCCATTCCACGGGTTTCAAATACCCAGGTTTAAGGTATTCTTCCTTCAGCTAAAACATGCATGTGGAACCTAGAGTATGATCAACCATGTGATCGGGAGACGTGTTCAAATATGTCTCAGTTTTCCTCCCCTGGTACTCGGGTGCAACATTCCAGACGCTTTACTAACACTCTCCCCACTTGGAGAGTCAGTCCCTTTAACCTCCTGTTTGGCCCAGTTTGCAATTTCTGCGGAAGATAAAGAGGAATAGCGAGAACCAATGAGAGGCTAGCTGGAGGTGTCTGGACGGGCAAATTTAACTCTCATTTCCCACCAGGAAGAGGAATTAACCAAAGGCTCAGCGTGCCGTGCCGGAACCAGATTAGGGCCTGAAGCCATCCTGCGGTGTTGCGGCCAGGTCACAAGAAAGCGAGTTGAAGAAAGGAGCTCAGGGGCACTGTAATTCACAAACCTGCAGAGTTATAAATGACAGCTATCGTCCAAAAATAGACTGAAGTAAGGCTGCCAAGAGGACTTGAAAGCGGGGCAGAATTGCAGGAAACCGATTTCAGGAGGTAGACTGGAATTGCATTGAAAGCATAGGAAAAGAGGCAGAACGTCCACAATGATGCACTTGGCCAAAAAGGGCGTATGCGTTTTTTCCTGAATATATTCAGGAAAAAACGCATACGCCCTTTTTGGCCAACCAAGCAAGCTTGCAAAAGAAATCTGCACTACAATGAAGTCTCACTTCCCCCCGGTCAAAAGGGCCATCTGAAAAAAGTGTAAAATCCAGAAAGGCAGGACAGGCCATGGAGAACTGGGAGCCTTGTTATGCTGATGGGCGGGATGTAAATTGCCAACAGACACTCTGGAGAAGTGTATGGTGTTTCCTGAAACATCTAAAAAACAAAGCAACAGAGCCTAGGGCACTGCCACTTATGGTCCTATAGCTTAGGGAAATTAAAATCAAAAAGACACAGCCACCCCAAAGTTTGGGACGCCTCTGCTTACAAGAACCTCGTTTACAGTACAAGTTCAACATCGCAGAAAGTGAAAAATGGATAAAGAAGTTGTGGTATTTACTTACAAAGCAATATCACTCAGCAATGAAATCTGTGTCATCAGGCCCTTAGCAGCACAATGAGTGGATTCAGGTATGATGATTCTAACTGAAGTAAGTCACACAGAAAAAGAAACATCATAAGATATCAGTAATACACGGAATGTAAACTTGGCTACACAGGAACTGAATTACAGAACAGAACAGGGTCTCAAATTTAGAAAACCAACTTATGCTTGCTTAAGGGTAAAGGTGAGTTGGGGTGCTGCATAAAACCAGAGATTGAAATGAGCACAGATAAAGTTCCTTAAGTCAAATATGGAATAGACAAGAGCTACTCCTTGCTCAACGAAATGGACTAAACACCGCATATTAAACGCCTAAGAATGTACCTGACTAGTAAGTATCTTAAAACCTATGGATTGCTATGTCTCCGAAAGAGAATCAAGCATGTGTACAGGGGCATAAACGCAGCAGTGATAGGATTGGAGAGGTTCGGTGAGCAAATGAAGACCCTTTGAAGTCATATTGCATGGTACCCATTACACGGGTCTCAACTCTCCAGGTTTAAGGTATTCTTCCTTCAGCTAAAACATGCATGTGGAACCCAAGTATGATCAACCATGTGAACGGGAGACGTGTTCAAATATGTCTCAGTTTTCCTCCCCTGGTACTCGGGTGCAATATTCCAGACGCTTTACTAACACTCTCCCGACTTGGAGAGTCAGCGCCTTTAACCTCCTGTTTGGCCCAGTTTGCAATTTCTGCGGAAGATGAACAGGAATAGCGAGAACCAATGAGAGACTAGCTGGAGGTGTCTGGACGGGCAAATTTAACTCTCATTTCCCACCAGGAAGAGGAAATAACCAAAGGCTCAGCGTGCCGTACCGGAACCAGATTAGGGCCTGAAGCCATCCTGCGGTGTTGCGGCCAGCTCAAAAGAAAGCGAGTTGAAGAAAGGAGCTCAGGGGCACTGTAATTCACAAACCTGCAGTGTTATAAATGACAGCTATCGTCCAAAAATAGACTGAAGTAAGGCTGCCAAGAGGACTTGAAAGCGGGGCAGAATTGCAGGAAACCGATTTCAGGAGGTAGACTGGAATTGCATTGAAAGCATAGGAAAAGAGGCAGAACGTCCACAATGATGCACTTGGCCAAAAAGGGCGTATGCGTTTTATCCTGAATATATTCAGGAAAAAATGCATACGCCCTTTTTGGCCAACCAAGCAAGCTTGCAAAGGAAATCTGCACTACAATGAAGTCTCACTTCCCCCCGGTCAAAAGGGCCATCTGAAAAAAGTGTAAAATCCAGAAAGGCAGGACAGGCCATGGAGAACTGGGAGCCTTGTTATGCTGATGGGCGGGATGTAAATTGCCAACAACCACTCGGGAGAAGTGTATGGTGTTTCCTGAAACATCTAAAAAACAAAGCAACAGAACCTAGGGCACTTCCACTTATGGTCCTATAGCTTAGGGAAATTAAAATCAAAAAGACACAGCCACCCCAAAGTTTGGAACGGCTCTGTTTACAAGAACCTCGTTTACAGTACAAGTTCAACATCGCAGAAAGTGAAAAATGGATAAAGAAGTTGTGGTATTTACTTACAAAGCAATATCACTCAGCAATGAAATCTGTGTCATCAGGCCCTTAGCAGCACAATGAGTGGATTCAGGTATGATGATTCTAACTGAAATAAGTCACACAGAAAAAGAAACATCATAAGATATCAGTAATACACGGAATGGAAACTTGGCTACACAGGAACTGAATTACAGAACAGAACAGGGTCTCAAATTTAGAAAACCAACTTATGCTTGCTTAAGGGTAAAGGTGAGTTGGGGTGCTGCATAAAACCAGAGATTGAAATGAGCACAGATAAAGTTCCTTAAGTCAAATATGGAATAGACAAGAGCTACTCCTTGCTCAACGAAATGGACTCAACACCGCATATTAAACGCCTAAGAATGTACCTGACTAGTAAGTATCTTAAAACCTATGGATTGCTATGTCTCCAAAAGAGAATCAAGCATGTGTACAGGGGCATAAACGCAGCAGTGATAGGATTGGAGAGGTTCGGTGAGCAAATGAAGTCCCTTTGAAGTCATATTGCATGGTACCCATTACACGGGTCTTAACTCTCCAGGTTTAAGGTATTCTTCCTTCAGCTAAAACATGCATGTGGAACCCAAGTATGATCAACCATGTGAACGGGAGACGTGTTCAAATATGTCTCAGTTTTCCTCCCCTGGTACTCGGGTGCAACATTCCAGACGCTTTACTAACACTCTCCCCTCTTGGAGAGTCAGCGCCTTTAACCTCCTGTTTGGCCCAGTTTGCAATTTCTGCGGAAGATGAACAGGAATAGCGAGAACCAATGAGAGGCTAGCTGGAGGTGTCTGGACGGGCAAATTTAACTCTCATTTCCCACCAGGAAGAGGAAATAACCAAAGGCTCAGCGTGCCGTACCGGAACCAGATTAGGGCCTGAAGCCATCCTGCGGTGTTGCGGCCAGCTCAAAAGAAAGCGAGTTGAAGAAAGGAGCTCAGGGGCACTGTAATTCACAAACCTGCAGAGTTATAAATGACAGCTATCGTCCAAAAATAGACTGAAGTAAGGCTGCCAAGAGGACTTGAAAGCGGGGCAGAATTGCAGGAAACCGATTTCAGGAGGTAGACTGGAATTGCATTGAAAGCATAGGAAAAGAGGCAGAACGTCCACAATGATGCACTTGGCCAAAAAGGGCGTATGCGTTTTTTCCTGAATATATTCAGGAAAAAACGCATACGCCCTTTTTGGCCAACCAAGCAAGCTTGCAAAGGAAATCTGCACTACAATGAAGTCTCACTTCCCCCCGGTCAAAAGGGCCATCTGAAAAAAGTGTAAAATCCAGAAAGGCAGGACAGGCCATGGAGAACTGGGAGCCTTGTTATGGTGATGGGCGGGATGTAAATTGCCAACAACCACTCGGGAGAAGTGTATGGTGTTTCCTGAAACATCTAAAAAACAAAGCAACAGAACCTAGGGCACTTCCACTTATGGTCCTATAGCTTAGGGAAATTAAAATCAAAAGGACACAGCCACCCCAAAGTTTGGAACGGCTCTGTTTACAAGAACCTCGTTTACAGTACAAGTTCAACATCGCAGAAAGTGAAAAATGGATAAAGAAGTTGTGGTATTTACTTACAAAGCAATATCACTCAGCAATGAAATCTGTGTCATCAGGCCCTTAGCAGCACATTGAGTGGATTCAGGTATGATGATTCTAACTGAAGTAAGTCACACAGAAAAAGAAAAATCATAAGATATCAGTAATACACGGAATGTAAACTTGGCTACACAGGAACTGAATTACAGAACAGAACAGGGTCTCAAATTTAGAAAACCAACTTATGCTTGCTTAAGGGTAAAGGTGAGTTGGGGTGCTGCATAAAACCAGAGATTGAAATGAGCACAGATAAATTTCCTTAAGTCAAATATGGAATAGACAAGGGCTACTCCTTGCTCAACAAAATGGACTCAACATCGCATATTAAACGCCTAAGAATGTACCTGACTAGTAAGTATCTTAAAACCTATGGATTGCTATGTCTCCGAAAGAGAATCAAGCATGTGTACAGGGGCATAAACGCAGCAGTGATAGGATTGGAGAGGTTCGGTGAGCAAATGAAGACCCTTTGAAGTCATATTGCATGGTACCCATTACACGGGTCTTAACTCTCCAAGTTTAAGGTATTCTTCCTTCAGCTAAAACATGCATGTGGAACCCAAGTATGATCAACTATGTGATCGGGAGACGTGTTCAAATATGTCTCAGTTTTCCTCCCCTGGTACTCGGGTGCAACATTCCAGACGCTTTACTAACACTCTCCCCACTTGGAGAGTCAGCGCCTTTAACCTCCTGTTTGGCCCAGTTTGCAATTTCTGCGGAAGATGAACAGGAATAGCGAGAACCAATGAGAGACTAGCTGGAGGTGTCTGGACGGGCAAATTTAACTCTCATTTCCCACCAGGAAGAGGAAATAACCAAAGGCTCAGCGTGCCATGCCGGAAACAGATTAGGGCCTGAAGCCATCCTGCGGTGTTGCGGCCAGGTCACAAGAAAGCAAGTTGAAGAAAGGAGCTCAGGGGCACTGTAATTCACAAACCTGCAGAGTTATAAATGACAGCTATCGTCCAAAAATAGACTGAAGTAAGGCTGCCAAGAGGACTTGAAAGCGGGGCAGAATTGCAGGAAACCGATTTCAGGAGGTAGACTGGAATTGCACTGAAAGCATATGAAAAGAGGCAGAACGTCCACAATGATGCACTTGGCCAAAAAGGGCGTATGCGTTTTTTCCTGAATATATTCAGGAAAAAACGCATACGCCCTTTTTGGCCAACCAAGCAAGCTTGCAAAGGAAATCTGCACTACAATGAAGTCTGACTTCCCCCCAGTCAAAAGGGCCATCTGAAAAAAGTGTAAAATCCAGAAAGGCAGGACAGGCCATGGAGAACTGGGAGCCTTGTTATGCTGATGGGCGGGATGTAAATTGCCAACAGACACTCGGGAGAAGTGTATGGTGTTTCCTGAAACATCTAAAAAACAAAGCAACAGAGCCTAGGGCACTTCCACTTATGGTCCTATAGCTTAGGGAAATTAAAATCAAAAAGACACAGCCACCCCAAAGTTTGGGACGCCTCCGTTTACAAGAACCTCGTTTACCGTACAAGTTCAATATCACAGAAATTGAAAAATGGATAAAGAACTTGTGGTACTTACGTACAATGCAGTATCACTCAGCAATGAAATCTATGTCATCAGGCCCGTAGCAGCATAATGAGTGGATTCACGTACGATGATTCTAACTGAAATAAGTCAAACAGAAAAAGAAACATCATAAGATATCACTAATACACGGAATGTAAACTTGGCTACACAGAACTGCATTCCAAAACAGAACAGGGTCTCAAATTTAGAAAACCAACTTATGCTTGCTTAAGGGGAAAGGTGAGTTGGGGTGCTGCATAAAACCAGAGATTGAAATGAGCACAGATAAAGTTCCTTAAGCCAAATATGGAATAGACAAGAGCTACTCCTTGCTCAACGAAATGGACTCAACACCCCATATTAAACGCCTAAGAATGTACCTGACTAGTAAGTATCTTAAAACCTATGGATTGCTATGTCTCCGAAAGAGAATCAAGCATGTGTACAGGGGCATAAACGCAGCAGTGATAGGATTGGAGAGGTTCGGTGAGCAAATGAAGACCCTTTGAAGTCATATTGCATTGTACCCATTACACGGGTCTTAACTCTCCAGGTTTAAGGTATTCTTCCTTCAGCTAAAACATGCATGTGGAACGCAAGTATGATCAACCATGTGAATGGGAGATGTGTTCAAATATGTCTCAGTTTTTCTCCCCTGGTACTCGGGTGCAACATTCCAGACGCTTTACTAACACTCTCCCCACTTGGAGAGTCAGCGCCTTTAACCTCCTCTTTGGCCCAGTTTGCAATTTCTGCGGAAGATGAACAGGAATAGCGAGAACCAATGAGAGACTAGCTGGAGGTGTCTGGACGGGCAAATTTAACTCTCATTTCCCACCAGGAAGAGGAAATAACCAAAGGCTCAGCGTGCCGTGCCGGAACCAGATTAGGGCCTGAAGCCATCCTGCGGTGTTGCGGCCAGGTCACAAGAAAGCAAGTTGAAGAAAGGAGCTCAGGGGCACTGTAATTCACAAACCTGCAGAGTTATAAATGACAGCTATCGTCCAAAAATAGACTGAAGTAAGGCTGCCAAGAGGACTTGAAAGTGGGGCAGAATTGCAGGAAACCGATTTCAGGAGGTAGACTGGAATTGCATTGAAAGCATAGGAAAAGAGGCAGAACGTCCACAATGATGCACTTGGCCAAAAAGGGCGTATACGTTTTTTCCTGAATATATTCAGGAAAAAACGCATACACACTTTTTGGCCAACCAAGCAAGCTTGCAAAGGAAATCTGCACTACAATGAAGTCTCACTTCCCCCCGGTCAAAAGGGCCATCTGATAAAAGTGTAAAATCCAGAAAGGCAGGACAGGCCATGGAGAACTGGGAGCCTTGTTATGCTGATGGGCGGGATGTAAATTGCCAACAGACACTAGGGAGAAGTGTATGGTGTTTCCTGAAACATCTAAAAAACAAAGCAACAGAGCCTAGGGCACTGCCACTTATGGTCCTATAGCTTAGGGAAATTAAAATCAAAAAGACACAGCCACCCCAAAGTTTGGAACGGCTCTGTTTACAAGAACCTCGTTTACAGTACAAGTTCAACATCGCAGAAAGTGAAAAATGGATAAAGAAGTTGTGGTATTTACTTACAAAGCAATATCACTCAGCAATGAAATCTGTGTCATCAGGCCCTTAGCAGCACAATGAGTGAATTCAGGTATGATGATTCTAACTGAAATAAGTCACACAGAAAAAGAAACATCATAAGATATCAGTAATACACGGAATGTAAACTTGGCTACACAGGAACTGAATTACAGAACAGAACAGGGTCTCAAATTTAGAAAACCAACTTATGCTTGCTTAAGGGTAAAGGTGAGTTGGGGTGCTGCATAAAACCAGAGATTGAAATGAGCACAGATAAAGTTCCTTAAGTCAAATATGGAATAGACAAGAGCTACTCCTTGCTCAACGAAATGGACTCAACACCGCATATTAAACGCCTAAGAATGTACCTGACTAGTAAGTATCGTAAAACCTATGGATTGCTATGTCTCCAAAAGAGAATCAAGCATGTGTACAGGGGCATAAACGCAGCAGTGATAGGATTGGAGAGGTTCGGTGAGCAAATGAAGACCCTTTGAAGTCATATTGCATGGTACCCATTACACGGGTCTCAACTCTCCAGGTTTAAGGTATTCTTCCTTCAGCTAAAACATGCATGTGGAACCCAAGTATGATCAACCATGTGAACGGGAGACGTGTTCAAATATGTCTCAGTTTTCCTCCCCTGGTACTCGGGTGCAACATTCCAGACGCTTTACTAACACTCTCCCCACTTGGAGAGTCAGTCCCTTTAACCTCCTGTTTGGCCCAGTTTGCAATTTCTGCGGAAGATGAACAGGAATAGCGAGAACCAATGAGAGGCTAGCTGGAGGTGTCTGGACGGGCAAATTTAACTCTCATTTCCCACCAGGAAGAGGAATTAACCAAAGGCTCAGCGTGCCGTGCCGGAACCAGATTAGGGCCTGAAGCCATCCTGCGGTGTTGCGGCCAGGTCACAAGAAAGTGAGTTGAAGAAAGGAGCTCAGGGGCACTGTAATTCACAAACCTGCAGAGTTATAAATGACAGCTATCGTCCAAAAATAGACTGAAGTAAGGCTGCCAAGAGGACTTGAAAGCGGGGCAGAATTGCAGGAAACCGATTTCAGGAGGTAGACTGGAATTGCATTGAAAGCATAGGAAAAGAGGCAGAACGTCCACAGTGATGCACTTGGCCAAAAAGGGCGTATGCGTTTTTTCCTGAATATATTCAGGAAAAAACGCATACGCCCTTTTTGGCCAACCAAGCAAGCTTGCAAAGGAAATCTGCACTACAATGAAGTCTCACTTCCCCCCGGTCAAAAGGGCCATCTGAAAAAAGTGTAAAATCCAGAAAGGCAGGACAGGCCATGGAGAACTGGGAGCCTTGTTATGCTGATGGGCGGGATGTAAATTGCCAACAGACACTAGGGAGAAGTGTATGGTGTTTCCTGAAACATCTAAAAAACAAAGCAACAGAGCCTAGGGCACTGCCACTTATGGTCCTATAGCTTAGGGAAATTAAAATCAAAAAGACACAGCCACCCCAAAGTTTGGAACGGCTCTGTTTACAAGAACCTCGTTTACAGTACAAGTTCAACATCGCAGAAAGTGAAAAATGGATAAAGAAGTTGTGGTATTTACTTACAAAGCAATATCACTCAGCAATGAAATCTGTGTCATCAGGCCCTTAGCAGCACAATGAGTGGATTCAGGTATGATGATTCTAACTGAAGTAAGTCACACAGAAAAAGAAACATCATAAGATATCAGTAATACACGGAATGTAAACTTGGCTACACAGGAACTGAATTACAGAACAGAACAGGGTCTCAAATTTAGAAAACTAACTTATGCTTGCTTAAGGGGAAAGGTGAGTTGGGGTGCTGCATAAAACCAGAGATTGAAATGAGCACAGATAAAGTTCCTTAAGCCAAATATGGAATAGACAAGAGCTACTCCTTGCTCAACGAAATGGACTCAACACCCCATATTAAACGCCTAAGAATGTACCTGACTAGTAAGTATCTTAAAACCTATGGATTGCTATGTCTCCAAAAGAGAATCAAGCATGTGTACAGGGGCATAAACGCAGCAGTGATAGGATTGGAGAGGTTCGGTGAGCAAATGAAGACCCTTTGAAGTCATATTGCATGGCACCCATTCCACGGGTCTCAACTCTCCAGGTTTAAGGTATTCTTCCTTCAGCTAAAACATGCATGTGGAACCCAGAGTATGATCAACCATGTGAACGGGAGACGTGTTCAAATATGTCTCAGTTTTCCTCCCCTGGTACTCGGGTGCAACATTCCAGACGCTTTACTAACACTCTCCCCACTTGGAGAGTCAGTCCCTTTAACCTCCTGTTTGGCCCAGTTTGCAATTTCTGCGGAAGATGAACAGGAATAGCGAGAACCAATGAGAGACTAGCTGGAGGTGTCTGGACGGGCAAATTTAACTCTCATTTCCCACCAGGAAGAGGAAATAACCAAAGGCTCAGCGTGCCGTACCAGAACCAGATTAGGGCCTGAAGCCATCCTGCGGTGTTGCGGCCAGGTCACAAGAAAGCGAGTTGAAGAAAGGAGCTCAGGGGCACTGTAATTCACAAACCTGCAGAGTTATAAATGACAGCTATCGTCCAAAAATAGACTGAAGTAAGGCTGCCAAGAGGACTTGAAAGCGGGGCAGAATTGCAGGAAACCGATTTCAGGAGGTAGACTGGAATTGCATTGAAAGCATAGGAAAAGAGGCAGAACGTCCACAATGATGCACTTGGCCAAAAAGGGCGTATGCGTTTTTTCCTGAATATATTCAGGAAAAAACGCATACGCCCTTTTTGGCTAACCAAGCAAGCTTGCAAAGGAAATCTGCACTACAATGAAGTCTCACTTCCCCCCGGTCAAAAGGGCCATCTGAAAAAAGTGTAAAATCCAGAAAGGCAGGACAGGCCATGGAGAACTGGGAGCCTTGTTATGCTGATGGGCGGGATGTAAATTGCCAACAGACACTCGGGAGAAGTGTATGGTGTTTCCTGAAACATCTAAAAAACAAAGCAACAGAGCCTAGGGCACTGCCACTTATGGTCCTATAGCTTAGGGAAATTAAAATCAAAAAGACACAGCCACCCCAAAGTTTGGGACGCCTCTGTTTACAAGAACCTCGTTTACAGTACAAGTTCAACATCGCAGAAAGTGAAAAATGGATAAAGAAGTTGTGGTATTTACTTACAAAGCAATATCACTCAGCAATGAAATCTATGTCATCAGGCCCTTAGCATCACAATGAGTGGATTCAGGTATGATGATTCTAACTGAAATAAGTCACACAGAAAAAGAAACATCATAAGATATCAGTAATACACGGAATGTAAACTTGGCTACACAGGAACTGAATTACAGAACAGAACAGGGTCTCAAATTTAGAAAACCAACTTATGCTTGCTTAAGGGTAAAGGTGAGTTGGGGTGCTGCATAAAACCAGAGATTGAAATGAGCACAGATAAAGTTCCTTAAGTCAAATATGGAATAGACAAGAGCTACTCCTTGCTCAACGAAATGGACTCAACACCGCATATTAAACGCCTAAGAATGTACCTGACTAGTAAGTATCGTAAAACCTATGGATTGCTATGTCTCCAAAAGAGAATCAAGCATGTGTACAGAGGCATAAACGCAGCAGTGATAGGATTGGAGAGGTTCGGTGAGCAAATGAAGACCCTTTGAAGTCATATTGCATGGTACCCATTACACGGGTCTCAACTCTCCAGGTTTAAGGTATTCTTCCTTCAGCTAAAACATGCATGTGGAACCCAAGTATGATCAACCATGTGAACGGGAGACGTGTTCAAATATGTCTCAGTTTTCCTCCCCTGGTACTCGGGTGCAACATTCCAGACGCTTTACTAACACTCTCCCGACTTGGAGAGTCAGTCCCTTTAACCTCCTGTTTGGCCCAGTTTGCAATTTCTGCGGAAGATGAACAGGAATAGCGAGAACCAATGAGAGGCTAGCTGGAGGTGTCTGGACGGGCAAATTTAACTCTCATTTCCCACCAGGAAGAGGAATTAACTAAAGGCTCAGCGTGCCGTGCCGGAACCAGATTAGGGCCTGAAGCCATCCTGCGATGTTGCGGCCAGGTCACAAGAAAGCGAGTTGAAGAAAGGAGCTCAGGGGCACTGTAATTCACAAACCTGCAGAGTTATAAATGACAGCTATCGTCCAAAAATAGACTGAAGTAAGGCTGCCAAGAGGACTTGAAAGCGGGGCAGAATTGCAGGAAACCGATTTCAGGAGGTAGACTGGAATTGCATTGAAAGCATAGGAAAGAGGCAGAACGTCCACAATGATGCACTTGGCTAAAAAGGGCGTATGCGTTTTTTCCTGAATATATTCAGGAAAAAACGCCTACGCCCTTTTTGGCCAACCAAGCAAGCTTGCAAAGGAAATCTGCACTACAATGAAGTCTCACTTCCCCCCGGTCAAAAGGGCCATCTGAAAAAAGTGTAAAATCCAGAAAGGCAGGACAGGCCATAGAGAACTGGGAGCCTTGTTATGCTGATGGGCGGGATGTAAATTGCCAACAGACACTTGGGAGAAGTGTATGGTGTTTCCTGAAACATCTAAAAAACAAAGCAACAGAGCCTAGGGCACTGCCACTTATGGTCCTATAGCTTAGGGAAATTAAAATCAAAAAGACACAGCCACCCCAAAGTTTGGGACGCCTCTGTTTACAAGAACCTCGTTTACAGTACAAGTTCAACATCGCAGAAAGTGAAAAATGGATAAAGAACTTGTGGTACTTACGTACAATGCAGTATCACTCAGCAATGAAATCTATGGCATCAGGCCCGTAGCAGCATAATGAGTGGATTCAGGTACGATGATTCTAACTGAAATAAGTCACACAGAAAAAGAAACATCATAAGATATCACTAATACACGGAATGTAAACTTGGCTACACAGGAACTGCATTCCAAAACAGAACAGGGTCTCAAATTTAGAAAACCAACTTATGCTTGCTTAAGGGGAAAGGTGAGTTGGGGTGCTGCATAAAACCAGAGATTGAAATGAGCACAGATAAAGTTCCTTAAGCCAAAAATGGAATAGACAAGAGCTACTCCTTGCTCAACGAAATGGACTCAAAACCCCATATTAAACCCCTAAGAATGTACCTGACTAGTAAGTATCTTAAAACCTATGGATTGCTATGTCTCCAAAAGAGAATCAAGCGTGTGTACAGGGGAATAAACGCAGCAGTGATAGGATTGGAGAGGTTCGGTGAGCAAATGAAGACCCTTTGAAGTCATATTGCATGGTACCCATTCCACGGGTCTCAAATCTCCAGGTTTAAGGTATTCTTCCTTCAGCTAAAACATGCATGTGGAACCCAGAGTATGATCAACCATGTGAACGGGAGACGTGTTCAAATATGTCTCAGTTTTCCTCCCCTGGTACTCGGGTGCAACATTCCAGACGCTTTACTAACACTCTCCCGACTTGGAGAGTCAGTCCCTTTAACCTCCTGTTTGGCCCAGTTTGCAATTTCTGCGGAAGATGAAAAGGAATAGCAAGAACCAATGAGAGGCTAGCTGGAGGTGTCTGGACGGGCAAATTTAACTCTCATTTCCCACCAGGAAGAGGAATTAACCAAAGGCTCAGCATGCCGGGCCGGAACCAGATTAGGGCCTGAAGCCATCCTGCGGTGTTGCGGCCAGTTCACAAGAAAGCGAGTTGAAGAAAGGAGCTCAGGGGCACTGTAATTCACAAACCTGCAGAGTTATAAATGACAGCTATCGTCCAAAAATAGACTGAAGTAAGGCTGCCAAGAGGACTTGAAAGCGGGGCAGAATTGCAGGAAACCGATTTCAGGAGGTAGACTGGAATTGCATTGAAAGCATAGGAAAAGAGGCAGAACGTCCACAATGATGCACTTGGCCAAAAAGGGCGTATGCGTTTTTTCCTGAATATATTCAGGAAAAAACGCATACGCCCTTTTTGGCCAACCAAGCAAGCTTGCAAAGGAAATCTGCACTACAATGAAGTCTCACTTCCCCCCGGTCAAACGGGCCATCTGAAAAAAGTGTAAAATCCAGAAAGGCAGGACAGGCCATGGAGAACTGGGAGCCTTGTTATGCTGATGGGCGGGATGTAAATTGCCAACAACCACTCGGGAGAAGTGTATGGTGTTTCCTGAAACATCTAAAAAACAAAGCAACAGAGCCTAGGGCACTTCCAGTTATGGTCCTATAGCTTAGGGAGATTAAAATCAAAAAGACACAGCCACCCCAAAGTTTGGGACGCCTCTGTTTACAAGAACCTCGTTTACAGTACAAGTTCAACATCGCAGAAAGTGAAAAATGCATAAAGAAGTTGTGGTATTTACTTACAAAGCAATATCACTCAGCAATGAAATCTGTGTCATCAGGCCCTTAGCAGCACAATGAGTGGATTCAGGTATGATGATTCTAACTGAAATAAGTCACACAGAAAAAGAAACATCATAAGATATCAGTAATACACGGAATGTAAACTTGGCTACACAGGAACTGAATTACAGAACAGAACAGGGTCTCAAATTTAGAAAACCAACTTATGCTTGCTTAAGGGGAAAGGTGAGTTGGGGTGCTGCATAAAACCAGAGATTGAAATGAGCACAGATAAAGTTCCTTAAGTCAAATATGGAATAGACAAGAGCTACTCCTTGCACAACGAAATGGACTCAACACCCCATATTAAACGCCTAAGAATGTACCTGACTAGTAAGTATCTTAAAACCTATGGATTGCTATGTCTCCGAAAGAGAATCAAGCATGTGTACAGGGGCATAAACGCAGCAGTGATAGGATTGGAGAGGTTCGGTGAGCAAATGAAGACCCTTTCAAGTCATATTGCATGGTACCCATTCCACGGGTTTCAACTACCCAGGTTTAAGGTATTCTTCCTTCAGCTAAAACATGCATGTGGAACCTAGAGTATGATCAACCATGTGATCGGGAGACGTGTTCAAATATGTCTCAGTTTTCGTACCCTGGTACTCGGGTGCAACATTCCAGACGCTTTACTAACACTCTCCCCACTTGGAGAGTCAGTCCCTTTAACCTCCTGTTTGACCCAGTTTGCAATTTCTGCGGAAGATGAACAGGAATAGCGAGAACCAATGAGAGGCTAGCTGGAGGTGTCTGGACGGGCAAATTTAACTCTCATTTCCCACCAGGAAGAGGAATTAACCAAAGGCTCAGCATGCCGGGCCGGAACCAGATTAGGGCCTGAAGCCATCCTGCGGTGTTGCGGCCAGTTCACAAGAAAGCGAG
Source organism: Stenella coeruleoalba (assembly GCF_951394435.1). Lineage (NCBI taxonomy): Eukaryota > Metazoa > Chordata > Mammalia > Artiodactyla > Delphinidae > Stenella > Stenella coeruleoalba. Next base: position 88,026,964 of record NC_137149.1, on the reverse strand, counting down.
TTGAAGAAAGGAGCTCAGGGGCACTGTAATTCACAAACCTGCAGAGTTATAAATGACAGCTATCGTCCAAAAATAGACTGAAGTAAGGCTGCCAAGAGGACTTGAAAGCGGGGCAGAATTGCAGGAAACCGATTTCAGGAGGTAGACTGGAATTGCATTGAAAGCATAGGAAAAGAGGCAGAACGTCCACAATGATGCACTTGGCCAAAAAGGGCGTATGCGTTTTTTCCTGAATATATTCAGGAAAAAACGCATACGCCCTTTTTGGCCAACCAAGCAAGCTTGCAAAGGAAATCTGCACTACAATGAAGTCTCACTTCCCCCCGGTCAAAAGGGCCATCTGAAAAAAGTGTAAAATCCAGAAAGGCAGGACAGGCCATGGAGAACTGGGAGCCATGTTATGCTGATGGGCGGGATGTAAATTGCCAACAACCACTCGGGAGAAGTGTATGGTGTTTCCTGAAACATCTAAAAAACAAAGCAACAGAACCTAGTGCACTTCCACTTATGGTCCTATAGCTTAGGGAAATTAAAATCAAAAAGACACAGCCACCCCAAAGTTTGGAACGGCTCTGTTTACAAGAACCTCGTTTACAGTACAAGTTCAACATCGCAGAAAGGGAAAAATGGATAAAGAAGTTGTGGTATTTACTTACAAAGCAATATCACTCAGCAATGAAATCTGTGTCATCAGGCCCTTAGCAGCACAATGAGTGGATTCAGGTATGATGATTCTAACTGAAATAAGTCACACAGAAAAAGAAACATCATAAGATATCAGTAATACACGGAATGGAAACTTGGCTACACAGGAACTGAATTACAGAACAGAACAGGGTCTCAAATTTAGAAAACCAACTTATGCTTGCTTAAGGGTAAAGGTGAGTTGGGGTGCTGCATAAAACCAGAGATTGAAATGAGCACAGATAAAGTTCCTTAAGCCAAATATGGAATAGACAAGAGCTACTCCTTGCTCAACGAAATGGACTCAACACCCCATATTAAACGCCTAAGAATGTACCTGACTAGTAAGTATCGTAAAACCTATGGATTGCTATGTCTCCGAAAGAGAATCAAGCATGTGTACAGGGGCATAAACGCAGCAGTGATAGGATTGAAGAGGTTCGGTGAGCAAATGAAGACCCTTTGAAGTCATATTGCATGGTACCTATTCCACGGGTTTCAACTACCCAGGTTTAAGGTATTCTTCCTTCAGCTAAAACATGCATGTGGAACCTAGAGTATGATCAACCATGTGATCGGGAGACGTGTTCAAATATGTCTCAGTTTTCCTCCCCTGGTACTCGGGTGCAACATTCCAGACGCTTTACTAACACTCTCCCCACTTGGAGAGTCAGTCCCTTTAACCTCCTGTTTGGCCCAGTTTGCAATTTCTGCGGAAGATGAACAGGAATAGCGAGAACCAATGAGAGGCTAGCTGGAGGTGTCTGGACGGGCAAATTTAACTCTCATTTCCCACCAGGAAGAGGAATTAACCAAAGGCTCAGCATGCCGGGCCGGAACCAGATTAGGGCCTGAAGCCATCCTGCGGTGTTGCGGCCAGGTCACAAGAAAGCGAGTTGAAGAAAGGAGCTCAGGGGCACTGTAATTCACAAACCTGCAGAGTTATAAATGACAGCTATCGTCCAAAAATAGACTGAAGTAAGGCTGCCAAGAGGACTTGAAAGCGGGGCAGAATTGCAGGAAACCGATTTCAGGAGGTAGACTGGAATTGCATTGAAAGCATAGGAAAAGAGGCAGAACGTCCACAATGATGCACTTGGCCAAAAAGGGCGTATGCGTTTTTTCCTGAATATATTCAGGAAAAAACGCATACGCCCTTTTTGGCCAACCAAGCAAGCTTGCAAAGGAAATCTGCACTACAATGAAGTCTCACTTCCCCCCGGTCAAAAGGGCCATCTGAAAAAAGTGTAAAATCCAGAAAGGCAGGACAGGCCATGGAGAACTGGGAGCCTTGTTATGCTGATGGGCGGGATGTAAATTGCCAACAACCACTCGGGAGAAGTGTATGGTGTTTCCTGAAACATCTAAAAAACAAAGCAACAGAGCCTAGGGCACTTCCACTTATGGTCCTATAGCTTAGGGAAATTAAAATCAAAAAGACACAGCCACCCCAAAGTTTGGGACGCCTCCGTTTACAAGAACCTCGTTTACCGTACAAGTTCAATATCACAGAAAGTGAAAAATGGATAAAGAACTTGTGGTACTTACGTACAATGCAGTGTCACTCAGCAATGAAATCTATGTCATCAGGCCCGTAGCAGCATAATGAGTGGATTCAGGTACGATGATTCTAACTGAAATAAGTCACACAGAAAAAGAAACATCATAAGATATCACTAATACATGGAATGTAAACTTGGCTACACAGGAACTGCATTCCAAAACAGAACAGGGTCTCAAATTTAGAAAACCAACTTATGCTTGCTTAAGGGGAAAGGTGAGTTGGGTTGCTGCATAAAACCAGAGATTGAAATGAGCACAGATAAAGTTCCTTAAGCCAAATATGGAATAGACAAGAGCTACTCCTTGCTCAACGAAATGGACTCAACACCGCATATTAAACGCCTAAGAATGTACATGACTAGTAAGTATCTTAAAACCTACGGATTGCTATGTCTCCAAAAGAGAATCAAGCATGTGTACAGGGGCATAAACGCAGCAGTGATAGGATTGGAGAGGTTCGGTGAGCAAATGAAGACCCTTTGAAGTCATATTGCATGGTACCCATTCCACGGGTTTCAACTACCCAGGTTTTAGGTATTCTTCCTTCAGCTAAAACATGCATGTGGAACCCAGAGTATGATCAACCATGTGATTGGGAGACGTGTTCAAATATGTCTCAGTTTTCCTCCCCTGGTACTCGGGTGCAACATTCCAGACGCTTTACTAACACTCTCCCCTCTTGGAGAGTCAGCGCCTTTAACCTCCTGTTTGGCACAGTTTGCAATTTCTGCGGAAGATGAACAGGAATAGCGAGAACCAATGAGAGGCTAGCTGGAGGTGTCTGGACGGGCAAATTTAACTCTCATTTCCCACCAGGAAGAGGAAATAACCAAAGGCTCAGCGTGCCGTACCGGAACCAGATTAGGGCCTGAAGCCATCCTGCGGTGTTGCGGCCAGCTCAAAAGAAAGCGAGTTGAAGAAAGGAGCTCAGGGGCACTGTAATTCACAAACCTGCAGAGTTATAAATGACAGCTATCGTCCAAAAATAGACTGAAGTAAGGCTGCCAGGAGGACTTGAAAGCGGGGCAGAATTGCAGGAAACCGATTTCAGGAGGTAGACTGGAATTGCATTGAAAGCATAGGAAAAGAGGCAGAACGTCCACAATGATGCACTTGGCCAAAAAGGGCGTATGCGTTTTTTCCTGAATATATTCAGGAAAAAACGCATACGCCCTTTTTGGCCAACCAAGCAAGCTTGCAAAGGAAATCTGCACTACAATGAAGTCTCACTTCCCCCCGGTCAAAAGGGCCATCTGAAAAAAGTGTAAAATCCAGAAAGGCAGGACAGGCCATGGAGAACTGGGAGCCTTGTTATGCTGATGGGCGGGATGTAAATTGCCAACAGACACTCGGGAGAAGTGTATGGTGTCTCCTGAAACATCTAAAAAACAAAGCAACAGAGCCTAGGGCACTGCCACTTATGGTCCTATAGCTTAGGGAAATTAAAATCAAAAAGACACAGCCACCCCAAAGTTTGGGACGCCTCTGTTTACAAGAACCTCGTTTACAGTACAAGTTCAACATCGCAGAAAGTGAAAAATGGATAAAGAACTTGTGGTACTTACGTACAATGCAGTATCACTCAGCAATGAAATCTATGTCATCAGGCCCGTAGCAGCATAATGAGTGGATTCAGGTACGATGATTCTAACTGAAATAAGTCACACAGAAAAAGAAACATCATAAGATATCACTAATACACGGAATGTAAACTTGGCTACACAGGAACTGCATTCCAAAACAGAACAGGGTCTCAAATTTAGAAAACCAACTTATGCTTGCTTAAGGGTAAAGGTGAGTTGGGGTGCTGCATAAAACCAGAGATTGAAATGAGCACAGATAAAGTTCCTTAAGCCAAATATGGAATAGACAAGAGCTACTCCTTGCTCAACGAAATGGACTCAAAACCCCATATTAAACGCCTAAGAATGTACCTGACTAGTAAGTATCTTAAAACCTATGGATTGCTATGTCTCCGAAAGAGAATCAAGCATGTGTACAGGGGCATAAACGCAGCAGTGATAGGATTGGAGAGTTTCGGTGAGCAAATGAAGACCCTTTGAAGTCATATTGCATGGTACCCATTCCACGGGTTTCAACTACCCAGGTTTTAGGTATTCTTCCTTCAGCTAAAACATGCATGTGGAACCCAGAGTATGATCAACCATGTGAACGGGAGACGTGTTCAAATATGTCTCAGTTTTCGTACCCAGGTACTCGGGTGCAACATTCCAGACGCTTTACTAACACTCTCCCCACTTGGAGAGTCAGCGCCTTTAAACTTCTGTTTGGCACAGTTTGCAATTTCTGCGGAAGATGAACAGGAATAGCGAGAACCAATGAGAGGCTAGCTGGAGGTGTCTGGACGGGCAAATTTAACTCTCTTTTCCCACCAGGAAGAGGAAATAACCAAAGGCTCAGCATGCCGGGCCGGAACCAGATTAGGGCCTGAAGCCATCCTGCGGTGTTGCGGCCAGCTCAAAAGAAAGCGAGTTGAAGAAAGGAGCTCAGGGGCACTGTAATTCACAAACCTGCAGAGTTATAAATGACAGCTATCGTCCAAAAATAGACTGAAGTAAGGCTGCCAAGAGGACTTGAAAGCGGGGCAGAATGGCAGGAAACCGATTTCAGGAGGTAGACTGGAATTGCATTGAAAGCATAGGAAAAGAGGCAGAACGTCCACAATGATGCACTTGGCCAAAAAGGGCGTATGCGTTTTTTCCTGAATATATTCAGGAAAAAACGCATACGCCCTTTTTGGCCAACCAAGCAAGCTTGCAAAGGAAATCTGCACTACAATGAAGTCTCACTTCCCCCCGGTCAAAAGGGCCATCTGAAAAAAGTGTAAAATCCAGAAAGGCAGGACAGGCCATGGAGAACTGGGAGCCTTGTTATGCTGATGGGCGGGATGTAAATTGCCAACAACCACTCGGGAGAAGTGTATGGTGTTTCCTGAAACATCTAAAAAACAAAGCAACAGAACCTAGGGCACTTCCACTTATGGTCCTATAGCTTAGGGAAATTAAAATCAAAAAGACACAGCCACCCCAAAGTTTCGAAAGGCTCCGTTTACAAGAACCTCGTTTACAGTACAAGTTCAACATCGCAGAACGTGAAAAATGGATAAAGAAGTTGTGGTATTCACTTACAAAGCAATATCACTCAGCAATGAAATCTATGTCATCAGGCCCTTAGCAGCACAATGAGTGGATTCAGGTATGATGATTCTAACTGAAATAAGTCACACAGAAAAAGAAACATCATAAGATATCAGTAATACACGGAATGTAAACTTGGCTACACAGGAACTGAATTACAGAACAGAACAGGGTCTCAAATTTAGAAAACCAACTTATGCTTGCTTAAGGGGAAAGGTGAGTTGGGGTGCTGCATAAAACCAGAGATTGAAATGAGCACAGATAAAGTTCCTTAAGCCAAATATGGAATAGACAAGAGCTACTCCTTGCTCAACGAAATGGACTCAACACCGCATATTAAGCGCCTAAGAATGTACCTGACTAGTAAGTATCTTAAAACCTATGGATTGCTATGTCTCCGAAAGAGAATCAAGCATGTGTACAGGGGCATGAACGCAGCAGTGATAGGATTGGAGAGGTTCGGTGAGCAAATGAAGACCCTTTGAAGTCATATTGCATGGTACCCATTACACGGGTCTTAACTCTCCAGGTTTAAGGTATTCTTCCTTCAGCTAAAACATGCATGTGGAACCCAAGTATGATCAACCATGTGATCGGGAGACGTGTTCAAATATGTCTCAGTTTTCCTCCCCTGGTACTCGGGTGCAACATTCCAGACGCTTTACTAACACTCTCCCCACTTGGAGAGTCAGCACCTTTAACCTCCTGTTTGGCCCAGTTTGCAATTTCTGCGGAAGATGAACAGGAATATCGAGAACCAATGAGAGGCTAGCTGGAGGTGTCTGGACGGGCAAATTTAACTCTCATTTCCCACCAGGAGGCGGAAATAACCAAAGGCTCAGCGTGCCGTGCCGGAACCACATTAGGGCCTGAAGCCATCCTGCGGTGTTGCGGCCAGCTCAAAAGAAAGCGAGTTGAAGAAAGGAGCTCAGGGGCACTGTAATTCACAAACCTGCAGAGTTATAAATGACAGCTATCGTCCAAAAATAGACTGAAGTAAGGCTGCCAAGAGGACTTGAAAGCGGGGCAGAATTGCAGGAAACCGATTTCAGGAGGTAGACTGGAATTGCATTGAAAGCATAGGAAAAGAGGCAGAACGTCCACAATGATGCACTTGGCCAAAAAGGGCGTATGCGTTTTTTCCTGAATATATTCAGGAAAAAACGCATACGCCCTTTTTGGCCAACCAAGCAAGCTTGCAAAGGAAATCTGCACTACAATGAAGTCTCACTTCCCCCCGGTCAAAAGGGCCATCTGAAAAAAGTGTAAAATCCAGAAAGGCAGGACAGGCCATGGAGAACTGGGAGCCTTGTTATGCTGATGGGCGGGATGTAAATTGCCAACAGACACTCGGGAGAAGTGTATGGTGTCTCCTGAAACATCTAAAAAACAAAGCAACAGAGCCTAGGGCACTGCCACTTATGGTCCTATAGCTTAGGGAAATTAAAATCAAAAAGACACAGCCACCCCAAAGTTTGGGACGCCTCTGTTTACAAGAACCTCGTTTACAGTACAAGTTCAACATCGCAGAAAGTGAAAAATGGATAAAGAACTTGTGGTACTTACGTACAATGCAGTATCACTCAGCAATGAAATCTATGTCATCAGGCCCGTAGCAGCATAATGAGTGGATTCAGGTACGATGATTCTAACTGAAATAAGTCACACAGAAAAAGAAACATCATAAGATATCACTAATACACGGAATGTAAACTTGGCTACACAGGAACTGCATTCCAAAACAGAACAGGGTCTCAAATTTAGAAAACCAACTTATGCTTGCTTAAGGGGAAAGGTAAGTTGGGGTGCTGCATAAAACCAGAGATTGAAATGAGCACAGATAAAGTTCCTTAAGCCAAATATGGAATAGATAAGAGCTACTCCTTGCTCAACGAAATGGACTCAACACCGCATATTAAGCGCCTAAGAATGTACCTGACTAGTAAGTATCTTAAAACCTATGGATTGCTATGTCTCCGAAAGAGAATCAAGCATGTGTACAGGGGCATAAACGCAGCAGTGATAGGATTGGAGAGGTTCGGTGAGCAAATGAAGACCCTTTGAAGTCATATTGCATGGTACCCATTACACGGGTCTTAACTCTCCAGGTTTAAGGTATTCTTCCTTCAGCTAAAACATGCATGTGGAACCCAAGTATGATCAACCATGTGATCGGGAGACGTGTTCAAATATGTCTCAGTTTTCCTCCCCTGGTACTCGGGTGCAACATTCCAGACGCTTTACTAACACTCTCCCCACTTGGAGAGTCAGCACCTTTAACCTCCTGTTTGGCCCAGTTTGCAATTTCTGCGGAAGATGAACAGGAATAGCGAGAACCAATGAGAGGCTAGCTGGAGGTGTCTGGACGGGCAAATTTAACTCTCATTTCCCACCAGGAAGAGGAATTAACTAAAGGCTCAGCGTGCCGTGCCGGAACCAGATTAGGGCCTGAAGCCATCCTGCGGTGTTGCGGCCAGCTCACAAGAAAGCGAGTTGAAGAAAGGAGCTCAGGGGCACTGTAATTCACAAACCTGCAGAGTTATAAATGACAGCTATCGTCCAAAAATAGACTGAAGTAAGGCTGCCAAGAGGACTTGAAAGCGGGGCAGAATGGCAGGAAACCGATTTCAGGAGGTAGACTGGAATTGCATTGAAAGCATAGGAAAAGAGGCAGAACGTCCACAATGATGCACTTGGCCAAAAAGGGCGTATGCGTTTTTTCCTGAATATATTCAGGAAAAAACGCATACGCCCTTTTTGGCCAACCAAGCAAGCTTGCAAAGGAAATCTGCACTACAATGAAGTCTCACTTCCCCCCGGTCAAAAGGGCCATCTGAAAAAAGTGTAAAATCCAGAAAGGCAGGACAGGCCATGGAGAACTGGGAGCCTTGTTATGCTGATGGGCGGGATGTAAATTGCCAACAGACACTCGGGAGAAGTGTATGGTGTTTCCTGAAACATCTAAAAAACAAAGCAACAGAGCCTAGGGCACTGCCACTTATGGTCCTATAGCTTAGGGAAATTAAAATCAAAAAGACACAGCCACCCCAAAGTTTGGGACGCCTCTGTTTACAAGAACCTCGTTTACAGTACAAGTTCAACATCGCAGAAAGTGAAAAATGGATAAAGAACTTGTGGTACTTACGTACAATGCAGTATCACTCAGCAATGAAATCTATGTCATCAGGCCCATAGCAGCATAATGAGTGGATTCAGGTACGATGATTCTAACTGAAATAAGTCACACAGAAAAAGAAACATCATAAGATATCACTAATACACGGAATGTAAACTTGGCTACACAGGAACTGCATTCCAAAACAGAACAGGGTCTCAAATTTAGAAAACCAACTTATGCTTGCTTAAGGGGAAAGGTGAGTTGGGGTGCTGCATAAAACCAGAGATTGAAATGAGCACAGATAAAGTTCCTTAAGCCAAATATGGAATAGACAAGAGCTACTCCTTGCTCAACGAAATGGACTCAAAACCCCATATTAAACCCCTAAGAATGTACCTGACTAGTAAGTATCTTAAAACCTATGGATTGCTATGTCTCCAAAAGAGAATCAAGCGTGTGTACAGGGGAATAAACGCAGCAGTGATAGGATTGGAGAGGTTCGGTGAGCAAATGAAGACCCTTTGAAGTCATATTGCATGGTACCCATTCCACGGGTCTCAAATCTCCAGGTTTAAGGTATTCTTCCTTCAGCTAAAACATGCATATGGAACCCAGAGTATGATCAACCATGTGAACGGGAGACGTGTTCAAATATGTCTCAGTTTTCCTCCCCTGGTTCTCGGGTGCAACATTCCAGACGCTTTACTATCACTCTCCCCACTTGGAGAGTCAGTCCCTTTAACCTCCTGTTTGGCCCAGTTTGCAATTTCTGCGGAAGATGAACAGGAATAGGGAGAACCAATGAGAGGCTAGCTGGAGGTGTCTGGACGGGCAAATTTAACTCTCATTTCCCACCAGGAAGAGGAATTAACCAAAGGCTCAGCATGCCGGGCCGGAACCAGATTAGGGCCTGAAGCCATCCTGCGGTGTTGTGGCCAGTTCACAAGAAAGCGAATTGAAGAAAGGAGCTCAGGGGCACTGTAATTCACAAACCTGCAGAGTTATAAATGACAGCTATCGTCCAAAAATAGACTGAAGTAAGGCTGCCAAGAGGAGTTGAAATCGGGGCAGAATTGCAGGAAACCGATTTCAGGAGGTAGACTGGAATTGCATTGAAAGCATAGGAAAAGAGGCAGAACGTCCACAATGATGCACTTGGCCAAAAAGGGCGTATGCGTTTTTTCCTGAATATATTCAGGAAAAAACGCATACGCCCTTTTTGGCCAACCAAGCAAGCTTGCAAAGGAAATCTGCACTACAATGAAGTCTCACTTCCCCCCGGTCAAAAGGGCCATCTGAAAAAAGTGTAAAATCCAGAAAGGCAGGACAGGCCATGGAGAACTGGGAGCCTTGTTATGCTGATGGGCGGGATGTAAATTGCCAACAACCACTCGGGAGAAGTGTATGGTGTTTCCTGAAACATCTAAAAAACAAAGCAACAGAACCTAGGGCACTTCCACTTATGGTCCTATAGCTTAGGGAAATTAAAATCAAAAAGACACAGCCACCCCAAAGTTTGGGACGCCTCTGTTTACAAGAACCTTGTTTACAGTACAAGTTCAACATCGCAGAAAGTGAAAAATGGATAAAGAAGTTGTGGTATTTACTTACAAAGCAATATCACTCAACAATGAAATCTGTGTCATCAGGCCCTTAGCAGCACAATGAGTGGATTCAGGTATGATGATTCTAACTGAAGTAAGTCACACAGAAAAAGAAACATCATAAGATATCAGTAATACACGGAATGTAAACTTGGCTACACAGGAACTGAATTACAGAACAGAACAGGGTCTCAAATTTAGAAAACCAACTTATGCTTGCTTAAGGGTAAAGGTGAGTTGGGGTGCTGCATAAAACCAGAGATTGAAATGAGCACAGATAAAGTTCCTTAAGTGAAATATGGAATAGACAAGAGCTACTCCTTGCTCAACGAAATGGACTCAACACCGCATATTAAATGCCTAAGAATGTACCTGACTAGTAAGTATCTTAAAACCTATGGATTGCTATGTCTCCGAAAGAGAATCAAGCATGTGTACAGGGGAATAAACGCAGCAGTGATAGGATTGGAAAGGTTCGGTGAGCAAATGAAGACCCTTTGAAGTCATATTGCATGGTACCCATTCCACGGGTTTCAACTACCCAGGTTTAAGGTATTCTTCCTTCAGCTAAAACATGCATGTGGAACCTAGAGTATGATCAACCATGTGATTGGGAGACGTGTTCAAATATGTCTCAGTTTTCGTACCCTGGTACTCAGGTGCAACATTCCAGACGCTTTACTAACACTCTCCCGACTTGGAGAGTCAGTCCCTTTAACCTCCTGTTTGGCCCCGTTTGCAATTTCTGCGGAAGATGAACAGGAATAGCGAGAACCAATGAGAGGCTAGCTGGAGGTGTCTGGACGGGCAAATTTAACTCTCATTTCCCACCAGGAAGAGGAAATAACCAAAGGCTCAGCGTGCCGTACCGGAACCAGATTAGGGCCTGAAGCCATCCTGCGGTGTTGCGGCCAGCTCAAAAGAAAGCGAGTTGAAGAAAGGAGCTCAGGGGCACTGTAATTCACAAACCTGCAGAGTTATAAATGACAGCTATCGTCCAAAAATAGACTGAAGTAAGGCTGCCAAGAGGACTTGAAAGCGGGGCAGAATTGCAGGAAACCGATTTCAGGAGGTAGACTGGAATTGCATTGAAAGCATAGGAAAAGAGGCAGAACGTCCACAATGATGCACTTGGCCAAAAAGGGCGTATGCGTTTTTTCCTGAATATATTCAGGAAAAAACGCATACGCCCTTTTTGGCCAACCAAGCAAGCTTGCAAAGGAAATCTGCACTACAATGAAGTCTCACTTCCCCCCGGTCAAAAGGGCCATCTGAAAAAAGTGTAAAATCCAGAAAGGCAGGACAGGCCATGGAGAAATGGGAGCCTTGTTATGCTGATGGGCGTGATGTAAATTGCCAACAGACACTCGGGAGAAGTGTATGGTGTCTCCTGAAACATCTAAAAAACAAAGCAACAGAGCCTAGGGCACTGCCACTTATGGTCCTATAGCTTAGGGAAATTAAAATCAAAAAGACACAGCCACCCCAAAGTTTGGGACGCCTCTGTTTACAAGAACCTCGTTTACAGTACAAGTTCAACATCGCAGAAAGTGAAAAATGGATAAAGAACTTGTGGTACTTACGTACAATGCAGTATCACTCAGCAATGAAATCTATGTCATCAGGCCCGTAGCAGCATAATGAGTGGATTCAGGTACGATGATTCTAACTGAAATAAGTCACACAGAAAAAGAAACATCATAAGATATCACTAATACACGGAATGTAATCTTGGCTACACAGGAACTGAATTACAGAACAGAACAGGGTCTCAAATTTAGAAAACCAACTTATGCTTGCTTAAGGGTAAAGGTGAGTTGGGGTGCTGCATAAAACCAGAGATTGAAATGAGCACAGATAAAGTTCCTTAAGCCAAATATGGAATAGACAAGAGCTACTCCTTGCTCAACGAAATGGACTCAAAACCCCATATTAAACCCCTAAGAATGTACCTGACTAGTAAGTATCTTAAAACCTATGGATTGCTATGTCTCCAAAAGAGAATCAAGCGTGTGTACAGGGGAATAAACGCAGCAGTGATAGGATTGGAGAGGTTCGGTGAGCAAATGAAGACCCTTTGAAGTCATATTGCATGGTACCCATTCCACGGTCTCAAATCTCCAGGTTTTAGGTATTCTTCCTTCAGCTAAAACATGCATGTGGAACCCAGAGTATGATCAACCATGTGAACGGGAGACGTGTTCAAATATGTCTCAGTTTTCCTCCCCTGGTACTCGGGTGCAACATTCCAGACGCTTTACTATCACTCTCCCCACTTGGAGAGTCAGTCCCTTTAACCTCCTGTTTGGCCCAGTTTGCAATTTCTGCGGAAGATGAACAGGAATAGGGAGAACCAATGAGAGGCTAGCTGGAGGTGTCTGGACGGGCAAATTTAACTCTCATTTCCCACCAGGAAGAGGAATTAACCAAAGGCTCAGCATGCCGGGCCGGAACCAGATTAGGGCCTGAAGCCATCCTGCGGTGTTGTGGCCAGTTCACAAGAAAGCGAATTGAAGAAAGGAGCTCAGGGGCACTGTAATTCACAAACCTGCAGAGTTATAAATGACAGCTATCGTCCAAAAATAGACTGAAGTAAGGCTGCCAAGAGGACTTGAAAGCGGGGCAGAATGGCAGGAAACCGATTTCAGGAGGTAGACTGGAATTGCATTGAAAGCATAGGAAAAGAGGCAGAACGTCCACAATGATGCACTTGGCCAAAAAGGGCGTATGCGTTTTTTCCTGAATATATTCAGGAAAAAACGCATACGCCCTTTTTGGCCAACCAAGCAAGCTTGCAAAGGAAATCTGCACTACAATGAAGTCTCACTTCCCCCCGGTCAAAAGGGCCATCTGAAAAAAGTGTAAAATCCAGAAAGGCAGGACAGGCCATGGAGAACTGGGAGCCTTGTTATGCTGATGGGCGGGATGTAAATTGCCAACAACCACTCGGGAGAAGTGTATGGTGTTTCCTGAAACATCTAAAAAACAAAGCAACAGAACCTAGGGCACTTCCACTTATGGTCCTATAGCTTAGGGAAATTAAAATCAAAAAGACACAGCCACCCCAAAGTTTGGGACGCCTCTGTTTACAAGAACCTCGTTTACAGTACAAGTTCAACATCGCAGAAAGTGAAAAATGGATAAAGAAGTTGTGGTATTTACTTACAAAGCAATATCACTCAACAATGAAATCTGTGTCATCAGGCCCTTAGCAGCACAATGAGTGGATTCAGGTATGATGATTCTAACTGAAGTAAGTCACACAGAAAAAGAAACATCATAAGATATCAGTAATACACGGAATGTAAACTTGGCTACACAGGAACTGAATTACAGAACAGAACAGGGTCTCAAATTTAGAAAACCAACTTATGCTTGCTTAAGGGTAAAGGTGAGTTGGGGTGCTGCATAAAACCAGAGATTGAAATGAGCACAGATAAAGTTCCTTAAGTCAAATATGGAATAGACAAGAGCTACTCCTTGCTCAACGAAATGGACTCAACACCGCATATTAAATGCCTAAGAATGTACCTGACTAGTAAGTATCTTAAAACCTATGGATTGCTATGTCTCCGAAAGAGAATCAAGCATGTGTACAGGGGAATAAACGCAGCAGTGATAGGATTGGAGAGGTTCGGTGAGCAAATGAAGACCCTTTGAAGTCATATTGCATGGTACCCATTCCACGGGTTTCAACTACCCAGGTTTAAGGTATTCTTCCTTCAGCTAAAACATGCATGTGGAACCTAGAGTATGATCAACCATGTGATCGGGAGACGTGTTCAAATATGTCTCAGTTTTCGTACCCAGGTACTCGGGTGCAACATTCCAGACGCTTTACTAACACTCTCCCGACTTGGAGAGTCAGTCCCTTTAACCTCCTGTTTGGCCCAGTTTGCAATTTCTGCGGAAGATGAACAGGAATAGCGAGAACCAATGAGAGGCTAGCTGGAGGTGTCTGGACGGGCAAATTTAACGCTCATTTCCCACCAGGAAGAGGAATTAACCAAATGTTCAGCGTGCCATGCCGGAACCAGATTAGGGCCTGAAGCCATCCTGCGGTGTTGCGGCCAGCTCAAAAGAAAGCGAGTTGAAGAAAGGAGCTCAGGCACACTGTAATTCACAAACCTGCAGAGTTATAAATGACAGCTATCGTCCAAAAATAGACTGAAGTAAGGCTTCCAAGAGGACTTGAAAGCGGGGCAGAATTGCAGGAAACCGATTTCAGGAGGTAGACTGGAATTGCACTGAAAGCATAGGAAAAGAGGCAGAACGTCCACAATGATGCACTTGGCCAAAAAGGGCGTATGCGTTTTTTCCTGAATATATTCAGGAAAAAACGCATACGCCCTTTTTGGCCAACCAAGCAAGCTTGCAAAGGAAATCTGCACTACAATGAAGTCTCACTTCCCCCCGGTCAAAAGGGCCATCTGAAAAAAGTGTAAAATCCAGAAAGGCAGGACATGCCATGGAGAACTGGGAGCCTTGTTATGCTGATGGGCGGGATGTAAATTGCCAACAGACACTCGGGAGAAGTGTATGGTGTTTCCTGAAACATCTAAAAAACAAAGCAACAGAGCCTAGGGCACTGCCACTTATGGTCCTATAGCTTAGGGAAATTAAAATCAAAAAGACACAGCCACCCCAAAGTTTGGGACGCCTCTGTTTACAAGAACCTCGTTTACAGTACAAGTTCAACATCGCAGAAAGTGAAAAATGGATAAAGAACTTGTGGTACTTACGTACAATGCAGTATCACTCAGCAATGAAATCTATGTCATCAGGCCCGTAGCAGCATAATGAGTGGATTCAGGTACGATGATTCTAACTGAAATAAGTCACACAGAAAAAGAAACATCATAAGATATCACTAATACACGGAATGTAAACTTGGCTACACAGGAACTGCATTCCAAAACAGAACAGGGTCTCAAATTTAGAAAACCAACTTATGCTTGCTTAAGGGGAAAGGTGAGTTGGGGTGCTGCATAAAACCAGAGATTGAAATGAGCACAGATAAAGTTCCTTAAGCCAAATATGGAATAGACAAGAGCTACTCCTTGCTCAACGAAATGGACTCAAAACCCCATATTAAACCCCTAAGAATGTACCTGACTAGTAAGTATCTTAAAACCTATGGATTGCTATGTCTCCAAAAGAGAATCAAGCGTGTGTACAGGGGAATAAACGCAGCAGTGATAGGATTGGAGAGGTTCGGTGAGCAAATGAAGACCCTTTGAAGTCATATTGCATGGTACCCATTCCACGGGTTTCAACTACCCAGGTTTTAGGTATTCTTCCTTCAGCTAAAACATGCATGTGGAACCCAGAGTATGATCAACCATGTGATTGGGAGACGTGTTCAAATATGTCTCAGTTTTCCTCCCCTGGTACTCGGGTGCAACATTCCAGACGCTTTACTAACACTCTCCCCTCTTGGAGAGTCAGCGCCTTTAACCTCCTGTTTGGCACAGTTTGCAATTTCTGCGGAAGATGAACAGGAATAGCGAGAACCAATGAGAGGCTAGCTGGAGGTGTCTGGACGGGCAAATTTAACTCTCATTTCACACCAGGAAGAGGAAATAACCAAAGGCTCAGCGTGCCGTACTGGAACCAGATTAGGGCCTGAAGCCATCCTGCGGTGTTGCGGCCAGCTCAAAAGAAAGCGAGTTGAAGAAAGGAGCTCAGGGGCACTGTAATTCACAAACCTGCAGAGTTATAAATGACAGCTATCGTCCAAAAATAGACTGAAGTAAGGCTGCCAAGAGGACTTGAAAGCGGGGCAGAATTGCAGGAAACCGATTTCAGGAGGTACACTGGAATTGCATTGAAAGCATAGGAAAAGAGGCAGAACGTCCACAATGATGCACTTGGCCAAAAAGGGCGTATGCGTTTTTTCCTGAATATATTCAGGAAAAAACGCATACGCCCTTTTTGGCCAACCAAGCAAGCTTGCAAAGGAAATCTGCACTACAATGAAGTCTCACTTCCCCCCGGTCAAAAGGGCCATCTGAAAAAAGTGTAAAATCCAGAAAGGCAGGACAGGCCATGGAGAACTGGGAGCCTTGTTATGCTGATGGGCGGGATGTAAATTGCCAACAGACACTCGGGAGAAGTGTATGGTGTCTCCTGAAACATCTAAAAAACAAAGCAACAGAGCCTAGGGCACTGCCCCTTATGGTCCTATAGCTTAGGGAAATTAAAATCAAAAAGACACAGCCACCCCAAAGGTTGGGACGCCTCTGTTTACAAGAACCTCGTTTACAGTACAAGTTCAACATCGCAGAAAGTGAAAAATGGATAAAGAACTTGTGGTACTTACGTACAATGCAGTATCACTCAGCAATGAAATCTATGTCATCAGGCCCGTAGCAGCATAATGAGTGGATTCAGGTACGATGATTCTAACTGAAATAAGTCACACAGAAAAAGAAACATCATAAGATATCACTAATACACGGAATGTAAACTTGGCTACACAGGAACTGCATTCCAAAACAGAACAGGGTCTCAAATTTAGAAAACCAACTTATGCTTGCTTAAGGGGAAAGGTGAGTTGGGGTGCTGCATAAAACCAGAGATTGAAATGAGCACAGATAAAGTTCCTTAAGCCAAATATGGAATAGACAAGAGCTACTCCTTGCTCAACGAAATGGACTCAAAACCCCATATTAAACGCCTAAGAATGTACCTGACTAGTAAGTATCTTAAAACCTATGGATTGCTATGTCTCCGAAAGAGAATCAAGCATGTGTACAGGGGCATAAACGCAGCAGTGATAGGATTGGAGAGGTTCGGTGAGCAAATGAAGACCCTTTGAAGTCATATTGCATGGTACCCATTCCACGGGTTTCAACTACCCAGGTTTTAGGTATTCTTCCTTCAGCTAAAACATGCATGTGGAACCCAGAGTATGATCAACCATGTGATCGGGAGACGTGTTCAAATATGTCTCAGTTTTCCTCCCCTGGTACTCGGGTGCAACATTCCAGACGCTTTACTAACACTCTCCCCACTTGGAGAGTCAGCGCCTTTAAACTCCTGTTTGGCACAGTTTGCAATTTCTGCGGAAGATGAACAGGAATAGCGAGAACCAATGAGAGGCTAGCTGGAGGTGTCTGGACGGGCAAATTTAACTCTCATTTCCCACCAGGAAGAGGAAATAACCAAAGGCTCAGCGTGCCGTGCCGGAACCAGATTAGGGCCTGAAGCCATCCTGCGGTGTTGCGGCCAGCTCAAAAGAAAGCGAGTTGAAGAAAGGAGCTCAGGGGCACTGTAATTCACAAACCTGCAGAGTTATAAATGACAGCTATCGTCCAAAAATAGACTGAAGTAAGGCTGCCAAGAGGACTTGAAAGCGGGGCAGAATTGCAGGAAACCGATTTCAGGAGGTAGACTGGAATTGCATTGAAAGCATAGGAAAAGAGGCAGAACGTCCACAATGATGCACTTGGCCAAAAAGGGCGTATGCGTTTTTTCCTGAATATATTCAGGAAAAAACGCATACGCCCTTTTTGGCCAACCAAGCAAGCTTGCAAAGGAAATCTGCACTACAATGAAGTCTCACTTCCCCCCGGTCAAAAGGGCCATCTGAAAAAAGTGTAAAATCCAGAAAGGCAGGACAGGCCATGGAGAACTGGGAGCCTTGTTATGCTGATGGGCGGGATGTAAATTGCCAACAGACACTCGGGAGAAGTGTATGGTGTCTCCTGAAACATCTAAAAAACAAAGCAACAGAGCCTAGGGCACTGCCACTTATGGTCCTATAGCTTAGGGAAATTAAAATCAAAAAGACACAGCCACCCCAAAGTTTGGGACGCCTCTGTTTACAAGAACCTCGTTTACAGTACAAGTTCAACATCGCAGAAAGTGAAAAATGGATAAAGAACTTGTGGTACTTACGTACAATGCAGTATCACTCAGCAATGAAATCTATGTCATCAGGCCCGTAGCAGCATAATGAGTGGATTCAGGTACGATGTTTCTAACTGAAATAAGTCACACAGAAAAAGAAACATCATAAGATATCACTAATACACGGAATGTAAACTTGGCTACACAGGAACTGCATTCCAAAACAGAACAGGGTCTCAAATTTAGAAAACCAACTTATGCTTGCTTAAGGGGAAAGGTGAGTTGGGGTGCTGCATAAAACCAGAGATTGAAATGAGCACAGATAAAGTTCCTTAAGCCAAATATGGAATAGATAAGAGCTACTCCTTGCTCAACGAAATGGACTCAACACCGCATATTAAGCGCCTAAGAATGTACCTGACTAGTAAGTATCTTAAAACCTATGGATTGCTATGTCTCCGAAAGAGAATCAAGCATGTGTACAGGGGCATGAACGCAGCAGTGATAGGATTGGAGAGGTTCGGTGAGCAAATGAAGACCCTTTGAAGTCATATTGCATGGTACCCATTACACGGGACTTAACTCTCCAGGTTTAAGGTATTCTTCCTTCAGCTAAAACATGCATGTGGAACCCAAGTATGATCAACCATGTGATCGGGAGACGTGTTCAAATATGTCTCAGTTTTCCTCCCCTGGTACTCGGGTGCAACATTCCAGACGCTTTACTAACACTCTCCCCACTTGGAGAGTCAGCACCTTTAACCTCCTGTTTGGCCCAGTTTGCAATTTCTGCGGAAGATGAACAGGAATAGCGAGAACCAATGAGAGGCTAGCTGGAGGTGTCTGGACGGGCAAATTTAACTCTCATTTCCCACCAGGAAGAGGAATTAACTAAAGGCTCAGCGTGCCGTGCCGGAACCACATTAGGGCCTGAAGCCATCCTGCGGTGTTGCGGCCAGCTCACAAGAAAGCGAGTTGAAGAAAGGAGCTCAGGGGCACTGTAATTCACAAACCTGCAGAGTTATAAATGACAGCTATCGTCCAAAAATAGACTGAAGTAAGGCTGCCAAGAGGACTTGAAAGCGGGGCAGAATGGCAGGAAACCGATTTCAGGAGGTAGACTGGAATTGCATTGAAAGCATAGGAAAAGAGGCAGAACGTCCACAATGATGCACTTGGCCAAAAAGGGCGTATGCGTTTTTTCCTGAATATATTCAGGAAAAAACGCATACGCCCTTTTTGGCCAACCAAGCAAGCTTGCAAAGGAAATCTGCACTAAAATGAAGTCTCACTTCCCCCCGGTCAAAAGGGCCATCTGAAAAAAGTGTAAAATCCAGAAAGGCAGGACAGGCCATGGAGAACTGGGAGCCTTGTTATGCTGATGGGCGGGATGTAAATTGCCAACAGACACTCGGGAGAAGTGTATGGTGTTTCCTGAAACATCTAAAAAACAAAGCAACAGAGCCTAGGGCACTGCCACTTATGGTCCTATAGCTTAGGGAAATTAAAATCAAAAAGACACAGCCACCCCAAAGTTTGGGACGCCTCTGTTTACAAGAACCTCGTTTACAGTACAAGTTCAACATCGCAGAAAGTGAAAAATGGATAAAGAACTTGTGGTACTTACGTACAATGCAGTATCACTCAGCAATGATATCTATGTCATCAGGCCCATAGCAGCATAATGAGTGGATTCAGGTACGATGATTCTAACTGAAATAAGTGACACAGAAAAAGAAACATCATAAGATATCACTAATACACGGAATGTAAACTTGGCTACACAGGAACTGCATTCCAAAACAGAACAGGGTCTCAAATTTAGAAAACCAACTTATGCTTGCTTAAGGGGAAAGGTGAGTTGGGGTGCTGCATAAAACCAGAGATTGAAATGAGCACAGATAAAGTTCCTTAAGCCAAATATGGAATAGACAAGAGCTACTCCTTGCTCAACGAAATGGACTCAAAACCCCATATTAAACCCCTAAGAATGTACCTGACTAGTAAGTATCTTAAAACCTATGGATTGCTATGTCTCCAAAAGAGAATCAAGCGTGTGTACAGGGGAATAAACGCAGCAGTGATAGGATTGGAGAGGTTCGGTGAGCAAATGAAGACCCTTTGAAGTCATATTGCATGGTACCCATTCCACGGGTCTCAAATCTCCAGGTTTAAGGTATTCTTCCTTCAGCTAAAACATGCATGTGGAACCCAGAGTATGATCAACCATGTGAACGGGAGACGTGTTCAAATATGTCTCAGTTTTCCTCCCCTGGTACTCGGGTGCAACATTCCAGACGCTTTACTATCACTCTCCCCACTTGGAGAGTCAGTCCCTTTAACCTCTTGTTTGGCCCAGTTTGCAATTTCTGCGGAAGATGAACAGGAATAGCGAGAACCAATGAGAGGCTAGCTGGAGGTGTCTGGACGGGCAAATTTAACTCTCATTTCCCACCAGGAAGAGGAATTAACCAAAGGCTCAGCGTGCCGGGCCGGAACCAGATTAGGGCCTGAAGCCATCCTGCGGTGTTGTGGCCAGTTCACAAGAAAGCGAATTGAAGAAAGGAGCTCAGGGGCACTGTAATTCACAAACCTGCAGAGTTATAAATGACAGCTATCGTCCAAAAATAGACTGAAGTAAGGCTGCCAAGAGGACTTGAAAGCGGGGCAGAATTGCAGGAAACCGATTTCAGGAGGTAGACTGGAATTGCATTGAAAGCATAGGAAAAGAGGCAGAACGTCCACAATGATGCACTTGGCCAAAAAGGGCGTATGCGTTTTTTCCTGAATATATTCAGGAAAAAACGCATACGCCCTTTTTGGCCAACCAAGCAAGCTTGCAAAGGAAATCTGCACTACAATGAAGTCTCACTTCCCCCCGGTCAAAAGGGCCATCTGAAAAAAGTGTAAAATCCAGAAAGGCAGGACAGGCCATGGAGAACTGGGAGCCTTGTTATGCTGATGGGCGGGATGTAAATTGCCAACAACCACTCGGGAGAAGTGTATGGTGTTTCCTGAAACATCTAAAAAACAAAGCAACAGAACCTAGGGCACTTCCACTTATGGTCCTATAGCTTAGGGAAATTAAAATCAAAAAGACACAGCCACCCCAAAGTTTGGGACGCCTCTGTTTACAAGAACCTCGTTTACAGTACAAGTTCAACATCGCAGAAAGTGAAAAATGGATAAAGAACTTGTGGTATTTACTTACAAAGCAATATCACTCAGCAAAGAAATCTGTGTCATCAGGCCCTTAGCAGCACAATGAGTGGATTCAGGTATGATGATTCTAACTGAAATAAGTCACACAGAAAAAGAAACATCATAAGATATCAGTAATACACGGAATGTAAACTTGGCTACACAGGAACTGAATTACAGAACAGAACAGGGTCTCAAATTTAGAAAACCAACTTATCCTTGCTTAAGGGTAAAGGTGAGTTGGGGTGCTGCATAAAACCAGAAATTGAAATGAGCACAGATAAAGTTCCTTAAGCCAAATATGGAATAGACAAGAGCTACTCCTTGCTCAACGAAATGGACTCAACACCCCATATTAAACGCCTAAGAATGTACCTGACTAGTAAGTATCTTAAAACCTATGGATTGCTATGTCTCCGAAAGAGAATCAAGCATGTGTACAGGGGCATAAACGCAGCAGTGATAGGACTGTAGAGGTTCGGTGAGCAAATGAAGACCCTTTGAAGTCATATTGCATGGTACCCATTCCACGGGTTTCAACTACCCAGGTTTAAGGTATTCTTCCTTCAGCTAAAACATGCATGTGGAACCTAGAGTATGATCAACCATGTGATCGGGAGACGTGTTCAAATATATCTCAGTTTTCCTCCCCTGGTACTCGGGTGCAACATTCCAGATGCTTTACTAACACTCTCCCCACTTGGAGAGTCAGTCCCTTTAACCTCCTGTTTGGCCCAGTTTGCAATTTCTGCGGAAGATGAACAGGAATAGCGAGAACCAATGAGAGGCTAGCTGGAGGTGTCTGGACGGGCAAATTTAACTCTCATTTCCCACCAGGAAGAGGAATTAACCAAAGGCTCAGCATGCCGGGCCGGAACCAGATTAGGGCCTGAAGCCATCCTGCGGTGTTGCGGCCAGGTCACAAGAAAGCGAGTTGAAGAAAGGAGCTCAGGGGCACTGTAATTCACAAACCTGCAGAGTTATAAATGACAGCTATCGTCCAAAAATAGACTGAAGTAAGGCTGCCAAGAGGACTTGAAAGCGGGGCAGAATTGCAGGAAACCGATTTCAGGAGGTAGACTGGAATTGCATTGAAAGCATAGGAAAAGAGGCAGAACGTCCACAATGATGCACTTGGCCAAAAAGGGCGTATGCGTTTTTTCCTGAATATATTCAGGAAAAAACGCATACGCCCTTTTTGGCCAACCAAGCAAGCTTGCAAAGGAAATCTGCACTACAATGAAGTCTCACTTCCCCCCAGTCAAAAGGGCCATCTGAAAAAAGTGTAAAATCCAGAAAGGCAGGACAGGCCATGGAGAACTGGGAGCCTTGTTATGCTGATGGGCGGGATGTAAATTGCCAACAACCACTCGGGAGAAGTGTATGGTGTTTCCTGAAACATCTAAAAAACAAAGCAACAGAGCCTAGGGCACTTCCACTTATGGTCCTATAGCTTAGGGAAATTAAAATCAAAAAGACACAGCCACCCCAAAGTTTGGGACGCCTCCGTTTACAAGAACCTCGTTTACCGTACAAGTTCAATATCACAGAAAGTGAAAAATGGATAAAGAACTTGTGGTACTTACGTACAATGCAGTGTCACTCAGTAATGAAATCTATGTCATCAGGCCCGTAGCAGCATAATGAGTGGATTCAGGTACGATGATTCTAACTGAAATAAGTCACACTGAAAAAGAAACATCATAAGATATCACTAATACACGGAATGTAAACTTGGCTACACAGGAACTGCATTCCAAAACAGAACAGGGTCTCAAATTTAGAAAACCAACTTATGCCTGCTTAAGGGGAAAGGTGAGTTGGGTTGCTGCATAAAACCAGAGATTGAAATGAGCACAGATAAAGTTCCTTAAGCCAAATATGGAATAGACAAGAGCTACTCCTTGCTCAATGAAATGGACTCAACACCGCATATTAAACGCCTAAGAATGTACCTGACTAGTAAGTATCGTAAAACCTATGGATTGCTATGTCTCCAAAAGAGAATCAAGCATGTGTCCAGGGGCATAAACGCAGCAGTGATAGGATTGGAGAGGTTCGGTGAGCAAATGAAGACCCTTTGAAGTCATATTGCATGGTACAGATTCCACGGGTTTCAACTACCCAGGTTTTAGGTATTCTTCCTTCAGCTAAAACATGCATGTGGAACCCAGAGTATGATCAACCATGTGATTGGGAGATGTGTTCAAATATGTCTCAGTTTTCCTCCCCTGGTACTCGGGTGCAACATTCCAGACGCTTTACTAACACTCTCCCCTCTTGGAGAGTCAGCGCCTTTAACCTCCTGTTTGGCACAGTTTGCAATTTCTGCGGAAGATGAACAGGAATAGCGAGAACCAATGAGAGGCTAGCTGGAGGTGTCTGGACGGGCAAATTTAACTCTCATTTCCCACCAGGAAGAGGAAATAACCAAAGGCTCAGCGTGCCGTACCGGAACCAGATTAGGGCCTGAAGCCATCCTGCGGTGTTGCGGCCAGCTCAAAAGAAAGCGAGTTGAAGAAAGGAGCTCAGGGGCACTGTAATTCACAAACCTGCAGAGTTATAAATGACAGCTATCGTCCAAAAATAGACTGAAGTAAGGTTGCCAAGAGGACTTGAAAGCGGGGCAGAATTGCAGGAAACCGATTTCAGGAGGTAGACTGGAATTGCATTGAAAGCATAGGAAAAGAGGCAGAACGTCCACAATGATGCACTTGGCCAAAAAGGGCGTATGCGTTTTTTCCTGAATATATTCAGGAAAAAACGCATACGCCCTTTTTGGCCAACCAAGCAAGCTTGCAAAGGAAATCTGCACTACAATGAAGTCTCACTTCCCCCCGGTCAAAAGGGCCATCTGAAAAAAGTGTAAAATCCAGAAAGGCAGGACAGGCCATGGATAACTGGGAGCCTTGTTATGCTGATGGGCGGGATGTAAATTGCCAACAGACACTCGGGAGAAGTGTATGGTGTCTCCTGAAACATCTAAAAAACAAAGCAACAGAGCCTAGGGCACTTCCACTTATGGTCCTATAGCTTAGGGAAATTAAAATCAAAAAGACACAGCCACCCCAAAGTTTGGGACGCCTCTGTTTACAAGAACCTCGTTTACAGTACAAGTTCAACATCACAGAAAGTGAAAAATGGATAAAGAACTTGTGGTACTTACGTACAATGCAGTATCACTCAGCAATGAAATCTATGTCATCAGGCCCGTAGCAGCATAATGAGTGGATTCAGGTACGATGATTCTAACTGAAATAAGTCACACAGAAAAAGAAACATCATAAGATATCACTAATACACGGAATGTAAACTTGGCTACACAGGAACTGCATTCCAAAACAGAACAGGGTCTCAAATTTAGAAAACCAACTTATGCTTGCTTAAGGGGAAAGGTGAGTTGGGGTGCTGCATAAAACCAGAGATTGAAATGAGCACAGATAAAGTTCCTTAAGCCAAATATGGAATAGACAAGAGCTACTCCTTGCTCAACGAAATGGACTCAAAACCCCATATTAAACGCCTAAGAATGTACCTGACTAGTAAGTATCTTAAAACCTATGGATTGCTATGTCTCCGAAAGAGAATCAAGCATGTGTACAGGGGCATAAACGCAGCAGTGATAGGATTGGAGAGGTTCGGTGAGCAAATGAAGACCCTTTGAAGTCATATTGCATGGTACCCATTCCACGGGTTTCAACTACCCAGGTTTTAGGTATTCTTCCTTCAGCTAAAACATGCATGTGGAACCCAGAGTATGATCAACCATGTGATCGGGAGACGTGTTCAAATATGTCTCAGTTTTCCTCCCCTGGTACTCGGGTGCAACATTCCAGACGCTTTACTAACACTCTCCCCACTTGGAGAGTCAGCACCTTTAACCTCCTGTTTGGCCCAGTTTGCAATTTCTGCGGAAGATGAACAGGAATAGCGAGAACCAATGAGAGGCTAGCTGGAGGTGTCTGGACGGGCAAATTTAACTCTCATTTCCCACCAGGAGGTGGAAATAACCAAAGGCTCAGCGTGCCGTGCCGGAACCACATTAGGGCCTGAAGCCATCCTGCGGTGTTGCGGCCAGGTCACAAGAAAGCGAGTTGAAGAAAGGAGCTCAGGGGCACTGTAATTCACAAACCTGCAGAGTTATAAATGACAGCTATCGTCCAAAAATAGACTGAAGTAAGGCTGCCAAGAGGACTTGAAAGCGGGGCAGAATTGCAGGAAACCGATTTCAGGAGGTAGACTGGAATTGCATTGAAAGCATAGGAAAAGAGGCAGAACGTCCACAATGATGCACTTGGCCAAAAAGGGCGTATGCGTTTTTTCCTGAATATATTCAGGAAAAAACGCATACGCCCTTTTTGGCCAACCAAGCAAGCTTGCAAAGGAAATCTGCACTACAATGAAGTCTCACTTCCCCCCGGTCAAAAGGGCCATCTGAAAAAAGTGTAAAATCCAGAAAGGCAGGACAGGCCATGGAGAACTGGGAGCCTTGTTATGCTGATGGGCGGGATGTAAATTGCCGACAACCACTCGGGAGAAGTGTATGGTGTTTCCTGAAACAACTAAAAAACAAAGCAACAGAGCCTAGGGCACTGCCACTTATGGTCCTATAGCTTAGGGAAATTAAAATCAAAAAGACACAGCCACCCCAAAGTTTGGGACGCCTCTGTTTACAAGAACCTCGTTTACAGTACAAGTTCAACATCGCAGAAAGTGAAAAATGGATAAAGAAGTTGTGGTATTTACTTACAAAGCAATATCACTCAGCAATGAAATCTGTGTCATCAGGCCCTTAGCAGCACAATGAGTGGATTCAGGTATGATGATTCTAACTGAAATAAGTCACACAGAAAAAGAAACATCATAAGATATCAGTAATACACGGAATGTAAACTTGGCTACACAGGAACTGAATTACAGAACAGAACAGGGTCTCAAATTTAGAAAACCAACGTATTCTTTCTTAAGGGTAAAGGTGAGTTGGGGTGCTGCATAAAACCAGAGATTGAAATGAGCACAGATAAAGTTCCTTAAGCCAAATATGGAATAGACAAGAGCTACTCCTTGCTCAACGAAATGGACTCAACACCGCATATTAAACGCCTAACAATGTACATGACTAGTAAGTATCTTAAAACCTATGGATTGCTATGTCTCCGAAAGAGAATCAAGCATGTGTACAGGGGCATAAACGCAGCAGTGATAGGATTGGAGAGGTTCGGTGAGCAAATGAAGACCCTTTGAAGTCATATTGCATGGTACCCATTCCACGGGTTTCAACTACCCAGGTTTAAGGTATTCTTCCTTCAGCTAAAACATGCATGTGGAACCCAAGTATGATCAACCATGTGATCGGGAGACGTGTTCAAATATGTCTCAGTTTTCCTTCCCTGGTACTCGGGTGCAACATTCCAGACGCTTTACTAACACTCTCCCCACTTGGAGAGTCAGCACCTTTAACCTCCTGTTTGGCCCAGTTTGCAATTTCTGCGGAAGATGAACAGGAATAGCGAGAACCAATGAGAGGCTAGCTGGAGGTGTCTGGACGGGCAAATTTAACTCTCATTTCCCACCAGGAGGCGGAAATAACCAAAGGCTCAGCGTGCCGTGCCGGAACCACATTAGGGCCTGAAGCCATCCTGCGGTGTTGCGGCCAGGTCACAAGAAAGCGAGTTGAAGAAAGGAGCTCAGGGACACTGTAATTCACAAACCTGCAGAGTTATAAATGACAGCTATCGTCCAAAAATAGACTGAAGTAAGGCTGCCAAGAGGACTTGAAAGCGGGGCAGAATTGCAGGAAACCGATTTCAGGAGGTAGACTGGAATTGCATTGAAAGCATAGGAAAAGAGGCAGAACGTCCACAATGATGCACTTGGCCAAAAAGGGCGTATGCGTTTTTTCCTGAATATATTCAGGAAAAAACGCATACGCCCTTTTTGGCCAACCAAGCAAGCTTGCAAAGGAAACTGCACTACAATGAAGTCTCACTTCCCCCCGGTCAAAAGGGCCATCTGAAAAAAGTGTAAAA
The DNA here is from genome assembly GCF_951394435.1 of Stenella coeruleoalba. Lineage (NCBI taxonomy): Eukaryota > Metazoa > Chordata > Mammalia > Artiodactyla > Delphinidae > Stenella > Stenella coeruleoalba. Next base: position 87,999,753 of record NC_137149.1, on the reverse strand, counting down.
TCCAGAAAGGCAGGACAGGCCATGGAGAACTGGGAGCCTTGTTATGCTGATGGGCGGGATGTAAATTGCCAACAACCACTCGGGAGAAGTGTATGGTGTTTCCTGAAACAACTAAAAAACAAAGCAACAGAGCCTAGGGCACTGCCACTTATGGTCCTATAGCTTAGGGAAATTAAAATCAAAAAGACACAGCCACCCCAAAGTTTGGAATGGCTCTGTTTACAAGAACCTCGTTTACAGTACAAGTTCAACATCGCAGAAAGTGAAAAATGGATAAAGAACTTGTGGTACTTACGTACAATGCAGTATCACTCAGCAATGAAATCTATGTCATCAGGCCCTTAGCAGCATAATGAGTGGATTCAGGTACGATGATTCTAACTGAAATAAGTTACACAGAAAAAGAAACATCATAAGATATCACTAATACACGGAATGTAAACTTGGCTACACAGGAACTGAATTCCAAAACAGAACAGGTTCTCAAATTTAGAAAACCAACTTATGCTTGCTTAAGGGGAAAGGTGAGTTGGGGTGCTGCCTAAAACCAGAGATTGAAATGAGCACAGATAAAGTTCCTTAAGCCAAATATGGAATAGACAAGAGCTACTCCTTGCTCAACGAAATGGACTCAACACCCCATATTAAACGCCTAAGAATGTACCTGACTAGTAAGTATCTTAAAACCTATGGATTGCTATGTCTCCGAAAGAGAATCAAGCATGTGTACAGGGGCATAAACGCAGCAGTGATAGGATTGGAGAGGTTCGGTGAGCAAATGAAGACCCTTTGAAGTCATATTGCATGGTACCCATTCCACGGGTTTCAACTACCCAGGTTTTAGGTATTCTTCCTTCAGCTAAAACATGCATGTGGAACCCAGAGTATGATCAACCATGTGATCGGGAGACGTGTTCAAATATGTCTCTGTTTTCGTACCCTGGTACTCGGGTGCAACATTCCAGACGCTTTACTAACACTCTCCCCACTTGGAGAGTCAGCGCCTTTAACCTCCTGTTTGGCCCAGTTTGCAATTTCTGCGGAAGATGAACAGGAATAGCGAGAACCAATGAGAGGCTAGCTGGAGGTGTCTGGACGGGCAAATTTAACTCTCATTTCCCACCAGGAAGAGGAAATAACCAATGGCTCAGCGTGCCGTGCCGGAACCAGATAAGGGCCTGAAGCCATCCTGCGGTTTTGCGGCCAGGTCACAAGAAAGCGAGTTGAAGAAAGGAGCTCAGGGGCACTGTAATTCACAAACCTGCAGAGTTATAAATGACAGCTATCGTCCAAAAATAGACTGAAGTAAGGCTGCCAAGAGGACTTGAAAGCGGGGCAGAATTGCAGGAAACCGATTTCAGGAGGTAGACTGGAATTGCATTGAAAGCATAGGAAAAGAGGCAGAACGTCCACAATGATGCACTTGGCCAAAAAGGGCGTATGCGTTTTTTCCTGAATATATTCAGGAAAAAACGCATACGCCCTTTTTGGCGAACCAAGCAAGCTTGCAAAGGAAATCTGCACTACAATGAAGTCTCACTTCCCCCCGGTCAAAAGGGCCATCTGAAAAAAGTGTAAAATCCAGAAAGGCAGGACAGGCCATGGAGAACTGGGAGCCTTGTTATGCTGATGGGCGGGATGTAAATTGCCAACAACCACTCGGGAGAAGTGTATGGTGTCTCCTGAAACATCTAAAAAACAAAGCAACAGAGCCTAGGGCACTGCCACTTATGGTCCTATAGCTTAGGGAAATTAAAATCAAAAAGACACAGCCACCCCAAAGTTTGGAACGGCTCTGTTTACAAGAACCTCGTTTACAGTACAAGTTCAACATCGCAGAAAGTGAAAAATGGATAAAGAACTTGTGGTACTTACGTACAATGCAGTATCACTCAGCAATGAAATCTATGTCATCAGGCCCGTAGCAGCATAATGATTGGATTCAGGTACGATGATTCTAACTGAAATAAGTCACACAGAAAAAGAAACATCATAAGATATCACTAATACACGGAATGTAAACTTGGCTACACAGGAACTGAATTACAGAACAGAACAGGGTCTCAAATTTAGAAAACCAACTTATGCTTGCTTAAGGGTAAAAGTGAGTTGGGGTGCTGCATAAAACCAGAGATTGAAATGAGCACAGATAAAGTTCCTTAAGCCAAATATGGAATAGACAAGAGCTACTCCTTGCTCAACGAAATGGACTCAACACCGCATATTAAGCGCCTAAGAATGTACCTGACTAGTAAGTATCTTAAAACCTATGGATTGCTATGTCTCCGAAAGAGAATCAAGCATGTGTACAGGGGCATAAACACAGCAGTGATAGGATTGGAGAGGTTCGGTGAGCAAATGAAGACCCTTTGAAGTCATATTGCATGGTACCCATTACACGGGTCTTAACTCTCCAGGTTTAAGGTATTCTTCCTTCAGCTAAAACATGCATGTGGAACCCAAGTATGATCAACCATGTGAACGGGAGACGTGTTCAAATATGTCTCAGTTTTCCTCCCCTGGTACTCGGGTGCAACATTCCAGACGCTTTACTAACACTCTCCCCACTTGGAGAGTCAGCGCCTTTAACCTCCTGTTTGGCCCAGTTTGCAATTTCTGCGGAAGATGAACAGGAATAGCGAGAACCAATGAGAGGCTAGCTGGAGGTGTCTGGACGGGCAAATTTAAATCTCATTTCCCACCAGGAGGCGCAAATAACCAAAGGCTCAGCGTGCCGTGCCGGAACCAGATTAGGGCCTGAAGCCATCCTGCGGTGTTGCGGCCAGGTCACAAGAAAGCGAGTTGAAGAAAGGAGCTCAGGGGCACTGTAATTCACAAACCTGCACAGTTATAAATGACAGCTATCGTCCAAAAATAGACTGAAGTAAGGCTGCCAAGAGGACTTGAAAGTGGGGCAGAATTGCAGGAAACCGATTTCAGGAGGTAGACTGGAATTGCATTGAAAGCATAGGAAAAGAGGCAGAACGTCCACAATGATGCACTTGGCCAAAAAGGGCGTATGCGTTTTTTCCTGAATATATTCAGGAAAAAACGCATACGCCCTTTTTGGCCAACCAAGCAAGCTTGCAAAGGAAATCTGCATTACAATGAAGTCTCACTTCCCCCCAGTCAAAAGGGCCATCTGAAAAAAGTGTAAAATCCAGAAAGGTAACAGGCCATTGAGAACTGGGAGCCTTGTTATGCTGATGGGCGGGATGTAAATTGCCAACAGACACTCTGGAGAAGTGTATGGTGTTTCCTGAAACATCTAAAAAACAAAGCAACAGAGCCTAGGGCACTTCCACTTATGGTCCTATAGCTTAGGGAAATTAAAATCAAAAAGACACAGCCACCCCAATGTTTGGAACGGCTCTGTTTACAAGAACCTCGTTTACAGTACAAGTTCAACATCGCAGAAAGTGAAAAATGGATAAAGAACTTGTGGTACTTACGTACAATGCAGTATCACTCAGCAATGAAATCTATGTCATCAGGCCCTTAGCAGCACAATGGGTGGATTCAGGTATGATGATTCTAACTGAAATATGTCACACAGAAAAAGAAACATCATAAGATATCAGTAATACACGGAATGTAAACTTGGCTACACAGGAACTGAATTACAGAACAGAACAGGGTCTCAAATTTAGAAAACCAACTTATGCTTGCTTAAGGGGAAAGGTGAGTTGGGGTGCTGCATAAAACCAGAGATTGAAATGAGCACAGATAAAGTTCCTTAAGCCAAATATGGAATAGACAAGAGCTACTCCTTGCTCAACGAAATGGACTCAAAACCCCATATTAAACGCCTAAGAATGTACCTGGCTAGTAAGTATCTTAAAACCTATGGATTGCTATGTCTCCAAAAGAGAATCAAGCGTGTGTACAGGGGCATAAACGCAGCAGTGATAGGATTGGAGAGGTTCGGTGAGCAAATGAAGACCCTTTGAAGTCATATTGCATGGTACCCATTCCACGGGTTTCAAATACCCAGGTTTAAGGTATTCTTCCTTCAGCTAAAACATGCATGTGGAACCCAGAGTATGATCAACCATGTGAATGGGAGACGTGTTCAAATATGTCTCAGTTTTCCTCCCCTGGTACTCGGGTGCAACATTCCAGATGATTTACTAACACTCTCCCGACTTGGAGAGTCAGTCCCTTTAACCTCCTGTTTGGCCCAGTTTGCAATTTCTGCGGAAGATGAACAGGAATAGCGAGAACCAATGAGAGGCTAGCTGGAGGTGTCTGGACGGGCAAATTTAACTCTCATTTCCCACCAGGAAGAGGAAATAACCAAAGGCTCAGCATGCCGGGCCGGAAACAGATTACGGCCTGAAGCCATCCTGCGGTGTTGCGGCCAGGTCACAAGAAAGCGAGTTGAAGAAAGGAGCTCAGGGGCACTGTAATTCACAAACCTGCAGAGTTATAAATGACAGCTATCGTCCAAAAATAGACTGAAGTAAGGCTGCCAAGAGGACTTGAAAGCGGGTCAGAATTGCAGGAAACTGATTTCAGGAGGTAGACTGGAATTGCATTGAAAGCATAGGAAAAGAGGCAGACCGTCCACAATGATGCACTTGGCCAAAAAGGGCGTATGCGTTTTTTCCTGAATATATTCAGGAAAAAACGCATACGCCCTTTTTGGCCAACCAAGCAAGCTTGCAAAGGAAATCTGCACTACAATGAAGTCTCACTTCCCCCCGGTCAAAAGGGCCATCTGAAAAAACTGTAAAATCCAGAAAGGCAACAGGCCATTGAGAACTGGGAGCCTTTTTATGCTGATGGGTGGGATGTAAATTGCCAACAGACACTCGGGAGAAGTGTATGGTGTTTCCTGAAACATCTAAAAAACAAAGCAACAGAGCCTAGGGCACTGCCACTTATGGTCCTATAGCTTAGGGAAATCAAAATCAAAAAAACACAGCCACCCAAAAGTTTGGGACGCCTCTGTTTACAAGAACCTCGTTTCCAGTACAAGTTCAACATCGCAGAAAGTGAAAAATGGATAAAGAAGTTGTGGTATTTACTTACAAAGCAATATCACTCAGCAATGAAATCTATGTCATCAGGCCCTTAGCAGCACAATGAGTGGATTCAGGTATGATGATTCTAACTGAAATAAGTCACACAGAAAAAGAAACACCATAAGATATCAGTAATACATGGAATGTAAACTTGGCTACACAGAAACTGAATTACAGAACAGAACAGGGTCTCAAATTTAGAAAACCAACTTATACTTTCTTAAGGGTAAAGGTGAGTTGGGGTGCTGCATAAAACCAGAGATTGAAATGAGCACAGATAAAGTTCCTTAAGCCAAATATGGAATAGACAAGAGCTACTCCTTGCTCAACGAAATGGACTCAAAACCCCATATTAAACGCCTAAGAATGTACCTGGCTAGTAAGTATCTTAAAACCTATGGATTGCTATGTCTCCAAAAGAGAATCAAGCGTGTGTACAGGGGCATAAACGCAGCAGTGATAGGATTGGAGAGGTTCGGTGAGCAAATGAAGACCCTTTGAAGTCATATTGCATGGTACCCATTACACGGGTCTCAACTCTCCAGGTTTAAGGTATTCTTCCTTCAGCTAAAACATGCATGTGGAACCCAGAGTATGATCAACCATGTGAACGGGAGACGTGTTCAAATATGTCTCAGTTTTCGTACCCTGGTACTCGGGTGCAACATTCCAGACGCTTTACTAACACTCTCCTGACCTGGAGAGTCAGTCCCTTTAACCTCCTGTTTGGCCCAGTTTGCAATTTCTGCGGAAGATGAACAGGAATAGCGAGAACCAATGAGAGACTAGCTGGAGGTGTCTGAACGGGCAAAGTTAACTCTCATTTCCCACCAGGAAGAGGAATTAACCAAAGGCTAAGCGTGCCGTGCCGGAACCAGATTAGGGCCTGAAGCCATCCTGCGGTGTTGCGGCCAGGTCACAAGAAACCGAGTTGAAGAAAGGAGCTCAGGGGCACTGTAATTCACAAACCTGCAGAGTTATAAATGACAGCTATCGTCCAAAAATAGACTGAAGTAAGGCTGCCAAGAGGACTTGAAAGCGGGGCAGAATTGCAGGAAACCGATTTGAGGAGGTAGACAGGAATTGCATTTCAAGCATAGGAAAAGAGGCAGAACGTCCACAGTGATGCACTTGGCCAAAAAGGGCGTATGCGTTTTTTCCTGAATATATTCAGGAAAAAACGCATACGCCCTTTTTGGCCAACCAAGCAAGCTTGCAAAGGAAATCTGCACTACAATGAAGTCTCACTTCCCCCCGGTCAAAAGGGCCATCTGACAAAAGTGTAAAATCCAGAAAGGCAGGACAGGCCATGGAGAACTGGGAGCCTTGTTATGCTGATGGGCGGGATGTAAATTGCCAACAACCACTCGGGAGAAGTGTATGGTGTTTCCTAAAACATCTAAAAAACAAAGCAACAGAACCTAGGGCACTTCCACTTATGGTCCTATAGCTTAGGGAAATTAAAATCAAAAAGACACAGCCACCCCAAAGTTTGGAAAGGCTCTGTTTACAAGAACCTCGTTTACAGTACAAGTTCAACATCGCAGAAAGTGAAAAATGGATAAAGAACCTGTGGTACTTACTTACAAAGCAATATCACTCAGCAATGAAATCTGTGTCATCAGGCCCTTAGCAGCACAATGAGTGGATTCAGGTATGATGATTCTAACTGAAATAAGTCACACAGAAAAAGAAACATCATAAGATATCTGTAATACACGGAATGTAAACTTGGCTACACAGGAACTGAATTACAGAACAGAACAGGGTCTCAAATTTAGAAAACCAACTTATTCTTGCTTAAAGGTAAAGGTGAGTTGGGGTGCTGCATAAAACCAGAGATTGAAATGAGCACAGATAAAGTTCCTTAAGTCAAATATGGAATAGATAAGAGCTACTCCTTGCTCAACGAAATGGACTCAACACCGCATATTAAACGCCTAAGAATGTACCTGACTAGTAAGTATCTTAAAACCTATGGATTGCTATGTCTCCGAAAGAGAATCAAGCATGTGTACAGGGGCATAAACGCAGCAGTGATAGGATTGGAGAGGTTCGGTGAGCAAATGAAGACCCTTTGAAGTCATATTGCATGGTACCCATTCCACGGGTTTCAACTACCCAGGTTTAAGGTATTCTTCCTTCAGCTAAAACATGCATGTGGAACCTAGAGTATGATCAACCATGTGATCGGGAGACGTGTTCAAATATGTCTCAGTTTTCGTACCCTGGTACTCGGGTGCAACATTCCAGACGCTTTACTAACACTCTCCCGACTTGGAGAGTCAGCCTCTTTAACCTCCTGTTTGGCCCAGTTTGCAATTTCTGCGGAAGATGAACAGGAATAGCGAGAACCAATGGGAGACTAGCTGGAGGTGTCTGGATGGGCAAATTTAACTCTCATTTCCCACCAGGAAGAGGAAATAACCAAAGGCTCAGCGTGCCGTGCCGGAACCAGATTAGGGCCTGAAGCCATCCTGCGGTGTTGCGGCCAGCTCACAAGAAAGCGAGTTGAAGAAAGGAGCTCAGGGGCACTGTAATTCACAAACCTGCAGAGTTATAAATGACAGCTATCGTCCAAAAATAGACTGAAGTAAGGCTGCCAAGAGGACTTGAAAGCGGGGCAGAATTGCAGGAAACAGATTTCAGGAGGTAGACTGGAATTGCATTGAAAGCATAGGAAAAGAGGCAGAACGTCCACAATGATGCACTTGGCCAAAAAGGGCGTATGCGTTTTTTCTTGAATATATTCAGGAAAAAACGCATACGCCCTTTTTGGCCAACCAAGCAAGCTTGCAAAGGAAATCTGCACTACAATGAAGTCTCACTTCCCCCCGGTCAAAAGGGCCATCTGAAAAAAGTGTAAAATCCAGAAAGGCAGGACAGGCCATGGAGAACTGGGAGCCTTGTTATGCTGATGGGCGGGATGTAAATTGCCAACAGACACTCCGGAGAAGTGTATGGTGTTTCCTGAAACATCTAAAAAACAAAGCAACAGAGCCTAGGGCACTTCCACTTATGGTCCTATAGCTTAGGGAAATTAAAATCAAAAAGACACAGCCACCCCAAAGTTTGGAACGCCTCTGTTTACAAGAACCTCGTTTACAGTACAAGTTCAACATCGCAGAAAGTGAAAAATGGATAAAGAAGTTGTGGTATTTACTTACAAAGCAATATCACTCAGCAATGAAATCTGTGTCATCAGGCCCTTAGCAGCACAATGAGTGGATTCAGGTATGATGATTCTAACTGAAATAAGTCACACAGAAAAAGAAACATCATAAGATATCAGTAATACACGGAATGTAAACTTGGCTACACAGGAACTGAATTACAGAACAGAACAGGGTCTCAAATTTAGAAAACCAACTTATTCTTGCTTAAGGGTAAAGGTGAGTTGGGGTGCTGCATAAAACCAGAGATTGAAATGAGCACAGATAAAGTTCCTTAAGCCAAATATGGAATAGACAAGAGCTACTCCTTGCTCAATGAAATGGACTCAACACCGCATATTAAACGCCTAAGAATGTACCTGACTAGTAAGTATCTTAAAACCTATGGATTGCTATGTCTCCGAAAGAGAATCAAGCATGTGTACAGGGGCATAAACGCAGCAGTGATAGGATTGGAGAGGTTCGGTGAGCAAATGAAGACCCTTTGAAGTCATATTGCATGGTACCCATTACACGGGTCTCAACTCTCAAGGTTTAAGGTATTCTTCCTTCAGCTAAAACATGCATGTGGAACCTAGAGTATGATCAACCATGTGATCGGGAGACGTGTTCAAATATGTCTCAGTTTTCGTACCCTGGTACTCGGGTGCAACATTCCAGATGCTTTACTAACACTCTCCCGACTTGGAGAGTCAGTCCCTTTAACCTCCTGTTTGGCCCAGTTTGCAATTTCTGCGGAAGATGAACAGGAATAGCGAGAACCAATGAGAGGCTAGCTGGAGGTGTCTGGACGGGCAAATTTAACTCTCATTTTCCACCAGGAAGAGGAAATAACCAAAGGCTCAGCGTGCCGTGCCGGAACCAGATTAGGGCCTGAAGGCTTCCTGCGGTGTTGCGGCCAGCTCAAAAGAAAGCGAGTTGAAGAAAGGAGCTCAGGGGCACTGTAATTCACAAACCTGCAGAGTTATAAATGACAGCTATCGTCCAAAAATAGACTGAAGTAAGGCTGCCAAGAGGACTTGAAAGCGGGGCAGAATTGCAGGAAACCGATTTCAGGAGGTAGACTGGAATTGCATTGAAAGCATAGGAAAAGAGGCAGAACGTCCACAATGATGCACTTGGCCAAAAAGGGCGTATGCGTTTTTTCCTGAATATATTCAGGAAAAAACGCATACGCCCTTTTTGGCCAACCAAGCAAGCTTGCAAAGGAAATCTGCACTACAATGAAGTCTCACTTCCCCCCGGTCAAAAGGGCCATCTGAAAAAAGTGTAAAATCCAGAAAGGCAGGACAGGCCATGGAGAACTGGGAGCCTTGTTATGCTGATGGGCGGGATGTAAATTGCCAACAGACACTCGGGAGAACTGCATGGTGTTTCCTGAAACATCTAAAAAACAAAGCAACAGAGCCTAGGGCACTTCCACTTATGGTCCTATAGCTTAGGGAAATTAAAATAAAAAAGACACAGCCACCCCAAAGTTTGGAACGGCTCTGTTTACAAGAACCTCGTTTACAGTACAAGTTCAACATCGCAGAAAGTGAAAAATGGATAAAGAAGTTGTGGTATTTACTTACAAAGCAATATCACTCAGCAATGAAATCTGTGTCATCAGGCCCTTAGCAGCACAATGAGTGGATTCAGGTATGATGATTCTAACTGAAATAAGTCACACAGAAAAAGAAACATCATAAGATATCAGTAATACACGGAATGTAAACTTGGCTACACAGGAACTGAATTACAGAACAGAACAGGGTCTCAAATTTAGAAAACCAACTTATTCTTGCTTAAGGGTAAAGGTGAGTTGGGGTGCTGCATAAAACCAGAGATTGAAATGAGCACAGATAAAGTTCCTTAAGCCAAATATGGAATAGACAAGAGCTACTCCTTGCTCAATGAAATGGACTCAACACCGCATATTAAACGCCTAAGAATGTACCTGACTAGTAAGTATCTTAAAACCTATGGATTGCTATGTCTCCGAAAGAGAATCAAGCATGTGTACAGGGGCATAAACGCAGCAGTGATAGGATTGGAGAGGTTCGGTGAGCAAATGAAGACCCTTTGAAGTCATATTGCATGGTACCCATTACACGGGTCTCAACTCTCAAGGTTTAAGGTATTCTTCCTTCAGCTAAAACATGCATGTGGAACCTAGAGTATGATCAACCATGTGATCGGGAGACGTGTTCAAATATGTCTCAGTTTTCGTACCCTGGTACTCGGGTGCAACATTCCAGATGCTTTACTAACACTCTCCCGACTTGGAGAGTCAGTCCCTTTAACCTCCTGTTTGGCCCAGTTTGCAATTTCTGCGGAAGATGAACAGGAATAGCGAGAACCAATGAGAGGCTAGCTGGAGGTGTCTGGACGGGCAAATTTAACTCTCATTTTCCACCAGGAAGAGGAAATAACCAAAGGCTCAGCGTGCCGTGCCGGAACCAGATTAGGGCCTGAAGGCTTCCTGCGGTGTTGCGGCCAGCTCAAAAGAAAGCGAGTTGAAGAAAGGAGCTCAGGGGCACTGTAATTCACAAACCTGCAGAGTTATAAATGACAGCTATCGTCCAAAAATAGACTGAAGTAAGGCTGCCAAGAGGACTTGAAAGCGGGGCAGAATTGCAGGAAACCGATTTCAGGAGGTAGACTGGAATTGCATTGAAAGCATAGGAAAAGAGGCAGAACGTCCACAATGATGCACTTGGCCAAAAAGGGCGTATGCGTTTTTTCCTGAATATATTCAGGAAAAAACGCATACGCCCTTTTTGGCCAACCAAGCAAGCTTGCAAAGGAAATCTGCACTACAATGAAGTCTCACTTCCCCCCGGTCAAAAGGGCCATCTGAAAAAAGTGTAAAATCCAGAAAGGCAGGACAGGCCATGGAGAACTGGGAGCCTTGTTATGCTGATGGGCGGGATGTAAATTGCCAACAACCACTCGGGAGAAGTGTATGGTGTTTCCTGAAACATCTAAAAAACAAAGCAACAGAACCTAGGGCACTTCCACTTATGGTCCTATAGCTTAGGGAAATTAAAATCAAAAAGACACAGCCACCCCAAATTTTGGAAAGGCTCTGTTTACAAGAACCTCGTTTACAGTACAAGTTCAACATCGCAGAAAGTGAAAAATGGATAAAGAAGTTGTGGTATTTACTTACAAAGCAATATCACTCAGCAATGAAATCTGTGTCATCAGGCCCTTAGCAGCACAATGAGTGGATTCAGGTATGATGATTCTAACTGAAATAAGTCACACAGAAGAAGAAACATCATAAGATATCAGTAATACACGGAATGTAAACTTGGCTACACAGGAACTGAATTACAGAACAGAACAGGGTCTCAAATTTAGAAAACCAACTTATGCTTGCTTAAGGGGAAAGGTGAGTTGCAGTGCTGCATAAAACCAGAGATTGAAATGAGCACAGATAAAGTTCCTTAAGTCAAATATGGAATAGATAAGAGCTACTCCTTGCTCAACGAAATGGACTCAACACCGCATATTAAACGCCTAAGAATGTACCTGACTAGTAAGTATCTTAAAACCTATGGATTGCTATGTCTCCGAAAGAGAATCAAGCATGTGTACAGGGGCATAAACGCAGCAGTGATAGGATTGGAGAGGTTCGGTGAGCAAATGAAGACCCTTTGAAGTCATATTGCATGGTACCCATTACACGGGTCTTAACTCTCCAGGTTTAAGGTATTCTTCCTTCAGCTAAAACATGCATGTGGAACCTAGAGTATGATCAACCATGTGATTGGGAGACGTGTTCAAATATGTCTCAGTTTTCCTACCCTGGTACTCGGGTGCAACATTCCAGACGCTTTACTAACACTCTCCCCACTTGGAGAGTCAGTCCCTTTAACCTCCTGTTTGGCCCAGTTTGCAATTTCTGCGGAAGATGAACAGGAATAGCGAGAACCAATGAGAGACTAGCTGGAGGTGTCTGGACGGGCAAATTTAACTCTCATTTCCCACCAGGAAGAGGAAATAACCAAAGGCTCAGTGTGCCGTGCCGGAACCAGATTAGGGCCTGAAGCCATCCTGCCGTGTTGCGGCCAGCTCAAAACAAAGCGAGTTGAAGAAAGGAGCTCAGGGGCACTGTAATTCACAAACCTGCAGAGTTATAAATGACAGCTATCGTCCAAAAATAGACTGAAGTAAGGCTGCCAAGAGGACTTGAAAGCGGGGCAGAATTGCAGGAAACCAATTTCAGGAGGTAGACTGGAATTGCATTGAAAGCATAGGAAAAGAGGCAGAACGTCCACAATGATGCACTTGGCCAAAAAGGGCGTATGCGTTTTTTCCTGAATATATTCAGGAAAAAACGCATACGCCCTTTTTGGCCAACCAAGCAAGCTTGCAAAGGAAATCTGCATTACAATGAAGTCTCACTTCACACCGGTCAAAAGGGCCATCTGAAAAAAGTGTAAAATCCAGAAAGGCAGGACAGGCCATAGAGAACTGGGAGCCTTGTTATGCTGATGGGCGGGTTGTAAATTGCCAACAGACACTCGGGAGAAGTGTATGGTGTTTCCTGAAACATCTAAAAAACAAAGCAACAGAGCCTAGGGCACTGCCACTTATGGTCCTATAGCTTAGGGAAATTAAAATCAAAAAGACACAGCCACCCCAAAGTTTAGGACGCCTCTGTTTACAAGAACCTCGTTTACCGTACAAGTTCAACATCGCAGAAAGTGAAAAATGGATAAAGAAGTTGTGGTATTTACTTACAAAGCAATATCACTCAGCAATGAAATCTATGTCATCAGGCCCTTAGCATCACAATGAGTGGATTCAGGTATGATGATTCTAACTGAAATAAGTCACACAGAAAAAGAAACATCATAAGATATCAGTAATACACGGAATGTAAACTTGGCTACACAGGAACTGAATTACAGAACAGAACAGGGTCTCAAATTTAGAAAACCAACTTATGCTTGCTTAAGGGTAAAGGTGAGTTGGGGTGCTGCATAAAACCAGAGATTGAAATGAGCACAGATAAAGTTCCTTAAGTCAAATATGGAATAGACAAGAGCTACTCCTTGCTCAGCGAAATGGACTCAACACCGCATATTAAACGCCTAAGAATGTACCTGACTAGTAAGTATCTTAAAACCTATGGATTGCTATGTCTCCGAAAGAGAATCAAGCATGTGTACAGGGGCATAAACGCAGCAGTGATAGGATTGGAGAGGTTCGGTGAGCAAATGAAGACCCTTTGAAGTCATATTGCATGGTACCCATTCCACGGGTTTCAACTACCCAGGTTTTAGGTATTCTTCCTTCAGCTAAAACATGCATGTGGAACCCAGAGTATGATCAACCATGTGATCGGGAGACGTGTTCAAATATGTCTCAGTTTTCCTCCCCTGGTACTCGGGTGCAACATTCCAGACGCTTTACTAACACTCTCCCCACTTGGAGAGTCAGCGCCTTTAACCTCCTGTTTGGCACAGTTTGCAATTTCTGCGGAAGATGAACAGGAATAGCGAGAACCAATGAGAGGCTAGCTGGAGGTGTCTGGACGGGCAAATTTAACTCTCATTTCCCAACAGGAAGAGGAAATAACCAAAGGCTCAGCGTGCCGTGCCGGAACCAGATTAGGGCCTGAAGCCATCCTGCGGTGTTGCGGCCAGCTCAAAAGAAAGCGAGTTGAAGAAAGGAGCTCAGGGGCACTGTAATTCACAAACCTGCAGAGTTATAAATGACAGCTATCGTCCAAAAATAGACTGAAGTAAGGCTGCCAAGAGGACTTGAAAGCGGGGCAGAATTGCAGGAAACCGATTTCAGGAGGTAGACTGGAATTGCATTGAAAGCATAGGAAAAGAGGCAGAATGTCCACAATGATGCACTTGGCCAAAAAGGGCATATGCGTTTTTTCCTGAATATATTCAGGAAATAACGCATATGCACTTTTTGGCCAACCAAGCAAGCTTGCAAAGGAAATCTGCACTACAATGAAGTCTCACTTCCCCCCGGTCAAAAGGGCCATTTGAAAAAAGTGTAAAATCCAGAAAGGCAGGACAGGCCATGGAGAACTGGGAGCCTTGTTATGCTGATGGGCGGGATGTAAATTGCCAACAACCACTCGGGAGAAGTGTATGGTGTTTCCTGAAACATCTAAAAAACAAAGCAACAGAACCTAGGGCACTTCCACTTATGGTCCTATAGCTTAGGGAAATTAAAATCAAAAAGACACAGCCACCCCAAAGTTTGGAACGGCTCTGTTTACAAGAACTTCGTTTACAGTACAAGTTCAACATCGCAGAAAGTGAAAAATGGATAAAGAAGTTGTGGTATTCACTTACAAAGCAATATCACTCAGCAATGAAATCTATGTCATCTGGCCCTTAGCAGCACAATGAGTGGATTCAGGTATGATGATTCTAACTGAAATAAGTCACACAGAAAAAGAAACATCATAAGATATCAGTAATACACGGAATGGAAATTGGCTACACAGGAACTGAATTACAGAACAGAACAGGGTCTCAAATTTAGAAAACCAACTTATGCTTGCTTAAGGGTAAAGGTGAGTTGGGGTGCTGCATAAAACCAGAGATTGAAATGAGCACAGATAAAGTTCCTTAAGCCAAATATGGAATAGACAAGAGCTACTCCTTGCTCAACGAAATAGACTCAACACCGCATATTAAACGCCTAAGAATGTACCTGACTAGTAAGTATCTTAAAACCTATGGATTGCTATGTCTCCAAAAGAGAATCAAGCATGTGTACAGGGGCATAAACGCAGCAGTGATAGGATTGGAGAGGTTCGGTGAGCAAATGAAGACCCTTTGAAGTCATATTGCATGGTACCCATTCCACGGGTTTCAACTACCCAGGTTTTAGGTATTCTTCCTTCAGCTAAAACGTGCATGTGGAACCCAGAGTATGATCAACCATGTGATCGGGAGACGTGTTCCAATATGTCTCAGTTTTCCTCCCCTGGTACTCGGGTGCAACATTCCAGACGCTTTACTAACACTCTCCCCACTTGGAGAGTCAGCGCCTTTAACCTCCTGTTTGGCCCAGTTTGCAATTTCTGCGGAAGATGAACAGGAATAGCGAGAACCAATGAGAGGCTAGCTGGAGGTGTCTGGACGGGCAAATTTAACTCTCATTTCCCACCGGGAGGAGGAAATAACCAAAGGCTCAGCGTGCCGTGCCAGAACCACATTAGGGCCTGAAGCCATCCTGCGGTGTTGCGGCCAGGTCACAAGAAAGCGAGTTGAAGAAAGGAGCTCAGGGGCACTGTAATTCGCAAACCTGCAGAGTTATAAATGACAGCTATCATCCAAAAATAGACTGAAGTAAGGCTGCCAAGAGGACTTGAAAGCGGGGCAGAATTGCAGGAAACCGATTTCAGGAGGTAGACTGGAATTGCATTGAAAGCATAGGAAAAGAGGCAGAACGTCCACAATGATGCACTTGGCCAAAAAGGGCGTATGCGTTTTTTCCTGAATATATTCAGGAAAAAACGCATACGCCCTTTTTGGCCAACCAAGCAAGCTTGCAAAGGAAATCTGCACTACAATGAAGTCTCACTTCCCCCCAGTCAAAAGGGCCATCTGAAAAAAGTGTAAAATCCAGAAAGGCAAGACAGGCCATGGATAACTGGGAGCCTTGTTAAGCTGATGGGCGGGATGTAAATTAACAACAACCACTCGGGAGAAGTGTATGCTGTTTACTGAAACATCTAAAAAACAAAGCAACAGAGCCTAGGGCACTTCCACTTATGGTCCTATAGCTTAGGGAAATTAAAATCAAAAAGACACAGCCACCCCAAAGTTTGGGACGCCTCTGTTTACAAGAACCTCGTTTACCGTACAAGTTCAATATCACAGAAATTGAAAAATGGATAAAGAACTTGTGGTACTTACGTACAATGCAGTATCACTCAGCAATGAAATCTATGTCATCAGGCCCGTAGCACCATAATGAGTGGATACAGGTACGATGATTCTAACTGAAATAAGTCACACAGAAAAAGAAACATCATAAGATATCACTAATACACGGAATGTAAACTTGGCTACACAGGAACTGAATTCCAAAACAGAACAGGGTCTCAAATTTAGAAAACCAACTTATGCTTGCTTAAGGGGAAAGGTGAGTTGGGGTGCTGCATAAAACCAGAGATTGAAATGAGCACAGATAAAGTTCCTTAAGCCAAATATGGAATAGACAAGAGCTACTCCTTGCTCAACGAAATGGACTCAACACCCCATATTAAACGCCTAAGAATGTACCTGACTAGTAAGTATCTTAAAACCTATGAATTGCTATGTCTCCAAAAGAGAATCAAGCGTGTGTACAGGGGCATAAACGCAGCAGTGATAGGATTGGAGAGGTTCGGTGAGCAAATGAAGACCCTTTGAAGACATATTGCATGGTACCCATTCCACGGGTCTCAACTCTACAGGTTTAAGGTATTCTTCCTTCAGCTAAAACATGCATGTGGAACCCAGAGTATGATCAACCGTGTGAACGGGAGACGTGTTCAAATATGTCTCAGTTTTCCTACCCTGGTACTCGGGTGCAACATTCCAGACGCTTTACTAACACTCTCCCCACTTGGAGAGTCAGCGCCTTTAACCTCCTGTTTGGCCCAGTTTGCAATTTCTGCGGAAGATGAACAGGAATAGCGAGAACCAATGAGAGACTAGCTGGAGGTGTCTGGACGGGCAAATTTAACTCTCATTTCCCACCAGGAAGAGGAATTAACCAAAGGCTCAGCGTGCCGTGCCGGAACAAGGTTAGGGCCTGAAGCCATCCTGCGGTGTTGCGGCCAGGTCACAAGAAAACGAGTTGAAGAAAGGAGCTCAGGGGCACTGTAATTCACAAACCTGCAGAGTTATAAATGACAGCTATCGTCCAAAAATAGACTGAAGTAAGGCTGCCAAGAGGACTTGAAAGCGGGGCAGAATTGCAGGAAACCAATTTCAGGAGGTAGACTGGAATTGCATTGAAACCATAGGAAAAGAGGCAGAACGTCCACAATGATGCACTTGGCCAAAAAGGGCGTATGCGTTTTTTCCTGAATATATTCAGGAAAAAACGCATACGCCCTTTTTGGCCAACCAAGCAAGCTTGCAAAGGAAATCTGCACTACAATGAAGTCTCACTTCCCCCCAGTCAAAAGGGCCATCTGAAAAAAGTGTAAAATCCAGAAAGGCAACAGGCCATTGAGAACTGGGAGCCTTGTTATGCTGATGGGCGGGATGTAAATTGCCAACAGACACTGGGGAGAAGTGTATGGTGTTTCCTGAAACATCTAAAAAACAAAGCAACAGAGCCTAGGGCACTTCCACTTATGGTCCTATAGCTTAGGGAAATTAAAATCAAAAAGACACAGCCACCCCAAAGTTTGGAACGGCTCTGTTTACAAGAACCTCGTTTACAGTACAAGTTCAACATCGCAGAAAGTGAAAAATGGATAAAGAAGTTGTGGTATTCACTTACAAAGCAATATCACTCAGCAATGAAATCTATGTCATCAGGCCCTTAGCAGCACAATGAGTGGATTCAGGTATGATGATTCTAACTGAAATAAGTCACACAGAAAAAGAAACATCATAAGATATCAGTATACACGGAATGTAAACTTGGCTACACAGGAACTGAATTACAGAACAGAACAGGGTCTCAAATTTAGAAAACCAACTTATGCTTGCTTAAGGGTAAAGGTGAGTTGGGGTGCTGCATAAAACCAGAGATTGAAATGAGCACAGATAAAGTTCCTTAAGCCAAATATGGAATAGACAAGAGCTACTCCTTGCTCAACGAAATGGACTCAACACCGCATATTAAACGCCTAAGAATGTACCTGACTAGTAAGTATCTTAAAACCTATGGATTGGTATGTCTCCGAAAGAGAATCAAGCATGTGTACAGGGGCATAAACGCAGCACTGATAGGATTGGAGAGGTTCGGTGAGCAAATGAAGACCCTTTGAAGTCATATTGCATGGTACCCATTACACGGGTCTTAACTCTCCAGGTTTAAGGTATTCTTCCTTCAGCTAAAACATGCATGTGGAACCCAAGTATTGTCAACCATGTGAACGGGAGACGTGTTCAAATATGTCTCAGTTTTCCTCCCCTGGTACTCGGGTGCAACATTCCAGACGCTTTACTAACACTCTCCCCACTTGGAGAGTCAGCGCCTTTAACCTCCTGTTTGGCCCAGTTTGCAATTTCTGCGGAAGATGAACAGGAATAGCGAGAACCAATGAGAGGCTAACTGGAGGTGTCTGGACGGGCAAATTTAACTCTCATTTCCCACCATGAAGAGGAAATAACCAAAGGCTCAGCGTGCCGTGCCGAAACCAGATTAGGGCCTGAAGCCAGCCTGCGGTGTTGCGGCCAGGTCACAAGAAAGCAAGTTGAAGAAAGGAGCTCAGGGGCACTGTAATTCACAAACCTGCAGAGTTATAAATGACAGCTATCGTCCAAAAATAGACTGAAGTAAGGCTGCCAAGAGGACTTGAAAGCGGGGCAGAATTGCAGGAAACCGATTTCAGGAGGTAGACTGGAATTGCATTGAAAGCATAGGAAAAGAGGCAGAACGTCCACAATGATGCACTTGGCCAAAAAGGGCGTATGCGTTTTTTCCTGAATATATTCAGGAAAAAACGCATACGCCCTTTTTGGCCAACCAAGCAAGCTTGCAAAGGAAATCTGCACTACAATGAAGTCTCACTTCCCCCCGGTCAAAAGGGCCATCTGAAAAACGTGTAAAATCCAGAAAGGCAGGACAGGCCATGGAGAACTGGGAGCCTTGTTATGCTGATGGGCGGGATGTAAATTGCCAACAACCACTCGGGAGAAGTGTATGGTGTTTCCTGAAACATCAAAAAAACAAAGCAACAGAACCTAGGGCACTTCCACTTATGGTCCTATAGCTTAGGGAAATTAAAATCAAAAAGACACAGCCACCCAAAAGTTTGGAACGGCTCTGTTTACAAGAACCTCGTTTACAGTACAAGTTCAACATCGCAGAAAGTGAAAAATGGATAAAGAAGTTGTGGTATTTACTTACAAAGCAATATCACTCAGCAATGAAATCTGTGTCATCAGGCCCTTAGCAGCACAATGAGTGGATTCAGGTATGATGATTCTAACTGAAATAAGTCACACAGAAAAAGAAACATCATAAGATATCAGTAATACACGGAATGTAAACTTGGCTACACAGGAACTGAATTACAGAACAGAACAGGGTCTCAAATTTAGAAAACCAACGTATTCTTGCTTAAGGGTAAAGGTGAGTTGGGGTGCTGCATAAAACCAGAGATTGAAATTAGCACAGATAAAGTTCCTTAAGCCAAATATGGAATAGACAAGAGCTACTCCTTGCTCAACGAAATGGACTCAACACCCCATATTAAACGCCTAAGAATGTACCTGACTAGTAAGTATCTTAAAACCTATGGATTGCTATGTCTCCGAAAGAGAATCAAGCATGTGTACAGGGGCATAAACGCAGCAGTGATAGGATTGGAGAGGTTCGGTGAGCAAATGAAGACCCTTTGAAGTCATATTGCATGGTACCCATTACACGGGTCTTAACTCTCCAGGTTTAAGGTATTCTTCCTTCAGCTAAAACATGCATGTGGAACCCAAGTATGATCAACCATGTGAATGGGAGACGTGTTCAAATATGTCTCAGTTTTCCTCCCCTGGTACTCGGGTGCAACATTCCAGATGCTTTACTAACACTCTCCCCACTTGGAGAGTCAGTCCCTTTAACCTCCTGTTTGGCCCAGTTTGCAATTTCTGCGGAAGATGAACAGGAATAGCGAGAACCAAAGAGAGACTAGCTGGAGGTGTCTGGACGGGCAAATTTAACTCTCATTTCCCACCAGGAAGAGGAAATAACCAAAGGATCAGCGTGCCGTGCCGGAATCAGATTAGGGCCTGAAGCCATCCTGCGGTGTTGCGGCCAGGTCACAAGAAAGCGAGTTGAAGAAAGGAGCTCAGGGGCACTGTAATTCACAAACCTGCAGAGTTATAAATGACAGCTATCGTCCAAAAATAGACTGAAGTAAGGTTGCCAAGAGGACTTGAAAGCGGGGCAGAATTGCACGAAAACAATTTCAGGAGGTAGACTGGAATTGCATTGAAAGCATAGGAAAAGAGGCAGAACGTCCACAATGATGCACTTGGCCAAAAACGGCGTATGCGTTTTTTCCTGAATATATTCAGGAAAAAACGCATACGCCCTTTTTGGCCAACCAAGCAAGCTTGCAAAGGAAATCTGCACTACAATGAAGTCTCACTTCCCCCCGGTCAAAAGGGCCATCTGAAAAAAGTGTAAAATCCAGAAAGGCAACAGGCCATTGAGAACTGGGAGCCTTGTTATGCTGAAGGGCGGGATGTAAATTGCCAACAGACACTTGGGAGAAGTGTATGGTGTTTCCTGAAACATCTAAAAAACAAAGCAACAGAGCCTAGGGCACTTCCACTTATGGTCCTATAGCTTAGGGAAATTAAAATCAAAAAGACACAGCCACCCCAAAGTTTGGAACGGCTCTGTTTACAAGAACCTCGTTTACAGTACAAGTTCAACATCGCAGAAAGTGAAAAATGGATAAAGAAGTTGTGGTATTCACTTACAAAGCAATATCACTCAGCAATGAAATCTATGTCATCAGGCCCTTAGCAGCACAATGAGTGGATTCAGGTATGATGATTCTAACTGAAATAAGTCACACAGAAAAAGAAACATCATCAGATATCAGTAATACACGGAATGGAAACTTGGCTACACAGGAACTGAATTACAGAACAGAACAGGGTCTCAAATTTAGAAAGACAACTTATGCTTGCTTAAGGGTAAAGGTGAGTTGGGGTGCTGCATAAAACCAGAGATTGAAATGAGCACAGATAAAGTTCCTTAAGCCAAATATGGAATAGACAAGAGCTACTCCTTGCTCAACGAAATGGACTCAACACCGCATATTAAACGCCTAAGAATGTACCTGACTTGTAAGTATCTTAAAACCTATGGATTGCTATGTCTCCAAAAGAGAATCAAGCATGTGTACAGGGGCATAAACGCAGCAGTGATGGGATTGGAGAGGTTCGGTGAGCAAATGAAGACCCTTTGAAGTCATATTGCATGGTACCCATTCCACGGGTTTCAACTACCCAGGTTTAAGGTATTCTTCCTTCAGCTAAAACATGCATGTGGAACCTAGAGTATGATCAACCATGTGATCGGGAGACGTGTTCAAATATGTCTCAGTTTTCCTCCCCTGGTACTCGGGTGCAACATTCCAGACGCTTTACTAACACTCTCCTCACTTGGAGAGTCAGTCCCTTTAACCTCCTGTTTGGCCCAGTTTGCAATTTCTGCGGAAGATGAACAGGAATAGTGAGAACCAATGAGAGGCTAGCTGGAGGTGTCTGGACGGGCAAATTTAACTCTCATTTCCCACCAGGAAGAGGAATTAACCAAAGGCTCAGCATGCCGGGCCGGAACCAGATTAGGGCCTGAAGCCATCCTGCGGTGTTGCGGCCAGGTCACAAGAAAGCGAGTTGAAGAAAGGAGCTCAGGGGCACTGTAATTCACAAACCTGCAGAGTTATAAATGACAGCTATCGTCCAAAAATAGACTGAAGTAAGGCTGCCAAGAGGACTTGAAAGCGGGGCAGAATTGCAGGAAACCGATTTCAGGAGGTAGACTGGAATTGCATTGAAAGCATAGGAAAAGAGGCAGAACGTCCACAATGATGCACTTGGCCAAAAAGGGCGTATGCGTTTTTTCCTGAATATATTCAGGAAAAAACGCATACGCCCTTTTTGGCCAACCAAGCAAGCTTGCAAAGGAAATCTGCACTACAATGAAGTCTCACTTCCCCCCGGTCAAAAGGGCCATCTGAAAAACGTGTAAAATCCAGAAAGGCAGGACAGGCCATGGAGAACTGGGAGCCTTGTTATGCTGATGGGCGGGATGTAAATTGCCTACAACCACTCGGGAGAAGTGTATGGTGTTTCCTGAAACATCTAAAAAACAAAGCAACAGAACCTAGGGCACTTCCACTTATGGTCCTATAGCTTAGGGAAATTAAAATCAAAAAGACACAGCCACCCCAAAGTTTGGAACGGCTCTGTTTACAAGAACCTCGTTTACAGTACAAGTTCAACATCGCAGAAAGTGAAAAATGGATAAAGAAGTTGTGGTATTTACTTACAAAGCAATATCACTCAACAATGAAATCTGTGTCATCAGGCCCTTAGCAGCACAATGAGTGGATTCAGGTATGATGATTCTAACTGAAATAAGTCACACAGAAAAAGAAACATCATAAGATATCAGTAATACACGGAATGTAAACTTGGCTACACAGGAACTGAATTACAGAACAGAACAGGGTCTCAAATTTAGAAAACCAACGTATTCTTGCTTAAGGGTAAAGGTGAGTTGGGGTGCTGCATAAAACCAGAGATTGAAATGAGCGCAGATAAAGTTCCTTAAGCCAAATATGGAATAGACAAGAGCTACTCCTTGCTCAACGAAATGGACTCAACACCCCATATTAAACGCCTAAGAATGTACCTGACTAGTAAGTAACTTAAAACCTATGGATTGCTATGTCTCCGAAAGAGAATCAAGCATGTGTACAGGGGCATAAACGCAGCAGTGATAGGATTGGAGAGGTTCGGTGAGCAAATGAAGACCCTTTGAAGTCATATTGCATGGTACCCATTCCACGGGTTTCAACTACCCAGGTTTAAGGTATTCTTCCTTCAGCTAAAACATGCATGTGGAACCTAGAGTATGATCAACCATGTGATCGGGAGACGTGTTCAAATATGTCTCAGTTTTCCTCCCCTGGTACTCGGGTGCAACATTCCAGACGCTTTACTAACACTCTCCCCACTTGGAGAGTCAGTCCCTTTAACCTCCTGTTTGGCCCAGTTTGCAATTTCTGCGGAAGATGAACAGGAATAGCGAGAACCAATGAGAGGCTAGCTGGAGGTGTCTGGACGGGCAAATTTAACTCTCATTTCCCACCAGGAAGAGGAATTAACCAAAGGCTCAGCATGCCGGCCCAGAACCAGATTAGGGCCTGAAGCCATCCTGCGGTGTTGCGGCCAGGTCACAAGAAAGCGAGTTGAAGAAAGGAGCTCAGGGGCACTGTAATTCACAAACCTGCAGAGTTATAAATGACAGCTATCGTCCAAAAATAGACTGAAGTAAGGCTGCCAAGAGGACTTGAAAGCGGGGCAGAATTGCAGGAAACCGATTTCAGGAGGTAGACTGGAATTGCATTGAAAGCATAGGAAAAGAGGCAGAACGTCCACAATGATGCACTTGGCCAAAAAGGGCATATGCGTTTTTTCCTGAATATATTCAGGAAAAAACGCATACGCCCTTTTTGGCCAACCAAGCAAGCTTGCAAAGGAAATCTGCACTACAATGAAGTCTCACTTCCCCCCGGTCAAAAGGGCCATCTGAAAAAAGTGTAAAATCCAGAAAGGCAACAGGCCATTGAGAACTGGGAGCCTTGTTATGCTGAAGGGCCGGATGTAAATTGCCACCAGACACTTGGGAGAAGTGTATGGTGTTTCCTGAAACATCTAAAAAACAAAGCAACAGAGCCTAGGGCACTTCCACTTATGGTCCTATAGCTTAGGGAAATTAAAATCAAAAAGACACAGCCACCCCAAAGTTTGGAACGGCTCTGTTTACAAGAACCTCGTTTACAGTACAAGTTCAACATCGCAGAAAGTGAAAAATGGATAAAGAAGTTGTGGTATTCACTTACAAAGCAATATCACTCAGCAATGAAATCTATGTCATCAGGCCCTTAGCAGCACAATGAGTGGATTCAGGTATGATGATTCTAACTGAAATAAGTCACACAGAAAAAGAAACATCATCAGATATCAGTAATACACGGAATGGAAACTTGGCGACACAGGAACTGAATTACAGAACAGAACAGGGTCTCAAATTTAGAAAGACAACTTATGCTTGCTTAAGGGTAATGGTGAGTTGGGGTGCTGCATAAAACCAGAGATTGAAATGAGCACAGATAAAGTTCCTTAAGCCAAATATGGAATAGACAAGAGCTACTCCTTGCTCAACGAAATGGACTCAACACCGCATATTAAACGCCTAAGAATGTACCTGACTAGTAAGTATCTTAAAACCTATGGATTGCTATGTCTCTGAAAGAGAATCAAGCATGTGTACAGGGGCGTAAATGCAGCAGTGATAGGATTGGAGAGGTTCGGTGAGCAAATGAAGACCCTTTGAAGTCATATTGCATGGTACCCATTACACGGGTCTCAACTCTCCAGGTTTAAGGTATTCTTCCTTCAGCTAAAACATGCATGTGGAACCTAGAGTATGATCAACCATGTGATCGGGAGACCTATTCAAATATGTCTCAGTTTTCCTCCCCTGGTACTCGGGTGCAACATTCCAGACGCTTTACTAACACTCTCCCCACTTGGAGAGTCAGCCCCTTTAACCTCCTGTTTGGCCCAGTTTGCAATTTCTGCGGAAGATGAACAGGAATAGCGAGAACCAATGAGAGGCTAGCTGGAGGTGTCTGGACGGGCAAATTTAACTCTCATTTCCCACCAGGAAGAGGAATTAACCAAAGGCTCAGCATGCCGGGCCGGAACCAGATTAGGGCCTGAAGCCATCCTGCGGTGTTGCGGCCAGCTCAAAAGAAAGCGAGTTGAAGAAAGGAGCTCAGGGGCACTGTAATTCACAAACCTGCAGAGTTATAAATGACAGCTATCGTCCAAAAATAGACTGAAGTAAGGCTGCCAAGAGGACTTGAAAGCGGGGCAGAATTGCAGGAAACCGATTTCAGGAGGTAGACTGGAATTGCATTGAAAGCATAGGAAAAGAGGCAGAACGTCCACAATGATGCACTTGGCCAAAAACGGCGTATGCGCTTTTTCCTGAATATATTCAGGAAAAAACGCATACGCCCTTTTTGGCCAACCAAGCAAGCTTGCAAAGGAAATCTGCACTACAATGAAGTCTCACTTCCCCCCGGTCAAAAGGGCCATCTGAAAAAAGTGTAAAATCCAGAAAGGCAGGACAGGCCATGGAGAACTGGGAGCCTTGTTATGCTGATGGGCGGGATGTAAATTGCCAACAACCACTCGGGAGAAGTGTATGGTGTTTCCTGAAACATCTAAAAAACAAAGCAACAGAACCTAGGGCACTTCCACTTATGGTCCTATAGCTTAGGGAAATTAAAATCAAAAAGACACAGCCACCCCAAAGTTTGGAACGGCTCTGTTTACAAGAACCTCGTTTACAGTACAAGTTCAACATCGCAGAAAGTGAAAAATGGATAAAGAAGTTGTGGTATTTACTTACAAAGCAATATCACTCAGCAATGAAATCTGTGTCATCAGGCCCTTAGCAGCACAATGAGTGGATTCAGGTATGATGATTCTAACTGAAGTAAGTCACACAGAAAAAGAAACATCATAAGATATCAGTTATACACGGAATGTAAACTTGGCTACACAGGAACTGAATTACAGAACAGAACAGGGTCTCAAATTTAGAAAACCAACTTATGCTTGCTTAAGGGTAAAGGTGAGTTGGGGTGCTGCATAAAACCAGAGATTGAAATGAGCACAGATAAAGTTCCTTAAGTCAAATATGGAATAGACAAGAGCTACTCCTTGCTCAACGAAATGGACTCAACACCGCATATTAAACGCCTAAGAATGTACCTGACTAGTAAGTATCTTAAAACCTATGGATTGCTATGTCTCCGAAAGAGAATCAAGCATGTGTACAGGGGCATAAACGCAGCAGTGATAGGATTGGAGAGGTTCGGTGAGCAAATGAAGACCCTTTGAAGTCATATTGCATGGTACCCATTACACGGGTCTTAACTCTCCAGGTTTAAGGTATTCTTCCTTCAGCTAAAACATGCATGTGGAACCCAAGTATGATCAACCATGTGAATGGGAGACGTGTTCAAATATGTCTCAGTTTTCCTACCCTGGTACTCGGGTGCAACATTCCAGACGCTTTACTAACACCTCCCCACTTGGAGAGTCAGTCCCTTTAACCTCCTGTTTGGCCCAGTTTGCAATTTCTGCGGAAGATGAACAGGAATAGCGAGAACCAATGAGAGACTAGCTGGAGGTGTCTGGACGGGCAAATTTAACTCTCATTTCCCACCAGGAAGAGGAAATAACCAAAGGATCAGCGTGCCGTGCCGGAATCAGATTAGGGCCTGAAGCCATCCTGCGGTGTTGCGGCCAGGTCACAAGAAAGCGAGTTGAAGAAAGGAGCTCTGGGGCACTGTAATTCACAAACCTGCAGAGTTATAAATGACAGCTATCGTCCAAAAATAGACTGAAGTAAGGCTGCCAAGAGGACTTGAAAGCGGGGCAGAATTGCAGGAAACCGATTTCAGGAGGTAGACTGGAATTGCATTGAAAGCATAGGAAAAGAGGCAGAACGTCCACAATGATGCACTTGGCCAAAAAGGGCGTATGCGTTTTTTCCTGAATATATTCAGGAAAAAACGCATACGCCCTTTTTGGCCAACCAAGCAAGCTTGCAAAGGAAATCTGCACTACAATGAAGTCTCACTTCCCCCCGGTCAAAAGGGCCATCTGAAAAAAGTGTAAAATCCAGAAAGGCAACAGGCCATTGAGAACTGGGAGCCTTGTTATGCTGAAGGGCCGGATGTAAATTGCCAACAGACACTTGGGAGAAGTGTATGGTGTTTCCTGAAACATCTAAAAAACAAAGCAACAGAGCCTAGGGCACTTCCACTTATGGTCCTATATCTTAGGGAAATTAAAATCAAAAAGACACAGCTCCCCAAAGTTTGGAACGGCTCTGTTTACAAGAACCTCGTTTACAGTACAAGTTCAACATCGCAGAAAGTGAAAAATGGATAAAGAAGTTGTGGTATTCACTTACAAAGCAATATCACTCAGCAATGAAATCTATGTCATCAGGCCCTTAGCAGCACAATGAGTGGATTCAGGTATGATGATTCTAACTGAAATAAGTCACACAGAAAAAGAAACATCATCAGATATCAGTAATACACGGAATGGAAACTTGGCGACACAGGAACTGAATTACAGAACAGAACAGGGTCTCAAATTTAGAAAGACAACTTATGCTTGCTTAAGGGTAAAGGTGAGTTGGGGTGCTGCATAAAACCAGAGATTGAAATGAGCACAGATAAAGTTCCTTAAGCCAAATATGGAATAGACAAGAGCTACTCCTTGCTCAAGGAAATGGACTCAACACCGCATATTAAACGCCTAAGAATGTACCTGACTTGTAAGTATCTTAAAACCTATGGATTGCTATGTCTCCAAAAGAGAATCAAGCATGTGTACAGGGGCATAAACGCAGCAGTGATAGGACTGGAGAGGTTCGGTGAGCAAATGAAGACCCTTTGAAGTCATATTGCATGGTACCCATTCCACGGGTTTCAACTACCCAGGTTTTAGGTATTCTTCCTTCAGCTAAAACATGCATGTGGAACCTAGAGTATGATCAACCATGTGATCGGGAGACGTGTTCAAATATGTCTCAGTTTTTCTCCCCTGGTATTCGTGTGCAACATTCCAGACGCTTTACTAACACTCTCCCCACTTGGAGAGTCAGTCCCTTTAACCTCCTGTTTGGCCCAGTTTGCAATTTCTGCGGAAGATGAACAGGAATAGCGAGAACCAATGAGAGGCTAGCTGGAGGTGTCTGGACGGGCAAATTTAACTCTCATTTCCCACCAGGAAGAGGAAATAACCAAAGGCTCAGCGTGCCGTGCCGGGACCAGATTAGGGCCTGAAGCCATCCTGCGGTGTTGCGGCCAGGTCACAAGAAAGCAAGTTGAAGAAAGGAGCTCAGGGGCACTGTAATTCACAAACCTGCAGAGTTATAAATGACAGCTATCGTCCAAAAATAGACTGAAGTAAGGCTGCCAAGAGGACTTGAAAGCGGGGCAGAATTGCAGGAAACCGATTTCAGGAGGTAGACTGGAATTGCATTGAAAGCATAGGAAAAGAGGCAGAACGTCCACAATGATGCACTTGGCCAAAAAGGGCGTATGCGTTTTTTCCTGAATATATTCAGGAAAAAACGCATACGCCCTTTTTGGCCAACCAAGCAAGCTTGCAAAGGAAATCTGCACTACAATGAAGTCTCACTTCCCCCCGGTCAAAAGGGCCATCTGAAAAAAGTGTAAAATCCAGAAAGGCAGGACAGGCCATGGAGAACTGGGAGCCTTGTTATGCTGATGGGCGGGATGTAAATTGCCAACAACCACTCGGGAGAAATGTATGGTGTTTCCTGAAACATCTAAAAAACAAAGCAACAGAACCTAGGGCACTTCCACTTATGGTCCTATAGCTTAGGGAAATTAAAATCAAAAAGACACAGCTCCCCAAAGTTTGGAACGGCTCTGTTTACAAGAACCTCGTTTACAGTACAAGTTCAACATCGCAGAAAGTGAAAAATGGATAAAGAAGTTGTGGTATTTACTTACAAAGCAATATCACTCAGCAATGAAATCTGTGTCATCAGGCCCTTAGCAGCACAATGAGTGGATTCAGGTATGATGATTCTAACTGAAGTAAGTCACACAGAAAAAGAAACATCATAAGATATCAGTAATACACGGAATGTAAACTTGGCTACACAGGAACTGAATTACAGAACAGAACAGGGTCTCAAATTTAGAAAACCAACTTATGCTTGCTTAAGGGTAAAGGTGAGTTGGGGTGCTGCATAAAACCAGAGATTGAAATGAGCACAGATAAAGTTCCTTAAGCCAAATATGGAATAGACAAGAGCTACTCCTTGCTCAACGAAATGGACTCAACACCGCATATTAAACGCCTAAGAATGTACCTGACTAGTAAGTATCTTAAAACCTATGGATTGCTATGTCTCCGAAAGAGAATCAAGCATGTGTACAGGGGCATAAACGCAGCAGTGATAGGATTGGAGAGGTTCGGTGAGCAAATGAAGACCCTTTGAAGTCATATTGCATGGTACCCATTCCACGGGTTTCAACTACCCAGGTTTAAGGTATTCTTCCTTCAGCTAAAACATGCATGTGGAACCTAGAGTATGATCAACCATGTGATCGGGAGACGTGTTCAAATATGTCTCAGTTTTCCTCCCCTGGTACTCGGGTGCAACATTCCAGACGCTTTACTAACACTCTCCCCACTTGGAGAGTCAGTCCCTTTAACCTCCTGTTTGGCCCAGTTTGCAATTTCTGCGGAAGATGAACAGGAATAGCGAGAACCAATGAGAGGCTAGCTGGAGGTGTCTGGACGGGCAAATTTAACTGTCATTTCCCACCAGGAAGAGGAATTAACCAAAGGCTCAGCGTGCCGGGCCGGAACCAGATTAGGGCCTGAAGCCATCCTGCGGTGTTGCGGCCAGGTCACAAGAAAGCGAGTTGAAGAAAGGAGCTCAGGGGCACTGTAATTCACAAACCTGCAGAGTTATAAATGACAGCTATCGTCCAAAAATAGACTGAAGTAAGGCTGCCAAGAGGACTTGAAAGCGGGGCAGAATTGCAGGAAACCGATTTCAGGAGGTAGACTGGAATTGCATTGAAAGCATAGGAAAAGAGGCAGAACGTCCACAATGATGCACTTGGCCAAAAAGGGCGTATGCGTTTTTTCCTGAATATATTCAGGAAAAAACGCATACGCCCTTTTTGGCCAACCAAGCAAGCTTGCAAAGGAAATCTGCACTACAATGAAGTCTCACTTCCCCCCGGTCAAAAGGGCCATCTGAAAAAAGTGTAAAATCCAGAAAGGCAGGACAGGCCATGGAGAACTGGGAGCCTTGTTATGCTGATGGGCGGGATGTAAATTGCCAACAACCACTCGGGAGAAGTGTATGGTGTTTCCTGAAACATCTAAAAAACAAAGCAACAGAACCTAGGGCACTTCCACTTATGGTCCTATAGCTTAGGGAAATTAAAATCAAAAAGACACAGCCACCCCAAAGTTTGGAACGGCTCTGTTTACAAGAGCCTCGTTTACAGTACAAGTTCAACATCGCAGAAAGTGAAAAATGGATAAAGAAGTTGTGGTATTTACTTACAAAGCAATATCACTCAGCAATGAAATCTGTGTCATCAGGCCCTTAGCAGCACAATGAGTGGATTCAGGTATGATGATTCTAACTGAAATAAGTCACACAGAAAAAGAAACATCATAAGATATCAGTAATACACGGAATGTAAACTTGGCTACACAGGAACTGAATTACAGAACAGAACAGGGTCTCAAATTTAGAAAACCAACTTATGCTTGCTTAAGGGTAAAGGTGAGTTGGGGTGCTGCATAAAACCAGAGATTGAAATGAGCACAGATAAAGTTCCTTAAGCCAAATATGGAATAGACAAGAGCTACTCCTTGCTCAACGAAATGGACTCAACACCCCATATTAAACGCCTAAGAATGTACCTGACTAGTAAGTATCTTAAAACCTATGGATTGCTATGTCTCCGAAAGAGAATCAAGCATGTGTACAGGGGCATAAACGCAGCAGTGATAGGACTGGAGAGGTTCGGTGAGCAAATGAAGACCCTTTGAAGTCATATTGCATGGTACCCATTCCACGGGTTTCAACTACCCAGGTTTTAGGTATTCTTCCTTCAGCTAAAACATGCATGTGGAACCCAGAGTATGATCAACCATGTGATCGGGAGACGTGTTCAAATATGTCTCAGTTTTCCTCCCCTGGTATTCGGGTGCAACATTCCAGACGCTTTACTAACACTCTCCCCACTTGGAGAGTCAGTCCCTTTAACCTCCTGTTTGGCCCAGTTTGCAATTTCTGCGGATGATGAACAGGAATAGCGAGAACCAATGAGAGGCTAGCTGGAGGTGTCTGGACGGGCAAATTTAACTCTCATTTCCCACCAGGAAGAGGAAATAACCAAAGGCTCAGCGTGCCGTGCCGGGACCAGATTAGGGCCTGAAGCCATCCTGCGGTGTTGCGGCCAGGTCACAAGAAAGCAAGTTGAAGAAAGGAGCTCAGGGGCACTGTAATTCACAAACCTGCAGAGTTATAAATGACAGCTATCGTCCAAAAATAGACTGAAGTAAGGCTGCCAAGAGGACTTGAAAGCGGGGCAGAATTGCAGGAAACCGATTTCAGGAGGTAGACTGGAATTGCATTGAAAGCATAGGAAAAGAGGCAGAACGTCCACAATGATGCACTTGGCCAAAAAGGGCGTATGCGTTTTTTCCTGAATATATTCAGGAAAAAACGCATACGCCCTTTTTGGCCAACCAAGCAAGCTTGCAAAGGAAATCTGCACTACAATGAAGTCTCACTTCCCCCCGGTCAAAAGGGCCATCTGAAAAAAGTGTAAAATCCAGAAAGGCAGGACAGGCCATGGAGAACTGGGAGCCTTGTTATGCTGATGGGCGGGATGTAAATTGCCAACAACCACTCGGGAGAAATGTATGGTGTTTCCTGAAACATCTAAAAAACAAAGCAACAGAACCTAGGGCACTTCCACTTATGGTCCTATAGCTTAGCGAAATTAAAATCAAAAAGACACAGCTCCCCAAAGTTTGGAACGGCTCTGTTTACAAGAACCTCGTTTACAGTACAAGTTCAACATCGCAGAAAGTGAAAAATGGATAAAGAAGTTGTGGTATTTACTTACAAAGCAATATCACTCAGCAATGAAATCTGTGTCATCAGGCCCTTAGCAGCACAATGAGTGGATTCAGGTATGATGATTTTAACTGAAATAAGTCACACAGAAAAAGAAACATCATAAGATATCAGTAATACACGGAATGTAAACTTGGCTACACAGGAACTGAATTACAGAACAGAACAGGGTCTCAAATTTAGAAAACCAACTTATGCTTGCTTAAGGGTAAAGGTGAGTTGGGGTGCTGCATAAAACCAGAGATTGAAATGAGCACAGATAAAGTTCCTTAAGCCAAATATGGAATAGACAAGAGCTACTCCTTGCTCAACGAAATGGACTCAACACCGCATATTAAACGCCTAAGAATGTACCTGACTAGTAAGTATCTTAAAACCTATGGATTGCTATGTCTCCGAAAGAGAATCAAGCATGTGTACAGGGGCATAAACGCAGCAGTGATAGGACTGGAGAGGTTCGGTGAGCAAATGAAGACCCTTTGAAGTCATATTGCATGGTACCCATTCCACGGGTTTCAACTACCCAGGTTTTAGGTATTCTTCCTTCAGCTAAAACATGCATGTGGAACCCAGAGTATGATCAACCATGTGATCGGGAGACGTGTTCAAATATGTCTCAGTTTTCCTCCCCTGGTATTCGGGTGCAACATTCCAGACGCTTTACTAACACTCTCCCCACTTGGAGAGTCAGTCCCTTTAACCTCCTGTTTGGCCCACTTTGCAATTTCTGCGGAAGATGAACAGGAATAGCGAGAACCAATGAGAGGCTAGCTGGAGGTGTCTGGACGGGCAAATTTAACTCTCATATCCCACCAGGAAGAGGAAATAACCAAAGGCTCAGCGTGCCGGGCCGGGACCTGATTAGGGCCTGAAGCCATCCTGCGGTGTTGCGGCCAGGTCACAAGAAAGCAAGTTGAAGAAAGGAGCTCAGGGGCACTGTAATTCACAAACCTGCAGAGTTATAAATGACAGCTATCGTCCAAAAATAGACTGAAGTAAGGCTGCCAAGAGGACTTGAAAGCGGGGCAGAATTGCAGGAAACCGATTTCAGGAGGTAGACTGGAATTGCATTGAAAGCATAGGAAAAGAGGCAGAACGTCCACAATGATGCACTTGGCCAAAAAGGGCGTATGCGTTTTTTCCTGAATATATTCAGGAAAAAACGCATACGCCCTTTTTGGCCAACCAAGCAAGCTTGCAAAGGAAATCTGCACTACAATGAAGTCTCACTTCCCCCCGGTCAAAAGGGCCATCTGAAAAAAGTGTAAAATCCAGAAAGGCAGGACAGGCCATGGAGAACTGGGAGCCTTGTTATGCTGATGGGCGGGATGTAAATTGCCAACAACCACTCGGGAGAAATGTATGGTGTTTCCTGAAACATCTAAAAAACAAAGCAACAGAACCTAGGGTACTTCCACTTATGGTCCTATAGCTTAGGGAAATTAAAATCAAAAAGACACAGCCACCCCAAAGTTTGGAACGGCTCTGTTTACAAGAACCTCGTTTACAGTACAAGTTCAACATCGCAGAAAGTGAAAAATGGATAAAGAAGTTGTGGTATTTACTTACAAAGCAATATCACTCAGCAATGAAATCTGTGTCATCAGGCCCTTAGCAGCACAATGAGTGGATTCAGGTATGATGATTCTAACTGAAGTAAGTCACACAGAAAAAGAAACATCATAAGATATCAGTAATACACGGAATGTAAACTTGGCTACACAGGAACTGAATTACAGAACAGAACAGGGTCTCAAATTTAGAAAACCAACTTATGCTTGCTTAAGGGTAAAGGTGAGTTGGGGTGCTGCATAAAACCAGAGATTGAAATGAGCACAGATAAAGTTCCTTAAGCCAAATATGGAATAGACAAGAGCTACTCCTTGCTCAACGAAATGGACTCAACACCGCATATTAAACGCCTAAGAATGTACCTGACTAGTAAGTATCTTAAAACCTATGGATTGCTATGTCTCCGAAAGAGAATCAAGCATGTGTACAGGGGCATAAACGCAGCAGTGATAGGATTGGAGAGGTTCGGTGAGCAAATGAAGACCCTTTGAAGTCATATTGCATGGTACCCATTCCACGGGTTTCAACTACCCAGGTTTAAGGTATTCTTCCTTCAGCTAAAACATGCATGTGGAACCTAGAGTATGATCAACCATGTGATCGGGAGACGTGTTCAAATATGTCTCAGTTTTCCTCCCCTGGTACTCGGGTGCAACATTCCAGATGCTTTACTAACACTCTCCCCACTTGGAGAGTCAGTCCCTTTAACCTCCTGTTTGGCCCAGTTTGCAATTTCTGCGGAAGATGAACAGGAATAGCGAGAACCAATGAGAGGCTAGCTGGAGGTGTCTGGACGGGCAAATTTAACTCTCATTTCCCACCAGGAAGAGGAATTAACCAAAGGCTCCGCATGCCGGGCCGGAACCAGATTAGGGCCTGAAGCCATCCTGCGGTGTTGCGGCCAGGTCACAAGAAAGCGAGTTGAAGAAAGGAGCTCAGGGGCACTGTAATTCACAAACCTGCAGAGTTATAAATGACAGCTATCGTCCAAAAATAGACTGAAGTAAGGCTGCCAAGAGGACTTGAAAGCGGGGCAGAATTGCAGGAAACCGATTTCAGGAGGTAGACTGGAATTGCATTGAAAGCATAGGAAAAGAGGCAGAACGTCCACAATGATGCACTTGGCCAAAAAGGGCGTATGCGTTTTTTCCTGAATATATTCAGGAAAAAATGCATACGCCCTTTTTGGCCAACCAAGCAAGCTTGCAAAGGAAATCTGCACTACAATGAAGTCTCACTTCCCCCCGGTCAAAAGGGCCATCTGAAAAAAGTGTAAAATCCAGAAAGGCAGGACAGGCCATGGAGAACTGGGAGCCTTGTTATGCTGATGGGCGGGATGTAAATTGCCAACAGACACTCGGGAGAAGTGTATGGTGTTTCCTGAAACATCTAAAAAACAAAGCAACAGAGCCTAGGGCACTTCCACTTATGGTCCTATAGCTTAGGGAAATTAAAATCAAAAAGACACAGCCACCCCAAAGTTTGGGACGCCTCTGTTTACAAGAACCTCGTTTACAGTACAAGTTCAACATCGCAGAAAGTGAAAAATGGATAAAGAAGTTGTGGTATTTACTTACAAAGCAATATCACTCAGCAATGAAATCTATGTCATCAGGCCCTTAGCATCACAATGAGTGGATTCAGGTATGATGATTCTAACTGAAATAAGTCACACAGAAAAAGAAACATCATAAGATATCAGTAATACACAGAATGTAAACTTGGCTACATAGGAACTGAATTACAGAACAGAACAGGGTCTCAAATTTAGAAAACCAACTTATGCTTGCTTAAGGGTAAACGTGAGTTGGGGTGCTGCATAAAACCAGAGATTGAAATGAGCACAGATAAAGTTCCTTAAGCCAAATATGGAATAGACAAGAGCTACTCCTTGCTCAACGAAATGGACTCAACACCGCATATTAAACGCCTAAGAATGTACCTGACTAGTAAGTATCTTAAAACCTATGGATTGCTATGTCTCCGAAAGAGAATCAAGCATGTGTGCAGGGGCATAAACGCAGCAGTGATAGGATTGGAGAGGTTCGGTGAGCAAATGAAGACCCTTTGAAATCATATTGCATGGTACCCATTACACGGGTCTCAACTCTCCAGGTTTAAGGTATTCTTCCTTCAGCTAAAACATGCATGTGGAACCCAAGTATGATCAACCATGTGAACGGGAGACGTGTTCAAGTATGTCTCAGTTTTCCTCCCCTGGTACTCGGGTGCAACATTCCAGACGCTTTACTAACACTCTCCCCACTTGGAGAGTCAGCGCCTTTAACCTCCTGTTTGGCCCAGTTTGCAATTTCTGCGGAAGATGAACAGGAATAGCGAGAACCAATGAGAGGCTAGCTGGAGGTGTCTGGACGGTCAAATTTAACTCTCATTTCCCACCAGGAAGAGGAAATAACCAAAGGCTCAGCGTGCCGTACCGGAACCAGATTAGGGCCTGAAGCCATCCTGCGGTGTTGCGGCCAGCTCAAAAGAAACCGAGTTGAAGAAAGGAGCTCAGGGGCACTGTAATTCACAAACCTGCAGAGTTATAAATGACAGCTATCGTCCAAAAATAGATTGAAGTAAGGTTGCCAAGAGGACTTGAAAGCGGGGCAGAATTGCAGGAAACCGATTTCAGGAGGTAGACTGGAATTGCATTGAAAGCATAGGAAAAGAGGCAGAACGTCCACAATGATGCACTTGGCCGAAAAGGGAGTATGAGTTTTTTCCTGAATATATTCAGGAAAAAACGCATACGCCCTTTTTGGCCAACCAAGCAAGCTTGCAAAGGAAATCTGCACTACAATGAAGTCTCACTTCCCCCCGGTCAAAAGGGCCATCTGAAAAAAGTGTAAAATCCAGAAAGGCAGGACAGGCCATGGAGAACTGGGAGCCTTGTTATGCTGATGGGTGGGATGTAAATTGCCAACAACCACTCGGGAGAAGTGTATGGTGTTTCCTGAAACATCTAAAAAACAAAGCAACAGAACCTAGGGCACTTCCACTTATGGTCCTATAGCTTAGGGAAATTAAAATCAAAAAGACACAGCCACCCCAAAGTTTGGAACGGCTCTGTTTACAAGAACCTCGTTTACAGTACAAGTTCAACATCGCAGAAAGAGAAAAATGGATAAAGAAGTTGTGGTATTTACTTACAAAGCAATATCACTCAGCAATGAAATCTGTGTCATCAGGCCCTTAGCAGCACAATGAGTGGATTCAGGTATGATGATTCTAACTGAAGTAAGTCACACAGAAAAAGAAACATCATAAGATATCACTAATACACGGAATGTAAACATGGCTACACAGGAACTGAATTACAGAAAAGAACAGGGTCTCAAATTTAGAAAACCAACTTATGCTTGCTTAAGGGTAAAGGTGAGTTGGGGTGCTGCATAAAACCAGAGATTGAAATGAGCACAGATAAAGTTCCTTAAGTCAAATATGGAATAGACAAGAGCTACTCCTTGCTCAACGAAATGGACTCAACACCGCATATTAAACACCTAAGAATGTACCTGACTAGTAAGTATCTTAAAACCTATGGATTGCTATGTCTCTGAAAGAGAATCAAACATGTGTACAGGGGCATAAACGCAGCAGTGATAGGATTGGAGAGGTTCGGTGAGCAAATGAAGACCCTTTGAAATCATATTGCATGGTACCAATTCCACGGGTTTCAACTACCCAGGTTTAAGGTATTCTTCCTTCAGCTAAAACATGCATGTGGAACCTAGAGTATGATCAACCATGTGATCGGGAGACGTGTTCAAATATGTCTCAGTTTTCGTACCCTGGTACTCGGGTGCAACATTCCAGACGCTTTACTAACACTCTCCCCACTTGGAGAGTCAGTCCCTTTAACCTCCTGTTTGGCCCAGTTTGCAATTTCTGCGGAAGATGAACAGGAATAGCGAGAACCAATGAGAGGCTAGCTGGAGGTGTCTGGACGGGCAAATTTAACTCTCATTTCCCACCAGGAAGAGGAATTAACCAAAGGCTCAGCATGCCGGGCCGGAACCAGATTAGGGCCTGAAGCCATCCTGCGGTGTTGCGGCCAGGTCACAAGAAAGCGAGTTGAAGAAAGGAGCTCAGGGGCACTGTAATTCACAAACCTGCAGAGTTATAAATGACAGCTATCGTCCAAAAATAGACTGAAGTAAGGCTGCCAAGAGGACTTGAAAGTGGGGCAGAATTGCAGGAAACCGATTTCAGGAGGTAGACTGAAATTGCATTGAAAGCATAGGAAAAGAGGCAGAACGTCCACAATGATGCACTTGGCCAAAAAGGGCGTATGCGTTTTTTCCTGAATATATTCAGGAAAAAACGCATACGCCCTTTTTGGCCAACCAAGCAAGCTTGCAAAGGAAATCTGCACTACAATGAAGTCTCACTTCCCCCCGGTCAAAAGGGCCATCTGAAAAAAGTGTAAAATCCAGAAAGGCAGGACAGGCCATGGAGAACTGGGAGCCTTGTTATGCTGATGGGCGGGATGTAAATTGCCAACAACCACTCGGGAGAAATGTATGGTGTTTCCTGAAACATCTAAAAAACAAAGCAACAGAGCCTAGGGCACTTCCACTTATGGTCCTATAGCTTAGGGAAATTAAAATCAAAAAGACACAGCCACCCCAAATTTTGGGACGCCTCCGTTTACAAGAACCTCGTTTACCGTACAAGTTCAATATCACAGAAAGTGAAAAATGGATAAAGAACTTGTGGTACTTACGTACAATGCAGTACCACTCAGCAATGAAATCTATGTCATCAGGCCCGTAGCAGCATAATGAGTGGATTCAGGTACGATGATTCTAACTGAAATAAGTCACACAGAAAAAGAAACATCATAAGATATCACTAATACACGGAATGTAAACTTGGCTACACAGGAACTGCATTCCAAAACAGAACAGGGTCTCAAATTTAGAAAACCAACTTATGCTTGCTTAAGGGTAAAGGTGAGTTGGGGTGCTGCATAAAACCAGAGATTGAAATGAGCACAGATAAAGTTCCTTAAGTCAAATATGGAATAGACAAGAGCTACTCCTTGCTCAACGAAATGGACTCAACACCGCATATTAAACGCCTAAGAATGTACCTGACTAGTAAGTATCTTAAAACCTATGGATTGCTATGTCTCCGAAAGAGAATCAAGCATGTGTACAGGGGCATAAACGCAGCAGTGATAGGATTGGAGAGGTTCGGTGAGCAAATGAAGACCCTTTGAAGTCATATTGCATGGTACCCGTTCCACGGGTTTCAACTACCCAGGTTTAAGGTATTCTTCCTTCAGCTAAAACATGCATGTGGAACCTAGAGTATGATCAACCATGTGATCGGGAGACGTGTTCAAATATGTCTCAGTTTTCCTCCCCTGGTACTCGGGTGCAACATTCCAGACGCTTTACTAACACTCTCCCCACTTGGAGAGTCAGTCCCTTTAACCTCCTGTTTGGCCCAGTTTGCAATTTCTGCGGAAGATGAACAGGAATAGCGAGAACCAATGAGAGGCTAGCTGGAGGTGTCTGGACGGGCAAATTTAACTCTCATTTCCCACCAGGAAGAGGAATTAACCAAAGGCTCAGCATGCCGGGCCGGAACCAGATTAGGGCCTGAAGCCATCCTGCGGTGTTGCGGCCAGGTCACAAGAAAGCGAGTTGAAGAAAGGAGCTCAGGGGCACTGTAATTCACAAACCTGCAGAGTTATAAATGACAGCTATCGTCCAAGAATAGACTGAAGTAAGGCCACCAAGAGGACTTGAAAGCAGGGCAGAATTGCAGGAAACCGATTTTAGGAGGTAGACTGGAATTGCATTGAAAGCATAGGAAAAGAGGCAGAACGTCCACAATGATGCACTTGGCCAAAAAGGGCGTATGCGTTTTTTCCTGAATATATTCAGGAAAAAACGCATACGCCCTTTTTGGCCAACCAAGCAAGCTTGCAAAGGAAATCTGCACTACAATGAAGTCTCACTTCCCCCTGGTCAAAAGGGCCATCTGAAAAAAGTGTAAAATCCAGAAAGGCAGGACAGGCCATGGAGAACTGGGAGCCTTGTTATGCTGATGGGCGGGATGTAAATTGCCAACAACCACTGGGGAGAAGTGTATGGTGTTTCCTGAAACATCTAAAAAACAAAGCAACAGAACCTAGGGCACTTCCACTTATGGTCCTATAGCTTAGGGAAATTAAAATCAAAAAGACACAGCCACCCCAAAGTTTGGGACGCCTCTGTTTACAAGAACCTCGTTTACAGTACAAGTTTAACATCACAGAAAGTGAAAAATGGATAAAGAACTTGTGGTACTTACGTACAATGCAGTATCACTCAGCAATGAAATCTATGTCATCAGGCCCGTAGCAGCATAATGAGTGGATTCAGGTACGATGATTCTAACTGAAATAAGTCACACAGAAAAAGAAACATCATAAGATATCACTAA
Source organism: Stenella coeruleoalba (assembly GCF_951394435.1). NCBI lineage: Eukaryota > Metazoa > Chordata > Mammalia > Artiodactyla > Delphinidae > Stenella > Stenella coeruleoalba. The sequence goes on along the minus strand of NC_137149.1, from coordinate 87,959,849 downwards.
TACACGGAATGTAAACTTGGCTACACAGGAACTGCATTCCAAAACAGAACAGGGTCTCAAACTTAGAAAACCAACTTATCCTTGCTTAAGGGTAAAGGTGAGTTGGGGTGCTGCATAAAACCAGAGATTGAAATGAGCACAGATAAAGTTCCTTAAGCCAAATATGGAATAGACAAGAGCTACTCCTTGCTCAACGAAATGGACTCAAAACCCCATATTAAACCCCTAAGAATGTACCTGACTAGTAAGTATCTTAAAACCTATGGATTGCTATGTCTCCAAAAGAGAATCAAGCGTGTGTACAGGGGAATAAACGCAGCAGTGATAGGATTGGAGAGGTTCGGTGAGCAAATGAAGACCCTTTGAAGTCATATTGCATGGTACCCATTCCACGGGTCTCAACTCTCCATGTTTAAGGTATTCTTCCTTCAGCTAAAACATGCATGTGGAACCCAAGTATGATCAACCATGTGAACGGGAGACGTGTTCAAATATGTCTCAGTTTTCCTCCCCTGGTACTCGGGTGCAACATTCCAGACGCTTTACTAACACTCTCCCCACTTGGAGAGTCAGCGCCTTTAACCTCCTGTTTGGCCCAGTTTGCAATTTCTGCGGAAGATGAACAGGAATAGCGAGAACCAATGAGAGGCTAACTGGAGGTGTCTGGACGGGCAAATTTAACTCTCATTTCCCACCATGAAGAGGAAATAACCAAAGGCTCAGCGTGCCGTGCCGGAACCAGATTAGGGCCTGAAGCCATCCTGCGGTGTTGCGGCCAGGTCACAAGAAAGCAAGTTGAAGAAAGGAGCTCAGGGGCACTGTAATTCACAAACCTGCAGAGTTATAAATGACAGCTATCGTCCAAAAATAGACTGAAGTAAGGCTGCCAAGAGGACTTGAAAGCGGGGCAGAATTGCAGGAAACCGATTTCAGGAGGTAGACTGGAATTGCATTGAAAGCATAGGAAAAGAGGCAGAACGTCCACAATGATGCACTTGGCCAAAAAGGGCGTATGCGTTTTTTCCTGAATATATTCAGGAAAAAACGCATACGCCCTTTTTGGCCAACCAAGCAAGCTTGCAAAGGAAATCTGCACTACAATGAAGTCTCACTTCCCCCCGGTCAAAAGGGCCATCTGAAAAAAGTGTAAAATCCAGAAAGGCAGGACAGGCCATGGAGAACTGGGAGCCTTGTTATGCTGATGGGTGGGATGTAAATTGCCAACAACCACTCGGGAGAAGTGTATGGTGTTTCCTGAAACATCTAAAAAACAAAGCAACAGAGCCTAGGGCACTTCCACTTATGGTCCTATAGCTTAGGGAAATTAAAATCAAAAAGACACAGCCACCCCAAAGTTTGGAACGGCTCTGTTTACAAGAACCTCGTTTACAGTACAAGTTCAACATCGCAGAAAGTGAAAAATGGATAAAGAAGTTGTGGTATTTACTTACAAAGCAATATCACTCAGCAATGAAATCTGTGTCATCAGGCCCTTAGCAGCACAATGAGTGGATTCAGGTATGATGATTCTAACTGAAGTAAGTCACACAGAAAAAGAAACATCATAAGATATCAGTAATACACGGAATGTAAACTTGGCTACACAGGAACTGAATTACAGAACAGAACAGGGTCTCAAATTTAGAAAACCAACTTATGCTTGCTTAAGGGTAAAGGTGAGTTGGGGTGCTGCATAAAACCAGAGATTGAAATGAGCACAGATAAAGTTCCTTAAGCCAAATATGGAATAGACAAGAGCTACTCCTTGCTCAACGAAATGGACTCAACACCCCATATTAAATGCCTAAGAATGTACCTGACTAGTAAGTATCTTAAAACCTATGGATTGCTATGTCTCCGAAAGAGAATCAAGCATGTGTACAGGGGCATAAACGCAGCAGTGATAGGATTGGAGAGGTTCGGTGAGCAGATGAAGACCCTTTGAAGTCATATTGCATGGTACCCATTCCACGGGTTTCAACTACCCAGGTTTAAGGTATTCTTCCTTCAGCTAAAACATGCATGTGGAACCTAGAGTATGATCAACCATGTGATCGGGAGACGTGTTCAAATATGTCTCAGTTTTCCTCCCCTGGTACTCGGGTGCAACATTCCAGACGCTTTACTAACACTCTCCCCACTTGGAGAGTCAGTCCCTTTAACCTCCTGTTTGGCCCAGTTTGCAATTTCTGCGGAAGATGAACAGGAATAGCGAGAACCAATGAGAGGCTAGCTGGAGGTGTCTGGACGGGCAAATTTAACTCTCATTTCCCACCAGGAAGAGGAATTAACCAAAGGCTCAGCATGCCGGGCCGGAACCAGATTAGGGCCTGAAGCCATCCTGCGGTGTTGCGGCCAGGTCACAAGAAAGCGAGTTGAAGAAAGGAGCTCAGGGGCACTGTAATTCACAAACCTGCAGAGTTATAAATGACAGCTATCGTCCAAAAATAGACTGAAGTAAGGCTGCCAAGAGGACTTGAAAGCGGGGCAGAATTGCAGGAAACCGATTTCAGGAGGTAAACTGGAATTGCATTGAAAGCATAGGAAAAGAGGCAGAAAGTCCACAATGATGCACTTGGCCAAAAAGGGCGTATGCGTTTTTTCCTGAATATATTCAGGAAAAAACGCATACGCCCTTTTTGGCCAACCAAGCAAGCTTGCAAAGGAAATCTGCACTACAATGAAGTCTCACTTCCCCCCGGTCAAAAGGGCCATCTGAAAAAAGTGTAAAATCCAGAAAGGCAACAGGTCATTGAGAACTGGGAGCCTTGTTATGCTGAAGGGCGGGATGTAAATTGCCAACAGACACTTGGGAGAAGTGTATGGTGTTTCCTGAAACATCTAAAAAACAAAGCAACAGAACCTAGGGCACTTCCACTTATGGTCCTATAGCTTAGGGAAATTAAAATCAAAAAGACACAGCCACCCCAAAGTTTGGAACGGCTCTGTTTACAAGAACCTCGTTTACAGTACAAGTTCAACATCGCAGAAAGTGAAAAATGGATAAAGAAGTTGTGGTATTTACTTACAAAGCAATATCACTCAGCAATGAAATCTGTGTCATCAGGCCCTTAGCAGCACAATGAGTGGATTCAGGTATGATGATTCTAACTGAAATAAGTCACACAGAAAAAGAAACATCATAAGATATCAGTAATACACGGAATGTAAACTTGGCTACACAGGAACTGAATTACAGAACAGAACAGGGTCTCAAATTTAGAAAACCAACGTATTCTTGCTTAAGGGTAAAGGTGAGTTGGGGTGCTGCATAAAACCAGAGATTGAAATGAGCACAGATAAAGTTCCTTAAGCCAAATATGGAATAGATAAGAGCTACTCCTTGCTCAACGAAATGGACTCAACACCCCATATTAAACGCCTAAGAATGTACCTGACTAGTAAGTATCTTAAAACCTATGGATTGCTATGTCTCCGAAAGAGAATCAAGCATGTGTACAGGGGCATAAACGCAGCAGTGATAGGATTGGAGAGGTTCGGTGAGCAGATGAAGACCCTTTGAAGTCATATTGCATGGTACCCATTCCACGGGTTTCAACTACCCAGGTTTAAGGTATTCTTCCTTCAGCTAAAACATGCATGTGGAACCTAGAGTATGATCAACCATGTGATCGGGAGACGTGTTCAAATATGTCTCAGTTTTCCTCCCCTGGTACTCGGGTGCAACATTCCAGACGCTTTACTAACACTCTCCCCACTTGGAGAGTCAGTCCCTTTAACCTCCTGTTTGGCCCAGTTTGCAATTTCTGCGGAAGATGAACAGGAATAGCGAGAACCAATGAGAGGCTAGCTGGAGGTGTCTGGACGGGCAAATTTAACTCTCATTTCCCACCAGGAAGAGGAATTAACCAAAGGCTCAGCATGCCGGGCCGGAACCAGATTAGGGCCTGCAGCCATCCTGCGGTGTTGCGGCCAGGTCACAAGAAAGCGAGTTGAAGAAAGGAGCTCAGGGGCACTGTAATTCACAAACCTGCAGAGTTATAAATGACAGCTATCGTCCAAAAATAGACTGAAGTAAGGCTGCCAAGAGGACTTGAAAGCGGGGCAGAATTGCAGGAAACCGATTTCAGGAGGTAGACTGGAATTGCATTGAAAGCATAGGAAAAGAGACAGAAAGTCCACAATGATGCACTTGGCCAAAAAGGGCGTATGCGTTTTTTCCTGAATATATTCAGGAAAAAACGCATACGCCCTTTTTGGCCAACCAAGCAAGCTTGCAAAGGAAATCTGCACTACAATGAAGTCTCACTTCCCCCCGGTCAAAAGGGCCATCTGAAAAAAGTGTAAAATCCAGAAAGGCAGGACAGGCCATGGAGAACTGGGAGCCTTGTTATGCTGATGGGCGGGATGTAAATTGCCAACAACCACTCGGGAGAAGTGTATGGTGTTTCCTGAAACATCTAAAAAACAAAGCAACAGAACCTAGGGCACTTCCACTTATGGTCCTATAGCTTAGGGAAATTAAAATCAAAAAGACACAGCCACCCCAAAGTTTGGGACGCCTCTGTTTACAAGAACCTCGTTTACAGTACAAGTTCAACATCGCAGAAAGTGAAAAATGCATAAAGAAGTTGTGGTATTTACTTACAAAGCAATATCACTCAGCAATGAAATCTGTGTCATCAGGCCCTTAGCAGCACAATGAGTGGATTCAGGTATGATGATTCTAACTGAAATAAGTCACACAGAAAAAGAAACATCATAAGATATCAGTAATACACGGAATGTAAACTTGGCTACACAGGAACTGAATTACAGAACAGAACAGGGTCTCAAATTTAGAAAACCAACGTATTCTTGCTTAAGGGTAAAGGTGAGTTGGGGTGCTGCATAAAACCAGAGATTGAAATGAGCACAGATAAAGTTCCTTAAGCCAAATATGGAATAGACAAGAGCTACTCCTTGCTCAACAAAATGGACTCAACACTCCATATTAAACGCCTAAGAATGTACCTGACTAGTAAGTATCTTAAAACCTATGGATTGCTATGTCTCCGAAAGAGAATCAAGCATGTGTACAGGGGCATAAACGCAGCAGTGATAGGATTGGAGAGGTTCGGTGAGCAAATGAAGACCCTTTGAAGTCATATTGCATGGTACCCATTCCACGGGTTTCAACTACCCAGGTTTAAGGTATTCTTCCTTCAGCTAAAACATGCATGTGGAACCTAGAGTATGATCAACCATGTGATCGGGAGACGTGTTCAAATATGTCTCAGTTTTCCTCCCCTGGTACTCAGGTGCAACATTCCAGACGCTTTACTAACACTCTCCCCACTTGGAGAGTCAGTCCCTTTAACCTCCTGTTTGGCCCAGTTTGCAATTTCTGCGGAAGATGAACAGGAATAGCGAGAACCAATGAGAGGCTAGCTGGAGGTGTCTGGACGGGCAAATTTAACTCTCATTTCCCACCAGGAAGAGGAATTAACCAAAGGCTCAGCATGCCGGGCCGGAACCAGATTAGGGCCTGAAGCCATCCTGCGGTGTTGCGGCCAGGTCACAAGAAAGCGAGTTGAAGAAAGGAGCTCAGGGGCACTGTAATTCACAAACCTGCAGAGTTATAAATGACAGCTATCGTCCAAAAATAGACTGAAGTAAGGCCACCAAGAGGACTTGAAAGCAGGGCAGAATTGCAGGAAACCGATTTTAGGAGGTAGACTGGAATTGCATTGAAAGCATAGGAAAAGAGGCAGAACGTCCACAATGATGCACTTGGCCAAAAAGGGCGTATGCGTTTTTTCCTGAATATATTCAGGAAAAAACGCATACGCCCTTTTTGGCCAACCAAGCAAGCTTGCAAAGGAAATCTGCACTACAATGAAGTCTCACTTCCCCCTGGTCAAAAGGGCCATCTGAAAAAAGTGTAAAATCCAGAAAGGCAGGACAGGCCATGGAGAACTGGGAGCCTTGTTATGCTGATGGGTGGGATGTAAATTGCCAACAACCACTCGGGAGAAGTGTATGGTGTTTCCTGAAACATCTAAAAAACAAAGCAACAGAACCTAGGGCACTTCCACTTATGGTCCTATAGCTTAGGGAAATTAAAATCAAAAAGACACAGCCACCCCAAAGTTTGGGACGCCTCTGTTTACAAGAACCTCGTTTACAGTACAAGTTTAACATCACAGAAAGTGAAAAATGGATAAAGAACTTGTGGTACTTACGTACAATGCAGTATCACTCAGCAATGAAATCTATGTCATCAGGCCCGTAGCAGCATAATGAGTGGATTCAGGTACGATGATTCTAACTGAAATAAGTCACACAGAAAAAGAAACATCATAAGATATCACTAATACACGGAATGTAAACTTGGCTACACAGGAACTGCATTCCAAAACAGAACAGGGTCTCAAACTTAGAAAACCAACTTATGCTTGCTTAAGGGTAAAGGTGAGTTGGGGTGCTGCATAAAACCAGAGATTGAAATGAGCACAGATAAAGTTCCTTAAGCCAAATATGGAATAGACAAGAGCTACTCCTTGCTCAACGAAATGGACTCAAAACCCCATATTAAACCCCTAAGAATGTACCTGACTAGTAAGTATCTTAAAACCTATGGATTGCTATGTCTCCAAAAGAGAATCAAGCGTGTGTACAGGGGAATAAACGCAGCAGTGATAGGATTGGAGAGGTTCGGTGAGCAAATGAAGACCCTTTGAAGTCATATTGCATGGTACCCATTCCACGGGTCTCAACTCTCCATGTTTAAGGTATTCTTCCTTCAGCTAAAACATACATGTGGAACCCAAGTATGATCAACCATGTGAACGGGAGACGTGTTCAAATATGTCTCAGTTTTCCTCCCCTGGTACTCGGGTGCAACATTCCAGACGCTTTACTAACACTCTCCCCACTTGGAGAGTCAGCGCCTTTAACCTCCTGTTTGGCCCAGTTTGCAATTTCTGCGGAAGGTGAACAGGAATAGCGAGAACCAATGAGAGGCTAGCTGGAGGTGTCTGGACGGGCAAATTTAACTCTCATTTCCCACCATGAAGAGGAAATAACCAAAGGCTCAGCGTGCCGTGCCGGAACCAGATTAGGGCCTGAAGCCAGCCTGCGGTGTTGCGGCCAGGTCACAAGAAAGCAAGTTGAAGAAAGGAGCTCAGGGGCACTGTAATTCACAAACCTGCAGAGTTATAAATGACAGCTATCGTCCAAAAATAGACTGAAGTAAGGCTGCCAAGAGGACTTGAAAGCGGGGCAGAATTGCAGGAAACCGATTTCAGGAGGTAGACTGGAATTGCATTGAAAGCATAGGAAAAGAGGCAGAACGTCCACAATGATGCACTTGGCCAAAAAGGGCGTATGCGTTTTTTCCTGAATATATTCAGGAAAAAACGCATACGCCCTTTTTGGCCAACCAAGCAAGCTTGCAAAGGAAATCTGCACTACAATGAAGTCTCACTTCCCCCCGGTCAAAAGGGCCATCTGAAAAAAGTGTAAAATCCAGAAAGGCAGGACAGGCCATGGAGAACTGGGAGCCTTGTTATGCTGATGGGCGGGATGTAAATTGCCAACAACCACTCAGGAGAAGTGTATGGTGTTTCCTGAAACATCTAAAAAACAAAGCAACAGAACCTAGGGCACTTCCACTTATGGTCCTATAGCTTAGGGAAATTAAAATCAAAAAGACACAGCCACCCCAAAGTTTGGAACGGCTCTGTTTACAAGAACCTCGTTTACAGTACAAGTTCAACATCGCAGAAAGTGAAAAATGGATAAAGAAGTTGTGGTATTTACTTACAAAGCAATATCACTCAGCAATGAAATCTGTGTCATCAGGCCCTTAGCAGCACAATGAGTGGATTCAGGTATGATGATTCTAACTGAAATAAGTCACACAGAAAAAGAAACATCATAAGATATCAGTAATACACGGAATGTAAACTTGGCTACACAGGAACTGAATTACAGAACAGAACAGGGTCTCAAATTTAGAAAACCAACGTATTCTTGCTTAAGGGTAAAGGTGAGTTGGGGTGCTGCATAAAACCAGAGATTGAAATGAGCACAGATAAAGTTCCTTAAGCCAAATATGGAATAGACAAGAGCTACTCCTTGCTCAACGAAATGGACTCAACACCCCATATTAAACGCCTAAGAATGTACCTGACTAGTAAGTATCTTAAAACCTATGGATTGCTATGTCTCCGAAAGAGAATCAAGCATGTGTACAGGGGCATAAACGCAGCAGTGATAGGATTGGAGAGGTTCGGTGAGCAGATGAAGACCCTTTGAAGTCATATTGCATGGTACCCATTCCACGGGTTTCAACTACCCAGGTTTAAGGTATTCTTCCTTCAGCTAAAACATGCATGTGGAACCTAGAGTATGATCAACCATGTGATCGGGAGACGTGTTCAAATATGTCTCAGTTTTCCTCCCCTGGTACTCGGGTGCAACATTCCAGACGCTTTACTAACACTCTCCCCACTTGGAGAGTCAGTCCCTTTAACCTCCTGTTTGGCCCAGTTTGCAATTTCTGCGGAAGATGAACAGGAATAGCGAGAACCAATGAGAGGCTAGCTGGAGGTGTCTGGACGGGCAAATTTAACTCTCATTTCCCACCAGGAAGAGGAATTAACCAAAGGCTCAGCATGCCGGGCCGGAACCAGATTAGGGCCTGAAGCCATCCTGCGGTGTTGCGGCCAGGTCACAAGAAAGCGAGTTGAAGAAAGGAGCTCTGGGGCACTGTAATTCACAAACCTGCAGAGTTATAAATGACAGCTATCGTCCAAAAATAGACTGAAGTAAGGCTGCCAAGAGGACTTGAAAGCGGGGCAGAATTGCAGGAAACCGATTTCAGGAGGTAGACTGGAATTGCATTGAAAGCATAGGAAAAGAGGCAGAAAGTCCACAATGATGCACTTGGCCAAAAAGGGCGTATGCGTTTTTTCCTGAATATATTCAGGAAAAAACGCATACGCCCTTTTTGGCCAACCAAGCAAGCTTGCAAAGGAAATCTGCACTACAATGAAGTCTCACTTCACCCCGGTCAAAAGGGCCATCTGAAAAAAGTGTAAAATCCAGAAAGGCAACAGGTCATTGAGAACTGGGAGCCTTGTTATGCTGAAGGGCGGGATGTAAATTGCCAACAGACACTTGGGAGAAGTGTATGGTGTTTCCTGAAACATCTAAAAAACAAAGCAACAGAACCTAGGGCACTTCCACTTATGGTCCTATAGCTTAGGGAAATTAAAATCAAAAAGACACAGCCACCCCAAAGTTTGGAACGGCTCTGTTTACAAGAACCTCGTTTACAGTACAAGTTCAACATCGCAGAAAGTGAAAAATGGATAAAGAAGTTGTGGTATTTACTTACAAAGCAATATCACTCAGCAATGAAATCTGTGTCATCAGGCCCTTAGCAGCACAATGAGTGGATTCAGGTATGATGATTCTAACTGAAATAAGTCACACAGAAAAAGAAACATCATAAGATATCAGTAATACACGGAATGTAAACTTGGCTACACAGGAACTGAATTACAGAACAGAACAGGGTCTCAAATTTAGAAAACCAACGTATTCTTGCTTAAGGGTAAAGGTGAGTTGGGGTGCTGCATAAAACCAGAGATTGAAATGAGCACAGATAAAGTTCCTTAAGCCAAATATGGAATAGATAAGAGCTACTCCTTGCTCAACGAAATGGACTCAACACCCCATATTAAACGCCTAAGAATGTACCTGACTAGTAAGTATCTTAAAACCTATGGATTGCTATGTCTCCGAAAGAGAATCAAGCATGTGTACAGGGGCATAAACGCAGCAGTGATAGGATTGGAGAGGTTCGGTGAGCAGATGAAGACCCTTTGAAGTCATATTGCATGGTACCCATTCCACGGGTTTCAACTACCCAGGTTTAAGGTATTCTTCCTTCAGCTAAAACATGCATGTGGAAACTAGAGTATGATCAACCATGTGATCGGGAGACGTGTTCAAATATGTCTCAGTTTTCCTCCCCTGGTACTCGGGTGCAACATTCCAGACGCTTTACTAACACTCTCCCCACTTGGAGAGTCAGCGCCTTTAACCTCCTGTTTGGCCCAGTTTGCAATTTCTGCGGAAGATGAACAGGAATAGCGAGAACCAATGAGAGGCTAGCTGGAGGTGTCTGGACGGGCAAATTTAACTCTCATTTCCCACCAGGAAGAGGAATTAACCAAAGGCTCAGCATGCCGGGCCGGAACCAGATTAGGGCCTGAAGCCATCCTGCGGTGTTGCGGCCAGGTCACAAGAAAGCGAGTTGAAGAAAGGAGCTCAGGGGCACTGTAATTCACAAACCTGCAGAGTTATAAATGACAGCTATCGTCCAAAAATAGACTGAAGTAAGGCTGCCAAGAGGACTTGAAAGCGGGGCAGAATTGCAGGAAACCGATTTCAGGAGGTAGACTGGAATTGCATTGAAAGCATAGGAAAAGAGGCAGAAAGTCCACAATGATGCACTTGGCCAAAAAGGGCGTATGCGTTTTTTCCTGAATATATTCAGGAAAAAACGCATACGCCCTTTTTGGCCAACCAAGCAAGCTTGCAAAGGAAATCTGCACTACAATGAAGTCTCACTTCACCCCAGTCAAAAGGGCCATCTGAAAAAAGTGTACAATCCAGAAAGGCAACAGGCCATTGAGAACTGGGAGCCTTGTTATGCTGAAGGGCGGGATGTAAATTGCCAACAGACACTTGGGAGAAGTGTATGGTGTTTCCTGAAACATCTAAAAAACAAAGCAACAGAGCCTAGGGCACTTCCACTTATGGTCCTATAGCTTAGGGAAATTAAAATCAAAAAGACACAGCTCCCCAAAGTTTGGAACGGCTCTGTTTACAAGAACCTCATTTACAGTACAAGTTCAACATCGCAGGAAGTGAAAAATGGATAAAGAACTTGTGGTACTTACGTACAATGCAGTATCACTCAGCAATGAAATCTATGTCATCAGACCCGTAGCAGCATAATGAGTGGATTCAGGTACGATGATTCTAACTGAAATAAGTCACACAGAAAAAGAAACATCATAAGATATCACTAATACACGGAATGTAAACTTGGCTACACAGGAACTGCATTCCAAAACAGAACAGGGTCTCAAATTTAGAAAACCAACTTATGCTTGCTTAAGGGGAAAGGTGAGTTGGGGTGCTGCATAAAACCAGAGATTGAAATGAGCACAGATAAAGTTCCTTAAGCCAAATATGGAATAGACAAGAGCTACTCCTTGCTCAACGAAATGGACTCAAAACCCCATATTAAACCCCTAAGAATGTACCTGACTAGTAAGTATCTTAAAACCTATGGATTGCTATGTCTCCAGAAGAGAATCAAGCGTGTGTACAGGGGAATAAACGCAGCAGTGATAGGATTGGAGAGGTTCGGTGAGCAAATGAAGACCCTTTGAAGTCATATTGCATGGTACCCATTCCACGGGTCTCAACTCTCCATGTTTAAGGTATTCTTCCTTCAGCTAAAACATGCATGTGGAACCCAGAGTATGATCAACCATGTGAATGGGAGACGTGTTCAAATATGTCTCAGTTTTCCTCCCCTGGTACTCTGGTACAACATTCCAGACGCTTTACTAACACTCTCCCGACTTGGAGAGTCAGTCCCTTTAACCTCCTGTTTGGCCCAGTTTGCAATTTCTGCGGAAGATGAACAGGAATAGCGAGAACCAATGAGAGGCTAGCTGGAGGTGTCTGGACGGGCAAATTTAACTCTCATTTCCCACCAGGAAGAGGAATTAACCAAAGGCTCAGCATGCCGGGCCGGAACCAGATTAGGGCCTGAAGCCATCCTGCGGTGTTGCGGCCAGGTCACAAGAAAGCGAGTTGAAGAAAGGAGCTCAGGGGCACTGTAATTCACAAACCTGCAGAGTTATAAATGACAGCTATCATCCAAAAATAGACTGAAGTAAGGCTGCCAAGAGGACTTGAAAGCGGGGCAGAATTGCAGGAAACCGATTTCAGGAGGTAGACTGGAATTGCATTGAAAGCATAGGAAAAGAGGCAGAACGTCCACAATGATGCACTTGGCCAAAAAGGGCGTATGCGTTTTATCCTGAATATATTCAGGAAAAAACGCATACGCCCTTTTTGGCCAACCAAGCAAGCTTGCAAAGGAAATCTGCACTACAATGAAGTCTCACTTCCCCCCGGTCAAAAGGGCCATCTGAAAAAAGTGTAAAATCCAGAAAGGCAGGACAGGCCATGGAGAACTGGGAGCCTTGTTATGCTGATGGGCGGGATGTAAATTGCCAACAGACACTCGGGAGAAGTGTATGGTGTTTCCTGAAACATCTAAAAAACAAAGCAACAGAGCCTAGGTCACTGCCACTTATGGTCCTATAGCTTAGGGAAATTAAAATGAAAAAGACACAGCCACCCCAAAGTTTGGGGCACCTCTGTTTACAAGAACCTCGTTTACAGTACAAGTTCAACATCGCAGAAAGTGAAAAATGGATAAAGAAGTTGTGGTATTTACTTACAAAGCAATATCACTCAGCAATGAAATCTATGTCATCAGGCCCTTCGCATCACAATGAGTGGATTCAGGTATGATGATTCTAACTGAAATAAGTCACACAGAAAAAGAAACATCATAAGATATCAGTAATACATGGAATGTAAACTTGGCTACACAGGAACTGAATTACAGAACAGAACAGGGTCTCAAATTTAGAAAACCAACTTATGCTTGCTTAAGGGTAAAGGTGAGTTGGGGTGCTGCATAAAACCAGAGATTGAAATGAGCACAGATAAAGTTCCTTAAGTCAAATATGGAATAGACAAGAGCTACTCCTTGCTCAACGAAATGGACTCAACACCGCATATTAAACGCCTAAGAATGTACCTGACTAGTAAGTATCGTAAAACCTATGGATTGCTATGTCTCCAAAAGAGAATCAAGCATGTGTACACGGGCATAAACGCAGCAGTGATAGGATTGGAGAGGTTCGGTGAGCAAATGAAGACCCTTTGAAGTCATATTGCATGGTACCCATTACACGGGTCTCAACTCTCCAGGTTTAAGGTATTCTTCCTTCAGCTAAACCATGCATGTGGAACCCAAGTATGATCAACCATGTGAACGGGAGACGTGTTCAAATATGTCTCAGTTTTCCTCTCCTGGTACTCGGGTGCAACATTCCAGACGCTTTACTAACACTCTCCCCACTTGGAGAGTCAGCGCCTTTAACCTCCTGTTTGGCCCAGTTTGCAATTTCTGCGGAAGATGAACAGGAATAGCGAGAACCAATGAGAGACTAGCTGGAGGTGTCTGGACGGGCAAATTTAACTCTCATTTCCCACCAGGAAGAGGAATTAACCAAAGGCTCAGCATGCCGGGCCGGAACCAGATTAGGGCCTGAAGCCATCCTGCGGTGTTGTGGCCAGTTCACAAGAAAGCGAATTGAAGAAAGGAGCTCTGGGGCACTGTAATTCACAAACCTGCAGAGTTATAAATGACAGCTATCGTCCAAAAATAGACTGAAGTAAGGCTGCCAAGAGGACTTGAAAGCGGGGCAGAATTGCAGGAAACCGATTTCAGGAGGTAGGCTGGAATTGCATTGAAAGCATAGGAAAAGAGGCAGAACGTCCACAATGATGCACTTGGCCAAAAAGGGCGTATGCGTTTTTTCCTGAATATATTCAGGAAAAAACGCATACGCCCTTTTTGGCCAACCAAGCAAGCTTGCAAAGGAAATCTGCACTACAATGAAGTCTCACTTCCCCCCGGTCAAAAGGGCCATCTGAAAAAAGTGTAAAATCCAGAAAGGCAGGACAGGCCATGGAGAACTGGGAGCCTTGTTATGCTGATGGGCGGGATGTAAATTGCCAACAACCACTCGGGAGAAGTGTATGGTGTTTCCTGAAACATCTAAAAAACAAAGCAACAGAGCCTAGGGCACTGCCACTTATGGTCCTATAGCTTAGGGAAATTAAAATCAAAAAGACACAGCCACCCCAAAGTTTGGGACGCCTCTGTTTACAAGAACCTCGTTTACAGTACAAGTTCAACATCGCAGAAAGTGAAAAATGGATAAAGAAGTTGTGGTATTTACTTACAAAGCAATATCACTCAGCAATGAAATCTGTGTCATCAGGCCCTTAGCAGCACAATGAGTGGATTCAGGTATGATGATTCTAACTGAAGTAAGTCACACAGAAAAAGAAACATCATAAGATATCAGTAATACACGGAATGTAAACTTGGCTACACAGGAACTGAATTACAGAACAGAACAGGGTCTCAAATTTAGAAAACCAACTTATGCTTGCTTAAGGGTAAAGGTGAGTTGGGGTGCTGCATAAAACCAGAGATTGAAATGAGCACAGATAAAGTTCCTTAAGTCAAATATGGAATAGACAAGAGCTACTCCTTGCTCAACGAAATGGACTCAACACCGCATATTAAACGCTTAAGAATGTACCTTACTAGTAAGTATCTTAAAACCTATGGATTGCTATGTCTCCGAAAGAGAATCAAGCATGTGTACAGGGGCATAAACGCAGCAGTGATAGGATTGGAGAGGTTCGGTGAGCAAATGAAGACCCTTTGAAGTCATATTGCATGGTACCCATTACACGGGTCTTAACTCTCCAGGTTTAAGGTATTCTTCCTTCAGCTAAAACATGCATGTGGAACCCAAGTATGATCAACCATGTGAACGGGAGACGTGTTCAAATATGTCTCAGTTTTCCTCCCCTGGTACTCGGGTGCAACATTCCAGACGCTTTACTAACACTCTCCCCACTTGGAGAGTCACCGCCTTTAACCTCCTGTTTGGCCCAGTTTGCAATTTCTGCGGAAGATGAACAGGAATAGCGAGAACCAATGAGAGACTAGCTGGAGGTGTCTGGACGGGCAAATTTAACTCTCATTTCCCACCAGGAAGAGGAAATAACCAAAGGATCAGCGTGCCGTGCCGGAATCAGATTAGGGCCTGAAGCCATCCTGCGGTGTTGCGGCCAGGTCACAAGAAAGCGAGTTGAAGAAAGGAGCTCTGGGGCACTGTAATTCACAAACCTGCAGAGTTATAAATGACAGCTATCGTCCAAAAATAGACTGAAGTAAGGCTGCCAAGAGGACTTGAAAGCGGGGCAGAATTGCAGGAAACCGATTTCAGGAGGTAGACTGGAATTGCATTGAAAGCATAGGAAAAGAGGCAGAACGTCCACAATGATGCACTTGGCCAAAAAGGGCGTATGCGTTTTTTCCTGAATATATTCAGGAAAAAACGCATACGCCCTTTTTGGCCAACCAAGCAAGCTTGCAAAGGAAATCTGCACTACAATGAAGTCTCACTTCCCCCCGGTCAAAAGGGCCATCTGAAAAAAGTGTAAAATCCAGAAAGGCAGGACAGGCCATGGAGAACTGGGAGCCTTGTTATGCTGATGGGCGGGATGTAAATTGCCAACAACCACTCGGGAGAAGTGTATGGTGTTTCCTGAAACATCTAAAAAACAAAGCAACAGAACCTAGGGCACTGCCACTTATGGTCCTATAGCTTAGGGAAATTAAAATCAAAAAGACACAGCCACCCCAAAGTTTGGAACGGCTCTGTTTACAAGAACCTCGTTTACAGTACAAGTTCAACATCGCAGAAAGTGAAAAATGGATAAAGAAGTTGTGGTATTTACTTACAAAGCAATATCACTCAGCAATGAAATCTGTGTCATCAGGCCCTTAGCAGCACAATGAGTGGATTCAGGTATGATGATTCTAACTGAAATAAGTCACACAGAAAAAGAAACATCATAAGATATCAGTAATACACGGAATGTAAACTTGGCTACACAGGAACTGAATTACAGAACAGAACAGGGTCTCAAATTTAGAAAACCAACGTATTCTTGCTTAAGGGTAAAGGTGAGTTGGGGTGCTGCATAAAACCAGAGATTGAAATGAGCACAGATAAAGTTCCTTAAGCCAAATATGGAATAGACAAGAGCTACTCCTTGCTCAACGAAATGGACTCAACACCCCATATTAAACGCCTAAGAATGTACCTGACTAGTAAGTATCTTAAAACCTATAGATTGCTATGTCTCCGAAAGAGAATCAAGCATGTGTACAGGGGCATAAACACAGCAGTGATAGGATTGGAGAGGTTCGGTGAGCAGATGAAGACCCTTTGAAGTCATATTGCATGGTACCCATTCCACGGGTTTCAACTACCCAGGTTTAAGGTATTCTTCCTTCAGCTAAAACATGCATGTGGAACCTAGAGTATGATCAACCATGTGATCGGGAGACGTGTTCAAATATGTCTCAGTTTTCCTCCCCTGGTACTCGGGTGCAACATTCCAGACGCTTTACTAACACTCTCCCCACTTGGAGAGTCAGTCCCTTTAACCTCCTGTTTGGCCCAGTTTGCAATTTCTGCGGAAGATGAACAGGAATAGCGAGAACCAATGAGAGGCTAGCTGGAGGTGTCTGGACGGGCAAATTTAACTCTCATTTCCCACCAGGAAGAGGAATTAACCAAAGGCTCAGCATGCCAGGCCGGAACCAGATTAGGGCCTGAAGCCATCCTGCGGTGTTGCGGCCAGGTCACAAGAAAGCGAGTTGAAGAAAGGAGCTCAGGGGCACTGTAATTCACAAACCTGCAGAGTTATAAATGACAGCTATCGTCCAAAAATAGACTGAAGTAAGGCTGCCAAGAGGACTTGAAAGCGGGGCAGAATTGCAGGAAACCGATTTCAGGAGGTAGACTGGAATTGCATTGAAAGCATAGGAAAAGAGGCAGAACGTCCACAATGATGCACTTGGCCAAAAAGGGCGTATGCGTTTTTTCCTGAATATATTCAGGAAAAAACGCATACGCCTTTTTTGGCCAACCAAGCAAGCTTGCAAAGGAAATCTGCACTACAATGAAGTCTCACTTCCCCCCGGTCAAAAGGGCCATCTGAAAAAAGTGTAAAATCCAGAAAGGCAACAGGCCATTCAGAACTGGGAGCCTTGTTATGCTGAAGGGCGGGATGTAAATTGCCAACAGACACTTGGGAGAAGTGTATGGTGTTTCCTGAAACATCTAAAAAACAAAGCAACAGAGCCTAGGGCACTTCCACTTATGGTACTATAGCTTAGGGAAATTAAATACAAAAAGCCACAGCTCCCCAAAGTTTGGAATGGCTCTGTTTACAAGAACCTCGTTTACAGTACAAGTTCAACATCGCAGAAAGTGAAAAATGGATAAAGAAGTTGTGGTATTCACTTACAAAGCAATATCACTCAGCAATGAAATCTATGTCATCAGGCCCTTAGCATCGCAATGAGTGGATTCAGGTATGATGATTCTAACTGAAATAAGTCACACAGAAAAAGAAACATCATCAGATATCAGGAATACACGGAATGGAAACTTGGCTACAGAGGAACTGAATTACAGAACAGAACAGGGTCTCAAATTTAGAAAGACAACTTATGCTTGCTTAAGGGTAAAGGTGAGTTGAGGTGCTGCATAAAACCAGAGATTGAAATGAGCACAGATAAAGTTCCTTAAGCCAAATATGGAATAGACAAGAGCTACTCCTTGCTCAACGAAATGGACTCAACACCGCATATTAAACGCCTAAGAATGTACCTGACTAGTAAGTATCTTAAAACCTATGGATTGCTATGTCTCCAAAAGAGAATCAAGCATGTGTACAGGGGCATAAACGCAGCAGTGATAGGATTGGAGAGGTTCGGTGAGCAAATGAAGACCCTTTGAAGTCATATTGCATGGTACCCATTCCACGGGTTTCAACTACCCAGGTTTAAGGTATTCTTCCTTCAGCTAAAACATGCATGTGGAACCTAGAGTATGATCAACCGTGTGATCGGGAGACGTGTTCAAATATGTCTCAGTTTTCCTCCCCTGGTACTCGGGTGCAACATTCCAGACGCTTTACTAACACTCTCCCCACTTGGAGAGTCAGTCCTTTTAACCTCCTGTTTGGCCCAGTTTGCAATTTCTGCGGAAGATGAACAGGAATAGCGAGAACCAATGAGAGGCTAGCTGGAGGTGTCTGGACGGGCAAATTTAACTCTCATTTCCCACCAGGAAGAGGAATTAACCAAAGGCTCAGCATGCCGGGCCGGAACCAGATTAGGGCCTGAAGCCATCCTGCGGTGTTGCGGCCAGGTCACAAGAAAGCGAGTTGAAGAAAGGAGCTCAGGGGCACTGTAATTCACAAACCTGCAGAGTTATAAATGACAGCTATCGTCCAAAAATAGACTGAAGTAAGGCTGCCAAGAGGACTTGAAAGCGGGGCAGAATTGCAGGAAACCGATTTCAGGAGGTAGACTGGAATTGCATTGAAAGCATAGGAAAAGAGGCAGAACGTCCACAATGATGCACTTGGCCAAAAAGGGCGTATGCGTTTTTTCCTGAATATATTCAGGAAAAAACGCATACGCCCTTTTTGGCCAACCAAGCAAGCTTGCAAAGGAAATCTGCACTACAATGAAGTCTCACTTCCCCCCGGTCAAAAGGGCCATCTGAAAAAAGTGTAAAATCCAGAAAGGCAGGACAGGCCATGGAGAACTGGGAGCCTTGTTATGCTGATGGGCGGGATGTAAATTGCCAACAGACACTCGGGAGAAGTGTATGGTGTTTCCTGAAACATCTAAAAAACAAAGCAACAGAGCCTAGGGCACTGCCACTTATGGTCCTATAGCTTAGGGAAATTAAAATCAAAAAGACACAGCCACCCCAAAGTTTGGGACGCCTCTGTTTACAAGAACCTCGTTTACAGTACAAGTTCAACATCGCAGAAAGTGAAAAATGGATAAAGAAGTTGTGGTATTTACTTACAAAGCAATATCACTCAGCAATGAAATCTGTGTCATCAGTCCCTTAGCAGCACAATGAGTGGATTCAGGTATGATGATTCTAACTGAAGTAAGTCACACAGAAAAAGAAACATCATAAGATATCAGTAATACACGGAATGTAAACTTGGCTACACAGGAACTGAATTACAGAACAGAACAGGGTCTCAAATTTAGAAAACCAACTTATGCTTGCTTAAGGGTAAAGGTGAGTTGGGGTGCTGCATAAAACCAGAGATTGAAATGAGCACAGATAAAGTTCCTTAAGTCAAATATGGAATAGACAAGAGCTACTCCTTGCTCAACGAAATGGACTCAACACCGCATATTAAACGCCTAAGAATGTACCTGACTAGTAAGTATCTTAAAACCTATGGATTGCTATGTCTCCGAAAGAGAATCAAGCATGTGTACAGGGGCATAAACGCAGCAGTGATAGGATTGGAGAGGTTCGGTGAGCAAATGAAGACCCTTTGAAGTCATATTGCATGGTACCCATTACACGGGTCTTAACTCTCCAGGTTTAAGGTATTCTTCCTTCAGCTAAAACATGCATGTGGAACCCAAGTATGATCAACCATGTGAACGGGAGACGTGTTCAAATATGTCTCAGTTTTCCTCCCCTGGTACTCGGGTGCAACATTCCAGGCGCTTTACTAACACTCTCCCCACTTGGAGAGTCACCGCCTTTAACCTCCTGTTTGGCCCAGTTTGCAATTTCTGCGGAAGATGAACAGGAATAGCGAGAACCAATGAGAGACTAGCTGGAGGTGTCTGGACGGGCAAATTTAACTCTCATTTCCCACCAGGAAGAGGAAATAACCAAAGGATCAGCGTGCCGTGCCGGAATCAGATTAGGGCCTGAAGCCATCCTGCGGTGTTGCGGCCAGGTCACAAGAAAGCGAGTTGAAGAAAGGAGCTCTGGGGCACTGTAATTCACAAACCTGCAGAGTTATAAATGACAGCTATCGTCCAAAAATAGACTGAAGTAAGGCTGCCAAGAGGACTTGAAAGCGGGGCAGAATTGCAGGAAACCGATTTCAGGAGGTAGGCTGGAATTGCATTGAAAGCATAGGAAAAGAGGCAGAACGTCCACAATGATGCACTTGGCCAAAAAGGGCGTATGCGTTTTTTCCTGAATATATTCAGGAAAAAACGCATATGCCCTTTTTGGCCAACCAAGCAAGCTTGCAAAGGAAATCTGCACTACAATGAAGTCTCACTTCCCCCCGGTCAAAAGGGCCATCTGAAAAAAGTGTAAAATCCAGAAAGGCAGGACAGGCCATGGAGAACTGGGAGCCTTGTTATGCTGATGGGCGGGATGTAAATTGCCAACAGACACTCGGGAGAAGTGTATGGTGTTTCCTGAAACATCTAAAAAACAAAGCAACAGAGCCTAGGGCACTGCCACTTATGGTCCTATAGCTTAGGGAAATTAAAATCAAAAAGACACAGCCACCCCAAAGTTTGGGACGCCTCTGTTTACAAGAACCTCGTTTACAGTACAAGTTCAACATCGCAGAAAGTGAAAAATGGATAAAGAAGTTGTGGTATTTACTTACAAAGCAATATCACTCAGCAATGAAATCTGTGTCATCAGGCCCTTAGCAGCACAATGAGTGGATTCAGGTATGATGATTCTAACTGAAGTAAGTCACACAGAAAAAGAAACATCATAAGATATCAGTAATACACGGAATGTAAACTTGGCTACACAGGAACTGAATTACAGAACAGAACAGGGTCTCAAATTTAGAAAACCAACTTATGCTTGCTTAAGGGTAAAGGTGAGTTGGGGTGCTGCATAAAACCAGAGATTGAAATGAGCACAGATAAAGTTCCTTAAGTCAAATATGGAATAGACAAGAGCTACTCCTTGCTCAACGAAATGGACTCAACACCGCATATTAAACGCTTAAGAATGTACCTTACTAGTAAGTATCTTAAAACCTATGGATTGCTATGTCTCCGAAAGAGAATCAAGCATGTGTACAGGGGCATAAACGCAGCAGTGATAGGATTGGAGAGGTTCGGTGAGCAAATGAAGACCCTTTGAAGTCATATTGCATGGTACCCATTACACGGGTCTTAACTCTCCTGGTTTAAGGTATTCTTCCTTCAGCTAAAACATGCATGTGGAACCCAAGTATGATCAACCATGTGAACGGGAGACGTGTTCAAATATGTCTCAGTTTTCCTCCCCTGGTACTCGGGTGCAACATTCCAGACGCTTTACTAACACTCTCCCCACTTGGAGAGTCACCGCCTTTAACCTCCTGTTTGGCCCAGTTTGCAATTTCTGCGGAAGATGAACAGGAATAGCGAGAACCAATGAGAGACTAGCTGGAGGTGTCTGGACGGGCAAATTTAACTCTCATTTCCCACCAGGAAGAGGAAATAACCAAAGGATCAGCGTGCCGTGCCGGAATCAGATTAGGGCCTGAAGCCATCCTGCGGTGTTGCGGCCAGGTCACAAGAAAGCGAGTTGAAGAAAGGAGCTCTGGGGCACTGTAATTCACAAACCTGCAGAGTTATAAATGACAGCTATCGTCCAAAAATAGACTGAAGTAAGGCTGCCAAGAGGACTTGAAAGCGGGGCAGAATTGCAGGAAACCGATTTCAGGAGGTAGGCTGGAATTGCATTGAAAGCATAGGAAAAGAGGCAGAACGTCCACAATGATGCACTTGGCCAAAAAGGGCGTATGCGTTTTTTCCTGAATATATTCAGGAAAAAACGCATACGCCCTTTTTGGCCAACCAAGCAAGCTTGCAAAGGAAATCTGCACTACAATGAAGTCTCACTTCCCCCCGGTCAAAAGGGCCATCTGAAAAAAGTGTAAAATCCAGAAAGGCAGGACAGGCCATGGAGAACTGGGAGCCTTGTTATGCTGATGGGCGGGATGTAAATTGCCAACAACCACTCGGGAGAAGTGTATGGTGTTTCCTGAAACATCTAAAAAACAAAGCAACAGAGCCTAGGGCACTGCCACTTATGGTCCTATAGCTTAGGGAAATTAAAATCAAAAAGACACAGCCACCCCAAAGTTTGGGACGCCTCTGTTTACAAGAACCTCGTTTACAGTACAAGTTCAACATCGCAGAAAGTGAAAAATGGATAAAGAAGTTGTGGTATTTACTTACAAAGCAATATCACTCAGCAATGAAATCTGTGTCATCAGGCCCTTAGCAGCACAATGAGTGGATTCAGGTATGATGATTCTAACTGAAGTAAGTCACACAGAAAAAGAAACATCATAAGATATCAGTAATACACGGAATGTAAACTTGGCTACACAGGAACTGAATTACAGAACAGAACAGGGTCTCAAATTTAGAAAACCAACTTATGCTTGCTTAAGGGTAAAGGTGAGTTGGGGTGCTGCATAAAACCAGAGATTGAAATGAGCACAGATAAAGTTCCTTAAGTCAAATATGGAATAGACAAGAGCTACTCCTTGCTCAACGAAATGGACTCAACACCGCATATTAAACGCTTAAGAATGTACCTTACTAGTAAGTATCTTAAAACCTATGGATTGCTATGTCTCCGAAAGAGAATCAAGCATGTGTACAGGGGCATAAACGCAGCAGTGATAGGATTGGAGAGGTTCGGTGAGCAAATGAAGACCCTTTGAAGTCATATTGCATGGTACCCATTACACGGGTCTTAACTCTCCAGGTTTAAGGTATTCTTCCTTCAGCTAAAACATGCATGTGGAACCCAAGTATGATCAACCATGTGAACGGGAGACGTGTTCAAATATGTCTCAGTTTTCCTCCCCTGGTACTCGGGTGCAACATTCCAGACGCTTTACTAACACTCTCCCCACTTGGAGAGTCACCGCCTTTAACCTCCTGTTTGGCCCAGTTTGCAATTTCTGCGGAAGATGAACAGGAATAGCGAGAACCAATGAGAGACTAGCTGGAGGTGTCTGGACGGGCAAATTTAACTCTCATTTCCCACCAGGAAGAGGAAATAACCAAAGGATCAGCGTGCCGTGCCGGAATCAGATTAGGGCCTGAAGCCATCCTGCGGTGTTGCGGCCAGGTCACAAGAAAGCGAGTTGAAGAAAGGAGCTCTGGGGCACTGTAATTCACAAACCTGCAGAGTTATAAATGACAGCTATCGTCCAAAAATAGACTGAAGTAAGGCTGCCAAGAGGACTTGAAAGCGGGGCAGAATTGCAGGAAACCGATTTCAGGAGGTAGACTGGAATTGCATTGAAAGCATAGGAAAAGAGGCAGAACGTCCACAATGATGCACTTGGCCAAAAAGGGCGTATGCGTTTTTTCCTGAATATATTCAGGAAAAAACGCATACGCCCTTTTTGGCCAACCAAGCAAGCTTGCAAATGAAATCTGCACTACAATGAAGTCTCACTTCCCCCCGGTCAAAAGGGCCATCTGAAAAAAGTGTAAAATCCAGAAGGGCAGGACAGGCCATGGAGAACTGGGAGCCTTGTTATGCTGATGGGCGGGATGTAAATTGCCAACAACCACTCGGGAGAAGTGTATGGTGTTTCCTGAAACATCTAAAAAACAAAGCAACAGAACCTAGGGCACTGCCACTTATGGTCCTATAGCTTAGGGAAATTAAAATCAAAAAGACACAGCCACCCCAAAGTTTGGAACGGCTCTGTTTACAAGAACCTCGTTTACAGTACAAGTTCAACATCGCAGAAAGTGAAAAATGGATAAAGAAGTTGTGGTATTTACTTACAAAGCAATATCACTCAGCAATGAAATCTGTGTCATCAGGCCCTTAGCAGCACAATGAGTGGATTCAGGTATGATGATTCTAACTGAAATAAGTCACACAGAAAAAGAAACATCATAAGATATCAGTAATACACGGAATGTAAACTTGGCTACACAGGAACTGAATTACAGAACAGAACAGGGTCTCAAATTTAGAAAACCAACGTATTCTTGCTTAAGGGTAAAGGTGAGTTGGGGTGCTGCATAAAACCAGAGATTGAAATGAGCACAGATAAAGTTCCTTAAGCCAAATATGGAATAGACAAGAGCTACTCCTTGCTCAACGAAATGGACTCAACACCCCATATTAAACGCCTAAGAATGTACCTGACTAGTAAGTATCTTAAAACCTATAGATTGCTATGTCTCCGAAAGAGAATCAAGCATGTGTACAGGGGCATAAACGCAGCAGTGATAGGATTGGAGAGGTTCGGTGAGCAGATGAAGACCCTTTGAAGTCATATTGCATGGTACCCATTCCACGGGTTTCAACTACCCAGGTTTAAGGTATTCTTCCTTCAGCTAAAACATGCATGTGGAACCTAGAGTATGATCAACCATGTGATCGGGAGACGTGTTCAAATATGTCTCAGTTTTCCTCCCCTGGTACTCGGGTGCAACATTCCAGACGCTTTACTAACACTCTCCCCACTTGGAGAGTCAGTCCCTTTAACCTCCTGTTTGGCCCAGTTTGCAATTTCTGCGGAAGATGAACAGGAATAGCGAGAACCAATGAGAGGCTAGCTGGAGGTGTCTGGACGGGCAAATTTAACTCTCATTTCCCACCAGGAAGAGGAATTAACCAAAGGCTCAGCATGCCAGGCCGGAACCAGATTAGGGCCTGAAGCCATCCTGCGGTGTTGCGGCCAGGTCACAAGAAAGCGAGTTGAAGAAAGGAGCTCAGGGGCACTGTAATTCACAAACCTGCAGAGTTATAAATGACAGCTATCGTCCAAAAATAGACTGAAGTAAGGCTGCCAAGAGGACTTGAAAGCGGGGCAGAATTGCAGGAAACCGATTTCAGGAGGTAGACTGGAATTGCATTGAAAGCATAGGAAAAGAGGCAGAACGTCCACAATGATGCACTTGGCCAAAAAGGGCGTATGCGTTTTTTCCTGAATATATTCAGGAAAAAACGCATACGCCTTTTTTGGCCAACCAAGCAAGCTTGCAAAGGAAATCTGCACTACAATGAAGTCTCACTTCCCCCCGGTCAAAAGGGCCATCTGAAAAAAGTGTAAAATCCAGAAAGGCAACAGGCCATTCAGAACTGGGAGCCTTGTTATGCTGAAGGGCGGGATGTAAATTGCCAACAGACACTTGGGAGAAGTGTATGGTGTTTCCTGAAACATCTAAAAAACAAAGCAACAGAGCCTAGGGCACTTCCACTTATGGTACTATAGCTTAGGGAAATTAAATACAAAAAGCCACAGCTCCCCAAAGTTTGGAATGGCTCTGTTTACAAGAACCTCGTTTACAGTACAAGTTCAACATCGCAGAAAGTGAAAAATGGATAAAGAAGTTGTGGTATTCACTTACAAAGCAATATCACTCAGCAATGAAATCTATGTCATCAGGCCCTTAGCAGCACAATGAGTGGATTCAGGTATGATGATTCTAACTGAAATAAGTCACACAGAAAAAGAAACATCATCAGATATCAGGAATACACGGAATGGAAACTTGGCTACAGAGGAACTGAATTACAGAACAGAACAGGGTCTCAAATTTAGAAAGACAACTTATGCTTGCTTAAGGGTAAAGGTGAGTTGAGGTGCTGCATAAAACCAGAGATTGAAATGAGCACAGATAAAGTTCCTTAAGCCAAATATGGAATAGACAAGAGCTACTCCTTGCTCAACGAAATGGACTCAACACCGCATATTAAACGCCTAAGAATGTACCTGACTAGTAAGTATCTTAAAACCTATGGATTGCTATGTCTCCAAAAGAGAATCAAGCATGTGTACAGGGGCATAAACGCAGCAGTGATAGGATTGGAGAGGTTCGGTGAGCAAATGAAGACCCTTTGAAGTCATATTGCATGGTACCCATTCCACGGGTTTCAACTACCCAGGTTTAAGGTATTCTTCCTTCAGCTAAAACATGCATGTGGAACCTAGAGTATGATCAACCGTGTGATCGGGAGACGTGTTCAAATATGTCTCAGTTTTCCTCCCCTGGTACTCGGGTGCAACATTCCAGACGCTTTACTAACACTCTCCCCACTTGGAGAGTCAGTCCTTTTAACCTCCTGTTTGGCCCAGTTTGCAATTTCTGCGGAAGATGAACAGGAATAGCGAGAACCAATGAGAGGCTAGCTGGAGGTGTCTGGACGGGCAAATTTAACTCTCATTTCCCACCAGGAAGAGGAATTAACCAAAGGCTCAGCATGCCGGGCCGGAACCAGATTAGGGCCTGAAGCCATCCTGCGGTGTTGCGGCCAGGTCACAAGAAAGCGAGTTGAAGAAAGGAGCTCAGGGGCACTGTAATTCACAAACCTGCAGAGTTATAAATGACAGCTATCGTCCAAAAATAGACTGAAGTAAGGCTGCCAAGAGGACTTGAAAGCGGGGCAGAATTGCAGGAAACCGATTTCAGGAGGTAGACTGGAATTGCATTGAAAGCATAGGAAAAGAGGCAGAACGTCCACAATGATGCACTTGGCCAAAAAGGGCGTATGCGTTTTTTCCTGAATATATTCAGGAAAAAACGCATACGCCCTTTTTGGCCAACCAAGCAAGCTTGCAAAGGAAATCTGCACTACAATGAAGTCTCACTTCCCCCCGGTCAAAAGGGCCATCTGAAAAAAGTGTAAAATCCAGAAAGGCAGGACAGGCCATGGAGAACTGGGAGCCTTGTTATGCTGATGGGCGGGATGTAAATTGCCAACAGACACTCGGGAGAAGTGTATGGTGTTTCCTGAAACATCTAAAAAACAAAGCAACAGAGCCTAGGGCACTGCCACTTATGGTCCTATAGCTTAGGGAAATTAAAATCAAAAAGACACAGCCACCCCAAAGTTTGGGACGCCTCTGTTTACAAGAACCTCGTTTACAGTACAAGTTCAACATCGCAGAAAGTGAAAAATGGATAAAGAAGTTGTGGTATTTACTTACAAAGCAATATCACTCAGCAATGAAATCTGTGTCATCAGGCCCTTAGCAGCACAATGAGTGGATTCAGGTATGATGATTCTAACTGAAGTAAGTCACACAGAAAAAGAAACATCATAAGATATCAGTAATACACGGAATGTAAACTTGGCTACACAGGAACTGAATTACAGAACAGAACAGGGTCTCAAATTTAGAAAACCAACTTATGCTTGCTTAAGGGTAAAGGTGAGTTGGGGTGCTGCATAAAACCAGAGATTGAAATGAGCACAGATAAAGTTCCTTAAGTCAAATATGGAATAGACAAGAGCTACTCCTTGCTCAACGAAATGGACTCAACACCGCATATTAAACGCCTAAGAATGTACCTGACTAGTAAGTATCTTAAAACCTATGGATTGCTATGTCTCCGAAAGAGAATCAAGCATGTGTACAGGGGCATAAACGCAGCAGTGATAGGATTGGAGAGGTTCGGTGAGCAAATGAAGACCCTTTGAAGTCATATTGCATGGTACCCATTACACGGGTCTTAACTCTCCAGGTTTAAGGTATTCTTCCTTCAGCTAAAACATGCATGTGGAACCCAAGTATGATCAACCATGTGAACGGGAGACGTGTTCAAATATGTCTCAGTTTTCCTCCCCTGGTACTCGGGTGCAACATTCCAGGCGCTTTACTAACACTCTCCCCACTTGGAGAGTCACCGCCTTTAACCTCCTGTTTGGCCCAGTTTGCAATTTCTGCGGAAGATGAACAGGAATAGCGAGAACCAATGAGAGACTAGCTGGAGGTGTCTGGACGGGCAAATTTAACTCTCATTTCCCACCAGGAAGAGGAAATAACCAAAGGATCAGCGTGCCGTGCCGGAATCAGATTAGGGCCTGAAGCCATCCTGCGGTGTTGCGGCCAGGTCACAAGAAAGCGAGTTGAAGAAAGGAGCTCTGGGGCACTGTAATTCACAAACCTGCAGAGTTATAAATGACAGCTATCGTCCAAAAATAGACTGAAGTAAGGCTGCCAAGAGGACTTGAAAGCGGGGCAGAATTGCAGGAAACCGATTTCAGGAGGTAGGCTGGAATTGCATTGAAAGCATAGGAAAAGAGGCAGAACGTCCACAATGATGCACTTGGCCAAAAAGGGCGTATGCGTTTTTTCCTGAATATATTCAGGAAAAAACGCATATGCCCTTTTTGGCCAACCAAGCAAGCTTGCAAAGGAAATCTGCACTACAATGAAGTCTCACTTCCCCCCGGTCAAAAGGGCCATCTGAAAAAAGTGTAAAATCCAGAAAGGCAGGACAGGCCATGGAGAACTGGGAGCCTTGTTATGCTGATGGGCGGGATGTAAATTGCCAACAGACACTCGGGAGAAGTGTATGGTGTTTCCTGAAACATCTAAAAAACAAAGCAACAGAGCCTAGGGCACTGCCACTTATGGTCCTATAGCTTAGGGAAATTAAAATCAAAAAGACACAGCCACCCCAAAGTTTGGGACGCCTCTGTTTACAAGAACCTCGTTTACAGTACAAGTTCAACATCGCAGAAAGTGAAAAATGGATAAAGAAGTTGTGGTATTTACTTACAAAGCAATATCACTCAGCAATGAAATCTGTGTCATCAGGCCCTTAGCAGCACAATGAGTGGATTCAGGTATGATGATTCTAACTGAAGTAAGTCACACAGAAAAAGAAACATCATAAGATATCAGTAATACACGGAATGTAAACTTGGCTACACAGGAACTGAATTACAGAACAGAACAGGGTCTCAAATTTAGAAAACCAACTTATGCTTGCTTAAGGGTAAAGGTGAGTTGGGGTGCTGCATAAAACCAGAGATTGAAATGAGCACAGATAAAGTTCCTTAAGTCAAATATGGAATAGACAAGAGCTACTCCTTGCTCAACGAAATGGACTCAACACCGCATATTAAACGCTTAAGAATGTACCTTACTAGTAAGTATCTTAAAACCTATGGATTGCTATGTCTCCGAAAGAGAATCAAGCATGTGTACAGGGGCATAAACGCAGCAGTGATAGGATTGGAGAGGTTCGGTGAGCAAATGAAGACCCTTTGAAGTCATATTGCATGGTACCCATTACACGGGTCTTAACTCTCCTGGTTTAAGGTATTCTTCCTTCAGCTAAAACATGCATGTGGAACCCAAGTATGATCAACCATGTGAACGGGAGACGTGTTCAAATATGTCTCAGTTTTCCTCCCCTGGTACTCGGGTGCAACATTCCAGACGCTTTACTAACACTCTCCCCACTTGGAGAGTCACCGCCTTTAACCTCCTGTTTGGCCCAGTTTGCAATTTCTGCGGAAGATGAACAGGAATAGCGAGAACCAATGAGAGACTAGCTGGAGGTGTCTGGACGGGCAAATTTAACTCTCATTTCCCACCAGGAAGAGGAAATAACCAAAGGATCAGCGTGCCGTGCCGGAATCAGATTAGGGCCTGAAGCCATCCTGCGGTGTTGCGGCCAGGTCACAAGAAAGCGAGTTGAAGAAAGGAGCTCTGGGGCACTGTAATTCACAAACCTGCAGAGTTATAAATGACAGCTATCGTCCAAAAATAGACTGAAGTAAGGCTGCCAAGAGGACTTGAAAGCGGGGCAGAATTGCAGGAAACCGATTTCAGGAGGTAGGCTGGAATTGCATTGAAAGCATAGGAAAAGAGGCAGAACGTCCACAATGATGCACTTGGCCAAAAAGGGCGTATGCGTTTTTTCCTGAATATATTCAGGAAAAAACGCATACGCCCTTTTTGGCCAACCAAGCAAGCTTGCAAAGGAAATCTGCACTACAATGAAGTCTCACTTCCCCCCGGTCAAAAGGGCCATCTGAAAAAAGTGTAAAATCCAGAAAGGCAGGACAGGCCATGGAGAACTGGGAGCCTTGTTATGCTGATGGGCGGGATGTAAATTGCCAACAACCACTCGGGAGAAGTGTATGGTGTTTCCTGAAACATCTAAAAAACAAAGCAACAGAGCCTAGGGCACTGCCACTTATGGTCCTATAGCTTAGGGAAATTAAAATCAAAAAGACACAGCCACCCCAAAGTTTGGGACGCCTCTGTTTACAAGAACCTCGTTTACAGTACAAGTTCAACATCGCAGAAAGTGAAAAATGGATAAAGAAGTTGTGGTATTTACTTACAAAGCAATATCACTCAGCAATGAAATCTGTGTCATCAGGCCCTTAGCAGCACAATGAGTGGATTCAGGTATGATGATTCTAACTGAAGTAAGTCACACAGAAAAAGAAACATCATAAGATATCAGTAATACACGGAATGTAAACTTGGCTACACAGGAACTGAATTACAGAACAGAACAGGGTCTCAAATTTAGAAAACCAACTTATGCTTGCTTAAGGGTAAAGGTGAGTTGGGGTGCTGCATAAAACCAGAGATTGAAATGAGCACAGATAAAGTTCCTTAAGTCAAATATGGAATAGACAAGAGCTACTCCTTGCTCAACGAAATGGACCCAACACCGCATATTAAACGCCTAAGAATGTACCTGACTAGTAAGTATCTTAAAACCTATGGATTGCTATGTCTCCGAAAGAGAATCAAGCATGTGTACAGGGGCATAAACGCAGCAGTGATAAGATTGGAGAGGTTCGGTGAGCAAATGAAGACCCTTTGAAGTCATATTGCATGGTACCCATTACACGGGTCTTAACTCTCCAGGTTTAAGGTATTCTTCCTTCAGCTAAAACATGCATGTGGAACCCAAGTATGATCAACCATGTGAACGGGAGACGTGTTCAAATATGTCTCAGTTTTCCTCCCCTGGTACTCGGGTGCAACATTCCAGGCGCTTTACTAACACTCTCCCCACTTGGAGAGTCACCGCCTTTAACCTCCTGTTTGGCCCAGTTTGCAATTTCTGCGGAAGATGAACAGGAATAGCGAGAACCAATGAGAGACTAGCTGGAGGTGTCTGGACGGGCAAATTTAACTCTCATTTCCCACCAGGAAGAGGAAATAACCAAAGGATCAGCGTGCCGTGCCGGAATCAGATTAGGGCCTGAAGCCATCCTGCGGTGTTGCGGCCAGGTCACAAGAAAGCGAGTTGAAGAAAGGAGCTCTGGGGCACTGTAATTCACAAACCTGCAGAGTTATAAATGACAGCTATCGTCCAAAAATAGACTGAAGTAAGGCTGCCAAGAGGACTTGAAAGCGGGGCAGAATTGCAGGAAACCGATTTCAGGAGGTAGACTGGAATTGCATTGAAAGCATAGGAAAAGAGGCAGAACGTCCACAATGATGCACTTGGCCAAAAAGGGCGTATGCGTTTTTTCCTGAATATATTCAGGAAAAAACGCATACGCCCTTTTTGGCCAACCAAGCAAGCTTGCAAAGGAAATCTGCACTACAATGAAGTCTCACTTCCCCCCGGTCAAAAGGGCCATCTGAAAAAAGTGTAAAATCCAGAAAGGCAGGACAGGCCATGGAGAACTGGGAGCCTTGTTATGCTGATGGGCGGGATGTAAATTGCCAACAGACACTCGGGAGAAGTGTATGGTGTTTCCTGAAACATCTAAAAAACAAAGCAACAGAGCCTAGGGCACTGCCACTTATGGTCCTATAGCTTAGGGAAATTAAAATCAAAAAGACACAGCCACCCCAAAGTTTGGGACGCCTCTGTTTACAAGAACCTCGTTTACAGTACAAGTTCAACATCGCAGAAAGTGAAAAATGGATAAAGAAGTTGTGGTATTTACTTACAAAGCAATATCACTCAGCAATGAAATCTGTGTCATCAGGCCCTTAGCAGCACAATGAGTGGATTCAGGTATGATGATTCTAACTGAAGTAAGTCACACAGAAAAAGAAACATCATAAGATATCAGTAATACACGGAATGTAAACTTGGCTACACAGGAACTGAATTACAGAACAGAACAGGGTCTCAAATTTAGAAAACCAACTTATGCTTGCTTAAGGGTAAAGGTGAGTTGGGGTGCTGCATAAAACCAGAGATTGAAATGAGCACAGATAAAGTTCCTTAAGTCAAATATGGAATAGACAAGAGCTACTCCTTGCTCAACGAAATGGACTCAACACCGCATATTAAACGCCTAAGAATGTACCTGACTAGTAAGTATCTTAAAACCTATGGATTGCTATGTCTCCGAAAGAGAATCAAGCATGTGTACAGGGGCATAAACGCAGCAGTGATAGGATTGGAGAGGTTCGGTGAGCAAATGAAGACCCTTTGAAGTCATATTGCATGGTACCCATTACACGGGTCTTAACTCTCCAGGTTTAAGGTATTCTTCCTTCAGCTAAAACATGCATGTGGAACCCAAGTATGATCAACCATGTGAACGGGAGACGTGTTCAAATATGTCTCAGTTTTCCTCCCCTGGTACTCGGGTGCAACATTCCAGGCGCTTTACTAACACTCTCCCCACTTGGAGAGTCACCGCCTTTAACCTCCTGTTTGGCCCAGTTTGCAATTTCTGCGGAAGATGAACAGGAATAGCGAGAACCAATGAGAGACTAGCTGGAGGTGTCTGGACGGGCAAATTTAACTCTCATTTCCCACCAGGAAGAGGAAATAACCAAAGGATCAGCGTGCCGTGCCGGAATCAGATTAGGGCCTGAAGCCATCCTGCGGTGTTGCGGCCAGGTCACAAGAAAGCGAGTTGAAGAAAGGAGCTCTGGGGCACTGTAATTCACAAACCTGCAGAGTTATAAATGACAGCTATCGTCCAAAAATAGACTGAAGTAAGGCTGCCAAGAGGACTTGAAAGCGGGGCAGAATTGCAGGAAACCGATTTCAGGAGGTAGACTGGAATTGCATTGAAAGCATAGGAAAAGAGGCAGAACGTCCACAATGATGCACTTGGCCAAAAAGGGCGTATGCGTTTTTTCCTGAATATATTCAGGAAAAAACGCATACGCCCTTTTTGGCCAACCAAGCAAGCTTGCAAAGGAAATCTGCACTACAATGAAGTCTCACTTCCCCCCGGTCAAAAGGGCCATCTGAAAAAAGTGTAAAATCCAGAAAGGCAGGACAGGCCATGGAGAACTGGGAGCCTTGTTATGCTGATGGGCGGGATGTAAATTGCCAACAGACACTCGGGAGAAGTGTATGGTGTTTCCTGAAACATCTAAAAAACAAAGCAACAGAGCCTAGGGCACTGCCACTTATGGTCCTATAGTTTAGGGAAATTAAAATCAAAAAGACACAGCCACCCCAAAGTTTGGGACGACTCTGTTTACAAGAACCTCGTTTACAGTACAAGTTCAACATCGCAGAAAGTGAAAAATGGATAAAGAAGTTGTGGTATTTACTTACAAAGCAATATCACTCAGCAATGAAATCTATGTCATCAGGCCCTTAGCATCACAATGAGTGGATTCAGGTATGATGATTCTAACTGAAATAAGTCACACAGAAAAAGAAACATCATAAGATATCAGTAATACACGGAATGTAAACTTGGCTACACAGGAACTGAATTACAGAACAGAACAGGGTCTCAAATTTAGAAAACCAACATATGCTTGCTTAAGGGTAAAGGTGAGTTGGGGTGCTGCATAAAACCAGAGATTGAAATGAGCACAGATAAAGTTCCTTAAGTCAAATATGGAATAGACAAGAGCTACTCCTTGCTCAACGAAATGGACTCAACACCGCATATTAAACGCCTAAGAATGTACCTGACTAGTAAGTATCGTAAAACCTATGGATTGCTATGTCTCCAAAAGAGAATCAAGCA
Organism: Stenella coeruleoalba; assembly: GCF_951394435.1. Classification (NCBI taxonomy): domain Eukaryota; kingdom Metazoa; phylum Chordata; class Mammalia; order Artiodactyla; family Delphinidae; genus Stenella; species Stenella coeruleoalba. The sequence continues at coordinate 87,926,397 of NC_137149.1, read as the reverse complement.
TGTATGCAGAGGCATAAACGCAGCAGTGATAGGATTGGAGAGGTTCGGTGAGCAAATGAAGACCCTTTGAAGTCATATTGCATGGTACCCATTACACGGGTCTCAACTCTCCAGGTTTAAGGTATTCTTCCTTCAGCTAAAACATGCATTTGGAACCCAAGTATGATCAAACATGTGAACGGGAGACGTGTTCAAATATGTCTCAGTTTTCCTCCCCTGGTACTCGGGTGCAACATTCCAGACGCTTTACTAACACTCTCCCCACTTGGAGAGTCAGCGCCTTTAACCTCCTGTTTGGCCCAGTTTGCAATTTCTGCGGAAGATGAACAGGAATAGTGAGAACCAATGAGAGGCTATCTGGAGGTGTCTGGACGGGCAAATTTAACTCTCATTTCCCACCAGGAAGAGGAAATAACCAAAGGCTCAGCGTGCCGTACCGGAACCAGATTAGGGCCTGAAGCCATCCTGCGGTGTTGCGGCCAGCTCAAAAGAAAGCGAGTTGAAGAAAGGAGCTCAGGGGCACTGTAATTCACAAACCTGCAGAGTTATAAATGACAGCTATCGTCCAAAAATAGACTGAAGTAAGGCTGCCAAGAGGACTTGAAAGCGGGGCAGAATTGCAGGAAACCGATTTCAGGAGGTAGACTGGAATTGCATTGAAAGCATAGGAAAAGAGGCAGAACGTCCACAATGATGCACTTGGCCAAAAAGGGCGTATGCGTTTTTTCCTGTATATATTCAGGAAAAAACGCATACGCCCTTTTTGGCCAACCAAGCAAGCTTGCAAAGGAAATCTGCACTACAATGAAGTCTCACTTCCCCCCGGTCAAAAGGGCCATCTGAAAAAAGTGTAAAATCCAGAAAGGCAGGACAGGCCATGGAGAACTGGGAGCCTTGTTATGCTGATGGGCGGGATGTAAATTGCCAACAACCACTCAGGAGAAGTGTATGGTGTTTCCTGAAACATCTAAAAAACAAAGCAACAGAACCTAGGGCACTTCCACTTATGGTCCTATAGCTTAGGGAAATTAAAATAAAAAAGACACAGCCACCCCAAAGTTTGGAACGGCTCTGTTTACAAGAACCTCGTTTACAGTACAAGTTCAACATCGCAGAAAGTGAAAAATGGATAAAGAAGTTGTGGTATTTACTTACAAAGCAATATCACTCAGCAATGAAATCTGTGTCATCAGGCCCTTAGCAGCACAATGAGTGGATTCAGGTATGATGATTCTAACTGAAGTAAGTCACACAGAAAAAGAAACATCATAAGATATCAGTAATACACGGAATGTAAACTTGGCTACACAGGAACTGAATTACAGAACAGAACAGGGTCTCAAATTTAGAAAACCAACTTATGCTTGCTTAAGGGTAAAGGTGAGTTGGGGTGCTGCATAAAACCAGAGATTGAAATGAGCACAGATAAAGTTCCTTAAGTCAAATATGGAATAGACAAGAGCTACTCCTTGCTCAACGAAATGGACTCAACACCGCATATTAAACGCCTAAGAATGTACCTGACTAGTCAGTATCTTAAAACCTATGGATTGCTATGTCTCCGAAAGAGAATCAAGCATGTGTACAGGGGCATAAACGCAGCAGTGATAGGATTGGAGAGGTTCGGTGAGCAAATGAAGACCCTTTGAAGTCATATTGCATGGTACCCATTACACGGGTCTTAACTCTCCAGGTTTAAGGTATTCTTCCTTCAGCTAAAACATGCATGTGGAACCCAAGTATGATCAACCATGTGAACGGGAGACGTGTTCAAATATGTCTCAGTTTTCCTCCCCTGGTACTCGGGTGCAACATTCCAGGCGCTTTACTAACACTCTCCCCACTTGGAGAGTCACCGCCTTTAACCTCCTGTTTGGCCCAGTTTGCAATTTCTGCGGAAGATGAACAGGAATAGCGAGAACCAATGAGAGACTAGCTGGAGGTGTCTGGACGGGCAAATTTAACTCTCATTTCCCACCAGGAAGAGGAAATAACCAAAGGATCAGCGTGCCGTGCCGGAATCAGATTAGGGCCTGAAGCCATCCTGCGGTGTTGCGGCCAGGTCACAAGAAAGCGAGTTGAAGAAAGGAGCTCTGGGGCACTGTAATTCACAAACCTGCAGAGTTATAAATGACAGCTATCGTCCAAAAATAGACTGAAGTAAGGCTGCCAAGAGGACTTGAAAGCGGGGCAGAATTGCAGGAAACCGATTTCAGGAGGTAGACTGGAATTGCATTGAAAGCATAGGAAAAGAGGCAGAACGTCCACAATGATGCACTTGGCCAAAAAGGGCGTATGCGTTTTTTCCTGAATATATTCAGGAAAAAACGCATACGCCCTTTTTGGCCAACCAAGCAAGCTTGCAAAGGAAATCTGCACTACAATGAAGTCTCACTTCCCCCCGGTCAAAAGGGCCATCTGAAAAAAGTGTAAAATCCAGAAAGGCAGGACAGGCCATGGAGAACTGGGAGCCTTGTTATGCTGATGGGCGGGATGTAAATTGCCAACAGACACTCGGGAGAAGTGTATGGTGTTTCCTGAAACATCTAAAAAACAAAGCAACAGAGCCTAGGGCACTGCCACTTATGGTCCTATAGCTTAGGGAAATTAAAATCAAAAAGACACAGCCACCCCAAAGTTTGGGACGACTCTGTTTACAAGAACCTCGTTTACAGTACAAGTTCAACATCGCAGAAAGTGAAAAATGGATAAAGAAGTTGTGGTATTTACTTACAAAGCAATATCACTCAGCAATGAAATCTATGTCATCAGGCCCTTAGCATCACAATGAGTGGATTCAGGTATGATGATTCTAACTGAAATAAGTCACACAGAAAAAGAAACATCATAAGATATCAGTAATACACGGAATGTAAACTTGGCTACACAGGAACTGAATTACAGAACAGAACAGGGTCTCAAATTTAGAAAACCAACATATGCTTGCTTAAGGGTAAAGGTGAGTTGGGGTGCTGCATAAAACCAGAGATTGAAATGAGCACAGATAAAGTTCCTTAAGTCAAATATGGAATAGACAAGAGCTACTCCTTGCTCAACGAAATGGACTCAACACCGCATATTAAACGCCTAAGAATGTACCTGACTAGTAAGTATCGTAAAACCTATGGATTGCTATGTCTCCAAAAGAGAATCAAGCATGTATGCAGAGGCATAAACGCAGCAGTGATAGGATTGGAGAGGTTCGGTGAGCAAATGAAGACCCTTTGAAGTCATATTGCATGGTACCCATTACACGGGTCTCAACTCTCCAGGTTTAAGGTATTCTTCCTTCAGCTAAAACATGCATGTGGAACCCAAGTATGATCAACCATGTGAACGGGAGACGTGTTCAAATATGTCTCAGTTTTCCTCCCCTGGTACTCTGGTGCAACATTCCAGACGCTTTACAAACACTCTCCCCACTTGGAGAGTCAGCGCCTTTAACCTCCTGTTTGGCCCAGTTTGCAATTTCTGCGGAAGATGAACAGGAATAGTGAGAACCAATGAGAGGCTATCTGGAGGTGTCTGGACGGGCAAATTTAACTCTCATTTCCCACCAGGAAGAGGAAATAACCAAAGGCTCAGCGTGCCGTACCGGAACCAGATTAGGGCCAGAAGCCATCCTGCGGTGTTGCGGCCAGCTCAAAAGAAAGCGAGTTGAAGAAAGGAGCTCAGGGGCACTGTAATTCACAAACCTGCAGAGTTATAATGACAGCTATCGTCCAAAAATAGACTGAAGTAAGGCTGCCAAGAGGACTTGAAAGCAGGGCAGAATTGCAGGAAACCGATTTCAGGAGGTAGACTGGAATTGCATTGAAAGCATAGGAAAAGAGGCAGAACGTCCACAATGATGCACTTGGCCAAAAAGGGCGTATGCGTTTTTTCCTGAATATATTCAGGAAAAAACGCATATGCCCTTTTTGGCCAACCAAGCAAGCTTGCAAAGGAAATCTGCACTACAATGAAGTCTCACTTCCCCCCGGTCAAAAGGGCCATCTGAAAAAAGTGTAAAATCCAGAAAGGCAGGACAGGCCATGGAGAACTGGGAGCCTTGTTATGCTGATGGGCGGGATGTAAATTGCCAACAACCACTCGGGAGAAGTGTATGGTGTTTCCTGAAACATCTAAAAAACAAACCAAAAGAACCTAGGGCACTTCCACTTATGGTCCTATAGCTTAGGGAAATTAAAATAAAAAAGACACAGCCACCCCAAAGTTTGGAACGGCTCTGTTTACAAGAACCTCGTTTACAGTACAAGTTCAACATCGCAGAAAGTGAAAAATGGATAAAGAAGTTGTGGTATTTACTTACAAAGCAATATCACTCAGCAATGAAATCTGTGTCATCAGGCCCTTAGCAGCACAATGAGTGGATTCAGGTATGATGATTCTAACTGAAGTAAGTCACACAGAAAAAGAAACATCATAAGATATCAGTAATACACGGAATGTAAACTTGGCTACACAGGAACTGAATTACAGAACAGAACAGGGTCTCAAATTTAGAAAACCAACTTATGCTTGCTTAAGGGTAAAGGTGAGTTGGGGTGCTGCATAAAACCAGAGATTGAAATGAGCACAGATAAAGTTCCTTAAGTCAAATATGGAATAGACAAGAGCTACTCCTTGCTCAACGAAATGGACTCAACACCGCATATTAAACGCCTAAGAATGTACCTGACTAGTCAGTATCTTAAAACCTATGGATTGCTATGTCTCCGAAAGAGAATCAAGCATGTGTACAGGGGCATAAACGCAGCAGTGATAGGATTGGAGAGGTTCGGTGAGCAAATGAAGACCCTTTGAAGTCATATTGCATGGTACCCATTACACGGGTCTTAACTCTCCAGGTTTAAGGTATTCTTCCTTCAGCTAAAACATGCATGTGGAACCCAAGTATGATCAACCATGTGAACGGGAGACGTGTTCAAATATGTCTCAGTTTTCCTCCCCTGGTACTCGGGTGCAACATTCCAGGCGCTTTACTAACACTCTCCCCACTTGGAGAGTCACCGCCTTTAACCTCCTGTTTGGCCCAGTTTGCAATTTCTGCGGAAGATGAACAGGAATAGCGAGAACCAATGAGAGACTAGCTGGAGGTGTCTGGACGGGCAAATTTAACTCTCATTTCCCACCAGGAAGAGGAAATAACCAAAGGATCAGCGTGCCGTGCCGGAATCAGATTAGGGCCTGAAGCCATCCTGCGGTGTTGCGGCCAGGTCACAAGAAAGCGAGTTGAAGAAAGGAGCTCTGAGGCACTGTAATTCACAAACCTGCAGAGTTATAAATGACAGCTATCGTCCAAAAATAGACTGAAGTAAGGCTGCCAAGAGGACTTGAAAGCGGGGCAGAATTGCAGGAAACCGATTTCAGGAGGTAGACTGGAATTGCATTGAAAGCATAGGAAAAGAGGCAGAACGTCCACAATGATGCACTTGGCCAAAAAGGGCGTATGCGTTTTTTCCTGAATATATTCAGGAAAAAACGCATACGCCCTTTTTGGCCAACCAAGCAAGCTTGCAAAGGAAATCTGCACTACAATGAAGTCTCACTTCCCCCCGGTCAAAAGGGCCATCTGAAAAAAGTGTAAAATCCAGAAAGGCAGGACAGGCCATGGAGAACTGGGAGCCTTGTTATGCTGATGGGCGGGATGTAAATTGCCAACAGACACTCGGGAGAAGTGTATGGTGTTTCCTGAAACATCTAAAAAACAAAGCAACAGAGCCTAGGGCACTGCCACTTATGGTCCTATAGCTTAGGGAAATTAAAATCAAAAAGACACAGCCACCCCAAAGTTTGGGACGACTCTGTTTACAAGAACCTCGTTTACAGTACAAGTTCAACATCGCAGAAAGTGAAAAATGGATAAAGAAGTTGTGGTATTTACTTACAAAGCAATATCACTCAGCAATGAAATCTATGTCATCAGGCCCTTAGCATCACAATGAGTGGATTCAGGTATGATGATTCTAACTGAAATAAGTCACACAGAAAAAGAAACATCATAAGATATCAGTAATACACGGAATGTAAACTTGGCTACACAGGAACTGAATTACAGAACAGAACAGGGTCTCAAATTTAGAAAACCAACATATGCTTGCTTAAGGGTAAAGGTGAGTTGGGGTGCTGCATAAAACCAGAGATTGAAATGAGCACAGATAAAGTTCCTTAAGTCAAATATGGAATAGACAAGAGCTACTCCTTGCTCAACGAAATGGACTCAACACCGCATATTAAACGCCTAAGAATGTACCTGACTAGTAAGTATCGTAAAACCTATGGATTGCTATGTCTCCAAAAGAGAATCAAGCATGTATGCAGAGGCATAAACGCAGCAGTGATAGGATTGGAGAGGTTCGGTGAGCAAATGAAGACCCTTTGAAGTCATATTGCATGGTACCCATTACACGGGTCTCAACTCTCCAGGTTTAAGGTATTCTTCCTTCAGCTAAAACATGCATGTGGAACCCAAGTATGATCAACCATGTGAACGGGAGACGTGTTCAAATATGTCTCAGTTTTCCTCCCCTGGTACTCTGGTGCAACATTCCAGACGCTTTACAAACACTCTCCCCACTTGGAGAGTCAGCGCCTTTAACCTCCTGTTTGGCCCAGTTTGCAATTTCTGCGGAAGATGAACAGGAATAGTGAGAACCAATGAGAGGCTATCTGGAGGTGTCTGGACGGGCAAATTTAACTCTCATTTCCCACCAGGAAGAGGAAATAACCAAAGGCTCAGCGTGCCGTACCGGAACCAGATTAGGGCCAGAAGCCATCCTGCGGTGTTGCGGCCAGCTCAAAAGAAAGCGAGTTGAAGAAAGGAGCTCAGGGGCACTGTAATTCACAAACCTGCAGAGTTATAAATGACAGCTATCGTCCAAAAATAGACTGAAGTAAGGCTGCCAAGAGGACTTGAAAGCAGGGCAGAATTGCAGGAAACCGATTTCAGGAGGTAGACTGGAATTGCATTGAAAGCATAGGAAAAGAGGCAGAACGTCCACAATGATGCACTTGGCCAAAAAGGGCGTATGCGTTTTTTCCTGAATATATTCAGGAAAAAACGCATACGCCCTTTTTGGCCAACCAAGCAAGCTTGCAAAGGAAATCTGCACTACAATGAAGTCTCACTTCCCCCCGGTCAAAAGGGCCATCTGAAAAAAGTGTAAAATCCAGAAAGGCAGGACAGGCCATGGAGAACTGGGAGCCTTGTTATGCTGATGGGCGGGATGTAAATTGCCAACAACCACTCGGGAGAAGTGTATGGTGTTTCCTGAAACATCTAAAAAACAAACCAAAAGAACCTAGGGCACTTCCACTTATGGTCCTATAGCTTAGGGAAATTAAAATCAAAAAGACACAGCCACCCCAAAGTTTGGAACGGCTCTGTTTACAAGAACCTCGTTTACAGTACAAGTTCAACATCGCAGAAAGTGAAAAATGGATAAAGAAGTTGTGGTATTTACTTACAAAGCAATATCACTCAGCAATGAAATCTGTGTCATCAGGCCCTTAGCAGCACAATGAGTGGATTCAGGTATGATGATTCTAACTGAAGTAAGTCACACAGAAAAAGAAACATCATAAGATATCAGTAATACACGGAATGTAAACTTGGCTACACAGGAACTGAATTACAGAACAGAACAGGGTCTCAAATTTAGAAAACCAACTAATGCTTGCTTAAGGGTAAAGATGAGTTGGGGTGCTGCATAAAACCAGAGATTGAAATGAGCACAGATAAAGTTCCTTAAGTCAAATATGGAATAGACAAGAGCTACTCCTTGCTCAACGAAATGGACTCAACACCCCATATTAAACGCCTAAGAATGTACCTGACTAGTAAGTATCTTAAAACCTATGGATTGCTATGTCTCCGAAAGAGAATCAAGCATGTGTACAGGGGCATAAACGCAGCAGTGATAGGATTGGAGAGGTTCGGTGAGCAAATGAAGACCCTTTGAAGTCATATTGCATGGTACCCATTACACGGGTCTTAACTCTCCAGGTTTAAGGTATTCTTCCTTCAGCTAAAACATGCATGTGGAACCCAAGTATGATCAACCATGTGAACGGGAGACGTGTTCAAATATGTCTCAGTTTTCCTCCCCTGGTACTCGGGTGCAACATTCTAGACGCTTTACTAACACTCTCCCCACTTGGAGAGTCAGCGCCTTTAACCTCCTGATTGGCCCAGTTTGCAATTTCTGCGCTAGATGAACAGGAATAGCGAGAACCAATGAGAGACTAGCTGGAGGTGTCTGGACGGGCAAATTTAACTCTCATTTCCCACCAGGAAGAGGAAATAACCAAAGGCTCAGCATGCCGTGCCGGAACCAGATTAGGGCCTGAAGCCATCCTGCGGTGTTGCGGCCAGGTCACAAGAAAGCGAGTTGAAGAAAGGAGCTCAGGGGCACTGTAATTCACAAACCTGCAGAGTTATAAATGACAGCTATCGTCCAAAAATAGACTGAAGTAAGGCTGCCAAGAGGACTTGAAAGCGGGGCAGAATTGCAGGAAACCGATTTCAGGAGGTAGACTGGAATTGCATTGAAAGCATAGGAAAAGAGGCAGAACGTCCACAATGATGCACTTGGCCAAAAAGGGCGTATGCGTTTTTACCTGAATATATTCAGGAAAAAACGCATACGCCCTTTTTGGCCAACCAAGCAAGCTTGCAAAGGAAATCTGCACTACAGTGAAGTCTCACTTCCCCCCGGTCAAAAGGGCCATCTGAAAAACGTGTAAAATCCAGAAAGGCAAGACAGGCCATGGAGAACTGGGAGCCTTGTTATGCTGATGGGCGGGATGTAAATTGCCAACAACCACTCAGGAGAAGTGTATGGTGTTTCCTGAAACATCTAAAAAACAAACCAACAGAACCTAGGGCACTTCCACTTATGGTCCTAAAGCTTAGGGAAATTAAAATAAAAAAGACACAGCCACCCCAAAGTTTGGAACGGCTCTGTTTACAAGAACCTCGTTTACAGTACAAGTTCAACATCGCAGAAAGTGAAAAATGGATAAAGAAGTTGTGGTATTTACTTACAAAGCAATATCACTCAGCAATGAAATCTGTGTCATCAGGCCCTTAGCAGCACAATGAGTGGATTCAGGTATGATGATTCTAACTGAAGTAAGTCACACAGAAAAAGAAACATCATAAGATATCAGTAATACACGGAATGTAAACTTGGCTACACAGGAACTGAATTACAGAACAGAACAGGGTCTCAAATTTAGAAAACCAACTTATGCTTGCTTAAGGGTAAAGGTGAGTTGGGGTGCTGCATAAAACCAGAGATTGAAATGAGCACAGATAAAGTTCCTTAAGTCAAATATGGAATAGACAAGAGCTACTCCTTGCTCAACGAAATGGACTCAACACCGCATATTAAACGCCTAAGAATGTACCTGACTAGTCAGTATCTTAAAACCTATGGATTGCTATGTCTCCGAAAGAGAATCAAGCATGTGTACAGGGGCATAAACGCAGCAGTGATAGGATTGGAGAGGTTCGGTGAGCAAATGAAGACCCTTTGAAGTCATATTGCATGGTACCCATTACACGGGTCTTAACTCTCCAGGTTTAAGGTATTCTTCCTTCAGCTAAAACATGCATGTGGAACCCAAGTATGATCAACCATGTGAACGGGAGACGTGTTCAAATATGTCTCAGTTTTCCTCCCCTGGTACTCGGGTGCAACATTCCAGGCGCTTTACTAACACTCTCCCCACTTGGAGAGTCACCGCCTTTAACCTCCTGTTTGGCCCAGTTTGCAATTTCTGCGGAAGATGAACAGGAATAGCGAGAACCAATGAGAGACTAGCTGGAGGTGTCTGGACGGGCAAATTTAACTCTCATTTCCCACCAGGAAGAGGAAATAACCAAAGGATCAGCGTGCCGTGCCGGAATCAGATTAGGGCCTGAAGCCATCCTGCGGTGTTGCGGCCAGGTCACAAGAAAGCGAGTTGAAGAAAGGAGCTCTGGGGCACTGTAATTCACAAACCTGCAGAGTTATAAATGACAGCTATCGTCCAAAAATAGACTGAAGTAAGGCTGCCAAGAGGACTTGAAAGCGGGGCAGAATTGCAGGAAACCGATTTCAGGAGGTAGACTGGAATTGCATTGAAAGCATAGGAAAAGAGGCAGAACGTCCACAATGATGCACTTGGCCAAAAAGGGCGTATGCGTTTTTTCCTGAATATATTCAGGAAAAAACGCATACGCCCTTTTTGGCCAACCAAGCAAGCTTGCAAAGGAAATCTGCACTACAATGAAGTCTCACTTCCCCCCGGTCAAAAGGGCCATCTGAAAAAAGTGTAAAATCCAGAAAGGCAGGACAGGCCATGGAGAACTGGGAGCCTTGTTATGCTGATGGGCGGGATGTAAATTGCCAACAGACACTCGGGAGAAGTGTATGGTGTTTCCTGAAACATCTAAAAAACAAAGCAACAGAGCCTAGGGCACTGCCACTTATGGTCCTATAGCTTAGGGAAATTAAAATCAAAAAGACACAGCCACCCCAAAGTTTGGGACGACTCTGTTTACAAGAACCTCGTTTACAGTACAAGTTCAACATCGCAGAAAGTGAAAAATGGATAAAGAAGTTGTGGTATTTACTTACAAAGCAATATCACTCAGCAATGAAATCTATGTCATCAGGCCCTTAGCATCACAATGAGTGGATTCAGGTATGATGATTCTAACTGAAATAAGTCACACAGAAAAAGAAACATCATAAGATATCAGTAATACACGGAATGTAAACTTGGCTACACAGGAACTGAATTACAGAACAGAACAGGGTCTCAAATTTAGAAAACCAACATATGCTTGCTTAAGGGTAAAGGTGAGTTGGGGTGCTGCATAAAACCAGAGATTGAAATGAGCACAGATAAAGTTCCTTAAGTCAAATATGGAATAGACAAGAGCTACTCCTTGCTCAACGAAATGGACTCAACACCGCATATTAAACGCCTAAGAATGTACCTGACTAGTAAGTATCGTAAAACCTATGGATTGCTATGTCTCCAAAAGAGAATCAAGCATGTATGCAGAGGCATAAACGCAGCAGTGATAGGATTGGAGAGGTTCGGTGAGCAAATGAAGACCCTTTGAAGTCATATTGCATGGTACCCATTACACGGGTCTCAACTCTCCAGGTTTAAGGTATTCTTCCTTCAGCTAAAACATGCATGTGGAACCCAAGTATGATCAACCATGTGAACGGGAGACGTGTTCAAATATGTCTCAGTTTTCCTCCCCTGGTACTCTGGTGCAACATTCCAGACGCTTTACAAACACTCTCCCCACTTGGAGAGTCAGCGCCTTTAACCTCCTGTTTGGCCCAGTTTGCAATTTCTGCGGAAGATGAACAGGAATAGTGAGAACCAATGAGAGGCTATCTGGAGGTGTCTGGACGGGCAAATTTAACTCTCATTTCCCACCAGGAAGAGGAAATAACCAAAGGCTCAGCGTGCCGTACCGGAACCAGATTAGGGCCAGAAGCCATCCTGCGGTGTTGCGGCCAGCTCAAAAGAAAGCGAGTTGAAGAAAGGAGCTCAGGGGCACTGTAATTCACAAACCTGCAGAGTTATAATGACAGCTATCGTCCAAAAATAGACTGAAGTAAGGCTGCCAAGAGGACTTGAAAGCAGGGCAGAATTGCAGGAAACCGATTTCAGGAGGTAGACTGGAATTGCATTGAAAGCATAGGAAAAGAGGCAGAACGTCCACAATGATGCACTTGGCCAAAAAGGGCGTATGCGTTTTTTCCTGAATATATTCAGGAAAAAACGCATATGCCCTTTTTGGCCAACCAAGCAAGCTTGCAAAGGAAATCTGCACTACAATGAAGTCTCACTTCCCCCCGGTCAAAAGGGCCATCTGAAAAAAGTGTAAAATCCAGAAAGGCAGGACAGGCCATGGAGAACTGGGAGCCTTGTTATGCTGATGGGCGGGATGTAAATTGCCAACAACCACTCGGGAGAAGTGTATGGTGTTTCCTGAAACATCTAAAAAACAAACCAAAAGAACCTAGGGCACTTCCACTTATGGTCCTATAGCTTAGGGAAATTAAAATAAAAAAGACACAGCCACCCCAAAGTTTGGAACGGCTCTGTTTACAAGAACCTCGTTTACAGTACAAGTTCAACATCGCAGAAAGTGAAAAATGGATAAAGAAGTTGTGGTATTTACTTACAAAGCAATATCACTCAGCAATGAAATCTGTGTCATCAGGCCCTTAGCAGCACAATGAGTGGATTCAGGTATGATGATTCTAACTGAAGTAAGTCACACAGAAAAAGAAACATCATAAGATATCAGTAATACACGGAATGTAAACTTGGCTACACAGGAACTGAATTACAGAACAGAACAGGGTCTCAAATTTAGAAAACCAACTTATGCTTGCTTAAGGGTAAAGGTGAGTTGGGGTGCTGCATAAAACCAGAGATTGAAATGAGCACAGATAAAGTTCCTTAAGTCAAATATGGAATAGACAAGAGCTACTCCTTGCTCAACGAAATGGACTCAACACCGCATATTAAACGCCTAAGAATGTACCTGACTAGTCAGTATCTTAAAACCTATGGATTGCTATGTCTCCGAAAGAGAATCAAGCATGTGTACAGGGGCATAAACGCAGCAGTGATAGGATTGGAGAGGTTCGGTGAGCAAATGAAGACCCTTTGAAGTCATATTGCATGGTACCCATTACACGGGTCTTAACTCTCCAGGTTTAAGGTATTCTTCCTTCAGCTAAAACATGCATGTGGAACCCAAGTATGATCAACCATGTGAACGGGAGACGTGTTCAAATATGTCTCAGTTTTCCTCCCCTGGTACTCGGGTGCAACATTCCAGGCGCTTTACTAACACTCTCCCCACTTGGAGAGTCAGCGCCTTTAACCTCCTGTTTGGCCCAGTTTGCAATTTCTGCGGAAGATGAACAGGAATAGCGAGAACCAATGAGAGACTAGCTGGAGGTGTCTGGACGGGCAAATTTAACTCTCATTTCCCACCAGGAAGAGGAAATAACCAAAGGATCAGCGTGCCGTGCCGGAATCAGATTAGGGCCTGAAGCCATCCTGCGGTGTTGCGGCCAGGTCACAAGAAAGCGAGTTGAAGAAAGGAGCTCTGAGGCACTGTAATTCACAAACCTGCAGAGTTATAAATGACAGCTATCGTCCAAAAATAGACTGAAGTAAGGCTGCCAAGAGGACTTGAAAGCGGGGCAGAATTGCAGGAAACCGATTTCAGGAGGTAGACTGGAATTGCATTGAAAGCATAGGAAAAGAGGCAGAACGTCCACAATGATGCACTTGGCCAAAAAGGGCGTATGCGTTTTTTCCTGAATATATTCAGGAAAAAACGCATACGCCCTTTTTGGCCAACCAAGCAAGCTTGCAAAGGAAATCTGCACTACAATGAAGTCTCACTTCCCCCCGGTCAAAAGGGCCATCTGAAAAAAGTGTAAAATCCAGAAAGGCAGGACAGGCCATGGAGAACTGGGAGCCTTGTTATGCTGATGGGCGGGATGTAAATTGCCAACAGACACTCGGGAGAAGTGTATGGTGTTTCCTGAAACATCTAAAAAACAAAGCAACAGAGCCTAGGGCACTGCCACTTATGGTCCTATAGCTTAGGGAAATTAAAATCAAAAAGACACAGCCACCCCAAAGTTTGGGACGACTCTGTTTACAAGAACCTCGTTTACAGTACAAGTTCAACATCGCAGAAAGTGAAAAATGGATAAAGAAGTTGTGGTATTTACTTACAAAGCAATATCACTCAGCAATGAAATCTATGTCATCAGGCCCTTAGCATCACAATGAGTGGATTCAGGTATGATGATTCTAACTGAAATAAGTCACACAGAAAAAGAAACATCATAAGATATCAGTAATACACGGAATGTAAACTTGGCTACACAGGAACTGAATTACAGAACAGAACAGGGTCTCAAATTTAGAAAACCAACATATGCTTGCTTAAGGGTAAAGGTGAGTTGGGGTGCTGCATAAAACCAGAGATTGAAATGAGCACAGATAAAGTTCCTTAAGTCAAATATGGAATAGACAAGAGCTACTCCTTGCTCAACGAAATGGACTCAACACCGCATATTAAACGCCTAAGAATGTACCTGACTAGTAAGTATCGTAAAACCTATGGATTGCTATGTCTCCAAAAGAGAATCAAGCATGTATGCAGAGGCATAAACGCAGCAGTGATAGGATTGGAGAGGTTCGGTGAGCAAATGAAGACCCTTTGAAGTCATATTGCATGGTACCCATTACACGGGTCTCAACTCTCCAGGTTTAAGGTATTCTTCCTTCAGCTAAAACATGCATGTGGAACCCAAGTATGATCAACCATGTGAACGGGAGACGTGTTCAAATATGTCTCAGTTTTCCTCCCCTGGTACTCTGGTGCAACATTCCAGACGCTTTACAAACACTCTCCCCACTTGGAGAGTCAGCGCCTTTAACCTCCTGTTTGGCCCAGTTTGCAATTTCTGCGGAAGATGAACAGGAATAGTGAGAACCAATGAGAGGCTATCTGGAGGTGTCTGGACGGGCAAATTTAACTCTCATTTCCCACCAGGAAGAGGAAATAACCAAAGGCTCAGCGTGCCGTACCGGAACCAGATTAGGGCCAGAAGCCATCCTGCGGTGTTGCGGCCAGCTCAAAAGAAAGCGAGTTGAAGAAAGGAGCTCAGGGGCACTGTAATTCACAAACCTGCAGAGTTATAATGACAGCTATCGTCCAAAAATAGACTGAAGTAAGGCTGCCAAGAGGACTTGAAAGCAGGGCAGAATTGCAGGAAACCGATTTCAGGAGGTAGACTGGAATTGCATTGAAAGCATAGGAAAAGAGGCAGAACGTCCACAATGATGCACTTGGCCAAAAAGGGCGTATGCGTTTTTTCCTGAATATATTCAGGAAAAAACGCATATGCCCTTTTTGGCCAACCAAGCAAGCTTGCAAAGGAAATCTGCACTACAATGAAGTCTCACTTCCCCCCGGTCAAAAGGGCCATCTGAAAAAAGTGTAAAATCCAGAAAGGCAGGACAGGCCATGGAGAACTGGGAGCCTTGTTATGCTGATGGGCGGGATGTAAATTGCCAACAACCACTCGGGAGAAGTGTATGGTGTTTCCTGAAACATCTAAAAAACAAACCAAAAGAACCTAGGGCACTTCCACTTATGGTCCTATAGCTTAGGGAAATTAAAATAAAAAAGACACAGCCACCCCAAAGTTTGGAACGGCTCTGTTTACAAGAACCTCGTTTACAGTACAAGTTCAACATCGCAGAAAGTGAAAAATGGATAAAGAAGTTGTGGTATTTACTTACAAAGCAATATCACTCAGCAATGAAATCTGTGTCATCAGGCCCTTAGCAGCACAATGAGTGGATTCAGGTATGATGATTCTAACTGAAGTAAGTCACACAGAAAAAGAAACATCATAAGATATCAGTAATACACGGAATGTAAACTTGGCTACACAGGAACTGAATTACAGAACAGAACAGGGTCTCAAATTTAGAAAACCAACTTATGCTTGCTTAAGGGTAAAGGTGAGTTGGGGTGCTGCATAAAACCAGAGATTGAAATGAGCACAGATAAAGTTCCTTAAGTCAAATATGGAATAGACAAGAGCTACTCCTTGCTCAACGAAATGGACTCAACACCGCATATTAAACGCCTAAGAATGTACCTGACTAGTCAGTATCTTAAAACCTATGGATTGCTATGTCTCCGAAAGAGAATCAAGCATGTGTACAGGGGCATAAACGCAGCAGTGATAGGATTGGAGAGGTTCGGTGAGCAAATGAAGACCCTTTGAAGTCATATTGCATGGTACCCATTACACGGGTCTTAACTCTCCAGGTTTAAGGTATTCTTCCTTCAGCTAAAACATGCATGTGGAACCCAAGTATGATCAACCATGTGAACGGGAGACGTGTTCAAATATGTCTCAGTTTTCCTCCCCTGGTACTCGGGTGCAACATTCCAGGCGCTTTACTAACACTCTCCCCACTTGGAGAGTCAGCGCCTTTAACCTCCTGTTTGGCCCAGTTTGCAATTTCTGCGGAAGATGAACAGGAATAGCGAGAACCAATGAGAGACTAGCTGGAGGTGTCTGGACGGGCAAATTTAACTCTCATTTCCCACCAGGAAGAGGAAATAACCAAAGGATCAGCGTGCCGTGCCGGAATCAGATTAGGGCCTGAAGCCATCCTGCGGTGTTGCGGCCAGGTCACAAGAAAGCGAGTTGAAGAAAGGAGCTCTGAGGCACTGTAATTCACAAACCTGCAGAGTTATAAATGACAGCTATCGTCCAAAAATAGACTGAAGTAAGGCTGCCAAGAGGACTTGAAAGCGGGGCAGAATTGCAGGAAACCGATTTCAGGAGGTAGACTGGAATTGCATTGAAAGCATAGGAAAAGAGGCAGAACGTCCACAATGATGCACTTGGCCAAAAAGGGCGTATGCGTTTTTTCCTGAATATATTCAGGAAAAAACGCATACGCCCTTTTTGGCCAACCAAGCAAGCTTGCAAAGGAAATCTGCACTACAATGAAGTCTCACTTCCCCCCGGTCAAAAGGGCCATCTGAAAAAAGTGTAAAATCCAGAAAGGCAGGACAGGCCATGGAGAACTGGGAGCCTTGTTATGCTGATGGGCGGGATGTAAATTGCCAACAGACACTCGGGAGAAGTGTATGGTGTTTCCTGAAACATCTAAAAAACAAAGCAACAGAGCCTAGGGCACTGCCACTTATGGTCCTATAGCTTAGGGAAATTAAAATCAAAAAGACACAGCCACCCCAAAGTTTGGGACGACTCTGTTTACAAGAACCTCGTTTACAGTACAAGTTCAACATCGCAGAAAGTGAAAAATGGATAAAGAAGTTGTGGTATTTACTTACAAAGCAATATCACTCAGCAATGAAATCTATGTCATCAGGCCCTTAGCATCACAATGAGTGGATTCAGGTATGATGATTCTAACTGAAATAAGTCACACAGAAAAAGAAACATCATAAGATATCAGTAATACACGGAATGTAAACTTGGCTACACAGGAACTGAATTACAGAACAGAACAGGGTCTCAAATTTAGAAAACCAACATATGCTTGCTTAAGGGTAAAGGTGAGTTGGGGTGCTGCATAAAACCAGAGATTGAAATGAGCACAGATAAAGTTCCTTAAGTCAAATATGGAATAGACAAGAGCTACTCCTTGCTCAACGAAATGGACTCAACACCGCATATTAAACGCCTAAGAATGTACCTGACTAGTAAGTATCGTAAAACCTATGGATTGCTATGTCTCCAAAAGAGAATCAAGCATGTATGCAGAGGCATAAACGCAGCAGTGATAGGATTGGAGAGGTTCGGTGAGCAAATGAAGACCCTTTGAAGTCATATTGCATGGTACCCATTACACGGGTCTCAACTCTCCAGGTTTAAGGTATTCTTCCTTCAGCTAAAACATGCATGTGGAACCCAAGTATGATCAACCATGTGAACGGGAGACGTGTTCAAATATGTCTCAGTTTTCCTCCCCTGGTACTCGGGTGCAACATTCTAGACGCTTTACTAACACTCTCCCCACTTGGAGAGTCAGCGCCTTTAACCTCCTGATTGGCCCAGTTTGCAATTTCTGCGCTAGATGAACAGGAATAGCGAGAACCAATGAGAGACTAGCTGGAGGTGTCTGGACGGGCAAATTTAACTCTCATTTCCCACCAGGAAGAGGAAATAACCAAAGGCTCAGCATGCCGTGCCGGAACCAGATTAGGGCCTGAAGCCATCCTGCGGTGTTGCGGCCAGGTCACAAGAAAGCGAGTTGAAGAAAGGAGCTCAGGGGCACTGTAATTCACAAACCTGCAGAGTTATAAATGACAGCTATCGTCCAAAAATAGACTGAAGTAAGGCTGCCAAGAGGACTTGAAAGCGGGGCAGAATTGCAGGAAACCGATTTCAGGAGGTAGACTGGAATTGCATTGAAAGCATAGGAAAAGAGGCAGAACGTCCACAATGATGCACTTGGCCAAAAAGGGCGTATGCGTTTTTACCTGAATATATTCAGGAAAAAACGCATACGCCCTTTTTGGCCAACCAAGCAAGCTTGCAAAGGAAATCTGCACTACAGTGAAGTCTCACTTCCCCCCGGTCAAAAGGGCCATCTGAAAAACGTGTAAAATCCAGAAAGGCAAGACAGGCCATGGAGAACTGGGAGCCTTGTTATGCTGATGGGCGGGATGTAAATTGCCAACAACCACTCGGGAGAAGTGTATGGTGTTTCCTGAAACATCTAAAAAACAAAGCACCAGAGCCTAGGGCACTTCCACTTATGGTCCTATAGCTTAGGGAAATTAAAATCAAAAAGACACAGCCACCCCAAAGTTTGGGACGCCTCCGTTTACAAGAACCTCGTTTACCGTACAAGTTCAATATCACAGAAAGTGAAAAATGGATAAAGAACTTGTGGTACTTACGTACAATGCAGTATCACTCAGCAGTGAAATCTATGTCATCAGGCCCATAGCAGCATAATGAGTGGATTCAGGTACGATGATTCTAACTGAAGTAAGTCACACAGAAAAAGAAACATCATAAGATATCAGTAATACACGGAATGTAAACTTGGCTACACAGGAACTGAATTACAGAACAGAACAGGGTCTCAAATTTAGAAAACCAACTTATGCTTGCTAAAGGGTAAAGGTGAGTTGGGGTGCTGCATAAAACCAGAGATTGAAATGAGCACAGATAAAGTTCCTTAAGTCAAATATGGAATAGACAAGAGCTACTCCTTGCTCAACGAAATGGACTCAACACCGCATATTAAACACCTAAGAATGTACCTGACTAGTAAGTATCTTAAAACCTATGGATTGCTATGTCTCCGAAGGAGAATCAAGCATGTGTACAGGGGCATAAACGCAGCAGTGATAGGATTGGAGAGGTTCGGTGAGCAAATGAAGACCCTTTGAAGTCATATTGCATGGTACCCATTACACGGGTCTTAACTCTCCAGGTTTAAGGTATTCTTCCTTCAGCTAAAACATGCATGTGGAACCCAAGTATGATCAACCATGTGAACGGGAGACGTGTTCAAATATGTCTCAGTTTTCCTCCCCTGGTACTCGGGTGCAACATTCCAGGCGCTTTACTAACACTCTCCCCACTTGGAGAGTCACCGCCTTTAACCTCCTGTTTGGCCCAGTTTGCAATTTCTGCGGAAGATGAACAGGAATAGCGAGAACCAATGAGAGACTAGCTGGAGGTGTCTGGACGGGCAAATTTAACTCTCATTTCCCACCAGGAAGAGGAAATAACCAAAGGATCAGCGTGCCGTGCCGGAATCAGATTAGGGCCTGAAGCCATCCTGCGGTGTTGCGGCCAGGTCACAAGAAAGCGAGTTGAAGAAAGGAGCTCTGGGGCACTGTAATTCACAAACCTGCAGAGTTATAAATGACAGCTATCGTCCAAAAATAGACTGAAGTAAGGCTGCCAAGAGGACTTGAAAGCGGGGCAGAATTGCAGGAAACCGATTTCAGGAGGTAGACTGGAATTGCATTGAAAGCATAGGAAAAGAGGCAGAACGTCCACAATGATGCACTTGGCCAAAAAGGGCGTATGCGTTTTTTCCTGAATATATTCAGGAAAAAACGCATACGCCCTTTTTGGCCAACCAAGCAAGCTTGCAAAGGAAATCTGCACTACAATGAAGTCTCACTTCCCCCCGGTCAAAAGGGCCATCTGAAAAAAGTGTAAAATCCAGAAAGGCAGGACAGGCCATGGAGAACTGGGAGCCTTGTTATGCTGATGGGCGGGATGTAAATTGCCAACAGACACTCGGGAGAAGTGTATGGTGTTTCCTGAAACATCTAAAAAACAAAGCAACAGAGCCTAGGGCACTGCCACTTATGGTCCTATAGCTTAGGGAAATTAAAATCAAAAAGACACAGCCACCCCAAAGTTTGGGACGACTCTGTTTACAAGAACCTCGTTTACAGTACAAGTTCAACATCGCAGAAAGTGAAAAATGGATAAAGAAGTTGTGGTATTTACTTACAAAGCAATATCACTCAGCAATGAAATCTGTGTCATCAGGCCCTTAGCAGCACAATGAGTGGATTCAGGTATGATGATTCTAACTGAAGTAAGTCACACAGAAAAAGAAACATCATAAGATATCAGTAATACACGGAATGTAAACTTGGCTACACAGGAACTGAATTACAGAACAGAACAGGGTCTCAAATTTAGAAAACCAACTAATGCTTGCTTAAGGGTAAAGATGAGTTGGGGTGCTGCATAAAACCAGAGATTGAAATGAGCACAGATAAAGTTCCTTAAGTCAAATATGGAATAGACAAGAGCTACTCCTTGCTCAACGAAATGGACTCAACACCCCATATTAAACGCCTAAGAATGTACCTGACTAGTAAGTATCTTAAAACCTATGGATTGCTATGTCTCCGAAAGAGAATCAAGCATGTGTACAGGGGCATAAACGCAGCAGTGATAGGATTGGAGAGGTTCGGTGAGCAAATGAAGACCCTTTGAAGTCATATTGCATGGTACCCATTACACGGGTCTTAACTCTCCAGGTTTAAGGTATTCTTCCTTCAGCTAAAACATGCATGTGGAACCCAAGTATGATCAACCATGTGAACGGGAGACGTGTTCAAATATGTCTCAGTTTTCCTCCCCTGGTACTCGGGTGCAACATTCTAGACGCTTTACTAACACTCTCCCCACTTGGAGAGTCAGCGCCTTTAACCTCCTGATTGGCCCAGTTTGCAATTTCTGCGCTAGATGAACAGGAATAGCGAGAACCAATGAGAGACTAGCTGGAGGTGTCTGGACGGGCAAATTTAACTCTCATTTCCCACCAGGAAGAGGAAATAACCAAAGGCTCAGCATGCCGTGCCGGAACCAGATTAGGGCCTGAAGCCATCCTGCGGTGTTGCGGCCAGGTCACAAGAAAGCGAGTTGAAGAAAGGAGCTCAGGGGCACTGTAATTCACAAACCTGCAGAGTTATAAATGACAGCTATCGTCCAAAAATAGACTGAAGTAAGGCTGCCAAGAGGACTTGAAAGCGGGGCAGAATTGCAGGAAACCGATTTCAGGAGGTAGACTGGAATTGCATTGAAAGCATAGGAAAAGAGGCAGAACGTCCACAATGATGCACTTGGCCAAAAAGGGCGTATGCGTTTTTACCTGAATATATTCAGGAAAAAACGCATACGCCCTTTTTGGCCAACCAAGCAAGCTTGCAAAGGAAATCTGCACTACAGTGAAGTCTCACTTCCCCCCGGTCAAAAGGGCCATCTGAAAAACGTGTAAAATCCAGAAAGGCAAGACAGGCCATGGAGAACTGGGAGCCTTGTTATGCTGATGGGCGGGATGTAAATTGCCAACAACCACTCGGGAGAAGTGTATGGTGTTTCCTGAAACATCTAAAAAACAAAGCACCAGAGCCTAGGGCACTTCCACTTATGGTCCTATAGCTTAGGGAAATTAAAATCAAAAAGACACAGCCACCCCAAAGTTTGGGACGCCTCCGTTTACAAGAACCTCGTTTACCGTACAAGTTCAATATCACAGAAAGTGAAAAATGGATAAAGAACTTGTGGTACTTACGTACAATGCAGTATCACTCAGCAGTGAAATCTATGTCATCAGGCCCATAGCAGCATAATGAGTGGATTCAGGTACGATGATTCTAACTGAAGTAAGTCACACAGAAAAAGAAACATCATAAGATATCAGTAATACACGGAATGTAAACTTGGCTACACAGGAACTGAATTACAGAACAGAACAGGGTCTCAAATTTAGAAAACCAACTTATGCTTGCTAAAGGGTAAAGGTGAGTTGGGGTGCTGCATAAAACCAGAGATTGAAATGAGCACAGATAAAGTTCCTTAAGTCAAATATGGAATAGACAAGAGCTACTCCTTGCTCAACGAAATGGACTCAACACCGCATATTAAACACCTAAGAATGTACCTGACTAGTAAGTATCTTAAAACCTATGGATTGCTATGTCTCCGAAGGAGAATCAAGCATGTGTACAGGGGCATAAACGCAGCAGTGATAGGATTGGAGAGGTTCGGTGAGCAAATGAAGACCCTTTGAAGTCATATTGCATGGTACCCATTACACGGGTCTTAACTCTCCAGGTTTAAGGTATTCTTCCTTCAGCTAAAACATGCATGTGGAACCCAAGTATGATCAACCATGTGAACGGGAGACGTGTTCAAATATGTCTCAGTTTTCCTCCCCTGGTACTCGGGTGCAACATTCCAGGCGCTTTACTAACACTCTCCCCACTTGGAGAGTCACCGCCTTTAACCTCCTGTTTGGCCCAGTTTGCAATTTCTGCGGAAGATGAACAGGAATAGCGAGAACCAATGAGAGACTAGCTGGAGGTGTCTGGACGGGCAAATTTAACTCTCATTTCCCACCAGGAAGAGGAAATAACCAAAGGATCAGCGTGCCGTGCCGGAATCAGATTAGGGCCTGAAGCCATCCTGCGGTGTTGCGGCCAGGTCACAAGAAAGCGAGTTGAAGAAAGGAGCTCTGGGGCACTGTAATTCACAAACCTGCAGAGTTATAAATGACAGCTATCGTCCAAAAATAGACTGAAGTAAGGCTGCCAAGAGGACTTGAAAGCGGGGCAGAATTGCAGGAAACCGATTTCAGGAGGTAGACTGGAATTGCATTGAAAGCATAGGAAAAGAGGCAGAACGTCCACAATGATGCACTTGGCCAAAAAGGGCGTATGCGTTTTTTCCTGAATATATTCAGGAAAAAACGCATACGCCCTTTTTGGCCAACCAAGCAAGCTTGCAAAGGAAATCTGCACTACAATGAAGTCTCACTTCCCCCCGGTCAAAAGGGCCATCTGAAAAAAGTGTAAAATCCAGAAAGGCAGGACAGGCCATGGAGAACTGGGAGCCTTGTTATGCTGATGGGCGGGATGTAAATTGCCAACAGACACTCGGGAGAAGTGTATGGTGTTTCCTGAAACATCTAAAAAACAAAGCAACAGAGCCTAGGGCACTGCCACTTATGGTCCTATAGCTTAGGGAAATTAAAATCAAAAAGACACAGCCACCCCAAAGTTTGGGACGACTCTGTTTACAAGAACCTCGTTTACAGTACAAGTTCAACATCGCAGAAAGTGAAAAATGGATAAAGAAGTTGTGGTATTTACTTACAAAGCAATATCACTCAGCAATGAAATCTATGTCATCAGGCCCTTAGCATCACAATGAGTGGATTCAGGTATGATGATTCTAACTGAAATAAGTCACACAGAAAAAGAAACATCATAAGATATCAGTAATACACGGAATGTAAACTTGGCTACACAGGAACTGAATTACAGAACAGAACAGGGTCTCAAATTTAGAAAACCAACATATGCTTGCTTAAGGGTAAAGGTGAGTTGGGGTGCTGCATAAAACCAGAGATTGAAATGAGCACAGATAAAGTTCCTTAAGTCAAATATGGAATAGACAAGAGCTACTCCTTGCTCAACGAAATGGACTCAACACCGCATATTAAACGCCTAAGAATGTGCCTGACTAGTAAGTATCGTAAAACCTATGGATTGCTATGTCTCCAAAAGAGAATCAAGCATGTATGCAGAGGCATAAACGCAGCAGTGATAGGATTGGAGAGATTCGGTGAGCAAATGAAGACCCTTTGAAGTCATATTGCATGGTACCCATTACACGGGTCTCAACTCTCCAGGTTTAAGGTATTCTTCCTTCAGCTAAAACATGCATGTGGAACCCAAGTATGATCAACCATGTGAACGGGAGACGTGTTCAAATATGTCTCAGTTTTCCTCCCCTGGTACTCGGGTGCAACATTCCAGACGCTTTACTAACACTCTCCCCACTTGGAGAGTCAGCGCCTTTAACCTCCTGTTTGGCCCAGTTTGCAATTTCTGCGGAAGATGAACAGGAATAGTGAGAACCAATGAGAGGCTATCTGGAGGTGTCTGGACGGGCAAATTTAACTCTCATTTCCCACCAGGAAGAGGAAATAACCAAAGGCTCAGCATGCCGGGCCGGAACCAGATTAGGGCCTGAAGCCATCCTGCGGTGTTGCGGCCAGCTCAAAAGAAAGCGAGTTGAAGAAAGGAGCTCAGGGGCACTGTAATTCACAAACCTGCAGAGTTATAAATGACAGCTATCGTCCAAAAATAGACTGAAGTAAGGCTGCCAAGAGGACTTGAAAGCGGGGCAGAATTGCAGGAAACCGATTTCAGGAGGTAGACTGGAATTGCATTGAAAGCATAGGAAAAGAGGCAGAACGTCCACAATGATGCACTTGGCCAAAAAGGGCGTATGCGTTTTTTCCTGAATATATTCAGGAAAAAACGCATACGCCCTTTTTGGCCAACCAAGCAAGCTTGCAAAGGAAATCTGCACTACAATGAAGTCTCACTTCCCCCCGGTCAAAAGGGCCATCTGAAAAAAGTGTAAAATCCAGAAAGGCAGGACAGGCCATGGAGAAGTGGGAGCCTTGTTATGCTGATGGGCGGGATGTAAATTGCCAACAACCACTCGGGAGAAGTGTATGGTGTTTCCTGAAACATCTAAAAAACAAACCAACAGAACCTAGGGCACTTCCACTTATGGTCCTATAGCTTAGGGAAATTAAAATCAAAAAGACACAGCCACCCCAAAGTTTGGAACGGCTCTGTTTACAAGAACCTCGTTTACAGTACAAGTTCAACATCGCAGAAAGTGAAAAATGGATAAAGAAGTTGTGGTATTTACTTACAAAGCAATATCACTCAGCAATGAAATCTGTGTCATCAGGCCCTTAGCAGCACAATGAGTGGATTCAGGTATGATGATTCTAACTGAAGTAAGTCACACAGAAAAAGAAACATCATAAGATATCAGTAATACACGGAATGTAAACTTGGCTACACAGGAACTGAATTACAGAACAGAACAGGGTCTCAAATTTAGAAAACCAACTTATGCTTGCTTAAGGGTAAAGGTGAGTTGGGGTGCTGCATAAAACCAGAGATTGAAATGAGCACAGATAAAGTTCCTTAAGTCAAATATGGAATAGACAAGAGCTACTCCTTGCTCAACGAAATGGACTCAACACCGCATATTAAACGCCTAAGAATGTACCTGACTAGTAAGTATCTTAAAACCTATGGATTGCTATGTCTCCGAAAGAGAATCAAGCATGTGTACAGGGGCATAAACGCAGCAGTGATAGGATTGGAGAGGTTCGGTGAGCAAATGAAGACCCTTTGAAGTCATATTGCATGGTACCCATTACACGGGTCTTAACTCTCCAGGTTTAAGGTATTCTTCCTTCAGCTAAAACATGCATGTGGAACCCAAGTATGATCAACCATGTGAACGGGAGACGTGTTCAAATATGTCTCAGTTTTCCTCCCCTGGTACTCGGGTGCAACATTCCAGGCGCGTTACTAACACTCTCCCCACTTGGAGAGTCAGCGCCTTTAACCTCCTGTTTGGCCCAGTTTGCAATTTCTGCGCAAGATGAACAGGAATAGCGAGAACCAATGAGAGACTAGCTGGAGGTGTCTGGACGGGCAAATTTAACTCTCATTTCCCACCAGGAAGAGGAAATAACCAAAGGATCAGCGTGCCGTGCCGGAATCAGATTAGGGCCTGAAGCCATCCTGCGGTGTTGCGGCCAGGTCACAAGAAAGCGAGTTGAAGAAAGGAGCTCTGGGGCACTGTAATTCACAAACCTGCAGAGTTATAAATGACAGCTATCGTCCAAAAATAGACTGAAGTAAGGCTGCCAAGAGGACTTGAAAGCGGGGCAGAATTGCAGGAAACCGATTTCAGGAGGTAGACTGGAATTGCATTGAAAGCATAGGAAAAGAGGCAGAACGTCCACAATGATGCACTTGGCCAAAAAGGGCGTATGCGTTTTTTCCTGAATATATTCAGGAAAAAACGCATACGCCCTTTTTGGCCAACCAAGCAAGCTTGCAAAGGAAATCTGCACTACAATGAAGTCTCACTTCCCCCCGGTCAAAAGGGCCATCTGAAAAAAGTGTAAAATCCAGAAAGGCAGGACAGGCCATGGAGAACTGGGAGCCTTGTTATGCTGATGGGCGGGATGTAAATTGCCAACAACCACTCGGGAGAAGTGTATGGTGTTTCCTGAAACATCTAAAAAACAAAGCAACAGAACCTAGGGCACTTCCACTTATGGTCCTATAGCTTAGGGAAATTAAAATAAAAAAGACACAACCACCCCAAAGTTTGGAATGGCTCTGTTTACAAGAACCTCGTTTACAGTACAAGTTCAACATCGCAGAAAGTGAAAAATGGATAAAGAAGTTGTGGTATTTACTTACAAAGCAATATCACTCAGCAATGAAATCTGTGTCATCAGGCCCTTAGCAGCACAATGAGTGGATTCAGGTATGATGATTCTAACTGAAGTAAGTCACACAGAAAAAGAAACATCATAAGATATCAGTAATACACGGAATGTAAACTTGGCTACACAGGAACTGAATTACAGAACAGAACAGGGTCTCAAATTTAGAAAACCAACTTATGCTTGCTTAAGGGTAAAGGTGAGTTGGGGTGCTGCATAAAACCAGAGATTGAAATGAGCACAGATAAAGTTCCTTAAGTCAAATATGGAATAGACAAGAGCTACTCCTTGCTCAACGAAATGGACTCAACACCGCATATTAAACGCCTAAGAATGTACCTGACTAGTAAGTATCTTAAAACCTATGGATTGCTATGTCTCCGAAAGAGAATCAAGCATGTGTACAGGGGCATAAACGCAGCAGTGATAGGATTGGAGAGGTTCGGTGAGCAAATGAAGACCCTTTGAAGTCATATTGCATGGTACCCATTACACGGGTCTTAACTCTCCAGGTTTAAGGTATTCTTCCTTCAGCTAAAACATGCATGTGGAACCCAAGTCTGATCAACCATGTGAACGGGAGACGTGTTCAAATATGTCTCAGTTTTCCTCCCCTGGTACTCGGGTGCAACATTCCAGGCGCTTTACTAACACTCTCCCCACTTGGAGAGTCACCGCCTTTAACCTCCTGTTTGGCCCAGTTTGCAATTTCTGCGGAAGATGAACAGGAATAGCGAGAACCAATGAGAGACTAGCTGGAGGTGTCTGGACGGGCAAATTTAACTCTCATTTCCCACCAGGAAGAGGAAATAACCAAAGGATCAGCGTGCCGTGCCGGAATCAGATTAGGGCCTGAAGCCATCCTGCGGTGTTGCGGCCAGGTCACAAGAAAGCGAGTTGAAGAAAGGAGCTCTGGGGCACTGTAATTCACAAACCTGCAGAGTTATAAATGACAGCTATCGTCCAAAAATAGACTGAAGTAAGGCTGCCAAGAGGACTTGAAAGCGGGGCAGAATTGCAGGAAACCGATTTCAGGAGGTAGACTGGAATTGCATTGAAAGCATAGGAAAAGAGGCAGAAAGTCCACAATGATGCACTTGGCCAAAAAGGGCGTATGCGTTTTTTCCTGAATATATTCAGGAAAAAACGCATACGCCCTTTTTGGCCAAGCAAGCAAGCTTGCAAAGGAAATCTGCACTACAATGAAGTCTCACTTCCCCCCGGTCAAAAGGGCCATCTGAAAAAAGTGTAAAATCCAGAAAGGCAGGACAGGCCATGGAGAACTGGGAGCCTTGTTATGCTGATGGGCGGGATGTAAATTGCCAACAGACACTCGGGAGAAGTGTATGGTGTTTCCTGAAACACCTAAAAAACAAAGCAACAGAGCCTAGGGCACTGCCACTTATGGTCCTATAGCTTAGGGAAATTAAAATCAAAAAGACACAGCCACCCCAAAGTTTGGGACGACTCTGTTTACAAGAACCTCGTTTACAGTACAAGTTCAACATCGCAGAAAGTGAAAAATGGATAAAGAAGTTGTGGTATTTACTTACAAAGCAATATCACTCAGCAATGAAATCTATGTCATCAGGCCCTTAGCATCACAATGAGTGGATTCAGGTATGATGATTCTAACTGAAATAAGTCACACAGAAAAAGAAACATCATAAGATATCAGTAATACACGGAATGTAAACTTGGCTACACAGGAACTGAATTACAGAACAGAACAGGGTCTCAAATTTAGAAAACCAACATATGCTTGCTTAAGGGTAAAGGTGAGTTGGGGTGCTGCATAAAACCAGAGATTGAAATGAGCACAGATAAAGTTCCTTAAGTCAAATATGGAATAGACAAGAGCTACTCCTTGCTCAACGAAATGGACTCAACACCGCATATTAAACGCCTAAGAATGTACCTGACTAGTAAGTATCGTAAAACCTATGGATTGCTATGTCTCCAAAAGAGAATCAAGCATGTATGCAGAGGCATAAACGCAGCAGTGATAGGATTGGAGAGGTTCGGTGAGCAAATGAAGACCCTTTGAAGTCATATTGCATGGTACCCATTACACGGGTCTCAACTCTCCAGGTTTAAGGTATTCTTCCTTCAGCTAAAACATGCATGTGGAACCCAAGTATGATCAACCATGTGAACGGGAGACGTGTTCAAATATGTCTCAGTTTTCCTCCCCTGGTACTCGGGTGCAACATTCCAGACGCTTTACTAACACTCTCCCCACTTGGAGAGTCAGCGCCTTTAACCTCCTGTTTGGCCCAGTTTGCAATTTCTGCGGAAGATGAACAGGAATAGTGAGAACCAATGAGAGGCTATCTGGAGGTGTCTGGACGGGCAAATTTAACTCTCATTTCCCACCAGGAAGAGGAAATAACGAAAGGCTCAGCGTGCCGTACCGGAACCAGATTAGGGCCTGAAGCCATCCTGCGGTGTTGCGGCCAGCTCAAAAGAAAGCGAGTTGAAGAAAGGAGCTCAGGGGCACTGTAATTCACAAACCTGCAGAGTTATAAATGACAGCTATCGTCCAAAAATAGACTGAAGTAAGGCTGCCAAGAGGACTTGAAAGCAGGGCAGAATTGCAGGAAACCGATTTCAGGAGGTAGACTGGAATTGCATTGAAAGCATAGGAAAAGAGGCAGAACGTCCACAATGATGCACTTGGCCAAAAAGGGCGTATGCGTTTTTTCCTGAATATATTCAGGAAAAAACGCATACGCCCTTTTTGGCCAACCAAGCAAGCTTGCAAAGGAAATCTGCACTACAATGAAGTCTCACTTCCCCCCGGTCAAAAGGGCCATCTGAAAAAAATGTAAAATCCAGAAAGGCAGGACAGGCCATGGAGAACTGGGAGCCTTGTTATGCTGATGGGCGGGATGTAAATTGCCAACAACCACTTGGGAGAAGTGTATGGTGTTTCCTGAAACATCTAAAAAACAAAGCAACAGAACCTAGGGCACTTCCACTTATGGTCCTATAGCTTAGGGAAATTAAAATAAAAAAGACACAGCCACCCCAAAGTTTGGAACGGCTCTGTTTACAAGAACCTCGTTTACAGTACAAGTTCAACATCGCAGAAAGTGAAAAATGGATAAAGAAGTTGTGGTATTTACTTACAAAGCAATATCACTCAGCAATGAAATCTGTGTCATCAGGCCCTTAGCAGCACAATGAGTGGATTCAGGTATGATGATTCTAACTGAAGTAAGTCACACAGAAAAAGAAACATCATAAGATATCAGTAATACACGGAATGTAAACTTGGCTACACAGGAACTGAATTACAGAACAGAACAGGGTCTCAAATTTAGAAAACCAACTAATGCTTGCTTAAGGGTAAAGATGAGTTGGGGTGCTGCATAAAACCAGAGATTGAAATGAGCACAGATAAAGTTCCTTAAGTCAAATATGGAATAGACAAGAGCTACTCCTTGCTCAACGAAATGGACTCAACACCCCATATTAAACGCCTAAGAATGTACCTGACTAGTAAGTATCTTAAAACCTATGGATTGCTATGTCTCCGAAAGAGAATCAAGCATGTGTACAGGGGCATAAACGCAGCAGTGATAGGATTGGAGAGGTTCGGTGAGCAAATGAAGACCCTTTGAAGTCATATTGCATGGTACCCATTACACGGGTCTTAACTCTCCAGGTTTAAGGTATTCTTCCTTCAGCTAAAACATGCATGTGGAACCCAAGTATGATCAACCATGTGAACGGGAGACGTGTTCAAATATGTCTCAGTTTTCCTCCCCTGGTACTCGGGTGCAACATTCTAGACGCTTTACTAACACTCTCCCCACTTGGAGAGTCAGCGCCTTTAACCTCCTGTTTGGCCCAGTTTGCAATTTCTGCGCTAGATGAACAGGAATAGCGAGAACCAATGAGAGACTAGCTGGAGGTGTCTGGACGGGCAAATTTAACTCTCATTTCCCACCAGGAAGAGGAAATAACCAAAGGCTCAGCATGCCGTGCCGGAACCAGATTAGGGCCTGAAGCCATCCTGCGGTGTTGCGGCCAGCTCACCAGAAAGCGAGTTGAAGAAAGGAGCTCAGGGGCACTGTAATTCACAAACCTGCAGAGTTATAAATGACAGCTATCGTCCAAAAATAGACTGAAGTAAGGCTGCCAAGAGGACTTGAAAGCGGGGCAGAATTGCAGGAAACCGATTTCAGGAGGTAGACTGGAATTGCATTGAAAGCATAGGAAAAGAGGCAGAACGTCCACAATGATGCACTTGGCCAAAAAGGGCGTATGCGTTTTTACCTGAATATATTCAGGAAAAAACGCATACGCCCTTTTTGGCCAACCAAGCAAGCTTGCAAAGGAAATCTGCACTACAGTGAAGTCTCACTTCCCCCCGGTCAAAAGGGCCATCTGAAAAACGTGTAAAATCCAGAAAGGCAAGACAGGCCATGGAGAACTGGGAGCCTTGTTATGCTGATGGGCGGGATGTAAATTGCCAACAACCACTCGGGAGAAGTGTATGGTGTTTCCTGAAACATCTAAAAAACAAAGCACCAGAGCCTAGGGCACTTCCACTTATGGTCCTATAGCTTAGGGAAATTAAAATCAAAAAGACACAGCCACCCCAAAGTTTGGGACGCCTCCGTTTACAAGAACCTCGTTTACCGTACAAGTTCAATATCACAGAAAGTGAAAAATGGATAAAGAACTTGTGGTACTTACGTACAATGCAGTATCACTCAGCAGTGAAATCTATGTCATCAGGCCCATAGCAGCATAATGAGTGGATTCAGGTACGATGATTCTAACTGAAATAAGTCACACAGAAAAAGAAACATCATAAGATATCACTAATACACGGAATGTAAACTTGGCTACACAGGAACTGCATTCCAAAACAGAACAGGGTCTCAAATTTAGAAAACCAACTTATGCTTGCTTAAGGGGAAAGGTGAGTTGAGCTGCTGCATAAAACCAGAGATTGAAATGAGCACAGATAAAGTTCCTTAAGCCAAATATGGAATAGACAAGAGCTACTCCTTGCTCAACGAAATGGACTAAACACCCCATATTAAACGCCTAAGAATGTACCTGACTAGTAAGTATCTTAAAACCTATGGATTGCTATGTCTCCAAAAGAGAATCAAGCGTGTGTACAGGGGCATAAACGCAGCAGTGATAGGATTGGAGAGGTTCGGTGAGCAAATGAAGACCCTTTGAAGTCATATTGCATGGTACCCATTCCACTGGTTTCAACTACCCAGGTTTAAGGTATTCTTCCTTCAGCTAAAACATGCATGTGGAACCTAGAGTATGATCAACCATGTGATCGGGAGACGTGTTCAAATATGTCTCAGTTTTCCTCCCCTGGTACTCGGGTGCAACATTCCAGATGCTTTACTAACACTCTCCCGACTTGGAGAGACAGTCCCTTTAACCTCCTGTTTGGCTCAGTTTGCAATTTCTGCGGAAGATGAACAGGAATAGCGAGAACCAATGAGAGGCTAGCTGGAGGTGTCTGGACGGGCAAATTTAACTCTCATTTCCCACCAGGAAGAGGAATTAACCAAAGGCTCAGCATGCTGGGCCGGAACCAGATTAGGGCCTGAAGCCATCCTGCGGTGTTGCGGCCAGGTCACAAGAAAGCGAGTTGAAGAAAGGAGCTCAGGGGCACTGTAATTCACAAACCTGCAGAGTTATAAATGACAGCTATCGTCCAAAAATAGACTGAAGTAAGGCTGCCAAGAGGACTTGAAAGCGGGGCAGAATTGCAGGAAACCGATTTCAGGAGGTAGACTGGAATTGCATTGAAAGCATAGGAAAAGAGGCAGAACGTCCACAATGATGCACTTGGCCAAAAAGGGCGTATGCGTTTTTTCCTGAATATATTCAGGAAAAAACGCATACGCCCTTTTTGGCCAACCAAGCAAGCTTGCAAAGGAAATCTGCACTACAATGAAGTCTCACTTCCCCCCGGTCAAAAGGGCCATCTGAAAAAAGTGTAAAATCCAGAAAGGCAGGACAGGCCATGGAGAACTGGGAGCCTTGTTATGCTGATGGGCGGGATGTAAATTGCCAACAACCACTCGGGAGAAGTGTATGGTGTTTCCTGAAACATCTAAAAAACAAAGCAACAGAACCTAGGGCACTTCCACTTATGGTCCTATAGCTTAGGGAAATTAAAATCAAAAAGACACAGCCACCCCAAAGTTTGGAACGGCTCTGTTTACAAGAACCTCGTTTACAGTACAAGTTCAACATCGCAGAAAGTGAAAAATGGATAAAGAAGTTGTGGTATTTACTTACAAAGCAATATCACTCAGCAATGAAATCTGTGTCATCAGGCCCTTAGCAGCACAATGAGTGGATTCAGGTATGATGATTCTAACTGAAGTAAGTCACACAGAAAAAGAAACATCATAAGATATCAGTAATACACGGAATATAAACTTGGCTACACAGGAACTGAATTACAGAACAGAACAGGGTCTCAAATTTAGAAAACCAACTTATGCTTGCTTAAGGGTAAAGGTGAGTTGGGGTGCTGCATAAAACCAGAGATTGAAATGAGCACAGATAAAGTTCCTTAAGTCAAATATGGAATAGACAAGAGCTACTCCTTGCTCAACGAAATGGACTCAACACCGCATATTAAACGCCTAAGAATGTACCTGACTAGTAAGTATCTTAAAACCTATGGATTGCTATGTCTCCGAAAGAGAATCAAGCATGTGTACAGGGGCATAAACGCAGCAGTGATAGGATTGGAGAGGTTCGGTGAGCAAATGAAGACCCTTTGAAGTCATATTGCATGGTACCCATTCCACGGGTTTCAACTACCCAGGTTTAAGGTATTCTTCCTTCAGCTAAAACATGCATTTGGAACCTAGAGTATGATCAACCATGTGATCGGGAGACGTGTTCAAATATGTCTCAGTTTTCCTCCCCTGGTACTCGGGTGCAACATTCCAGACGCTTTACTAACACTCTCCCCACTTGGAGAGTCAGCGCCTTTAACCTCCTGTTTGGCCCAGTTTGCAATTTCTGCGGAAGATGAACAGGAATAGCGAGAACCAATGAGAGGCTAGCTGGAGGTGTCTGGACGGGCAAATTTAACTCTCATTTCCCACCAGGAAGAGGAATTAACCAAAGGCTCAGCATGCCGGGCCGGAACCAGATTAGGGCCTGAAGCCATCCTGCGTTGTTGCGGCCAGGTCACAAGAAAGCGAGTTGAAGAAAGGAGCTCAGGGACACTGTAATTCACAAACCTGCAGAGTTATAAATGACAGCTATCGTCCAAAAATAGACTGAAGTAAGGCTGCCAAGAGGACTTGAAAGCGGGGCAGAATTGCAGGAAACCGATTTCAGGAGGTAGACTGGAATTGCATTGAAAGCATAGGAAAAGAGGCAGAACGTCCACAATGATGCACTTGGCCAAAAAGGGCGTATGCGTTTTTTCCTGAATATATTCAGGAAAAAACGCATACGCCCTTTTTGGCCAACCAAGCAAGCTTGCAAAGGAAATCTGCACTACAATGAAGTCTCACTTCCCCCCGGTCAAAAGGGCCATCTGAAAAAAGTGTAAAATCCAGAAAGGCAGGACAGGCCATGGAGAACTGGGAGCCTTGTTATGCTGATGGGCGGGATGTAAATTGCCAACAGACACTCGGGAGAAGTGTATGGTGTTTCCTGAAACATCTAAAAAACAAAACAACAGAACCTAGGGCACTTCCACTTATGGTCCTATAGCTTAGGGAAATTAAAATCAAAAAGACACAGCCACCCCAAAGTTTGGAACGGCTCTGTTTACAAGAACCTCGTTTACAGTACAAGTTCAACATCGCAGAAAGTGAAAAATGGATAAAGAACTTGTGGTACTTACGTACAATGCAGTATCACTCAGCAATGAAATCTATGTCATCAGGCCCTTAGCAGCATAATGAGTAGATTCAGGTACGATGATTCTAACTGAAGTAAGTCACACAGAAAAAGAAACATCATAAGATATCAGTAATACACGGAATGTAAACTTGGCTACACAGGAACTGCATTCCAAAACAGAACAGGGTCTCAAATTTAGAAAACCAACTTATGCTTGCTTAAGGGGAAAGGTGAGTTGGGGTGCTGCATAAAACCAGAGATTGAAATGAGCACAGATAAAGTTCCTTAAGTCAAATATGGAATAGACAAGAGCTACTCCTTGCTCAACGAAATGGACTCAACACCGCATATTAAACGCCTAAGAATGTACCTGACTAGTAAGTATCTTAAAACCTATGGATTGCTATGTCTCCAAAAGAGAATCAAGCATGTGTACAGGGGCATAAACGCAGCAGTGATAGGATTGGAGAGGTTCGGTGAGCAAATGAAGACCCTTAGAAGTCATATTGCATGGTACCCATTACACGGGTCTTAACTCTCCAGGTTTAAGGTATTCTTCCTTCAGCTAAAACATGCATGTGGAACCCAAGTATGATCAACCATGTGAATGGGAGACGTGTTCAAATATGTCTCAGTTTTCCTCCCCTGGTACTCGGGTGCAACATTCCAGACGCTTTACTAACACTCTCCCCACTTGGAGAGTCACCGCCTTTAACCTCCTGTTTGGCCCAGTTTGCAATTTCTGCGGAAGATGAACAGGAATAGCGAGAACCAATGAGAGACTAGCTGGAGGTGTCTGGACGGGCAAATTTAACTCTCATTTCCCACCAGGAAGAGGAAATAACCAAAGGATCAGCGTGCCGTGCCGGAATCAGATTAGGGCCTGAAGCCATCCAGCGGTGTTGCGGCCAGGTCACAAGAAAGCGAGTTGAAGAAAGGAGCTCTGGGGCACTGTAATTCACAAACCTGCAGAGTTATAAATGACAGCTATCGTCCAAAAATAGACTGAAGTAAGGCTGCCAAGAGGACTTGAAAGCGGGGCAGAATTGCAGGAAACCGATTTCAGGAGGTAGACTGGAATTGCATTGAAAGCATAGGAAAAGAGGCAGAACGTCCACAATGATGCACTTGGCCAAAAAGGGCGTATGCGTTTTTTCCTGAATATATTCAGGAAAAAACGCATACGCCCTTTTTGGCCAACCAAGCAAGCTTGCAAAGGAAATCTGCACTACAATGAAGTCTCACTTCCCCCCGGTCAAAAGGGCCATCTGAAAAAAGTGTAAAATCCAGAAAGGCAGGACAGGCCATGGAGAACTGGGAGCCTTGTTATGCTGATGGGCGGGATGTAAATTGCCAACAACCACTCGGGAGAAGTGTATGGTGTTTCCTGAAACATCTAAAAAACAAAGCAACAGAGCCTAGGGCACTGCCACTTATGGTCCTATAGCTTAGGGAAATTAAAATCAAAAAGACACAGCCACCCGAAAGTTTGGGGCGCCTCTGTTTACAAGAACCTCGTTTACAGTACAAGTTCAACATCGCAGAAAGTGAAAAATGGATAAAGAAGTTGTGGTATTTACTTACAAAGCAATATCACTCAGCAATGAAATCTGTGTCATCAGGCCCTTAGCAGCACAATGAGTGGATTCAGGTATGATGATTCTAACTGAAGTAAGTCACACAGAAAAAGAAACATCATAAGATATCAGTAATACACGGAATGGAAACGTGGCTACACAGGAACTGAATTACAGAACAGAACAGGGTCTCAAATTTAGAAAACCAACTTATTCTTGCTTAAGGGTAAAGGTGAGTTGGGGTGCTGCATAAAACCAGAGATTGAAATGAGCACAGATAAAGTTCCTTAAGTCAAATATGGAATAGACAAGAGCTACTCCTTGCTCAACGAAATGGACTCAACACCGCATATTAAACGCCTAAGAATGTACCTGACTAGTAAGTATCTTAAAACCTATGGATTGCTATGTCTCCGAAAGAGAATCAAGCATGTGTACAGGGGCATAAACGCAGCAGTGATAGGATTGGAGAGGTTCGGTGAGCAAATGAAGACCCTTTGAAGTCATATTGCATGGTACCCATTACACGGGTCTTAACTCTCCAGGTTTAAGGTATTCTTCCTTCAGCTAAAACATGCTTGTGGAACCCAAGTATGATCAACCATGTGAACGGGAGACGTGTTCAAATATGTCTCAGTTTTCCTCCCCTGGTACTCGGGTGCAACATTCCAGACGCTTTACTAACACTCTCTCCACTTGGAGAGTCACCGCCTTTAACCTCCTGTTTGGCCCAGTTTGCAATTTCTGCGGAAGATGAACAGGAATAGCGAGAACCAATGAGAGACTAGCTGGAGGTGTCTGGACGGGCAAATTTAACTCTCATTTCCCACCAGGAAGAGGAAATAACCAAAGGATCAGCGTGCCGTGCCGGAATCAGATTAGGGCCTGAAGCCATCCTGCGGTGTTGCGGCCAGGTCACAAGAAAGCGAGTTGAAGAAAGGAGCTCTGGGGCACTGTAATTCACAAACCTGCAGAGTTATAAATGACAGCTATCGTCCAAAAATAGACTGAAGTAAGGCTGCCAAGAGGACTTGAAATCGGGGCAGAATTGCAGGAAACCGATTTCAGGAGGTAGGCTGGAATTGCATTGAAAGCATAGGAAAAGAGGCAGAACGTCCACAATGATGCACTTGGCCAAAAAGGGCGTATGCGTTTTTTCCTGAATATATTCAGGAAAAAACGCATACGCCCTTTTTGGCCAACCAAGCAAGCTTGCAAAGGAAATCTGCACTACAATGAAGTCTCACTTCCCCCCGGTCAAAAGGGCCATCTGAAAAAAGTGTAAAATCCAGAAAGGCAGGACAGGCCATGGAGAACTGGGAGCCTTGTTATGCTGATGGGCGGGATGTAAATTGCCAACAGACACTCGGGAGAAGTGTATGGTGTTTCCTGAAACATCTAAAAAACAAAGCAACAGAGCCTAGGGCACTGCCACTTATGGTCCTATAGCTTAGGGAAATTAAAATCAAAAAGACACAGCCACCCCAAAGTTTGGGACGCCTCTGTTTACAAGAACCTCGTTTACAGTACAAGTTCAACATCGCAGAAAGTGAAAAATGGATAAAGAAGTTGTGGTATTTACTTACAAAGCAATATCACTCAGCAATGAAATCTATGTCATCAGGCCCTTAGCATCACAATGAGTGGATTCAGGTATGATGATTCTAACTGAAATAAGTCACACAGAAAAAGAAACATCATAAGATATCAGTAATACACGGAATGTAAACTTGGCTACATAGGAACTGAATTACAGAACAGAACAGGGTCTCAAATTTAGAAAACCAACTTATGCTTGCTTAAGGGTAAAGGTGAGTTGGGGTGCTGCATAAAACCAGAGATTGAAATGAGCACAGATAAAGTTCCTTAAGTTAAATATGGAATAGACAAGAGCTACTCCTTGCTCAACGAAATGGACTCAACACCGCATATTAAACGCCTAAGAATGTACCTGGCTAGTAAGTATCTTAAAACCTATGGATTGCTATGTCTCCGAAAGAGAATCAAGCATGTGTACAGGGGCATAAACGCAGCAGTGATAGGATTGGAGAGGTTCGGTGAGCAAATGAAGACCCTTTGAAATCATATTGCATGGTACCCATTACACGGGTCTCAACTCTCCAGGTTTAAGGTATTCTTCCTTCAGCTAAAACATGCATGTGGAACCCAAGTATGATCAACCATGTGAACGGGAGACGTGTTCAAATATGTCTCAGTTTTCCTCCCCTGGTACTCGGGTGCAACATTCCAGACGCTTTACTAACACTCTCCCCACTTGGAGAGTCAGCGCCTTTAACCTCCTGTTTGGCCCAGTTTGCAATTTCTGCGGAAGATGAACAGGAATAGCGAGAACCAATGAGAGGCTAGCTGGAGGTGTCTGGACGGGCAAATTTAACTCTCATTTCCCACCAGGAAGAGGAAATAACCAAAGGCTCAGCGTGCCGTACCGGAACCAGATTAGGGCCTGAAGCCATCCTGCGGTGTTGCGGCCAGCTCAAAAGAAAGCGAGTTGAAGAAAGGAGCTCAGGGGCACTGTAATTCACAAACCTGCAGAGTTATAAATGACAGCTATCGTCCAAAAATAGACTGAAGTAAGGTTGCCAAGAGGACTTGAAAGCGGGGCAGAATTGCAGGAAACCGATTTCAGGAGGTAGACTGGAATTGCATTGAAAGCATAGGAAAAGAGGCAGAACGTCCACAATGATGCACTTGGCCGAAAAGGGCGTATGCGTTTTTTCCTGAATATATTCAGGAAAAAACGCATACGCCCTTTTTGGCCAACCAAGCAAGCTTGCAAAGGAAATCTGCACTACAATGAAGTCTCACTTCCCCCCGGTCAAAAGGGCCATCTGAAAAAAGTGTAAAATCCAGAAAGGCAGGACAGGCCATTGAGAACTGGGAGCATTGTTATGCTGATGGGCGGGATGTAAATTGCCAACAACCACTCGGGAGAAGTGTATGGTGTTTCCTGAAACATCTAAAAAACAAAGCAACAGAGCCTAGGCCACTTCCACTTATGGTCCTATAGCTTAGGGAAATTAAAATCAAAAAGACACAGCCACCCCAAAGTTTGGGACGCCTCCGTTTACAAGAACCTCGTTTACCGTACAAGTTCAATATCACAGAAAGTGAAAAATGGATAAAGAACTTGTGGTACTTACGTACAATGCAGTATCACTCAGCAATGAAATCTATGTCATCAGGCCCATAGCAGCATAATGAGTGGATTCAGGTACGATGATTCTAACTGAAATAAGTCACACAGAAAAAGAAACATCATAAGATATCACTAATACACGGAATGTAAACTTGGCTACACAGTAACTGCATTCCAAAACAGAACAGGGTCTCAAATTTAGGAAAACAACTTATGCTTGCTTAAGGGGAAAGGTGAGTTGGGGTGCTGCATAAAACCAGAGATTGAAATGAGCACAGATAAAGTTCCTTAAGCCAAATATGGAATAGACAAGAGCTACTCCTTGCTCAATGAAATGGACTCAACACCCCATATTAAACGCCTAAGAATGTACCTGACTAGTAAGTATCTTAAAACCTATGGATTGCTATGTCTCCAAAAGAGAATCAAGCGTGTGTACAGGGGCATAAACGCAGCAGTGATAGGATTGGAGAGGTTCGGTGAGCAAATGAAGACCCTTTGAAGTCATATTGCATGGTACCCATTCCACGGGTCTCAACTCTCCAGGTTTAAGGTATTCTTCCTTCAGCTAAAACATGCATGTGGAACCCAGAGTATGATCAACCATGTGAACGGGAGACGTGTTCAATTATGTCTCAGTTTTCCTCCCCTGGTACTCGGGTGCAACATTCCAGACGCTTTACTAACACTCTCCCGACTTGGAGAGTCAGTCCCTTTAACCTCCTGTTTGGCCCAGTTTGCAATTTCTGCGGAGGATGAACAGGAATAGCGAGAACCAATGAGAGACTAGCTGGAGGTGTCTGGACGGGCAAATTTAACTCTCATTTCCCAACAGGAAGAGGAAATAACCAAAGGCTCAGCGTGCCGTACCGGAACCAGATTAGGGCCTGAAGCCATTCTGCGGTGTTGCGGCCAGCTCAAAAGAAAGCGAGTTGAAGAAAGGAGCTCAGGGGCACTGTAATTCACAAACCTGCAGAGTTATAAATGACAGCTATCGTCCAAAAATAGACTGAAGTAAGGCTGCCAAGAGGACTTGAAAGCGGGGCAGAATTGCAGGAAACCGATTTCAGGAGGTAGACTGGAATTGCATTGAAAGCATAGGAAAAGAGGCAGAACGTCCACAATGATGCACTTGGCCAAAAAGGGCGTATGCGTTTTTTCCTGAATATATTCAGGAAAAAACGCATACGCCCTTTTTGGCCAACCAAGCAAGCTTGCAAAGGAAATCTGCACTACAATGAAGTCTCACTTCCCCCCGGTCAAAAGGGCCATCTGAAAAAAGTGTAAAATCCAGAAAGGCAGGACAGGCCATGGAGAACTGGGAGCCTTGTTATGCTGATGGGCGGGATGTAAATTGCCAACAACCACTCGGGAGAAGTGTATGGTGTTTCCTGAAACATCTAAAAAACAAAGCAACAGAGCCTAGGGCACTGCCACTTATGGTCCTATAGCTTAGGGAAATTAAAATCAAAAAGACACAGCCACCCCAAAGTTTGGGACGCCTCTGTTTACAAGAACCTCGTTTACAGTACAAGTTCAACATCGCAGAAAGTGAAAAATGGATAAAGAAGTTGTGGTATTTACTTACAAAGCAATATCACTCAGCAATGAAATCTATGTCATCAGGCCCTTAGCATCACAATGAGTGGATTCAGGTATGATGATTCTAACTGAAATAAGTCACACAGAAAAAGAAACATCATAAGATATCAGTAATACACGGAATGTAAACTTGGCTACATAGGAACTGAATTACAGAACAGAACAGGGTCTCAAATTTAGAAAACCAACTTATGCTTGCTTAAGGGTAAAGGTGAGTTGGGGTGCTGCATAAAACCAGAGATTGAAATGAGCACAGATAAAGTTCCTTAAGTTAAATATGGAATAGACAAGAGCTACTCCTTGCTCAACGAAATGGACTCAACACCGCATATTAAACGCCTAAGAATGTACCTGGCTAGTAAGTATCTTAAAACCTATGGATTGCTATGTCTCCGAAAGAGAATCAAGCATGTGTACAGGGGCATAAACGCAGCAGTGATAGGATTGGAGAGGTTCGGTGAGCAAATGAAGACCCTTTGAAATCATATTGCATGGTACCCATTACACGGGTCTCAACTCTCCAGGTTTAAGGTATTCTTCCTTCAGCTAAAACATGCATGTGGAACCCAAGTATGATCAACCATGTGAACGGGAGACGTGTTCAAATATGTCTCAGTTTTCCTCCCCTGGTACTCGGGTGCAACATTCCAGACGCTTTACTAACACTCTCCCCACTTGGAGAGTCAGCGCCTTTAACCTCCTGTTTGGCCCAGTTTGCAATTTCTGCGGAAGATGAACAGGAATAGCGAGAACCAATGAGAGGCTAGCTGGAGGTGTCTGGACGGGCAAATTTAACTCTCATTTCCCACCAGGAAGAGGAAATAACCAAAGGCTCAGCGTGCCGTACCGGAACCAGATTAGGGCCTGAAGCCATCCTGCGGTGTTGCGGCCAGCTCAAAAGAAAGCGAGTTGAAGAAAGGAGCTCAGGGGCACTGTAATTCACAAACCTGCAGAGTTATAAATGACAGCTATCGTCCAAAAATAGACTGAAGTAAGGTTGCCAAGAGGACTTGAAAGCGGGGCAGAATTGCAGGAAACCGATTTCAGGAGGTAGACTGGAATTGCATTGAAAGCATAGGAAAAGAGGCAGAACGTCCACAATGATGCACTTGGCCGAAAAGGGCGTATGCGTTTTTTCCTGAATATATTCAGGAAAAAACGCATACGCCCTTTTTGGCCAACCAAGCAAGCTTGCAAAGGAAATCTGCACTACAATGAAGTCTCACTTCCCCCCGGTCAAAAGGGCCATCTGAAAAAAGTGTAAAATCCAGAAAGGCAGGACAGGCCATTGAGAACTGGGAGCATTGTTATGCTGATGGGCGGGATGTAAATTGCCAACAACCACTCGGGAGAAGTGTATGGTGTTTCCTGAAACATCTAAAAAACAAAGCAACAGAGCCTAGGCCACTTCCACTTATGGTCCTATAGCTTAGGGAAATTAAAATCAAAAAGACACAGCCACCCCAAAGTTTGGGACGCCTCCGTTTACAAGAACCTCGTTTACCGTACAAGTTCAATATCACAGAAAGTGAAAAATGGATAAAGAACTTGTGGTACTTACGTACAATGCAGTATCACTCAGCAATGAAATCTATGTCATCAGGCCCATAGCAGCATAATGAGTGGATTCAGGTACGATGATTCTAACTGAAATAAGTCACACAGAAAAAGAAACATCATAAGATATCACTAATACACGGAATGTAAACTTGGCTACACAGTAACTGCATTCCAAAACAGAACAGGGTCTCAAATTTAGGAAAACAACTTATGCTTGCTTAAGGGGAAAGGTGAGTTGGGGTGCTGCATAAAACCAGAGATTGAAATGAGCACAGATAAAGTTCCTTAAGCCAAATATGGAATAGACAAGAGCTACTCCTTGCTCAATGAAATGGACTCAACACCCCATATTAAACGCCTAAGAATGTACCTGACTAGTAAGTATCTTAAAACCTATGGATTGCTATGTCTCCAAAAGAGAATCAAGCGTGTGTACAGGGGCATAAACGCAGCAGTGATAGGATTGGAGAGGTTCGGTGAGCAAATGAAGACCCTTTGAAGTCATATTGCATGGTACCCATTCCACGGGTCTCAACTCTCCAGGTTTAAGGTATTCTTCCTTCAGCTAAAACATGCATGTGGAACCCAGAGTATGATCAACCATGTGAACGGGAGACGTGTTCAATTATGTCTCAGTTTTCCTCCCCTGGTACTCGGGTGCAACATTCCAGACGCTTTACTAACACTCTCCCGACTTGGAGAGTCAGTCCCTTTAACCTCCTGTTTGGCCCAGTTTGCAATTTCTGCGGAGGATGAACAGGAATAGCGAGAACCAATGAGAGACTAGCTGGAGGTGTCTGGACGGGCAAATTTAACTCTCATTTCCCAACAGGAAGAGGAAATAACCAAAGGCTCAGCGTGCCGTACCGGAACCAGATTAGGGCCTGAAGCCATTCTGCGGTGTTGCGGCCAGCTCAAAAGAAAGCGAGTTGAAGAAAGGAGCTCAGGGGCACTGTAATTCACAAACCTGCAGAGTTATAAATGACAGCTATCGTCCAAAAATAGACTGAAGTAAGGCTGCCAAGAGGACTTGAAAGCGGGGCAGAATTGCAGGAAACCGATTTCAGGAGGTAGACTGGAATTGCATTGAAAGCATAGGAAAAGAGGCAGAACGTCCACAATGATGCACTTGGCCAAAAAGGGCGTATGCGTTTTTTCCTGAATATATTCAGGAAAAAACGCATACGCCCTTTTTGGCCAACCAAGCAAGCTTGCAAAGGAAATCTGCACTACAATGAAGTCTCACTTCCCCCCGGTCAAAAGGGCCATCTGAAAAAAGTGTAAAATCCAGAAAGGCAGGACAGGCCATGGAGAACTGGGAGCCTTGTTATGCTGATGGGCGGGATGTAAATTGCCAACAACCACTCGGGAGAAGTGTATGGTGTTTCCTGAAACATCTAAAAAACAAAGCAACAGAACCTAGGGCACTTCCACTTATGGTCCT
The DNA here is from genome assembly GCF_951394435.1 of Stenella coeruleoalba. Classification (NCBI taxonomy): domain Eukaryota; kingdom Metazoa; phylum Chordata; class Mammalia; order Artiodactyla; family Delphinidae; genus Stenella; species Stenella coeruleoalba. The sequence goes on along the minus strand of NC_137149.1, from coordinate 87,882,749 downwards.
ATAGCTTAGGGAAATTAAAATCAAAAAGACACAGCCACCCCAAAGTTTGGAATGGCTCTGTTTACAAGAACCTCGTTTACAGTACAAGTTCAACATCGCAGAAAGTGAAAAATGGATAAAGAAGTTGTGGTATTTACTTACAAAGCAATATCACTCAGCAATGAAATCTGTGTCATCAGGCCCTTAGCAGCACAATGAGTGGATTCAGGTATGATGATTCTAACTGAAGTAAGTCACACAGAAAAAGAAACATCATAAGATATCAGTAATACACGGAATGTAAACTTGGCTACACAGGAACTGAATTACAGAACAGAACAGGGTCTCAAATTTAGAAAACCAACTTATGCTTGCTTAAGGGTAAAGGTGAGTTGGGGTGCTGCATAAAACCAGAGATTGAAATGAGCACAGATAAAGTTCCTTAAGTCAAATATGGAATAGACAAGAGCTACTCCTTGCTCAACGAAATGGACTCAACACCGCATATTAAACGCCTAAGAATGTACCTGACTAGTAAGTATCGTAAAACCTATGGATTGCTATGTCTCCAAAAGAGAATCAAGCATGTGTACACGGGCATAAACGCAGCAGTGATAGGATTGGAGAGGTTCGGTGAGCAAATGAAGACCCTTTGAAGTCATATTGCATGGTACCCATTACACGGGTCTCAACTCTCCAGGTTTAAGGTATTCTTCCTTCAGCTAAAACATGCATGTGGAACCCAAGTATGATCAACCATGTGAACGGGAGACGTGTTCAAATATGTCTCAGTTTTCCTCCCCTGGTACTCGGGTGCAACATTCCAGACGCTTTACTAACACTCTCCCCACTTGGAGAGTCAGCGCCTTTAACCTCCTGTTTGGCCCAGTTTGCAATTTCTGCGGAAGATGAACAGGAATAGCGAGAACCAATGAGAGGCTAGCTGGAGGTGTCTGGACGGGCAAATTTAACTCTCATTTCCCACCAGGAAGAGGAAATAACCAAAGGCTCAGCGTGCCGTACCGGAACCAGATTAGGGCCTGAAGCCATCCTGCGGTGTTGCGGCCAGCTCAAAAGAAAGCGAGTTGAAGAAAGGAGCTCAGGGGCACTGTAATTCACAAACCTGCAGAGTTATAAATGACAGCTATCGTCCAAAAATAGACTGAAGTAAGGCTGCCAAGAGGACTTGAAAGCGGGGCAGAATTGCAGGAAACCGATTTCAGGAGGTAGACTGGAATTGCATTGAAAGCATAGGAAAAGAGGCAGAACGTCCACAATGATGCACTTGGCCAAAAAGGGCGTATGCGTTTTTTCCTGAATATATTCAGGAAAAAACGCATACGCCCTTTTTGGCCAACCAAGCAAGCTTGCAAAGGAAATCTGCACTACAATGAAGTCTCACTTCCCCCCGGTCAAAAGGGCCATCTGAAAAAAGTGTAAAATCCAGAAAGGCAGGACAGGCCATGGAGAACTGGGAGCCTTGTTATGCTGATGGGCGGGATGTAAATTGCCAACAACCACTCGGGAGAAGTGTATGGTGTTTCCTGAAACATCTAAAAAACAAAGCAACAGAACCTAGGGCACTTCCACTTATGGTCCTATAGCTTAGGGAAATTAAAATCAAAAAGACACAGCCACCCCAAAGTTTGGGACGCCTCTGTTTACAAGAACCTCGTTTACAGTACAAGTTCAACATCACAGAAAGTGAAAAATGGATAAAGAACTTGTGGTACTTACGTACAATGCAGTATCACTCAGCAATGAAATCTATGTCATCAGGCCCGTAGCAGCATAATGAGTGGATTCAGGTACGATGATTCTAACTGAAATAAGTCACACAGAAAAAGAAACATCATAAGATATCACTAATACACGGAATGTAAACTTGGCTACACAGGAACTGCATTCCAAAACAGAACAGGGTCTCAAATTTAGAAAACCAACTTATGCTTGCTTAAGGGTAAAGGTGAGTTGGGGTGCTGCATAAAACCAGAGATTGAAATGAGCACAGATAAAGTTCCTTAAGCCAAATATGGAATAGACAAGAGCTACTCCTTGCTCAACGAAATGGACTCAAAACCCCATATTAAACGCCTAAGAATGTACCTGACTAGTAAGTATCTTAAAACCTATGGATTGCTATGTCTCCGAAAGAGAATCAAGCATGTGTACAGGGGCATAAACGCAGCAGTGATAGGATTGGAGAGGTTCGGTGAGCAAATGAAGACCCTTTGAAGTCATATTGCATGGTACCCATTACACGTGTTTCAACTACCCAGGTTTAAGGTATTCTTCCTTCAGCTAAAACATGCATGTGGAACCTAGAGTATGATCAACCATGTGATCGGGAGACGTGTTCAAATATGTCTCAGTTTTCCTCCCCTGGTACTCGGGTGCAACATTCCAGACGCTTTACTAACACTCTCCCCACTTGGAGAGTCAGCCCCTTTAACCTCCTGTTTGGCCCAGTTTGCAATTTCTGCGGAAGATAAACAGGAATAGCGAGAACCAATGAGAGGCTAGCTGGAGGTGTCTGGACGGGCAAATTTAACTCTCATTTCCCACCAGGAAGAGGAATTAACCAAAGGCTCAGCATGCCGGGCCGGAACCAGATTAGGGCCTGAAGCCATCCTGCGGTGTTGCGGCCAGGTCACAAGAAAGCGAGCTGAAGAAAGGAGCTCAGGGGCACTGTAATTCACAAACCTGCAGAGTTATAAATGACAGCTATCGTCCAAAAATAGACTGAAGTAAGGCCGCCAAGAGGACTTGAAAGCAGGGCAGAATTGCAGGAAACCGATTTCAGGAGGTAGACTGGAATTGCATTGAAAGCATAGGAAAAGAGGCAGAACGTCCACAATGATGCACTTGGCCAAAAAGGGCGTATGCGTTTTTTCCTGAATATATTCAGGAAAAAACGCATACGCCCTTTTTGGCCAACCAAGCAAGCTTGCAAAGGAAATCTGCACTACAATGAAGTCTCACTTCCCCCCGGTCAAAAGGGCCATCTGAAAAAAGTGTAAAATCCAGAAAGGCAGGACAGGCCATGGAGAACTGGGAGCCTTGTTATGCTGATGGGCGGGATGTAAATTGCCAACAACCACTCGGGAGAAGTGTATGGTGTTTCCTGAAACATCTAAAAAACAAAGCAACAGAACCTAGGGCACTTCCACTTATGGTCCTATAGCTTAGGGAAATTAAAATCAAAAAGACACAGCCACCCCAAAGTTTGGGATGCCTCTGTTTACAAGAACCTCGTTTACAGTACAAGTTTAACATCACAGAAAGTGAAAAATGGATAAAGAACTTGTGGTACTTACGTACAATGCAGTATCACTCAGCAATGAAATCTATGTCATCAGGCCCGTAGCATCACAATGAGTGGATTCAGGTACGATGATTCTAACTGAAATAAGTCACACAGAAAATGAAACATCATAAGATATCACTAATACACGGAATGTAAACTTGGCTACACAGGAACTGCATTCCAAAACAGAACAGGGTCTCAAATTTAGAAAACCAACTTATGCTTGCTTAAGGGTAAAGGTGAGTTGGGGTGCTGCATAAAACCAGAGATTGAAATGAGCACAGATAAAGTTCCTTAAGCCAAATATGGAATAGACAAGAGCTACTCCTTGCTCAACGAAATGGACTCAAAACCCCATATTAAACCCCTAAGAATGTACCTGACTAGTAAGTATCTTAAAACCTATGGATTGCTATGTCTCCAAAAGAGAATCAAGCGTGTGTACAGGGGCATAAACGCAGCAGTGATAGGATTGGAGAGGTTCGGTGAGCAAATGAAGACCCTTTGAAGTCATATTGCATGGTACCCATTCCACCGGTCTCAACTCTCCATGTTTAAGGTATTCTTCCTTCAGCTAAAACATGCATGTGGAACCCAGAGTATGATCAACCATGTGAATGGGAGACGTGTTCAAATATGTCTCAGTTTTCCTCCCCTGGTACTCGGGTGCAACATTCCAGACGCTTTCCTAACACTCTCCCGACTTGGAGAGTCAGTCCCTTTAACCTCCTGTTTGGCCCAGTTTGCAATTTCTGCGGAAGATGAACAGGAATAGCGAGAACCAATGAGAGGCTAGCTGGAGGTGTCTGGACGGGCAAATTTAACTCTCATTTCCCACCAGGAAGAGGAATTAACCAAAGGCTCAGCATGCCGGGCCGGAACCAGATTAGGGCCTGAAGCCATCCTGCGGTGTTGCGGCCAGCTCAAAAGAAAGCGAGTGGAAGAAAGGAGCTCAGGGGCACTGTAATTCACAAACCTGCAGAGTTATAAATGACAGCTATCGTCCAAAAATAGACTGAAGTAAGGCTGCCAAGAGGACTTGAAAGTGGGGCAGAATTGCAGGAAACCGATTTCAGGAGGTAGACTGGAATTGCATTGAAAGCATAGGAAAAGAGGCAGAACGTCCACAATGATGCACTTGGCCAAAAAGGGCGTATGCGTTTTTTCCTGAATATATTCAGGAAAAAACGCATACGCCCTTTTTGGCCAACCAAGCAAGCTTGCAAAGGAAATCTGCACTACAATGAAGTCTCACTTCCCCCCGGTCAAAAGGGCCATCTGAAAAAAGTGTAAAATCCAGAAAGGCAGGACAGGCCATGGAGAACTGGGAGCCTTGTTATGCTGATGGGCGGGATGTAAATTGCCAACAACCACTCGGGAGAAGTGTATGGTGTTTCCTGAAACATCTAAAAAACAAAGCAACAGAGCCTAGGGCACTGCCACTTATGGTCCTATAGCTTAGGGAAATTAAAATCAAAAAGACACAGCCACCCCAAAGTTTGGAACGGCTCTGTTTACAAGAACCTCGTTTACAGTACAAGTTCAACATCGCAGAAAGTGAAAAATGGATAAAGAAGTTGTGGTATTTACTTACAAAGCAATATCACTCAGCAATGAAATCTATGTCATCAGGCCCTTAGCATCACAATGAGTGCATTCAGGTATGATGATTCTAACTGAAATAAGTCACACAGAAAAAGAAACATCATAAGATATCAGTAATACACGGAATGTAAACTTGGCTACACAGGAACTGAATTACAGAACAGAACAGGGTCTCAAATTTAGAAAACCAACGTATTCTTGCTTAAGGGTAAAGGTGAGTTGGGGTGCTGCATAAAACCAGAGATTGAAATGAGCACAGATAAAGTTCCTTAAGCCAAATATGGAATAGACAAGAGCTACTCCTTGCTCAACGAAATGGACTCAACACCCCATATTAAACGCCTAAGAATGTACCTGACTAGTAAGTATCTTAAAACCTATGGATTGCTATGTCTCCGAAAGAGAATCAAGCATGTGTACAGGGGCATAAACGCAGCAGTGATAGGATTGGAGAGGTTCGGTGAGCAGATGAAGACCCTTTGAAGTCATATTGCATGGTACCCATTCCACGGGTTTCAACTACCCAGGTTTAAGGTATTCTTCCTTCAGCTAAAACATGCATGTGGAACCTAGAGTATGATCAACCATGTGATCGGGAGACGTGTTCAAATATGTCTCAGTTTTCCTCCCCTGGTACTCGGGTGCAACATTCCAGACGCTTTACTAACACTCTCCCCACTTGGAGAGTCAGTCCCTTTAACCTCCTGTTTGGCCCAGTTTGCAATTTCTGCGGAAGATGAACAGGAATAGCGAGAACCAATGAGAGGCTAGCTGGAGGTGTCTGGACGGGCAAATTTAACTCTCATTTCCCACCAGGAAGAGGAATTAACCAAAGGCTCAGCATGCCGGCCCGGAACCAGATTAGGGCCTGAAGCCATCCTGCGGTGTTGCGGCCAGGTCACAAGAAAGCGAGTTGAAGAAAGGAGCTCTGGGGCACTGTAATTCACAAACCTGCAGAGTTATAAATGACAGCTATCGTCCAAAAATAGACTGAAGTAAGGCTGCCAAGAGGACTTGAAAGCGGGGCAGAATTGCAGGAAACCGATTTCAGGAGGTAGACTGGAATTGCATTGAAAGCATAGGAAAAGAGGCAGAACGTCCACAATGATGCACTTGGCCAAAAAGGGCGTATGCATTTTTTCCTGAATATATTCAGGAAAAAACGCATACGCCCTTTTTGGCCAACCAAGCAAGCTTGCAAAGGAAATCTGCACTACAATGAAGTCTCACTTCCCCCCGGTCAAAAGGGCCATCTGAAAAAAGTGTAAAATCCAGAAAGGCAACAGGCCATTGAGAACTGGGAGCCTTGTTATGCTGAAGGGCGGGATGTAAATTGCCAACAGACACTTGGGAGAAGTGTATGGTGTTTCCTGAAACATCTAAAAAACAAAGCAACAGAGCCTAGGGCACTTCCACTTATGGTCCTATAGCTTAGGGAAATTAAAATCAAAAAGACACAGCTCCCCAAAGTTTGGAATGGCTCTGTTTACAAGAACCTCGTTTACAGTACAAGTTCAACATCGCAGAAAGTGAAAAATGGATAAAGAAGTTGTGGTATTCACTTACAAAGCAATATCACTCAGCAATGAAATCTATGTCATCAGGCCCTTAGCAGCACAATGAGTGGATTCAGGTATGATGATTCTAACTGAAATAAGTCACACAGAAAAAGAAACATCATCAGATATCAGTAATACACGGAATGGAAACTTGGCTACACAGGAACTGAATTACAGAACAGAACAGGGTCTCAAATTTAGAAAGACAACTTATGCTTGCTTAAGGGTAAAGGTGAGATGGGGTGCTGCATAAAACCAGAGATTGAAATGAGCACAGATAAAGTTCCTTAAGCCAAATATGGAATAGACAAGAGCTACTCCTTGCTCAACGAAATGGACTCAACACCGCATATTAAACGCCTAAGAATGTACCTGACTTGTAAGTATCTTAAAACCTATGGATTGCTATGTCTCCAAAAGAGAATCAAGCATGTGTACAGGGGCATAAACGCAGCAGTGATAGGATTGGAGAGGTTCGGTGAGCAAATGAAGACCCTTTGAAGTCATATTGCATGGTACCCATTCCACGGGTTTCAACTACCCAGGTTTAAGGTATTCTTCCTTCAGCTAAAACATGCATGTGGAACCTAGAGTATGATCAACCATGTGATCGGGAGACGTGTTCAAATATGTCTCAGTTTTCCTCCCCTGGTACTCGGGTGCAACATTCCAGACGCTTTACTAACACTCTCCCCACTTGGAGAGTCAGTCCCTTTAACCTCCTGTTTGGCCCAGTTTGCAATTTCTGCGGAAGATGAACAGGAATAGCGAGAACCAATGAGAGGCTAGCTGGAGGTGTCTGGACGGGCAAATTTAACTCTCATTTCCCACCAGGAAGAGGAATTAACCAAAGGCTCAGCATGCCGGGCCGGAACCAGATTAGGGCCTGAAGCCATCCTGCGGTGTTGCGGCCAGGTCACAAGAAAGCGAGTTGAAGAAAGGAGCTCAGGGGCACTGTAATTCACAAACCTGCAGAGTTATAAATGACAGCTATCGTCCAAAAATAGACTGAAGTAAGGCTGCCAAGAGGACTTGAAAGCGGGGCAGAATTGCAGGAAACCAATTTCAGGAGGTAGACTGGAATTGCATTGAAAGCATAGGAAAAGAGGCAGAACGTCCACAATGATGCACTTGGCCAAAAAGGGCGTATGCGTTTTTTCCTGAATATATTCAGGAAAAAACGCATACGCCCTTTTTGGCCAACCAAGCAAGCTTGCAAAGGAAATCTGCACTACAATGAAGTCTCACTTCCCCCCGGTCAAAAGGGCCATCTGAAAAAAGTGTAAAATCCAGAAAGGCAGGACAGGCCATGGAGAACTGGGAGCATTGTTATGCTGATGGGCGGGATGTAAATTGCCAACAACCACTCGGGAGAAGTGTATGGTGTTTCCTGAAACATCTAAAAAACAAAACAACAGAACCTAGGGCACTTCCACTTATGGTCCTATAGCTTAGGGAAATTAAAATCAAAAAGACACAGCCACCCCAAAGTTTGGAATGGCTCTGTTTACAAGAACCTCGTTTACAGTACAAGTTCAACATCGCAGAAAGTGAAAAATGGATAAAGAACTTGTGGTACTTACGTACAATGCAGTATCACTCAGCAATGAAATCTATGTCATCAGGTCCGTAGCATCACAATGAGTGGATTCAGGTACGATGATTCTAACTGAAATAAGTCACACAGAAAAAGAAACATCATAAGATATCACTAATACACGGAATGTAAACTTGGCTACACAGGAACTGCATTCCAAAACAGAACAGGGTCTCAAATTTAGAAAACCAACTTATGCTTGCTTAAGGGTAAAGGTGAGTTGGGGTGCTGCATAAAACCAGAGATTGAAATGAGCACAGATAAAGTTCCTTAAGCCAAATATGGAATAGACAAGAGCTACTCCTTGCTCAACGAAATGGACTCAAAACCCCATATTAAACCCCTAAGAATGTACCTGACTAGTAAGTATCTTAAAACCTATGGATTGCTATGTCTCCAAAAGAGAATCAAGCGTGTGTACAGGGGCATAAACGCAGCAGTGATAGGATTGGAGAGGTTCGGTGAGCAAATGAAGACCCTTTGAAGTCATATTGCATGGTACCCATTCCACGGGTCTCAACTCTCCATGTTTAAGGTATTCTTCCTTCAGCTATATCATGCATGTGGAACCCAGAGTATGATCAACCATGTGAATGGGAGACGTGTTCAAATATGTCTCAGTTTTCCTCCCCTGGTACTCGGGTGCAACATTCCAGACGCTTTCCTAACACTCTCCCGACTTGGAGAGTCAGTCCCTTTAACCTCCTGTTTGGCCCAGTTTGCAATTTCTGCGGAAGATGAACAGGAATAGCGAGAACCAATGAGAGGCTAGCTGGAGGTGTCTGGACGGGCAAATTTAACTCTCATTTCCCACCAGGAAGAGGAATTAACCAAAGGCTCAGCATGCCGGGCCGGAACCAGATTAGGGCCTGAAGCCATCCTGCGGTGTTGCGGCCAGCTCAAAAGAAAGCGAGTTGAAGAAAGGAGCTCAGGGGCACTGTAATTCACAAACCTGCAGAGTTATAAATGACAGCTATCGTCCAAAAATAGACTGAAGTAAGGCTGCCAAGAGGACTTGAAAGCGGGGCAGAATTGCAGGAAACCGATTTCAGGAGGTAGACTGGAATTGCATTGAAAGCATAGGAAAAGAGGCAGAACGTCCACAATGATGCACTTGGCCAAAAAGGGCGTATGCGTTTTTTCCTGAATATATTCAGGAAAAAACGCATACGCCCTTTTTGGCCAACCAAGCAAGCTTGCAAAGGAAATCTGCACTACAATGAAGTCTCACTTCCCCCCGGTCAAAAGGGCCATCTGAAAAAAGTGTAAAATCCAGAAAGGCAGGACAGGCCATGGAGAACTGGGAGCCTTGTTATGCTGATGGGCGGGATGTAAATTGCCAACAACCACTCGGGAGAAGTGTATGGTGTTTCCTGAAACATCTAAAAAACAAAACAACAGAACCTAGGGCACTTCCACTTATGGTCCTATAGCTTAGGGAAATTAAAATCAAAAAGACACAGCCACCCCAAAGTTTGGAACGGCTCTGTTTACAAGAACCTCGTTTACAGTACAAGTTCAACATCGCAGAAAGTGAAAAATGGATAAGGAACTTGTGGTACTTACGTACAATGCAGTATCACTCAGCAATGAAATCTATGTCATCAGGCCCTTAGCAGCATAATGAGTAGATTCAGGTACGATGATTCTAACTGAAATAAGTCACACAGAAAAAGAAACATCATAAGATATCACTAATACACGGAATGTAAACTTGGCTACACAGGAACTGCATTCCAAAACAGAACAGGGTCTCAAATTTAGAAAACCAACTTATGCTTGCTTAAGGGGAAAGGTGAGTTGGGGTGCTGCATAAAACCAGAGATTGAAATGAGCACAGATAAAGTTCCTTAAGCCAAATATGGAATAGACAAGAGCTACTCCTTGCTCAACGAAATGGACTCAAAACCCCATATTAAACCCCTAAGAATGTACCTGACTAGTAAGTATCTTAAAACCTATGGATTGCTATGTCTCCAAAAGAGAATCAAGCGTGTGTACAGGGGAATAAACGCAGCAGTGATAGGATTGGAGAGGTTCGGTGAGCAAATGAAGACCCTTTGAAGTCATATTGCATGGTACCCATTCCACGGGTTTCAACTACCCAGGTTTTAGGTATTCTTCCTTCAGCTAAAACATGCATGTGGAACCCAGAGTATGATCAACCGTGTGAACGGGAGACGTGTTCAAATATGTCTCAGTTTTCCTCCCCTGGTACTCGGGTGCAACATTCCAGACGCTTTACTAACACTCTCCTGACTTGGAGAGTCAGTCCCTTTAACCTTCTGTTTGGCCCAGTTTGCAATTTCTGCGGAAGATGAACAGGAATAGCGAGAACCAATGAGAGGCTAGCTGGAGGTGTCTGGACGGGCAAATTTAACTCTCATTTCCCACCAGGAAGAGGAATTAACCAAAGGCTCAACATGCCGGGCCGGAACCAGATTAGGGCCTGAAGCCATCATGCGGTGTTGCGGCCAGGTCACAAGAAAGCGAGTTGAAGAAAGGAGCTCAGGGACACTGTAATTCACAAACCTGCAGAGTTATAAATGACAGCTATCGTCCAAAAATAGACTGAAGTAAGGCTGCCAAGAGGACTTGAAAGCGGGGCAGAATTGCAGGAAACCGATTTCAGGAGGTAGACTGGAATTGCATTGAAAGCATAGGAAAAGAGGCAGAACGTCCACAATGATGCACTTGGCCAAAAAGGGCGTATGCGTTTTTTCCTGAATATATTCAGGAAAAAACGCATACGCCCTTTTTGGCCAACCAAGCAAGCTTGCAAAGGAAATCTGCACTACAATGAAGTCTCACTTCCCCCCGGTCAAAAGGGCCATCTGAAAAAAGTGTAAAATCCAGAAAGGCAGGACAGGCCATGGAGAACTGGGAGCCTTGTTATGCTGATGGGCGGGATGTAAATTGCCAACAACCACTCGGGAGAAGTGTATGGTGTTTCCTGAAACATCTAAAAAACAAAGCAACAGAGCCTAGGGCACTTCCACTTATGGCCCTATAGCTTAGGGAAATTAAAATCAAAAAGACACAGCCACCCCAAAGTTTGGAACGGCTCTGTTTACAAGAACCTCGTTTACAGTACAAGTTCAACATCGCAGAAAGTGAAAAATGGATAAAGAAGTTGTGGTATTTACTTCCAAAGCAATATCACTCAGCAATGAAATCTGTGTCATCAGGCCCTTAGCAGCACAATGAGTGGATTCAGGTATGATGATTCTAACTGAAGTAAGTCACACAGAAAAAGAAACATCATAAGATATCAGTAATACACGGAATGTAAACTTGGCTACACAGGAACTGAATTACAGAACAGAACAGGGTCTCAAATTTAGAAAACCAACTTATGCTTGCTTAAGGGTAAAGGTGAGTTGGGGTGCTGCATAAAACCAGAGATTGAAATGAGCACAGATAAAGTTCCTTAAGTCAAATATGGAATAGACAAGAGCTACTCCTTGCTCAACGAAATGGACTCAACACCGCATATTAAACGCCTAAGAATGTACCTGACTAGTAAGTTTCGTAAAACCTATGGATTGCTATGTCTCCGAAAGAGAATCAAGCATGTGTACAGGGGCATAAACGGAGCAGTGATAGGATTGGAGAGGTTCGGTGAGCAAATGAAGACCCTTTGAAGTCATATTGCATGGTACCCATTACACGGGTCTTAACTCTCCAGGTTTAAGGTATTCTTCCTTCAGCTAAAACATGCATGTGGAACCCAAGTATGATCAACCATGTGAACGGGAGACGTGTTCAAATATGTCTCAGTTTTCCTCCCCTGGTACTCGGGTGCAACATTCCAGACGCTTTACTAACACTCTCCCCACTTGGAGAGTCAGCGCCTTTAACCTCCTGTTTGGCCCAGTTTGCAATTTCTGCGCAAGATGAACAGGAATAGCGAGAACCAATGAGAGACTAGCTGGAGGTGTCTGGACGGGCAAATTTAACTCTCATTTCCCACCAGGAAGAGGAAATAACCAAAGGCTCAGCGTGCCGTGCCGGAACCAGATTAGGGCCTGAAGCCATCCTGCGGTGTTGCGGCCAGGTCACAAGAAAGCGAGTTGAAGAAAGGAGCTCAGGGGCACTGTAATTCACAAACCTGCAGAGTTATAAATGACAGCTATCGTCCAAAAATAGACTGAAGTAAGGCTGCCAAGAGGACTTGAAAGTGGGGCAGAATTGCAGGAAACCGATTCCAGGAGGTAGACTGGAATTGCATTGAAAGCATAGAAAAAGAGGCAGAACGTCCACAATGATGCACTTGGCCAAAAAGGGCGTATGCGTTTTTTCCTGAATATATTCAGAATAAAATGCATACGCACTTTTTGGCCAACCAAGCAAGCTTGCAAAGGAAATCTGCACTACAATGAAGTCTCACTTCCCCCCGGTCAAAAGGGCCATCTGAAAAAAGTGTAAAATCCAGAAAGGCAGGACAGGCCATGGAGAAGTGGGAGCCTTGTTATGCTGATGGGCGGGATGTAAATTGCCAACAGACACTCGGGAGAAGTGTATGGTGTTTCCTGAAACATCTAAAAAACAAAGCAACAGAGCCTAGGGCACTGCCACTTATGGTCCTATAGCTTAGGGAAATTAAAATCAAAAAGACACAGCCACCCCAAAGTTTGGGACGCCTCTGTTTACAAGAACCTCGTTTACAGTACAAGTTCAACATCGCAGAAAGTGAAAAATGGATAAAGAAGTTGTGGTATTTACTTACAAAGCAATATCCCTCAGCAATGAAATCTATGTCATCAGGCCCGTAGCAGCATAATGAGTGGATTCAGGTACGATGATTCTAACTGAAATAAGTCACACAGAAAAAGAAACATCATAAGATATCACTAATACACGGAATGTAAACTTGGCTACACAGGAACTGCATTCCAAAACAGAACAGGGTCTCAAATTTAGAAAACCAACTTATGCTTGCTTAAGGGTAAAGGTGAGTTGGGGTGCTGCATAAAACCAGAGATTGAAATGAGCACAGATAAAGTTCCTTAAGCCAAATATGGAATAGACAAGAGCTACTCCTTGCTCAACGAAATGGTCTCAACACCCCATATTAAACGCCTAAAAATGTACCTGACTAGTAAGTATCTTAAAATCTATGGATTGCTATGTCTCCAAAAGAGAATCAAGCGTGTGTACAGGGGAATAAACGCAGCAGTGATAGGATTGGAGAGGTTCGGTGAGCAAATGAAGACCCTTTGAAGTCATATTGCATGGTACCCATTCCACGCGTCGCAACTCTCCATGTTTAAGGTATTCTTCCTTCAGCTAAAACATGCATGTGGAACCCAGAGTATGATCAACCATGTGAATGGGAGACGTGTTCAAATATGTCTCAGTTTTCCTCCCCTGGTACTCGGGTGCAACATTCCAGACGCTTTACTAACACTCTCCCCACTTGGAGAGTCAGTCCCTTTAACCTCCTGTTTGGCCCAGTTTGCAATTTCTGCGGAAGATGAACAGGAATAGCGAGAACCAATGAGAGGCTAGCTGGAGGTGTCTGGACGGGCAAATTTAACTCTCATTTCCCACCAGGAAGAGGAATTAACCAAAGGCTCAGCATGCCGGGCCGGAACCAGATTAGGGCCTGAAGCCATCCTGCGGTGTTGCGGCCAGGTCACAAGAAAGCGAGTTGAAGAAAGGAGCTCAGGGGCACTGTAATTCACAAACCTGCAGAGTTATAAATGACAGCTATCGTCCAAAAATAGACTGAAGTAAGGCTGCCAAGAGGACTTGAAAGCGGGGCAGAATTGCAGGAAACCGATTTCAGGATGTAGACTAGAATTGCATTGAAAACATAGGAAAAGAGGCAGAACGTCCACAATGATGCACTTGGCCAAAAAGGGCATATGTTTTTTTTCCTGAATATATTCAGGAAAAAACGCATACGCCCTTTTTGGCCAACCAAGCAAGCTTGCAAAGGAAATCTGCACTACAATGAAGTCTCACTTCCCCCCGGTCAAAAGGGCCATCTGAAAAAAGTGTAAAATCCAGAAAGGCAGGACAGGCCATGGAGAACTGGGAGCCTTGTTATGCTGATGGGCGGGATGTAAATTGCCAACAACCACTCGGGAGAAGTGTATGGTGTTTCCTGAAACATCTAAAAAACAAAGCAACAGAACCTAGGGCACTTCCACTTATGGCCCTATAGCTTAGGGAAATTAAAATCAAAAAGACACAGCCACCCCAAAGTTTGGAACGGCTCTGTTTACAAGAACCTCGTTTACAGTACAAGTTCAACATCGCAGAAAGTGAAAAATGGATAAAGAAGTTGTGGTATTTACTTACAAAGCAATATCACTCAGCAATGAAATCTGTGTCATCAGGCCCTTAGCAGCACAATGAGTGGATTCAGGTATGATGATTCTAACTGAAATAAGTCACACAGAAAAAGAAACATCATAAGATATCAGTAATACACGGAATGTAAACTTGGCTACACAGGAACTGAATTACAGAACAGAACAGGGTCTCAAATTTAGAAAACCAACTTATGCTTGCTTAAGGGTAAAGGTGAGTTGGGGTGCTGCATAAAACCAGAGATTGAAATGAGCACAGATAAAGTTCCTTAAGCCAAATATGGAATAGACAAGAGCTACTCCTTGCTCAACGAAATGGACTCAACACCCCATATTAAACGCCTAAGAATGTACCTGACTAGTAAGTATCTTAAAACCTATGGATTGCTATGTCTCCGAAAGAGAATCAAGCATGTGTACAGGGGCATAAACGCAGCAGTGATAGGATTGGAGAGGTTCAGTGAGCAAATGAAGACCCTTTGAAGTCATATTGCATGGTACCCATTCCACGGGTTTCAACTACCCAGGTTTAAGGTATTCTTCCTTCAGCTAAAACATGCATGTGGAACCTAGAGTATGATCAACCATGTGATCGGGAGACGTGTTCAAATATGTCTCAGTTTTCCTCCCCTGGTACTCGGGTGCAACATTCCAGACGCTTTACTAACACTCTCCCCACTTGGAGAGTCAGTCCCTTTCACCTCCTGTTTGGCCCAGTTTGCAATTTCTGCGGAAGATGAACAGGAATAGCGAGAACCAATGAGAGACTAGCTGGAGGTGTCTGGACGGGCAAATTTAACTCTCATTTCCCACCAGGAAGAGGAATTAACCAAAGGCTCAGCATGCCGGGACGGAACCAGATTAGGGCCTGAAGCCATCCTGCGGTGTTGCGGCCAGGTCACAAGAAAGCGAGTTGAAGAAAGGAGCTCAGGGGCACTGTAATTCACAAACCTGCAGAGTTATAAATGACAGCTATCGTCCAAAAATAGACTGAAGTAAGGCTGCCAAGAGGACTTGAAAGCGGGGCAGAATTGCAGGAAACCGATTTCAGGAGGTAGACTGGAATTGCATTGAAAGCATAGGAAAAGAGGCAGAACGTCCACAATGATGCACTTGGCCAAAAAGGGCGTATGCGTTTTTTCCTGAATATATTCAGAAAAAAATGCATACGCACTTTTTGGCCAACCAAGCAAGCTTGCAAAGGAAATCTGCACTACAATGAAGTCTCACTTCCCCCCGGTCAAAAGGGCCATCTGAAAAAAGTGTAAAATCCAGAAAGGCAGGACAGGCCATGGAGAAGTGGGAGCCTTGTTATGCTGATGGGCGGGATGTAAATTGCCAACAGACACTCGGGAGAAGTGTATGGTGTTTCCTGAAACATCTAAAAAACAAAGCAACAGAGCCTAGGGCACTGCCACTTATGGTCCTATAGCTTAGGGAAATTAAAATCAAAAAGACACAGCCACCCCAAAGTTTGGGACGCCTCTGTTTACAAGAACCTCGTTTACAGTACAAGTTCAACATCGCAGAAAGTGAAAAATGGATAAAGAAGTTGTGGTATTTACTTACAAAGCAATATCCCTCAGCAATGAAATCTATGTCATCAGGCCCGTAGCAGCATAATGAGTGGATTCAGGTACGATGATTCTAACTGAAATAAGTCACACAGAAAAAGAAACATCATAAGATATCACTAATACACGGAATGTAAACTTGGCTACACAGGAACTGCATTCCAAAACAGAACAGGGTCTCAAATTTAGAAAACCAACTTATGCTTGCTTAAGGGTAAAGGTGAGTTGGGGTGCTGCATAAAACCAGAGATTGAAATGAGCACAGATAAAGTTCCTTAAGCCAAATATGGAATAGACAAGAGCTACTCCTTGCTCAACGAAATGGACTCAACACCCCATATTAAACGCCTAAGAATGTACCTGACTAGTAAGTATCTTAAAACCTATGGATTGCTATGTCTCCGAAAGAGAATCAAGCATGTGTACAGGGGCATAAACGCAGCAGTGATAGGATTGGAGAGGTTCAGTGAGCAAATGAAGACCCTTTGAAGTCATATTGCATGGTACCCATTCCACGGGTTTCAACTACCCAGGTTTAAGGTATTCTTCCTTCAGATAAAACATGCATGTGGAACCTAGAGTATGATCAACCATGTGATCGGGAGACGTGTTCAAATATGTCTCAGTTTTCCTCCCCTGGTACTCGGGTGCAACATTCCAGACGCTTTACTAACACTCTCCCCACTTGGAGAGTCAGTCCCTTTCACCTCCTGTTTGGCCCAGTTTGCAATTTCTGCGGAAGATGAACAGGAATAGCGAGAACCAATGAGAGGCTAGCTGGAGGTGTCTGGACGGGCAAATTTAACTCTCATTTCCCACCAGGAAGAGGAATTAACCAAAGGCTCAGCATGCCGGGCCGGAACCAGATTAGGGCCTGAAGCCATCCTGCGGTGTTGCGGCCAGGTCACAAGAAAGCGAGTTGAAGAAAGGAGCTCAGGGGCACTGTAATTCACAAACCTGCAGAGTTATAAATGACAGCTATCGTCCAAAAATAGACTGAAGTAAGGCTGCCAAGAGGACTTGAAAGCGGGGCAGAATTGCAGGAAACCGATTTCAGGAGGTAGACTGGAATTGCATTGAAAACATAGGAAAAGAGGCAGAACGTCCACAATGATGCACTTGGCCAAAAAGGGCGTATGCGTTTTTTCCTGAATATATTCAGGAAAAAACGCATACGCCCTTTTTGGCCAACCAAGCAAGCTTGCAAAGGAAATCTGCACTACAATGAAGTCTCACTTCCCCCCGGTCAAAAGGGCCATCTGAAAAAAGTGTAAAATCCAGAAAGGCAGGACAGGCCATGGAGAACTGGGAGCCTTGTTATGCTGATGGGCGGGATGTAAATTGCCAACAACCACTCGGGAGAAGTGTATGGTGTTTCCTGAAACATCTAAAAAACAAAGCAACAGAACCTAGGGCACTTCCACTTATGGTCCTATAGCTTAGGGAAATTAAAATCAAAAAGACACAGCCACCCCAAAGTTTGGGACGCCTCTGTTTACAAGAACCTCGTTTACAGTACAAGTTCAACATCACAGAAAGTGAAAAATGGATAAAGAACTTGTGGTACTTACGTACAATGCAGTATCACTCAGCAATGAAATCTATGTCATCAGGCCCGTAGCAGCATAATGAGTGGATTCAGGTACGATGATTCTAACTGAAATAAGTCACACAGAAAAAGAAACATCATAAGATATCACTAATACACGGAATGTAAACTTGGTTACACAGGAACTGCATTCCAAAACAGAACAGGGTCTCAAATTTAGAAAACCAACTTATGCTTGCTTAAGGGTAAAGGTGAGTTGGGGTGCTGCATAAAACCAGAGATTGAAATGAGCACAGATAAAGTTCCTTAAGCCAAATATGGAATAGACAAGAGCTATTCCTTGCTCAACGAAATGGACTCAACACCGCATATTAAACGCCTAAGAATGTACCTGACAAGTAAGTATCTTAAAACCTATAGATTGCTATGTCTCCGAAAGAGAATCAAGCATGTGTACAGGGGCATAAACGCAGCAGTGATAGGATTGGAGAGGTAAGGTGAGCAAATGAAGACCCTTTGAAATCATATTGCATGGTACCCATTACACGGGTCTCAACTCTCCAGGTTTAAGGTATTCTTCCTTCAGCTAAAACATGCATGTGGAACCCAAGTATGATCAACCATGTGAACAGGAGACGTGTTCAAATATGTCTCAGTTTTCCTCCCCTGGTACTCGGGTGCAACATTCCAGATGCTTTACTAACACTCTCCCCAATTGGAGAGTCAGCGCCTTTAACCTCCTGTTTCGCCCAGTTTGCAATTTCTGCGGAAGATGAACAGGAATAGCGAGAACCAATGAGAGGCTAGCTGGAGGTGTCTGGACGGGCAAATTTAACTCTCATTTCCCACCAGGAAGAGGAAATAACCAAAGGCTCAGAGTGCCGTACCGGAACCAGATTAGCGCCTGAAGCCATCCTGCGGTGTTGCGGCCAGCTCACAAGAAAGCGAGTTGAAGAAAGGAGCTCAGGGGCACTGTAATTCACAAACCTGCAGAGTTATAAATGACAGCTATCGTCCAAAAATAGACTGAAGTAAGGCTGCCAAGAGGACTTGAAAGCGGGGCAGAATTGCAGGAAACCGATTTCAGGAGGTAGACTGGAATTGCATTGAAAGCATAGGAAAAGAGGCAGAACGTCCACAATGATGCACTTGGCCAAAAAGGGCGTATGCGTTTTTTCCTGAATATATTCAGGAAAAAACGCATACGCCCTTTTTGGCCAACCAAGCAAGCTTGCAAAGGAAATCTGCACTACAATGAAGTCTCACTTCCCCCTGGTCAAAAGGGCCATCTGAAAAAAGTGTAAAATCCAGAAAGGCAGGACAGGCCATGGAGAACTGGGAGCCTTGTTATGCTGATGGGCGGGATGTAAATTGCCAACAGACACTCGGGAGAAGTGTATGGTGTTTCCTGAAACATCTAAAAAACAAAGCAACAGAGCCTAGGGCACTGCCACTTATGGTCCTATAGCTTAGGGAAATTAAAATCAAAAAGACACAGCCACCCCAAAATTTGGGACGCCTCTGTTTACAAGAACCTCGTTTACAGTACAAGTTCAACATCGCAGAAAGTGAAAAATGGATAAAGAAGTTGTGGTATTTACTTACAAAGCAATATCACTCAGCAATGAAATCTATGTCATCAGGCCCTTAGCATCACAATGAGTGGATTCAGGTATGATGATTCTAACTGAAATAAGTCACACAGAAAAAGAAACATCATAAGATATCAGTAATACACGGAATGTAAACTTGGCTACACAGGAACTGAATTACAGAACAGAACAGGGTCTCAAATTTAGAAAACCAACTTATGCTTGCTTAAGGGTAAAGGTGAGTTGGGGTGCTGCATAAAACCAGAGATTGAAATGAGCACAGATAAAGTTCCTTAAGTCAAATATGGAATAGACAAGAGCTACTCCTTGCTCAACGAAATGGACTCAACACCGCATATTAAACGCCTAAGAATGTACCTGACTAGTAAGTATCTTAAAACCTATGGATTGCTATGTCTCCGAAAGAGTATCAAGCATGTGTACAGGGGCATAAACGCAGCAGTGATAGGATTGGAGAGGTTCGGTGAGCAAATGAAGACCCTTTGAAGTCATATTGCATGTTACCCATTACACGGGTCTCAACTACCCAGGTTTAAGGTATTCTTCCTTCAGCTAAAACATGCATGTGGAACCCAAGTATGATCAACCATGTGAACGGGAGACGTGTTCAAATATGTCTCAGTTTTCCTCCCCTGGTACTCGGGTGCAACATTCCAGACGCTTTACTAACACTCTCCCCAATTGGAGAGTCAGCGCCTTTAACCTCCTGTTTGGCCCAGTTTGCAATTTCTGCGGAAGATGAACAGGAATAGCGAGAACCAATGAGAGGCTAGCTGGAGGTGTCTGGACGGGCAAATTTAACTCTCATTTCCCACCAGGAAGAGGAAATAACCAAAGGCTCAGAGTGCCGTACCGGAACCAGATTAGGGCCTGAAGCCATCCTGCGGTGTTGCGGCCAGCTCACAAGAAAGCGAGTTGAAGAAAGGAGCTCAGGGGCACTGTAATTCACAAACCTGCAGAGTTATAAATGACAGCTATCGTCCAAAAATAGACTGAAGTAAGGCTGCCAAGAGGACTTGAAAGCGGGGCAGAATTGCAGGAAACCGATTTCAGGAGGTAGACTGGAATTGCATTGAAAGCATAGGAAAAGAGGCAGAACGTCCACAATGATGCACTTGGCCAAAAAGGGCGTATGCGTTTTTTCCTGAATATATTCAGGAAAAAACGCATACGCCCTTTTTGGCCAACCAAGCAAGCTTGCAAAGGAAATCTGCACTACAATGAAGTCTCACTTCCCCCCGGTCAAAAGGGCCATCTGAAAAAAGTGTAAAATCCAGAAAGGCAGGACAGGCCATGGAGAACTGGGAGCCTTGTTATGCTGATGGGCGGGATGTAAATTGCCAACAACCACTCGGGAGAAGTGTATGGTGTTTCCTGAAACATCTAAAAAACAAAGCAACAGAACCTAGGGCACTTCCACTTATGGTCCTATAGCTTAGGGAAATTAAAATCAAAAAGACACAGCCACCCCAAAGTTTGGGACGCCTCTGTTTACAAGAACCTCGTTTACAGTACAAGTTCAACATCACAGAAAGTGAAAAATGGATAAAGAACTTGTGGTACTTACGTACAATGCAGTATCACTCAGCAATGAAATCTATGTCATCAGGCCCGTAGCAGCATAATGAGTGGATTCAGGTACGATGATTCTAACTGAAATAAGTCACACAGAAAAAGAAACATCATAAGATATCACTAATACACGGAATGTAAACTTGGTTACACAGGAACTGCATTCCAAAACAGAACAGGGTCTCAAATTTAGAAAACCAACTTATGCTTGCTTAAGGGTAAAGGTGAGTTGGGGTGCTGCATAAAACCAGAGATTGAAATGAGCACAGATAAAGTTCCTTAAGCCAAATATGGAATAGACAAGAGCTATTCCTTGCTCAACGAAATGGACTCAACACCGCATATTAAACGCCTAAGAATGTACCTGACAAGTAAGTATCTTAAAACCTATAGATTGCTATGTCTCCGAAAGAGAATCAAGCATGTGTACAGGGGCATAAACGCAGCAGTGATAGGATTGGAGAGGTAAGGTGAGCAAATGAAGACCCTTTGAAATCATATTGCATGGTACCCATTACACGGGTCTCAACTCTCCAGGTTTAAGGTATTCTTCCTTCAGCTAAAACATGCATGTGGAACCCAAGTATGATCAACCATGTGAACAGGAGACGTGTTCAAATATGTCTCAGTTTTCCTCCCCTGGTACTCGGGTGCAACATTCCAGATGCTTTACTAACACTCTCCCCAATTGGAGAGTCAGCGCCTTTAACCTCCTGTTTCGCCCAGTTTGCAATTTCTGCGGAAGATGAACAGGAATAGCGAGAACCAATGAGAGGCTAGCTGGAGGTGTCTGGACGGGCAAATTTAACTCTCATTTCCCACCAGGAAGAGGAAATAACCAAAGGCTCAGAGTGCCGTACCGGAACCAGATTAGCGCCTGAAGCCATCCTGCGGTGTTGCGGCCAGCTCACAAGAAAGCGAGTTGAAGAAAGGAGCTCAGGGGCACTGTAATTCACAAACCTGCAGAGTTATAAATGACAGCTATCGTCCAAAAATAGACTGAAGTAAGGCTGCCAAGAGGACTTGAAAGCGGGGCAGAATTGCAGGAAACCGATTTCAGGAGGTAGACTGGAATTGCATTGAAAGCATAGGAAAAGAGGCAGAACGTCCACAATGATGCACTTGGCCAAAAAGGGCGTATGCGTTTTTTCCTGAATATATTCAGGAAAAAACGCATACGCCCTTTTTGGCCAACCAAGCAAGCTTGCAAAGGAAATCTGCACTACAATGAAGTCTCACTTCCCCCTGGTCAAAAGGGCCATCTGAAAAAAGTGTAAAATCCAGAAAGGCAGGACAGGCCATGGAGAACTGGGAGCCTTGTTATGCTGATGGGCGGGATGTAAATTGCCAACAGACACTCGGGAGAAGTGTATGGTGTTTCCTGAAACATCTAAAAAACAAAGCAACAGAGCCTAGGGCACTGCCACTTATGGTCCTATAGCTTAGGGAAATTAAAATCAAAAAGACACAGCCACCCCAAAATTTGGGACGCCTCTGTTTACAAGAACCTCGTTTACAGTACAAGTTCAACATCGCAGAAAGTGAAAAATGGATAAAGAAGTTGTGGTATTTACTTACAAAGCAATATCACTCAGCAATGAAATCTATGTCATCAGGCCCTTAGCATCACAATGAGTGGATTCAGGTATGATGATTCTAACTGAAATAAGTCACACAGAAAAAGAAACATCATAAGATATCAGTAATACACGGAATGTAAACTTGGCTACACAGGAACTGAATTACAGAACAGAACAGGGTCTCAAATTTAGAAAACCAACTTATGCTTGCTTAAGGGTAAAGGTGAGTTGGGGTGCTGCATAAAACCAGAGATTGAAATGAGCACAGATAAAGTTCCTTAAGTCAAATATGGAATAGACAAGAGCTACTCCTTGCTCAACGAAATGGACTCAACACCGCATATTAAACGCCTAAGAATGTACCTGACTAGTAAGTATCTTAAAACCTATGGATTGCTATGTCTCCGAAAGAGTATCAAGCATGTGTACAGGGGCATAAACGCAGCAGTGATAGGATTGGAGAGGTTCGGTGAGCAAATGAAGACCCTTTGAAGTCATATTGCATGTTACCCATTACACGGGTCTCAACTACCCAGGTTTAAGGTATTCTTCCTTCAGCTAAAACATGCATGTGGAACCCAAGTATGATCAACCATGTGAACGGGAGACGTGTTCAAATATGTCTCAGTTTTCCTCCCCTGGTACTCGGGTGCAACATTCCAGACGCTTTACTAACACTCTCCCCAATTGGAGAGTCAGCGCCTTTAACCTCCTGTTTGGCCCAGTTTGCAATTTCTGCGGAAGATGAACAGGAATAGCGAGAACCAATGAGAGGCTAGCTGGAGGTGTCTGGACGGGCAAATTTAACTCTCATTTCCCACCAGGAAGAGGAAATAACCAAAGGCTCAGAGTGCCGTACCGGAACCAGATTAGGGCCTGAAGCCATCCTGCGGTGTTGCGGCCAGCTCACAAGAAAGCGAGTTGAAGAAAGGAGCTCAGGGGCACTGTAATTCACAAACCTGCAGAGTTATAAATGACAGCTATCGTCCAAAAATAGACTGAAGTAAGGCTGCCAAGAGGACTTGAAAGCGGGGCAGAATTGCAGGAAACCGATTTCAGGAGGTAGACTGGAATTGCATTGAAAGCATAGGAAAAGAGGCAGAACGTCCACAATGATGCACTTGGCCAAAAAGGGCGTATGCGTTTTTTCCTGAATATATTCAGGAAAAAACGCATACGCCCTTTTTGGCCAACCAAGCAAGCTTGCAAAGGAAATCTGCACTAAAATGAAGTCTCACTTCCCCCCGGTCAAAAGGGCCATCTGAAAAAAGTGTAAAATCCAGAAAGGCAGGACAGGCCATGGAGAACTGGGAGCCTTGTTATGCTGATGGGCGGGATGTAAATTGCCAACAACCACTCGGGAGAAGTGTATGGTGTTTCCTGAAACATCTAAAAAACAAAGCAACAGAACCTAGGGCACTTCCACTTATGGTCCTATAGCTTAGGGAAATTAAAATCAAAAAGACACAGCCACCCCAATGTTTGGAACGGCTCTGTTTACAAGAACCTCGTTTACAGTACAAGTTCAACATCGCAGAAAGTGAAAAATGGATAAAGAAGTTGTGGTACTTACGTACAATGCAGTATCACTCAGCAATGAAATCTGTGTCATCAGGCCCGTAGCAGCATAATGAGTGGATTCAGGTATGATGATTCTAACTGAAATAAGTCACACAGAAAAAGAAACATCATAAGATATCACTAATACACGGAATGTAAACTTGGCTACACAGGAACTGAATTACAGAACAGAACAGGGTCTCAAATTTAGAAAACCAACTTATTCTTGCTTAAGGGTAAAGGTGAGTTGGGGTGCTGCATAAAACCAGAGATTGAAATGAGCACAGATAAAGTTCCTTAAGCCAAATATGGAATACACAAGAGCTACTCCTTGCTCAACGAAATGGACTCAACACCCTATATTAAACGCCTAAGAATGTACCTGACTAGTAAGTATCTTAAAACCTATGTATTGCTATGTCTCTGAAAGAGAATCAAACATGTGTACAGGGGCATAAACGCAGCAGTGATAGGATTGGAGAGGTTCGGTGAGCAAATGAAGACCCTTTGAAGTCATATTGCATGGTACCCATTCCACGGGTTTCAACTACACAGGTTTAAGGTATTCTACCTTCAGCTAAAACATGCATGTGGAACCCAAGTATGATCAACCATGTGAACGGGAGACGTGTTCAAATATGTCTCAGGTTTCCTCCCCTGGTACTCGGGTGCAACATTCCAGACGCTTTACTAACACTCTCCCCACTTGGAGAGTCAGTCCCTTTAACCTCCTGTTTGGCCCAGTTTGCAATTTCTGCGGAAGATGAACAGGAATAGCGAGAACCAATGAGAGGCTAGCTGGAGGTGTCTGGACGGGCAAATTTAACTCTCATTTCCCACCAGGAAGAGGAATTAACCAAAGGCTCAGAATCCCGGGCCGGAACCAGATTAGGGCCTGAAGCTATCCTGCGGTGTTGCGGCTAGGTCACAAGAAAGCGAGTTGAAGAAAGGAGCTCAGGGGCACTGTAATTCACAAAAATGCAGAGTTATAAATGACAGCTATCGTCCAAAAATAGACTGAAGTAAGGCCGCCAAGAGGACTTCAAAGCAGGGCAGAATTGCAGGAAACCGATTTCACGAGGTAGACTGGTATTGCATTGAAAGCATAGGAAAAGAGGCAGAACGTCCACAATGATGCACTTGGCCAAAAAGGGCCTATGCGTTTTTTCCTGAATATATTCAGGAAAAAACGCATACGCCCTTTTTGGCCAACCAAGCAAGCTTGCAAAGGAAATCTGCACTACAATGAAGTCTCACTTCCCCCCGGTCAAAAGGGCCATCTGAAAAAAGTGTAAAATCCAGAAAGGCAGGACAGGCCATGGAGAACTGGGAGCCTTGTTATGCTGATGGGCGGGATGTAAATTGCCAACAACCACTCGGGAGAAGTGTATGGTGTTTCCTGAAACATCTAAAAAACAAAGCAACAGAGCCTAGGGCACTTCCACTTATGGTCCTATAGCTTAGGGAAATTAAAATCAAAAAGACACAGCCACCCGAAAGTTTGGGACGCCTCCGTTTACCAGAACCTCGTTTACCGTACAAGTTCAATATCAGAGAAAGTGAAAAATGGATAAAGAACTTGTGGTACTTACGTACAATGCAGTATCACTCAGCAATGAAATCTATGTCATCAGGCCCGTAGCAGCATAATGAGTGGATTCAGGTACGATGATTCTAACTGAAATAAGTCACACAGAAAAAGAAACATCATAAGATATCACTAATACACGGAATGTAAACTTGGCTACACAGGAACTGCATTCCAAAACAGAACAGGGTCTCAAATTTAGAAAACCAACTTATGCTTGCTTAAGGGGAAAGGTGAGTTGGGGTGCTGCATAAAACCAGAGATTGAAATGAGCACAGATAAAGTTCCTTAAGTCAAATATGGAATAGACAAGAGCTACTCCTTGCTCAACGAAATGGACTCAACACCCCATATTAAACGCCTAAGAATGTACCTGACTAGTAAGTATCTTAAAACCTATGGATTGCTATGTCTCCGAAAGAGAATCAAGCATGTGTACAGGGGCATAAACGCAGCAGTGATAGGATTGGAGAGGTTCGGTGAGCAAATGAAGACCCTTTGAAGTCATATTGAATGGTACCCATTCCACGGGTTTCAACTACCCAGGTTTTAGGTATTCTTCCTTCAGCTAAAACATGCATGTGGAACCCAAGTATGATCAACCATGTGAACGGGAGACGTGTTCAAATATGTCTCAGTTTTCCTCCCCTGGTACTCGGGTGCAACATTCCAGACGCTTTACTAACACTCTCCCCACTTGGAGAGTCAGCGCCTTTAACCTCCTGTTTGGCCCAGTTTGCAATTTCTGCGGAAGATGAACAGGAATAGCGAGAACCAATGAGAGACTAGCTGGAGGTGTCTGGACGGGCAAATTTAACTCTCATTTCCCAGCAGGAAGAGGAAATAACCAAAGGCTCAGCGTGCCGTGCCGGAACCAGATTAAGGCCTGAAGCCATCCTGCGGTGTTGCGGCCAGGTCAAAAGAAAGCAAGTTGAAGAAAGGAGCTCAGGGGCACTGTAATTCACAAACCTGCAGAGTTATAAATGACAGCTATCGTCCAAAAATAGACTGAAGTAAGGCTGCCAAGAGGACTTGAAAGCGGGGCAGAATTGCAGGAAACCGATTTCAGGAGGTAGACTGGAATTGCATTGAAAGCATAGGAAAAGAGGCAGAACGTCCACAATGATGCACTTGGCCAAAAAGGGCGTATGCGTTTTTTCCTGAATATATTCAGGAAAAAACGCATACGCCCTTTTTGGCCAACCAAGCAAGCTTGCAAAGGAAATCTGCACTACAATGAAGTCTCACTTCCCCCCGGTCAAAAGGGCCATCTGAAAAAAGTGTAAAATCCAGAAAGGCAGGACAGGCCATGGAGAACTGGGAGCCTTGTTATGCTGATGGGCGGGATGTAAATTGCCAACAGACACTTGGGAGAAGTGTATGGTGTTTCCTGAAACATCTAAAAAACAAAGCAACAGAGCCTAGGGCACTGCCACTTATGGTCCTATAGCTTAGGGAAATTAAAATCAAAAAGACACAGCCACCCCAATGTTTGGGACGCCTCTGTTTACAAGAACCTCGTTTACAGTACAAGTTCAACATCGCAGAAAGTGAAAAATGGATAAAGAAGTTGTGGTATTTACTTACAAAGCAATATCACTCAGCAATGAAATCTATGTCATCAGGCCCTTAGCATGACAATGAGTGGATTCAGGTATGATGATTCTAACTGAAATAAGTCACACAGAAAAAGAAACATCATAAGATATCAGTAATACACGGAATGTAAACTTGGCTACACAGGAACTGAATTACAGAACAGAACAGGGACTCAAATTTAGAAAACCAACTTATGCTTGCTTAAGGGTAAAGGTGAGTTGGGGTGCTGCATAAAACCAGAGATTGAAATGAGCACAGATAAAGTTCCTTAAGTCAAATATGGAATAGACAAGAGCTACTCCTTGCTCAACGAAATGGACTCAACAGCCCATATTAAACGCCTAAGAATGTACCTGACTAGTAAGTATCTTAAAACCTATGGATTGCTATGTCTCCGAAAGAGAATCAAGCATGTGTACAGGGGCATAAACGCAGCAGTGATAGGATTGGAGAGGTTCGGTGAGCAAATGAAGACCCTTTGAAGTCATATTGCATGGTACCCATTACACGGGTCTCAACTCTCCAGGTTTAAGGTATTCTTCCTTCAGCTAAAACATGCATGTGGAACCCAAGTATGATCAACCATGTGAACGGGAGACGTGTTCAAATATGTCTCAGTTTTCCTCCCCTGGTACTCGGGTGCAACATTCCAGACGCTTTACTAACACTCTCCCCACTTGGAGAGTCAGCGCCTTTAACCTCCTGTTTGGCCCAGTTTGCAATTTCTGCGGAAGATGAACAGGAATAGTGAGAACCAATGAGAGGCTAGCTGGAGGTGTCTGGACGGGCAAATTTAACTCTCATTTCCCACCAGGAAGATGAAATAACCAAAGGCTCAGCGTGCCGCACCGGAACCAGATTAGGGCCTGAAGCCATCCTGCGGTGTTGCGGCCAGCTCAAAAGAAAGCGAGTTGAAGAGAGGAGCTCAGGGGCACTGTAATTCACAAACCTGCAGAGTTATAAATGACAGCTATCGTCCAAAAATAGACTGAAGTAAGGCTGCCAAGAGGACTTGAAAGCGGGGCAGAATTGCAGGAAACCGATTTCAGGAGGTAGACTGGAATTGCATTGAAAGCATAGGAAAAGAGGCAGAACCTCCACAATGATGCACTTGGCCAAAAAGGGCGTATGCGTTTTTTCCTGAATATATTCAGGAAAAAACGCATACGCCCTTTTTGGCCAACCAAGCAAGCTTGCAAAGGAAATCTGCACTACAATGAAGTCTCACTTCCCCCTGGTCAAAAGGGCCATCTGAAAAAAGTGTAAAATCCAGAAAGGCAGGACAGGCCATGGAGAACTGGGAGCCTTGTTATGCTGATGGGCGGGATGTAAATTGCCAACAACCACTCGGGAGAAGTGTATGGTGTTTCCTGAAACATCTAAAAAACAAAGCAACAGAACCTAGGGCACTTCCACTTATGGTCCTATAGCTTAGGGAAATTAAAATCAAAAAGACACAGCCACCCCAAAGTTTGGGACGCCTCTGTTTACAAGAACCTCGTTTACAGTACAAGTTCAACATCACAGAAAGTGAAAAATGGATAAAGAAGTTGTGGTACTTACGTACAATTCAGTATCACTCAGCAATGAAACCTATGTCATCAGGCCCTTAGCAGCATAATGAGTGGATTCAGGTACGATGATTCTAACTGAAATAAGTCACACAGAAAAAGAAACATCATAAGATATCACTAATACACGGAATGTAAACTTGGCTACACAGGAACTGCATTCCAAAACAGAACAGGGTCTCAAATTTAGAAAACCAACTTATGCTTGCTTAAGGGGAAAGGTGAGTTGGGGTGCTGCATAAAACCAGAGATTGAAATGAGCACAGATAAAGTTCCTTAAGCCAAATATGGAATAGACAAGAGCTACTCCTTGCTCAACGAAATGGACTCAACACCCCATATTAAACGCCTAAGAATGTACCTGACTAGTAAGTATCTTAAAACCTATGGATTGCTATGTCTCCGAAAGAGAATCAAGCATGTGTACAGGGGCATAAACACAGCAGAGATAGGATTGGAGAGGTTCGGTGAGCAAATGAAGACCCTTTGAAGTCATATTGCATGGTACCCATTCCACGGGTTTCAACTACCCAGGTTTAAGGTATTCTTCCTTCAGCTAAAACATGCATGTGGAACCTAGAGTATGATCAACCATGTGATCGGGAGACGTGTTCAAATATGTCTCAGTTTTCCTCCCCTGGTACTCGGGTGCAACATTCCAGACGCTTTACTAACACTCTCCCCACTTGGAGAGTCAGTCCCTTTAACCTCCTGTTTGGCCCAGTTTGCAATTTCTGCGGAAGATGAACAGGAATAGCGAGAACCAATGAGAGACTAGCTGGAGGTGTCTGGACGGGCAAATTTAACTCTCATTTCCCACCAGGAAGAGGAATTAACCA
This sequence comes from Stenella coeruleoalba, assembly GCF_951394435.1. Taxonomy (NCBI): domain Eukaryota; kingdom Metazoa; phylum Chordata; class Mammalia; order Artiodactyla; family Delphinidae; genus Stenella; species Stenella coeruleoalba. The sequence goes on along the minus strand of NC_137149.1, from coordinate 87,853,337 downwards.
AAGGCTCAGCATGCCGGGCCGGAACCAGATTAGGGCCTGAAGCCATCCTGCGGTGTTGCGGCCAGGTCACAAGAAAGCGAGTTGAAGAAAGGAGCTCAGGGGCACTGTAATTCACAAACCTGCAGAGTTATAAATGACAGCTATCGTCCAAAAATAGACTGAAGTAAGGCCGCCAAGAGGACTTGAAAGCAGGGCAGAATTGCAGGAAACCGATTTCAGGAGGTAGACTGGAATTGCATTGAAAGCATAGGAAAAGAGGGAGAACGTCCACAATGATGCACTTGGCCAAAAAGGGCGTATGCGTTATTTCCTGAATATATTCAGGAAAAAACGCATACGCCCTTTTTGGCCAACCAAGCAAGCTTGCAAAGGAAATCTGCACTACAATGAAGTCTCACTTCCCCCCGGTCAAAAGGGCCATCTGAAAAAAGTGTAAAATCCAGAAAGGCAGGACAGGCCATGGAGAACTGAGAGCCTTGTTATGCTGATGGGCGGGATGTAAATTGCCAACAGACACTCGGGAGAAGTGTATGGTGTTTCCTGAAACATCTAAAAAACAAAGCAACAGAGCCTAGGGCACTGCCACTTATGGTCCTATAGCTTAGGGAAATTAAAATCAAAAAGACACAGCCACCCCAATGTTTGGGACGCCTCTGTTTACAAGAACCTCGTTTACAGTACAAGTTCAACATCGCAGAAAGTGAAAAATGGATAAAGAAGTTGTGGTATTTACTTACAAAGCAATATCACTCAGCAATGAAATCTATGTCATCAGGCCCTTAGCATCACAATGAGTGGATTCAGGTATGATGATTCTAAATGAAATAAGTCACACAGAAAAAGAAACATCATAAGATATCAGTAATACACGGAATGTAAACTTGGCTACACAGGAACTGAATTACAGAACAGAACAGGGTCTCAAATTTAGAAAACCAACTTATGCTTGCTTAAGGGTAAAGGTGAGTTGGGGTGCTGCATAAAACCAGAGATTGAAATGAGCACAGATAAAGTTCCTTAAGCCAAATATGGAATAGACAAGAGCTACTCCTTGCTCAACGAAATGGACTCAAAACCCCGTATTAAACGCCTAAGAATGTACCTGACTAGTAAGTATCTTAAAACCTATGGATTGCTATGTCTCCGAAAGAGAATCAAGCATGTGTACAGGGGCATAAACGCAGCAGTGATAGGATTGGAGAGGTTCGGTGAGCAAATGAAGACCCTTTGAAGTCATATTGCATGGTACCCATTCCACGGGTTTCAACTACCCAGGTTTTAGGTATTCTTCCTTCAGCTAAAACATGCATGTGGAACCCAGAGTATGATCAACCATGTGATCGGGAGACGTGTTCAAATATGTCTCAGTTTTCCTCCCCTGGTACTCGGGTGCAACATTCCAGACGCTTTACTAGCACTCTCCCCACTTGGAGAGTCAGCGCCTTTAACCTCCTGTTTGGCACAGTTTGCAATTTCTGCGGAAGATGAACAGGAATAGCGAGAACCAATGAGAGGCTAGCTGGAGGTGTCTGGACGGGCAAATTTAACTCTCATTTCCCAACAGGAAGAGGAAATAACCAAAGGCTCAGCGTGCCGTGCCGGAACCAGATTAGGGCCTGAAGCCATCCTGCGGTGTTGCGGCCAGCTCAAAAGAAAGCGAGTTGAAGAAAGGAGCTCAGGGGCACTGTAATTCACAAACCTGCAGAGTTATAAATGACAGCTATCGTCCAAAAGTAGACTGAAGTAAGGCTGCCAAGAGGACTTGAAAGCGGGGCAGAATTGCAGGAAACCGATTTCAGGAGGTAGACTGGAATTGCATTGAAAGCATAGGAAAAGAGGCAGAACGTCCACAATGATGCACTTGGCCAAAAAGGGCGTATGCGTTTTTTCCTGAATATATTCAGGAAAAAACACATACGCCCTTTTTGACCAACCAAGCAAGCTTGCAAAGGAAATCTGCACTACAATGAAGTCTCACTTCCCCCCGGTCAAAAGGGCCATCTGAAAAAAGTGTAAAATCCAGAAAGGCAGGACAGGCCATGGAGAACTGGGAGCCTTGTTATGCTGATGGGTGGGATGTAAATTGCCAACAGACACTCGGGAGAAGTGTATGGTGTTTCCTGAAACATCTAAAAACCAAAGCAACAGAGCCTAGGGCACTGCCACTTATGGTCCTATAGCTTAGGGAAATTAAAATCAAAAAGACACAGCCACCCCAAAGTTTGGAACGGCTCTGTTTACAAGAACCTCGTTTACAGTACAAGTTCAACATGGCAGAAAGTGAAAAATGGATAAAGAACTTGTGGTACTTACGTACAATGCAGTATCACTCAGCAATGAAATCTATGTCATCAGGCCCGTAGCAGCATAATGAGTGGATTCAGGTACGATGATTCTAACTGAAATAAGTCACACAGAAAAAGAAACATCATAAGATATCACTAACACACGGAATGTAAACTTGGCTACACAGGATCTGCATTCCAAAACAGAACAGGGTCTCAAATTTAGAAAACCAACTTATGCTTGCTTAAGGGTAAAGGTGAGTTGGGGTGCTGCATAAAACCAGAGATTGAAATGAGCACAGATAAAGTTCCTTAAGCCAAATATGGAATAGACAAGAGCTACTCCTTGCTCAACGAAATGGACTCAAAACCCCATATTAAACGCCTAAGAATGTACCTGACTAGTAAGTATCTTAAAACCTATGGATTGCTATGTCTCCGAAAGAGAATCAAGCGTGTGTACAGGGGCATAAACGCAGCAGTGATAGGATTGGAGAGGTTCGGTGAGCAAATGAAGACCCTTTGAAGTCATATTGCATGGTACCCATTCCACGGGTTTCAACTACCCAGGTTTAAGGTATTCTTCCTTCAGCTAAAACATGCATGTGGAACCTAGAGTATGATCAACCATGTGATCGGGAGACGTGTTCAAATATGTCTCAGTTTTCCTCCCCTGGTACTCGGGTGCAACATTCCAGACGCTTTACTAACACTCTCCCCACTTGAAGAGTCAGCGCCTTTAACCTCCTGTTTGGCCCAGTTTGCAATTTCTGCAGAAGATGAACAGGAATAGCGAGAACCAATGAGAGACTAGCTGGAGGTGTCTGGACGGGCAAATTTAACTCTCATTTCCCACCAGGAAGAGGAAATAACCAAAGGCTCAGCGTGTCGTTCCGGAACCAGATTAGGGCCTGAACCCATCCTTCGGCGTTGCGGCCAGCTCAAAAGAAAGCGACTTGAAGAAAGGAGCTCAGGGTCACTGTAATTCACAAACCTGCAGAGTTATAAATGACAGCTATCGTCCAAAAATAGACTGAAGTAAGGCCGCCAAGAGGACTTGAAAGCAGGGCAGAATTGCAGGAAACCGATTTCAGGAGGTAGACTGGAATTGCATTGAAAGCATAGGAAAAGAGGCAGAACGTCCACAATGATGCACTTGGCCAAAAAGGGCGTATGCGTTTTTTCCTGAATATATTCAGGAAAAAACGCATACGCCCTTTTTGGCCAACCAAGCAAGCTTGCAAAGGAAATCTGCACTACAATGAAGTCTCACTTCCCCCCGGTCAAAAGGGCCATCTGAAAAAAGTGTAAAATCCAGAAAGGCAGGACAGGCCATGGAGAACTGGGAGCCTTGTTATGCTGATGGGCGGGATGTAAATTGCCAACAACCACTCGGGAGAAGTGTATGGTGTTTCCTGAAACATCTAAAAAACAAAGCAACAGAACCTAGGGCACTTCCACTTATGGTCCTATAGCTTAGGGAAATTAAAATCAAAAAGACACAGCCACCCCAAAGTTTGGAACGGCTCTGTTTACAAGAACCTCGTTTACAGTACAAGTTCAACATCGCAGAAAGTGAAAAATGGATAAAGAAGTTGTGGTATTTACTTACAAAGCAATATCACTCAGCAATGAAATCTGTGTCATCAGGCCCTTAGCAGCACAATGAGTGGATTCAGGTATGATGATTCTAACTGAAGTAAGTCACACAGAAAAAGAAACATCATAAGATATCAGTAATACACGGAATGGAAACTTGGCTACACAGGAACTGAATTCCAAAACAGAACAGGGTCTCAAATTTAGAAAACCAACTTATGCTTGCTTAAGGGGAAAGGTGAGTTGGGTTGCTGCATGAAACCAGAGATTGAAATGAGCACAGATAAAGTTCCTTAAGCCAGATATGGAATAGACAAGAGCTACACCTTGCTCAACGAAATGGACACAACACCCAATATTAAACGCCTAAGAATGTACCTGACTAGTAAGTATCTTAAAACCTATGGATTGCTATGTCTCCGAAAGAGAATCAAGCATGTGTACAGGGGCATAAACGCAGCAGTGATAGGATTGGAGAGGTTCGGTGAGCAAATGAAGACCCTTTGAAGTCATATTGCATGGTACCCATTCCACGGGTTTCAACTACCCAGGTTTTAGGTATTCTTCCTTCAGCTAAAACATGCATGTGGAACCCAGAGTATGATCAACCATGTGATCGGGAGACGTGTTCAAATATGTCTCAGTTTTCCTCCCCTGGTACTCGGGTGCAACATTCCAGACGCTTTACTAACACTCTCCCCACTTGGAGAGTCAGCGCCTTTAACCTCCTGTTTGGCCCAGTTTGCAATTTCTGCGGAAGATGAACAGGAATAGCGAGAACCAATGAGAGGTTAGCTGGAGGTGTCTGGACGGGCAAATTTAACTCTCATTTCCCACCAGGAAGAGGAATTAACCAAAGGCTCAGCATGCCGGGCCGGAACCACATTAGGGCCTGAAGCCATCCTGCGGTGTTGCGGCCAGGTCACAAGAAAGCGAGTTGAAGAAAGGAGCTCAGGGGCACTGTAATTCACAAACCTGCAGAGTTATAAATGACAGCTATCGTCCAAAAATAGACTGAAGTAAGGCTGCCAAGAGGACTTGAAAGCGGGGCAGAATTGCAGGAAACCGATTTCAGGAGGTAGACTGGAATTGCATTGAAAGCATAGGAAAAGAGGCAGAACGTCCACAATGATGCACTTGGCCAAAAAGGGCGTATGCGTTTTTTCCTGAATATATTCAGGAAAAAACGCATACGCCCTTTTTGGCCAACCAAGCAAGCTTGCAAAGGAAATCTGCACTACAATGAAGTCTCACTTCCCCCCGGTCAAAAGGGCCATCTGAAAAAAGTGTAAAATCCAGAAAGGCAGGACAGGCCATGGAGAACTGGGAGCCTTGTTATGCTGATGGGCGGGATGTAAATTGCCAACAGACACTCGGGAGAAGTGTATGGTGTTTCCTGAAACATCTAAAAAACAAAGCAACAGAGCCTAGGGCACTGCCACTTATCGTCCTATAGCTTAGGGAAATTAAAATCAAAAAGACACAGCCACCCCAAAGTTTGGGACGGCTCTGTTTACAAGAACCTCGTTTACAGTACAAGTTCAACATCGCAGAAAGTGAAAAATGGATAAAGAAGTTGTGGTATTTACTTACAAAGCAATATCACTCAGCAATGAAATCTGTGCCATCAGGCCCTTAGCAGCACAATGAGTGGATTCAGGTATGATGATTCTAACTGAAATAAGTCACACAGAAAAAGAAACATCATAAGATATCAGTAATACATGGAATGTAAACTTGGCTACACAGGAACTGAATTACAGAACAGAACAGGGTCTCAAATTTAGAAAATCAACTTATTCTTGCTTAAGGGTAAAGGTGAGTTGGGGTGCTGCATAAAACCAGAGATTGAAATGAGCACAGATAAAGTTCCTTAAGCCAAATATGGAATAGACAAGAGCTACTCCTTGCTCAACGAAATGACTCAACACCCCATATTAAACGCCTAAGAATGTTCCTGACTAGTAAGTATCTTAAAACCTATGGATTGCTATGTCTCCGAAAGAGAATCAAGCATGTGTACAGGGGCATAAACGCAGCAGTGATAGGATTGGAGAGGTTCGGTGAGCAAATGAAGACCCTTTGAAGTCATATTGCATGGTACCCATTCCACGGGTTTCAACTACCCAGGTTTAAAGTATTCTTCCTTCAGCTAAAACATGCATGTGGAACCTAGAGTATGATCAACCATGTGATCGGGAGACGTGTTCAAATATGTCTCAGTTTTCCTCCCCTGGTACTCGGGTGCAACATTCCAGACGCTTTACTAACACTCTCCCCACTTGAAGAGTCAGCGCCTTTAACCTCCTGTTTGGCCCAGTTTGCAATTTCTGCGGAAGATGAACAGGAATAGCGAGAACCAATGAGAGACTAGCTGGAGGTGTCTGGACGGGCAAATTTAACTCTCATTTCCCACCAGGAAGAGGAAATAACCAAAGGCTCAGCGTGCCGTGCTGGAACCAGATTAGGGCCTGAAGCCATCCTTCGGCGTTGCGGCCAGCTCAAAAGAAAGCGAGTTGAAGAAAGGAGCTCAGGGGCACTGTAATTCACAAACCTGCAGAGTTATAAATGACAGCTATCGTCCAAAAATAGACTGAAGTAAGGCTGCCAAGAGGACTTGAAAGCGGGGCAGAATTGCAGGAAACCGATTTCAGGAGGTAGACTGGAATTGCATTGAAAGCATAGGAAAAGAGGGAGAACGTCCACAATGATGCACTTGGCCAAAAAGGGCGTATGCGTTTTTTCCTGAATATATTCAGGAAAAAACGCATACGCCCTTTTTGGCCAACCAAGCAAGCTTGCAAAGGAAATCTGCACTACAATGAAGTCTCACTTCCCCCCGGTCAAAAGGGCCATCTGAAAAAAGTGTAAAATCCAGAAAGGCAGGACAGGCCATGGAGAACTGGGAGCCTTGTTATGCTGATGGGCGGGATGTAAATTGCCAACAGACACTCGGGAGAAGTGTATGGTGTTTCCTGAAACATCTAAAAAACAAAGCAACAGAGCCTAGGGCACTGCCACTTATGGTCCTATAGCTTAGGGAAATTAAAATCAAAAAGACACAGCCACCCCAAAGTTTGGGACGCCTCTGTTTACAAGAACCTCGTTTACAGTACAAGTTCAACATCGCAGAAAGTGAAAAATGGATAAAGAAGTTGTGGTATTTACTTACAAAGCAATATCACTCAGCAATGAAATCTGTGCCATCAGGCCCTTAGCAGCACAATGAGTGGATTCAGGTATGATGATTCTAACTGAAATAAGTCACACAGAAAAAGAAACATCATAAGATATCAGTAATACATGGAATGTAAACTTGGCTACACAGGAACTGAATTACAGAACAGAACAGGGTCTCAAATTTAGAAAACCAACTTATTCTTGCTTAAGGGTAAAGGTGAGTTGGGGTGCTGCGTAAAACCAGAGATTGAAATGAGCACAGATAAAGTTCCTTAAGCCAAATATGGAATAGACAAGAGCTACTCCTTGCTCAACGAAATGACTCAACACCCCATATTAAACGCCTAAGAATGTTCCTGACTAGTAAGTATCTTAAAACCTATGGATTGCTATGTCTCCGAAAGAGAATCAAGCATGTGTACAGGGGCATAAACGCAGCAGTGATAGGATTGGAGAGGTTCGGTGAGCAAATGAAGACCCTTTGAAGTCATATTGCATGGTACCCATTCCACAGGTTTCAACTACCCAGGTTTAAGGTATTCTTCCTTCAGCTAAAACATGCATGTGGAACCTAGAGTATGATCAACCATGTGATCGGGAGACGTGTTCAAATATGTCTCAGTTTTCGTACCCTGGTACTCGGGTGCAACATTCCAGCCGCTTTACTAACACTCTCCCGACTTGGAGAGTCAGTCCCTTTAACCTCCTGTTTGGCCCAGTTTGCAATTTCTGTGGAAGATGAACAGGAATAGCGAGAACCAATGAGACACTAGCTGGAGGTGTCTGGACGGGCAAATTTAACTCTCATTTCCCACCAGGAAGAGGAATTAACCAAAGGCTCAGCGTGCCGTGCCAGAACCAGATTAGGGCCTGAAGCCACCCTGCGGTGTTGTGGCCAGGTCACAAGAAAGCGAGTTGAAGAAAGGAGCTCAGGGGCACTGTAATTCACAAACCTGCAGAGTTATAAATGACAGCTATCGTCCAAAAATAGACTGAAGTAAGGCTGCCAAGAGGACTTGAAAGCGGGGCAGAATTGCAGGAAACCGATTTCAGGAGGTAGACTGAAATTGCATTGAAAGCATAGGAAAAGAGGCAGAACGTCCACAATGATGCACTTGGCCAAAAAGGGCGTATGCGTTTTTTCCTGAATATATTCAGGAAAAAACGCATACGCCCTTTTTGGCCAACCAAGCAAACTTGCAAAGGAAATCTGCACTACAATGAAGTCTCACTTCCCCCGGTCAAAAGGGCCATCTGAAAAAAGTGTAAAATCCAGAAAGGGAGGACAGGCCATGGAGAACTGGGAGCCTTGTTATGCTGATGGGCGGGATGTAAATTGCCAACAGACACTCGGGAGAAGTGTATGGTGTTTCCTGAAACATCTAAAAAACAAAGCAACAGAGCCTAGGGCACTTCCACTTATGGTCCTATAGCTTAGGGAAATTAAAATCAAAAAGACACAGCCACCCTAAAGTTTGGGACGCCTCTGTTTACAAGAACCTCGTTTACAGTACAAGTTCAACATCGCAGAAAGTGAAAAATGGATAAAGAACTTGTGGTATTTACTTACAATGTAGTATCACTCAGCAATGAAATCTATGTCATCAGGCCCGTAGCAGCATAATGAGTGGATTCAGGTACGATGATTCTAACTGAAATAAGTCACACAGAAAAAGAAACATCATAAGATATCACTAATACACGGAATGTAAACTTGGCTACACAGGAACTGCATTCCAAAACAGAACAGGGTCTCAAATTTAGAAAACCAACTTATGCTTGCTTAAGGGGAAAGGTGAGTTGGGGTGCTGCATAAAACCAGAGATTGAAATGAGCACAGATAAAGTTCCTTAAGCAAATATGGAATAGAAAAGAGCTACTCCTTGCTCAACGAAATGGACTCAACACCGCATATTAAACGCCTAAGAATGTACCTGACTAGTAAGTATCGTAAAACCTATGGATTGCTATGTCTCCAAAAGAGAATCAAGCGTGTGTACAGGGGCATAAACGCAGCAGTGATAGGATTGGAGAGGTTCGGTGAGCAAATGAAGACCCTTTGAAGTCATATTGCATGGTACCCATTACACGGGTCTCAACTCTCCAGGTTTAAGGTATTCTTCCTTCAGCTAAAACATGCATGTGGAACCCAAGTATGATCAACCATGTGAACGGGAGACGTGTTCAAATATGTCTCAGTTTTCCTCCCATGGTACTCGGGTGCAACATTCCAGACGCTTTACTAACACTCTCCCCACTTGGAGAGTCAACGCCTTTAACCTCCTGTATGGCTCAGTTTGCAATTTCTGCGGAAGATGAACAGGAATAGCGAGAACCAATGAGAGGCTAGCTGGAGGTGTCTGGACGGGCAAATTTAACTCTCATTTCCCACCAGGAAGAGGAATTAACCAAAGACTCAGCATGCCGTGCCGGAACCAGATTAGGGCCTGAAGCCATCATGCGGTGTTGCGGCCAGCTCACAAGAAAGCGAGTTGAAGAAAGGAGCTCAGGGGCACTGTAATTCACAAACCTGCAGAGTTATAAATGACAGCTATCGTCCAAAAATAGACTGAAGTAAGGCTGCCAAGAGGACTTGAAAGCGGGGCAGAATTGCAGGAAACCGATTTCAGGAGGTAGACTGGAATTGCATTGAAAGCATAGGAAAAGAGGCAGAACGTCCACAATGATGCACTTGGCCAAAAAGGGCGTATGCGTTTTTTCCTGAATATATTCAGGAAAAAACGCATACACCCTTTTTGGCCAACCAAGCAAGCTTGCAAAGGAAATCTGCACTACAATGAAGTCTCACTTCCCCCCGGTCAAAAGGGCCATCTGAAAAAAGTGTAAAATCCAGAAAGGCAGGACAGGCCATGGAGAACTGGGAGCCTTGTTATGCTGAAGGGCGGGATGTAAATTGCCAACAACCACTCAGGAGAAGTGTATGGTGTTTCCTGAAACATCTAAAAAACAAAGCAACAGAGCCTAGGGCACTTCCACTTATGGTCCTATAGCTTAGGGAATTTAAAATCAAATAGACACAGCCACCCCAAAGTTTGGAACGGCTCTGTTTACAAGAACCTCGTTTACAGTACAAGTTCAACATCGCAGAAAGTGAAAAATGGATAAAAAAGTTGTGGTATTTACTTACAAAGCAATATCACTCAGCAATGAAATCTGTGTCATCAGGCCCTTAGCAGCACAATGAGTGGATTCAGGTATGATGATTCTAACTGAAATAAGTCACACAGAAAAAGAAACTTCATAAGGTATCAGTAATACACAGAATGTAAACTTGGCTACACAGGAACTGAATTACAGAACAGAACAGGGTCTCAAATTTAGAAAACCAACTTATTCTTGCTTAAGGGTAAAGGTGAGTTGGAGTGCTGCATAAAACCAGAGATTGAAATGAGCACAGATAAAGTTCCTTAAGCCAAATATGTAATAGACAAGAGCTACTCCTTGCTCAACGAAATGGACTCAACACTGTATATTAAACGCCTAAGAATGTACCTGACTAGTAAGTATCTTAAAACCTATGGATTGCTATGTCTCCGAAAGAGAATCAAGCATGTGTACAGGGGCATAAACGCAGCAGTGATAGGATTGGAGAGGTTCGGTGAGCAAATGAAGACCCTTTGAAGTCATATTGCATGGTACCCATTACACAGGTCTCAACTCTCCAGGTTTAAGGTATTCTTTCTCCAGCTAAAACATGCATGTGGAACCCAGAGTATGATTAACCATGTGAACGGGAGACGTGTTCAAATATGTCTCAGTTTTCGTCCCCTGGTACTCGGGTGCAACATTCCAGACGCTTTACTAACACTCTCCCGACTTGGAGAGTCAGTCCCTTTAACCTCCTGTTTGGCCCAGTTTGCAATTTCTGCGGAAGATGAACAGGAATAGCGAGAACCAATGAGAGGCTAGCTGGAGGTGTCTGGACGGGCAAATTTAACTCTCATTTCCCACCAGGAAGAGGAATTAACCAAAGGCTCAGCATGCCATGCCGGAACCACATTAGGGCCTGAAGACATCCTGCGGTGTTGCGGCCAGGTCACAAGAAAGCGAGTTGAAGAAAGGAGCTCCGGGGCTCTGTAATTCACAAACTTGCAGAGTTATAAATGACAGCTATCGGCCAAAAATACACTGAAGTAAGGCTGCCAAGAGGACTTGAAAGCGGGGCTGAATTGCAGGATACCGATTTCAGGAGGTAGACTGGAATTGCATTGAAAGCGTAGGAAAAGAGGCAGAACGTCCACAATGATGCACTTTGCCAAAAGGGCGTATGCGTTTTTTCCTGAATATATTCAGGAAAAAACGCATACGCCCTTTTTGGCCAACCAAGCAAGCTTGCAAAGGAAATCTGCACTACAATGAAGTCTCACTTCCCCCCGGTCAAAAGGGCCATCTGAAAAAAGAGTAAAATCCAGAAAGGCAGGACAGGCCATGGAGAACTGGGAGCCTTGTTATGCTGATGGGCGGGATGTAAATTGCCAACAACCACTCAGGAGAAGTGTATGGTGTTTCCTGAAACATCTAAAAAACAAAGCAACAGAGCCTAGGGCACTTCCACTTATGGTCCTATAGCTTAGGGAAATTAATATCAAAAAGACACAGCAACCCCAAAATTTGGGACGGCTCTTTTTACAGAAATCTCTTCTACGGCACAAGTTAAATATCCCAGAGAGCAAATAATGATAAAGAAGTTGCGGTACTTATGTACAACAGAATACCACTCAGCAATGAAATCTATGTCACCAGGCCCGTACCAGCATAATGAGTGGATTGAGGCACGATGATTCTAAGTGAAATAAGTCACACAGAAAAAGAAACATCATAAGGTATCACTAATACACGGAATGTGAACTTGGCTACACATGAACTGAATTACAAAACAGAACAGGGTCTCAAGTTTAGAAAACCAACTTATGCCTGCTTAAGGGGGAAGGTGAGTTGGGGTGCTGCATAAAAGCAGAGTTTGAAATTAGCACAGATACCGTTCCATAAGCCAAATATGTAATAGACAAGAGCTACCCCTTGCTCAACGAAATGGATTCAACAATGAGGTATCACCTCACACCTGGTAGAATAGGCATCATTGAAAATCTACAAACAAAAAATGCTGGAAAGGGTGTGGAGAAAAGGAACCCTCTTCCACTATTGTTGGGAATATAAATTGATACAGTCATTATGGAGAACAATATGGAATTTCTTAAGAAACTAACAATAGAATTACCATATGATACAGCAATCCCAGTACTGGACATATACCCAGACAAAACCATAAATCAAAAAGAGTCATTCACCGCAATGTTCATTGCATCACTATTTACAATATCGAGGTAATGGAAGCAACCTAAATGCCCACAGACAGACGAATGCATAAAGCTGTGGTACATATATAAAATGGAATGTTACTAAGCCATGAAAAGGAATGAAATTGGGTCATTTGTAGAGACGTCGATGGATCTAGAGACTGTCATACAGAGTGAGGTAAGTCAGAAAGAGAAAAACAAATCTTGTATATTCATGCATATATGTGGAACCTAGAAAAACTGTACAGATTAACCATTTTGCAAGGCATAAATAGAGCAACAGATGTAGACAACAAACGTATGGACAACAAGGGGGGAAAGCTGTTGGGGGGGTGGTGGTGGGAGGAGTTGAGAGACTGGGATTGGCATGTATACATTTATATGTATAAAATAGATAACCAATAAGAACCTGCTGTATAAAAATATAAAATAAAATTCAAAATTAAAAAGAAATAAAATTTAAAAAATAAAACAGAAAAAACAATTATTCCCTGCACATACATGTATTTATATGAATAAATTATTTCCATGCTTATATCTGTAAATACAAAAAAGAGGAATAAAATCTACCTTGAACCAAAAACGAAAAAGAGAAAAAAAACACAGAACCCACCAGTTACACAGAGGAAAACCGTATCAGGGCACTTGCTCCAGTTGTAAACAATTCTGAAGTTGGTCAGTGGTGGGGAATCGTCTCCCATTCAGCCAGCAGCCCCCACGCAACAAGCGTCCTCATTGCAAAGCTGGGGCACCGTGCCGAGGCATCTGTGAGTAAACGTGAGCTGAGCCCCAGGCCAGTTGCTGCTGAACTATTCCCACCCGTCCCAGGTAAAACACCTGAATATATACAAGGACTTGAAAGCCTAGAGGAAGGGCCATAGAGCCACACGAGTGACAGCATGCCGGCCGACTTGGTGCCTGCAGGCCAGCCAGGATGGTCCTGGCCCTGGGTGCTCTTCTGGAAGATTTCCATTTCCCTGCCTGAGATACCCGTCCTGTCCCTGCCCCCACTGCTTTTTTCCTTCCTCACCTCTGCCCAGGGAGAAATTCCAGCAGCAGGTATGGGTGACACACCCTCTTCTTTAGCAGGTGGCAGCCTGGCAACTGCTGCAGAAAGTCCAGCAGAGCCCCACTCACACTGGGCCACCCACAAAGCCGTGGCCTCTCACTCCCTCCCACCAGCCCAGCCCGGAGACTGCTGACAGGGCAGAGAAAATGGCGTCAGGCACGGCTGCAGGGGCTCTTGCTGCCTGGAGTGGTATTTATATTGATCTCAACCCAGGCACACCTGGGGAGGGCTGGCCGGCACGGTAAGGCTGCCCAGGTCAGCCAATCATCACCCCTCAGGGGCTCACAGTTGCAGAAAATGGAACTTGCTGAACCGGCCAGGTCCAAGGAACAGGTGTGGGCTCCTGAGAGTCAGGATAGACAAGGGGCTGCAGCTTTGGCTTGTTTTCTAATCATTTTGTCTGGCCCATGAGTGGGAGACAACTTCAAGAAAACCCTCTCCTAATGAGAGGAACCCAGGAGTCAGGGAGAGGAGGGGTGGGTGGTGGTTGGAGACAGAGGCCTGGTGCCCCGGGTGCAGTGGAAGTCTCTGGAAGACCAGGTGGAGGGAGGCCTCACGGAGTGATGCCCAGGGTCACAGACCTGTCGCAGCTGCTGTTTGTTAGTTCAAGTCCTGCTCTGAGGTGCTCTGTGTCAGCTCTGAGCGACAGGTGAGCTGGGGGTGCTCTGCAATGAGGGCTATGTGCACGGTTCCTGTGTGCCCAGCCCTGCCACGGTACCTGCAAGGGTAGCTCTGTATCCTGGGAGGGGCCTGACCACGAGAGCCCCGTGGGCTGGGGTGGGGGTGGGGTACCTGCCCAGGTGAGCTCCATATTCTGGGATTGTTCTGACCACGAGAGCCCCATGGGCCACTGGGGACCTGGTAAAGGATGTCAGGACAGTCAGTGAAGCCACCGAGGATATACCTCCAGTTGCTCCTAATTCCTACACCCTGCTGGTCATTCTACCAACCACCAGGACATGGTATTCTGTATTAGTCTTCAATGATGCCTTCTTTTGTATTCCATTAGTCCCAGAGTCACAAGAAATTTTGGCTTGTGAGTGGCAGGACTCAACATACAACTAAAACAATACTTCCGGGCCGTCTGGCCCCAAGGGTGCAAAAATTCCCACACCATCTTTGGGGAAAGCTTAGCTAAAGACCTAAAAGTTCTACCTCTGGAAAAGGAAACCCTCCTTCAATATGCAGACGACATTCTGATCACCAGCCCTACTAAGGAGGCCTCTGAACTACCAAGCCAATAAAGGATAGAAGTTGTCCAAGAAAAAGCTCAAATATCACAGACTGCGGTGACCTGCCTGGGCTTCATTCTCACAGAAGGTCAGAGAAGCCCATCCCAGGAAAGGGAAGAAACCATTTTCAGCCTTACCCCTTTCTAAAACTAGAAGACAGCTTAGGGGTTCCTGGGGAGGCCAGGGTTTGCTGCTTCTGGATCCCTAACTACAGTCTACTAGCTGGGCCTCTATATGAAACACTGAAAGGAAAAGATGATGATCCTTTTGAATAGAATCCAGAAGTGGCCTTTCAAGAATGGAAAGAGCAGTCAATTCAGACCCTTGCCCTGGAACTCCCTAATTTAGCTAAACCCTTTGACCTTTACATTCCCGGTGAAAGGTGAATCGCCATTGGAGAATTAGTGCAAAAACTGGGACCACTTGAAATGGAACAATGCAAGAATGCCATCCAGGTAGGATAAACTACGGTCACTAAGGGGCTTGGCCCACTGCCACATCTGGCCAAGATACTGGCGGTATCTAAAAACCTGGAAATCAGCAGCCCAAAAGGCCACCTCCCTCCTAAGGGAAAAGGACCCCACGTGGTGATCCTAACCACCAACCATGCCCTGAAGTTGCAGGGTTCGCTCCGTGGGCACACCGACCTCGAGTGAGGAGGCCCTCCAACTCCAACATCCAGAGAGATAACCGGGGGCAACAGGGCACCATGACGACTCGTGTGAACATCACTTGACCTGGAGTTTCTCTCATAAAACAACAAGAGTGTGTCCCAAAAGAGTAGACTACTGCTTGCAGGACTTACTGCACCCAGAGGGGAGCTAATAATCTTGGCGGGGGAACAGTATACCACACTGTCACCATAGAAAAGCCTACAGACACCGTGATGATGGTGGCCAATAAGACCGGCTGGACTCCTGTTTACTTCAAAAGGCTGTTGACTCAGTAGCCATCATGGTCCTTGATCACCACTGACCCTGGACTGTCTGGGAGTTGAGCGGGCAGGGCTCTGACACCTGGTGCTGTTTGTACGTTAATTCAGGGGCCTAATTGAAGAAAGCGCAGACTACTGGTCAGAGCATCTAGGCTGGCAGAGACGGTCAGCCTAAGGTGGCCGAACAAATGTGGGGTGGGGTGAAACCGGCCCCCACAGCGTCTCTGCACATCTCTTTCCTGGACCCTTAAAGGTCATTAGAATCTATAACACTTCCATTGCTGGTGCTCAGGTGGACGAGCAGGGAGGCAGGGGTCCTGGGGACAATCAACGTCACCGGGAGGCTGCTGGGGAGAAGCTCTGACCCTCGCCCCAGGGTATGAGGGCTCCCAACTCAGCACTCAGCAGTTACAGAAGAAGGGTCTGCACCCTCAGCACTCCAAGAATGAGGAACGGGACAAAAGGCAGAGGAGGGGTTTGTCCCCAGCAAAGCCCATTAAAAATCCCTGGGAGATAAAAATAGAATCTGGGCAATAAAGGCAAGTCTAACCTTTTTTATCCTTTGTGCTTTGTCTAATTTCACGTGCTCCTAGGGTCCCGCATGCAGAGGTTCCACACCCGGCACTTCAGACCAGATTTCCTAGTGCAGAATGGCTGGGTCGACACCTCAGCTCCTGGGGCCCAGTGCAGACTCCACGATATAGAGCCTGAGCTACAGCCAACCCGGCCCTCGAGAGCTCCGCCGCCTCCCTCCCTCCCACTGACTCTGACAGGATCTCTACACAGCAGCCCAGCCCACAGCCCACGGGGTAGTGCATGCTCTCACCTCTCCATTCTCTGATCAAAATATAAAGTTTCCTTTGCTTGTGAACCAAACTCAGTCTCGATCTGTTGGCCCCAATGACACTGGGCAGGGGGACACTTGTTGGGGTCCACTCTGGAGGATCAGTAACAGAAATTGAGACTATTGTAACCTCAATGAACAGATGTGTGAGCCAAACTGTAGTTAACATAGAACAGTGTATAAGGCTCGGGTAAAATAAGATGTTTTTAACACTTCCATTTGATATTTCCATCACTTTTTATAAGCAAGTTCAGTGAAAAGGTTTGTCTTATTTGTCAGGTCAATATTAGAGAAACGAAGTGATTTCTTTCCAAGGATGTACATCTAATAATCTTGGTTAAACCTTCAATCTTGTTTTAAATGCTTTTCCATTGAAAATGATACCTCTCTTTCAGCTCCCCCATTTCTGAGAAGTATAAAATCTTATAATTTATTATTACCAAAGGGGAAAGGTGGGAGGAGGGATAAATTAACAGTTTGGAATGAACACATACACACTGCTATGTATAAAATAGATCATCAACAAGGAACTACTGTATAGCACAGGGAACTACACTCAACATTTTGCAATAACCTATAAGGGGAAATAATCTGAAAAAGAATAGATATTTTTATTGACATCATCTATCAATGACAGTTAAAGTGTAGCCTAAGGGAAGCTGGTGGTGAGTGCTTCTGACCCTGAAGACTTCAATCATCTAAAGTTTGGACTCTGCCTACTTCCCAAGGCCCTTAATGAACATATGTGTAGCCGTAGGTTAAAAAATTCCCCAGTTTGGGTTTCGGGGAGACACTGATTTTGAAAAAGCCCTGGTGTTCTCCTTACATGAATGGGACTCTTCCTACTGCTAAAACATGTCTGTCACACCCAGAGGATGGTATACCGTCTGATCGGGAAGAGTTTGGAAAAGGCATCTCATCTCCTCATCTCCTGGTGCTCGGGTTCACCCCTCCAGCGTCTTTACTAACAGTCTCCCCACTTGGAGATGTCAGCACTGTCAACATCCTGTTGCGTACAGTTTGGAATTTGTCCAGAGGATGAAGCGGAAGGATGAGGAACAATGAGAGACAAGTCTTAGGTGTTCAGACAGGCACATGTCACTCTAATTTCCAATCAGGAAGACGAATTGACCAAAGGCTAGGGTTGCCCATGGAAACAGTATAGGGCTTGAGGAAATCCCGCTGCTTTGTGGCCAGTTCCCATAAACACGAGTTGAACAATGGAACTCAGGGGCAGTAAAATTCACAAAACTGCAGAGTTGAAAATATCCATCACTGAAAAATGTCTTGAGGAAAGTCAGAGAAAAGGACTTGTAAGCAAGGGAGAATGGCAGGAAAGGGATTTGAGGAGGTAGAAAGGACTCGCCATTAAGCACAAGAAAAGGAGCTGAACATTGCCAACATTGCAGTTGGCCAAAAAGGGTGTATGCGTTCTTTTCTGTATATATTCAAGAAAAGGGCATACACTTTTTTAGCCAACCAAACAGGTGGGCACTGGAAGTCAATACCACAAAAGATATCACTTCGCATCAGTCAGAAGAGCCATCCTCATAAAGCGTAAACAACAGAAATGCAGGACAGGGCAACGAGAAGAGGGAGCCCTGTGAGACTTATAGTGGAAATGTATATTGCCAACGGCCATTCTGGAGAAGTGTATTGTGTTTACTAAAGCATCTAAAAAATGAGCTACAGAGCATAGGGCACTTGCACTCACGGGCGTATATCTTGGGAAAAACAAAAATCGAGAGGACACAGGCACCCCAATGTTTACCCCCTCTCTGTTTAAAAGATCCTCGACTAGGATATAACTTAAATGTCTCTGGAGGGAAAAAATGGATAGAGATGTGGTACTTAGGTAGAGTGGAATATTATTCAGCCTGGAAATCAATGAAATATGGCCAGTTGTAACAA
This sequence comes from Stenella coeruleoalba, assembly GCF_951394435.1. Classification (NCBI taxonomy): domain Eukaryota; kingdom Metazoa; phylum Chordata; class Mammalia; order Artiodactyla; family Delphinidae; genus Stenella; species Stenella coeruleoalba. The sequence goes on along the minus strand of NC_137149.1, from coordinate 87,834,965 downwards.
CTCCGGAGGAGTTACGTATGATCATTCTAAGTGACAGAATTCAAAAAGAAAAAGACACATATCATAAGATATCACTTAAAGGTGGAATCCAAAATGGCTACACATGAAATAAATTACAAAACAAAAACATAGTCAAATATGTAGAAAACACGCATAAGGCTGCTAAACGGGAAAGGTGGGGAGGGGTGAGGCATCATTCAGGAGGTTGAAATTAGCAAAGATACCATTCCAAATACCAAACTGATAATCAACAAGGCCTACACGGTAGCTAAAAGAACTGCACTCAGCACACTCAAGTCACCGGAAAAGAATATATACGACTGGTAAGAATCTGAAAAAGAATTTATTGATGTCTCTCTGTACGTGAATCAAGTGGATGTACAGCAGCAAGAAACAGAGCTTTGAAAATCAGCTGTAACCAATATAGTAATAAATTGAAAAAAATAAACGACAGAGAGACAGAGAAAACCTCTTACAACTTTTCCTCAGGGACGGTGATGCAACATGGATTGAACACATCTAGACCCACAGCAGGATGAGACATAAGGCTGGAAACTGTTTGCGCTAAGAGAAATGTGAGGTTGGGTGAGGAAATGCACACCCTTTAAAGTAATACTACCTGGTACCCATTCAATGGGTCCCAAATCTGCAGGTTCAAGGGATCTTCCTACAGCTAAAACATGCATGGAAAACCCAGAGGACTGTACACCATGTGATCGGGAGATGTGTCTAAAATGCACCTCATTTATCCTCTCCTGGTGCTCCTGTTCACCATTCCAGCCACGCTACTTAGAATCTCCCCACTTGGAGAATCAGCACATTTAAACTTCTGTTTCACACATTTTGCAAATTGTGAGGAGGATGAACGGGAAGAGGGGGAACCAATGAGAGAAGAGTTGTAGGGGTTTGGACGGGCACATATCACTCTAATTTCCCATTAAGAATAAGAATTAAAGAAAGGCTCAGCCTGCCTCGCCGGAGCCAAAATAGGGCCTGAAGCAATCCTGCGGGTTTGAGGCCAGCTCACAAAAGAGCAACTTAAAAAATGGAGCTCAGGGTCACTGCAATTCACAAACCTGCAGAGTTATAAATGAAAACTAACGTCCAAAAATATGTTGAGGTAAGGCAAAGAAGAGGATCTGAATGCAAGACAGAATTGCAAGAAACAGATTTCAAGAGATAGATTGGACTCGTCTTTAACGCACATGAAAAGCGGCAGAATTTCGACAATGATGCAGTTGGCCCAAAAGGGCGTATGCGTTTTTTCCTGATTATATCCAGGAAAAATCGCATACGCACTTTATGGGCAACGAAGCAAGCAAGCAATGCAAATGTGCACAACAAAGAAGTCTCACTTCCCACCGGTCAAAAGGGCCATCCTAAAAAATTGTAAAAACCAGAAATGCAGGACAGGCCATGGAGAACAGGGAGCCTTTATACGCTGATGGGCAGTGTGTGAACTGCCGAGAGCCACTCTGGAGAAGTGTATGGTGGTTCCTAAATCATCTAAAAAACAGAGCTACAGAGCATAGGACACTTCCAATCATGGGAGTATATCTAGGGAAGTCTAAAAATCAACAAGACACAAGCACACCACAGTTTAGGGCTACTCTGTTTACAAGAACCTCAACTTCAGTACACCTTAAATATCCCAGGAAAGAGAACAATGGATAAAGAAGATGTGGTACTTATGTACAATGGAATATCTCTTCACCATGAAATCAATGTAATAAGGCTAGTAGAAGGATAAAGAGTGGATTTAGGTCCGATAATACTACTTGAAATAAGTCAAACAGAAAAAGAAACATATCATAAGATATCACTTATAGAGGGAGGGTAAATATGGCTGCACAAGAAATGAATTACAGAACAGAACAGTGTCTCACATTTAGAAAACACACTTATGTCAGCTTAAGGGGAAAGGAGAGGTGGGGTGATGCATAAAACCAGAGTTTGAAATTAGCACAGATACCGTTCAATAAACCAAATAGGTATTAGACAAGATCTACACCTTGCTCAATGAACTGGCCTCAACACACCCTATACACCGCAGAGAAATATATCTGAGGAATAAGAATCTTAAAACCCATGTATTGATATATCTCCATAAGGGAATCAAGTGTGTGCAGAGCGGCACAAACACAGCAGTGAAAAGGAGCTAAACCCCATTATAGAAATAAATTTTAAAAACAAAACGCTGAAACAATGAAAGAGAGAAAAATTCTTACAAAATTCGCTCAGGGGCTGTGATGCAACCTGGATTGACCACATATAAACCCACAGCTGGATAAGACATAAGGCTGGACACTTGGGGCTGACAGGATTGGTGAGCTTTGGTGAGCAACTGCCGAAAGTTTAATGCAATACTTCATGCTACTCAGTCCAAGGGTCCCAACACTCCAGGTTGAAGGGAATCTTCCTACAGCTAAACCATGCTTGGGAAACCCAGCGACTGGTATACCATATGATCGGGAAACGTTTCTAAAACGCACCTCATTTTTCCTCTCCTGGGGCTCCGGATCGACATTCCAGCCGCTTTACTAACAACATCCCCACATGGAGTCAATGCCTTTAAGTTCTGGTATCGCACAGTCTGCAGTTAGTGCAGAGGATGAATGGGAATAGGGGGAACCAGTGAGAAACTAGCTGTAGCGGTTTCAATGGGCACATGTCACTCTAATATCACATCAGTAAGAAGAATTAACCAAAGGCACAGAAAGGTGCCCGAGAAGAAAAATAGGGCTCAAGGAATCCTGTGGTTATGGGGCAAGACCAAAAAAATAAGAGCTAAAAAATGGAGCTAAGGGCCACTGCAATTCAAAAACCTGCACAGTTATAAAGGCCAACTATTTTTAAAAAATATATTGAGGTAAGGCTATGAAGAGGCATTGAAAGCAAGGCAGAATTGCAGGAAACCGATTTCAGGAGGTAGACTGGAATTGCATTGAAAGCATATGAAGAGAGTCAGAAACTCGACAATGATGCACTTGGCCAAAAAGGGCGTATGCGTTTTATCCTGAATATATTCAGGAAAAAACGCATACGCCCTTTTTGGCCAACCAAGCAAGCTTGCAAAGGAAATCTGCACTACAATGAAGTCTCACTTCCCCCCGGTCAAAAGGGCCATCTGAAAAAAGTGTAAAATCCAGAAAGGCAGGACAGGCCATGGAGAACTGGGAGCCTTGTTATGCTGATGGGCAGGATGTAAATTGCCAACAGACACTTGGGAGAAGTGTATGGTGTTTCCTGAAACATCTAAAAAACAAAGCAACAGAGCCTAGGGCACTTCCACTTATGGTCCTATAGCTTAGGGAAATTAAAATCAAAAAGACACAGCCACCCCAAAGTTTGGGACGGCTCCGTTTACAAGAACCTCGTTTACCGTACAGCTTCAATATCACCGAAAGTGACAAATGGATAAAGAACTTGTGGTACTTACGTACAATGCAGTATCACTCAGCAATGAAATCTATGTCATCAGGCCCGTAGCAGCATAATGAGTGGATTCAGGTACGATGATTCTAACTGAAATAAATCACACAGAAAAAGAAACATCATAAGATATCACTAATACACGGAATGTAAACTTGGCTACACAGGAACTGCATTCCAAAACAGAACAGGGTCTCAAATTTAGAAAACCAACTTATGCTTGCTTAAGGGGAAAGGTCAGTTGGGGTGCTGCATAAAACTAGAGATTGAAATGAGCACAGATAAAGTTCCTTAAGCCAAATATGGAACAGACAAGAGCTACTCCTTGCTCAACGAAATGGACTCAACACCCCATATTAAACGCCTAAGAATGTACCTGACTAGTAAGTATCTTAAAACCTAGGGATTGCTATGTCTCCAAAAGAGAATCAAGCGTGTGTACTGGGGCATAAATGCAGCAGTGATAGGATTGGAGAGGTTCGGTGAGCAAATGAAGACCCTTTGAAGTCATATTGCATGGTACCCATTCCACGGGTCTCAACTCTCCAGGTTTAAGGTATTCTTCCTTCAGCTAAAACATGCATGTGGAACCCAGAGTATGATCAACCATGTGATCGGGAGACGTGTTCAAATATGTCTCAGTTTTCATACCCTGGTACTCGGGTGCAACATTCCAGATGCTTTATTAACACTCTCCCGACTTGGACAGTCAGTGCCTTTAACCTCCTGTTTGGCCCAGTTTGCAATTTCTGCGGAAGATGAACAGGAATAGGGAGAACCAATGAGAGACTAGCTGGAGGTGTCTGAACGGGCAAATTTAACTCTCATTTCCTACTAGGAAGAGGAATTAACCAAAGGCTCAGCGTGCCGTGCCGGAAACAGAGTAGGGCCTGAAGCCATGCTGCGGTGTTGCAGCCAGCTCACAAGAAAGTGAGTTGAAGAAAGGAGCTCAGGGGCTCTGTAATTCACAAACCTGCAGAGTTATAAATGACAGCTATCGTCCAAAAATATACTGAAGTAAGGCTGCCAAGAGGACTTGAAAGCGGGGCAGAATTGCAGGAAACCGATTTCAGGAGGTAGACTGGAATTGCATTGAAAGCGTAGGAAAAGAGGCAGAACGTCCACAATGATGCACTTTGCCAAAAGGGCATATGCGTTTTTTCCTGAATATATTCAGGAAAAAACGCATATGCCCTTTTTGGCCAACCAAGCAAGCTTGCAAAGGAAATCTGCACTACAATGAAGTCTCACTTCCCCCCGGTCAAAAGGGCCATCAGAATAAAGTGTAAAATCCAGAAAGGCAGGACAGGCCATGGAGAACTGGGAGCCTTGTTATGCTGATGGGCGGGATGTAAATTGCCAACAGACACTCGGGAGAAGTGTATGGTGTTTCCTGAAACATCTAAAAAACAAAGCAACAGAGCCTAGGGCACTTCCACTTATGGTCCTATAGCTTAGGGAAATTAATATCAAAAAGACACAGCAACCCCAAAATTTGGGACGGCTCTTTTTACAGGAATCTCTTCTACGGCACAAGTTAAATATCCCAGAGAGCAAATAATGGATAAAGAAGTTGCGGTACTTATGTACAACAGAATACCACTCAGCAATGAAATCTATGTCACCAGGCCCGTACCAGCATAATGAGTGGATTGAGGCACGATGATTCTAAGTGAAATAAGTCACACAGAAAAAGAAACTTCATAAGGTATCACTAATACACGGAATGTGAACTTGGCTACACATGAACTGAATTACAAAACAGAACAGGGTCTCAAGTTTAGAAAACCAACTTATGCCTGTTTAAGGGGGAAGGTGAGTTGGGGTGCTGCATAAAAGCAGAGTTTGAAATTAGCACAGATACCATTCCATAAGCCAAATATGTAATAGACAAGAGCTACCCCTTGCTCAACGAAATGGATTCAACAATGAGGTATCACCTCACACCTGGTAGAATAGGCATCATTGAAAATCTACAAACAAAAAATGCTGGAAAGGGTGTGGAGAAAAGGAACCCTCTTCCACTATTGTTGGGAATATAAATTGATACAGTCATTATGGAGAACAATATGGAATTTCTTAAGAAACTAACAATAGAATTACCATATGATACAGCAATCCCAGTACTGGACATATACCCAGACAAAACCATAAATCAAAAAGAGTCATTCACCGCAATGTTCATTGCATCACTATTTACAATATCGAGGTAATGGAAGCAACCTAAATGCCCACAGACAGACGAATGCATAAAGCTGTGGTACATATATAAAATGGAATATTACTAAGCCATGAAAAGGAATGAAATTGGGTCATTTGTAGAGACGTCGATGGATCTAGAGACTGTCATACAGAGTGAAGTAAGTCAGAAAGAGAAAAACAAATCTTGTATATTCATGCATATATGTGGAACCTAGAAAAACTGTACAGGTTAACCATTTTGCAAGGCATAAATAGAGCAACAGATGTAGACAACAAACGTATGGACAACAAGGGGGGAAAGCTGTTGGGGGGGTGGTGGTGGGAGGAGTTGAGAGACTGGGATTGGCATGTATACATTTATATGTATAAAATAGATAACCAATAAGAACCTGCTGTATAAAAATATAAAATAAAATTCAAAATTAAAAAGAAGTAAAATTTAAAAAATAAAACAGAAAAAACAATTATTCCCTGCACATACATGTATTTATATGAATAAATTATTTCCATGCTTATATCTGTAAATACAAAAAAGAGGAATAAAATCTACCTTGAACCAAAAACGAAAAAGAGAAAAAAAACACAGAACCCACCAGTTACACAGAGGAAAACCGTATCAGGGCACTTGCTCCAGTTGTAAACAATTCTGAAGTTGGTCAGTGGTGGGGAATCGTCTCCCATTCAGCCAGCAGCCCCCACGCAACAAGCGTCCTCATTGCAAAGCTGGGGCACCGTGCCGAGGCATCTGTGAGTAAACGTGAGCTGAGCCCCAGGCCAGTTGCTGCTGAACTATTCCCACCCGTCCCAGGTAAAACACCTGAATATATACAAGGACTTGAAAGCCTAGAGGAAGGGCCATAGAGCCACACGAGTGACAACATGCCGGCCGACTTGGTGCCTGCAGGCCAGCCAGGATGGTCCTGGCCCTGGGTGCTCTTCTGGAAGATTTCCATTTCCCTGCCTGAGATACCCGTCCTGTCCCTGCCCCCACTGCTTTTTTCCTTCCTCACCTCTGCCCAGGGAGAAATTCCAGCAGCAGGTATGGGTGACACACCCTCTTCTTTAGCAGGTGGCAGCCTGGCAACTGCTGCAGAAAGTCCAGCAGAGCCCCACTCACACTGGGCCACCCACAAAGCCGTGGCCTCTCACTCCCTCCCACCAGCCCAGCCCGGAGACTGCTGACAGGGCAGAGAAAATGGCGTCAGGCACGGCTGCAGGGGCTCTTGCTGCCTGGAGTGGTATTTATATTGATCTCAACCCAGGCACACCTGGGGAGGGCTGGCCGGCACGGTAAGGCTGCCCAGGTCAGCCAATCATCACCCCTCAGGGGCTCACAGTTGCAGAAAATGGAACTTGCTGAACCGGCCAGGTCCAAGGAACAGGTGTGGGCTCCTGAGAGTCAGGATAGACAAGGGGCTGCAGCTTTGGCTTGTTTTCTAATCATTTTGTCTGGCCCATGAGTGGGAGACAACTTCAAGAAAACCCTCTCCTAATGAGAGGAACCCAGGAGTCAGGGAGAGGAGGGGTGGGTGGTGGTTGGAGACAGAGGCCTGGTGCCCCGGGTGCAGTGGAAGTCTCTGGAAGACCAGGTGGAGGGAGGCCTCATGGAGTGATGCCCAGGGTCACAGACCTGTCGCAGCTGCTGTTTGTTAGTTCAAGTCCTGCTCTGAGGTGCTCTGTGTCAGCTCTGAGCGACAGGTGAGCTGGGGGTGCTCTGCAATGAGGGCTATGTGCACGGTTCCTGTGTGCCCAGCCCTGCCACGGTACCTGCAAGGGTAGCTCTGTATCCTGGGAGGGGCCTGACCACGAGAGCCCCGTGGGCTGGGGTGGGGGTGGGGTACCTGCCCAGGTGAGCTCCATATTCTGGGATTGTTCTGACCACGAGAGCCCCATGGGCCACTGGGGACCTGGTAAAGGATGTCAGGACAGTCAGTGAAGCCACCGAGGATATACCTCCAGTTGCTCCTAATTCCTACACCCTGCTGGTCATTCTACCAACCACCAGGACATGGTATTCTGTATTAGTCTTCAATGATGCCTTCTTTTGTATTCCATTAGTCCCAGAGTCACAAGAAATTTTGGCTTGTGAGTGGCAGGACTCAACATACAACTAAAACAATACTTCCGGGCCGTCTGGCCCCAAGGGTGCAAAAATTCCCACACCATCTTTGGGGAAAGCTTAGCTAAAGACCTAAAAGTTCTACCTCTGGAAAAGGAAACCCTCCTTCAATATGCAGACGACATTCTGATCACCAGCCCTACTAAGGAGGCCTCTGAACTACCAAGCCAATAAAGGATAGAAGTTGTCCAAGAAAAAGCTCAAATATCACAGACTGCGGTGACCTGCCTGGGCTTCATTCTCACAGAAGGTCAGAGAAGCCCATCCCAGGAAAGGGAAGAAACCATTTTCAGCCTTACCCCTTTCTAAAACTAGAAGACAGCTTAGGGGTTCCTGGGGAGGCCAGGGTTTGCTGCTTCTGGATCCCTAACTACAGTCTACTAGCTGGGCCTCTATATGAAACACTGAAAGGAAAAGATGATGATCCTTTTGAATAGAATCCAGAAGTGGCCTTTCAAGAATGGAAAGAGCAGTCAATTCAGACCCTTGCCCTGGAACTCCCTAATTTAGCTAAACCCTTTGACCTTTACATTCCCGGTGAAAGGTGAATCGCCATTGGAGAATTAGTGCAAAAACTGGGACCACTTGAAATGGAACAATGCAAGAATGCCATCCAGGTAGGATAAACTACGGTCACTAAGGGGCTTGGCCCACTGCCACATCTGGCCAAGATACTGGCGGTATCTAAAAACCTGGAAATCAGCAGCCCAAAAGGCCACCTCCCTCCTAAGGGAAAAGGACCCCACGTGGTGATCCTAACCACCAACCATGCCCTGAAGTTGCAGGGTTCGCTCCGTGGGCACACCGACCTCGAGTGAGGAGGCCCTCCAACTCCAACATCCAGAGAGATAACCGGGGGCAACAGGGCACCATGACGACTCGTGTGAACATCACTTGACCTGGAGTTTCTCTCATAAAACAACAAGAGTGTGTCCCAAAAGAGTAGACTACTGCTTGCAGGACTTACTGCACCCAGAGGGGAGCTAATAATCTTGGCGGGGGAACAGTATACCACACTGTCACCATAGAAAAGCCTACAGACACCGTGATGATGGTGGCCAATAAGACCGGCTGGACTCCTGTTTACTTCAAAAGGCTGTTGACTCAGTAGCCATCATGGTCCTTGATCACCACTGACCCTGGACTGTCTGGGAGTTGAGCGGGCAGGGCTCTGACACCTGGTGCTGTTTGTACGTTAATTCAGGGGCCTAATTGAAGAAAGCGCAGACTACTGGTCAGAGCATCTAGGCTGGCAGAGACGGTCAGCCTAAGGTGGCCGAACAAATGTGGGGTGGGGTGAAACCGGCCCCCACAGCGTCTCTGCACATCTCTTTCCTGGACCCTTAAAGGTCATTAGAATCTATAACACTTCCAATGCTGGTGCTCAGGTGGACGAGCAGGGAGGCAGGGGTCCTGGGGACAATCAACGTCACCGGGAGGCTGCTGGGGAGAAGCTCTGACCCTCGCCCCAGGGTATGAGGGCTCCCAACTCAGCACTCAGCAGTTACAGAAGAAGGGTCTGCACCCTCAGCACTCCAAGAATGAGGAACGGGACAAAAGGCAGAGGAGGGGTTTGTCCCCAGCAAAGCCCATTAAAAATCCCTGGGAGATAAAAATAGAATCTGGGCAATAAAGGCAAGTCTAACCTTTTTTATCCTTTGTGCTTTGTCTAATTTCACGTGCTCCTAGGGTCCCGCATGCAGAGGTTCCACACCCGGCACTTCAGACCAGATTTCCTAGTGCAGAATGGCTGGGTCGACACCTCAGCTCCTGGGGCCCAGTGCAGACTCCACGATATAGAGCCTGAGCTACAGCCAACCCAGCCCTCGAGAGCTCCGCCGCCTCCCTCCCTCCCACTGACTCTGACAGGATCTCTACACAGCAGCCCAGCCCACAGCCCACGGGGTAGTGCATGCTCTCACCTCTCCATTCTCTGATCAAAATATAAAGTTTCCTTTGCTTGTGAACCAAACTCAGTCTCGATCTGTTGGCCCCAATGACACTGGGCAGGGGGACACTTGTTGGGGTCCACTCTGGAGGATCAGTAACAGAAATTGAGACTATTGTAACCTCAATGAACAGATGTGTGAGCCAAACTGTAGTTAACATAGAACAGTGTATAAGGCTCGGGTAAAATAAGATGTTTTTAACACTTCCATTTGATATTTCCATCACTTTTTATAAGCAAGTTCAGTGAAAAGGTTTGTCTTATTTGTCAGGTCAATATTAGAGAAACGAAGTGATTTCTTTCCAAGGATGTACATCTAATAATCTTGGTTAAACCTTCAATCTTGTTTTAAATGCTTTTCCATTGAAAATGATACCTCTCTTTCAGCTCCCCCATTTCTGAGAAGTATAAAATCTTATAATTTATTATTACCAAAGGGGAAAGGTGGGAGGAGGGATAAATTAACAGTTTGGAATGAACACATACACACTGCTATGTATAAAATAGATCATCAACAAGGAACTACTGTATAGCACAGGGAACTACACTCAACATTTTGCAATAACCTATAAGGGGAAATAATCTGAAAAAGAATAGATATTTTTATTGACATCATCTATCAATGACAGTTAAAGTGTAGCCTAAGGGAAGCTGGTGGTGAGTGCTTCTGACCCTGAAGACTTCAATCATCTAAAGTTTGGACTCTGCCTACTTCCCAAGGCCCTTAATGAACATATGTGTAGCCGTAGCTTAAAAACTTCCCCAGTTTGGGTTTCGGGGAGACACTGATTTTGAAAAAGCCCTGGTGTTCTCCTTACATGAATGGGACTCTTCCTACTGCTAAAACATGTCTGTCACACCCAGAGGATGGTATACCGTCTGATCGGGAAGAGTTTGGAAAAGGCATCTCATCTCCTCATCTCCTGGTGCTCGGGTTCACCCCTCCAGCGTCTTTACTAACAGTCTCCCCACTTGGAGATGTCAGCACTGTCAACATCCTGTTGCGTACAGTTTGGAATTTGTCCAGAGGATGAAGCGGAAAGATGAGGAACAATGAGAGACAAGTCCTAGGTGTTCAGACAGGCACATGTCACTCTAATTTCCAATCAGGAAGACGAATTGACCAAAGGCTAGGGTTGCCCATGGAAACAGTATAGGGCTTGAGGAAATCCCGCTGCTTTGTGGCCAGTTCTCATAAACACGAGTTGAACAATGGAACTCAGGGGCAGTAAAATTCACAAAACTGCAGAGTTGAAAATATCCATCACTGAAAAATGTCTTGAGGAGAGTCAGAGAAAAGGACTTGTAAGCAAGGGAGAATGGCAGGAAAGGGATTTGAGGAGGTAGAAAGGACTCGCCATTAAGCACAAGAAAAGGAGCTGAACATTGCCAACATTGCAGTTGGCCAAAAAGGGTGTATGCTTTCTTTTCTGTATATATTCAAGAAAAGGGCATACACTTTTTTAGCCAACCAAACAGGTGGGCACTGGAAGTCAATACCACAAAAGATATCACTTCGCATCAGTCAGAAGAGCCATCCTCATAAAGCGTAAACAACAGAAATGCAGGACAGGGCAACGAGAAGAGGGAGCCCTGTGAGACTTATAGTGGAAATGTATATTGCCAACGGCCATTCTGGAGAAGTGTATTGTGTTTACTAAAGCATCTAAAAAATGAGCTACAGAGCATAGGGCACTTGCACTCATGGGCGTATATCTTGGGAAAAACAAAAATCGAGAGGACACAGGCACCCCAATGTTTACCCCCTCTCTGTTTAAAAGATCCTCGACTAGGATATAACTTAAATGTCTCTGGAGGGAAAAAATGGATAGAGGTGTGGTACTTAGGTAGAGTGGAATATTATTCAGCCTGGAAATCAATGAAATATGGCCAGTTGTAACAACTCCGGAGGAGTTACGTATGATCATTCTAAGTGACAGAATTCAAAAAGAAAAAGACACATATCATAAGATATCACTTAAAGGTGGAATCCAAAATGGCTACACATGAAATAAATTACAAAACAAAAACATAGTCAAATATGTAGAAAACACGCATAAGGCTGCTAAACGGGAAAGGTGGGGAGGGGTGAGGCATCATCCAGGAGGTTGAAATTAGCAAAGATACCATTCCAAATACCAAACTGATAATCAACAAGGCCTACACGGTAGCTAAAAGAACTGCACTCAGCACACTCAAGTCACCGGAAAAGAATATATACGACTGGTAAGAATCTGAAAAAGAATTTATTGATGTCTCTCTGTACGTGAATCAAGTGGATGTACAGCAGCAAGAAACAGAGCTTTGAAAATCAGCTGTAACCAATTTAGTAATAAATTGAAAAAAATAAACGACAGAGAGACAGAGAAAACCTCTTACAACTTTTCCTCAGGGACGGTGATGCAACATGGATTGAACACATCTAGACCCACAGCAGGATGAGACATAAGGCTGGAAACTGTTTGCGCTAAGAGAAATGTGAGGTTGGGTGAGGAAATGCACACCCTTTAAAGTAATACTACCTGGTACCCATTCAATGGGTCCCAAATCTGCAGGTTCAAGGGATCTTCCTACAGCTAAAACATGCATGGAAAACCCAGAGGACTGTACACCATGTGATCGGGAGATGTGTCTAAAATGCACCTCATTTATCCTCTCCTGGTGCTCCTGTTCACCATTCCAGCCACGCTACTTAGAATCTCCCCACTTGGAGAATCAGCACATTTAAACTTCTGTTTCACACATTTTGCAAATTGTGAGGAGGATGAACGGGAAGAGGGGGAACCAATGAGAGAAGAGTTGTAGGGGTTTGGACGGGCACATATCACTCTAATTTCCCATTAAGAATAAGAATTAAAGAAAGGCTCAGCCTGCCTCGCCGGAGCCAAAATAGGGCCTGAAGCAATCCTGCGGGTTTGAGGCCAGCTCACAAAAGAGCAACTTAAAAAATGGAGCTCAGGGTCACTGCAATTCACAAACCTGCAGAGTTATAAATGAAAACTAACGTCCAAAAATATGTTGAGGTAAGGCAAAGAAGAGGATCTGAATGCAAGACAGAATTGCAAGAAACAGATTTCAAGAGATAGATTGGACTCGTCTTTAACGCACATGAAAAGCGGCAGAATTTCGACAATGATGCAGTTGGCCCAAAAGGGCGTATGCGTTTTTTCCTGACTATATCCAGGAAAAAACGCATACGCACTTTATGGGCAACGAAGCAAGCAAGCAATGCAAATGTGCACAACAAAGAAGTCTCACTTCCCACCGGTCAAAAGGGCCATCCTAAAAAATTGTAAAAACCAGAAATGCAGGACAGGCCATGGAGAACAGGGAGCCTTTATACGCTGATGGGCAGTGTGTGAACTGCCGAGAGCCACTCTGGAGAAGTGTATGGTGGTTCCTAAATCATCTAAAAAACAGAGCTACAGAGCATAGGACACTTCCAATCATGGGAGTATATCTAGGGAAGTCTAAAAATCAACAAGACACAAGCACACCACAGTTTAGGGCTACTCTGTTTACAAGAACCTCAACTTCAGTACACCTTAAATATCCCAGGAAAGAGAACAATGGATAAAGAAGATGTGGTACTTATGTACAATGGAATATCTCTTCACCATGAAATCAATGTAATAAGGCTAGTAGAAGGATAAAGAGTGGATTTAGGTCCGATAATACTACTTGAAATAAGTCAAACAGAAAAAGAAACATATCATAAGATATCACTTATAGAGGGAGGGTAAATATGGCTGCACAAGAAATGAATTACAGAACAGAACAGTGTCTCACATTTAGAAAACACACTTATGTCAGCTTAAGGGGAAAGGAGAGGTGGGGTGATGCATAAAACCAGAGTTTGAAATTAGCACAGATACCGTTCAATAAACCAAATAGGTATTAGACAAGATCTACACCTTGCTCAATGAACAGGCCTCAACACACCCTATACACCGCAGAGAAATATATCTGAGGAATAAGAATCTTAAAACCCATGTATTGATATATCTCCATAAGGGAATCAAGTGTGTGCAGAGCGGCACAAACACAACAGTGAAAAGGAGCTAAACCCCATTATAGAAATAAATTTTAAAAACAAAACGCTGAAACAATGAAAGAGAGAAAAATTCTTACAAAATTCGCTCAGGGGCTGTGATGCAACCTGGATTGACCACATATAAACCCACAGCTGGATAAGACATAAGGCTGGACACTTGGGGCTGACAGGATTGGTGAGCTTTGGTGAGCAACTGCCGAAAGTTTAATGCAATACTTCATGCTACTCATTCCAAGGGTCCCAACACTCCAGGTTGAAGGGAATCTTCCTACAGCTAAACCATGCTTGGGAAACCCAGCCACTGGTATACCATATGATCGGGAAAGGTTTCTAAAACGCACCTCATTTTTCCTCTCCTGGGGCTCCGGATCGACATTCCAGCCGCTTTACTAACAACATCCCCACATGGAGTCAATGCCTTTAAGTTCTGGTATCGCACAGTCTGCAGTTAGTGCAGAGGATGAATGGGAATAGGGGAAACCAGTGAGAAACTAGCTGTAGCGGTTTCAATGGGCACATGTCACTCTAATATCACATCAGTAAGAAGAATTAACCAAAGGCACAGCAAGGTGTCCCAGAAGAAAAATAGGGCTCAAGGAATCCTGTGGTTATGGGGCAAGACCAAAAATATAAGAGCTAAAAAATGGAGCTAAGGGCCACTGCAATTCAAAAACCTGCAGAGTTATAAAGGCCAACTATTTTTAAAAAATATATTGAGGGAAGGCTATGAAGAGGCATTGAAAGCAAGGCAGAATTGCAGGAAACCGATTTCAGGAGGTAGACTGGAATTGCATTGAAAGCATATGAAGAGAGTCAGAAACTCGACAATGATGCACTTGGCCAAAAGGGGCGTATGCGTTTTTTCCTGAATATATTCAGGAAAAAACGCATACGCACTTTTTGGCCAACCAAGCAAGCTTGCAAAGGAAATCTGCACTACAATGAAGTCTCACTTCCCCCCGGTCAAAAGGGCCATCTGAAAAAAGTGTAAAATCCAGAAAGGCAGGACAGGCCATGGAGAACTGGGAGCCTTGTTATGCTGATGGGCGGGATGTAAATTGCCAACAGACACTTGGGAGAAGTGTATGGTGTTTCATGAAACATCTAAAAAACAAAGCAACAGAGCCTAGGGCACTTCCACTTATGGTCCTATAGCTTAGGAAAATTAAAATCAAAAAGACACAGCCACCCCAAAGTTTGGGACGCCTCTGTTTACAAGAACCTCGTTTACAGTACAAGTTCAACATCGCAGAAAATGAAAAATGGATAAAGAAGCTGTGGTATTTACTTACAAAGCAATATCACTCAGCAATGAAATCTATGTCATCAGGCCCTTAGCAGCACAATGAGTGGATTCAGGTATGATGATTCTAACTGAAATAAGTCACACAGAAAAAGAAACATCATAAGATATCACTAATACACGGAATGGAAACTTGGCTACACAGGAACTGAATTACAGAACAGAACAGGGTCTCAAATTTAGAAAACCAACTTATGCTTGCTTAAGGGGAAAGGTGAGTTGGGGTGCTGCATAAAACCAGAGATTGAAATGAGCACAGATAAAATTCCTTAAGCCAAATATGGAATAGACAAGAGCTACTCCTTGCTCAACGAAATGGACTCAACACCGCATATTAAACGCCTAAGAATGTACCTGACTAGTAAGTATATTCAAACCTATGGATTGCTATGTCTCCGAAAGAGAATCAAGCATATGTACAGGGGCATAAACGCAGCAGTGATAGGATTGGAGAGGTTCGGTGAACAAATGAAGACCCTTTGAAGTCATATTGCATGGTACCCATTCCACGGGTTTCAACTACCAAGGTTTTAGGTATTCTTCCTTCAGCTAAAACATGCATGTGGAACCCAGAGTATGATCAACCATGTGATCGGGAGACGTGTTCAAATATGTCTCAGTTTTCGTACCCTGGTACTCGGGTGCAACATTCCAGACGCTTTAGTAACACTCTCCCGACTTGGAGAGTCAGTCCCTTTTACCTCCTGTTTGGCCCAGTTTGCAATTTCTGCGGAAGATGAACAGGAATAGCGAGAACCAATGAGAGACTAGCTGGAGGTGTCTGGACGGGCAAATTTAACTCTCATTTCCCACCAGGAAGGGGAATTAATCAAAGGCTCAGCATGCCGTGCCGGAACCAGATTAGGGCCTGAAGCCATCCTGCGGTGTTGCGGCCAGGTCACAAGAAAGCGAGTTGAAGAAAGGAGCTCAGGGGCACTGTAATTCACAAACCTGCAGAGTTATAAATGACAGCTATCGTCCAAAAATAGACTGAAGTAAGGCTGCCAAGAGGACTTGAAAGCGGTACGGAATTGCAGGAAACCGATTTCAGGAGGTAGACTGGAATTGCATTGAAAGCATAGGAAAAGAGGCAGAACGTCCACAATGATGCACTTGGCCAAAAAGGGCGTATGCGTTTTTTCCTGAATATATTCAGGAAAAAACGCATACGCCCTTTTTGGCCAACCAAGCAAGCTTGCAAAGGAAATCTGCACTACAATGAAGTCTCACTTCCCCCCGGTCAAAAGGGCCATCTGAAAAAAGTGTAAAATCCAGAAAGGCAGGACAGGCCATGGAGAACTGGGAGCCTTGTTATGCTGATGGGCGGGATGTAAATTGCCAACAACCACTCAGGAGAAGTGTATGGTGTTTCCTGAAACATCTAAAAAACAAAGCAACAGAGCCTAGGGCACTTCCACTTATGGTCCTATAGCTTAGGGAAATTAAAATCAAAAAGACACAGCCACCCCAAAGTTTGGAAAGGCTCTGTTTACAAGAACCTCGTTTACAGTACAAGTTCAACATCGCAGAAAGTGAAAAATGGATAAAGAACTTGTGGTATTTACTTACAATGCAGTATCACTCAGCAATAAAATCTATGTCATCAGGCCCGTAGCAGCATAATGAGTGGATTCAGGTACGATGATTCTAACTGAAATAAGTCACACAGAAAAAGAAACATCATAAGATATCAGTAATACACGGAATGTAAACTTGGCTACACAGGAACTGCATTCCAAAACAGAACAGGGTCTCAAATTTAGAAAACCAACTTATGCTTGCTTAAGGGTAAAGGTGAGTTGGGGTGCTGCATAAAACCAGAGATTGAAATGAGCACAGATAAAGTTCCTTAAGTCAAATATGGAATAGACAAGAGCTACTCCTTGCTCAACGAAATGGACTCAACACCGCATATTAAACGCCTAAGAATGTACCTGACTAGTAAGTATCGTAAAACCTATGGATTGCTATGTCTCCAAAAGAGAATCAAGCATGTGTACAGGGGCATAAACGCAGCAGTGATAGGATTGGAGAGGTTCGGTGAGCAAATGAAGACCCTTTGAAGTCATATTGCATGGTACCCATTACACGGGTCTCAACTCTCCAGGTTTAAGGTATTCTTCCTTCAGCTAAAACATGAATGTGGAACCCAAGTATGATCAACCATGTGAACGGGAGACGTGTTCAAATATGTCTCAGTTTTCCTCCCCTGGTACTCGGGTGCAACATTTCAGACGCTTTACTAACTCTCTCCCCACTTGGAGAGTCAGCGCCTTTAACCTCCTGTTTGGCTCAGTTTGCAATTTCTGCGGAAGATGAACAGGAATAGCGAGAACCAATGAGAGGCTAGCTGGAGGAGTCTGGACGGGCAAATTTAACTCTCATTTCCCACCAGGAAGAGGAAATAACCAAAGGCTCAGTGTGCCGTGCCGGAACCAGATTAGGGCCTGAAGCCATCCTGCGGTGTTGCGGCCAGCTCAAAAGAAAGCGAGTTGAAGAAAGGAGCTCAGGGGCACTGTAATTCACAAACCTGCAGAGTTATAAATGACAGCTATCGTCCAAAAATAGACTAAAGTAAGGCTGCCAAGAGGACTTGAAAGTGGGGCAGAATTGCAGGAAACCGGTTTCAGGAGGTAGACTGAAATTGCATTGAAAGCATAGGAAAAGAGGCAGAACGTCCACAATGATGCACTTGACCAAAAAGGGCGTATGCGTTTTTTCCTGAATATATTCAGGAAAAAACGCATACGCACTTTTTGGCCAACCAAGCAAGCTTGCAAAGGAAATCTGCACTACAATGAAGTCTCACTTCCCCCCGGTCAAAAGGGCCATCTGAAAAAAGTGTAAAATCCAGAAAGGCAGGACAGGCCATGGAGAACTGGGAGCCTTGTTATGCTGATGGGCGGGATGTAAATTGCCAACAACCACTCGGGAGAAGTGTATGGTGTTTCCTGAAACATCTAAAAAACAAAGCAACAGAGCCTAGGGCACTTCCACTTATGGTCCTATAGCTTAGGGAATTTAAAATCAAAAAGACACAGCCACCCCAAAGTTTGGAACGGCTCTGTTTACAAGAACCTCGTTTACAGTACAAGTTCAATATCACAGAAAGTGAAAAATGGATAAAGAACCTGTGGTACTTACGTACAATGCAGTATCACTCAGCAATGAAATCTATGTCATCAGGCCCGTAGCAGCACAATGAGTGGATTCAGGTACGATGATTCTAACTGAAATAAGTCACACAGAAAAAGAAACATCATAAGATATCTCTAATAGACGGAATGTAAACTTGGCTACACAGGAACTGAATTCCAAAACAGAACAGGGTCTCAAGTTTAGAAAACCAACTTATGCCTGCTTAAGGGGGAAGGTGAGTTGGGGTGCTGCATAAAAGCAGAGTTTGAAATTAGCACAGATACCGTTCCATAAGCCAAATATGTAATAGACAAGAGCTACCCCTTGCTCAACGAAATGGATTCAACAATGAGGTATCACCTCACACCTGGTAGAATAGGCATCATTGAAAATCTACAAACAAAAAATGCTGGAAAGTGTGTGGAGAAAAGGAACCCTCTTCCACTATTGTTGGGAATATAAATTGATACAGTCATTATGGAGAACAATATGGAATTTCTTAAGAAACTAACAATAGAATTACCATATGATACAGCAATCCCAGTACTGGACATATACCCAGACAAAACCATAAATCAAAAAGAGTCATTCACCGCAATGTTCATTGCATCACTATTTACAATATCGAGGTAATGGAAGCAACCTAAATGCCCACAGACAGACGAATGCATAAAGCTGTGGTACATATATAAAATGGAATATTACTAAGCCATGAAAAGGAATGAAATTGGGTCATTTGTAGAGACGTCGATGGATCTAGAGACTGTCATACAGAGTGAAGTAAGTCAGAAAGAGAAAAACAAATCTTGTATATTCATGCATATATGTGGAACCTAGAAAAACTGTACAGGTTAACCATTTTGCAAGGCATAAATAGAGCAACAGATGTAGACAACAAACGTATGGACAACAAGGGGGGAAAGCTGTTGGGGGGGTGGTGGTGGGAGGAGTTTAGAGACTGGGATTGGCATGTATACATTTATATGTATAAAATAGATAACCAATAAGAACCTGCTGTATAAAAATATAAAATAAAATTCAAAATTAAAAAGAAATAAAATTTAAAAAATAAAACAGAAAAAACAATTATTCCCTGCACATACATGTATTTATATGAATAAATTATTTCCATGCTTATATCTGTAAATACAAAAAAGAGGAATAAAATCTACCTTGGACCAAAAACGAAAAAGAGAAAAAAAACACAGAACCCACCAGTTACACAGAGGAAAACCGTATCAGGGCACTTGCTCCAGTTGTAAACAATTCTGAAGTTGGTCAGTGGTGGGGAATCGTCTCCCATTCAGCCAGCAGCCCCCACGCAACAAGCGTCCTCATTGCAAAGCTGGGGCACCGTGCCGAGGCATCTGTGAGTAAACGTGAGCTGAGCCCCAGGCCAGTTGCTGCTGAACTATTCCCACCCATCCCAGGTAAAACACCTGAATATATACAAGGACTTGAAAGCCTAGAGGAAGGGCCATAGAGCCACACGAGTGACAGCATGCCGGCCGACTTGGTGCCTGCAGGCCAGCCAGGATGGTCCTGGCCCTGGGTGCTCTTCTGGAAGATTTCCATTTCCCTGCCTGAGATACCCGTCCTGTCCCTGCCCCCACTGCTTTTTTCCTTCCTCACCTCTGCCCAGGGAGAAATTCCAGCAGCAGGTATGGGTGACACACCCTCTTCTTTAGCAGGTGGCAGCCTGGCAACTGCTGCAGAAAGTCCAGCAGAGCCCCACTCACACTGGGCCACCCACAAAGCCGTGGCCTCTCACTCCCTCCCACCAGCCCAGCCCGGAGACTGCTGACAGGGCAGAGAAAATGGCGTCAGGCACGGCTGCAGGGGCTCTTGCTGCCTGGAGTGGTATTTATATTGATCTCAACCCAGGCACACCTGGGGAGGGCTGGCCGGCACGGTAAGGCTGCCCAGGTCAGCCAATCATCACCCCTCAGGGGCTCACAGTTGCAGAAAATGGAACTTGCTGAACCGGCCAGGTCCAAGGAACAGGTGTGGGCTCCTGAGAGTCAGGATAGACAAGGGGCTGCAGCTTTGGCTTGTTTTCTAATCATTTTGTCTGGCCCATGAGTGGGAGACAACTTCAAGAAAACCCTCTCCTAATGAGAGGAACCCAGGAGTCAGGGAGAGGAGGGGTGGGTGGTGGTTGGAGACAGAGGCCTGGTGCCCCGGGTGCAGTGGAAGTCTCTGGAAGACCAGGTGGAGGGAGGCCTCACGGAGTGATGCCCAGGGTCACAGACCTGTCGCAGCTGCTGTTTGTTAGTTCAAGTCCTGCTCTGAGGTGCTCTGTGTCAGCTCTGAGCGACAGGTGAGCTGGGGGTGCTCTGCAATGAGGGCTATGTGCACGGTTCCTGTGTGCCCAGCCCTGCCACGGTACCTGCAAGGGTAGCTCTGTATCCTGGGAGGGGCCTGACCACGAGAGCCCCGTGGGCTGGGGTGGGGGTGGGGTACCTGCCCAGGTGAGCTCCATATTCTGGGATTGTTCTGACCACGAGAGCCCCATGGGCCGCTGGGGACCTGGTAAAGGATGTCAGGACAGTCAGTGAAGCCACCGAGGATATACCTCCAGTTGCTCCTAATTCCTACACCCTGCTGGTCATTCTACCAACCACCAGGACATGGTATTCTGTATTAGTCTTCAATGATGCCTTCTTTTGTATTCCATTAGTCCCAGAGTCACAAGAAATTTTGGCTTGTGAGTGGCAGGACTCAACATACAACTAAAACAATACTTCCGGGCCGTCTGGCCCCAAGGGTGCAAAAATTCCCACACCATCTTTGGAGAAAGCTTAGCTAAAGACCTAAAAGTTCTACCTCTGGAAAAGGAAACCCTCCTTCAATATGCAGACGACATTCTGATCACCAGCCCTACTAAGGAGGCCTCTGAACTACCAAGCCAATAAAGGATAGAAGTTGTCCAAGAAAAAGCTCAAATATCACAGACTGCGGTGACCTGCCTGGGCTTCATTCTCACAGAAGGTCAGAGAAGCCCATCCCAGGAAAGGGAAGAAACCATTTTCAGCCTTACCCCTTTCTAAAACTAGAAGACAGCTTAGGGGTTCCTGGGGAGGCCAGGGTTTGCTGCTTCTGGATCCCTAACTACAGTCTACTAGCTGGGCCTCTATATGAAACACTGAAAGGAAAAGATGATGATCCTTTTGAATAGAATCCAGAAGTGGCCTTTCAAGAATGGAAAGAGCAGTCAATTCAGACCCTTGCCCTGGAACTCCCTAATTTAGCTAAACCCTTTGACCTTTACATTCCCGGTGAAAGGTGAATCGCCATTGGAGAATTAGTGCAAAAACTGGGACCACTTGAAATGGAACAATGCAAGAATGCCATCCAGGTAGGATAAACTACGGTCACTAAGGGGCTTGGCCCACTGCCACATCTGGCCAAGATACTGGCGGTATCTAAAAACCTGGAAATCAGCAGCCCAAAAGGCCACCTCCCTCCTAAGGGAAAAGGACCCCACGTGGTGATCCTAACCACCAACCATGCCCTGAAGTTGCAGGGTTCGCTCCGTGGGCACACCGACCTCGAGTGAGGAGGCCCTCCAACTCCAACATCCAGAGAGATAACCGGGGGCAACAGGGCACCATGACGACTCGTGTGAACATCACTTGACCTGGAGTTTCTCTCATAAAACAACAAGAGTGTGTCCCAAAAGAGTAGACTACTGCTTGCAGGACTTACTGCACCCAGAGGGGAGCTAATAATCTTTGCGGGGGAACAGTATACCACACTGTCACCATAGAAAAGCCTACAGACACCGTGATGATGGTGGCCAATAAGACCGGCTGGACTCCTGTTTACTTCAAAAGGCTGTTGACTCAGTAGCCATCATGGTCCTTGATCACCACTGACCCTGGACTGTCTGGGAGTTGAGCGGGCAGGGCTCTGACACCTGGTGCTGTTTGTACGTTAATTCAGGGGCCTAATTGAAGAAAGCGCAGACTACTGGTCAGAGCATCTAGGCTGGCAGAGACGGTCAGCCTAAGGTGGCCGAACAAATGTGGGGTGGGGTGAAACCGGCCCCCACAGCGTCTCTGCACATCTCTTTCCTGGACCCTTAAAGGTCATTAGAATCTATAACACTTCCAATGCTGGTGCTCAGGTGGACGAGCAGGGAGGCAGGGGTCCTGGGGACAATCAACGTCACCGGGAGGCTGCTGGGGAGAAGCTCTGACCCTCGCCCCAGGGTATGAGGGCTCCCAACTCAGCACTCAGCAGTTACAGAAGAAGGGTCTGCACCCTCAGCACTCCAAGAATGAGGAACGGGACAAAAGGCAGAGGAGGGGTTTGTCCCCAGCAAAGCCCATTAAAAATCCCTGGGAGATAAAAGTAGAATCTGGGCAATAAAGGCAAGTCTAACCTTTTTTATCCTTTGTGCTTTGTCTAATTTCACGTGCTCCTAGGGTCCCGCATGCAGAGGTTCCACACCCGGCACTTCAGACCAGATTTCCTAGTGCAGAATGGCTGGGTCGACACCTCAGCTCCTGGGGCCCAGTGCAGACTCCACGATATAGAGCCTGAGCTACAGCCAACCCGGCCCTCGAGAGCTCCGCCGCCTCCCTCCCTCCCACTGACTCTGACAGGATCTCTACACAGCAGCCCAGCCCACAGCCCACGGGGTAGTGCATGCTCTCACCTCTCCATTCTCTGATCAAAATATAAAGTTTCCTTTGCTTGTGAACCAAACTCAGTCTCGATCTGTTGGCCCCAATGACACTGGGCAGGGGGACACTTGTTGGGGTC
This sequence comes from Stenella coeruleoalba, assembly GCF_951394435.1. Lineage (NCBI taxonomy): Eukaryota > Metazoa > Chordata > Mammalia > Artiodactyla > Delphinidae > Stenella > Stenella coeruleoalba. The sequence continues at coordinate 87,811,999 of NC_137149.1, read as the reverse complement.
CACTCTGGAGGATCAATAACAGAAATTGAGACTATTGTAACCTCAATGAACAGATGTGTGAGCCAAACTGTAGTTAACATAGAACAGTGTATAAGGCTCGGGTAAAATAAGATGTTTTTAACACTTCCATTTGATATTTCCATCACTTTTTATAAGCAAGTTCAGTGAAAAGGTTTGTCTTATTTGTCAGGTCAATATTAGAGAAACGAAGTGATTTCTTTCCAAGGATGTACATCTAATAATCTTGGTTAAACCTTCAATCTTGTTTTAAATGCTTTTCCATTGAAAATGATACCTCTCTTTCAGCTCCCCCATTTCTGAGAAGTATAAAATCTTATAATTTATTATTACCAAAGGGGAAAGGTGGGAGGAGGGATAAATTAACAGTTTGGAATGAACACATACACACTGCTATGTATAAAATAGATCATCAACAAGGAACTACTGTATAGCACAGGGAACTACACTCAACATTTTGCAATAACCTATAAGGGGAAATAATCTGAAAAAGAATAGATATTTTTATTGACATCATCTATCAATGACAGTTAAAGTGTAGCCTAAGGGAAGCTGGTGGTGAGTGCTTCTGACCCTGAAGACTTCAATCATCTAAAGTTTGGACTCTGCCTACTTCCCAAGGCCCTTAATGAACATATGTGTAGCCGTAGCTTAAAAACTTCCCCAGTTTGGGTTTCGGGGAGACACTGATTTTGAAAAAGCCCTGGTGTTCTCCTTACATGAATGGGACTCTTCCTACTGCTAAAACATGTCTGTCACACCCAGAGGATGGTATACCGTCTGATCGGGAAGAGTTTGGAAAAGGCATCTCATCTCCTCATCTCCTGGTGCTCGGGTTCACCCCTCCAGCGTCTTTACTAACAGTCTCCCCACTTGGAGATGTCAGCACTGTCAACATCCTGTTGCGTACAGTTTGGAATTTGTCCAGAGGATGAAGCGGAAGGATGAGGAACAATGAGAGACAAGTCCTAGGTGTTCAGACAGGCACATGTCACTCTAATTTCCAATCAGGAAGACGAATTGACCAAAGGCTAGGGTTGCCCATGGAAACAGTATAGGGCTTGAGGAAATCCCGCTGCTTTGTGGCCAGTTCCCATAAACACGAGTTGAACAATGGAACTCAGGGGCAGTAAAATTCACAAAACTGCAGAGTTGAAAATATCCATCACTGAAAAATGTCTTGAGGAGAGTCAGAGAAAAGGACTTGTAAGCAAGGGAGAATGGCAGGAAAGGGATTTGAGGAGGTAGAAAGGACTCGCCATTAAGCACAAGAAAAGGAGCTGAACATTGCCAACATTGCAGTTGGCCAAAAAGGGTGTATGCTTTCTTTTCTGTATATATTCAAGAAAAGGGCATACACTTTTTTAGCCAACCAAACAGGTGGGCACTGGAAGTCAATACCACAAAAGATATCACTTCGCATCAGTCAGAAGAGCCATCCTCATAAAGCGTAAACAACAGAAATGCAGGACAGGGCAACGAGAAGAGGGAGCCCTGTGAGACTTATAGTGGAAATGTATATTGCCAACGGCCATTCTGGAGAAGTGTATTGTGTTTACTAAAGCATCTACAAAATGAGCTACAGAGCATAGGGCACTTGCACTCACGGGCGTATATCTTGGGAAAAACAAAAATCGAGAGGACACAGGCACCCCAATGTTTACCCCCTCTCTGTTTAAAAGATCCTCGACTAGGATATAACTTAAATGTCTCTGGAGGGAAAAAATGGATAGAGGTGTGGTACTTAGGTAGAGTGGAATATTATTCAGCCTGGAAATCAATGAAATATGGCCAGTTGTAACAACTCCGGAGGAGTTACGTATGATCATTCTAAGTGACAGAATTCAAAAAGAAAAAGACACATATCATAAGATATCACTTAAAGGTGGAATCCAAAATGGCTACACATGAAATAAATTACAAAACAAAAACATAGTCAAATATGTAGAAAACACGCATAAGGCTGCTAAACGGGAAAGGTGGGGAGGGGTGAGGCATCATTCAGGAGGTTGAAATTAGCAAAGATACCATTCCAAATACCAAACTGATAATCAACAAGGCCTACACGGTAGCTAAAAGAACTGCACTCAGCACACTCAAGTCACCGGAAAAGAATATATACGACTGGTAAGAATCTGAAAAAGAATTTATTGATGTCTCTCTGTACGTGAATCAAGTGGATGTACAGCAGCAAGAAACAGAGCTTTGAAAATCAGCTGTAACCAATATAGTAATAAATTGAAAAAAATAAACGACAGAGAGACAGAGAAAACCTCTTACAACTTTTCCTCAGGGACGGTGATGCAACATGGATTGAACACATCTAGACCCACAGCAGGATGAGACATAAGGCTGGAAACTGTTTGCGCTAAGAGAAATGTGAGGTTGGGTGAGGAAATGCACACCCTTTAAAGTAATACTACCTGGTACCCATTCAATGGGTCCCAAATCTGCAGGTTCAAGGGATCTTCCTACAGCTAAAACATGCATGGAAAACCCAGAGGACTGTACACCATGTGATCGGGAGATGTGTCTAAAATGCACCTCATTTATCCTCTCCTGGTGCTCCTGTTCACCATTCCAGCCACGCTACTTAGAATCTCCCCACTTGGAGAATCAGCACATTTAAACTTCTGTTTCACACATTTTGCAAATTGTGAGGAGGATGAACGGGAAGAGGGGGAACCAATGAGAGAAGAGTTGTAGGGGTTTGGACGGGCACATATCACTCTAATTTCCCATTAAGAATAAGAATTAAAGAAAGGCTCAGCCTGCCTCGCCGGAGCCAAAATAGGGCCTGAAGCAATCCTGCGGGTTTGAGGCCAGCTCACAAAAGAGCAACTTAAAAAATGGAGCTCAGGGTCACTGCAATTCACAAACCTGCAGAGTTATAAATGAAAACTAACGTCCAAAAATATGTTGAGGTAAGGCAAAGAAGAGGATCTGAATGCAAGACAGAATTGCAAGAAACAGATTTCAAGAGATAGATTGGACTCGTCTTTAACGCACATGAAAAGCGGCAGAATTTCGACAATGATGCAGTTGGCCCAAAAGGGCGTATGCGTTTTTTCCTGATTATATCCAGGAAAAAACGCATACGCACTTTATGGGCAACGAAGCAAGCAAGCAATGCAAATGTGCACAACAAAGAAGTCTCACTTCCCACCGGTCAAAAGGGCCATCCTAAAAAATTGTAAAAACCAGAAATGCAGGACAGGCCATGGAGAACAGGGAGCCTTTATACGCTGATGGGCAGTGTGTGAACTGCCGAGAGCCACTCTGGAGAAGTGTATGGTGGTTCCTAAATCATCTAAAAAACAGAGCTACAGAGCATAGGACACTTCCAATCATGGGAGTATATCTAGGGAAGTCTAAAAATCAACAAGACACAAGCACACCACAGTTTAGGGCTACTCTGTTTACAAGAACCTCAACTTCAGTACACCTTAAATATCCCAGGAAAGAGAACAATGGATAAAGAAGATGTGGTACTTATGTACAATGGAATATCTCTTCACCATGAAATCAATGTAATAAGGCTAGTAGAAGGATAAAGAGTGGATTTAGGTCCGATAATACTACTTGAAATAAGTCAAACAGAAAAAGAAACATATCATAAGATATCACTTATAGAGGGAGGGTAAATATGGCTGCACAAGAAATGAATTACAGAACAGAACAGTGTCTCACATTTAGAAAACACACTTATGTCAGCTTAAGGGGAAAGGAGAGGTGGGGTGATGCATAAAACCAGAGTTTGAAATTAGCACAGATACCGTTCAATAAACCAAATAGGTATTAGACAAGATCTACACCTTGCTCAATGAACTGGCCTCAACACACCCTATACACCGCAGAGAAATATATCTGAGGAATAAGAATCTTAAAACCCATGTATTGATATATCTCCATAAGGGAATCAAGTGTGTGCAGAGCGGCACAAACACAGCAGTGAAAAGGAGCTAAACCCCATTATAGAAATAAATTTTAAAAACAAAACGCTGAAACAATGAAAGAGAGAAAAATTCTTACAAAATTCGCTCAGGGGCTGTGATGCAACCTGGATTGACCACATATAAACCCACAGCTGGATAAGACATAAGGCTGGACACTTGGGGCTGACAGGATTGGTGAGCTTTGGTGAGCAACTGCCGAAAGTTTAATGCAATACTTCATGCTACTCAGTCCAAGGGTCCCAACACTCCAGGTTGAAGGGAATCTTCCTACAGCTAAACCATGCTTGGGAAACCCAGCGACTGGTATACCATATGATCGGGAAACGTTTCTAAAACGCACCTCATTTTTCCTCTCCTGGGGCTCCGGATCGACATTCCAGCCGCTTTACTAACAACATCCCCACATGGAGTCAATGCCTTTAAGTTCTGGTATCGCACAGTCTGCAGTTAGTGCAGAGGATGAATGGGAATAGGGGGAACCAGTGAGAAACTAGCTGTAGCGGTTTCAATGGGCACATGTCACTCTAATATCACATCAGTAAGAAGAATTAACCAAAGGCACAGAAAGGTGCCCGAGAAGAAAAATAGGGCTCAAGGAATCCTGTGGTTATGGGGCAAGACCAAAAAAATAAGAGCTAAAAAATGGAGCTAAGGGCCACTGCAATTCAAAAACCTGCACAGTTATAAAGGCCAACTATTTTTAAAAAATATATTGAGGTAAGGCTATGAAGAGGCATTGAAAGCAAGGCAGAATTGCAGGAAACCGATTTCAGGAGGTAGACTGGAATTGCATTGAAAGCATATGAAGAGAGTCAGAAACTCGACAATGATGCACTTGGCCAAAAAGGGCGTATGCGTTTTATCCTGAATATATTCAGGAAAAAACGCATACGCCCTTTTTGGCCAACCAAGCAAGCTTGCAAAGGAAATCTGCACTACAATGAAGTCTCACTTCCCCCCGGTCAAAAGGGCCATCTGAAAAAAGTGTAAAATCCAGAAAGGCAGGACAGGCCATGGAGAACTGGGAGCCTTGTTATGCTGATGGGCAGGATGTAAATTGCCAACAGACACTTGGGAGAAGTGTATGGTGTTTCCTGAAACATCTAAAAAACAAAGCAACAGAGCCTAGGGCACTTCCACTTATGGTCCTATAGCTTAGGGAAATTAAAATCAAAAAGACACAGCCACCCCAAAGTTTGGGACGGCTCCGTTTACAAGAACCTCGTTTACCGTACAGCTTCAATATCACCGAAAGTGACAAATGGATAAAGAACTTGTGGTACTTACGTACAATGCAGTATCACTCAGCAATGAAATCTATGTCATCAGGCCCGTAGCAGCATAATGAGTGGATTCAGGTACGATGATTCTAACTGAAATAAATCACACAGAAAAAGAAACATCATAAGATATCACTAATACACGGAATGTAAACTTGGCTACACAGGAACTGCATTCCAAAACAGAACAGGGTCTCAAATTTAGAAAACCAACTTATGCTTGCTTAAGGGGAAAGGTCAGTTGGGGTGCTGCATAAAACTAGAGATTGAAATGAGCACAGATAAAGTTCCTTAAGCCAAATATGGAACAGACAAGAGCTACTCCTTGCTCAACGAAATGGACTCAACACCCCATATTAAACGCCTAAGAATGTACCTGACTAGTAAGTATCTTAAAACCTAGGGATTGCTATGTCTCCAAAAGAGAATCAAGCGTGTGTACTGGGGCATAAATGCAGCAGTGATAGGATTGGAGAGGTTCGGTGAGCAAATGAAGACCCTTTGAAGTCATATTGCATGGTACCCATTCCACGGGTCTCAACTCTCCAGGTTTAAGGTATTCTTCCTTCAGCTAAAACATGCATGTGGAACCCAGAGTATGATCAACCATGTGATCGGGAGACGTGTTCAAATATGTCTCAGTTTTCATACCCTGGTACTCGGGTGCAACATTCCAGATGCTTTATTAACACTCTCCCGACTTGGACAGTCAGTGCCTTTAACCTCCTGTTTGGCCCAGTTTGCAATTTCTGCGGAAGATGAACAGGAATAGGGAGAACCAATGAGAGACTAGCTGGAGGTGTCTGAACGGGCAAATTTAACTCTCATTTCCTACTAGGAAGAGGAATTAACCAAAGGCTCAGCGTGCCGTGCCGGAAACAGAGTAGGGCCTGAAGCCATGCTGCGGTGTTGCAGCCAGCTCACAAGAAAGTGAGTTGAAGAAAGGAGCTCAGGGGCTCTGTAATTCACAAACCTGCAGAGTTATAAATGACAGCTATCGTCCAAAAATATACTGAAGTAAGGCTGCCAAGAGGACTTGAAAGCGGGGCAGAATTGCAGGAAACCGATTTCAGGAGGTAGACTGGAATTGCATTGAAAGCGTAGGAAAAGAGGCAGAACGTCCACAATGATGCACTTTGCCAAAAGGGCATATGCGTTTTTTCCTGAATATATTCAGGAAAAAACGCATATGCCCTTTTTGGCCAACCAAGCAAGCTTGCAAAGGAAATCTGCACTACAATGAAGTCTCACTTCCCCCCGGTCAAAAGGGCCATCAGAATAAAGTGTAAAATCCAGAAAGGCAGGACAGGCCATGGAGAACTGGGAGCCTTGTTATGCTGATGGGCGGGATGTAAATTGCCAACAGACACTCGGGAGAAGTGTATGGTGTTTCCTGAAACATCTAAAAAACAAAGCAACAGAGCCTAGGGCACTTCCACTTATGGTCCTATAGCTTAGGGAAATTAATATCAAAAAGACACAGCAACCCCAAAATTTGGGACGGCTCTTTTTACAGGAATCTCTTCTACGGCACAAGTTAAATATCCCAGAGAGCAAATAATGGATAAAGAAGTTGCGGTACTTATGTACAACAGAATACCACTCAGCAATGAAATCTATGTCACCAGGCCCGTACCAGCATAATGAGTGGATTGAGGCACGATGATTCTAAGTGAAATAAGTCACACAGAAAAAGAAACTTCATAAGGTATCACTAATACACGGAATGTGAACTTGGCTACACATGAACTGAATTACAAAACAGAACAGGGTCTCAAGTTTAGAAAACCAACTTATGCCTGTTTAAGGGGGAAGGTGAGTTGGGGTGCTGCATAAAAGCAGAGTTTGAAATTAGCACAGATACCATTCCATAAGCCAAATATGTAATAGACAAGAGCTACCCCTTGCTCAACGAAATGGATTCAACAATGAGGTATCACCTCACACCTGGTAGAATAGGCATCATTGAAAATCTACAAACAAAAAATGCTGGAAAGGGTGTGGAGAAAAGGAACCCTCTTCCACTATTGTTGGGAATATAAATTGATACAGTCATTATGGAGAACAATATGGAATTTCTTAAGAAACTAACAATAGAATTACCATATGATACAGCAATCCCAGTACTGGACATATACCCAGACAAAACCATAAATCAAAAAGAGTCATTCACCGCAATGTTCATTGCATCACTATTTACAATATCGAGGTAATGGAAGCAACCTAAATGCCCACAGACAGACGAATGCATAAAGCTGTGGTACATATATAAAATGGAATGTTACTAAGCCATGAAAAGGAATGAAATTGGGTCATTTGTAGAGACGTCGATGGATCTAGAGACTGTCATACAGAGTGAGGTAAGTCAGAAAGAGAAAAACAAATCTTGTATATTCATGCATATATGTGGAACCTAGAAAAACTGTACAGATTAACCATTTTGCAAGGCATAAATAGAGCAACAGATGTAGACAACAAACGTATGGACAACAAGGGGGGAAAGCTGTTGGGGGGGTGGTGGTGGGAGGAGTTGAGAGACTGGGATTGGCATGTATACATTTATATGTATAAAATAGATAACCAATAAGAACCTGCTGTATAAAAATATAAAATAAAATTCAAAATTAAAAAGAAATAAAATTTAAAAAATAAAACAGAAAAAACAATTATTCCCTGCACATACATGTATTTATATGAATAAATTATTTCCATGCTTATATCTGTAAATACAAAAAAGAGGAATAAAATCTACCTTGAACCAAAAACGAAAAAGAGAAAAAAAACACAGAACCCACCAGTTACACAGAGGAAAACCGTATCAGGGCACTTGCTCCAGTTGTAAACAATTCTGAAGTTGGTCAGTGGTGGGGAATCGTCTCCCATTCAGCCAGCAGCCCCCACGCAACAAGCGTCCTCATTGCAAAGCTGGGGCACCGTGCCGAGGCATCTGTGAGTAAACGTGAGCTGAGCCCCAGGCCAGTTGCTGCTGAACTATTCCCACCCGTCCCAGGTAAAACACCTGAATATATACAAGGACTTGAAAGCCTAGAGGAAGGGCCATAGAGCCACACGAGTGACAGCATGCCGGCCGACTTGGTGCCTGCAGGCCAGCCAGGATGGTCCTGGCCCTGGGTGCTCTTCTGGAAGATTTCCATTTCCCTGCCTGAGATACCCGTCCTGTCCCTGCCCCCACTGCTTTTTTCCTTCCTCACCTCTGCCCAGGGAGAAATTCCAGCAGCAGGTATGGGTGACACACCCACTTCTTTAGCAGGTGGCAGCCTGGCAACTGCTGCAGAAAGTCCAGCAGAGCCCCACTCACACTGGGCCACCCACAAAGCCATGGCCTCTCACTCCCTCCCACCAGCCCAGCCCCGAGACTGCTGACAGGGCAGAGAAAATGGCGTCAGGCACGGCTGCAGGGGCTCTTGCTGCCTGGAGTGGTATTTATATTGATCTCAACCCAGGCACACCTGGGGAGGGCTGGCCGGCACTGTAAGGCTGCCCAGGTCAGCCAATCATCACCCCTCAGGGGCTCACAGTTGCAGAAAATGGAACTTGCTGAACCGGCCAGGTCCAAGGAACAGGTGTGGGCTCCTGAGAGTCAGGATAGACAAGGGGCTGCAGCTTTGGCTTGTTTTCTAATCATTTTGTCTGGCCCATGAGTGGGAGACAACTTCAAGAAAACCCTCTCCTAATGAGAGGAACCCAGGAGTCAGGGAGAGGAGGGGTGGGTGGTGGTTGGAGACAGAGGCCTGGTGCCCCGGGTGCAGTGGAAGTCTCTGGAAGACCAGGTGGAGGGAGGCCTCACGGAGTGATGCCCAGGGTCACAGACCTGTCGCAGCTGCTGTTTGTTAGTTCAAGTCCTGCTCTGAGGTGCTCTGTGTCAGCTCTGAGCGACAGGTGAGCTGGGGGTGCTCTGCAATGAGGGCTATGTGCACGGTTCCTGTGTGCCCAGCCCTGCCACGGTACCTGCAAGGGTAGCTCTGTATCCTGGGAGGGGCCTGACCACGAGAGCCCCGTGGGCTGGGGTGGGGGTGGGGTACCTGCCCAGGTGAGCTCCATATTCTGGGATTGGTCTGACCACGAGAGCCCCATGGGCTGCTGGGGACCTGGTAAAGGATGTCAGGACAGTCAGTGAAGCCACCGAGGATATACCTCCAGTTGCTCCTAATTCCTACACCCTGCTGGTCATTCTACCAACCACCAGGACATGGTATTCTGTATTAGTCTTCAGTGATGCCTTCTTTTGTATTCCATTAGTCCCAGAGTCACAAGAAATTTTGGCTTGTGAGTGGCAGGACTCAACATACAACTAAAACAATGCTTCCGGGCCGTCTGGCCCCAAGGGTGCAAAAATTCCCACACCATCTTTGGGGAAAGCTTAGCTAAAGACCTAAAAGTTCTACCTCTGGAAAAGGAAACCCTCCTTCAATATGCAGACGACATTCTGATCACCAGCCCTACTAAGGAGGCCTCTGAACTACCAAGCCAATAAAGGATAGAAGTTGTCCAAGAAAAAGCTCAAATATCACAGACTGCGGTGACCTGCCTGGGCTTCATTCTCACAGAAGGTCAGAGAAGCCCATCCCAGGAAAGGGAAGAAACCATTTTCAGCCTTACCCCTTTCTAAAACTAGAAGACAGCTTAGGGGTTCCTGGGGAGGCCAGGGTTTGCTGCTTCTGGATCCCTAACTACAGTCTACTAGCTGGGCCTCTATATGAAACACTGAAAGGAAAAGATGATGATCCTTTTGAATAGAATCCAGAAGTGGCCTTTCAAGAATGGAAAGAGCAGTCAATTCAGACCCTTGCCCTGGAACTCCCTAATTTAGCTAAACCCTTTGACCTTTACATTCCCGGTGAAAGGTGAATCGCCATTGGAGAATTAGTGCAAAAACTGGGACCACTTGAAATGGAACAATGCAAGAATGCCATCCAGGTAGGATAAACTACGGTCACTAAGGGGCTTGGCCCACTGCCACATCTGGCCAAGATACTGGCGGTATCTAAAAACCTGGAAATCAGCAGCCCAAAAGGCCACCTCCCTCCTAAGGGAAAAGGACCCCACGTGGTGATCCTAACCACCAACCATGCCCTGAAGTTGCAGGGTTCGCTCCGTGGGCACACCGACCTCGAGTGAGGAGGCCCTCCAACTCCAACATCCAGAGAGATAACCGGGGGCAACAGGGCACCATGACGACTCGTGTGAACATCACTTGACCTGGAGTTTCTCTCATAAAACAACAAGAGTGTGTCCCAAAAGAGTAGACTACTGCTTGCAGGACTTACTGCACCCAGAGGGGAGCTAATAATCTTTGCGGGGGAACAGTATACCACACTGTCACCATAGAAAAGCCTACAGACACCGTGATGATGGTGGCCAATAAGACCGGCTGGACTCCTGTTTACTTCAAAAGGCTGTTGACTCAGTAGCCATCATGGTCCTTGATCACCACTGACCCTGGACTGTCTGGGAGTTGAGCGGGCAGGGCTCTGACACCTGGTGCTGTTTGTACGTTAATTCAGGGGCCTAATTGAAGAAAGCGCAGACTACTGGTCAGAGCATCTAGGCTGGCAGAGACGGTCAGCCTAAGGTGGCCGAACAAATGTGGGGTGGGGTGAAACCGGCCCCCACAGCGTCTCTGCACATCTCTTTCCTGGACCCTTAAAGGTCATTAGAATCTATAACACTTCCAATGCTGGTGCTCAGGTGGACGAGCAGGGAGGCAGGGGTCCTGGGGACAATCAACGTCACCGGGAGGCTGCTGGGGAGAAGCTCTGACCCTCGCCCCAGGGTATGAGGGCTCCCAACTCAGCACTCAGCAGTTACAGAAGAAGGGTCTGCACCCTCAGCACTCCAAGAATGAGGAACGGGACAAAAGGCAGAGGAGGGGTTTGTCCCCAGCAAAGCCCATTAAAAATCCCTGGGAGATAAAAGTAGAATCTGGGCAATAAAGGCAAGTCTAACCTTTTTTATCCTTTGTGCTTTGTCTAATTTCACGTGCTCCTAGGGTCCCGCATGCAGAGGTTCCACACCCGGCACTTCAGACCAGATTTCCTAGTGCAGAATGGCTGGGTCGACACCTCAGCTCCTGGGGCCCAGTGCAGACTCCACGATATAGAGCCTGAGCTACAGCCAACCCGGCCCTCGAGAGCTCCGCCGCCTCCCTCCCTCCCACTGACTCTGACAGGATCTCTACACAGCAGCCCAGCCCACAGCCCACGGGGTAGTGCATGCTCTCACCTCTCCATTCTCTGATCAAAATATAAAGTTTCCTTTGCTTGTGAACCAAACTCAGTCTCGATCTGTTGGCCCCAATGACACTGGGCAGGGGGACACTTGTTGGGGTCCACTCTGGAGGATCAGTAACAGAAATTGAGACTATTGTAACCTCAATGAACAGATGTGTGAGCCAAACTGTAGTTAACATAGAACAGTGTATAAGGCTCGGGTAAAATAAGATGTTTTTAACACTTCCATTTGATATTTCCATCACTTTTTATAAGCAAGTTCAGTGAAAAGGTTTGTCTTATTTGTCAGGTCAATATTAGAGAAACGAAGTGATTTCTTTCCAAGGATGTACATCTAATAATCTTGGTTAAACCTTCAATCTTGTTTTAAATGCTTTTCCATTGAAAATGATACCTCTCTTTCAGCTCCCCCATTTCTGAGAAGTATAAAATCTTATAATTTATTATTACCAAAGGGGAAAGGTGGGAGGAGGGATAAATTAACAGTTTGGAATGAACACATACACACTGCTATGTATAAAATAGATCATCAACAAGGAACTACTGTATAGCACAGGGAACTACACTCAACATTTTGCAATAACCTATAAGGGGAAATAATCTGAAAAAGAATAGATATTTTTATTGACATCATCTATCAATGACAGTTAAAGTGTAGCCTAAGGGAAGCTGGTGGTGAGTGCTTCTGACCCTGAAGACTTCAATCATCTAAAGTTTGGACTCTGCCTACTTCCCAAGGCCCTTAATGAACATATGTGTAGCCGTAGCTTAAAAACTTCCCCAGTTTGGGTTTCGGGGAGACACTGATTTTGAAAAAGCCCTGGTGTTCTCCTTACATGAATGGGACTCTTCCTACTGCTAAAACATGTCTGTCACACCCAGAGGATGGTATACCGTCTGATCGGGAAGAGTTTGGAAAAGGCATCTCATCTCCTCATCTCCTGGTGCTCGGGTTCACCCCTCCAGCGTCTTTACTAACAGTCTCCCCACTTGGAGATGTCAGCACTGTCAACATCCTGTTGCGTACAGTTTGGAATTTGTCCAGAGGATGAAGCGGAAGGATGAGGAACAATGAGAGACAAGTCCTAGGTGTTCAGACAGGCACATGTCACTCTAATTTCCAATCAGGAAGACGAATTGACCAAAGGCTAGGGTTGCCCATGGAAACAGTATAGGGCTTGAGGAAATCCCGCTGCTTTGTGGCCAGTTCCCATAAACACGAGTTGAACAATGGAACTCAGGGGCAGTAAAATTCACAAAACTGCAGAGTTGAAAATATCCATCACTGAAAAATGTCTTGAGGAGAGTCAGAGAAAAGGACTTGTAAGCAAGGGAGAATGGCAGGAAAGGGATTTGAGGAGGTAGAAAGGACTCGCCATTAAGCACAAGAAAAGGAGCTGAACATTGCCAACATTGCAGTTGGCCAAAAAGGGTGTATGCGTTCTTTTCTGTATATATTCAAGAAAAGGGCATACACTTTTTTAGCCAACCAAACAGGTGGGCACTGGAAGTCAATACCACAAAAGATATCACTTCGCATCAGTCAGAAGAGCCATCCTCATAAAGCGTAAACAACAGAAATGCAGGACAGGGCAACGAGAAGAGGGAGCCCTGTGAGACTTATAGTGGAAATGTATATTGCCAACGGCCATTCTGGAGAAGTGTATTGTGTTTACTAAAGCATCTACAAAATGAGCTACAGAGCATAGGGCACTTGCACTCATGGGCGTATATCTTGGGAAAAACAAAAATCGAGAGGACACAGGCACCCCAATGTTTACCCCCTCTCTGTTTAAAAGATCCTCGACTAGGATATAACTTAAATGTCTCTGGAGGGAAAAAATGGATAGAGATGTGGTACTTAGGTAGAGTGGAATATTATTCAGCCTGGAAATCAATGAAATATGGCCAGTTGTAACAACTCCGGAGGAGTTACGTATGATCATTCTAAGTGACAGAATTCAAAAAGAAAAAGACACATATCATAAGATATCACTTAAAGGTGGAATCCAAAATGGCTACACATGAAATAAATTACAAAACAAAAACATAGTCAAATATGTAGAAAACACGCATAAGGCTGCTAAACGGGAAAGGTGGGGAGGGGTGAGGCATCATCCAGGAGGTTGAAATTAGCAAAGATACCATTCCAAATACCAAACTGATAATCAACAAGGCCTACACGGTAGCTAAAAGAACTGCACTCAGCACACTCAAGTCACCGGAAAAGAATATATACGACTGGTAAGAATCTGAAAAAGAATTTATTGATGTCTCTCTGTACGTGAATCAAGTGGATGTACAGCAGCAAGAAACAGAGCTTTGAAAATCAGCTGTAACCAATATAGTAATAAATTGAAAAAAATAAACGACAGAGAGACAGAGAAAACCTCTTACAACTTTTCCTCAGGGACGGTGATGCAACATGGATTGAACACATCTAGACCCACAGCAGGATGAGACATAAGGCTGGAAACTGTTTGCGCTAAGAGAAATGTGAGGTTGGGTGAGGAAATGCACACCCTTTAAAGTAATACTACCTGGTACCCATTCAATGGGTCCCAAATCTGCAGGTTCAAGGGATCTTCCTACAGCTAAAACATGCATGGAAAACCCAGAGGACTGTACACCATGTGATCGGGAGATGTGTCTAAAATGCACCTCATTTATCCTCTCCTGGTGCTCCTGTTCACCATTCCAGCCACGCTACTTAGAATCTCCCCACTTGGAGAATCAGCACATTTAAACTTCTGTTTCACACATTTTGCAAATTGTGAGGAGGATGAACGGGAAGAGGGGGAACCAATGAGAGAAGAGTTGTAGGGGTTTGGACGGGCACATATCACTCTAATTTCCCATTAAGAATAAGAATTAAAGAAAGGCTCAGCCTGCCTCGCCGGAGCCAAAATAGGGCCTGAAGCAATCCTGCGGGTTTGAGGCCAGCTCACAAAAGAGCAACTTAAAAAATGGAGCTCAGGGTCACTGCAATTCACAAACCTGCAGAGTTATAAATGAAAACTAATGTCCAAAAATATGTTGAGGTAAGGCAAAGAAGAGGATCTGAATGCAAGACAGAATTGCAAGAAACAGATTTCAAGAGATAGATTGGACTCGTCTTTAACGCACATGAAAAGCGGCAGAATTTCGACAATGATGCAGTTGGCCCAAAAGGGCGTATGCGTTTTTTCCTGACTATATCCAGGAAAAAACGCATACGCACTTTATGGGCAACGAAGCAAGCAAGCAATGCAAATGTGCACAACAAAGAAGTCTCACTTCCCACCGGTCAAAAGGGCCATCCTAAAAAATTGTAAAAACCAGAAATGCAGGACAGGCCATGGAGAACAGGGAGCCTTTATACGCTGATGGGCAGTGTGTGAACTGCCGAGAGCCACTCTGGAGAAGTGTATGGTGGTTCCTAAATCATCTAAAAAACAGAGCTACAGAGCATAGGACACTTCCAATCATGGGAGTATATCTAGGGAAGTCTAAAAATCAACAAGACACAAGCACACCACAGTTTAGGGCTACTCTGTTTACAAGAACCTCAACTTCAGTACACCTTAAATATCCCAGGAAAGAGAACAATGGATAAAGAAGATGTGGTACTTATGTACAATGGAATATCTCTTCACCATGAAATCAATGTAATAAGGCTAGTAGAAGGATAAAGAGTGGATTTAGGTCCGATAATACTACTTGAAATAAGTCAAACAGAAAAAGAAACATATCATAAGATATCACTTATAGAGAGAGGGTAAATATGGCTGCACAAGAAATGAATTACAGAACAGAACAGTGTCTCACATTTAGAAAACACACTTATGTCAGCTTAAGGGGAAAGGAGAGGTGGGGTGATGCATAAAACCAGAGTTTGAAATTAGCACAGATACCGTTCAATAAACCAAATAGGTATTAGACAAGATCTACACCTTGCTCAATGAACAGGCCTCAACACACCCTATACACCGCAGAGAAATATATCTGAGGAATAAGAATCTTAAAACCCATGTATTGATATATCTCCATAAGGGAATCAAGTGTGTGCAGAGCGGCACAAACACAGCAGTGAAAAGGAGCTAAACCCCATTATAGAAATAAATTTTAAAAACAAAACGCTGAAACAATGAAAGAGAGAAAAATTCTTACAAAATTCGCTCAGGGGCTGTGATGCAACCTGGATTGACCACATATAAACCCACAGCTGGATAAGACATAAGGCTGGACACTTGGGGCTGACAGGATTGGTGAGCTTTGGTGAGCAACTGCCGAAAGTTTAATGCAATACTTCATGCTACTCAGTCCAAGGGTCCCAACACTCCAGGTTGAAGGGAATCTTCCTACAGCTAAACCATGCTTGGGAAACCCAGCGACTGGTATACCATATGATCGGGAAAGGTTTCTAAAACGCACCTCATTTTTCCTCTCCTGGGGCTCCGGATCGACATTCCAGCCGCTTTACTAACAACATCCCCACATGGAGTCAATGCCTTTAAGTTCTGGTATCGCACAGTCTGCAGTTAGTGCAGAGGATGAATGGGAATAGGGGGAACCAGTGAGAAACTAGCTGTAGCGGTTTCAATGGGCACATGTCACTCTAATATCACATCAGTAAGAAGAATTAACCAAAGGCACAGCAAGGTGCCCCAGAAGAAAAATAGGGCTTCAAGGAATCCTGTGGTTATGGGGCAAGACCACAAAAATAAGAGCTAAAAAATGGAGCTAAGGGCCACTGCAATTCAAAAACCTGCAGAGTTATAAAGGCCAACTATTTTTAAAAAATATATTGAGGTAAGGCTATGAAGAGGCATTGAAAGCAAGGCAGAATGCAGGAAACCGATTGCAGGAGGTAGACTGGAATTGCATTGAAAGCATATGAAGAGAGTCAGAAACTCGACAATGATGCACTTGGCCAAAAAGGGCGTATGTGTTTTTTCCTGAATATATTCAGGAAAAAACGCATACGCACTTTTTGGCCAACCAAGCAAGCTTGCAAAGGATATCTGCACTACAATGAAGTCTCACTTCCACCTGGTCAAAAGGGCCATCTGAAAAAAGTGTAAAATCTATAAAGGCACGACAGGCCATGGAGAACTGGGAGCCTTCTTATGCTGATGGGCGGGATGTAAATTGCCAACAGCCACTCAGGAGAAGTGTTTGGTGTTTCCTGAAACATCTAAAAAACAAAGCAACAGAGCCTAGGGCACTTCCACTTATGGTCCTATAGCTTAGGGAAATTAACATCAAAAAGACACAGCCACCCCAAAGTTTGGGACGGCTCTGTTTACAAGAACCTCGTTTAAGGTACAAGTTCAATATCGCAGAAAGTAAAAAATGGATAAAGAACTTGTGGTACTTACGTACAATGCAGTATCACTCAGCAATGAAATCTATGTCATCAGGCCCGTAGCAGCATAATGAGTGGATTCAGGTACGATGAATCTAACTGAAATAAGTCACACAGAAAAAGAAACATCATAAGATATCACTAATACACGGAATGTAAACTTGGCTACACAGGAACTGCATTCCAAAACAGAACAGGGTCTCAAATTTAGAAAACCAACTTATGCTTGCTTAAGGGGAAAGGTGAGTTGGGGTGCTGCATAAAACCAGAGATTGAAATGAGCACAGATAAAGTTCCTTAAGCCAAATATGGAATAGACAAGAGCTACTCCTTGCTCAACGAAATGGACTCAAAACCCCATATTAAACGGCTAAGAATGTACCTGACTAGTAAGTATCTTAAAACCTATGGATTGCTATGTCTCCAAAAGAGAATCAAGCGTGTGTACAGGGGCATAAACGCAGCAGTGATAGGATTGGAAAGGTTCGGTGAGCAAATGAAGACCCTTTGAAGTCATATTGCATGGTACCCATTACACGGGTCTCAACTCTCCAGGTTTAAGGTATTCTTCCTTCAGCTAAAACATGCATGTGGAACCCAGAGTATGATCAACCATGTGAACGGGAGACGTGTTCAAATATGTCTCAGTGTTCCTCCCCTGGTACTCGGGTGCAACATTCCAGACGCTTTACTAACACTCTCCCGACTTGGAGAGTCAGTCCCTTTAACCTCCTGTTTGGCCCAGTTTGCAATTTCTGCGGAAGATGAACAGGAATAGCGAGAACCAATGAGAGGCTAGCTGGAGGTGTCTGGACGGGCAAATTTAACTCTCATTTCCCACCAGGAAGAGGAATTAACCAAAGGCTCAGCATGCCGGGCCGGAACCAGATTAGGGCCTGAAGCCATCCTGCGGTGTTGCGGCCAGGTCACAAGAAAGCGAGTTGAAGAAAGGAGCTCAGGGGCACTGTAATTCACAAACCTGCAGAGTTATAAATGACAGCTATCGTCCAAAAATAGACTGAAGTAAGGCTGCCAAGAGGACTTGAAAGCGGGGCAGAATTGCAGGAAACCGAATTCAGGAGGTAGACTGGAATTGCATTGAAAGCATAGGAAAAGAGGCAGAACGTCCACAATGATGCACTTGGCCAAAAAGGGCGTATGCGATTTTTCCTGAATATATTCAGGAAAAAACGCATACGCACTTTTTGGCCAACCAAGCAAGCTTGCAAAGGAAATCTGCACTACAATGAAGTCTCACTTCCCCCCGGTCAAAAGGGCCATCTGAAAAAAGTGTAAAATCCAGAAAGGCAACAGGCCTTTGAGAACTGGGAGCCTTGTTATGCTGATGGGCGGGATGTAAATTGCCAACAGACACTTGGGAGAAGTGTATGGTGTTTCCTGAAACATCTAAAAAACAAAGCAACAGAGCCTAGGGCACTTCCACTTATGGTCCTATAGCTTAGGGAAATTAAAATCAAAAAGACACAGCCACCCCAAAGTTTGGAACGGCTCTGTTTACAAGAACCTCGTTTACAGTACAAGTTCAACATCGCAGAAAGTGAAAAATGGAGAAAGAAGTTGTGGTATTTACTTACAAAGCAATATCACTCAGCAATGAAATCTGTGTCATCAGGCCCTTAGCAGCACAATGAGTGGATTCAGGTATGATGATTCTAACTGAAATAAGTCACACAGAAAAAGAAACATCATAAGATATCAGTAATACATGGAATGGAAACTTGGCTACACAGGAACTGAATTACAGAACAGAACAGGTTCTCAAATTTAGAAAACCAACTTATGCTTGCTTAAGGGGAAAGGTGAGTTGGGGTGCTGCATAAAACCAGAGATTGAAATGAGCACAGATAAAGTTCCTTAAGCCAAATATGGAATAGACAAGAGCTACTCCTTGCTCAACGAAATGCACTCAACACCCCATATTAAACGCCTAAGAATGTACCTGACTTGTAAGTATCTTAAAACCTATGGATTGCTATGTCTCCTAAAGAGAATCAAGCATGTGTACAGGGGCATAAACGCAGCAGTGATAGGATTGGAGAGGTTCGGTGAGCAAATGAAGACCCTTTGAAGTCATATTGCATGGTACCCATTCCACGGGTTTCAACTACCCAGGTTTAAGGTATTCTTCCTTCAGCTAAAACATGCATGTGAAACCTAGAGTATTATCAACCATGTGACCGGGAGACGTGTTCAAATATGTCTCAGTTTTCGTACCCTGGTACTCGGGTGCAACATTCCAGACGCTTTACTAACACTCTCCCGACTTGGAGAGTCAGTCCCTTTAACCTCCTGTTTGGTTCAGTTTGCAATTTCTGCGGAAGATGAACAGGAATAGCGAGATCCAATGAGAGACTAGCTGGAGGTGTCTGGACGGGCAAATTTAACTCTCATTTCCCACCAGGAAGAGGAATTAACCAAAGGCTCAGCGTGCCGTGCCGGAACCAGATTAGGGCCTGAAGCCATCCTGCGGTGTTGCGGCCAGCTCACAAGAAAGCGAGTTGAAGAAAGGAGCTCAGGGGCACTGTAATTCACAAACCTGCAGAGTTATAAATGACAGCTATCGTCCAAAAATATACTGAAGTAAGGCTGCCAAGAGGACTTGAAAGCGGGGCAGAATTGCAGGAAACCGATTTCAGGAGGTAGACTGGAATTGCATTGAAAGCATAGGAAAAGAGGCAGAACGTCCACAATGATGCACTTGGCCAAAAAGGGCGTATGCGTTTTTTCCTGAATATATTCAGGAAAAAACGCATACGCCCTTTTTGGCCAACCAAGCAAGCTTGCAAAGGAAATCTGCACTACAATGAAGTCTCACTTCCCCCCGGTCAAAAGGGCCATCTGAAAAAAGTGTAAAATCCAGAAAGGCAGGACAGGCCATGGAGAACTGGGAGCCTTGTTATAGTGATGGGCGGGATGTAAATTGCCAACAACCACTGGGCAGAAGTGTATGGTGTTTCCTGAAACATCTAAAAAACAAAGCAACAGAACCTAGGGCACTTCCACTTATGGTCCTATAGCTTAGGGAAATTAAAATAAAAAAGACACAGCCACCCCAAAGTTTGGAACAGCTCTGTTTACAAGAACCTCGTTTACAGTACAAGTTCAACATCGCAGAAAGTGAAAAATGGAGAAAGAAGTTGTGGTATTTACTTACAAAGCAATATCACTCAGCAATGAAATCTGTGTCATCAGGCCCTTAGCAGCACAATGAGTGGATTCAGGTATGATGATTCTAACTGAAATAAGTCACACAGAAAAAGAAACATCATAAGATATCAGTAATACACGGAATGTAAACTTGGCTACACAGGAACTGAATTACAGAACAGAACAGGGTCTCAAATTTAGAAAACCAACTTATGCTTGCTTAAGGGTAAAGGTGAGTTGGGGTGCTGCATAAAACCAGAGATTGAAATGAGCACAGATAAAGTTCCTTAAGCCAAATATGGAATAGACAAGAGCTACTCCTTGCTCAACGAAATGGACTCAACACCGCATATTAAACGCCTAAGAATGTACCTGACTAGTAAGTATCTTAAAACCTATGGATTGCTATGTCTCCGAAAGAGAATCAAGCATGTGTACAGGGGCATAAACGCAGCAGTGATAGGATTGGAGAGGTTCGGTGAGCAAATGAAGACCCTTTAAAGTCATATTGCATGGTACCCATTCCACGGGTTTCAACTACCCAGGTTTAAGGTATTCTTCCTTCAGCTAAAACATGCATGTGGAACCCAGAGTATGATCAACCATGTGATCGGGAGACGTGTTCAAATATGTCTCAGTTTTCGTACCCTGGTACTCGGGTGCAACATTCCAGACGCTTTACTAACACTCTCCCGACTTGGAGAGTCAGTCCCTTTAACCTCCTGTTTGGCCCAGTTTGCAATTTCTGCGGAAGATGAACAGGAATAGCGAGAACCAATGAGAGACTAGCTGGAGGTGTCTGGACGGGCAAATTTAACTCTCATTTCCTACCAGGAAGAGGAATTAACCAAAGGCTCAGCCTGCCGTGCCGGAACCAGTTTATGGCCTGAAGCCATCCTGCGGTGTTGCGGCCAGGTCACAAGAAAGCGAGTTGAAGAAAGGAGCTCAGGGGCACTGTAATTCACAAACCTGCAGAGTTATAAATGACAGCTATCGTCCAAAAATAGACTGAAGTAAGGCTGCCAAGAGGACTTGAAAGCGGGGCAGAATTGCAGGAAACCGATTTCAGGAGGTAGACTGGAATTGCATTGAAAGCATAGGAAAAGAGGCAGAACGTCCACAATGATGCACTTGGCCAAAAAGGGCGTATGCGTTTTTTCCTGAATATATTCAGGAAAAAACGCATACGCCCTTTTTGGCCAACCAAGCAAGCTTGCAAAGGAAATCTGCACTACAATGAAGTCTCACTTCCCCCCGGTCAAAAGGGCCATCTGAAAAATGTGTAAAATCCAGAAAGGCAGGACAGGCCATGGAGAACTAGGAGCCTTGTTATGCTGATGGGCGGGATGTAAATTGCCAACAGACACTCGGGAGAAGTGTATGGTGTTTCCTGAAACATCTAAAAAACAAAGCAACAGAGCCTAGGGCACTTCCACTTATGGTCCTATAGCTTAGGGAAATTAAAATCAAAAAGACAGAGCCACCTCAAAGTTTGGGACGCCTCCGTTTACAAGAACCTCGTTTACCGTACAAGTTCAATATCACAGAAATTGAAAAATGGATAAAGAACTTGTGGTACTTACGTACAATGCAGTATCACTCAGCAATGAAATCTATGTCATCAGGCCCGTAGCAGCATAATGAGTGGATTCAGGTACGATGAATCTAACGGAAATAAGTCACACAGAAAAAGAAACATCATAAGATATCACTAATACACGGAATGTAAACTTGGCTACACAGGAACTGCATTCCAAAACAGAACAGGGTCTCAAATTTAGAAAACCAACTTATGCTTGCTTAAGGGGAAAGGTGAGTTGGGGTGCTGCATAAAACCAGAGATTGAAATGAGCACAGATAAAGTTCCTTAAGCCAAATATGGAATAGACAAGAGCTACTCCTTGCTCAACGAAATGGACTCAAAACCCCATATTAAACGCCTAAGAATGTACCTGACTAGTAAGTATCTTAAAACCTATGGATTGCTATGTCTCCAAAAGAGAATCAAGCGTGTGTACAGGGGCATAAACGCAGCAGTGATAGGATTGGAAAGGTTCGGTGAGCAAATGAAGACCCTTTGAAGTCATATTGCATGGTACCCATTACACGGGTCTCAACTCTCCAGGTTTAAGGTATTCTTCCTTCAGCTAAAACATGCATGTGGAACCCAGAGTATGATCAACCATATGAACGGGAGACGTGTTCAAATATGTCTCAGTGTTCCTCCCCTGGTACTCGGGTGCAACATTCCAGACGCTTTACTAACACTCTCCCGACTTGGAGAGTCAGTCCCTTTAACCTCCTGTTTGGCCCAGTTTGCAATTTCTGCGGAAGATGAACAGGAATAGCGAGAACCAATGAGAGGCTAGCTGGAGGTGTCTGGACGGGCAAATTTAACTCTCATTTCCCACCAGGAAGAGGAATTAACCAAAGGCTCAGCAATCCGGGCCGGAACCAGATTAGGGCCTGAATCCATCCTGCGGTGTTGCGGCCAGGTCACAAGAAAGCGAGTTGAAGAAAGGAGCTCAGGGGCACTGTAATTCACAAACCTGCAGAGTTATAAATGACAGCTATCGTCCAAAAATAGACTGAAGTAAGGCTGCCAAGAGGACTTGAAAGCGGGGCAGAATTGCAGGAAACCGAATTCAGGAGGTAGACTGGAATTGCATTGAAAGCATAGGAAAAGAGGCAGAACGTCCACAATGATGCACTTGGCCAAAAAGGGCGTATGCGATTTTTCCTGAATATATTCAGGAAAAAACGCATACGCCCTTTTTGGCCAACCAAGCAAGCTTGCAAAGGAAATCTGCACTACAATGAAGTCTCACTTCCCCCCGGTCAAAAGGGCCATCTGAAAAATGTGTAAAATCCAGAAAGGCAGGACAGGCCATGGAGAACTAGGAGCCTTGTTATGCTGATGGGCGGGATGTAAATTGCCAACAGACACTCGGGAGAAGTGTATGGTGTTTCCTGAAACATCTAAAAAACAAAGCAACAGAGCCTAGGGCACTTCCACTTATGGTCCTATAGCTTAGGGAAATTAAAATCAAAAAGACAGAGCCACCTCAAAGTTTGGGACGCCTCCGTTTACAAGAACCTCGTTTACCGTACAAGTTCAATATCACAGAAATTGAAAAATGGATAAAGAACTTGTGGTACTTACGTACAATGCAGTATCACTCAGCAATGAAATCTATGTCATCAGGCCCGTAGCAGCATAATGAGTGGATTCAGGTACGATGAATCTAACGGAAATAAGTCACACAGAAAAAGAAACATCATAAGATATCACTAATACACGGAATGTAAACTTGGCTACACAGGAACTGCATTCCAAAACAGAACAGGGTCTCAAATTTAGAAAACCAACTTATGCTTGCTTAAGGGGAAAGGTGAGTTGGGGTGCTGCATAAAACCAGAGATTGAAATGAGCACAGATAAAGTTCCTTAAGCCAAATATGGAATAGACAAGAGCTACTCCTTGCTCAACGAAATGGACTCAAAACCCCATATTAAACGCCTAAGAATGTACCTGACTAGTAAGTATCTTAAAACCTATGGATTGCTATGTCTCCAAAAGAGAATCAAGCGTGTGTACAGGGGCATAAACGCAGCAGTGATAGGATTGGAAAGGTTCGGTGAGCAAATGAAGACCCTTTGAAGTCATATTGCATGGTACCCATTACACGGGTCTCAACTCTCCAGGTTTAAGGTATTCTTCCTTCAGCTAAAACATGCATGTGGAACCCAGAGTATGATCAACCATATGAACGGGAGACGTGTTCAAATATGTCTCAGTGTTCCTCCCCTGGTACTCGGGTGCAACATTCCAGACGCTTTACTAACACTCTCCCGACTTGGAGAGTCAGTCCCTTTAACCTCCTGTTTGGCCCAGTTTGCAATTTCTGCGGAAGATGAACAGGAATAGCGAGAACCAATGAGAGGCTAGCTGGAGGTGTCTGGACGGGCAAATTTAACTCTCATTTCCCACCAGGAAGAGGAATTAACCAAAGGCTCAGCAATCCGGGCCGGAACCAGATTAGGGCCTGAATCCATCCTGCGGTGTTGCGGCCAGGTCACAAGAAAGCGAGTTGAAGAAAGGAGCTCAGGGGCACTGTAATTCACAAACCTGCAGAGTTATAAATGACAGCTATCGTCCAAAAATAGACTGAAGTAAGGCTGCCAAGAGGACTTGAAAGCGGGGCAGAATTGCAGGAAACCGAATTCAGGAGGTAGACTGGAATTGCATTGAAAGCATAGGAAAAGAGGCAGAACGTCCACAATGATGCACTTGGCCAAAAAGGGCGTATGCGATTTTTCCTGAATATATTCAGGAAAAAACGCATACGCCCTTTTTGGCCAACCAAGCAAGCTTGCAAAGGAAATCTGCACTACAATGAAGTCTCACTTCCCCCCCGGTCAAAAGGGCCATCTGAAAAAAGTGTAAAATCCAGAAAGGCAACAGGCCTTTGAGAACTGGGAGCCTTGTTGTGCTGATGGGCGGGAAGTAAATTGCCAACAGACACTTGGGAGAAGTGTATGGTGTTTCCTGAAACATCTAAACAACAAAGCAACAGAACCTAGGGCACTTCCACTTATGGTCCTATAGCTTAGGGAAATTAAAATCAAAAAGACACAGCCACCCCAAAGTTTGGAACGGCTCTGTTTACAAGAACCTCGTTTACAGTACAAGTTCAACATCGCAGAAAGTGAAAAATGGAGAAAGAAGTTGTGGTATTTACTTACAAAGCAATATCACTCAGCAATGAAATCTGTGTCATCAGGCCCTTAGCAGCACAATGAGTGGATTCAGGTATGATGATTCTAACTGAAATAAGTCACACAGAAAAAGAAACATCATAAGATATCAGTAATACACGGAATGGAAACTTGGCTACACAGGAACTGAATTACAGAACAGAACAGGTTCTCAAATTTAGAAAACCAACTTATGCTTGCTTAAGGGGAAAGGTGAGTTGGGGTGCTGCATAAAACCAGAGATTGAAATGAGCACAGATAAAGTTCCTTAAGCCAAATATGGAATAGACAAGAGCTACTCCTTGCTCAATGAAATGCACTCAACACTCCATATTAAACGCCTAAGAATGTACCTGACTTGTAAGTATCTTAAAACCTATGGATTGCTATGTCTCCTAAAGAGAATCAAGCATGTGTACAGGGGCATAAACGCAGCAGTGATAGGATTGGAGAGGTTCGGTGAGCAAATGAAGACCCTTTGAAGTCATATTGCATGGTACCCATTCCACGGGTTTCAACTCTCCAGGTTTAAGGTATTCTTCCTTCAGCTAAAACATGCATGTGGAACCTAGAGTATGATCAACCATGTGATCGGGAGACGTGTTCAAATATGTCTCAGTTTTCGTACCCTGGTACTCGGGTGCAACATTCCAGACGCTTTACTAACACTCTCCCGACTTGGAGAGTCAGTCCCTTTAACCTCCTGTTTGGTCCAGTTTGCAATTTCTGCGGAAGATGAACAGGAATAGCGAGATCCAATGAGGGACTAGCTGGAGGTGTCTGGACGGGCAAATTTAACTCTCATTTCCCACCAGGAAGAGGAATTAACCAAAGGCTCAGCGTGCCGTGCCGGAACCAGATTAGGGCCTGAAGCCATCCTGCGGTGTTGCGGCCAGCTCACAAGAAAGCGAGTTGAAGAAAGGAGCTCAGGGGCACTGTAATTCACAAACCTGCAGAGTTATAAATGACAGCTATCGTCCAAAAATAGACTGAAGTAAGGCTGCCAAGAGGACTTGAAAGCGGGGCAGAATTGCAGGAAACCGATTTCAGGAGGTAGACTGGAATTGCATTGAAAGCATAGGAAAAGAGGCAGAACGTCCACAATGATGCACTTGGCCAAAAAGGGCGTATGCGTTTTTTCCTGAATATATTCAGGAAAAAACGCATACGCCCTTTTTGGCCAACCAAGCAAGCTTGCAAAGGAAATCTGCACTACAATGAAGTCTCACTTCCCCCCGGTCAAAAGGGCCATCTGAAAAAAGTGTAAAATCCAGAAAGGCAGGACAGGCCATGGAGAACTGGGAGCCTTGTTATAGTGATGGGCGGGATGTAAATTGCCAACAACCACTGGGCAGAAGTGTATGGTGTTTCCTGAAACATCTAAAAAACAAAGCAACAGAACCTAGGGCACTTCCACTTATGGTCCTATAGCTTAGGGAAATTAAAATAAAAAAGACACAGCCACCCCAAAGTTTGGAACGGCTCTGTTTACAAGAACCTCGTTTACAGTACAAGTTCAACATCGCAGAAAGTGAAAAATGGAGAAAGAAGTTGTGGTATTTACTTACAAAGCAATATCATTCAGCAATGAAATCTGTGTCATCAGGCCCTTAGCAGCACAATGAGTGGATTCAGGTATGATGATTCTAACTGAAATAAGTCACACAGAAAAAGAAACATCATAAGATATCAGTAATACACGGAATGTAAACTTGGCTACACAGGAACTGAATTACAGAACAGAACAGGGTTTCAAATTTAGAAAAACAACTTATGCTTGCTTAAGGGTAAAGGTGAGTTGGGGTGCTGCATAAAACCAGAGATTGAAATGAGCACAGATAAAGTTCCTTAAGCCAAATATGGAATAGACAAGAGCTACTCCTTGCTCAACGAAATGGACTCAACACCGCATATTAAACGCCTAAGAATGTACCTGACTTGTAAGTATCTTAAAACCTATGGATTGCTATGTCTCCGAAAGAGAATCAAGCATGTGTACAGGGGCATAAACGCAGCAGTGATAGGATTGGAGAGGTTCGGTGAGCAAATGAAGACCCTTTGAAGTCATATTGCATGGTACCCATTCCACGGGTTTCAACTACCCAGGTTTAAGGTATTCTTCCTTCAGCTAAAACATGCATGTGGAACCTAGAGTATGATCAACCATGTGATCGGGAGACGTGTTCAAATATGTCTCAGTTTTCGTACCCTGGTACTCGGGTGCAACATTCCAGACGCTTTACTAATACTCTCCCGACTTGGAGAGTCAGTCCCTTTAACCTCCTGTTTGGTCCAGTTTGCAATTTCTGCGGAAGATGAACAGGAATAGCGAGATCCAATGAGAGACTAGCTGGAGGTGTCTGGACGGGCAAATTTAACTCTCATTTCCCACCAGGAAGAGGAATTAACCAAAGGCTCAGCGTGCCGTGCCGGAACCAGATTAGGGCCTGAAGCCATCCTGCGGTGTTGCGGCCAGGTCACAAGAAAGCGAGTTGAAGAAAGGAGCTCAGGGACACTGTAATTCACAAACCTGCAGAGTTATAAATGACAGCTATCGTCCAAAAATATACTGAAGTAAGGCTGCCAAAAGGAATTGAAAGCGGGGCAGAATTGCAGGAAACCGATTTCAGGAGGTAGACTGGAATTGCATTGAAAGCATAGGAAAAGAGGCAGAACGTCCACAATGATGCACTTGGCCAAAAAGGGCATATGCGTTTTTTCCTGAATATATTCAGGAAAAAACGCATACGCCCTTTTTGGCCAACCAAGCAAGCTTGCAAAGGAAATCTGCACTACAATGAAGTCTCACTTCCCCCCGGTCAAAAGGGCCATCTGAAAAAAGTGTAAAATCCAGAAAGGCAGGACAGGCCATGGAGAACTGGGAGCCTTGTTATAGTGATGGGCGGGATGTAAATTGCCAACAACCACTGGGCAGAAGTGTATGGTGTTTCCTGAAACATCTAAAAAACAAAGCAACAGAACCTAGGGCACTTCCACTTATGGTCCTATAGCTTAGGGAAATTAAAATAAAAAAGACACAGCCACCCCAAAGTTTGGAACAGCTCTGTTTACAAGAACCTCGTTTACAGTACAAGTTCAACATCGCAGAAAGTGAAAAATGGAGAAAGAAGTTGTGGTATTTACTTACAAAGCAATATCACTCAGCAATGAAATCTGTGTCATCAGGCCCTTAGCAGCACAATGAGTGGATTCAGGTATGATGATTCTAACTGAAATAAGTCACACAGAAAAATAAACATCATAAGATATCAGTAATACACGGAATGTAAACTTGGCTACACAGGAACTGAATTACAGAACAGAACAGGGTCTCAAATTTAGAAAACCAACTTATGCTTGCTTAAGGGTAAAGGTGAGTTGGGGTGCTGCATAAAACCAGAGATTGAAATGAGCACAGATAAAGTTCCTTAAGCCAAATATGGAATAGACAAGAGCTACTCCTTGCTCAACGAAATGGACTCAACACCGCATATTAAACGCCTAAGAATGTACCTGACTAGTAAGTATCTTAAAACCTATGGATTGCTATGTCTCCGAAAGAGAATCAAGCATGTGTACAGGGGCATAAACGCAGCAGTGATAGGATTGGAGAGGTTCGGTGAGCAAATGAAGACCCTTTAAAGTCATATTGCATGGTACCCATTCCACGGGTTTCAACTACCCAGGTTTAAGGTATTCTTCCTTCAGCTAAAACATGCATGTGGAACCCAGAGTATGATCAACCATGTGATCGGGAGACGTGTTCAAATATGTCTCAGTTTTCGTACCCTGGTACTCGGGTGCAACATTCCAGACGCTTTACTAACACTCTCCCGACTTGGAGAGTCAGTCCCTTTAACCTCCTGTTTGGCCCAGTTTGCAATTTCTGCGGAAGATGAACAGGAATAGCGAGAACCAATGAGAGACTAGCTGGAGGTGTCTGGACGGGCAAATTTCACTCTCATTTCCCACCAGGAAGAGGAATTAACCAAAGGCTCAGCCTGCCGTGCCGGAACCAGTTTATGGCCTGAAGCCATCCTGCGGTGTTGCGGCCAGGTCACAAGAAAGCGAGTTGAAGAAAGGAGCTCAGGGGCACTGTAATTCACAAACCTGCAGAGTTATAAATGACAGCTATCGTCCAAAAATAGACTGAAGTAAGGCTGCCAAGAGGACTTGAAAGCGGGGCAGAATTGCAGGAAACCGATTTCAGGAGGTAGACTGGAATTGCATTGAAAGCATAGGAAAAGAGGCAGAACGTCCACAATGATGCACTTGGCCAAAAAGGGCGTATGCGTTTTTTCCTGAATATATTTCCTGAATATATTCAGGAAAAAACGCATACGCCCTTTTTGGCCAACCAAGCAAGCTTGCAAAGGAAATCTGCACTACAATGAAGTCTCACTTCCCCCCGGTCAAAAGGGCCATCTGAAAAATGTGTAAAATCCAGAAAGGCAGGACAGGCCATGGAGAACTAGGAGCCTTGTTATGCTGATGGGCGGGATGTAAATTGCCAACAGACACTCGGGAGAAGTGTATGGTGTTTCCTGAAACATCTAAAAAACAAAGCAACAGAGCCTAGGGCACTTCCACTTATGGTCCTATAGCTTAGGGAAATTAAAATCAAAAAGACAGAGCCACCTCAAAGTTTGGGACGCCTCCGTTTACAAGAACCTCGTTTCCCATACAAGTTCAATATCACAGAAATTGAAAAATGGATAAAGAACTTGTGGTACTTACGTACAATGCAGTATCACTCAGCAATGAAATCTATGTCATCAGGCCCGTAGCAGCATAATGAGTGGATTCAGGTACGATGAATCTAACTGAAATAAGTCACACAGAAAAAGAAACATCATAAGATATCACTAATACACGGAATGTAAACTTGGCTACACAGGAACTGCATTCCAAAACAGAACAGGGTCTCAAATTTAGAAAACCAACTTATGCTTGCTTAAGGGGAAAGGTGAGTTGGGGTGCTGCATAAAACCAGAGATTGAAATGAGCACAGATAAAGTTCCTTAAGCCAAATATGGAATAGACAAGAGCTACTCCTTGCTCAACGAAATGGACTCAAAACCCCATATTAAACGCCTAAGAATGTACCTGACTAGTAAGTATCTTAAAACCTATGGATTGCTATGTCTCCAAAGGAGAATCAAGCGTGTGTACAGGGGCATAAACGCAGCAGTGATAGGATTGGAAAGGTTCGGTGAGCAAATGAAGACCCTTTGAAGTCATATTGCATGGTACCCATTACACGGGTCTCAACTCTCCAGGTTTAAGGTATTCTTCCTTCAGCTAAAACATGCATGTGGAACCCAGAGTATGATCAACCATGTGAACGGGAGACGTGTTCAAATATGTCTCAGTGTTCCTCCCTGGTACTCGGGTGCAACATTCCAGACGCTTTACTAACACTCTCCCGACTTGGAGAGTCAGTCCCTTTAACCTCCTGTTTGGCCCAGTTTGCAATTTCTGCGGAAGATGAACAGGAATAGCAAGAACCAATGAGAGGCTAGCTGGAGGTGTCTGGACGGGCAAATTTAACTCTCATTTCCCACCAGGAAGAGGAATTAACCAAAGGCTCAGCATGCCGGGCCGGAACCAGATTAGGGCCTGAATCCATCCTGCGGTGTTGCGGCCAGGTCACAAGAAAGCGAGTTGAAGAAAGGAGCTCAGGGGCACTGTAATTCACAAACCTGCAGAGTTATAAATGACAGCTATCGTCCAAAAATAGACTGAAGTAAGGCTGCCAAGAGGACTTGAAAGCGGGGCAGAATTGCAGGAAACCGAATTCAGGAGGTAGACTGGAATTGCATTGAAAGCATAGGAAAAGAGGCAGAACGTCCACAATGATGCACTTGGCCAAAAAGGGCGTATGCGATTTTTCCTGAATATATTCAGGAAAAAACGCATACGCACTTTCTGGCCAACCAAGCAAGCTTGCAAAGGAAATCTGCACTACAATGAAGTCTCACTTCCCCCCGGTCAAAAGGGCCATCTGAAAAAAGTGTAAAATCCAGAAAGGCAACAGGCCTTTGAGAACTGGGAGCCTTGTTATGCTGATGGGCGGGATGTAAATTGCCAACAGACACTTGGGAGAAGTGTATGGTGTTTCCTGAAACATCTAAAAAACAAAGCAACAGAGCCTAGGGCACTTCCACTTATGGTCCTATAGCTTAGGGAAATTAAAATCAAAAAGACACAGCCACCCCAAAGTTTGGAACGGCTCTGTTTACAAGAACCTCGTTTACAGTACAAGTTCAACATCGCAGAAAGTGAAAAATGGAGAAAGAAGTTGTGGTATTTACTTACAAAGCAATATCACTCAGCAATGAAATCTGTGTCATCAGGCCCTTAGCAGCACAATGAGTGGATTCAGGTATGATGATTCTAACTGAAATAAGTCACACAGAAAAAGAAACATCATAAGATATCAGTAATACACGGAATGGAAACTTGGCTACACAGGAACTGAATTACAGAACAGGTTCTCAAATTTAGAAAACCAACTTATGCTTGCTTAAGGGGAAAGGTGAGTTGGGGTGCTGCATAAAACCAGAGATTGAAATGAGCACAGATAAAGTTCCTTAAGCCAAATATGGAATAGACAAGAGCTACTCCTTGCTCAACGAAATGCACTCAACACTCCATATTAAACGCCTAAGAATGTACCTGACTTGTAAGTATCTTAAAACCTATGGATTGCTATGTCTCCTAAAGAGAATCAAGCATGTGTACAGGGGCATAAACGCAGCAGTGATAGGATTGGAGAGGTTCGGTGAGCGAATGAAGACCCTTTGAAGTAATATTGCATGGTACCCATTCCACGGGTTTCAACTACCCAGGTTTAAGGTATTCTTCCTTCAGCTAAAACATGCATGTGGAACCTAGAGTATGATCAACCATGTGATCAGGAGACGTGTTCAAATATGTCTCAGTTTTCGTACCCTGGTACTCGGGTGCAACATTCCAGACGCTTTACTAACACTCTCCCGACTTGGAGAGTCAGTCCCTTTAACCTCCTGTTTGGTCCAGTTTGCAATATCTGCGGAAGATGAACAGGAATAGCGAGATCCAATGAGAGACTAGCTGGAGGTGTCTGGACGGGCAAATTTAACTCTCATTTCCCACCAGGAAGAGGAATTAACCAAAGGCTCAGCGTGCCGTGCCGGAACCAGATTAGGGCCTGAAGCCATCCTGCGGTGTTGCGGCCAGCTCACAAGAAAGCGAGTTGAAGAAAGGAGCTCAGGGGCACTGTAATTCACAAACCTGCAGAGTTATAAATGACAGCTATCGTCCAAAAATAGACTGAAGTAAGGCTGCCAAGAGGACTTGAAAGCGGGGCAGAATTGCAGGAAACCGATTTCAGGAGGTAGACTGGAATTGCATTGAAAGCATAGGAAAAGAGGCAGAACGTCCACAATGATGCACTTGGCCAAAAAGGGCGTATGCGTTTTTTCCTGAATATATTCAGGAAAAAACGCATACGCCCTTTTTGGCCAACCAAGCAAGCTTGCAAAGGAAATCTGCACTACAATGAAGTCTCACTTCCCCCCGGTCAAAAGGGCCATCTGAAAAAAGTGTAAAATCCAGAAAGGCAGGACAGGCCATGGAGAACTGGGAGCCTTGTTATAGTGATGGGCGGGATGTAAATTGCCAACAACCACTGGGCAGAAGTGTATGGTGTTTCCTGAAACATCTAAAAAACAAAGCAACAGAACCTAGGGCACTTCCACTTATGGTCCTATAGCTTAGGGAAATTAAAATAAAAAAGACACAGCCACCCCAAAGTTTGGAACGGCTCTGTTTACAAGAACCTCGTTTACAGTACAAGTTCAACATCGCAGAAAGTGAAAAATGGAGAAAGAAGTTGTGGTATTTACTTACAAAGCAATATCATTCAGCAATGAAATCTGTGTCATCAGGCCCTTAGCAGCACAATGAGTGGATTCAGGTATGATGATTCTAACTGAAATAAGTCACACAGAAAAAGAAACATCATAAGATATCAGTAATACACGGAATGTAAACTTGGCTACACAGGAACTGAATTACAGAACAGAACAGGGTTTCAAATTTAGAAAAACAACTTATGCTTGCTTAAGGGTAAAGGTGAGTTGGGGTGCTGCATAAAACCAGAGATTGAAATGAGCACAGATAAAGTTCCTTAAGCCAAATATGGAATAGACAAGAGCTACTCCTTGCTCAACGAAATGGACTCAACACCGCATATTAAACGCCTAAGAATGTACCTGACTTGTAAGTATCTTAAAACCTATGGATTGCTATGTCTCCGAAAGAGAATCAAGCATGTGTACAGGGGCATAAACGCAGCAGTGATAGGATTGGAGAGGTTCGGTGAGCAAATGAAGACCCTTTGAAGTCATATTGCATGGTACCCATTCCACGGGTTTCAACTACCCAGGTTTAAGGTATTCTTCCTTCAGCTAAAACATGCATGTGGAACCTAGAGTATGATCAACCATGTGATCGGGAGACGTGTTCAAATATGTCTCAGTTTTCGTACCCTGGTACTCGGGTGCAACATTCCAGACGCTTTACTAATACTCTCCCGACTTGGAGAGTCAGTCCCTTTAACCTCCTGTTTGGTCCAGTTTGCAATTTCTGCGGAAGATGAACAGGAATAGCGAGATCCAATGAGAGACTAGCTGGAGGTGTCTGGACGGGCAAATTTAACTCTCATTTCCCACCAGGAAGAGGAATTAACCAAAGGCTCAGCGTGCCGTGCTGGAACCAGATTAGGGCCTGAAGCCATCCTGCGGTGTTGCGGCCAGGTCACAAGAAAGCGAGTTGAAGAAAGGAGCTCAGGGGCACTGTAATTCACAAACCTGCAGAGTTATAAATGACAGCTA
Source organism: Stenella coeruleoalba (assembly GCF_951394435.1). Taxonomy (NCBI): domain Eukaryota; kingdom Metazoa; phylum Chordata; class Mammalia; order Artiodactyla; family Delphinidae; genus Stenella; species Stenella coeruleoalba. The sequence goes on along the minus strand of NC_137149.1, from coordinate 87,778,342 downwards.
TCGTCCAAAAATATACTGAAGTAAGGCTGCCAAAAGGAATTGAAAGCGGGGCAGAATTGCAGGAAACCGATTTCAGGAGGTAGACTGGAATTGCATTGAAAGCATAGGAAAAGAGGCAGAACGTCCACAATGATGCACTTGGCCAAAAAGGGCATATGCGTTTTTTCCTGAATATATTCAGGAAAAAACGCATACGCCCTTTTTGGCCAACCAAGCAAGCTTGCAAAGGAAATCTGCACTACAATGAAGTCTCACTTCCCCCCGGTCAAAAGGGCCATCTGAAAAAAGTGTAAAATCCAGAAAGGCAGGACAGGCCATGGAGAACTGGGAGCCTTGTTATAGTGATGGGCGGGATGTAAATTGCCAACAACCACTGGGCAGAAGTGTATGGTGTTTCCTGAAACATCTAAAAAACAAAGCAACAGAACCTAGGGCACTTCCACTTATGGTCCTATAGCTTAGGGAAATTAAAATAAAAAAGACACAGCCACCCCAAAGTTTGGAACAGCTCTGTTTACAAGAACCTCGTTTACAGTACAAGTTCAACATCGCAGAAAGTGAAAAATGGAGAAAGAAGTTGTGGTATTTACTTACAAAGCAATATCACTCAGCAATGAAATCTGTGTCATCAGGCCCTTAGCAGCACAATGAGTGGATTCAGGTATGATGATTCTAACTGAAATAAGTCACACAGAAAAATAAACATCATAAGATATCAGTAATACACGGAATGTAAACTTGGCTACACAGGAACTGAATTACAGAACAGAACAGGGTCTCAAATTTAGAAAACCAACTTATGCTTGCTTAAGGGTAAAGGTGAGTTGGGGTGCTGCATAAAACCAGAGATTGAAATGAGCACAGATAAAGTTCCTTAAGCCAAATATGGAATAGACAAGAGCTACTCCTTGCTCAACGAAATGGACTCAACACCGCATATTAAACGCCTAAGAATGTACCTGACTAGTAAGTATCTTAAAACCTATGGATTGCTATGTCTCCAAAAGAGCATCAAGCATGTGTACAGGGGCATAAACGCAGCAGTGATAGGATTGGAGAGGTTCGGTGAGCAAATGAAGACCCTTTAAAGTCATATTGCATGGTACCCATTCCACGGGTTTCAACTACCCAGGTTTAAGGTATTCTTCCTTCAGCTAAAACATGCATGTGGAACCCAGAGTATGATCAACCATGTGATCGGGAGACGTGTTCAAATATGTCTCAGTTTTCGTACCCTGGTACTCGGGTGCAACATTCCAGACGCTTTACTAACACTCTCCCGACTTGGAGAGTCAGTCCCTTTAACCTCCTGTTTGGCCCAGTTTGCAATTTCTGCGGAAGATGAACAGGAATAGCGAGAACCAATGAGAGACTAGCTGGAGGTGTCTGGACGGGCAAATTTAACTCTCATTTCCTACCAGGAAGAGGAATTAACCAAAGGCTCAGCCTGCCGTGCCGGAACCAGTTTATGGCCTGAAGCCATCCTGCGGTGTTGCGGCCAGGTCACAAGAAAGCGAGTTGAAGAAAGGAGCTCAGGGGCACTGTAATTCACAAACCTGCAGAGTTATAAATGACAGCTATCGTCCAAAAATAGACTGAAGTAAGGCTGCCAAGAGGACTTGAAAGCGGGGCAGAATTGCAGGAAACCGATTTCAGGAGGTAGACTGGAATTGCATTGAAAGCATAGGAAAAGAGGCAGAACGTCAACAATGATGCACTTGGCCAAAAAGGGCGTATGCGTTTTTTCCTGAATATATTCAGGAAAAAACGCATACGCCCTTTTTGGCCAACCAAGCAAGCTTGCAAAGGAAATCTGCACTACAATGAAGTCTCACTTCCCCCCGGTCAAAAGGGCCATCTGAAAAAAGTGTAAAATCCAGAAAGGCAGGACAGGCCATGGAGAACTGGGAGCCTTGTTATAGTGATGGGCGGGATGTAAATTGCCAACAACCACTGGGCAGAAGTGTATGGTGTTTCCTGAAACATCTAAAAAACAAAGCAACAGAACCTAGGGCACTTCCACTTATGGTCCTATAGCTTAGGGAAATTAAAATAAAAAAGACACAGCCACCCCAAGAAAGAAGTTGTGGTATTTACTTACAAAGCAATATCATTCAGCAATGAAATCTGTGTCATCAGGCCCTTAGCAGCACAATGAGTGGATTCAGGTATGATGATTCTAACTGAAATAAGTCACACAGAAAAAGAAACATCATAAGATATCAGTAATACACGGAATGTAAACTTGGCTACACAGGAACTGAATTACAGAACAGAACAGGGTTTCAAATTTAGAAAAACAACTTATGCTTGCTTAAGGGTAAAGGTGAGTTGGGGTGCTGCATAAAACCAGAGATTGAAATGAGCACAGATAAAGTTCCTTAAGCCAAATATGGAATAGACAAGAGCTACTCCTTGCTCAACGAAATGGACTCAACACCGCATATTAAACGCCTAAGAATGTACCTGACTTGTAAGTATCTTAAAACCTATGGATTGCTATGTCTCCGAAAGAGAATCAAGCATGTGTACAGGGGCATAAACGCAGCAGTGATAGGATTGGAGAGGTTCGGTGAGCAAATGAAGACCCTTTGAAGTCATATTGCATGGTACCCATTCCACGGGTTTCAACTACCCAGGTTTAAGGTATTCTTCCTTCAGCTAAAACATGCATGTGGAACCTAGAGTATGATCAACCATGTGATCGGGAGACGTGTTCAAATATGTCTCAGTTTTCGTACCCTGGTACTCGGGTGCAACATTCCAGACGCTTTACTAATACTCTCCCGACTTGGAGAGTCAGTCCCTTTAACCTCCTGTTTGGTCCAGTTTGCAATTTCTGCGGAAGATGAACAGGAATAGCGAGATCCAATGAGAGACTAGCTGGAGGTGTCTGGACGGGCAAATTTAACTCTCATTTCCCACCAGGAAGAGGAATTAACCAAAGGCTCAGCGTGCCGTGCTGGAACCAGATTAGGGCCTGAAGCCATCCTGCGGTGTTGCGGCCAGGTCACAAGAAAGCGAGTTGAAGAAAGGAGCTCAGGGGCACTGTAATTCACAAACCTGCAGAGTTATAAATGACAGCTATCGTCCAAAAATATACTGAAGTAAGGCTGCCAAAAGGAATTGAAAGCGGGGCAGAATTGCAGGAAACCGATTTCAGGAGGTAGACTGGAATTGCATTGAAAGCATAGGAAAAGAGGCAGAACGTCCACAATGATGCACTTGGCCAAAAAGGGCATATGCGTTTTTTCCTGAATATATTCAGGAAAAAACGCATACGCCCTTTTTGGCCAACCAAGCAAGCTTGCAAAGGAAATCTGCACTATAATGAAGTCTCACTTCCCCCCGGTCAAAAGGGCCATCTGAAAAAAGTGTAAAATCCAGAAAGGCAGGACAGGCCATGGAGAACTGGGAGCCTTGTTATAGTGATGGGCGGGATGTAAATTGCCAACAACCACTGGGCAGAAGTGTATGGTGTTTCCTGAAACATCTAAAAAACAAAGCAACAGAACCTAGGGCACTTCCACTTATGGTCCTATAGCTTAGGGAAATTAAAATAAAAAAGACACAGCCACCCCAAAGTTTGGAACAGCTCTGTTTACAAGAACCTCGTTTACAGTACAAGTTCAACATCGCAGAAAGTGAAAAATGGAGAAAGAAGTTGTGGTATTTACTTACAAAGCAATATCACTCAGCAATGAAATCTGTGTCATCAGGCCCTTAGCAGCACAATGAGTGGATTCAGGTATGATGATTCTAACTGAAATAAGTCACACAGAAAAATAAACATCATAAGATATCAGTAATACACGGAATGTAAACTTGGCTACACAGGAACTGAATTACAGAACAGAACAGGGTCTCAAATTTAGAAAACCAACTTATGCTTGCTTAAGGGTAAAGGTGAGTTGGGGTGCTGCATAAAACCAGAGATTGAAATGAGCACAGATAAAGTTCCTTAAGCCAAATATGGAATAGACAAGAGCTACTCCTTGCTCAACGAAATGGACTCAACACCGCATATTAAACGCCTAAGAATGTACCTGACTAGTAAGTATCTTAAAACCTATGGATTGCTATGTCTCCGAAAGAGAATCAAGCATGTGTACAGGGGCATAAACGCAGCAGTGATAGGATTGGAGAGGTTCGGTGAGCAAATGAAGACCCTTTAAAGTCATATTGCATGGTACCCATTCCACGGGTTTCAACTACCCAGGTTTAAGGTATTCTTCCTTCAGCTAAAACATGCATGTGGAACCCAGAGTATGATCAACCATGTGATCGGGAGACGTGTTCAAATATGTCTCAGTTTTCGTACCCTGGTACTCGGGTGCAACATTCCAGACGCTTTACTAACACTCTCCCGACTTGGAGAGTCAGTCCCTTTAACCTCCTGTTTGGCCCAGTTTGCAATTTCTGCGGAAGATGAACAGGAATAGCGAGAACCAATGAGAGACTAGCTGGAGGTGTCTGGACGGGCAAATTTAACTCTCATTTCCTACCAGGAAGAGGAATTAACCAAAGGCTCAGCCTGCCGTGCCGGAACCAGTTTATGGCCTGAAGCCATCCTGCGGTGTTGCGGCCAGGTCACAAGAAAGCGAGTTGAAGAAAGGAGCTCAGGGGCACTGTAATTCACAAACCTGCAGAGTTATAAATGACAGCTATCGTCCAAAAATAGACTGAAGTAAGGCTGCCAAGAGGACTTGAAAGCGGGGCAGAATTGCAGGAAACCGATTTCAGGAGGTAGACTGGAATTGCATTGAAAGCATAGGAAAAGAGGCAGAACGTCCACAATGATGCACTTGGCCAAAAAGGGCGTATGCGTTTTTTCCTGAATATATTCAGGAAAAAACGCATACGCCCTTTTTGGCCAACCAAGCAAGCTTGCAAAGGAAATCTGCACTACAATGAAGTCTCACTTCCCCCCGGTCAAAAGGGCCATCTGAAAAATGTGTAAAATCCAGAAAGGCAGGACAGGCCATGGAGAACTAGGAGCCTTGTTATGCTGATGGGCGGGATGTAAATTGCCAACAGACACTCGGGAGAAGTGTATGGTGTTTCCTGAAACATCTAAAAAACAAAGCAACAGAGCCTAGGGCACTTCCACTTATGGTCCTATAGCTTAGGGAAATTAAAATCAAAAAGACAGAGCCACCTCAAAGTTTGGGACGCCTCCGTTTACAAGAACCTCGTTTACCATACAAGTTCAATATCACAGAAATTGAAAAATGGATAAAGAACTTGTGATACTTACGTACAATGCAGTATCACTCAGCAATGAAATCTATGTCATCAGGCCCGTAGCAGCATAATGAGTGGATTCAGGTACGATGAATCTAACTGAAATAAGTCACACAGAAAAAGAAACATCATAAGATATCACTAATACACGGAATGTAAACTTGGCTACACAGGAACTGCATTCCAAAACAGAACAGGGTCTCAAATTTAGAAAACCAACTTATGCTTGCTTAAGGGGAAAGGTGAGTTGGGGTGCTGCATAAAACCAGAGATTGAAATGAGCACAGATAAAGTTCCTTAAGCCAAATATGGAATAGACAAGAGCTACTCCTTGCTCAACGAAATGGACTCAAAACCCCATATTAAACGCCTAAGAATGTACCTGACTAGTAAGTATCTTAAAACCTATGGATTGCTATGTCTCCAAAGGAGAATCAAGCGTGTGTACAGGGGCATAAACGCAGCAGTGATAGGATTGGAAAGGTTCGGTGAGCAAATGAAGACCCTTTGAAGTCATATTGCATGGTACCCATTACACGGGTCTCAACTCTCCAGGTTTAAGGTATTCTTCCTTCAGCTAAAACATGCATGTGGAACCCAGAGTATGATCAACCATGTGAACGGGAGACGTGTTCAAATATGTCTCAGTGTTCCTCCCCTGGTACTCGGGTGCAACATTCCAGACGCTTTACTAACACTCTCCCGACTTGGAGAGTCAGTCCCTTTAACCTCCTGTTTGGCCCAGTTTGCAATTTCTGCGGAAGATGAACAGGAATAGCGAGAACCAATGAGAGGCTAGCTGGAGGTGTCTGGACGGGCAAATTTAACTCTCATTTCCCACCAGGAAGAGGAATTAACCAAAGGCTCAGCATGCCGGGCCGGAACCAGATTAGGGCCTGAATCCATCCTGCGGTGTTGCGGCCAGGTCACAAGAAAGCGAGTTGAAGAAAGGAGCTCAGGGGCACTGTAATTCACAAACCTGCAGAGTTATAAATGACAGCTATCGTCCAAAAATAGACTGAAGTAAGGCTGCCAAGAGGACTTGAAAGCGGGGCAGAATTGCAGGAAACCGAATTCAGGAGGTAGACTGGAATTGCATTGAAAGCATAGGAAAAGAGGCAGAACGTCCACAATGATGCACTTGGCCAAAAAGGGCGTATGCGATTTTTCCTGAATATATTCAGGAAAAAACGCATACGCACTTTCTGGCCAACCAAGCAAGCTTGCAAAGGAAATCTGCACTACAATGAAGTCTCACTTCCCCCCGGTCAAAAGGGCCATCTGAAAAAAGTGTAAAATCCAGAAAGGCAACAGGCCTTTGAGAACTGGGAGCCTTGTTATGCTGATGGGCGGGATGTAAATTGCCAACAGACACTCGGGAGAAGTGTATGGTGTTTCCTGAAACATCTAAAAAACAAAGCAACAGAACCTAGGGCACTTCCACTTATGGTCCTATAGCTTAGGGAAATTAAAATCAAAAAGACACAGCCACCCCAAAGTTTGGAACGGCTCTGTTTACAAGAACCTCGTTTACAGTACAAGTTCAACATCGCAGAAAGTGAAAAATGGAGAAAGAAGTTGTGGTATTTACTTACAAAGCAATATCACTCAGCAATGAAATCTGTGTCATCAGGCCCTTAGCAGCACAATGAGTGGATTCAGGTATGATGATTCTAACTGAAATAAGTCACACAGAAAAAGAAACATCATAAGATATCAGTAATACACGGAATGGAAACTTGGCTACACAGGAACTGAATTACAGAACAGGTTCTCAAATTTAGAAAACCAACTTATGCTTGCTTAAGGGGAAAGGTGAGTTTGGGTGCTGCATAAAACCAGAGATTGAAATGAGCACAGATAAAGTTCCTTAAGCCAAATATGGAATAGACAAGAGCTACTCCTTGCTCAACGAAATGGACTCAACACCGCATATTAAACGCCTAAGAATGTACCTGACTAGTAAGTATCTTAAAACCTATGGATTGCTAAGTCTCCGAAAGAGAATCAAGCATGTGTACAGGGGCATAAACGCAGCAGTGATAGGATTGGAGAGGTTCGGTGAGCAAATGAAGACCCTTTGAAGTCATATTGCATGGTACCCATTCCACGGGTTTCAACTACCCAGGTTTAAGGTATTCTTCCTTCAGCTAAAACATGCATGTGGAACCTAGAGTATGATCAACCATGTGATCAGGAGACGTGTTCAAATATGTCTCAGTTTTCGTACCCTGGTACTCGGGTGCAACATTCCAGACGCTTTACTAACACTCTCCCGACTTGGAGAGTCAGTCCCTTTAACCTCCTGTTTGGTCCAGTTTGCAATATCTGCAGAAGATGAACAGGAATAGCGAGATCCAATGAGAGACTAGCTGGAGGTGTCTGGACGGGCAAATTTAACTCTCATTTCCCACCAGGAAGAGGAATTAACCAAAGGCTCAGCGTGCCGTGCCGGAACCAGATTAGGGCCTGAAGCCATCCTGCGGTGTTGCGGCCAGCTCACAAGAAAGCGAGTTGAAGAAAGGAGCTCAGGGGCACTGTAATTCACAAACCTGCAGAGTTATAAATGACAGCTATCGTCCAAAAATAGACTGAAGTAAGGCTGCCAAGAGGACTTGAAAGCGGGGCAGAATTGCAGGAAACCGATTTCAGGAGGTAGACTGGAATTGCATTGAAAGCATAGGAAAAGAGGCAGAACGTCCACAATGATGCACTTGGCCAAAAACGGCGTATGCGTTTTTTCCTGAATATATTCAGGAAAAAACGCATACGCCCTTTTTGGCCAACCAAGCAAGCTTGCAAAGGAAATCTGCACTACAATGAAGTCTCACTTCCCCCCGGTCAAAAGGGCCATCTGAAAAAAGTGTAAAATCCAGAAAGGCAGGACAGGCCATGGAGAACTGGGAGCCTTGTTATGCTGATGGGCAGGATGTAAATTGCCAACAGACACTTGGGAGAAGTGTATGGTGTTTCCTGAAACATCTAAAAAACAAAGCAACAGAGCCTAGGGCACTTCCACTTATGGTCCTATAGCTTAGGGAAATTAAAATCAAAAAGACACAGCCACCCCAAAGTTTGGGACGCCTCTATTTACAAGAACCTCGTTTACCGTACAAGTTCAATATCACAGAAAGTGAAAAATGGATAAAGAAGTTGTGGTACTCATGTACAATGCAATATCACTCAGCAATGAAATCTATGTCACCAGGCCCGTAGCAGCATAATGAGTGGATTCGGGTATGGTGATTCTAACTGAAATAAGTCACACAGAAAAAGAAACATCAAAAAATATCACTAATACATGGAATTTAAACTTGGCTACAGAGGAACTGAATTACAAAACAGAACAGGGTCTCAAATTTAGAAAACCAACTTATGCTTGCTTAAGTGGAAAGGTGAGTTGGGGTGCTGCATAAAACCAGAGATTGAAATGAGCACAGATAAAGTTCCTTAAGCCAAATATGGAATAGACAAGAGCTACTCCTTGCTCAACGAAATGGACTCCACACCCCATATTAAACGCCTAAGAATATACCTGACTAGTAAGTATCTTAAAACCTATGGATTGCTATGTCTCCAAAAGAGAATCAAGCGTGTGTACAAGTGTCATAAACGCAGCAGTGATAGGATTGGAGAGATTCGGTGAGCAAATGAAGACCCTTTGAAGTCATATTGCATGGTACCCATTCCACGGGTCTCAACTCTCCAGGTTTAAGGTATTCTTTCTCCAGCTAAAACATGCATGTGGAACCCAGAGTATGATCAACCATGTGATCGGGAGACGTGTTCAAATATGTCTCAGTTTTCGTCCCCTGGTACTTCGGAGCAACATTCCAGACGCTTTACTAACACTCTCCCCACTTGGAGAGTCAGTGCCTTTAACCTCCTGTTTGGCCCAGTTTGCAATTTCTGCGGAAGATGTACAGGAATAGGGAGAACCAATGAGAGACAAGCGGGAGGTGTTTGGACGGGCAAATTTAACTCTAATTTCCCATCAGGATGAGGAATTAACCAAAGGCTCAGCGTGCCGTGCCGGAAACAGATTAGGGCCAGAAGCCATCCTGCGGTGTTGCGGCCAGCTCACAAGAAAGTGAGTTGAAGAAAGGAGCTCAGGGGCTCTGTAATTCACAAACCTGCAGAGTTATAAATGACAGCTATCGTCCAAAAATATACTGAAGTAAGGCTGCCAAGAGGACTTGAAAGCGGGGCAGAATTGCAGGAAACCGATTTCAGGAGGTAGACTGGAATTGCATTGAAAGCGTAGGAAAAGAGGCAGAACGTCCACAATGATGCACTTGGCCAAAAAGGGCGTATGCGTTTTTTCCTGAATATATTCAGGAAAAAACGCATACGCCCTTTTTGGCCAACCAAGCAAGCTTGCAAAGGAAATCTGCACTACAATGAAGTCTCACTTCCCCCCGGTCAAAAGGGCCATCTGAAAAAAGTGTAAAATCCAGAAAGGCAGGACAGGCCATGGAGAACTGGGAGCCTTGTTATGCTGATGGGCGGGATGTAAATTGCCAACAGACACTTGGGAGAAGTGTATGGTGTTTCCTGAAACATCTAAAAAACAAAGCAACAGAACCTAGGGCACTTCCACTTATGGTCCTATAGCTTAGGGAAATTAAAATCAAAAAGACACAGCCACCCCAAAGTTTGGAAAGGCTCTGTTTACAAGAACCTCGTTTACAGTACAAGTTCAACATTGCAGAAAGTGAAAAATGGAGAAAGAAGTTGTGGTATTTACTTACAAAGCAATATCACTCAGCAATGAAATCTGTGTCATCAGGCCCTTAGCAGCACAATGAGTGGATTCAGGTATGATGATTCTAACTGAAATAAGTCACACAAAAAAAGAAACATCATAAGATATCAGTAATACACGGAATGGAAACTTGGCTACACAGGAACTGAATTACAGAACAGAACAGGGTCTCAAATTTAGAAAACCAACTTATGCTTGCTTAAGGGTAAAGGTGAGTTGGGGTGCTGCATAAAACCAGATATTGAAATGAGCACAGATAAAGTTCCTTAAGCCAAATATGGAATAGACAAGAGCTACTCCTTGCTCAACGAAATGGACTCAACACCGCATATTAAATGCCTAAGAATTTACCTGACTAGTAAGTATCTTAAAAGCTATGGATTGCTATGTCTCCGAAAGAGAATCAAGCATGTGTACAGGGGCATAAACGCAGCAGTGACAGGATTGGAGAGGGTCGGTGAGCAAATGAAGACCCTTTGAAGTCATATTGCATGGTACCCATTCCAAGGGTTTCAACTACCCAGGTTTTAGGTATTTTCCTTCAGCTAAAACATGCATGTGGAACCCAGAGTATGATCAACCATGTGATCGGGAGACGTGTTCAAATATGTCTCAGTTTTCGTACCCTGGTACTCGGGTGCAACTTTCCAGACGCTTTACTAACACTCTCCCGACTTGGAGAGTCAGTCCCTTTAACCTCCTGTTTGGCCCAGTTTGCAATTTCTGCGGAAGATGAACAGGAATAGCGAGAACCAATGAGAGACTAGCTGGAGGTGTCTGGACGGGCAAATTTAACTCTCATTTCCCACCAGGAAGAGGAATTAACCAAAGGCTCAGCGTGCCGTGCCGGAACCAGATTAGGGCCTGAAGCCATCCTGCGGTGTTGCGGCCAGCTCACAAGAAAGCGAGTTGAAGAAAGGAGCTCAGGGGCACTGTAATTCACAAACCTGCAGAGTTATAAATGACAGCTATCGCCCAAAAATAGACTGAAGTAAGGCTGCCAAGAGGACTTGAAAGCGGAGCATAATTGCAGGAAACCGATTTCAGGAGGTAGACTGAAATTGCATTGAAAGCATAGGAAAAGAGGCAGAATGTACACAATGATGCACTTGGCCAAAAAGGGCGTATGCGTTTTTTCCTGAATATATTCAGGAAAAAACGCATACGCCCTTTTTGGCCAACCAAGCAAGCTTGCAAAGGAAATCTGCACTACAATGAAGTCTCACTTCCCCCCGGTCAAAATGGCCATCAGAATAAAGTGTAAAATCCAGAAAGGCAGGACAGGCCATGGAGAACTGGGAGCCTTGTTATGCTGATGGGCGGGATGTAAATTGCCAACAAACACTCGGGAGAAGTGTATGGTGTTTCCTGAAACATCTAAAAAACAAAGCAACAGAGCCTAGGGCACTTCCACTTATGGTCCTATAGCTTAGGGAAATTAATATCAAAAAGACACAGCAACCCCAAAATTTGGGACGGCTCTTTTTACAGGAATCTCTTCTACGGCACAAGTTAAATATCCCAGAGAGCAAATAATGGATAAAGAAGTTGCGGTACTTATGTACAACAGAATACCACTCAGCAATGAAATCTATGTCACCAGGCCCGTACCAGCATAATGAATGGATTGAGGCACGATGATTCTAAGTGAAATAAGTCACACAGAAAAAGAAACTTCATGAGTTATCACTAATACACGGAATGTGAACTTGGCTACACATGAACTGAATTACAAAACAGAACAGGGTCTCAAGTTTAGAAAACCAACTTATGCCTGCTTAAGGGGGAAGGTGAGTTGGGGTGCTGCATAAAAGCAGACTGTGAAATTAGCACAGATACCGTTCCATAAGCCAAATATGTAATAGACAAGAGCTACCCCTTGCTCAACGAAATGGGTTCAACAATGAGGTATCACCTCACACCTGGTAGAATAGGCATCATTGAAAATCTACAAACAAAAAATGCTGGAAAGGGTGTGGAGAAAAGGAACCCTCTTCCACTATTGTTGGGAATATAAATTGATACAGTCATTATGGAGAACAATATGGAATTTCTTAAGAAACTAACAATAGAATTACCATATGATACAGCAATCCCAATACTGGACATATACCCAGACAAAACCATAAATCAAAAAGAGTCATTCACCGCAATGTTCATTGCATCACTATTTACAATATCGAGGTAATGGAAGCAACCTAAATGCCCACAGACAGACGAATGCATAAAGCTGTGGTACATATATAAAATGGAATATTACTAAGCCATGAAAAGGAATGAAATTGGGTCATTTGTAGAGACGTCGATGGATCTAGAGACTGTCATACAGAGTGAAGTAAGTCAGAAAGAGAAAAACAAATCTTGTATATTCATGCATATATGTGGAACCTAGAAAAACTGTACAGATTAACCATTTTGCAAGGCATAAATAGAGCAACAGATGTAGACAACAAACGTATGGACAACAAGGGGGGAAAGCTGTTGGGGGGGTGGTGGTGGGAGGAGTTGAGAGACTGGGATTGGCATGTATACATTTATATGTATAAAATAGATAACCAATAAGAACCTGCTGTATAAAAATATAAAATAAAATTCAAAATTAAAAAGAAGTAAAATTTAAAAAATAAAACAGAAAAAACAATTATTCCCTGCACATACATGTATTTATATGAATAAATTATTTCCATGCTTATATCTGTAAATACAAAAAAGAGGAATAAAATCTACCTTGAACCAAAAACGAAAAAGAGAAAAAAAACACAGAACCCACCAGTTACACAGAGGAAAACCGTATCAGGGCACTTGCTCCAGTTGTAAACAATTCTGAAGTTGGTCAGTGGTGGGGAATCGTCTCCCATTCAGCCAGCAGCCCCCACGCAACAAGCGTCCTCATTGCAAAGCTGGGGCACCGTGCCGAGGCATCTGTGAGTAAACGTGAGCTGAGCCCCAGGCCAGTTGCTGCTGAACTATTCCCACCCGTCCCAGGTAAAACACCTGAATATATACAAGGACTTGAAAGCCTAGAGGAAGGGCCATAGAGCCACACGAGTGACAGCATGCCGGCCGACTTGGTGCCTGCAGGCCAGCCAGGATGGTCCTGGCCCTGGGTGCTCTTCTGGAAGATTTCCATTTCCCTGCCTGAGATACCCGTCCTGTCCCTGCCCCCACTGCTTTTTTCCTTCCTCACCTCTGCCCAGGGAGAAATTCCAGCAGCAGGTATGGGTGACACACCCTCTTCTTTAGCAGGTGGCAGCCTGGCAACTGCTGCAGAAAGTCCAGCAGAGCCCCACTCACACTGGGCCACCCACAAAGCCGTGGCCTCTCACTCCCTCCCACCAGCCCAGCCCGGAGACTGCTGACAGGGCAGAGAAAATGGCGTCAGGCACGGCTGCAGGGGCTCTTGCTGCCTGGAGTGGTATTTATATTGATCTCAACCCAGGCACACCTGGGGAGGGCTGGCCGGCACGGTAAGGCTGCCCAGGTCAGCCAATCATCACCCCTCAGGGGCTCACAGTTGCAGAAAATGGAACTTGCTGAACCGGCCAGGTCCAAGGAACAGGTGTGGGCTCCTGAGAGTCAGGATAGACAAGGGGCTGCAGCTTTGGCTTGTTTTCTAATCATTTTGTCTGGCCCATGAGTGGGAGACAACTTCAAGAAAACCCTCTCCTAATGAGAGGAACCCAGGAGTCAGGGAGAGGAGGGGTGGGTGGTGGTTGGAGACAGAGGCCTGGTGCCCCGGGTGCAGTGGAAGTCTCTGGAAGACCAGGTGGAGGGAGGCCTCACGGAGTGATGCCCAGGGTCACAGACCTGTCGCAGCTGCTGTTTGTTAGTTCAAGTCCTGCTCTGAGGTGCTCTGTGTCAGCTCTGAGCGACAGGTGAGCTGGGGGTGCTCTGCAATGAGGGCTATGTGCACGGTTCCTGTGTGCCCAGCCCTGCCACGGTACCTGCAAGGGTAGCTCTGTATCCTGGGAGGGGCCTGACCACGAGAGCCCCGTGGGCTGGGGTGGGGGTGGGGTACCTGCCCAGGTGAGCTCCATATTCTGGGATTGTTCTGACCACGAGAGCCCCATGGGCCGCTGGGGACCTGGTAAAAGATGTCAGGACAGTCAGTGAAGCCACCGAGGATATACCTCCAGTTGCTCCTAATTCCTACACCCTGCTGGTCATTCTACCAACCACCAGGACATGGTATTCTGTATTAGTCTTCAATGATGCCTTCTTTTGTATTCCATTAGTCCCAGAGTCACAAGAAATTTTGGCTTGTGAGTGGCAGGACTCAACATACAACTAAAACAATACTTCCGGGCCGTCTGGCCCCAAGGGTGCAAACATTCCCACACCATCTTTGGAGAAAGCTTAGCTAAAGACCTAAAAGTTCTACCTCTGGAAAAGGAAACCCTCCTTCAATATGCAGACGACATTCTGATCACCAGCCCTACTAAGGAGGCCTCTGAACTACCAAGCCAATAAAGGATAGAAGTTGTCCAAGAAAAAGCTCAAATATCACAGACTGCGGTGACCTGCCTGGGCTTCATTCTCACAGAAGGTCAGAGAAGCCCATCCCAGGAAAGGGAAGAAACCATTTTCAGCCTTACCCCTTTCTAAAACTAGAAGACAGCTTAGGGGTTCCTGGGGAGGCCAGGGTTTGCTGCTTCTGGATCCCTAACTACAGTCTACTAGCTGGGCCTCTATATGAAACACTGAAAGGAAAAGATGATGATCCTTTTGAATAGAATCCAGAAGTGGCCTTTCAAGAATGGAAAGAGCAGTCAATTCAGACCCTTGCCCTGGAACTCCCTAATTTAGCTAAACCCTTTGACCTTTACATTCCCGGTGAAAGGTGAATCGCCATTGGAGAATTAGTGCAAAAACTGGGACCACTTGAAATGGAACAATGCAAGAATGCCATCCAGGTAGGATAAACTACGGTCACTAAGGGGCTTGGCCCACTGCCACATCTGGCCAAGATACTGGCGGTATCTAAAAACCTGGAAATCAGCAGCCCAAAAGGCCACCTCCCTCCTAAGGGAAAAGGACCCCACGTGGTGATCCTAACCACCAACCATGCCCTGAAGTTGCAGGGTTCGCTCCGTGGGCACACCGACCTCGAGTGAGGAGGCCCTCCAACTCCAACATCCAGAGAGATAACCGGGAGCAACAGGGCACCATGACGACTCATGTGAACATCACTTGACCTGGAGTTTCTCTCATAAAACAACAAGAGTGTGTCCCAAAAGAGTAGACTACTGCTTGCAGGACTTACTGCACCCAGAGGGGAGCTAATAATCTTGGCGGGGGAACAGTATACCACACTGTCACCATAGAAAAGCCTACAGACACCGTGATGATGGTGGCCAATAAGACCGGCTGGACTCCTGTTTACTTCAAAAGGCTGTTGACTCAGTAGCCATCATGGTCCTTGATCACCACTGACCCTGGACTGTCTGGGAGTTGAGCGGGCAGGGCTCTGACACCTGGTGCTGTTTGTACGTTAATTCAGGGGCCTAATTGAAGAAAGCGCAGACTACTGGTCAGAGCATCTAGGCTGGCAGAGACGGTCAGCCTAAGGTGGCCGAACAAATGTGGGGCGGGGTGAAACCGGCCCCCACAGCGTCTCTGCACATCTCTTTCCTGGACCCTTAAAGGTCATTAGAATCTATAACACTTCCAATGCTGGTGCTCAGGTGGACGAGCAGGGAGGCAGGGGTCCTGGGGACAATCAACGTCACCGGGAGGCTGCTGGGGAGAAGCTCTGACCCTCGCCCCAGGGTATGAGGGCTCCCAACTCAGCACTCAGCAGTTACAGAAGAAGGGTCTGCACCCTCAGCACTCCAAGAATGAGGAACGGGACAAAAGGCAGAGGAGGGGTTTGTCCCCAGCAAAGCCCATTAAAAATCCCTGGGAGATAAAAATAGAATCTGGGCAATAAAGTCAAGTCTAACCTTTTTTATCCTTTGTGCTTTGTCTAATTTCACGTGCTCCTAGGGTCCCGCATGCAGAGGTTCCACACCCGGCACTTCAGACCAGATTTCCTAGTGCAGAATGGCTGGGTCGACACCTCAGCTCCTGGGGCCCAGTGCAGACTCCACGATATAGAGCCTGAGCTACAGCCAACCCGGCCCTCGAGAGCTCCGCCGCCTCCCTCCCTCCCACTGACTCTGACAGGATCTCTACACAGCAGCCCAGCCCACAGCCCACGGGGTAGTGCATGCTCTCACCTCTCCATTCTCTGATCAAAATATAAAGTTTCCTTTGCTTGTGAACCAAACTCAGTCTCGATCTGTTGGCCCCAATGACACTGGGCAGGGGGACACTTGTTGGGGTCCACTCTGGAGGATCAGTAACAGAAATTGAGACTATTGTAACCTCAATGAACAGATGTGTGAGCCAAACTGTAGTTAACATAGAACAGTGTATAAGGCTCGGGTAAAATAAGATGTTTTTAACACTTCCATTTGATATTTCCATCACTTTTTATAAGCAAGTTCAGTGAAAAGGTTTGTCTTATTTGTCAGGTCAATATTAGAGAAACGAAGTGATTTCTTTCCAAGGATGTACATCTAATAATCTTGGTTAAACCTTCAATCTTGTTTTAAATGCTTTTCCATTGAAAATGATACCTCTCTTTCAGCTCCCCCATTTCTGAGAAGTATAAAATCTTATAATTTATTATTACCAAAGGGGAAAGGTGGGAGGAGGGATAAATTAACAGTTTGGAATGAACACATACACACTGCTATGTATAAAATAGATCATCAACAAGGAACTACTGTATAGCACAGGGAACTACACTCAACATTTTGCAATAACCTATAAGGGGAAATAATCTGAAAAAGAATAGATATTTTTATTGACATCATCTATCAATGACAGTTAAAGTGTAGCCTAAGGGAAGCTGGTGGTGAGTGCTTCTGACCCTGAAGACTTCAATCATCTAAAGTTTGGACTCTGCCTACTTTCCAAGGCCCTTAATGAACATATGTGTAGCCGTAGCTTAAAAACTTCCCCAGTTTGGGTTTCGGGGAGACACTGATTTTGAAAAAGCCCTGGTGTTCTCCTTACATGAATGGGACTCTTCCTACTGCTAAAACATGTCTGTCACACCCAGAGGATGGTATACCGTCTGATCGGGAAGAGTTTGGAAAAGGCATCTCATCTCCTCATCTCCTGGTGCTCGGGTTCACCCCTCCAGCGTCTTTACTAACAGTCTCCCCACTTGGAGATGTCAGCACTGTCAACATCCTGTTGCGTACAGTTTGGAATTTGTCCAGAGGATGAAGCGGAAGGATGAGGAACAATGAGAGACAAGTCCTAGGTGTTCAGACAGGCACATGTCACTCTAATTTCCAATCAGGAAGACGAATTGACCAAAGGCTAGGGTTGCCCATGGAAACAGTATAGGGCTTGAGGAAATCCCGCTGCTTTGTGGCCAGTTCCCATAAACACGAGTTGAACAATGGAACTCAGGGGCAGTAAAATTCACAAAACTGCAGAGTTGAAAATATCCATCACTGAAAAATGTCTTGAGGAAAGTCAGAGAAAAGGACTTGTAAGCAAGGGAGAATGGCAGGAAAGGGATTTGAGGAGGTAGAAAGGACTCGCCATTAAGCACAAGAAAAGGAGCTGAACATTGCCAACATTGCAGTTGGCCAAAAAGGGTGTATGCGTTCTTTTCTGTATATATTCAAGAAAAGGGCATACACTTTTTTAGCCAACCAAACAGGTGGGCACTGGAAGTCAATACCACAAAAGATATCACTTCGCATCAGTCAGAAGAGCCATCCTCATAAAGCGTAAACAACAGAAATGCAGGACAGGGCAACGAGAAGAGGGAGCCCTGTGAGACTTATAGTGGAAATGTATATTGCCAACGGCCATTCTGGAGAAGTGTATTGTGTTTACTAAAGCATCTAAAAAATGAGCTACAGAGCATAGGGCACTTGCACTCACGGGCGTATATCTTGGGAAAAACAAAAATCGAGAGGACACAGGCACCCCAATGTTTACCCCCTCTCTGTTTAAAAGATCCTCGACTAGGATATAACTTAAATGTCTCTGGAGGGAAAAAATGGATAGAGATGTGGTACTTAGGTAGAGTGGAATATTATTCAGCCTGGAAATCAATGAAATATGGCCAGTTGTAACAACTCCGGAGGAGTTACGTATGATCATTCTAAGTGACAGAATTCAAAAAGAAAAAGACACATATCATAAGATATCACTTAAAGGTGGAATCCAAAATGGCTACACATGAAATAAATTACAAAACAAAAACATAGTCAAATATGTAGAAAACACGCATAAGGCTGCTAAACGGGAAAGGTGGGGAGGGGTGAGGCATCATCCAGGAGGTTGAAATTAGCAAAGATACCATTCCAAATACCAAACTGATAATCAACAAGGCCTACACGGTAGCTAAAAGAACTGCACTCAGCACACTCAAGTCACCGGAAAAGAATATATACGACTGGTAAGAATCTGAAAAAGAATTTATTGATGTCTCTCTGTACGTGAATCAAGTGGATGTACAGCAGCAAGAAACAGAGCTTTGAAAATCAACTGTAACCAATATAGTAATAAATTGAAAAAAATAAACGACAGAGAGACAGAGAAAACCTCTTACAACTTTTCCTCAGGGACGGTGATGCAACATGGATTGAACACACCTAGACCCACAGCAGGATGAGACATAAGGCTGGAAACTGTTTGCGCTAAGAGAAATGTGAGGTTGGGTGAGGAAATGCACACCCTTTAAAGTAATACTACCTGGTACCCATTCAATGGGTCCCAAATCTGCAGGTTCAAGGGATCTTCCTACAGCTAAAACATGCATGGAAAACCCAGAGGACTGTACACCAGGTGATCGGGAGATGTGTCTAAAATGCACCTCATTTATCCTCTCCTGGTGCTCCTGTTCACCATTCCAGCCACGCTACTTAGAATCTCCCCACTTGGAGAATCAGCACATTTAAACTTCTGTTTCACACATTTTGCAAATTGTGAGGAGGATGAACGGGAAGAGGGGGAACCAATGAGAGAAGAGTTGTAGGGGTTTGGACGGGCACATATCACTCTAATTTCCCATTAAGAATAAGAATTAAAGAAAGGCTCAGCCTGCCTCGCCGGAGCCAAAATAGGGCCTGAAGCAATCCTGCGGGTTTGAGGCCAGCTCACAAAAGAGCAACTTAAAAAATGGAGCTCAGGGTCACTGCAATTCACAAACCTGCAGAGTTATAAATGAAAACTAACGTCCAAAAATATGTTGAGGTAAGGCAAAGAAGAGGATCTGAATGCAAGACAGAATTGCAAGAAACAGATTTCAAGAGATAGATTGGACTCGTCTTTAACGCACATGAAAAGCGGCAGAATTTCGACAATGATGCAGTTGGCCCAAAAGGGCGTATGCGTTTTTTCCTGATTATATCCAGGAAAAAACGCATACGCACTTTATGGGCAACGAAGCAAGCAAGCAATGCAAATGTGCACAACAAAGAAGTCTCACTTCCCACCGGTCAAAAGGGCCATCCTAAAAAATTGTAAAAACCAGAAATGCAGGACAGGCCATGGAGAACAGGGAGCCTTTATACGCTGATGGGCAGTGTGTGAACTGCCGAGAGCCACTCTGGAGAAGTGTATGGTGGTTCCTAAATCATCTAAAAAACAGAGCTACAGAGCATAGGACACTTCCAATCATGGGAGTATATCTAGGGAAGTCTAAAAATCAACAAGACACAAGCACACCACAGTTTAGGGCTACTCTGTTTACAAGAACCTCAACTTCAGTACACCTTAAATATCCCAGGAAAGAGAACAATGGATAAAGAAGATGTGGTACTTATGTACAATGGAATATCTCTTCACCATGAAATCAATGTAATAAGGCTAGTAGAAGGATAAAGAGTGGATTTAGGTCCGATAATACTACTTGAAATAAGTCAAACAGAAAAAGAAACATATCATAAGATATCACTTATAGAGGGAGGGTAAATATGGCTGCACAAGAAATGAATTACAGAACAGAACAGTGTCTCACATTTAGAAAACACACTTATGTCAGCTTAAGGGGAAAGGAGAGGTGGGGTGATGCATAAAACCAGAGTTTGAAATTAGCACAGATACCGTTCAATAAACCAAATAGGTATTAGACAAGATCTACACCTTGCTCAATGAACAGGCCTCAACACACCCTATACACCGCAGAGAAATATATCTGAGGAATAAGAATCTTAAAACCCATGTATTGATATATCTCCACAAGGGAATCAAGTGTGTGCAGAGCGGCACAAACACAGCAGTGAAAAGGAGCTAAACCCCATTATAGAAATAAATTTTAAAAACAAAACGCTGAAACAATGAAAGAGAGAAAAATTCTTACAAAATTCGCTCAGGGGCTGTGATGCAACCTGGATTGACCACATATAAACCCACAGCTGGATAAGACATAAGGCTGGACACTTGGGGCTGACAGGATTGGTGAGCTTTGGTGAGCAACTGCCGAAAGTTTAATGCAATACTTCATGCTACTCATTCCAAGGGTCCCAACACTCCAGGTTGAAGGGAATCTTCCTACAGCTAAACCATGCTTGGGAAACCCAGCGACTGGTATACCATATGATCGGGAAAGGTTTCTAAAACGCACCTCATTTTTCCTCTCCTGGGGCTCCGGATCGACATTCCAGCCACTTTACTAACAACATCCCCACATGGAGTCAATGCCTTTAAGTTCTGGTATCGCACAGTCTGCAGTTAGTGCAGAGGATGAATGGGAATAGGGGGAACCAGTGAGAAACTAGCTGTAGCGGTTTCAATGGGCATATGTCACTCTAATATCACATCAGTAAGAAGAATTAACCAAAGGCACAGCAAGGTGCCCCAGAAGAAAAATAGGGCTTCAAGGAATCCTGTGGTTATGGGGCAAGACCACAAAAATAAGAGCTAAAAAATGGAGCTAAGGGCCACTGCAATTCAAAAACCTGCAGAGTTATAAAGGCCAACTATTTTTAAAAAATATATTGAGGTAAGGCTATGAAGAGGCATTGAAAGCAAGGCAGAATGCAGGAAACCGATTTCAGGAGGTAGACTGGAATTGCATTGAAAGCATATGAAGAGAGTCAGAAACTCGACAATGATGCACTTGGCCAAAAAGGGCGTATGTGTTTTTTCCTGAATATATTCAGGAAAAAACGCATACGCACTTTTTGGCCAACCAAGCAAGCTTGCAAAGGAAATCTGCACTACAATGAAGTCTCACTTCCGCCTGGTCAAAAGGGCCATCTGAAAAAAGTGTAAAATCTATAAAGGCACGACAGGCCATGGAGAACTGGGAGCCTTCTTATGCTGATGGGCGGGATGTAAATTGCCAACAGCCACTCAGGAGAAGTGTATGGTGTTTCCTGAAACATCTAAAAAACAAAGCAACAGAGCCTAGGGCACTTCCACTTATGGTCCTATAGCTTAGGGAAATTAACATCAAAAAGACACAGCCACCCCAAAGTTTGGGACGGCTCTGTTTACAAGAACCTCGTTTAAGGTACAAGTTCAATATCGCAGAAAGTAAAAAATGGATAAAGAACTTGTGGTACTTACGTACAATGCAGTATCACTCAGCAATGAAATCTATGTCATCAGGCCCGTAGCAGCATAATGAGTGGATTCAGGTACGATGAATCTAACTGAAATAAGTCACACAGAAAAAGAAACATCATAAGATATCACTAATACACGGAATGTAAACTTGGCTACACAGGAACTGCATTCCAAAACAGAACAGGGTCTCAAATTTAGAAAACCAACTTATGCTTGCTTAAGGGGAAAGGTGAGTTGGGGTGCTGCATAAAACCAGAGATTGAAATGAGCACAGATAAAGTTCCTTAAGCCAAATATGGAATAGACAAGAGCTACTCCTTGCTCAACGAAATGGACTCAAAACCCCATATTAAACGGCTAAGAACGTACCTGACTAGTAAGTATCTTAAAACCTATGGATTGCTATGTCTCCAAAAGAGAATCAAGCGTGTGTACAGGGGCATAAACGCAGCAGTGATAGGATTGGAAAGGTTCGGTGAGCAAATGAAGACCCTTTGAAGTCATATTGCATGGTACCCATTACACGGGTCTCAACTCTCCAGGTTTAAGGTATTCTTCCTTCAGCTAAAACACGCATGTGGAACCCAGAGTATGATCAACCATGTGAACGGGAGACGTGTTCAAATATGTCTCAGTGTTCCTCCCCTGGTACTCGGGTGCAACATTCCAGACGCTTTACTAACACTCTCCCGACTTGGAGAGTCAGTCCCTTTAACCTCCTGTTTGGCCCAGTTTGCAATTTCTGCGGAAGATGAACAGGAATAGCGAGAACCAATGAGAGGCTAGCTGGAGGTGTCTGGACGGGCAAATTTAACTCTCATTTCCCACCAGGAAGAGGAATTAACCAAAGGCTCAGCATGCCGGGCCGGAACCAGATAAGGGCCTGAAGCCATCCTGCGGTGTTGCGGCCAGGTCACAAGAAAGCGAGTTGAAGAAAGGAGCTCAGGGGCACTGTAATTCACAAACCTGCAGAGTTATAAATGACAGCTATCGTCCAAAAATAGACTGAAGTAAGGCTGCCAAGAGGACTTGAAAGCGGGGCAGAATTGCAGGAAACCGAATTCAGGAGGTAGACTGGAATTGCATTGAAAGCATAGGAAAAGAGGCAGAACGTCCACAATGATGCACTTGGCCAAAAAGGGCGTATGCGATTTTTCCTGAATATATTCAGGAAAAAACGCATACGCCCTTTTTGGCCAACCAAGCAAGCTTGCAAAGGAAATCTGCACTACAATGAAGTCTCACTTCCCCCCGGTCAAAAGGGCCATCTGAAAAAAGTGTAAAATCCAGAAAGGCAACAGGCCTTTGAGAACTGGGAGCCTTGTTATGCTGATGGGCGGGAAGTAAATTGCCAACAGACACTTGGGAGAAGTGTATGGTGTTTCCTGAAACATCTAAAAAACAAAGCAACAGAGCCTAGGGCACTTCCACTTATGGTCCTATAGCTTAGGGAAATTAAAATCAAAAAGACACAGCCACCCCAAAGTTTGGAACGGCTCTGTTTACAAGAACCTCGTTTACAGTACAAGTTCAACATCGCAGAAAGTGAAAAATGGAGAAAGAAGTTGTGGTATTTACTTACAAAGCAATATCACTCAGCAATGAAATCTGTGTCATCAGGCCCTTAGCAGCACAATGAGTGGATTCAGGTATGATGATTCTAACTGAAATAAGTCACACAGAAAAAGAAACATCATAAGATATCAGTAATACACGGAATGGAAACTTGGCTACACAGGAACTGAATTACAGAACAGAACAGGTTCTCAAATTTAGAAAACCAACTTATGCTTGCTTAAGGGGAAAGGTGAGTTGGGGTGCTGCATAAAACCAGAGATTGAAATGAGCACAGATAAAGTTCCTTAAGCCAAATATGGAATAGACAAGAGCTACTCCTTGCTCAACGAAATGCACTCAACACTCCATATTAAAGGCCTAAGAATGTACCTGACTTGTAAGTATCTTAAAACCTATGGATTGCTATGTCTCCTAAAGAGAATCAAGCATGTGTACAGGGGCATAAACGCAGCAGTGATAGGATTGGAGAGGTTCGGTGAGCAAATGAAGACCCTTTGAAGTCATATTGCATGGTACCCATTCCACGGGTTTCAACTACCCAGGTTTAAGGTATTCTTCCTTCAGCTAAAACATGCATGTGGAACCTAGAGTATGATCAACCATGTGATCGGGAGACGTGTTCAAATATGTCTCAGTTTTCGTACCCTGGTACTCGGGTGCAACATTCCAGACGCTTTACTAACACTCTCCCGACTTGGAGAGTCAGTCCCTTTAACCTCCTGTTTGGTCCAGTTTGCAATTTCTGCGGAAGATGAACAGGAATAGCGAGATCCAATGAGAGACTAGCTGGAGGTGTCTGGACGGGCAAATTTAACTCTCATTTCCCACCAGGAAGAGGAATTAACCAAAGGCTCAGCGTGCCGTGCCGGAACCAGATTAGGGCCTGAAGCCATCCTGCGGTGTTGCGGCCAGCTCACAAGAAAGCGAGTTGAAGAAAGGAGCTCAGGGGCACTGTAATTCACAAACCTGCAGAGTTATAAATGACAGCTATCGTCCAAAAATATACTGAAGTAAGGCTGCCAAGAGGACTTGAAAGCGGGGCAGAATTGCAGGAAACCGATTTCAGGAGGTAGACTGGAATTGCATTGAAAGCATAGGAAAAGAGGCAGAACGTCCACAATGATGCACTTGGCCAAAAAGGGCGTATGCGTTTTATCCTGAATATATTCAGGAAAAAACGCATACGCCCTTTTTGGCCAACCAAGCAAGCTTGCAAAGGAAATCTGCACTACAATGAAGTCTCACTTCCCCCCGGTCAAAAGGGCCATCTGAAAAAAGTGTAAAATCCAGAAAGGCAGGACAGGCCATGGAGAACTGGGAGCCTTGTTATAGTGATGGGCGGGATGTAAATTGCCAACAACCACTGGGCAGAAGTGTATGGTGTTTCCTGAAACATCTAAAAAACAAAGCAACAGAACCTAGGGCACTTCCACTTATGGTCCTATAGCTTAGGGAAATTAAAATAAAAAAGACACAGCCACCCCAAAGTTTGGAACGGCTCTGTTTACAAGAACCTCGTTTACAGTACAAGTTCAACATCGCAGAAAGTGAAAAATGGAGAAAGAAGTTGTGGTATTTACTTACAAAGCAATATCACTCAGCAATGAAATCTGTGTCATCAGGCCCTTAGCAGCACAATGAGTGGATTCAGGTATGATGATTCTAACTGAAATAAGTCACACAGAAAAAGAAACATCATAAGATATCAGTAATACACGGAATGGAAACTTGGCTACACAGGAACTGAATTACAGAACAGAACAGGTTCTCAAATTTAGAAAACCAACTTATGCTTGCTTAAGGGTAAAGGTGAGTTGGGGTGCTGCATAAAACCAGAGATTGAAATGAGCACAGATAAAGTTCCTTAAGCCAAATATGGAATAGACAAGAGCTACTCCTTGCTCAACGAAATGCACTCAACACTCCATATTAAAGGCCTAAGAATGTACCTGACTTGTAAGTATCTTAAAACCTATGGATTGCTATGTCTCCTAAAGAGAATCAAGCATGTGTACAGGGGCATAAACGCAGCAGTGATAGGATTGGAGAGGTTCGGTGAGCAAATGAAGACCCTTTGAAGTCATATTGCATGGTACCCATTCCACGGGTTTCAACTACCCAGGTTTAAGGTATTCTTCCTTCAGCTAAAACATGCATGTGGAACCTAGAGTATGATCAACCATGTGATCGGGAGACGTGTTCAAATATGTCTCAGTTTTCGTACCCTGGTACTCGGGTGCAACATTCCAGACGCTTTACTAACACTCTCCCGAATTGGAGAGTCAGTCCCTTTAACCTCCTGTTTGGTCCAGTTTGCAATTTCTGCGGAAGATGAACAGGAATAGCGAGATCCAATGAGAGACTAGCTGGAGGTGTCTGGACGGGCAAATTTAACTCTCATTTCCCACCAGGAAGAGGAATTAACCAAAGGCTCAGCATGCCGTGCCGGAACCAGATTAGGGCCTGAAGCCATCCTGCGGTGTTGCGGCCAGCTCACAAGAAAGCGAGTTGAAGAAAGGAGCTCAGGGGCACTGTAATTCACAAACCTGCAGAGTTATAAATGACAGCTATCGTCCAAAAATAGACTGAAGTAAGGCTGCCAAGAGGACTTGAAAGCGGGGCAGAATTGCAGGAAAC
Source organism: Stenella coeruleoalba (assembly GCF_951394435.1). Lineage (NCBI taxonomy): Eukaryota > Metazoa > Chordata > Mammalia > Artiodactyla > Delphinidae > Stenella > Stenella coeruleoalba. The sequence goes on along the minus strand of NC_137149.1, from coordinate 87,752,532 downwards.
CGATTTCAGGAGGTAGACTGGAATTGCATTGAAAGCATAGGAAAAGAGGCAGAACGTCCACAATGATGCACTTGGCCAAAAAGGGCGTATGCGTTTTTTCCTGAATATATTCAGGAAAAAACGCATACGCCCTTTTTGGCCAACCAAGCAAGCTTGCAAAGGAAATCTGCACTACAATGAAGTCTCACTTCCCCCCGGTCAAAAGGGCCATCTGAAAAAAGTGTAAAATCCAGAAAGGCAGGACAGGCCATGGAGAACTGGGAGCCTTGTTATAGTGATGGGCGGGATGTAAATTGCCAACAACCACTGGGCAGAAGTGTATGGTGTTTCCTGAAACATCTAAAAAACAAAGCAACAGAACCTAGGGCACTTCCACTTATGGTCCTATAGCTTAGGGAAATTAAAATAAAAAAGACACAGCCACCCCAAAGTTTGGAACGGCTCTGTTTACAAGAACCTCGTTTACAGTACAAGTTCAACATCGCAGAAAGTGAAAAATGGAGAAAGAAGTTGTGGTATTTACTTACAAAGCAATATCATTCAGCAATAAAATCTGTGTCATCAGGCCCTTAGCAGCACAATGAGTGGATTCAGGTATGATGATTCTAACTGAAATAAGTCACACAGAAAAAGAAACATCATAAGATATCAGTAATACACGGAATGTAAACTTGGCTACACAGGAACTGAATTACAGAACAGAACAGGGTTTCAAATTTAGAAAAACAACTTATGCTTGCTTAAGGGTAAAGGTGAGTTGGGGTGCTGCATAAAACCAGAGATTGAAATGAGCACAGATAAAGTTCCTTAAGCCAAATATGGAATAGACAAGAGCTACTCCTTGCTCAACGAAATGGACTCAACACCGCATATTAAACGCCTAAGAATGTACCTGACTTGTAAGTATCTTAAAACCTATGGATTGCTATGTCTCCGAAAGAGAATCAAGCATGTGTACAGGGGCATAAACGCAGCAGTGATAGGATTGGAGAGGTTCGGTGAGCAAATGAAGACCCTTTGAAGTCATATTGCATGGTACCCATTCCACGGGTTTCAACTACCCAGGTTTAAGGTATTCTTCCTTCAGCTAAAACATGCATGTGGAACCCAGAGTATGATCAACCATGTGATCGGGAGACGTGTTCAAATATGTCTCAGTTTTCGTACCCTGGTACTCGGGTGCAACATTCCAGACGCTTTACTAACACTCTCCCGACTTGGAGAGTCAGTCCCTTTAACCTCCTGTTTGGTCCAGTTTGCAATTTCTGCGGAAGATGAACAGGAATAGCGAGATCCAATGAGAGACTAGCTGGAGGTGTCTGGACGGGCAAATTTAACTCTCATTTCCCACCAGGAAGAGGAATTAACCAAAGGCTCAGCGTGCCGTGCCGGAACCAGATTAGGGCCTGAAGCCATCCTGCGGTGTTGCGGCCAGCTCACAAGAAAGCGAGTTGAAGAAAGGAGCTCAGGGGCACTGTAATTCACAAACCTGCAGAGTTATAAATGACAGCTATCGTCCAAAAATATACTGAAGTAAGGCTGCCAAGAGGACTTGAAAGCGGGGCAGAATTGCAGGAAACCGATTTCAGGAGGTAGACTGGAATTGCATTGAAAGCATAGGAAAAGAGGCAGAACGTCCACAATGATGCACTTGGCCAAAAAGGGCGTATGCGTTTTTTCCTGAATATATTCAGGAAAAAACGCATACGCACTTTTTGGCCAACCAAGCAAGCTTGCAAAGGAAATCTGCACTACAATGAAGTCTCACTTCCCCCCGGTCAAAAGGGCCATCTGAAAAAAGTGTAAAATCCAGAAAGGCAGGACAGGCCATGGAGAACTGGGAGCCTTGTTATGCTGATGGGCGGGATGTAAATTGCCAACAACCACTGGGCAGAAGTGTATGGTGTTTCCTGAAACATCTAAAAAACAAAGCAACAGAACCTAGGGCACTTCCACTTATGGTCCTATAGCTTAGGGAAATTAAAATCAAAAAGACACAGCCACCCCAAAGTTTGGAACGGCTCTGTTTACAAGAACCTCGTTTACAGTACAAGTTCAACATCGCAGAAAGTGAAAAATGGAGAAAGAAGTTGTGGTATTTACTTACAAAGCAATATCACTCAGCAATGAAATCTGTGTCATCAGGCCCTTAGCAGCACAATGAGTGGATTCAGGTATGATGATTCTAACTGAAATAAGTCACACAGAAAAAGAAACATCATAAGATATCAGTAATACACGGAATGGAAACTTGGCTACACAGGAACTGAATTACAGAACAGAACAGGTTCTCAAATTTAGAAAACCAACTTATGCTTGCTTAAGGGGAAAGGTGAGTTGGGGTGCTGCATAAAACCAGAGATTGAAATGAGCACAGATAAAGTTCCTTAAGCCAAATATGGAATAGACAAGAGCTACTCCTTGCTCAACGAAATGCACTCAACACTCCATATTAAAGGCCTAAGTATGTACCTGACTTGTAAGTATCTTAAAACCTATGGATTGCTATGTCTCCTAAAGAGAATCAAGCATGTGTACAGGGGCATAAACGCAGCAGTGATAGGATTGGAGAGGTTCGGTGAGCAAATGAAGACCCTTTGAAGTCATATTGCATGGTACCCATTCCACGGGTTTCAACTCCCCAGGTTTAAGGTATTCTTCCTTCAGCTAAAACATGCATGTGGAACCTAGAGTATGATCAACCATGTGATCGGGAGACGTGTTCAAATATGTCTCAGTTTTCGTACCCTGGTACTCGGGTGCAACATTCCAGACGCTTTACTAACACTCTCCCGACTTGGAGAGTCAGTCCCTTTAACCTCCTGTTTGGTCCAGTTTGCAATTTCTGCGGAAGATGAACAGGAATAGCGAGATCCAATGAGAGACTAGCTGGAGGTGTCTGGACGGGCAAATTTAACTCTCATTTCCCACCAGGAAGAGGAAATAACCAAAGGCTCAGCATGCCGTGCCGGAACCAGATTAGGGCCTGAAGCCATCCTGCGGTGTTGCGGCCAGCTCACAAGAAAGCGAGTTGAAGAAAGGAGCTCAGGGGCACTGTAATTCACAAACCTGCAGAGTTATAAATGACAGCTATCGTCCAAAAATAGACTGAAGTAAGGCTGCCAAGAGGACTTGAAAGCGGGGCAGAATTGCAGGAAACCGATTTCAGGAGGTAGACTGGAATTGCATTGAAAGCATAGGAAAAGAGGCAGAACGTCCACAATGATGCACTTGGCCAAAAAGGGCGTATGCGTTTTTTCCTGAATATATTCAGGAAAAAACGCATACGCACTTTTTGGCCAACCAAGCAAGCTTGCAAAGGAAATCTGCACTACAATGAAGTCTCACTTCCCCCCGGTCAAAAGGGCCATCTGAAAAAAGTGTAAAATCCAGAAAGGCAGGACAGGCCATGGAGAACTGGGAGCCTTGTTATGCTGATGGGCGGGATGTAAATTGCCAACAGACACTCGGGAGAAGTGTATGGTGTTTCCTGAAACATCTAAAAAACAAAGCAACAGAGCCTAGGGCACTTCCACTTATGGTCCTATAGCTTAGGGAAATTAAAATCAAAAAGACACAGCCACCCCAAATTTTGGGACGCCTCTGTTTACAAGAACCTCGTTTACCGTACAAGTTCAATATCACAGAAAGTGAAAAATGGATAAAGAACTTGTGGTACTTACGTACAATGCAGTATCACTCAGCAATGAAATCTATGTCATCAGGCCCGTAGCAGCATAATGAGTGGATTCAGGTACGATGATTCTAACTGAAATAAGTCACACAGAAAAAGAAACATCATAAGATATCACTAATACACGGAATGTAAACTTGGCTACACAGGAACTGCATTCCAAAACAGAACAGGGTCTCAAATTTAGAAAACCAACTTATGCTTGCTTAAGGGGAAAGGTGAGTTGGGGTGCTGCATAAAACCAGAGATTGAAATGAGCACAGATAAAGTTCCTTAAGCCAAATATGGAATAGACAAGAGCTACTCCTTGCTCAACGAAATGGACTCAAAACCCCATATTAAACGCCTAAGAATGTACCTGACTAGTAAGTATCTTAAAACCTATGGATTGCTATGTCTCCAAAAGAGAATCAAGCGTGTGTACAGGGGCATAAACGCAGCAGTGATAGGATTGGAGAGGTTCGGTGAGCAAATGAAGACCCTTTGAAGTCATATTGCATGGTACCCATTCCAAAGGTTTCAACTACCCTGGTTTTAGGTATTCTTCCTTCAGCTAAAACATGCATGTGGAACCCAGAGTATGATCAACCATGTGATCGGGAGATGTGTTCAAATATGTCTCAGTTTTCCTCCCCTGGTACTCGGGTGCAACATTCCAGACGCCTTACTAACACTCTCCCCACTTGGAGAGTCAGCGCCTTTAACCTCCTGTTTGGCCCAGTTTGCAATTTCTGCGGAAGATGAACAGGAATAGCGAGAACCAATGAGAGGCTAGCTGGAGGTGTCTGGACGGGCAAATTTAACTCTCATTTCCCACCAGGAAGAGGAAATAACCAAAGGCTCAGTGTGCCGTGCCGGAACCAGATTAGGGCCTGAATCCATCCTGCGGTGTTGCGGGCAGCTCAAAAGAAAGCGAGTTGAAGAAAGGAGCTCAGGGGCACTGTAATTCACAAACCTGCAGAGTTATAAATGACAGCTATCGTCCAAAAATATACTGAAGTAAGGCTGCCAAGAGGACTTGAAAGCGGGGCAGAATTGCAGGAAACCGATTTCAGGAGGTAGACTGGAATTGCATTGAAAGCATAGGAAAAGAGGCAGAACGTCCACAATGATGCACTTGGCCAAAAAGGGCGTATGCGTTTTTTCCTGAATATATTCAGGAAAAAACGCATACGCACTTTTTGGCCAACCAAGCAAGCTTGCAAAGGAAATCTGCACTACAATGAAGTCTCACTTCCCCCCGGTCAAAAGGGCCATCTGAAAAAAGTGTAAAATCCAGAAAGGCAGGACAGGCCATGGAGAACTGGGAGCCTTGTTATGCTGATGGGCGGGATGTAAATTGCCAACAGACACTCGGGAGAAGTGTATGGTGTTTCCTGAAACATCTAAAAAACAAAGCAACAGAGCCTAGGGCACTTCCACTTATGGTCCTATAGCTTAGGGAAATTAAAATCAAAAAGACACAGCCACCCCAAATTTTGGGACGCCTCTGTTTACAAGAACCTCGTTTACCGTACAAGTTCAATATCACAGAAAGTGAAAAATGGATAAAGAACTTGTGGTACTTACGTACAATGCAGTATCACTCAGCAATGAAATCTATGTCATCAGGCCCGTAGCAGCATAATGAGTGGATTCAGGTACGATGATTCTAACTGAAATAAGTCACACAGAAAAAGAAACATCATAAGATATCACTAATACACGGAATGTAAACTTGGCTACACAGGAACTGCATTCCAAAACAGAACAGGGTCTCAAATTTAGAAAACCAACTTATGCTTGCTTAAGGGGAAAGGTGAGTTGGGGTGCTGCATAAAACCAGAGATTGAAATGAGCACAGATAAAGTTCCTTAAGCCAAATATGGAATAGACAAGAGCTACTCCTTGCTCAACGAAATGGACTCAAAACCCCATATTAAACGCCTAAGAATGTACCTGACTAGTAAGTATCTTAAAACCTATGGATTGCTATGTCTCCAAAAGAGAATCAAGCGTGTGTACAGGGGCATAAACGCAGCAGTGATAGGATTGGAGAGGTTCGGTGAGCAAATGAAGACCCTTTGAAGTCATATTGCATGGTACCCATTCCAAAGGTTTCAACTACCCTGGTTTTAGGTATTCTTCCTTCAGCTAAAACATGCATGTGGAACCCAGAGTATGATCAACCATGTGATCGGGAGATGTGTTCAAATATGTCTCAGTTTTCGTACCCTGGTACTCGGGTGCAACATTCCAGACGCCTTACTAACACTCTCCCCACTTGGAGAGTCAGCGCCTTTAACCTCCTGTTTGGCCCAGTTTGCAATTTCTGCGGAAGATGAACAGGAATAGCGAGAACCAATGAGAGGCTAGCTGGAGGTGTCTGGACGGGCAAATTTAACTCTCATTTCCCACCAGGAAGAGGAAATAACCAAAGGCTCAGTGTGCCGTGCCGGAACCAGATTAGGGCCTGAAGCCATCCTGCGGTGTTGCGGGCAGCTCAAAAGAAAGCGAGTTGAAGAAAGGAGCTCAGGGGCACTGTAATTCACAAACCTGCAGAGTTATAAATGACAGCTATCGTCCAAAAATAGACTGAAGTAAGGCTGCCAAGAGGACTTGAAAGCGGGGCAGAATTGCAGGAAACCGATTTCAGGAGGTAGACTGGAATTGCATTGAAAGCATAGGAAAAGAGGCAGAACGTCCACAATGATGCACTTGGCCAAAAAGGGCGTATGCGTTTTTTCCTGAATATATTCAGGAAAAAACGCATACGCACTTTTTGGCCAACCAAGCAAGCTTGCAAAGGAAATCTGCACTACAATGAAGTCTCACTTCCCCCCGGTCAAAAGGGCCATCTGAAAAAAGTGTAAAATCCAGAAAGGCAGGACAGGCCATGGAGAACTGGGAGCCTTGTTATGCTGATGGTCGGGATGTAAATTGCCAACAACCACTTGGGAGAAGTGTATGGTGTTTCCTGAAACATCTAAAAAACAAAGCAACAGAACCTAGGGCACTTCCACTTATGGTCCTATAGCTTAGGGAAATTAAAATCAAAAAGACACAGCCACCCCAAAGTTTGGAACAGCTCTGGTTACAAGAACCTCGTTTACAGTACAAGTTCAACATCGCAGAGAGTGAAAAATGGATAAAGAAGTTGTGGTATTTACTTACAAAGCAATATCACTCAGCAATGAAATCTGTGTCATCAGGCCCTTAGCAGCACAATGAGTGGATTCAGGTATGATGATTCTAACTGAAATAAGTCACACAGAAAAAGAAACATCATAAGATATCAGTAATACACGGAATGGAAACTTGGCTACACAGGAACTGAATTACAGAACAGAACAGGGTCTCAAATTTAGAAAACCAACTTATGCTTGCTTAAGGGTAAAGGTGAGTTGGGGTGCTGCATAAAACCAGAGATTGAAATGAGCACAGATAAAGTTCCTTAAGCCAAATATGGAATAGACAAGAGCTACTCCTTGCTCAACGAAATGGACTCAACACTGTATATTAAACGCCTAAGAATGTACCTGACTAGTAAGTATCTTAAAACCTATGGATTGCTATGTCTCCAAAAGAGAATCAAGCATGTGTACAGGGGCATAAACGCAGCAGTGATAGGATTGGAGAGGTTCGGTGAGCAAATGAAGACCCTTTGAAGTCATATTGCATGGTACCCATTCCACGGGTTTCAACTACCCAGGTTTAAGGTATTCTGCCTTCAGCTAAAACATGCATGTGGAACCTAGAGTATGATCAACCATGTGATCGGGAGACGTGTTCAAATATGTCTCAGTTTTCGTACCCTGGTACTCGGGTGCAACATTCCAGACGCTTTACTAACACTCTCCCGACTTGGAGAGTCAGTCCCTTTAACCTCCTGTTTGGCCCAGTTTGCAATTTCTGCGGAAGATGAACAGGAATAGCGAGAACCAATGAGAGGCTAGCTGGAGGTGTCTGGACGGGCAAATTTAACTCTCATTTCCCACCAGGAAGAGGAAATAACCAAAGGCTCAGTGTGCCGTGCCCGAACCAGATTAGGGCCTGAAGCCATCCTGCGGTGTTGCGGGCAGCTCAAAAGAAAGCGAGTTGAAGAAAGGAGCTCAGGGGCACTGTAATTCACAAACCTGCAGAGTTATAAATGACAGCTATCGTCCAAAAATAGACTGAAGTAAGGCTGCCAAGAGGACTTGAAAGCGGGGCAGAATTGCAGGAAACCGATTTCAGGAGGGAGACTGGAATTGCATTGAAAGCATAGGAAAAGAGGCAGAACGTCCACAATGATGCACTTGGCCAAAAAGGGCGTATGCGTTTTTTCCTGAATATATTCAGGAAAAAACGCATACGCCCTTTTTGGCCAACCAAGCAAGCTTGCAAAGGAAATCTGCACTACAATGAAGTCTCACTTCCCCCCGGTCAAAAGGGCCATCTGAAAAAAGTGTAAAATCCAGAAAGGCAGGACAGGCCATGGAGAACTGGGAGCCTTGTTATGCTGATGGGCGGGATGTAAATTGCCAACAACCACTTGGGAGAAGTGTATGGTGTTTCCTGAAACATCTAAAAAACAAAGCAACAGAACCTAGGGCACTTCCACTTATGGTCCTATAGCTTAGGGAAATTAAAATCAAAAAGACACAGCCACCCCAAAGTTTGGAACAGCTCTGGTTACAAGAACCTCGTTTACAGTACAAGTTCAACATCGCAGAAAGTGAAAAATGGATAAAGAAGTTGTGGTATTTACTTACAAAGCAATATCACTCAGCAATGAAATCTGTGTCATCAGGCCCTTAGCAGCACAATGAGTGGATTCAGGTATGATGATTCTAACTGAAATAAGTCACACAGAAAAAGAAACATCATAAGATATCAGTAATACACGGAATGGAAACTTGGCTACACAGGAACTGAATTACAGAACAGAACAGGGTCTCAAATTTAGAAAACCAACTTATGCTTGCTTAAGGGGAAAGGTGAGTTGGGGTGCTGCATAAAACCAGAGATTGAAATGAGCACAGATAAAATTCCTTAAGCCAAATATGGAATAGACAAGAGCTACTCCTTGCTCAACGAAATGGACTCAACACTGTATATTAAACGCCTAAGAATGTACCTGACTAGTAAGTATCTTAAAACCTATGGATTGCTATGTCTCCGAAAGAGAATCAAGCATGTGTACAGGGGCATAAACGCAGCAGTGATAGGATTGGAGAGGTTCGGTGAGCAAATGAAGACCCTTTGAAGTCATATTGCATGGTACCCATTCCACGGGTTTCAACTACCCAGGTTTAAGGTATTCTGCCTTCAGCTAAAACATGCATGTGGAACCTAGAGTATGATCAACCATGTGATCGGGAGACGTGTTCAAATATGTCTCAGTTTTCGTACCCTGGTACTCGGGTGCAACATTCCAGACGCTTTACTAACACTCTCCCGACTTGCAGAGTCAGTCCCTTTAACCTCCTGTTTGGCCCAGTTTGCAATTTCTGTGGAAGATGAACAGGAATAGCGAGAACCAATGAGAGACTAGCTGGAGGTGTCTGGATGGGCAAATTTAACTCTCATTTCCCACCAGGAAGAGGAATTAACCAAAGGCTCAGCTTGCCGTGCCCGAACAAGATTAGGGCCTGAAGACATCCTGTGGTGTTGCGGCCAGGTCACAAGAAAGCGAGTTGAAGAAAGGAGCTCAGGGGCACTGTAATTCACAAACCTGCAGAGTTATAAATGACAGCTATCGTCCAAAAATATACTGAAGTAAGGCTGCCAAGAGGACTTGAAAGCGGGGCAGAATTGCAGGAAACCGATTTCAGGAGGTAGACTGGAATTGCATTGAAAGCATAGGAAAAGAGGCAGAACGTCCACAATGATGCACTTGGCCAAAAAGGGCGTATGCGTTTTTTCCTGAATATATTCAGGAAAAAACGCATACGCCCTTTTTGGCCAACCAAGCAAGCTTGCAAAGGAAATCTGCACTACAATGAAGTCTCACTTCCCCCCGGTCAAAAGGGCCATCTGAAAAAAGTGTAAAATCCAGAAAGGCAGGACAGGCCATGGAGAACTGGGAGCCTTGTTATAGTGATGGGCGGGATGTAAATTGCCAGCAACCACTTGGGAGAAGTGTATGGTGTTTCCTGAAACATCTAAAAAACAAAGCACCAGAGCCTAGGGCACTTCCACTTATGGTCCTATAGCTTAGGGAAATTAAAATCAAAAAGACACAGCCACCCCAAATTTTGGGACGCCTCTGTTTACAAGAACCTCGTTTACTGTACAAGTTCAATATCACAGAAAGTGAAAAATGGATAAAGAACTTGTGGTACTTACGTACAATGCAGTATCACTCAGCAATGAAATCTATGTCATCAGGCCCGTAACAGCATAATGAGTGGATTCAGGTACGATGATTCTAACTGAAATAAGTCACACAGAAAAAGAAACATCATAAGATATCACTAATACATGGAATGTAAACTTGGCTACAGAGGAACTGAATTCCAAAACAGAACAGGGTCTCAAATTTAGAAAACCAACTTATGCTTGCTTAAGAGGAAAGGTGAGTTGTGGTGCTGCATAAAACCAGAGATTGAAATGAGCACAGATAAAGTTCCTTAAGCCAAATATGGAATAGACAAGAGCTACTCCTTGCTCAACGAAATGGACTCAACACCCCATATTAAACGCCTAAGAATGTACCTGACTAGTAAGTATCTTAAAACCTATGGATTGCTATGTCTCCAAAAGAGAATCAAGCGTGTGTACAGGGGCATAAACGCAGCAGTGATAGGATTGGAGAGGTTCGGTGAGCAAATGAAGACCCTTTGAAGACATATTGCATGGTACCCATTCCACGGGTCTCAACTCTCCAGGTTTAAGGCATTCTTCCTTCAGCTAAAACATGCATGTGGAACCCAGAGTATGATCAACCGTGTGAACGGGAGACGTGTTCAAATATGTCTCAGTTTTCCTCCGCTGGTACTCGGGTGCAACATTCCAGACGCTTTACTAACACTCTCCCCACTTGGAGAGTCAGCGCCTTTAACCTCCTGTTTGGCCCAGTTTGCAATTTCTGTGGAAGATGAACAGGAATAGCGAGAACCAATGAGAGGCTAGCTGGAGGTGTCTGGACGGGCAAATTTAACTCTCATTTCCCACCAGGAAGAGGAAATAACCAAAGGCTCAGCGTGCCGTGCCGGAACCAGATTAGGGTCTGAAGCCATCCTGCGGTGTTGCGGCCAGCTCAAAAGAAAGCGAGTTGAGGAAAGGAGCTCAGGGGCCCTGTAATTCACAAACCTGCAGAGTTATAAATGACAGCTATCATCCAAAAATATACTGAAGTAAGGCTGCCAAGAGGACTTGAAAGCGGGGCAGAATTGCAGGAAACCGATTTCAGGAGGTAGACTGGAATTGCATTGAAAGCATAGGAAAAGAGGCAGAACGTCCACAATGATGCACTTGGCCAAAAAGGGCGTATGCGTTTTTTCCTGAATATATTCAGGAAAACACGCATACGCCCTTTTTGGCCAACCAAGCAAGCTTGCAAAGGAAATCTGCACTACAATGAAGTATCACTTCCCCCCGGTCAAAAGGGCCATCTGAAAAAAGTGTAAAATCCAGAAAGGCAGGACAGGCCATGGAGAACTGGGAGCCTTGTTATGCTGATGGGCGGGATGTAAATTGGCAACAGACACTTGGGAGAAGTGTATGGTGTTTCCTGAAACATCTAAAAAACAAAGCAACAGAGCCTAGGGCACTTCCACTTATGGTCCTATAACTTACGGAAATTAAAATCAAAAAGACACAGCCACCCCAAAGTTTGGGACGCCTCTGTTTACAAGCACCTCATTTACCGTACAAGTTCAATATCACAGAAAGTGAAAAATGGATAAAGAACTTGTGGTACTTACGTACAATGCAGTATCACTCAACAATGAAATCTATGTCATCAGGCCCTTAGCAGCACAATGAGTGGATTCAGGTATGATGATTCTAACTGAAATAAGTCACACAGAAAAAGAAACATCATAAGATATCACTAATACACGGAATGTAAACTTGGCTACAGAGGAACTGAATTACAGAACAGAACAGGGTCTCAAATTTAGAAAACCAACTTATGCTTGCTTAAGGGGATATGTGAGTTGGGGTGCTGCATAAAACCAGAGATTGAAATGAGCACAGATAAAGTTCCTTAAGCCAAATATGGAATAGACAAGAGCTACTCCTTGCTCAACGAAATGGACTCAACACCCCATATTAAACGCCTAAGAATGTACCTGACTAGTAAGTATCTTAAAACCTATGGATTGCTATGTCTCCAAAAGAGAATCAAGCGTGTGTACAGGGGCATAAACGCAGCAGTGATAGGATTGGAGAGGTTCGGTGAGCAAATGAAGACCCTTTGAAGACATATTGCATGGTACCCATTCCACGGGTCTCAACTCTCCAGGTTTAAGGCATTCTTCCTTCAGCTAAAACATGCATGTGGAACCCAGAGTATGATCAACCGTGTGAACGGGAGACGTGTTCAAATATGTCTCAGTTTTCCTCCCCTGGTACTCGGGTGCAACATTCCAGACGCTTTACTAACACTCTCCCCACTTGGAGAGTCAGCGCCTTTAACCTCCTGTTTGGCCCAATTTGCAATTTCTGTGGAAGATGAACAGTAATAGCGAGAACCAATGAGAGGCTAGCTGGAGGTGTCTGGACAGGCAAATTTAACTCTCATTTCCCACCAGGAAGAGGAAATAACCAAAGGCTCAGCGTGCCGTGCCGGAACCAGATTAGGGTCTGAAGCCATCCTGCGGTGTTGCGGCCAGCTCAAAAGAAAGCGAGTTGAGGAAAGGAGCTCAGGGGCACTGTAATTCACAAACCTGCAGAGTTATAAATCACAGCTATCGTCCAAAAATATACTGAAGTAAGGCTGCCAAGAGGACTTGAAAGCGGGGCAGAATTGCAGGAAACCGATTTCAGGAGGTAGACTGGAATTGCATTGAAAGCATAGGAAAAGAGGCAGAACGTCCACAATGATGCACTTGGCCAAAAAGGGCGTATGCGTTTTTTCCTGAATATATTCAGGAAAAAACGCATACGCCCTTTTTGGCCAAACAAGCAAGCTTGCAAAGGAAATCTGCACTACAATGAAGTCTCACTTCCCCCTGGTCAAAAGGGCCATCTGGAAAAAGTGTAAAATCCAGAAAGGCAGGACAGGACATGGAGAACTGGGAGCCTTGTTATGCTGATGGGCGGGATGTAAATTGGCAACAGACACTTGGGAGAAGTGTATGGTGTTTCCTGAAACATCTAAAAAACAAATCAACAGAGCCTAGGGCACTTCCACTTATGGTCCTATAACTTAGGGAAATTAAAATCAAAAAGACACAGCCACCCCAAAGTTTGGGACGCCTCTGTTTACAAGCACCTCATTTACCGTACAAGTTCAATATCACAGAAAGTGAAAAATGGATAAAGAACTTGTGGTACTTACGTACAATGCAGTATCACTCAGCAATGAAATCTATGTCATCAGGCCCGTAGCAGCATAATGAGTGGATTCAGGTACGATGATTCTAACTGAAATAAGTCACACAGAAAAAGAAACATCATAAGATATCACTAATACACAGAATGTAAACTTGGCTACAGAGGAACTGAATTCCAAAACAGAACAGGGTCTCAAATTTAGAAAACCAACTTATGCTTGCTTAAGGGGAAAGGTGAGTTGTGGTGCTGCATAAAACCAGAGATTGAAATGAGCACAGATAAAGTTCCTTAAGCCAAATATGGAATAGACAAGAGCTACTCCTTGCTCAACGAAATGGACTCAACACCCCATATTAAACGCCTAAGAATGTACCTGACTAGTAAGTATCTTAAAACCTATGGATTGCTATGTCTCCAAAAGAGAATCAAGCGTGTGTACAGGGGCATAAACGCAGCAGTGATAGGATTGGAGAGGTTCGGTGAGCAAATGAAGACCCTTTGAAGACATATTGCATGGTACCCATTCCACGGGTCTCAACTCTCCAGGTTTAAGGCATTCTTCCTTCAGCTAAAACATGCATGTGGAACCCAGAGTATGATCAACCGTGTGAACGGGAGACGTGTTCAAATATGTCTCAGTTTTCCTCCCCTGGTACTCGGGTGCAACATTCCAGACGCTTTACTAACACTCTCCCCACTTGGAGAGTCAGCGCCTTTAACCTCCTGTTTGGCCCAGTTTGCAATTTCTGTGGAAGATGAACAGGAATAGCGAGAACCAATGAGAGGCTAGCTGGAGGTGTCTGGACGGGCACATTTAACTCTCATTTCCCACCAGGAAGAGGAAATAACCAAAGGCTCAGCGTGCCGTGCCGGAACCAGATTAGGGTCTGAAGCCATCCTGCGGTGTTGCGGCCAGCTCAAAAGAAAGCGAGTTGAGGAAAGGAGCTCAGGGGCCCTGTAATTCACAAACCTGCAGAGTTATAAATCACAGCTATCGTCCAAAAATATACTGAAGTAAGGCTGCCAAGAGGACTTGAAAGCGGGGCAGAATTGCAGGAAACCGATTTCAGGAGGTAGACTGGAATTGCATTGAAAGCATAGGAAAAGAGGCAGAACGTCCACAATGATGCACTTGGCCAAAAAGGGCGTATGCGTTTTTTCCTGAATATATTCAGGAAAACACGCATACGCCCTTTTTGGCCAACCAAGCAAGCTTGCAAAGGAAATCTGCACTACAATGAAGTCTCACTTCCCCCCGGTCAAAAGGGCCATCTGAAAAAAGTGTAAAATCCAGAAAGGCAGGACAGGCCATGGAGAACTGGGAGCCTTGTTATGCTGATGGGCGGGATGTAAATTGGCAACAGACACTTGGGAGAAGTGTATGGTGTTTCCTGAAACATCTAAAAAACAAATCAACAGAGCCTAGGGCACTTCCACTTATGGTCCTATAACTTAGGGAAATTAAAATCAAAAAGACACAGCCACCCCAAAGTTTGGGACGCCTCTGTTTACAAGCACCTCATTTACCGTACAAGTTCAATATCACAGAAAGTGAAAAATGGATAAAGAACTTGTGGTACTTACGTACAATGCAGTATCACTCAGCAATGAAATCTATGTCATCAGGCCCTTAGCAGCACAATGAGTGGATTCAGGTATGATGATTCTAACTGAAATAAGTCACACAGAAAAAGAAACATCATAAGATATCACTAATACACGGAATGTAAACTTGGCTACAGAGGAACTGAATTACAGAACAGAACAGGGTCTCAAATTTAGAAAACCAACTTATGCTTGCTTAAGGGGATATGTGAGTTGGGGTGCTGCATAAAACCAGAGATTGAAATGAGCACAGATAAAGTTCCTTAAGCCAAATATGGAATAGACAAGAGCTACTCCTTGCTCAACGAAATGGACTCAACACCCCATATTAAACGCCTAAGAATGTACCTGACTAGTAAGTATCTTAAAACCTATGGATTGCTATGTCTCCAAAAGAGAATCAAGCGTGTGTACAGGGGCATAAACGCAGCAGTGATAGGATTGGAGAGGTTCGGTGAGCAAATGAAGACCCTTTGAAGACATATTGCATGGTACCCATTCCACGGGTCTCAACTCTCCAGGTTTAAGGCATTCTTCCTTCAGCTAAAACATGCATGTGGAACCCAGAGTATGATCAACCGTGTGAACGGGAGACGTGTTCAAATATGTCTCAGTTTTCCTCCCCTGGTACTCGGGTGCAACATTCCAGACGCTTTACTAACACTCTCCCCACTTGGAGAGTCAGCGCCTTTAACCTCCTGTTTGGCCCAGTTTGCAATTTCTGTGGAAGATGAACAGGAATAGCGAGAACCAATGAGAGGCTAGCTGGAGGTGTCTGGACAGGCAAATTTAACTCTCATTTCCCACCAGGAAGAGGAAATAACCAAAGGCTCAGCGTGCCGTGCCGGAACCAGATTAGGGCCTGAAGCCATCCTGCGGTGTTGCGGCCAGCTCAAAAGAAAGCGAGTTGAGGAAAGGAGCTCAGGGGCACTGTAATTCACAAACCTGCAGAGTTATAAATGACAGCTATCGTCCAAAAATATACTGACGTAAGGCTGCGAAGAGGACTTGAAAGCGGGGCAGAATTGCAGGAAACCGATTTCAGGAGGTAGACTGGAATTGCATTGAAAGCATAGGAAAAGAGGCAGAACGTCCACAATGATGCACTTGGCCAAAAAGGGCGTATGCGTTTTTTCCTGAATATATTCAGGAAAACACGCATACGCCCTTTTTGGCCAACCAAGCAAGCTTGCAAAGGAAATCTGCACTACAATGAAGTCTCACTTCCCCCCGGTCAAAAGGGCCATCTGAAAACAGTGTAAAATCCAGAAAGGCAGGACAGGCCATGGAGAACTGGGAGCCTTGTTATGCTGATGGGCGGGATGTAAATTGCCAACAGACACTTGGGAGAAGTGTATGGTGTTTCCTGAAACATCTAAAAAAAAATCAACAGAACCTAGGGCACTTCCACTTATGGTCCTATAGCTTAGGGAAATTAAAATCAAAAAGACACAGCCACCCCAAAGTTTGGGACGCCTCTGTTTACAAGCACCTCATTTACCGTACAAGTTCAGTATCACAGAAAGTGAAAAATAGATAAAGAACTTGTGGTACTTACGTACAATGCAGTATCACTCAGCAATGAAATCTATGTCATCAGGCCCGTAGCAGCATAATGAGTGGATTCAGGTACGATGATTCTAACTGAAATAAGTCACACAGAAAAAGAAACATCATAAGATATCACTAATACACGGAATGTAAACTTGGCTACACAGGAACTGAATTGCAAAACAGAACAGGGTCTCAAATTTAGAAAACCAACTTATGCTTGCTTAAGGGGAAAGGTGAGTTGGGGTGCTGCATAAAACCAGAGATTGAAATGAGCACAGATAAAGTTCCTTAAGCCAAATATGGAATAGACAAGAGCTACTCCTTGCTCAACGAAATGGACTCAACACCCCATATTAAACGCCTAAGAATGTACCTGACTAGTAAGTATCTTAAAACCTATGGATTGCTATGTCTCCAAAAGAGAATCAAGCATGTGTACAGGGGCATAAACGCAGCAGTGATAGGATTGGAGAGGTCTGGTGAGCAAATGAAGACCCTTTGAAGTCATATTGCATGGTACCCATTACACAGGTCTCAACTCTCCAGGTTTAAGGTATTCTTCCTTCAGCTAAAACATGCATGTGGAACCCAGAGTATGATCAACCGTGTGAATGGGAGACGTGTTCAAATATGTCTCAGTTTTCCTCCACTGGTACACGGGTGCAACATTCCAGACGCTTTACTAACACTCTCCCCACTTGGAGAGTCAGCACCTTTAACCTCCTGTTTGGCCCAGTTTGCAATTTCTGTGGAAGATGAACAGGAATAGCGAGAACCAATGAGAGACTAGCTGGAGGTGTCTGGACGGGCAAATTTAACTCTCATTTCCCACCAGGAAGAGGAATTAACCAAAGGCTCAGCGTGCCGTGCCAGAACCAGATTAGGGCCTGAAGCCATCCTGCGGTGTTGCGGCCAGGTCACAAGAAAGCGAGTTGAAGAAAGGAGCTCAGGGGCACTGTAATTCACAAACCTGCAGAGTTATAAATGACAGCTATCGTCCAAAAATAGACTGAAGTAAGGCTGCCAAGAGGACTTGAAAGCGGGGCAGAATTGCAGGAAACCGATTTCAGGAGGTAGACTGGAATTGCATTGAAAGCATAGGAAAAGAGGCAGAACGTCCACAATGATGCACTTGGCTAAAAAGGGTGTATGCGTTTTTTCCTGAATATATTCAGGAAAAAACGCATACGCCCTTTTTGGCCAACCAAGCAAGCTTGCAAAGGAAATCTGCACTACAATGAAGTCTCACTTCCCCACGGTCCAAAGGGCTATCTGAAAAAAGTGTAAAATCCAGAAAGGCAGGACAGGCCATGGAGAACTGGGAGCCTTGTTATGCTGATGGGCGGGATGTAAATTGCCAACAACCACTCGGGAGAAGTGTATGGTGTTTCCTGAAACATCTAAAAAACAAAGCAACAGAACGTAGGGCACTTCCACTTATGGTCCTATAGCTTAGGGAAATTAAAATAAAAAAGACACAGCCACCCCAAAGTTTGGAACGGCTCTGTTTACAAGAACCTCTTTTACAGTACAAGTTCAACATCGCAGAAAGTGAAAAATGGATAAAGAAGTTGTGGTATTTACTTACAAAGCAATATCACTCAGCAATGAAATCTGTGTCATCAGGCACTTAGCAGCACAATGAGTGGATTCAGGTATGATGATTCTAACTGAAATAAGTCACACAGAAAAAGAAACATCATAAGATATCAGTAATACACGGAATGGAAACTTGGCTACACAGGAACTGAATTACAGAACAGAACAGGGTCTCAAATTTAGAAAACCAACTTATGCTTGCTTAAGGGGAAAGGTGAGTTGGGGTGCTGCATAAAACCAGAGATTGAAATGACCACAGATAAAGTTCCTTAAGCCAAATATGGAATAGACAAGAGCTACTCCTTGCTCAACGAAATGGACTCAACACCCCATATTAAACGCCTAAGAATGTACCTGACTAGTAAGTATCTTAAAACCTATGGATTGCAATGTCTCCGAAAGAGAATCAAGCATGTGTACAGGGGCATAAACGCAGCAGTGATAGGATTGGAGAGGTTTGGTGAGCAAATGAAGGCCCTTTGAAGTCATATTGCATGGTACCCATTCCACGGGTTTCAACTACCCAGGTTTAAGGTATTCTTCCTTCAGCTAAAACATGCATGTGGAACCTAGAGTATGATCAACCATGTGATCGGGAGACGTGTTCAAATATGTCTCAGTTTTCCTCCACTGGTACTCGGGTGCAACATTCCAGACGCTTTACTAACACTCTCCCCACTTGGAGAGTCAGCGCCTTTAACCTCCTGTTTGGCCCAGTTTGCAATTTCTGTGGAAGATGAACAGGAATAGCGAGAACCAATGAGAGACTAGCTGGAGGTGTCTGGACGGGCAAATTTAACTCTCATTTCCTACCAGGAAGAGGAAATAACCAAAGGCTCAGCGTGCCGTGCCGGAACAAGATTAGGGCCTGAAGCCATCCTGCGGGTTTGAGGCCAGCTCACAAAAGAGCAACTTAAAAAATGGAGCTCAGGGTCACTGCAATTCACAAGCCTGCAGAGTTATAAATGAAAACTAACGTCCAAAAATATGTTGAGGTAAGGCAAAGAAGAGGATCTGAATGCAAGACAGAATTGCAAGAAACAGATTTCAAGAGATAGATTGGACTCGTCTTTAACGCACATGAAAAGCGGCAGAATTTCGACAATGATGCAATTGGCCCAAAAGGGCGTATGCGTTTTTTCCTGATTATATCCAGGAAAAAACGCATACGCACTTTATGGGCAACGAAGCAAGCAAGCAATGCAAATGTGCACAACAAAGAAGTCTCACTTCCCACCGGTCAAAAGGGCCATCCTAAAAAATTGTAAAAACCAGAAATGCAGGACAGGCCATGGAGAACAGGGAGCCTTTATACGCTGATGGGCAGTGTGTGAACTGCCGAGAGCCACTCTGGAGAAGTGTATGGTGGTTCCTAAATCATCTAAAAAACAGAGCTACAGAGCATAGGACTCTTCCAATCATGGGAGTATATCTAGGGAAGTCTAAAAATCAACAAGACACAAGCACACCACAGTTTAGGGCTACTCTGTTTACAAGAACCTCAACTTCAGTACACCTTAAATATCCCAGGAAAGAGAACAATGGATAAAGAAGATGTGGTACTTATGTACAATGGAATATCTCTTCACCATGAAATCAATGTAATAAGGCTAGTAGAAGGATAAAGAGTGGATTTAGGTCCGATAATACTACTTGAAATAAGTCAAACAGAAAAAGAAACATATCATAAGATATCACTTATAGAGGGAGGGTAAATATGGCTGCACAAGAAATGAATTACAGAACAGAACAGTGTCTCACATTTAGAAAACACACTTATGTCAGCTTAAGGGGAAAGGAGAGGTGGGGTGATGCATAAAACCAGAGTTTGAAATTAGCACAGATACCGTTCAATAAACCAAATAGGTATTAGACAAGATCTACACCTTGCTCAATGAACAGGCCTCAACACACCCTATACACCGCAGAGAAATATATCTGAGGAATAAGAATCTTAAAACCCATGTATTGATATATCTCCATAAGGGAATCAAGTGTGTGCAGAGCGGCACAAACACAGCAGTGAAAAGGAGCTAAACCCCATTATAGAAATAAATTTTAAAAACAAAACGCTGAAACAATGAAAGAGAGAAAAATTCTTACAAAATTCGCTCAGGGGCTGTGATGCAACCTGGATTGACCACATATAAACCCACAGCTGGATAAGACATAAGGCTGGACACTTGGGGCTGACAGGATTGGTGAGCTTTGGTGAGCAACTGCCGAAAGTTTAATGCAATACTTCATGCTACTCAGTCCAAGGGTCCCAACACTCCAGGTTGAAGGGAATCTTCCTACAGCTAAACCATGCTTGGGAAACCCAGCGACTGGTATACCATATGATCGGGAAAGGTTTCTAAAACGCACCTCATTTTTCCTCTCCTGGGGCTCCGGATCGACATTCCAGCCGCTTTACTAACAACATCCCCACATGGAGTCAATGCCTTTAAGTTCTGGTATCGCACAGTCTGCAGTTAGTGCAGAGGATGAATGGGAATAGGGGGAACCAGTGAGAAACTAGCTGTAGCGGTTTCAATGGGCACATGTCACTCTAATATCACATCAGTAAGAAGAATTAACCAAAGGCACAGCAAGGTGCCCCAGAAGAAAAATAGGGCTCAAGGAATCCTGTGGATATGGGGCAAGACCAAAAAAATAAGAGCTAAAAAATGGAGCTAAGGGCAACTGCAATTCAAAAACATGCAGAGTTATAAAGGCCAACTATTTTTAAAAAATATATTGAGGTAAGGCTATGAAGAGGCATTGAAAGCAAGGCAGAATTGCAGGAAACCGATTTCAGGAGGTAGACTGGAATTGCATTGAAAGCATATGAAGAGAGTCAGAAACTCGACAATGATGCACTTGGCCAAAAAGGGCGTATGTGTTTTTTCCTGAATATATTCAGGAAAAAACGCATACGCACTTTTTGGCCAACCAAGCAAGCTTGCAAAGGAAATCTGCACTACAATGAAGTCTCACTTCCCCCCGGTCAAAAGGGCCATCTGAAAAAAGTGTAAAATCCAGAAAGGCAACAGGCCATTGAGAACTGGGAGCCTTGTTATGCTGATGGGCGGGATGTAAATTGCCAACAACCACTGGGGAGAAGTGTATGGTGTTTCCTGAAACATCTAAAAAACAAAGCAACAGAGCCTAGGGCACTTCCACTTATGGTCCTATAGCTTAGGGAATTTAAAATCAAAAAGACACAGCCACCCCAAAGTTTCGAACTGCTCTGTTTACAAGAACCTCGTTTACAGTACAAGTTCAACATCGCAGAAAGTGAAAAATGGATAAAGAAGTTGTGGTATTTACTTACAAAGCAATATCACTCAGCAATGAAATCTGTGTCATCAGGCCCTTAGCAGCACAATGAGTGGATTCAGGTACGATGATTCTAACTGAAATAAGTCACACAGAAAAAGAAACATCATAAGATATCAGTAATACACGGAATGGAAACTTGCTACACAGGAACTGAATTACAGAACAGAACAGGGTCTCAAATTTAGAAAACCAACTTATGCTTGCTTAAGGGTAAAGGTGAGTTGGGGTGCTGCATAAAACCAGAGATTGAAATGAGCACAGATAAAGTTCCTTAAGCCAAATATGGAATAGACAAGAGCTACTCCTTGCTCAACGAAATGGACTCAACACCGCATATTAAACGCCTAAGAATGTACCTGACTTGTAAGTATCTTAAAACCTATAGATTGCTATGTCTCCGAAAGAGAATCAAGCATGTGTACAGGGGCATAAACGCAGCAGTGATAGGATTGGAGAGGTTCGGTGAGCAAATGAAGACCCTTTGAAGTCATATTGCATGGTACCCATTACACGGGTCTCAACTCTCCAGGTTTAAGGTATTCTTCCTTCTGCTAAAACATGCATGTGGAACCCAGAGTATGATCAACTATGTGATCGGGAGACGTGTTCAAATATGTCTCAGTTTTCGTACCCTGGTACTCGGGTGCAACATTCCAGATGCTTTACTAACACTCTCCCGACTTGGAGAGTCAGTCCCTTTTACCTCCTGTTTGGCCCAGTTTGCAATTTCTGCGGAAGATGAACAGGAATAGCGAGAACCAATGAGAGGCTAGCTGGAGGTGTCTGGACGGGCAAATTTTACTCTCATTTCCCACCAGGAAGAGGAAATAACCAAAGGCTCAGTGTGCCGTGCCAGAACCAGATTAGGGCCTGAAGCCATCCTGCGGTGTTGCGGCCAGCTCAAAAGAAAGCGAGTTGAAGAAAGGAGCTCAGGGGCACTGTAATTCACAAACCTGCAGAGTTATAAATGACAGCTATCGTCCAAAAATAGACTGAAGTAAGGCTGCCAAGAGGACTTGAAAGCGGGGCAGAATTGCAGGAAACCGATTTCAGGAGGTAGACTGGAATTGCATTGAAAGCATAGGACAAGAGGCAGAACGTCCACAATGATGCACTTGGCCAAAAAGGGCGTATGCGTTTTTTCCTGAATATATTCAGGAAAAAACGCATACGCACTTTTTGGCCAACCAAGCAAGCTTGCAAAGGAAATCTGCACTACAATGAAGTCTCACTTCTCCCCGGTCAAAAGGGCCATCTGAAAAAAGTGTAAAATCCAGAAAGGCAGGACAGGCCATGGAGAACTGGGAGCCTTGTTATGCTGATGGGCGGGATGTAAATTGCCAACAGACACTTGGGAGAAGTGTATGGTGTTTCCTGAAACATCTAAAAAACAAAGCAACAGAGCCTAGGGCACTTCCACTTATGGTCCTATAGCTTAGGGAAATTAAAATCAAAAAGACACAGCCACCCTAAAGTTTGGGACACCTCTGTTTACAAGAACCTCGTTTACAGTACAAGTTCAACATCGCAGAAAGTGAAAAATGGATAAAGAACTTGTGGTATTTACTTACAATGTAGTATCACTCAGCAATGAAATCTATGTCATCAGGCCCGTAGCAGCATAATGAGTGGATTCAGGTACGATGATTCTAACTGAAATAAGTCACACAGAAAAAGAAACATCATAAGATATCACTAATACACGGAATGTAAACTTGGCTACACAGGAACTGCATTCCAAAACAGAACAGGGTCTCAAATTTAGAAAACCAACTTATGCTTGCTTAAGGGGAAAGGTGAGTTGGGGTGCTGCATAAAACCAGAGATTGAAATGAGCACAGATAAAGTTCCTTAAGTCAAATATGGAATAGACAAGAGCTACTCCTTGCTCAACGAAATGGACTCAACACCGCATATTAAACGCCTAAGAATGTACCTGACTAGTAAGTATCGTAAAACCTATGGATTGCTATGTCTCCAAAAGAGAATCAAGCGTGTGTACAGGGGCATAAACGCAGCAGTGATAGGATTGGAGAGGTTCGGTGAGCAAATGAAGACCCTTTGAAGTCATATTGCATGGTACCCATTACACGGGTCTCAACTCTCCAGGTTTAAGGTATTCTTCCTTCAGCTAAAACATGCATGTGGAACCCAAGTATGATCAACCATGTGAACGGGAGACGTGTTCAAATATGTCTCAGTTTTCCTCCCCTGGTACTCGGGTGCAACATTACAGACGCTTTACTAACACTCTCCCCACTTGGAGAGTCAGCGCCTTTAACCTCCTGTATGGCTCAGTTTGCAATTTCTGCGGAAGATGAACAGGAATAGCGAGAACCAATGAGAGGCTAGCTGGACGTGTCTGGACGGGCAAATTTAACTCTCATTTTCCACCAGGAAGAGGAAATAACCAAAGGCTCAGCGTGGGGTGCCGGAACCAGATTAGGGCCTGAAGCCATCCTGCGGTGTTGCGGCCAGCTCAAAAGAAAGCGAGTTGAAGAAAGGAGTTCAGGGGCACTGTAATTCACAAACATGCAGAGTTATAAATGACAGCTATCGTCCAAAAATAGACTGAAGTAAGGCTGCCAAGAGGACTTGAAAGCGGGGCAGAATTGCAGGAAACCGATTTCAGGAGGTAGACTGGAATTGCATTGAAAGCATAGGAAAAGAGGCAGAACATCCACAATGATGCACTTGGCCAAAAAGGGCGTATGCGTTTTTTCCTGAATATATTCAGTAAAAAACGCATACGCACTTTTTGGCCAACCAAGCAAGCTTGCAAAGGAAATCTGCACTACAATGAAGTCTCACTTCCCCCCGGTCAAAAGGGCCATCTGAAAAAAGTGTAAAATCCAGAAAGGCAACAGGCCATTGAGAACTGGGAGCCTTGTTATGCTGATGGGCGGGATGTAAATTGCCAACAACCACTGGGGAGAAGTGTATGGTGTTTCCTGAAACATCTAAAAAACAAAGCAACAGAGCCTAGGGCACTTCCACTTATGGTCCTATAGCTTAGGGAATTTAAAATCAAAAAGACACAGCCACCCCAAAGTTTCGAACTGCTCTGGTTACAAGAACCTCGTTTACAGTACAAGTTCAACATCGCAGAAAGTGAAAAATGGATAAAGAAGTTGTGGTATTTACTTACAAAGCAATATCACTCAGCAATGAAATCTGTGTCATCAGGCCCTTAGCAGCACAATGAGTGGATTCAGGTATGATGATTCTAACTGAAATAAGTCACACAGAAAAAGAAACATCATAAGATATCAGTAATACACGGAATGGAAACTTGGCTACACAGGAACTGAATTACAGAACAGAACAGGGTCTCAAATTTAGAAAACCAACTTATGCTTGCTTAAGGGTAAAGGTGAGTTGGGGTGCTGCATAAAACCAGAGATTGAAATGAGCACAGATAAAGTTCCTTAAGCCAAATATGGAATAGACAAGAGCTACTCCTTGCTCAACGAAATGGACTCAACACCGCATATTAAACCCCTAAGAATGTACCTGACTTGTAAGTATCTTAAAACCTATGGATTGCTATGTCTCCGAAAGAGAATCAAGCATGTGTACAGGGGCATAAACGCAGCAGTGATAGGATTGGAGAGGTTCGGTGAGCAAATGAAGACCCTTTGAAGTCATATTGCATGGTACCCATTCCACGGGTTTCAACTACCCAGGTTTAAGGTATTCTTCCTTCAGCTAAAACATGCATGCGGAACCTAGAGTATGATCAACCATGTGATCGGGAGACGTGTTCAAATATGTCTCAGTTTTCCTCCCCTAGTACTCGGGTGCAACATTCCTGACGCTTTACTAACACTCTCCCGACTTGGAGAGTCAGTCCCTTTAACCTCCTGTTTGCCCCAGTTTGAAATTTCTGCGGAAGATGAACAGGAATAGCGAGAACCAATGAGAGGCTAGCTGGAGGTGTCTGGACGGGCAAATTTAACTCTCATTTCCCACCAGGAAGAGGAATTAACCAAAGACTCAGCATGCCGTGCCGGAACCAGATTAGGGCCTGAAGCCATCCTGCGGTGTTGCGGCCAGCTCACAAGAAAGCGAGTTGAAGAAAGGAGCTCAGGGGCACTGTAATTCACAAACCTGCAGAGTTATAAATCACAGCTATCGTCCAAAAATACACTGAAGTAAGGCTGCCAAGAGGACTTGAAAGCGGGGCAGAATTGCAGGAAACCGATTTCAGGAGGTAGACTGGAATTGCATTGAAAGCATAGGAAAAGAGGCAGAACGTCCACAATGATGCACTTGGCCAAAAAGGGCGTATGCGTTTTTTCCTGAATATATTCAGGAAAAAACGCATACGCCCTTTTTGGCCAACCAAGCAAGCTTGCAAAGGAAATCTGCACTACAATGAAGTCTCACTTCCCCCCGGTCAAAAGGGCCATCTGAAAACAGTGTAAAATCCAGAAAGGCAGGACAGGCCATGGAGAACTGGGAGCCTTGTTATGCTGAAGGGCGGGATGTAAATTGCCAACAACCACTCAGGAGAAGTGTATGGTGTTTCCTGAAACATCTAAAAAACAAAGCAACAGAGCCTAGGGCACTTCCACTTATGGTCCTATAGCTTAGGGAATTTAAAATCAAAAAGACACAGCCACCCCAAAGTTTGGAACGGCTCTGTTTACAAGAACCTCGTTTACAGTACAAGTTCAACATCGCAGAAAGTGAAAAATGGATAAAAAAGTTGTGGTATTTACTTACAAAGCAATATCACTCAGCAATGAAATCTGTGTCATCAGGCTCTTAGCAGCACAATGAGTGGATTCAGGTACGATGATTCTAACTGAAATAAGTCACACAGAAAAAGAAACATCATAAGGTATCAGTAATACACAGAATGTAAACTTGGCTACACAGGAACTGAATTACAGAACAGAACAGGGTCTCAAATTTAGAAAACCAACTTATGCTTGCTTAAGGGTAAAGGTGAGTTGGGGTGCTGCATAAAACCAGAGATTGAAATGAGCACAGATAAAGTTCCTTAAGTCAAATATGGAATAGACAAGAGCTACTCCTTGCTCAACGAAATGGACTCAACACCGCATATTAAACGCCTAAGAATGTACCTGACTAGTAAGTATCTTAAAACCTATGGATTGCTATGTCTCCGAAAGAGAATCAAGCATGTGTAAAGGGGCATAAACGCAGCAGTGATAGGATTGGAGAGGTTCGGTGAGCAAATGAAGACCCTTTGAAGTCATATTGCATGGTACCCATTCCACGGGTTTCAACTACCCACGTTTTAGGTATTCTTCCTTCAGCTAAAACATGCATGTGGAACCCAGAGTATGATCAACCATGTGATCGGGAGACGTGTTCAAATATGTCTCAGTTTTCCTCCCCTGGTACTCGGTTGCAACATTCCAGACGCTTTATTAACACTCTCCCCACTTGGAGAGTCAGCGCCTTTAACCCCCTGTTTGGCCCAGTTTGCAATTTCTGCGGAAGATGAACAGGAATAGCAAGAACCAATGAGAGGCTAGCTGGAGGTGTCTGGACGGGCAAATTTAACTCTCATTTCCCACCAGGAAGAGGAAATAACCAAAGGCTCAGCGTGCCGTACCGGAACCAGATTAGGGCCTGAAGCCATCCTGCGGTGTTGCGGCCAGCTCAAAAGAAAGCGAGTTGAAGAAAGGAGCTCAGGGGCACTGTAATTCACAAACCTGCAGAGTTATAAATCACAGCTATCGTCCAAAAATAGACTGAAGTAAGGCTGCCAAGAGGACTTGAAAGTGGGGCAGAATTGCAGGAAACCGATTTCAGGAGGTAGACTGGAATTGCATTGAAAGCATAGGAAAAGAGGCAGAACGTCCACAATGATGCACTTGGCCAAAAAGGGCTTATGCGTTTTTTCCTGAATATATTCAGGAAAAAACGCATAAGCCCTTTTTGGCCAACCAAGCAAGCTTGCAAAGGAAATCTGCACTACAATGAAGTCTCACTTTCCCCCGGTCAAAAGGGCCATCTGAAAAAAGTGTAAAATCCAGAAAGGCAGGACAGGCCATGGAGAACTGAGAGCCTTCTTATGCTGATGGGCGGGATGTAAATTGCCAACAGACAATCAGGTGAAGTGTACGGTGTTTCCTGAAACATCTAAAAAACAAAGCAACAGAGCCTAGGGCACTTCCACTTATGGTCCTATAGCTTAGGGAAATTAAAATCAAAAAGACACAGCCACCCCAAAGTTTGGGACGACTCCGTTTACAAGAACCTCGTTTACCGTACAAGTTCAATATCACAGAAAGTGAAAAATGGATAAAGAACTTGTGGTACTTACGTACAATGCAGTATCACTCAGCAATGAAATCTATGTCATCAGGCCCGTAGCAGCATAATGAGTGGATTCAGGTACGATGATTCTAACTGAAATAAGTCACACAGAAAAAGAAACATCATAAGGTATCAGTAATACACGGAATGTAAACTTGGCTACACAGGGACTGAATTACAGAACAGAACAGGGTCTCAAATTTAGAAAACCAACTTATGCTTGCTTAAGGGGAAAGGTGAGTTGGGGTGCTGCATAAAACCAGAGATTGAAATGAGCACAGATAAAGTTCCTTAAGCCAAATATGGAATAGACAAGAGCTACTCCTTGCTCAACGAAATGGACTCAAAACCCCATATTAAACGCCTAAGAATGTACCTGACTAGTAAGTATCTTAAAACCTATGGATTGCTATGTCTCCGAAAGAGAATCAAGCATGTGTACAGGGGCATAAACGCAGCAGTGATAGGATTGGAGAGGTTCGGTGAGCAAATGAAGACCCTTTGAATTCATATTGCTTGGTACCCATTACACGGGTCTCAACTCTCCAGGTTTAAGGTATTCTTCCTTCAGCTAAAACATGCATGTGGAACCCAGAGTATGATCAACCATCTGAACGGGAGACGTGTTCAAATATGTCTCAGTTTTCCTCCCCTGGTACTCGGGTGCAACATTCCACACGCTTTACTAACACTCTCCCCACTTGGCGAGTCAGCGCCTTTAACCTCCTGTTTGGCCCTGTTTGCAATTTCCGCGGAAGATGAACAGGAATAGCGAGAACCAATGAGAGACTAGCTGGAGGTGTCTGGACGGGCAAATTTAACTCTCATTTCCCACCAGGAAGAGGAAATAACCAAAGGCTCAGCGTGCCGTGCCAGAACCAGATTAGGGCCTGAAGCCATCCTGCGGTGTTGCGGCCAGGTCACAAGAAAGCGAGTTGAAGAAAGGAGCTCAGGGGCACTGTAATTCACAAACCTGCAGAGTTATAAATGACAGCTATCGACCAAAAATAAACTGAAGTAAGGCTGCCAAGAGGACTTGAAAGTGGGGAAGAATTGCAAGAAACCGATTTCAGGAGGTAGACTGGAATTGCATTGAAAGCATAGGAAAAGAGACAGAACGTCCACAATGATGCACTTGGCCAAAAAGGGCGTATGCGTTTATTCCTGAATATATTCAGGAAAAAACGCATACGCCCTTTTTGGCCAACCAAGCAAACTTGCAAAGGAAATCTGCACTACAATGAAGTCTCACTTCCCCCCGGTCAAAAGGGCCATCTGAAAAAAGTGTAAAATCCAGAAAGGCAGGAGAGGCCATGGAGAACTGGGAGCCTTGTTATGCTGATGGGCGGGATGTAAATTGCCAACAGACACTCGGGAGAAGTGTATGGTGTTTCCTGAAACATCTAAAAAACAAAGCAACAGAGCCTAGGGCACTTCCACTTATGGTCTATAGCTTAGGGAAATTAAAATCAAAAACACACAGCCACCCCAAAGATTGGGACGCCTCTGTTTACAAGAGCCTCGTTTACCGTACAAGTTCAATATCACAGAAAGTGAAAAATGGATAAAGAACTTGTGGTACTTACGTACAATGCAGTATCACTCAGCAATGAAATCTATGTCATCAGGCCCTTAGCAGCACAATGAGTGGATTCAGGTATGATGATTCTAACTGAAATAAGTCACACAGAAAAAGAAACATCATAAGATATCAGTAATACACGGAATGGAAACTTGGCTACACAGGAACTGAATTCCAAAACAGAACAGGGTCTCAAATTTAGAAAACCAACTTATGCTTGCTTAAGGGGAAAGGTGAGTTGGGGTGCTGCATAAAACCAGAGATTGAAATGAGCACAGATAAAGTTCCTTAAGCCAAATATGGAATAGACAAGAGCTACTCCTTGCTCAACGAAATGGACTCAACACCCCATATTAAACGCCTAAGAATGTACCTGACTAGTAAGTATCTTAAAACCTATGGATTGCTATGTCTCCGAAAGAGAATCAAGCATGTGTACAGGGGCATAAACGCAGCAGTGATAGGATTGGAGAGGTTCGGTGAGCAAATGAAGACCCTTTGAAGTCATATTGCATGGTACCCATTCCACGGGTTTCAACTACCCAGGTTTAAGGTATTCTTCCTTCAGCTAAAACATGCATGTGGAACCTAGAGTATGATCAACCGTGTGATCGGGAGACGTGTTCAAATATGTCTCAGTTTTCGTACCCTGGTACTCGGGTGCAACATTCCAGACGCTTTACTAACACTCTCCCGACTTGGACAGTCAGTCCCTTTTACCTCCTGTTTGGCCCAGTTTGCAATTTCTGCGGAAGTTGAACAGGAATAGCGAGAACCAATGAGACACTAGCTGGAGGTGTCTGGACGGGCAAATTTAACTCTCATTTCCCACCAGGAAGAGGAATTAACCAAAGGCTCAGCGTGCCGTGCCAGAACCAGATTAGGGCCTGAAGCCATCCTGCGGTGTTGCGGCCAGCTCACAAGAAAGCGAGTTGAAGAAAGGAGCTCAGGGGCACTGTAATTCACAAACCTGCAGAGTTATAAATGACAGCTATCGTCCAAAAATATACTGAAGTAAGGCTGCCAAGAGGACTTGAAAGCGGGGCAGAATTGCAGGAAACCGATTTCAGGAGGTAGACTGAAATTGCATTGAAAGCATAGGAAAAGAGGCAGAACGTCCACAATGATGCACTTGGCCAAAAAGGGCGTATGCGTTTTTTCCTGAATATATTCAGGAACAAACGCATACGCCCTTTTTGGCCAACCAAGCAAACTTGCAAAGGAAATCTGCACTACAATGAAGTCTCACTTCCCCAGGTCAAAAGGGCCATCTGAAAAAAGTGTAAAATCCAGAAAGGCAGGACAGGCCATGGAGAACTGGGAGCCTTGTTATGCTGATGGGCAGGATGTAAATTGCCAACAACCACTGGGGAGAAGTGTATGGTGTTTCCTGAAACATCTAAAAAACAAAGCAACAGAGCCTAGGGCACTTCCACTTATGGTCCTATAGCTTAGGGAAATTATAATCAAAAACACACAGCCACCCCAAAGTTTGGGACGCCTCTGTTTACAAGAACCTCGTTTACCGTACAAGTTCAATATCACAGAAAGTGAAAAATGGATAAAGAAGTTGTGGTATTTACTTACAAAGCAATATCACTCAGCAATGAAATCTGTGTCATCAGGCCCTTAGCAGCACAATGAGTGGATTCAGTTATGATGATTCTAACTGAAATAAGTCACACAGAAAAAGAAACATCATAAGATATCAGTAATACACGGAATGGAAACTTGGCTACACAGGAACTGAATTACAGAACAGAACAGGGTCTCAAATTTAGAAAACCAACTTATGCTTGCTTAAGGGGAAAGGTGAGTTGGGGTGCTGCATAAAACCAGAGATTGAAATGAGCACAGATAAAGTTCCTTAAGCCAAATATGGAATAGACAAGAGCTACTCCTTGCTCAACGAAATGGACTCAACACCGCATATTAAACGCCTAAGAATGTACCTGACTTGTAAGTATCTTAAAACCTATGGATTGCTATGTCTCCGAAAGAGAATCAAGCATGTGTACAGGGGCATAAACGCAGCAGTGATAGGATTGGAGAGGTTCGGTGAGCAAATGAAGACCCTTTGAAGTCATATTGCATGGTACCCATTCCACGGGTTTCAACTACCCAGGTTTAAGGTATTCTTCCTTCTGCTAAAACATGCATGTGGAACCCAGAGTATGATCAACCATGTGATCGGGAGACGTGTTCAAATATGTCTCAGTTTTCCTCCCCTGGTA
Organism: Stenella coeruleoalba; assembly: GCF_951394435.1. Lineage (NCBI taxonomy): Eukaryota > Metazoa > Chordata > Mammalia > Artiodactyla > Delphinidae > Stenella > Stenella coeruleoalba. Next base: position 87,721,178 of record NC_137149.1, on the reverse strand, counting down.
CTCGGGTGCAACATTCCAGACGCTTTACTAACACTCTCCCGACTTGGAGAGTCAGTCCCTTTTACCTCCTGTTTGGCCCAGTTTGCAATTTCTGCGGAAGATGAACAGGAATAGCGAGAACCAATGAGAGGCTAGCTGGAGGTGTCTGGACGGGCAAATTTTACTCTCATTTCCCACCAGGAAGAGGAAATAACCAAAGGCTCAGTGTGCCGTGCCAGAACCAGATTAGGGCCTGAAGCCATCCTGCGGTGTTGCGGCCAGCTCAAAAGAAAGCGAGTTGTAGAAAGGAGCTCAGGGGCACTGTAATTCACAAACCTGCAGAGTTATAAATGACAGCTATCGTCCAAAAATAGACTGAAGTAAGGCTGCCAAGAGGACTTGAAAGCGGGGCAGAATTGCAGGAAACCGATTTCAGGAGGTAGACTGGAATTGCATTGAAAGCATAGGAAAAGAGGCAGAACGTCCACAATGATGCACTTGGCCAAAAAGGGCGTATGCGTTTTTTCCTGAATATATTCAGGAAAAAACGCATACGCACTTTTTGGCCAACCAAGCAAGCTTGCAAAGGAAATCTGCACTACAATGAAGTCTCACTTCCCCCCGGTCAAAAGGGCCATCTGAAAAAAGTGTAAAATCCAGAAAGGCAGGACAGGCCATGGAGAACTGGGAGCCTTGTTATGCTGATGGGCGGGATGTAAATTGCCAACAGACACTTGGGAGAAGCGTATGGTGTTTCCTGAAACATCTAAAAAACAAAGCAACAGAGCCTAGGGCACTTCCACTTATGGTCCTATAGCTTAGGGAAATTAAAATCAAAAAGACACAGCCACCCTAAAGTTTGGGACGCCTCTGTTTACAAGAACCTCGTTTACAGTACAAGTTTAACATCGCAGAAAGTGAAAAATGGATAAAGAACTTGTGGTATTTACTTACAATGTAGTATCACTCAGCAATGAAATCTATGTCATCAGGCCCGTAGCAGCATAATGAGTGGATTCAGGTACGATGATTCTAACTGAAATAAGTCACACAGAAAAAGAAACATCATAAGATATCACTAATACACGGAATGTAAACTTGGCTACACAGGAACTGCATTCCAAAACAGAACAGGGTCTCAAATTTAGAAAACCAACTTATGCTTGCTTAAGGGGAAAGGTGAGTTGGGGTGCTGCATAAAACCAGAGATTGAAATGAGCACAGATAAAGTTCCTTAAGTCAAATATGGAATAGACAAGAGCTACTCCTTGCTCAACGAAATGGACTCAACACCGCATATTAAACGCCTAAGAATGTACCTGACTAGTAAGTATCGTAAAACCTATGGATTGCTATGTCTCCAAAAGAGAATCAAGCGTGTGTACAGGGGCATAAAAGCAGCAGTGATAGGATTGGAGAGGTTCGGTGAGCAAATGAAGACCCTTTGAAGTCATATTGCATGGTACCCATTACACGGGTCTCAACTCTCCAGGTTTAAGGTATTCTTCCTTCAGCTAAAACATGCATGTGGAACCCAAGTATGATCAACCATGTGAACGGGAGACGTGTTCAAATATGTCTCAGTTTTCCTCCCCTGGTACTCGGGTGCAACATTCCAGACGCTTTACTAACACTCTCCCCACTTGGAGAGTCAGCGCCTTTAACCTCCTGTATGGCTCAGTTTGCAATTTCTGTGGAAGATGAACAGGAATAGCGAGAACCAATGAGAGGCTAGCTGGACGTGTCTGGACGGGCAAATTTTACTCTCATTTTCCACCAGGAAGAGGAAATAACCAAAGGCTCAGCGTGGGGTGCCGGAACCAGATTAGGGCCTGAAGCCATCCTGCGGTGTTGCGGCCAGCTCAAAAGAAAGCGAGTTGAAGAAAGGAGTTCAGGGGCAATGTAATTCACAAACATGCAGAGTTATAAATGACAGCTATCGTCCAAAAATAGACTGAAGTAAGGCTGCCAAGAGGACTTGAAAGCGGGGCAGAATTGCAGGAAACCGATTTCAGGAGGTAGACTGGAATTGCATTGAAAGCATAGGAAAAGAGGCAGAACGTCCACAATGATGCACTTGGCCAAAAAGGGCGTATGCGTTTTTTCCTGAATATATTCAGGAAAAAACGCATACGCACTTTTTGGCCAACCAAGCAAGCTTGCAAAGGAAATCTGCACTACAATGAAGTCTCACTTCCCCCCGGTCAAAAGGGCCATCTGAAAAAAGTGTAAAATCCAGAAAGGCAACAGGCCATTGAGAACTGGGAGCCTTGTTATGCTGATGGGCGGGATGTAAATTGCCAACAACCACTGGGGAGAAGTGTATGGTGTTTCCTGAAACATCTAAAAAACAAAGCAACAGAGCCTAGGGCACTTCCACTTATGGTCCTATAGCTTAGGGAATTTAAAATCAAAAAGACACAGCCACCCCAAAGTTTCGAACTGCTCTGTTTACAAGAACCTCGTTTACAGTACAAGTTCAACATCGCAGAAAGTGAAAAATAGATAAAGAAGTTGTGGTATTTACTTACAAAGCAATATCACTCAGCAATGAAATCTGTGTCATCAGGCCCTTAGCAGCACAATGAGTGGATTCAGGTACGATGATTCTAACTGAAATAAGTCACACAGAAAAAGAAACATCATAAGATATCAGTAATACACGGAATGGAAACTTGCTACACAGGAACTGAATTACAGAACAGAACAGGGTCTCAAATTTAGAAAACCAACTTATGCTTGCTTAAGGGGAAAGGTGAGTTGGGGTGCTGCATAAAACCAGAGATTGAAATGAGCACAGATAAATTTCCTTAAGCCAAATATGGAATAGACAAGAGCTACTCCTTGCTCAACGAAATGGACTCAACACCGCATATTAAACGCCTAAGAATGTACCTGACTTGTAAGTATCTTAAAACCTATAGATTGCTATGTCTCCGAAAGAGAATCAAGCATGTGTACAGGGGCATAAACGCAGCAGTGATAGGATTGGAGAGGTTCGGTGAGCAAATGAAGACCCTTTGAAGTCATATTGCATGGTACCCATTACACGGGTCTCAACTCTCCAGGTTTAAGGTATTCTTCCTTCTGCTAAAACATGCATGTGGAACCCAGAGTATGATCAACCATGTGATCGGGAGACGTGTTCAAATATGTCTCAGTTTTCGTACCCTGGTACTCGGGTGCAACATTCCAGACGCTTTACTAACACTCTCCCGACTTGGAGAGTCAGTCCCTTTTACCTCCTGTTTGACCCAGTTTGCAATTTCTGCGGAAGATGAACAGGAATAGCGAGAACCAATGAGAGGCTAGCTGGAGGTGTCTGGACGGGCAAATTTTACTCTCACTTCCCACCAGGAAGACGAAATAACCAAAGGCTCAGTGAGCCGTGCCAGAACCAGATTAGGGCCTGAAGCCATCCTGCGGTGTTGCGGCCAGCTCAAAAGAAAGCGAGTTGAAGAAAGGAGCTCAGGGGCACTGTAATTCACAAACCTGCAGAGTTATAAATGACAGCTATCGTCCAAAAATAGACTGAAGTAAGGCTGCCAAGAGGACTTGAAAGCGGGGCAGAATTGCAGGAAACCGATTTCAGGAGGTAGACTGGAATTGCATTGAAAGCATAGGAAAAGAGGCAGAACGTCCACAATGATGCACTTGGCCAAAAAGGGCGTATGCGTTTTTTCCTGAATATATTCAGGAAAAAACGCATACGCACTTTTTGGCCAACCAAGTAAACTTGCAAAGGAAATCTGCACTACAATGAAGTCTCACTTCCCCCCGGTCAAAAGGGCCATCTGAAAAAAGTGTAAAATCCAGAAAGGCAGGACAGGCCATGGAGAACTGGGAGCCTTGTTATGCTGATGGGCGGGATGTAAATTGCCAACAGACACTCGGGAAGAAGTGTATGGTGTTTCCTGAAACATCTAAAAAACAAAGCAACAGAGCCTAGGGCACTTCCACTTATGGTCCTATAGCTTAGGGAAATTAAAATCAAAAAGACACAGCCACCCTAAAGTTTGGGACACCTCTGTTTACAAGAACCTCGTTTACAGTACAAGTTCAACATCGCAGAAAGTGAAAAATGGATAAAGAACTTGTGGTATTTACTTACAATGTAGTATCACTCAGCAATGAAATCTATGTCATCAGGCCCGTAGCAGCATAATGAGTGGATTCAGGTACGATGATTCTAACTGAAATAAGTCACACAGAAAAAGAAACATCATAAGATATCACTAATACACGGAATGTAAACTTGGCTACACAGGAACTGCATTCCAAAACAGAACAGGGTCTCAAATTTAGAAAACCAACTTATGCTTGCTTAAGGGGAAAGGTGAGTTGGGGTGCTGCATAAAACCAGAGATTGAAATGAGCACAGATAAAGTTCCTTAAGTCAAATATGGAATAGACAAGAGCTACTCCTTGCTCAACGAAATGGACTCAACACCGCATATTAAACGCCTAAGAATGTACCTGACTAGTAAGTATCGTAAAACCTATGGATTGCTATGTCTCCAAAAGAGAATCAAGCGTGTGTACAGGGGCATAAACGCAGCAGTGATAGGATTGGAGAGGTTCGGTGAGCAAATGAAGACCCTTTGAAGTCATATTGCATGGTACCCATTACACGGGTCTCAACTCTCCAGGTTTAAGGTATTCTTCCTTCAGCTAAAACATGCATGTGGAACCCAAGTATGATCAACCATGTGAACGGGAGACGTGTTCAAATATGTCTCAGTTTTCCTCCCCTGGTACTCGGGTGCAACATTCCAGACGCTTTACTAACACTCTCCCCACTTGGAGAGTCAGCGCCTTTAACCTCCTGTATGGCTCAGTTTGCAATTTCTGCGGAAGATGAACAGGAATAGCGAGAACCAATGAGAGGCTAGCTGGACGTGTCTGGACGGGCAAATTTAGCTCTCATTTTCCACCAGGAAGAGGAAATAACCAAAGGCTCAGCGTGGGGTGCCAGAACCAGATTAGGGCCTGAAGCCATCCTGCGGTGTTGCGGCCAGCTCAAAAGAAAGCGAGTTGAAGAAAGGAGCTCAGGGGCACTGTAATTCACAAACATGCAGAGTTATAAATGACAGCTATCGTCCAAAAATAGACTGAAGTAAGGCTGCCAAGAGGACTTGAAAGCGGGGCAGAATTGCAGGAAACCGATTTCAGGAGGTAGACTGGAATTGCATTGAAAGCATAGGAAAAGAGGCAGAACGTCCACAATGATGCACTTGGCCAAAAAGGGCGTATGCGTTTTTTCCTGAATATATTCAGGAAAAAACGCATACGCACTTTTTGGCCAACCAAGCAAGCTTGCAAAGGAAATCTGCACTACAATGAAGTCTCACTTCCCCCCGGTCAAAAGGGCCATCTGAAAAAAGTGTAAAATCCAGAAAGGCAACAGGCCATTGAGAACTGGGAGCCTTGTTATGCTGATGGGCGGGATGTAAATTGCCAACAACCACTGGGGAGAAGTGTATGGTGTTTCCTGAAACATCTAAAAAACAAAGCAACAGAGCCTAGGGCACTTCCACTTATGGTCCTATAGCTTAGGGAATTTAAAATCAAAAAGACACAGCCACCCCAAAGTTTCGAACTGCTCTGTTTACAAGAACCTCGTTTACAGTACAAGTTCAACATCGCAGAAAGTGAAAAATAGATAAAGAAGTTGTGGTATTTACTTACAAAGCAATATCACTCAGCAATGAAATCTGTGTCATCAGGCCCTTAGCAGCACAATGAGTGGATTCAGGTATGATGATTCTAACTGAAATAAGTCACACAGAAAAAGAAACATCATAAGATATCAGTAATACACGGAATGGAAACTTGGCTACACAGGAACTGAATTACAGAACAGAACAGGGTCTCAAATTTAGAAAACCAACTTATGCTTGCTTAAGGGGAAAGGTGAGTTGGGGTGCTGCATAAAACCAGAGATAGAAATGAGCACAGATAAAGTTCCTTAAGCCAAATATGGAATAGACAAGAGCTACTCCTTGCTCAACGAAATGGACTCAAAACCCCATATTAAACGCCTAAGAATGTACCTGACTAGTAAGTATCTTAAAACCTATGGATTGCTATGTCTCCGAAAGAGAATCAAGCATGTGTACAGGGGCATAAACGCAGCAGTGATAGGATTGGAGAGGTTCGGTGAGCAAATGAAGACCCTTTGAATTCATATTGCATGGTACCCATTACACGGGTCTCAACTCTCCAGGTTTAAGGTATTCTTCCTTCAGCTAAAACATGCATGTGGAACCCAGAGTATGATCAACCATGTGAACGGGAGACGTGTTCAAATATGTCTCAGTTTTCCTCCCCTGGTACTCGGGTGCAACATTCCAGACGCTTTACTAACACTCTCCCGACTTGGAGAGTCAGGCCCTTTAACCTCCTGTTTGGCCCAGTTTGCAATTTCTGCGGAAGATGAACAGGATTAGCGAGAACCAATGAGAGACTACCTGGAGGTGTCTGAACGGGCAAATTAACTGTCATTTCCCACCAGGAAGAGGAATTAACCAAAGGCTCAGCATGCCATGCCGGAACCAGATTAGGGCCTGAAGCCATCCTGCGGTGTTGCGGCCAGCTCACAAGAAAGCGAGTTGAAGAAAGGAGCTCAGGGGCACTGTAATTCACAAACCTGCAGAGTTATAAATGACAGCTATCGTCCAAAAATAGACTGAAGTAAGGCTGCCAAGAGGACTTGAAAGCGGGGCAGAATTGCAGGAAACCGATTTCAGGAGGTAGACTGGAATTGCATTGAAAGCATAGGAAAAGAGGCAGAACGTCCACAATGATGCACTTGGCCAAAAAGGGCGTATGCGTTTTTTCCTGAATATATTCAGGAAAAAACGCATACGCCCTTTTTGGCCAACCAAGCAAGCTTGCAAAGGAAATCTGCATTACAATGAAGTCTCACTTCCCCCCGGTCAAAAGGGCCATCTGAAAAAAGTGTAAAATCCAGAAAGGCAGGACAGGCCATGGAGAACTGGGAGCCTTGTTATGCTGATGGGCGGGATGTAAATTGCCAACAGACACTCGGGAGAAGTGTATGGTGTTTCCTGAAACATCTAAAAAACAAAGCAACAGAGCCTAGGGCACTTCCACTTATGGTCCTATAGCTTAGGGAAATTAATATCAAAAAGACACAGCAACCCCAAAATTTGGGACGGCTCTTTTTACAGGAATCTCTTCTACGGCACAAGTTAAATATCCCAGAGAGCAAATAATGGATAAAGAAGTTGCGGTACTTCTGTACAACAGAATACCACTCAGCAATGAAATCTATGTCACCAGGCCCGTACCAGCATAATGAGTGGATTGAGGCACGATGATTCTAAGTGAAATAAGTCACACAGAAAAAGAAACATCATAAGGTATCACTAATACACGGAATGTGAACTTGGCTACACATGAACTGAATTACAAAACAGAACAGGGTGTCAAGTTTAGAAAACCAACTTATGCCTGCTTAAGGGGGAAGGTGAGTTGGGGTGCTGCATAAAAGCAGAGTTTGAAATTAGCACAGATACCGTTCCATAAGTGAAATATGTAATAGACAAGAGCTACCCCTTGCTCAACGAAATGGATTCAACAATGAGGTATCACCTCACACCTGGTAGAATAGGCATCATTGAAAATCTACAAACAAAAAATGCTGGAAAGGGTGTGGAGAAAAGGAACCCTCTTCCACTATTGTTGGGAATATAAATTGATACAGTCATTATGGAGAACAATATGGAATTTCTTAAGAAACTAACAATAGAATTACCATATGATACAGCAATCCCAGTACTGGACATATACCCAGACAAAACCATAAATCAAAAAGAGTCATTCACCGCAATGTTCATTGCATCACTATTTACAATATCGAGGTAATGGAAGCAACCTAAATGCCCACAGACAGACGAATGCATAAAGCTGTGGTACATATATAAAATGGAATATTACTAAGCCATGAAAAGGAATGAAATTGGGTCATTTGTAGAGACGTCGATGGATCTAGAGACTGTCATACAGAGTGAAGTAAGTCAGAAAGAGAAAAACAAATCTTGTATATTCATGCATATATGTGGAACCTAGAAAAACTGTACAGATTAACCATTTTGCAAGGCATAAATAGAGCAACAGATGTAGACAACAAACGTATGGACAACAAGGGGGGAAAGCTGTTGGGGGGGTGGTGGTGGGAGGAGTTGAGAGACTGGGATTGGCATGTATACATTTATATGTATAAAATAGATAACCAATAAGAACCTGCTGTATAAAAATATAAAATAAAATTCAAAATTAAAAAGAAGTAAAATTTAAAAAATAAAACAGAAAAAACAATTATTCCCTGCACATACATGTATTTATATGAATAAATTATTTCCATGCTTATATCTGTAAATACAAAAAAGAGGAATAAAATCTACCTTGAACCAAAAACGAAAAAGAGAAAAAAAACACAGAACCCACCAGTTACACAGAGGAAAACCGTATCAGGGCACTTGCTCCAGTTGTAAACAATTCTGAAGTTGGTCAGTGGTGGGGAATCGTCTCCCATTCAGCCAGCAGCCCCCACGCAACAAGCGTCCTCATTGCAAAGCTGGGGCACCGTGCCGAGGCATCTGTGAGTAAACGTGAGCTGAGCCCCAGGCCAGTTGCTGCTGAACTATTCCCACCCGTCCCAGGTAAAACACCTGAATATATACAAGGACTTGAAAGCCTAGAGGAAGGGCCATAGAGCCACACGAGTGACAGCATGCCGGCCGACTTGGTGCCTGCAGGCCAGCCAGGATGGTCCTGGCCCTGGGTGCTCTTCTGGAAGATTTCCATTTCCCTGCCTGAGATACCCGTCCTGTCCCTGCCCCCACTGCTTTTTTCCTTCCTCACCTCTGCCCAGGGAGAAATTCCAGCAGCAGGTATGGGTGACACATCCTCTTCTTTAGCAGGTGGCAGCCTGGCAACTGCTGCAGAAAGTCCAGCAGAGCCCCACTCACACTGGGCCACCCACAAAGCCGTGGCCTCTCACTCCCTCCCACCAGCCCAGCCCCGAGACTGCTGACAGGGCAGAGAAAATGGCGTCAGGCACGGCTGCAGGGGCTCTTGCTGCCTGGAGTGGTATTTATATTGATCTCAACCCAGGCACACCTGGGGAGGGCTGGCCGGCACGGTAAGGCTGCCCAGGTCAGCCAATCATCACCCCTCAGGGGCTCACAGTTGCAGAAAATGGAACTTGCTGAACCGGCCAGGTCCAAGGAACAGGTGTGGGCTCCTGAGAGTCAGGATAGACAAGGGGCTGCAGCTTTGGCTTGTTTTCTAATCATTTTGTCTGGCCCATGAGTGGGAGACAACTTCAAGAAAACCCTCTCCTAATGAGAGGAACCCAGGAGTCAGGGAGAGGAGGGGTGGGTGGTGGTTGGAGACAGAGGCCTGGTGCCCCGGGTGCAGTGGAAGTCTCTGGAAGACCAGGTGGAGGGAGGCCTCACGGAGTGATGCCCAGGGTCACAGACCTGTCGCAGCTGCTGTTTGTTAGTTCAAGTCCTGCTCTGAGGTGCTCTGTGTCAGCTCTGAGCGACAGGTGAGCTGGGGGTGCTCTGCAATGAGGGCTATGTGCACGGTTCCTGTGTGCCCAGCCCTGCCACGGTACCTGCAAGGGTAGCTCTGTATCCTGGGAGGGGCCTGACCACGAGAGCCCCGTGGGCTGGGGTGGGGGTGGGGTACCTGCCCAGGTGAGCTCCATATTCTGGGATTGGTCTGACCACGAGAGCCCCATGGGCTGCTGGGGACCTGGTAAAGGATGTCAGGACAGTCAGTGAAGCCACCGAGGATATACCTCCAGTTGCTCCTAATTCCTACACCCTGCTGGTCATTCTACCAACCACCAGGACATGGTATTCTGTATTAGTCTTCAATGATGCCTTCTTTTGTATTCCATTAGTCCCAGAGTCACAAGAAATTTTGGCTTGTGAGTGGCAGGACTCAACATACAACTAAAACAATACTTCCGGGCCGTCTGGCCCCAAGGGTGCAAAAATTCCCACACCATCTTTGGGGAAAGCTTAGCTAAAGACCTAAAAGTTCTACCTCTGGAAAAGGAAACCCTCCTTCAACATGCAGACGACATTCTGATCACCAGCCCTACTAAGGAGGCCTCTGAACTACCAAGCCAATAAAGGATAGAAGTTGTCCAAGAAAAAGCTCAAATATCACAGACTGCGGTGACCTGCCTGGGCTTCATTCTCACAGAAGGTCAGAGAAGCCCATCCCAGGAAAGGGAAGAAACCATTTTCAGCCTTACCCCTTTCTAAAACTAGAAGACAGCTTAGGGGTTCCTGGGGAGGCCAGGGTTTGCTGCTTCTGGATCTCTAGCTACAGTCTACTAGCTGGGCCTCTATATGAAACACTGAAAGGAAAAGATGATGATCCTTTTGAATAGAATCCAGAAGTGGCCTTTCAAGAATGGAAAGAGCAGTCAATTCAGACCCTTGCCCTGGAACTCCCTAATTTAGCTAAACCCTTTGACCTTTACATTCCCGGTGAAAGGTGAATCGCCATTGGAGAATTAGTGCAAAAACTGGGACCACTTGAAATGGAACAATGCAAGAATGCCATCCAGGTAGGATAAACTACGGTCACTAAGGGGCTTGGCCCACTGCCACATCTGGCCAAGATACTGGCGGTATCTAAAAACCTGGAAATCAGCAGCCCAAAAGGCCACCTCCCTCCTAAGGGAAAAGGACCCCACGTGGTGATCCTAACCACCAACCATGCCCTGAAGTTGCAGGGTTCGCTCCGTGGGCACACCGACCTCGAGTGAGGAGGCCCTCCAACTCCAACATCCAGAGAGATAACCGGGGGCAACAGGGCACCATGACGACTCGTGTGAACATCACTTGACCTGGAGTTTCTCTCATAAAACAACAAGAGTGTGTCCCAAAAGAGTAGACTACTGCTTGCAGGACTTACTGCACCCAGAGGGGAGCTAATAATCTTGGCGGGGGAACAGTATACCACACTGTCACCATAGAAAAGCCTACAGACACCGTGATGATGGTGGCCAATAAGACCGGCTGGACTCCTGTTTACTTCAAAAGGCTGTTGACTCAGTAGCCATCATGGTCCTTGATCACCACTGACCCTGGACTGTCTGGGAGTTGAGCGGGCAGGGCTCTGACACCTGGTGCTGTTTGTACGTTAATTCAGGGGCCTAATTGAAGAAAGCGCAGACTACTGGTCAGAGCATCTAGGCTGGCAGAGACGGTCAGCCTAAGGTGGCCGAACAAATGTGGGGCGGGGTGAAACCGGCCCCCACAGCATCTCTGCACATCTCTTTCCTGGACCCTTAAAGGTCATTAGAATCTATAACACTTCCAATGCTGGTGCTCAGGTGGACGAGCAGGGAGGCAGGGGTCCTGGGGACAATCAACGTCACCGGGAGGCTGCTGGGGAGAAGCTCTGACCCTCGCCCCAGGGTATGAGGGCTCCCAACTCAGCACTCAGCAGTTACAGAAGAAGGGTCTGCACCCTCAGCACTCCAAGAATGAGGAACGGGACAAAAGGCAGAGGAGGGGTTTGTCCCCAGCAAAGCCCATTAAAAATCCCTGGGAGATGAAAGTAGAATCTGGGCAATAAAGTCAAGTCTAACCTTTTTTATCCTTTGTGCTTTGTCTAATTTCACGTGCTCCTAGGGTCCCGCATGCAGAGGTTCCACACCCGGCACTTCAGACCAGATTTCCTAGTGCAGAATGGCTGGGTCGACACCTCAGCTCCTGGGGCCCAGTGCAGACTCCACGATATAGAGCCTGAGCTACAGCCAACCCGGCCCTCGAGAGCTCCGCCGCCTCCCTCCCTCCCACTGACTCTGACAGGATCTCTACACAGCAGCCCAGCCCACAGCCCACGGGGTAGTGCATGCTCTCACCTCTCCATTCTCTGATCAAAATATAAAGTTTCCTTTGCTTGTGAACCAAACTCAGTCTCGATCTGTTGGCCCCAATGACACTGGGCAGGGGGACACTTGTTGGGGTCCACTCTGGAGGATCAGTAACAGAAATTGAGACTATTGTAACCTCAATGAACAGATGTGTGAGCCAAACTGTAGTTAACATAGAACAGTGTATAAGGCTCGGGTAAAATAAGATGTTTTTAACACTTCCATTTGATATTTCCATCACTTTTTATAAGCAAGTTCAGTGAAAAGGTTTGTCTTATTTGTCAGGTCAATATTAGAGAAACGAAGTGATTTCTTTCCAAGGATGTACATCTAATAATCTTGGTTAAACCTTCAATCTTGTTTTAAATGCTTTTCCATTGAAAATGATACCTCTCTTTCAGCTCCCCCATTTCTGAGAAGTATAAAATCTTATAATTTATTATTACCAAAGGGGAAAGGTGGGAGGAGGGATAAATTAACAGTTTGGAATGAACACATACACACTGCTATGTATAAAATAGATCATCAACAAGGAACTACTGTATAGCACAGGGAACTACACTCAACATTTTGCAATAACCTATAAGGGGAAATAATCTGAAAAAGAATAGATATTTTTATTGACATCATCTATCAATGACAGTTAAAGTGTAGCCTAAGGGAAGCTGGTGGTGAGTGCTTCTGACCCTGAAGACTTCAATCATCTAAAGTTTGGACTCTGCCTACTTCCCAAGGCCCTTAATGAACATATGTGTAGCCGTAGCTTAAAAACTTCCCCAGTTTGGGTTTCGGGGAGACACTGATTTTGAAAAAGCCCTGGTGTTCTCCTTACATGAATGGGACTCTTCCTACTGCTAAAACATGTCTGTCACACCCAGAGGATGGTATACCGTCTGATCGGGAAGAGTTTGGAAAAGGCATCTCATCTCCTCATCTCCTGGTGCTCGGGTTCACCCCTCCAGCGTCTTTACTAACAGTCTCCCCACTTGGAGATGTCAGCACTGTCAACATCCTGTTGCGTACAGTTTGGAATTTGTCCAGAGGATGAAGCGGAAGGATGAGGAACAATGAGAGACAAGTCCTAGGTGTTCAGACAGGCACATGTCACTCTAATTTCCAATCAGGAAGACGAATTGACCAAAGGCTAGGGTTGCCCATGGAAACAGTATAGGGCTTGAGGAAATCCCGCTGCTTTGTGGCCAGTTCCCATAAACACGAGTTGAACAATGGAACTCAGGGGCAGTAAAATTCACAAAACTGCAGAGTTGAAAATATCCATCACTGAAAAATGTCTTGAGGAGAGTCAGAGAAAAGGACTTGTAAGCAAGGGAGAATGGCAGGAAAGGGATTTGAGGAGGTAGAAAGGACTCGCCATTAAGCACAAGAAAAGGAGCTGAACATTGCCAACATTGCAGTTGGCCAAAAAGGGTGTATGCGTTCTTTTCTGTATATATTCAAGAAAAGGGCATACACTTTTTTAGCCAACCAAACAGGTGGGCACTGGAAGTCAATACCACAAAAGATATCACTTTGCATCAGTCAGAAGAGCCATCCTCATAAAGCGTAAACAACAGAAATGCAGGACAGGGCAACGAGAAGAGGGAGCCCTGTGAGACTTATAGTGGAAATGTATATTGCCAACGGCCATTCTGGAGAAGTGTATTGTGTTTACTAAAGCATCTACAAAATGAGCTACAGAGCATAGGGCACTTGCACTCATGGGCGTATATCTTGGGAAAAACAAAAATCGAGAGGACACAGGCACCCCAATGTTTACCCCCTCTCTGTTTAAAAGATCCTCGACTAGGATATAACTTAAATGTCTCTGGAGGGAAAAAATGGATAGAGATGTGGTACTTAGGTAGAGTGGAATATTATTCAGCCTGGAAATCAATGAAATATGGCCAGTTGTAACAACTCCGGAGGAGTTACGTATGATCATTCTAAGTGACAGAATTCAAAAAGAAAAAGACACATATCATAAGATATCACTTAAAGGTGGAATCCAAAATGGCTACACATGAAATAAATTACAAAACAAAAACATAGTCAAATATGTAGAAAACACGCATAAGGCTGCTAAACGGGAAAGGTGGGGAGGGGTGAGGCATCATCCAGGAGGTTGAAATTAGCAAAGATACCATTCCAAATACCAAACTGATAATCAACAAGGCCTACACGGTAGCTAAAAGAACTGCACTCAGCACACTCAAGTCACCGGAAAAGAATATATACGACTGGTAAGAATCTGAAAAAGAATTTATTGATGTCTCTCTGTACGTGAATCAAGTGGATGTACAGCAGCAAGAAACAGAGCTTTGAAAATCAGCTGTAACCAATATAGTAATAAATTGAAAAAAATAAACGACAGAGAGACAGAGAAAACCTCTTACAACTTTTCCTCAGGGACGGTGATGCAACATGGATTGAACACATCTAGACCCACAGCAGGATGAGACATAAGGCTGGAAACTGTTTGCGCTAAGAGAAATGTGAGGTTGGGTGAGGAAATGCACACCCTTTAAAGTAATACTACCTGGTACCCATTCAATGGGTCCCAAATCTGCAGGTTCAAGGGATCTTCCTACAGCTAAAACATGCATGGAAAACCCAGAGGACTGTACACCATGTGATCGGGAGATGTGTCTAAAATGCACCTCATTTATCCTCTCCTGGTGCTCCTGTTCACCATTCCAGCCACGCTACTTAGAATCTCCCCACTTGGAGAATCAGCACATTTAAACTTCTGTTTCACACATTTTGCAAATTGTGAGGAGGATGAACGGGAAGAGGGGGAACCAATGAGAGAAGAGTTGTAGGGGTTTGGACGGGCACATATCACTCTAATTTCCCATTAAGAATAAGAATTAAAGAAAGGCTCAGCCTGCCTCGCCGGAGCCAAAATAGGGCCTGAAGCAATCCTGCGGGTTTGAGGCCAGCTCACAAAAGAGCAACTTAAAAAATGGAGCTCAGGGTCACTGCAATTCACAAACCTGCAGAGTTATAAATGAAAACTAACGTCCAAAAATATGTTGAGGTAAGGCAAAGAAGAGGATCTGAATGCAAGACAGAATTGCAAGAAACAGATTTCAAGAGATAGATTGGACTCGTCTTTAACGCACATGAAAAGCGGCAGAATTTCGACAATGATGCAGTTGGCCCAAAAGGGCGTATGCGTTTTTTCCTGATTATATCCAGGAAAAAACGCATACGCACTTTATGGGCAACGAAGCAAGCAAGCAATGCAAATGTGCACAACAAAGAAGTCTCACTTCCCACCGGTCAAAAGGGCCATCCTAAAAAATTGTAAAAACCAGAAATGCAGGACAGGCCATGGAGAACAGGGAGCCTTTATACGCTGATGGGCAGTGTGTGAACTGCCGAGAGCCACTCTGGAGAAGTGTATGGTGGTTCCTAAATCATCTAAAAAACAGAGCTACAGAGCATAGGACACTTCCAATCATGGGAGTATATCTAGGGAAGTCTAAAAATCAACAAGACACAAGCACACCACAGTTTAGGGCTACTCTGTTTACAAGAACCTCAACTTCAGTACACCTTAAATATCCCAGGAAAGAGAACAATGGATAAAGAAGATGTGGTACTTATGTACAATGGAATATCTCTTCACCATGAAATCAATGTAATAAGGCTAGTAGAAGGATAAAGAGTGGATTTAGGTCCGATAATACTACTTGAAATAAGTCAAACAGAAAAAGAAACATATCATAAGATATCACTTATAGAGGGAGGGTAAATATGGCTGCACAAGAAATGAATTACAGAACAGAACAGTGTCTCACATTTAGAAAACACACTTATGTCAGCTTAAGGGGAAAGGAGAGGTGGGGTGATGCATAAAACCAGAGTTTGAAATTAGCACAGATACCGTTCAATAAACCAAATAGGTATTAGACAAGATCTACACCTTGCTCAATGAACAGGCCTCAACACACCCTATACACCGCAGAGAAATATATCTGAGGAATAAGAATCTTAAAACCCATGTATTGATATATCTCCATAAGGGAATCAAGTGTGTGCAGAGCGGCACAAACACAGCAGTGAAAAGGAGCTAAACCCCATTATAGAAATAAATTTTAAAAACAAAACGCTGAAACAATGAAAGAGAGAAAAATTCTTACAAAATTCGCTCAGGGGCTGTGATGCAACCTGGATTGACCACATATAAACCCACAGCTGGATAAGACATAAGGCTGGACACTTGGGGCTGACAGGATTGGTGAGCTTTGGTGAGCAACTGCCAAAAGTTTAATGCAATACTTCATGCTACTCATTCCAAGGGTCCCAACACTCCAGGTTGAAGGGAATCTTCCTACAGCTAAACCATGCTTGGGAAACCCAGCGACTGGTATACCATATGATCGGGAAAGGTTTCTAAAACGCACCTCATTTTTCCTCTCCTGGGGCTCCGGATCGACATTCCAGCCGCTTTACTAACAACATCCCCACATGGAGTCAATGCCTTTAAGTTCTGGTATCGCACAGTCTGCAGTTAGTGCAGAGGATGAATGGGAATAGGGGGAACCAGTGAGAAACTAGCTGTAGCGGTTTCAATGGGCACATGTCACTCTAATATCACATCAGTAAGAAGAATTAACCAAAGGCACAGCAAGGTGCCCCAGAAGAAAAATAGGGCTTCAAGGAATCCTGTGGTTATGGGGCAAGACCACAAAAATAAGAGCTAAAAAATGGAGCTAAGGGCCACTGCAATTCAAAAACCTGCAGAGTTATAAAGGCCAACTATTTTTAAAAAATATATTGAGGTAAGGCTATGAAGAGGCATTGAAAGCAAGGCAGAATGCAGGAAACCGATTTCAGGAGGTAGACTGGAATTGCATTGAAAGCATATGAAGAGAGTCAGAAACTCGACAATGATGCACTTGGCCAAAAAGGGCGTATGTGTTTTTTCCTGAATATATTCAGGAAAAAACGCATACGCACTTTTTGGCCAACCAAGCAAGCTTGCAAAGGAAATCTGCACTACAATGAAGTCTCACTTCCACCTGGTCAAAAGGGCCATCTGAAAAAAGTGTAAAATCCATAAAGGCACGACAGGCCATGGAGAACTGGGAGCCTACTTATGCTGATGGGCGAGATGTAAATTGCCAACAGCCACTCTGAAGAAGTGTATGGTGTTTCCTGAAACATCTAAAAAACAAAGCAACAGAGCCTAGGGCACTTCCACTTATGGTCCTATAGCTTAGGGAAATTAAAATCAAAAAGACACAGCCACCCCAAAGTTTGGGACGCCTCCGTTTACAAGAACCTCGTTTACCGTACAAGTTCAATATCACAGAAAGTGAAAAATGGATAAAGAACTTGTGGTACTTACGTACAATGCAGTATCACTCAGCAATGAAATCTATGTCATCAGGCCCTTAGCAGCACAATGAGTGGATTCAGGTATGATGATTCTAACTGAAATAAGTCACACAGAAAAAGAAACATCATAAGATATCAGTAATACACGGAATGTAAACTTGGCTACACAGGAACTGAATTACAGAACAGAACAGGGTCTCAAATTTAGAAAACCAACTTATGCTTGCTTAAGGGGAAAGGTGAGTTGGGGTGCTGCATAAAACCAGAGATTGAAATGAGCACAGATAAAGTTCCTTAAGCCAAATATGGAATAGACAAGAGCTACTCCTTGCTCAAGGAAATGGACTCAACACCGCATATTAAACGCCTAAGAATGTACCTGACTAGTAGTATCTTAAAACCTATAGATTGCTATGTCTCCAAAAGAGCATCAAGCATGTGTACAGGGGCATAAACGCAGCAGTGATAGGATTGGAGAGGTTCGGTGAGCAAATGAAGACCCTTTGAAGTCATATTGCATGGTACCCATTCCACGGGTTTCAACTACCCAGGTTTTAGGTATTCTTCCTTCAGCTAAAACATGCATGTGGAACCCAGAGTATGATCAACCATGTGATCGGGAGACGTGTTCAAATATGTCTCAGTTTTCCTCCCCTGGTACTCGGGTGCAACATTCCAGATGCTTTACTAACACTCTCCCCATTGGAGAGTCAGTCCCTTTAACCTCCTGTTTGGCCCAGTTTGCAATTTCAGTGGAAGATGTACAGGAATAGCGAGAACCAATGAGAGACTAGCTGGAGGTGTCTGGATGGGCAAATTTAACTCTCATTTCCCACCAGGAAGAGGAATTAACCAAAGGCTCAGCGTGCCGTGCCAGAACCAGATTAGGGCCTGAAGACATCCTGCGGTGTTGCGGCCAGCTCACAAGAAAGCGAGTTGAAGAAAGGAGCTCAGGGGCACTGTAATTCACAAACCTGCAGAGTTATAAATGACAGCTGTCGGCCAAAAATATACTGAAGTAAGGCTGCCAAGAGGACTTGAAAGCGGGGCAGAATTGCAGGAAACCGATTTCAGGAGGTAGACTGGAATTGCATTGAAAGCATAGGAAAAGAGGCAGAACGTCCACAATGATGCACTTGGCCAAAAAGGGCGTATGCGTTTTTTCCTGAATATATTCAGGAAAAAACGCATACGCCCTTTTTGGCCAACCAAGCAAACTTGCAAAGGAAATCTGCACTACAATGAAGTCTCACTTCTCCCCGGTCAAAAGGGCCATCTGAAAAAAGTGTAAAATCCAGAAAGGCAGGACAGGCCATGGAGAACTGGGAGCCTTGTTATGCTGATGGGCGGGAAGTAAATTGCCAACAGACACTCAGGAGAAGTGTATGGTGTTTCCTGAAACATCTAAAAAACAAAGCAACAGAGCCTAGGGCACTGCCACTTATGGTCCTATAGCTTAGGGAAATTAAAATCAAAAAGACACAGCCACCCCAAAGTTTGGGACGCCTCCGTTTACAAGAACCTCGTTTACCGTACAAGTTCAATATCACAGAAAGTGAAAAATGGATAAAGAACTTGTGGTACTTACGTACAATGCAGTATCACTCAGCAATGAAATCTATGTCATCAGGCCCGTAGCAGCATAATGAGTGGATTCAGGTACGATGATTCTAACTGAAATAAGTCACACAGAAAAAGAAACATCATAAGATATCAGTAATACACGGAATGTAAACTTGGCTACACAGGAACTGCATTCCAAAACAGAACAGGGTCTCAAATTTAGAAAACCAACTTATGCTTGCTTAAGGGTAAAGGTGAGTTGGGGTGCTGCATAAAACCAGAGATTGAAATGAGCACAGATAAAGTTCCTTAAGCCAAATATGGAATAGACAAGAGCTACTCCTTGCTCAACGAAATGGACTCAACACCGCATATTAAACGCCTAAGAATGTACCTGACTAGTAAGTATCTTAAAACCTATGGATTGCTATGTCTCCAAAAGAGAATCAAGCATGTGTACAGGGGCATAAACGCAGCAGTGATACGATTGGAGAGGTTCGGTGAGCAAATGAAGACCCTTTGAAGTCATATTGCATGGTACCCATTCCACGGGTTTCAACTACCCAGGTTTTAGGTATTCTTCCTTCAGCTAAAACATGCATGTGGAACCCAGAGTATGATCAACCATGTGATTGGGAGACGTGTTCAAATATGTCTCAGTTTTCCTCCCCTGGTACTCGGGTGCAACATTCCAGACGCTTTTCTAACACTCTCCCCACTTGGAGAGTCAGCGCCTTTAACCTCCTGTTTGCCCCAGTTTGCAATTTCTGCGGAAGATGAACAGGAATATCGAGAACCAATGAGAGACTACCTGGAGGTGTCTGGACGGGCAAATTTAACTCTCATTTCCCACCAGGAAGAGGAAATAACCAAAGGCTCAGCATGCCATGCCGGAACCACATTAGGGCCTGAAGACATCCTGCGGTGTTGCGGCCAGGTCACAAGAAAGCGAGTTGAAGAAAGGAGCTCAGGGGCACTGTAATTCACAAACCTGCAGAGTTATAAATGACAGCTATCGTCCAAAAATATACTGAAGTAAGGTTGCCAAGAGGACTTGAAAGCGGGGCAGAATTGCAGGAAACCGATTTCAGGAGGTAGACAGGAATTGCATTGAAAGCATAGGAAAAGAGACAGAACGTCCACAGTGATGCACTTGGGCAAAAAGTGCGTATGCGTTTTATCCTGAATATATTCAGGAAAAAACGCATACGCCCTTTTTGGCCAACCAAGCAAGCTTGCAAAGGAAATCTGCACTACAATGAAGTCTCACTTCCCCCCGGTCAAAAGGGCCATCTGAAAAAAGTGTAAAATCCAGAAAGGCAGGACAGGACATGGAGAACTGGGAGCCTTGTTATGCTGATGGGCGGGATGTAAATTGCCAATAGCCACTCCGGAGAAGTGTATGGTGTTTCCTGAAACATCTAAAAAACAAAGCAACAGAGCCTAGGGCACTTCCACTTATGGTCCTATAGCTTAGGGAAATTAAAATCAAAAAGACACAGCCACCCCAAAGTTTGGGACGACTCCGTTTACAAGAACCTCGTTTACCGTACAAGTTCAATATCACAGAAAGTGAAAAATGGATAAAGAACTTGTGGTACTTACGTACAATGCAGTATCACTCAGCAATGAAATCTATGTCACCAGGCCCGTAGCAGCATAATGAGTGGATTCGGGTAGGGTGATTCTAACTGAAATAAGTCACACAGAAAAAGAAACATCAAAAAATATCACTAATACATGGAATTTAAACTTGGCTACAGAGGAACTGAATTACAAAACAGAACAGGGTCTCAAATTTAGAAAACCAACTTATGCTTGCTTAAGTGGAAAGGTGAGTTGGGGTGCTGCATAAAACCAGAGATTGAAATGAGCACAGATAAAGTTCCTTAAGCCAAATATGGAATAGACAAGAGCTACTCCTTGCTCAACGAAATGGACTCCACACCCCATATTAAACGCCTAAGAATGTACCTGACTAGTAAGTATCTTAAAACCTATGGATTGCTATGTCTCCAAAAGAGAATCAAGCGTGTGTACAAGGGTCATAAACGCAGCAGTGATAGGATTGGAGAGATTCGGTGAGCAAATGAAGACCCTTTGAAGTCATATTGCATGGTACCCATTCCACGGGTCTCAACTCTCCAGGTTTAAGGTATTCTTTCTTCAGCTAAAACATGCATGTGGAACCCAGAGTATGATCAACCGTGTGATCGGGAGACGTGTTCAAATATGTCTCAGTTTTCGTCCCCTGGTACTTCGGTGCAACATTCCAGACGCTTTACTAACACTCTCCCCACTTGGAGAGTCAGTGCCTTTAACCTCCTGTTTGGCCCAGTTTGCAATTACTGCGGAAGATGTACAGGAATAGGGAGAACCAATGAGAGACAAGCGGGAGGTGTTTGGACGGGCAAATTTAACTCTAATTTCCCATCAGGATGAGGAATTAACCAAAGGCTCAGCGTGCCGTGCCGGAACCAGATTAGGGCCTGAAGCCATCCTGCGGTGTTGCGGCCAGCTCACAAGAAAGCGAGTTGAAGAAAGGAGCTCAGGGGCACTGTAATTCACAAACCTGCAGAGTTATAAATGACAGCTATCGTCCAAAAATAGACTGAAGTAAGGCTGCCAAGAGGACTTGAAAGCGGGGCAGAATTGCAGGAAACCGATTTCAGGAGGTAGACTGGAATTGCATTGAAAGCATAGGAAAAGAGGCAGAACGTCCACAATAATGCACTTGGCCAAAAAGTGCGTATGCGTTTTTTCCTGAATATATTCAGGAAAAAACGCATACGCCCTTTTTGGCCAACCAAGCAAGCTTGCAAAGGAAATCTGCACTACAATGAAGTCTCACTTCCCCCCGGTCAAAAGGGCCATCTGAAAAAAGTGTAAAATCCAGAAAGGCAGGACAGGCCATGGAGAACTGGGAGCCTTGTTATGCTGATGGGCGGGATGTAAATTGCCAACAGACACTCGGGAGAAGTGTATGGTGTTTCCTGAAACATCTAAAAAACAAAGCAACAGAGCCTAGGGCACTTCCACTTATGGTCCTATAGCTTAGGGAAATTAATATCAAAAAGACACAGCAACCCCAAAATTTGGGACGGCTCTTTTTACAGGAATCTCTTCTACGGCACAAGTTAAATATCCCAGAGAGCAAATAATGGATAAAGAAGTTGCGGTACTTCTGTACAACAGAATACCACTCAGCAATGAAATCTATGTCACCAGGCCCGTACCAGCATAATGAGTGGATTGAGGCACGATGATTCTAAGTGAAATAAGTCACACAGAAAAAGAAACATCATAAGGTATCACTAATACACGGAATGTGAACTTGGCTACACATGAACTGAATTACAAAACAGAACAGGGTGTCAAGTTTAGAAAACCAACTTATGCCTGCTTAAGGGGGAAGGTGAGTTGGGGTGCTGCATAAAAGCAGAGTTTGAAATTAGCACAGATACCGTTCCATAAGTGAAATATGTAATAGACAAGAGCTACCCCTTGCTCAACGAAATGGATTCAACAATGAGGTATCACCTCACACCTGGTAGAATAGGCATCATTGAAAATCTACAAACAAAAAATGCTGGAAAGGGTGTGGAGAAAAGGAACCCTCTTCCACTATTGTTGGGAATATAAATTGATACAGTCATTATGGAGAACAATATGGAATTTCTTAAGAAACTAACAATAGAATTACCATATGATACAGCAATCCCAGTACTGGACATATACCCAGACAAAACCATAAATCAAAAAGAGTCATTCACCGCAATGTTCATTGCATCACTATTTACAATATCGAGGTAATGGAAGCAACCTAAATGCCCACAGACAGACGAATGCATAAAGCTGTGGTACATATATAAAATGGAATATTACTAAGCCATGAAAAGGAATGAAATTGGGTCATTTGTAGAGACGTCGATGGATCTAGAGACTGTCATACAGAGTGAAGTAAGTCAGAAAGAGAAAAACAAATCTTGTATATTCATGCATATATGTGGAACCTAGAAAAACTGTACAGATTAACCATTTTGCAAGGCATAAATAGAGCAACAGATGTAGACAACAAACGTATGGACAACAAGGGGGGAAAGCTGTTGGGGGGGTGGTGGTGGGAGGAGTTGAGAGACTGGGATTGGCATGTATACATTTATATGTATAAAATAGATAACCAATAAGAACCTGCTGTATAAAAATATAAAATAAAATTCAAAATTAAAAAGAAGTAAAATTTAAAAAATAAAACAGAAAAAACAATTATTCCCTGCACATACATGTATTTATATGAATAAATTATTTCCATGCTTATATCTGTAAATACAAAAAAGAGGAATAAAATCTACCTTGAACCAAAAACGAAAAAGAGAAAAAAAACACAGAACCCACCAGTTACACAGAGGAAAACCGTATCAGGGCACTTGCTCCAGTTGTAAACAATTCTGAAGTTGGTCAGTGGTGGGGAATCGTCTCCCATTCAGCCAGCAGCCCCCACGCAACAAGCGTCCTCATTGCAAAGCTGGGGCACCGTGCCGAGGCATCTGTGAGTAAACGTGAGCTGAGCCCCAGGCCAGTTGCTGCTGAACTATTCCCACCCGTCCCAGGTAAAACACCTGAATATATACAAGGACTTGAAAGCCTAGAGGAAGGGCCATAGAGCCACACGAGTGACAGCATGCCGGCCGACTTGGTGCCTGCAGGCCAGCCAGGATGGTCCTGGCCCTGGGTGCTCTTCTGGAAGATTTCCATTTCCCTGCCTGAGATACCCGTCCTGTCCCTGCCCCCACTGCTTTTTTCCTTCCTCACCTCTGCCCAGGGAGAAATTCCAGCAGCAGGTATGGGTGACACATCCTCTTCTTTAGCAGGTGGCAGCCTGGCAACTGCTGCAGAAAGTCCAGCAGAGCCCCACTCACACTGGGCCACCCACAAAGCCGTGGCCTCTCACTCCCTCCCACCAGCCCAGCCCCGAGACTGCTGACAGGGCAGAGAAAATGGCGTCAGGCACGGCTGCAGGGGCTCTTGCTGCCTGGAGTGGTATTTATATTGATCTCAACCCAGGCACACCTGGGGAGGGCTGGCCGGCAGGGTAAGGCTGCCCAGGTCAGCCAATCATCACCCCTCAGGGGCTCACAGTTGCAGAAAATGGAACTTGCTGAACCGGCCAGGTCCAAGGAACAGGTGTGGGCTCCTGAGAGTCAGGATAGACAAGGGGCTGCAGCTTTGGCTTGTTTTCTAATCATTTTGTCTGGCCCATGAGTGGGAGACAACTTCAAGAAAACCCTCTCCTAATGAGAGGAACCCAGGAGTCAGGGAGAGGAGGGGTGGGTGGTGGTTGGAGACAGAGGCCTGGTGCCCCGGGTGCAGTGGAAGTCTCTGGAAGACCAGGTGGAGGGAGGCCTCACGGAGTGATGCCCAGGGTCACAGACCTGTCGCAGCTGCTGTTTGTTAGTTCAAGTCCTGCTCTGAGGTGCTCTGTGTCAGCTCTGAGCGACAGGTGAGCTGGGGGTGCTCTGCAATGAGGGCTATGTGCACGGTTCCTGTGTGCCCAGCCCTGCCACGGTACCTGCAAGGGTAGCTCTGTATCCTGGGAGGGGCCTGACCACGAGAGCCCCGTGGGCTGGGGTGGGGGTGGGGTACCTGCCCAGGTGAGCTCCATATTCTGGGATTGGTCTGACCACGAGAGCCCCATGGGCTGCTGGGGACCTGGTAAAGGATGTCAGGACAGTCAGTGAAGCCACCGAGGATATACCTCCAGTTGCTCCTAATTCCTACACCCTGCTGGTCATTCTACCAACCACCAGGACATGGTATTCTGTATTAGTCTTCAATGATGCCTTCTTTTGTATTCCATTAGTCCCAGAGTCACAAGAAATTTTGGCTTGTGAGTGGCAGGACTCAACATACAACTAAAACAATACTTCCGGGCCGTCTGGCCCCAAGGGTGCAAAAATTCCCACACCATCTTTGGGGAAAGCTTAGCTAAAGACCTAAAAGTTCTACCTCTGGAAAAGGAAACCCTCCTTCAACATGCAGACGACATTCTGATCACCAGCCCTACTAAGGAGGCCTCTGAACTACCAAGCCAATAAAGGATAGAAGTTGTCCAAGAAAAAGCTCAAATATCACAGACTGCGGTGACCTGCCTGGGCTTCATTCTCACAGAAGGTCAGAGAAGCCCATCCCAGGAAAGGGAAGAAACCATTTTCAGCCTTACCCCTTTCTAAAACTAGAAGACAGCTTAGGGGTTCCTGGGGAGGCCAGGGTTTGCTGCTTCTGGATCCCTAACTACAGTCTACTAGCTGGGCCTCTATATGAAACACTGAAAGGAAAAGATGATGATCCTTTTGAATAGAATCCAGAAGTGGCCTTTCAAGAATGGAAAGAGCAGTCAATTCAGACCCTTGCCCTGGAACTCCCTAATTTAGCTAAACCCTTTGACCTTTACATTCCCGGTGAAAGGTGAATCGCCATTGGAGAATTAGTGCAAAAACTGGGACCACTTGAAATGGAACAATGCAAGAATGCCATCCAGGTAGGATAAACTACGGTCACTAAGGGGCTTGGCCCACTGCCACATCTGGCCAAGATACTGGCGGTATCTAAAAACCTGGAAATCAGCAGCCCAAAAGGCCACCTCCCTCCTAAGGGAAAAGGACCCCACGTGGTGATCCTAACCACCAACCATGCCCTGAAGTTGCAGGGTTCGCTCCGTGGGCACACCGACCTCGAGTGAGGAGGCCCTCCAACTCCAACATCCAGAGAGATAACCGGGGGCAACAGGGCACCATGACGACTCGTGTGAACATCACTTGACCTGGAGTTTCTCTCATAAAACAACAAGAGTGTGTCCCAAAAGAGTAGACTACTGCTTGCAGGACTTACTGCACCCAGAGGGGAGCTAATAATCTTGGCGGGGGAACAGTATACCACACTGTCACCATAGAAAAGCCTACAGACACCGTGATGATGGTGGCCAATAAGACCGGCTGGACTCCTGTTTACTTCAAAAGGCTGTTGACTCAGTAGCCATCATGGTCCTTGATCACCACTGACCCTGGACTGTCTGGGAGTTGAGCGGGCAGGGCTCTGACACCTGGTGCTGTTTGTACGTTAATTCAGGGGCCTAATTGAAGAAAGCGCAGACTACTGGTCAGAGCATCTAGGCTGGCAGAGACGGTCAGCCTAAGGTGGCCGAACAAATGTGGGGCGGGGTGAAACCGGCCCCCACAGCGTCTCTGCACATCTCTTTCCTGGACCCTTAAAGGTCATTAGAATCTATAACACTTCCAATGCTGGTGCTCAGGTGGACGAGCAGGGAGGCAGGGGTCCTGGGGACAATCAACGTCACCGGGAGGCTGCTGGGGAGAAGCTCTGACCCTCGCCCCAGGGTATGAGGGCTCCCAACTCAGCACTCAGCAGTTACAGAAGAAGGGTCTGCACCCTCAGCACTCCAAGAATGAGGAACGGGACAAAAGGCAGAGGAGGGGTTTGTCCCCAGCAAAGCCCATTAAAAATCCCTGGGAGATAAAAGTAGAATCTGGGCAATAAAGTCAAGTCTAACCTTTTTTATCCTTTGTGCTTTGTCTAATTTCACGTGCTCCTAGGGTCCCGCATGCAGAGGTTCCACACCCGGCACTTCAGACCAGATTTCCTAGTGCAGAATGGCTGGGTCGACACCTCAGCTCCTGGGGCCCAGTGCAGACTCCATGATATAGAGCCTGAGCTACAGCCAACCCGGCCCTCGAGAGCTCCGCCGCCTCCCTCCCTCCCACTGACTCTGACAGGATCTCTACACAGCAGCCCAGCCCACAGCCCACGGGGTAGTGCATGCTCTCACCTCTCCATTCTCTGATCAAAATATAAAGTTTCCTTTGCTTGTGAACCAAACTCAGTCTCGATCTGTTGGCCCCAATGACACTGGGCAGGGGGACACTTGTTGGGGTCCACTCTGGAGGATCAGTAACAGAAATTGAGACTATTGTAACCTCAATGAACAGATGTGTGAGCCAAACTGTAGTTAACATAGAACAGTGTATAAGGCTCGGGTAAAATAAGATGTTTTTAACACTTCCATTTGATATTTCCATCACTTTTTATAAGCAAGTTCAGTGAAAAGGTTTGTCTTATTTGTCAGGTCAATATTAGAGAAACGAAGTGATTTCTTTCCAAGGATGTACATCTAATAATCTTGGTTAAACCTTCAATCTTGTTTTAAATGCTTTTCCATTGAAAATGATACCTCTCTTTCAGCTCCCCCATTTCTGAGAAGTATAAAATCTTATAACTTATTATTACCAAAGGGGAAAGGTGGGAGGAGGGATAAATTAACAGTTTGGAATGAACACATACACACTGCTATGTATAAAATAGATCATCAACAAGGAACTACTGTATAGCACAGGGAACTACACTCAACATTTTGCAATAACCTATAAGGGGAAATAATCTGAAAAAGAATAGATATTTTTATTGACATCATCTATCAATGACAGTTAAAGTGTAGCCTAAGGGAAGCTGGTGGTGAGTGCTTCTGACCCTGAAGACTTCAATCATCTAAAGTTTGGACTCTGCCTACTTCCCAAGGCCCTTAATGAACATATGTGTAGCCGTAGCTTAAAAAATTCCCCAGTTTGGGTTTCGGGGAGACACTGATTTTGAAAAAGCCCTGGTGTTCTCCTTACATGAATGGGACTCTTCCTACTGCTAAAACATGTCTGTCACACCCAGAGGATGGTATACCGTCTGATCGGGAAGAGTTTGGAAAAGGCATCTCATCTCCTCATCTCCTGGTGCTCGGGTTCACCCCTCCAGCGTCTTTACTAACAGTCTCCCCACTTGGAGATGTCAGCACTGTCAACATCCTGTTGCGTACAGTTTGGAATTTGTCCAGAGGATGAAGCGGAAGGATGAGGAACAATGAGAGACAAGTCCTAGGTGTTCAGACAGGCACATGTCACTCTAATTTCCAATCAGGAAGACGAATTGACCAAAGGCTAGGGTTGCCCATGGAAACAGTATAGGGCTTGAGGAAATCCCACTGCTTTGTGGCCAGTTCCCATAAACACGAGTTGAACAATGGAACTCAGGGGCAGTAAAATTCACAAAACTGCAGAGTTGAAAATATCCATCACTGAAAAATGTCTTGAGGAAAGTCAGAGAAAAGGACTTGTAAGCAAGGGAGAATGTCAGGAAAGGGATTTGAGGAGGTAGAAAGGACTCGCCATTAAGCACAAGAAAAGGAGCTGAACATTGCCAACATTGCAGTTGGCCAAAAAGGGTGTATGCGTTCTTTTCTGTATATATTCAAGAAAAGGGCATACACTTTTTTAGCCAACCAAACAGGTGGGCACTGGAAGTCAATACCACAAAAGATATCACTTCGCATCAGTCAGAAGAGCCATCCTCATAAAGCGTAAACAACAGAAATGCAGGACAGGGCAACGAGAAGAGGGAGCCCTGTGAGACTTATAGTGGAAATGTATATTGCCAACGGCCATTCTGGAGAAGTGTATTGTGTTTACTAAAGCATCTACAAAATGAGCTACAGAGCATAGGGCACTTGCACTCATGGGCGTATATCTTTGGAAAAACAAAAATCGAGAGGACACAGGCACCCCAATGTTTACCCCCTCTCTGTTTAAAAGATCCTCGACTAGGATATAACTTAAATGTCTCTGGAGGGAAAAAATGGATAGAGATGTGGTACTTAGGTAGAGTGGAATATTATTCAGCCTGGAAATCAATGAAATATGGCCAGTTGTAACAACTCCGGAGGAGTTACGTATGATCATTCTAAGTGACAGAATTCAAAAAGAAAAAGACACATATCATAAGATATCACTTAAAGGTGGAATCCAAAACGGCTACACATGAAATAAATTACAAAACAAAAACATAGTCAAATATGTAGAAAACACGCATAAGGCTGCTAAACGGGAAAGGTGGGGAGGGGTGAGGCATCATCCAGGAGGTTGAAATTAGCAAAGATACCATTCCAAATACCAAACTGATAATCAACAAGGCCTACACGGTAGCTAAAAGAACTGCACTCAGCACACTCAAGTCACCGGAAAAGAATATATACGACTGGTAAGAATCTGAAAAAGAATTTATTGATGTCTCTCTGTACGTGAATCAAGTGGATGTACAGCAGCAAGAAACAGAGCTTTGAAAATCAGCTGTAACCAATATAGTAATAAATTGAAAAAAATAAACGACAGAGAGACAGAGAAAACCTCTTACAACTTTTCCTCAGGGACGGTGATGCAACATGGATTGAACACATCTAGACCCACAGCAGGATGAGACATAAGGCTGGAAACTGTTTGCGCTAAGAGAAATGTGAGGTTGGGTGAGGAAATGCACACCCTTTAAAGTAATACTACCTGGTACCCATTCAATGGGTCCCAAATCTGCAGGTTCAAGGGATCTTCCTACAGCTAAAACATGCATGGAAAACCCAGAGGACTGTACACCATGTGATCGGGAGATGTGTCTAAAATGCACCTCATTTATCCTCTCCTGGTGCTCCTGTTCACCATTCCAGCCACGCTACTTAGAATCTCCCCACTTGGAGAATCAGCACATTTAAACTTCTGTTTCACACATTTTGCAAATTGTGAGGAGGATGAACGGGAAGAGGGGGAACCAATGAGAGAAGAGTTGTAGGGGTTTGGACGGGCACATATCACTCTAATTTCCCATTAAGAATAAGAATTAAAGAAAGGCTCAGCCTGCCTCGCTGGAGCCAAAATAGGGCCTGAAGCAATCCTGCGGGTTTGAGGCCAGCTCACAAAAGAGCAACTTAAAAAATGGAGCTCAGGGTCACTGCAATTCACAAACCTGCAGAGTTATAAATGAAAACTAACGTCCAAAAATATGTTGAGGTAAGGCAAAGAAGAGGATCTGAATGCAAGACAGAATTACAAGAAACAGATTTCAAGAGATAGATTGGACTCATTTTTAACGCACATGAAAAGCGGCAGAATTTCGACAATGATGCAGTTGGCCCAAAAGGGCGTATGCGTTTTTTCCTGATTATATCCAGGAAAAAACGCATACGCACTTTATGGGCAACGAAGCAAGCAAGCAATGCAAATGTGCACAACAAAGAAGTCTCACTTCCCACCGGTCAAAAGGGCCATCCTAAAAAATTGTAAAAACCAGAAATGCAGGACAGGCCATGGAGAACAGGGAGCCTTTATACGCTGATGGGCAGTGTGTGAACTGCCGAGAGCCACTCTGGAGAAGTGTATGGTGGTTCCTAAATCATCTAAAAAACAGAGCTACAGAGCATAGGACACTTCCAATCATGGGAGTATATCTAGGGAAGTCTAAAAATCAACAAGACACAAGCACACCACAGTTTAGGGCTACTCTGTTTACAAGAACCTCAACTTCAGTACACCTTAAATATCCCAGGAAAGAGAACAATGGATAAAGAAGATGTGGTACTTATGTACAATGGAATATCTCTTCACCATGAAATCAATGTAATAAGGCTAGTAGAAGGATAAAGAGTGGATTTAGGTCCGATAATACTACTTGAAATAAGTCAAACAGAAAAAGAAACATATCATAAGATATCACTTATAGAGGGAGGGTAAATATGGCTGCACAAGAAATGAATTACAGAACAGAACAGTGTCTCACATTTAGAAAACACACTTATGTAAGCTTAAGGGGAAAGGAGAGGTGGGGTGATGCATAAAACCAGAGTTTGAAATTAGCACAGATACCGTTCAATAAACCAAATAGGTATTAGACAAGATCTACACCTTGCTCAATGAACAGGCCTCAACACACCCTATACACCGCAGAGAAATATATCTGAGGAATAAGAATCTTAAAACCCATGTATTGATATATCTCCATAAGGGAATCAAGTGTGTGCAGAGCGGCACAAACACAGCAGTGAAAAGGAGCTAAACCCCATTATAGAAATAAATTTTAAAAACAAAACGCTGAAACAATGAAAGAGAGAAAAATTCTTACAAAATTCGCTCAGGGGCTGTGATGCAACCTGGATTGACCACATATAAACCCACAGCTGGATAAGACATAAGGCTGGACACTTGGGGCTGACAGGATTGGTGAGCTTTGGTGAGCAACTGCCGAAAGTTTAATGCAATACTTCATGCTACTCATTCCAAGGGTCCCAACACTCCAGGCTGAAGGGAATCTTCCTACAGCTAAACCATGCTTGGGAAACCCAGCGACTGGTATACCATATGATCGGGAAAGGTTTCTAAAACGCACCTCATTTTTCCTCTCCTGGGGCTCCGGATCGACATTCCAGCCGCTTTACTAACAACATCCCCACATGGAGTCAATGCCTTTAAGTTCTGGTATCGCACAGTCTGCAGTTAGTGCAGAGGATGAATGGGAATAGGGGGAACCAGTGAGAAACTAGCTGTAGCGGTTTCAATGGGCACATGTCACTCTAATATCACATCAGTGAGAAGAATTAACCAAAGGCACAGCAAGGTGCCCCAGAAGAAAAATAGGGCTTCAAGGAATCCTGTGGTTATGGGGCAAGACCACAAAAATAAGAGCTAAAAAATGGAGCTAAGGGCCACTGCAATTCAAAAACCTGCAGAGTTATAAAGGCCAACTATTTTTAAAAAATATATTGAGGTAAGGCTATGAAGAGGCATTGAAAGCAAGGCAGAATGCAGGAAACCGATTTCAGGAGGTAGACTGGAATTGCATTGAAAGCATAGGAAAAGAGTCAGAAACTCGACAATGATGCACTTGGCCAAAAAGGGCGTATGTGTTTTTTCCTGAATATATTCAGGAAAAAACGCATACGCACTTTTTGGCCAACCAAGCAAGCTTGCAAAGGAAATCTGCACTACAATGAAGTCTCACTTCCACCTGGTCAAAAGGGCCATCTGAAAAAAGTGTAAAATCCATAAAGGCACGACAGGCCATGGAGAACTGGGAGCCTACTTATGCTGATGGGCGAGATGTAAATTGCCAACAGCCACTCTGAAGAAGTGTATGGTGTTTCCTGAAACATCTAAAAAACAAAGCAACAGAGCCTAGGGCACTTCCACTTATGGTCCTATAGCTTAGGGAAATTAAAATCAAAAAGACACAGCCACCCCAAAGTTTGGGACGCCTCCGTTTACAAGAACCTCGTTTACCGTACAAGTTCAATATCACAGAAAGTGAAAAATGGATAAAGAACTTCTGGTACTTACGTACAATGCAGTATCACTCAGCAATGAAATCTATGTCATCAGGCCCTTAGCAGCACAATGAGTGGATTCAGGTATGATGATTCTAACTGAAATAAGTCACACAGAAAAAGAAACATCATAAGATATCAGTAATACACGGAATGTAAACTTGGCTACACAGGAACTGAATTACAGAACAGAACAGGGTCTCAAATTTAGAAAACCAACTTATGCTTGCTTAAGGGGAAAGGTGAGTTGGGGTGCTGCATAAAACCAGAGATTGAAATGAGCACAGATAAAGTTCCTTAAGCCAAATATGGAATAGACAAGAGCTACTCCTTGCTCAAGGAAATGGACTCAACACCGCATATTAAACGCCTAAGAATGTACCTGACTAGTAGTATCTTAAAACCTATAGATTGCTATGTCTCCAAAAGAGCATCAAGCATGTGTACAGGGGCATAAACGCAGCAGTGATAGGATTGGAGAGGTTCGGTGAGCAAATGAAGACCCTTTGAAGTCATATTGCATGGTACCCATTCCACGGGTTTCAACTACCCAGGTTTTAGGTATTCTTCCTTCAGCTAAAACATGCATGTGGAACCCAGAGTATGATCAACCATGTGATCGGGAGACGTGTTCAAATATGTCTCAGTTTTCCTCCCCTGGTACTCGGGTGCAACATTCCAGATGCTTTACTAACACTCTCCCCACTTGGAGAGTCAGTCCCTTTAACCTCCTGTTTGGCCCAGTTTGCAATTTCAGTGGAAGATGTACAGGAATAGCGAGAACCAATGAGAGACTAGCTGGAGGTGTCTGGATGGGCAAATTTAACTCTCATTTCCCACCAGGAAGAGGAATTAACCAAAGGTTCAGCGTGCCGTGCCAGAACCAGATTAGGGCCTGAAGACATCCTGCGGTGTTGCGGCCAGGTCACAAGAAAGCGAGTTGAAGAAAGGAGCTCAGGGGCACTGTAATTCACAAACCTGCAGAGTTATAAATGACAGCTATCGTCCAAAAATATACTGAAGTAAGGCTGCCAAGAGGACTTGAAAGCGGGGCAGAATTGCAGGAAACCGATTTCAGGAGGTAGACTGGAATTGCATTGAAAGCATAGGAAAAGAGGAAGAACGTCCACAATGATGCACTTGGCCAAAAAGGGCGTATGCGTTTTTTCCTGAATATATTCAGGAAAAAACGCATACGCCCTTTTTGGCCAACCAAGCAAACTTGCAAAGGAAATCTGCACTACAATGAAGTCTCACTTCTCCCCGGTCAAAAGGGCCATCTGAAAAAAGTGTAAAATCCAGAAAGCCAGGACAGGCCATGGAGAACTGGGAGCCTTGTTATGCTGATGGGCGGGAAGTAAATTGCCAACAGACACACAGGACAAGTGTATGGTGTTTCCTGAAACATCTAAAAAACAAAGCAACAGAGCCTAGGGCACTGCCACTTATGGTCCTATAGCTTAGGGAAATTAAAATCAAAAAGACACAGCCACCTCAAAGTTTGGGGCGCCTCCGTTTACAAGAACCTCGTTTACCGTACAAGTTCAATATCACAGAAAGTGAAAAATGGATAAAGAACTTGTGGTACTTACGTACAATGCAGTATCACTCAGCAATGAAATCTATGTCATCAGGCCCGTAGCAGCATAATGAGTGGATTCAGGTACGATGATTCTAACTGAAATAAGTCACACAGAAAAAGAAACATCATAAGATATCAGTAGTACACGGAATGTAAACTTGGCTACACAGGAACTGCATTCCAAAACAGAACAGGGTCTCAAATTTAGAAAACCAACTTATGCTTGCTTAAGGGTAAAGGTGAGTTGGGGTGCTGCATAAAACCAGAGATTGAAATGAGCACAGATAAAGTTCCTTAAGCCAAATATGGAATAAACAAGAGCTACTCCTTGCTCAACGAAATGGACTCAACACCGCATATTAAACGCCTAAAAATGTACCTGACTAGTAAGTATCTTAAAACCTATGGATTGCTATGTCTCCAAAAGAGAATCAAGCATGTGTACAGGGGCATAAACGCAGCAGTGATACGATTGGAGAGGTTCGGTGAGCAAATGAAGACCCTTTGAAGTCATATTGCATGGTACCCATTCCACGGGTTTCAACTACCCAGGTTTTAGGTATTCTTCCTTCAGCTAAAACATGC
This sequence comes from Stenella coeruleoalba, assembly GCF_951394435.1. Taxonomy (NCBI): domain Eukaryota; kingdom Metazoa; phylum Chordata; class Mammalia; order Artiodactyla; family Delphinidae; genus Stenella; species Stenella coeruleoalba. The sequence continues at coordinate 87,686,993 of NC_137149.1, read as the reverse complement.
ATGTGGAACCCAGAGTATGATCAACCATGTGATCGGGAGACGTGTTCAAATATGTCTCAGTTTTCCTCCCCTGGTACTCGGGTGCAACATTCCAGACGCTTTTCTAACACTCTCCCCACTTGGAGAGTCAGCGCCTTTAACCTCCTGTTTGCCCCAGTTTGCAATTTCTGCGGAAGATGAACAGGAATATCGAGAACAAATGAGAGACTACCTGGAGGTGTCTGGACGGGCAAATTTAACTCTCATTTCCCACCAGGAAGAGGAAATAACCAAAGGCTCAGCATGCCATGCCGGAACCACATTAGGGCCTGAAGACATCCTGCGGTGTTGCGGCCAGGTCACAAGAAAGCGAGTTGAAGAAAGGAGCTCAGGGGCACTGTAATTCACAAACCTGCAGAGTTATAAATGACAGCTATCGTCCAAAAATATACTGAAGTAAGGCTGCCAAGAGGACTTGAAAGCGGGGCAGAATTGCAGGAAACCGATTTCAGGAGGTAGACAGGAATTGCATTGAAAGCATAGGAAAAGAGACAGAACGTCCACAGTGATGCACTTGGGCAAAAAGGGCGTATGCGTTTTATCCTGAATATATTCAGGAAAAAACGCATACGCCCTTTTTGGCCAACCAAGCAAGCTTGCAAAGGAAATCTGCACTACAATGAAGTCTCACTTCCCCCCGGTCAAAAGGGCCATCTGAAAAAAGTGTAAAATCCAGAAAGGCAGGACAGGACATGGAGAACTGGGAGCCTTGTTATGCTGATGGGTGGGATGTAAATTGCCAATAGCCACTCCAGAGAAGTGTATGGTGTTTCCTGAAACATCTAAAAAACAAAGCAACAGAGCCTAGTGCACTTCCACTTATGGTCCTATAGCTTAGGGAAATTAAAATCAAAAAGACACAGCCACCCCAAAGTTTGGGACGCCTCTGTTTACAAGAACCTCGTTTACCGTACAAGTTCAATATCACAGAAAGTGAAAAATGGATAAAGAAGTTGTGGTACTCATGTACAATGCAATATCACTCAGCAATGAAATCTATGTCACCAGGCCCATAGCAGCATAATGAGTGGATTCGGGTAGGGTGATTCTAACTGAAATAAGTCACACAGAAAAAGAAACATCAAAAAATATCACTAATACATGGAATTTAAACTTGGCTACAGAGGAACTGAATTACAGAACAGAACAGGGTCTCAAATTTAGAAAACCAACTTATGCTTGCTTAAGTGTAAAGGTGAGTTGGGGTGCTGCATAAAACCAGAGATTGAAATGAGCACAGATAAAGTTCCTTAAGCCAAATATGGAATAGACAAGAGCTACTCCTTGCTCAACGAAATGGACTCCACACCCCATATTAAACGCCTAAGAATATACCTGACTAGTAAGTATCTTAAAACCTATGGATTGCTATGTCTCCAAAAGAGAATCAAGGGTGTGTACAAGGGTCATAAACGCAGCAGTGATAGGATTGGAGAGATTCGGTGAGCAAATGAAGACCCTTTGAAGTCATATTGCATGGTACCCATTCCACGGGTCTCAACTCTCCAGGTTTAAGGTATTCTTTCTTCAGCTAAAACATGCATGTGGAACCCAGAGTATGATCAACCGTGTGATCGGGAGACGTGTTCAAATATGTCTCAGTTTTCGTCCCCTGGTACTTCGGTGCAACATTCCAGACGCTTTACTAACACTCTCCCCACTTGGAGAGTCAGCGCCTTTAACCTCCTGTTTGGCCCAGTTTGCAATTACTGCGGAAGATGTACAGGAATAGGGAGAACCAATGAGAGACAAGCGGGAGGTGTTTGGACGGGCAAATTTAACTCTAATTTCCCATCAGGATGAGGAATTAACCAAAGGCTCAGCGTGCCGTGCCGGAACCAGATTAGGGCCTGAAGCCATCCTGCGGTGTTGCGGCCAGCTCACAAGAAAGCGAGTTGAAGAAAGGAGCTCAGGGGCACTGTAATTCACAAACCTGCAGAGTTATAAATGACAGCTATCGTCCAAAAATAGACTGAAGTAAGGCTGCCAAGAGGACTTGAAAGCGGGGCAGAATTGCAGGAAACCGATTTCAGGAGGTAGACTGGAATTGCATTGAAAGCATAGGAAAAGAGGCAGAACGTCCACAATGATGCACTTGGCCAAAAAGGGCATATGCGTTTTTTCCTGAATATATTCAGGAAAAAACGCATACGCCCTTTTTGGCCAACCAAGCAAGCTTGCAAAGGAAATCTGCACTACAATGAAGTCTCACTTCCCCCCGGTCAAAAGGGCCATCTGAAAAAAGTGTAAAATCCAGAAAGGCAACAGGCCATTGAGAACTGGGAGCCTTGTTATGCTGATGGGCGGGATGTAAATTGCCAACAACCACTGGGGAGAAGTGTATGGTGTTTCCTGAAACATCTAAAAAACAAAGCAACAGAGCCTAGGGCACTTCCACTTATGGTCCTATAGCTTAGGGAAATTAATATCAAAAAGACACAGCAACCCCAAAATTTGGGACGGCTCTTTTTACAGGAATCTCTTCTACGGCACAAGTTAAATATCCCAGAGAGCAAATAATGGATAAAGAAGTTGCGGTACTTCTGTACAACAGAATACCACTCAGCAATGAAATCTATGTCACCAGGCCCGTACCAGCATAATGAGTGGATTGAGGCACGATGATTCTAAGTGAAATAAGTCACACAGAAAAAGAAACATCATAAGGTATCACTAATACACGGAATGTGAACTTGGCTACACATGAACTGAATTACAAAACAGAACAGGGTGTCAAGTTTAGAAAACCAACTTATGCCTGCTTAAGGGGGAAGGTGAGTTGGGGTGCTGCATAAAAGCAGAGTTTGAAATTAGCACAGATACCGTTCCATAAGTGAAATATGTAATAGACAAGAGCTACCCCTTGCTCAACGAAATGGATTCAACAATGAGGTATCACCTCACACCTGGTAGAATAGGCATCATTGAAAATCTACAAACAAAAAATGCTGGAAAGGGTGTGGAGAAAAGGAACCCTCTTCCACTATTGTTGGGAATATAAATTGATACAGTCATTATGGAGAACAATATGGAATTTCTTAAGAAACTAACAATAGAATTACCATATGATACAGCAATCCCAGTACTGGACATATACCCAGACAAAACCATAAATCAAAAAGAGTCATTCACCGCAATGTTCATTGCATCACTATTTACAATATCGAGGTAATGGAAGCAACCTAAATGCCCACAGACAGACGAATGCATAAAGCTGTGGTACATATATAAAATGGAATATTACTAAGCCATGAAAAGGAATGAAATTGGGTCATTTGTAGAGACGTCGATGGATCTAGAGACTGTCATACAGAGTGAAGTAAGTCAGAAAGAGAAAAACAAATCTTGTATATTCATGCATATATGTGGAACCTAGAAAAACTGTACAGATTAACCATTTTGCAAGGCATAAATAGAGCAACAGATGTAGACAACAAACGTATGGACAACAAGGGGGGAAAGCTGTTGGGGGGGTGGTGGTGGGAGGAGTTGAGAGACTGGGATTGGCATGTATACATTTATATGTATAAAATAGATAACCAATAAGAACCTGCTGTATAAAAATATAAAATAAAATTCAAAATTAAAAAGAAGTAAAATTTAAAAAATAAAACAGAAAAAACAATTATTCCCTGCACATACATGTATTTATATGAATAAATTATTTCCATGCTTATATCTGTAAATACAAAAAAGAGGAATAAAATCTACCTTGAACCAAAAACGAAAAAGAGAAAAAAAACACAGAACCCACCAGTTACACAGAGGAAAACCGTATCAGGGCACTTGCTCCAGTTGTAAACAATTCTGAAGTTGGTCAGTGGTGGGGAATCGTCTCCCATTCAGCCAGCAGCCCCCATGCAACAAGCGTCCTCATTGCAAAGCTGGGGCACCGTGCCGAGGCATCTGTGAGTAAACGTGAGCTGAGCCCCAGGCCAGTTGCTGCTGAACTATTCCCACCCGTCCCAGGTAAAACACCTGAATATATACAAGGACTTGAAAGCCTAGAGGAAGGGCCATAGAGCCACACGAGTGACAGCATGCCGGCCGACTTGGTGCCTGCAGGCCAGCCAGGATGGTCCTGGCCCTGGGTGCTCTTCTGGAAGATTTCCATTTCCCTGCCTGAGATACCCGTCCTGTCCCTGCCCCCACTGCTTTTTTCCTTCCTCACCTCTGCCCAGGGAGAAATTCCAGCAGCAGGTATGGGTGACACATCCTCTTCTTTAGCAGGTGGCAGCCTGGCAACTGCTGCAGAAAGTCCAGCAGAGCCCCACTCACACTGGGCCACCCACAAAGCCGTGGCCTCTCACTCCCTCCCACCAGCCCAGCCCCGAGACTGCTGACAGGGCAGAGAAAATGGCGTCAGGCACGGCTGCAGGGGCTCTTGCTGCCTGGAGTGGTATTTATATTGATCTCAACCCAGGCACACCTGGGGAGGGCTGGCCGGCACGGTAAGGCTGCCCAGGTCAGCCAATCATCACCCCTCAGGGGCTCACAGTTGCAGAAAATGGAACTTGCTGAACCGGCCAGGTCCAAGGAACAGGTGTGGGCTCCTGAGAGTCAGGATAGACAAGGGGCTGCAGCTTTGGCTTGTTTTCTAATCATTTTATCTGGCCCATGAGTGGGAGACAACTTCAAGAAAACCCTCTCCTAATGAGAGGAACCCAGGAGTCAGGGAGAGGAGGGGTGGGTGGTGGTTGGAGACAGAGGCCTGGTGCCCCGGGTGCAGTGGAAGTCTCTGGAAGACCAGGTGGAGGGAGGCCCCACGGAGTGATGCCCAGGGTCACAGACCTGTCGCAGCTGCTGTTTGTTAGTTCAAGTCCTGCTCTGAGGTGCTCTGTGTCAGCTCTGAGCGACAGGTGAGCTGGGGGTGCTCTGCAATGAGGGCTATGTGCACGGTTCCTGTGTGCCCAGCCCTGCCACGGTACCTGCAAGGGTAGCTCTGTATCCTGGGAGGGGCCTGACCACGAGAGCCCCGTGGGCTGGGGTGGGGGTGGGGTACCTGCCCAGGTGAGCTCCATATTCTGGGATTGGTCTGACCACGAGAGCCCCATGGGCTGCTGGGGACCTGGTAAAGGATGTCAGGACAGTCAGTGAAGCCACCGAGGATATACCTCCAGTTGCTCCTAATTCCTACACCCTGCTGGTCATTCTACCAACCACCAGGACATGGTATTCTGTATTAGTCTTCAATGATGCCTTCTTTTGTATTCCATTAGTCCCAGAGTCACAAGAAATTTTGGCTTGTGAGTGGCAGGACTCAACATACAACTAAAACAATACTTCCGGGCCGTCTGGCCCCAAGGGTGCAAAAATTCCCACACCATCTTTGGGGAAAGCTTAGCTAAAGACCTAAAAGTTCTACCTCTGGAAAAGGAAACCCTCCTTCAATATGCAGACGACATTCTGATCACCAGCCCTACTAAGGAGGCCTCTGAACTACCAAGCCAATAAAGGATAGAAGTTGTCCAAGAAAAAGCTCAAATATCACAGACTGCGGTGACCTGCCTGGGCTTCATTCTCACAGAAGGTCAGAGAAGCCCATCCCAGGAAAGGGAAGAAACCATTTTCAGCCTTACCCCTTTCTAAAACTAGAAGACAGCTTAGGGGTTCCTGGGGAGGCCAGGGTTTGCTGCTTCTGGATCCCTAGCTACAGTCTACTAGCTGGGCCTCTATATGAAACACTGAAAGGAAAAGATGATGATCCTTTTGAATAGAATCCAGAAGTGGCCTTTCAAGAATGGAAAGAGCAGTCAATTCAGACCCTTGCCCTGGAACTCCCTAATTTAGCTAAACCCTTTGACCTTTACATTCCCGGTGAAAGGTGAATCGCCATTGGAGAATTAGTGCAAAAACTGGGACCACTTGAAATGGAACAATGCAAGAATGCCATCCAGGTAGGATAAACTACGGTCACTAAGGGGCTTGGCCCACTGCCACATCTGGCCAAGATACTGGCGGTATCTAAAAACCTGGAAATCAGCAGCCCAAAAGGCCACCTCCCTCCTAAGGGAAAAGGACCCCACGTGGTGATCCTAACCACCAACCATGCCCTGAAGTTGCAGGGTTCGCTCCGTGGGCACACCGACCTCGAGTGAGGAGGCCCTCCAACTCCAACATCCAGAGAGATAACCGGGGGCAACAGGGCACCATGACGACTCGTGTGAACATCACTTGACCTGGAGTTTCTCTCATAAAACAACAAGAGTGTGTCCCAAAAGAGTAGACTACTGCTTGCAGGACTTACTGCACCCAGAGGGGAGCTAATAATCTTGGCGGGGGAACAGTATACCACACTGTCACCATAGAAAAGCCTACAGACACCGTGATGATGGTGGCCAATAAGACCGGCTGGACTCCTGTTTACTTCAAAAGGCTGTTGACTCAGTAGCCATCATGGTCCTTGATCACCACTGACCCTGGACTGTCTGGGAGTTGAGCGGGCAGGGCTCTGACACCTGGTGCTGTTTGTACGTTAATTCAGGGGCCTAATTGAAGAAAGCGCAGACTACTGGTCAGAGCATCTAGGCTGGCAGAGATGGTCAGCCTAAGGTGGCCGAACAAATGTGGGGCGGGGTGAAACCGGCCCCCACAGCGTCTCTGCACATCTCTTTCCTGGACCCTTAAAGGTCATTAGAATCTATAACACTTCCAATGCTGGTGCTCAGGTGGACGAGCAGGGAAGCAGGGGTCCTGGGGACAATCAACGTCACCGGGAGGCTGCTGGGGAGAAGCTCTGACCCTCGCCCCAGGGCCCCAGGGTATGAGGGCTCCCAACTCAGCACTCAGCAGTTACAGAAGAAGGGTCTGCACCCTCAGCACTCCAAGAATGAGGAACGGGACAAAAGGCAGAGGAGGGGTTTGTCCCCAGCAAAGCCCATTAAAAATCCCTGGGAGATAAAAATAGAATCTGGGCAATAAAGTCAAGTCTAACCTTTTTTATCCTTTGTGCTTTGTCTAATTTCACGTGCTCCTAGGGTCCCGCATGCAGAGGTTCCACACCCGGCACTTCAGACCAGATTTCCTAGTGCAGAATGGCTGGGTCGACACCTCAGCTCCTGGGGCCCAGTGCAGAATCCACGATATAGAGCCTGAGCTACAGCCAACCCGGCCCTCGAGAGCTCCGCCGCCTCCCTCCCTCCCACTGACTCTGACAGGATCTCTACACAGCAGCCCAGCCCACAGCCCACGGGGTAGTGCATGCTCTCACCTCTCCATTCTCTGATCAAAATATAAAGTTTCCTTTGCTTGTGAACCAAACTCAGTCTCGATCTGTTGGCCCCAATGACACTGGGCAGGGGGACACTTGTTGGGGTCCACTCTGGAGGATCAGTAACAGAAATTGAGACTATTGTAACCTCAATGAACAGATGTGTGAGCCAAACTGTAGTTAACATAGAACAGTGTATAAGGCTCGGGTAAAATAAGATGTTTTTAACACTTCCATTTGATATTTCCATCACTTTTTATAAGCAAGTTCAGTGAAAAGGTTTGTCTTATTTGTCAGGTCAATATTAGAGAAACGAAGTGATTTCTTTCCAAGGATGTACAGCTAATAATCTTGGTTAAACCTTCAATCTTGTTTTAAATGCTTTTCCATTGAAAATGATACCTCTCTTTCAGCTCCCCCATTTCTGAGAAGTATAAAATCTTATAATTTATTATTACCAAAGGGGAAAGGTGGGAGGAGGGATAAATTAACAGTTTGGAATGAACACATACACACTGCTATGTATAAAATAGATCATCAACAAGGAACTACTGTATAGCACAGGGAACTACACTCAACATTTTGCAATAACCTATAAGGGGAAATAATCTGAAAAAGAATAGATATTTTTATTGACATCATCTATCAATGACAGTTAAAGTGTAGCCTAAGGGAAGCTGGTGGTGAGTGCTTCTGACCCTGAAGACTTCAATCATCTAAAGTTTGGACTCTGCCTACTTCCCAAGGCCCTTAGTGAACATATGTGTAGCTGTAGCTTAAAAAATTCCCCAGTTTGGGTTTCGGGGAGACACTGATTTTGAAAAAGCCCTGGTGTTGTCCTTACATGAATGGGACTCTTCCTACTGCTAAAACATGTCTGTCACACCCAGAGGATGGTATACCATCTGATCGGGAAGAGTTTGGAAAAGGCATCTCATCTCCTCATCTCCTGGTGCTCGGGTTCACCCCTCCAGCGTCTTTACTAACAGTCTCCCCACTTGGAGATGTCAGCACTGTCAACATCCTGTTGCGTACAGTTTGGAATTTGTCCAGAGGATGAAGCGAAGGATGAGGAACAATGAGAGACAAGTCCTAGGTGTTCAGACAGGCACATGTCACTCTAATTTCCAATCAGGAAGACGAGTTGACCAAAGGCTAGGGTTGCCCATGGAAACAGTATAGGGCTTGAGGAAATCCCGCTGCTTTGTGGCCAGTTCCCATAAACACGAGTTGAACAATGGAACTCAGGGGCAGTAAAATTCACAAAACGGCAGAGTTGAAAATATCCATCACTGAAAAATGTCTTGAGGAAAGTCAGAGAAAAGGACTTGTAAGCAAGGGAGAATGGCAGGAAAGGGATTTGAGGAGGTAGAAAGGACTCGCCATTAAGCACAAGAAAAGGAGCTGAACATTGCCAACATTGCAGTTGGCCAAAAAGGGTGTATGCGTTCTTTTCTGTATATATTCAAGAAAAGGGCATACACTTTTTTAGCCAACCAAACAGGTGGGCACTGGAAGTCAATACCACAAAATATATCACTTCGCATCAGTCAGAAGAGCCATCCTCATAAAGCGTAAACAACAGAAATGCAGGACAGGCAACGAGAAGAGGGAGCCCTGTGAGACTTATAGTGGAAATGTATATTGCCAACGGCCATTCTGGAGAAGTGTATTGTGTTTACTAAAGCATCTACAAAATGAGCTACAGAGCATAGGGCACTTGCACTCATGGGCGTATATCTTGGGAAAAACAAAAATCGAGAGGACACAGGCACCCCAATGTTTACCCCCTCTCTGTTTAAAAGATCCTCGACTAGGATATAACTTAAATGTCTCTGGAGGGAAAAAATGGATAGAGATGTGGTACTTAGGTAGAGTGGAATATTATTCAGCCTGGAAATCAATGAAATATGGCCAGTTGTAACAACTCCGGAGGAGTTACGTATGATCATTCTAAGTGACAGATTCAAAAAGAAAAAAGACACATATCATAAGATATCACTTAAAGGTGGAATCCAAAATGGCTACACATGAAATAAATTACAAAACAAAAACATAGTCAAATATGTAGAAAACACGCATAAGGCTGCTAAACGGGAAAGGTGGGGAGGGGTGAGGCATCATCCAGGAGGTTGAAATTAGCAAAGATACCATTCCAAATACCAAACTGATAATCAACAAGGCCTACACGGTAGCTAAAAGAACTGCACTCAGCACACTCAAGTCACCGGAAAAGAATATATACGACTGGTAAGAATCTGAAAAAGAATTTATTGATGTCTCTCTGTACGTGAATCAAGTGGATGTACAGCAGCAAGAAACAGAGCTTTGAAAATCAGCTGTAACCAATATAGTAATAAATTGAAAAAAATAAACGACAGAGAGACAGAGAAAACCTCTTACAACTTTTCCTCAGGGACGGTGATGCAACATGGATTGAACACATCTAGACCCACAGCAGGATGAGACATAAGGCTGGAAACTGTTTGCGCTAAGAGAAATGTGAGGTTGGGTGAGGAAATGCACACCCTTTAAAGTAATACTACCTGGTACCCATTCAATGGGTCCCAAATCTGCAGGTTCAAGGGATCTTCCTACAGCTAAAACATGCATGGAAAACCCAGAGGACTGTACACCATGTGATCGGGAGATGTGTCTAAAATGCACCTCATTTATCCTCTCCTGGTGCTCCTGTTCACCATTCCAGCCACGCTACTTAGAATCTCCCCACTTGGAGAATCAGCACATTTAAACTTCTGTTTCACACATTTTGCAAATTGTGAGGAGGATGAACGGGAAGAGGGGGAACCAATGAGAGAAGAGTTGTAGGGGTTTGGACGGGCACATATCACTCTAATTTCCCATTAAGAATAAGAATTAAAGAAAGGCTCAGCCTGCCTCGCCGGAGCCAAAATAGGGCCTGAAGCAATCCTGCGGGTTTGAGGCCAGCTCACAAAAGAGCAACTTAAAAAATGGAGCTCAGGGTCACTGCAATTCACAAACCTGCAGAGTTATAAATGAAAACTAACGTCCAAAAATATGTTGAGGTAAGGCAAAGAAGAGGATCTGAATGCAAGACAGAATTGCAAGAAACAGATTTCAAGAGATAGATTGGACTCGTCTTTAACGCACATGAAAAGCGGCAGAATTTCGACAATGATGCAGTTGGCCCAAAAGGGCGTATGCGTTTTTTCCTGATTATATCCAGGAAAAAACGCATACGCACTTTATGGGCAACGAAGCAAGCAAGCAATGCAAATGTGCACAACAAAGAAGTCTCACTTCCCACCGGTCAAAAGGGCCATCCTAAAAAATTGTAAAAACCAGAAATGCAGGACAGGCCATGGAGAACAGGGAGCCTTTATACGCTGATGGGCAGTGTGTGAACTGCCGAGAGCCACTCTGGAGAAGTGTATGGTGGTTCCTAAATCATCTAAAAAACAGAGCTACAGAGCATAGGACACTTCCAATCATGGGAGTATATCTAGGGAAGTCTAAAAATCAACAAGACACAAGCACACCACAGTTTAGGGCTACTCTGTTTACAAGAACCTCAACTTCAGTACACCTTAAATATCCCAGGAAAGAGAACAATGGATAAAGAAGATGTGGTACTTATGTACAATGGAATATCTCTTCACCATGAAATCAATGTAATAAGGCTAGTAGAAGGATAAAGAGTGGATTTAGGTCCGATAATACTACTTGAAATAAGTCAAACAGAAAAAGAAACATATCATAAGATATCACTTATAGAGGGAGGGTAAATATGGCTGCACAAGAAATGAATTACAGAACAGAACAGTGTCTCACATTTAGAAAACACACTTATGTCAGCTTAAGGGGAAAGGAGAGGTGGGGTGATGCATAAAACCAGAGTTTGAAATTAGCACAGATACCGTTCAATAAACCAAATAGGTATTAGACAAGATCTACACCTTGCTCAATGAACAGGCTCAACACACCCTATACACCGCAGAGAAATATATCTGAGGAATAAGAATCTTAAAACCCATGTATTGATATATCTCCATAAGGGAATCAAGTGTGTGCAGAGCGGCACAAACACAGCAGTGAAAAGGAGCTAAACCCCATTATAGAAATAAATTTTAAAAACAAAACGCTGAAACAATGAAAGAGAGAAAAATTCTACAAATTCGCTCAGGGGCTGTGATGCAACCTGGATTGACCACATATAAACCACAGCTGGATAAGACATAAGGCTGGACACTTGGGGCTGACAGGATTGGTGAGCTTTGGTGAGCAACTGCCGAAAGTTTAATGCAATACTTCATGCTACTCATTCCAAGGGTCCCAACACTCCAGGTTGAAGGGAATCTTCCTACAGCTAAACCATGCTTGGGAAACCCAGCGACTGGTATACCATATGATCGGGAAAGGTTTCTAAAACGCACCTCATTTTTCCTCTCCTGGGGCTCCGGATCGACATTCCAGCCGCTTTACTAACAACATCCCCACATGGAGTCAATGCCTTTAAGTTCTGGTATCGCACAGTCTGCAGTTAGTGCAGAGGATGAATGGGAATAGGGGGAACCAGTGAGAAACTAGCTGTAGCGGTTTCAATGGGCACATGTCACTCTAATATCACATCAGTAAGAAGAATTAACCAAAGGCACAGCAAGGTGCCCCAGAAGAAAAATAGGGCTTCAAGGAATCCTGTGGTTATGGGGCAAGACCACAAAAATAAGAGCTAAAAAATGGAGCTAAGGGCCACTGCAATTCAAAACCTGCAGAGTTATAAAGGCCAACTACTTTTAAAAATATATTGAGGTAAGGCTATGAAGAGGCATTGAAAGCAAGGCAGAATGCAGGAAACCGATTTCAGGAGGTAGACTGGAATTGCATTGAAAGCATATGAAGAGAGTGAGAAACTCGACAATGATGCACTTGGCCAAAAAGGGCGTATGTGTTTTTTTCCTGAATATATTCAGGAAAAACGCATACGCACTTTTTGGCCAACCAAGCAAGCTTGCAAAGGAAATCTGCACTACAATGAAGTCTCAATTCCACCTGGTCAAAAGGGCCATCTGAAAAAGTGTAAAATCCATAAAGGCACGACAGGCCATGGAGAACTGGGAGCCTTCTTATGCCTGATGGGCGAGATGTAAATTGCCAACAGCCACTCTGAAGAAGTGTATGGTGTTTCCTGAAACATCTAAAAAACAAAGCAACAGAGCCTAGGGCACTTCCACTTATGGTCCTATAGCTTAGGGAAATTAAATCAAAAAGACACAGCCACCCCAAAGTTTGGGACGCCTCCGTTTACAAGAACCTCGTTTACCGTACAAGTTCAATATCACAGAAAGTGAAAAATGGATAAAGAACTTGTGGTACTTACGTACAATGCAGTATCACTCAGCAATGAAATCTATGTCATCAGGCCCTTAGCAGCACAATGAGTGGATTCAGGTATGATGATTCTAACTGAAATAAGTCACACAGAAAAAGAAACATCATAAGATATCAGTAATACACGGAATGTAAACTTGGCTACACAGGAACTGAATTACAGAACAGAACAGGGTCTCAAATTTAGAAAACCAACTTATGCTTGCTTAAGGGGAAAGGTGAGTTGGGGTGCTGCATAAAACCAGAGATTGAAATGAGCACAGATAAAGTTCCTTAAGCCAAATATGGAATAGACAAGAGCTACTCCTTGCTCAACGAAATGGACTCAACACCGCATATTAAACGCCTAAGAATGTACCTGACTAGTACGTATCTTAAAACCTATAGATTGCTATGTCTCCAAAAGAGCATCAAGCATGTGTACAGGGGCATAAACGCAGCAGTGATAGGATTGGAGAGGTTCGGTGAGCAAATGAAGACCCTTTGAAGTCATATTGCATGGTACCCATTCCACGGGTTTCAACTACCCAGGTTTTAGGTATTCTTCCTTCAGCTAAAACATGCATGTGGAACCCAGAGTATGATCAACCATGTGATCGGGAGACGTGTTCAAATATGTCTCAGTTTTCCTCCCCTGGTACTCGGGTGCAACATTCCAGATGCTTTACTAACACTCTCCCCACTTGGAGAGTCAGTCCCTTTAACCTCCTGTTTGGCCCAATTTGCAATTTCAGTGGAAGATGTACAGGAATAGCGAGAACCAATGAGAGACTAGCTGGAGGTGTCTGGATGGGCAAATTTAACTCTCATTTCCCACCAGGAAGAGGAATTAACCAAAGGCTCAGCGTGCCGTGCCACAACCAGATTAGGGCCTGAAGACATCCTGCGGTGTTGCGGCCAGGTCACAAGAAAGCGAGTTGAAGAAAGGAGCTCAGGGGCACTGTAATTCACAAACCTGCAGAGTTATAAATGACAGCTATCGTCCAAAAATATACTGAAGTAAGGCTGCCAAGAGGACTTGAAAGCGGGGCAGAATTGCAGGAAACCGATTTCAGGAGGTAGACTGGAATTGCATTGAAAGCATATGAAAAGAGGCAGAATGTCCACAATGATGCACTTGGCCAAAAAGGGCGTATGCGTTTTTTCCTGAATATATTCAGGAAAAAACGCATACGCCCTTTTTGGCCAACCAAGCAAGCTTGCAAAGGAAATCTGCACTACAATGAAGTCTCACTTCCCCCCGGTCAAAAGGGCCATCTGAAAAAAGTGTAAAATCCAGAAAGGCAGGACAGGCCATGGAGAACTGGGAGCCTTGTTATGCTGATGGGCGGGAAGTAAATTGCCAACAGACACTCGGGAGAAGTGTATGGTGTTTCCTGAAACATCTAAAAAACAAAGCAACAGAGCCTAGGGCACTGCCACTTATGGTCCTATAGCTTAGGGAAATTAATATCAAAAAGACACAGCAACCCCAAAATTTGGGACGGCTCTTTTTACAGGAATCTCTTCTACGGCACAAGTTAAATATCCCAGAGAGCAAATAATGGATAAAGAAGTTGCGGTACTTATGTACAACAGAATACCACTCAGCAATGAAATCTATGTCACCAGGCCCGTACCAGCATAATCAGTGGATTGAGGCATGATGATTCTAAGTGAAATAAGTCACACAGAAAAAGAAACTTCATAAGGTATCACTAATACACGGAATGTGAACTTGGCTACACATGAACTGAATTACAAAACAGAACAGGGTCTCAAGTTTAGAAAACCAACTTATGCCTGCTTAAGGGGGAAGGTGAGTTGGGGTGCTGCATAAAAGCAGAGTTTGAAATTAGCACAGATACCGTTCCATAAGCGAAATATGTAATAGACAAGAGCTACCCCTTGCTCAACGAAATGGATTCAACAATGAGGTATCACCTCACACCTGGTAGAATAGGCATCATTGAAAATCTACAAACAAAAAATGCTGGAAAGGGTGTGGAGAAAAGGAACCCTCTTCCACTATTGTTGGGAATATAAATTGATACAGTCATTATGGAGAACAATATGGAATTTCTTAAGAAACTAACAATAGAATTACCATATGATACAGCAATCCCAGTACTGGACATATACCCAGACAAAACCATAAATCAAAAAGAGTCATTCACCGCAATGTTCATTGCATCACTATTTACAATATCGAGGTAATGGAAGCAACCTAAATGCCCACAGACAGACGAATGCATAAAGCTGTGGTACATATATAAAATGGAATATTACTAAGCCATGAAAAGGAATGAAATTGGGTCATTTGTAGAGACGTCGATGGATCTAGAGACTGTCATACAGAGTGAAGTAAGTCAGAAAGAGAAAAACAAATCTTGTATATTCATGCATATATGTGGAACCTAGAAAAACTGTACAGATTAACCATTTTGCAAGGCATAAATAGAGCAACAGATGTAGACAACAAACGTATGGACAACCAGGGGGGAAAGCTGTTGGGGGGGTGGTGGTGGGAGGAGTTGAGAGACTGGGATTGGCATGTATACATTTATATGTATAAAATAGATAACCAATAAGAACCTGCTGTATAAAAATATAAAATAAAATTCAAAATTAAAAAGAAGTAAAATTTAAAAAATAAAACAGAAAAAACAATTATTCCCTGCACATACATGTATTTATATGAATAAATTATTTCCATGCTTATATCTGTAAATACAAAAAAGAGGAATAAAATCTACCTTGAACCAAAAACGAAAAAGAGAAAAAAAACACAGAACCCACCAGTTACACAGAGGAAAACCGTATCAGGGCACTTGCTCCAGTTGTAAACAATTCTGAAGTTGGTCAGTGGTGGGGAATCGTCTCCCATTCAGCCAGCAGCCCCCACGCAACAAGCGTCCTCATTGCAAAGCTGGGGCACCGTGCCGAGGCATCTGTGAGTAAACGTGAGCTGAGCCCCAGGCCAGTTGCTGCTGAACTATTCCCACCCGTCCCAGGTAAAACACCTGAATATATACAAGGACTTGAAAGCCTAGAGGAAGGGCCATAGAGCCACACGAGTGACAGCATGCCGGCCGACTTGGTGCCTGCAGGCCAGCCAGGATGGTCCTGGCCCTGGGTGCTCTTCTGGAAGATTTCCATTTCCCTGCCTGAGATACCCGTCCTGTCCCTGCCCCCACTGCTTTTTTCCTTCCTCACCTCTGCCCAGGGAGAAATTCCAGCAGCAGGTATGGGTGACACACCCTCTTCTTTAGCAGGTGGCAGCCTGGCAACTGCTGCAGAAAGTCCAGCAGAGCCCCACTCACACTGGGCCACCCACAAAGCCGTGGCCTCTCACTCCCTCCCACCAGCCTAGCCCGGAGACTGCTGACAGGGCAGAGAAAATGGCGTCAGGCACGGCTGCAGGGGCTCTTGCTGCCTGGAGTGGTATTTATATTGATCTCAACCCAGGCACACCTGGGGAGGGCTGGCCGGCACGGTAAGGCTGCCCAGGTCAGCCAATCATCACCCCTCAGGGGCTCACAGTTGCAGAAAATGGAACTTGCTGAACCGGCCAGGTCCAAGGAACAGGTGTGGGCTCCTGAGAGTCAGGATAGACAAGGGGCTGCAGCTTTGGCTTGTTTTCTAATCATTTTATCTGGCCCATGAGTGGGAGACAACTTCAAGAAAACCCTCTCCTAATGAGAGGAACCCAGGAGTCAGGGAGAGGAGGGGTGGGTGGTGGTTGGAGACAGAGGCCTGGTGTCCCGGGTGCAGTGGAAGTCTCTGGAAGACCAGGTGGAGGGAGGCCTCACGGAGTGATGCCCAGGGTCACAGACCTGTCGCAGCTGCTGTTTGTTAGTTCAAGTCCTGCTCTGAGGTGCTCTGTGTCAGCTCTGAGCGACAGGTGAGCTGGGGGTGCTCTGCAATGAGGGCTATGTGCACGGTTCCTGTGTGCCCAGCCCTGCCACGGTACCTGCAAGGGTAGCTCTGTATCCTGGGAGGGGCCTGACCACGAGAGCCCCGTGGGCTGGGGTGGGGGTGGGGTACCTGCCCAGGTGAGCTCCATATTCTGGGATTGGTCTGACCACGAGAGCCCCATGGGCTGCTGGGGACCTGGTAAAGGATGTCAGGACAGTCAGTGAAGCCACCGAGGATATACCTCCAGTTGCTCCTAATTCCTACACCCTGCTGGTCATTCTACCAACCACCAGGACATGGTATTCTGTATTAGTCTTCAATGATGCCTTCTTTTGTATTCCATTAGTCCCAGAGTCACAAGAAATTTTGGCTTGTGAGTGGCAGGACTCAACATACAACTAAAACAATACTTCCGGGCCGTCTGGCCCCAAGGGTGCAAAAATTCCCACACCATCTTTGGGGAAAGCTTAGCTAAAGACCTAAAAGTTCTACCTCTGGAAAAGGAAACCCTCCTTCAATATGCAGACGACATTCTGATCACCAGCCCTACTAAGGAGGCCTCTGAACTACCAAGCCAATAAAGGATAGAAGTTGTCCAAGAAAAAGCTCAAATATCACAGACTGCGGTGACCTGCCTGGGCTTCATTCTCACAGAAGGTCAGAGAAGCCCATCCCAGGAAAGGGAAGAAACCATTTTCAGCCTTACCCCTTTCTAAAACTAGAAGACAGCTTAGGGGTTCCTGGGGAGGCCAGGGTTTGCTGCTTCTGGATCCCTAGCTACAGTCTACTAGCTGGGCCTCTATATGAAACACTGAAAGGAAAAGATGATGATCCTTTTGAATAGAATCCAGAAGTGGCCTTTCAAGAATGGAAAGAGCAGTCAATTCAGACCCTTGCCCTGGAACTCCCTAATTTAGCTAAACCCTTTGACCTTTACATTCCCGGTGAAAGGTGAATCGCCATTGGAGAATTAGTGCAAAAACTGGGACCACTTGAAATGGAACAATGCAAGAATGCCATCCAGGTAGGATAAACTACGGTCACTAAGGGGCTTGGCCCACTGCCACATCTGGCCAAGATACTGGCGGTATCTAAAAACCTGGAAATCAGCAGCCCAAAAGGCCACCTCCCTCCTAAGGGAAAAGGACCCCACGTGGTGATCCTAACCACCAACCATGCCCTGAAGTTGCAGGGTTCGCTCCGTGGGCACACCGACCTCGAGTGAGGAGGCCCTCCAACTCCAACATCCAGAGACATAACCGGGGGCAACAGGGCACCATGACGACTCGTGTGAACATCACTTGACCTGGAGTTTCTCTCATAAAACAACAAGAGTGTGTCCCAAAAGAGTAGACTACTGCTTGCAGGACTTACTGCACCCAGAGGGGAGCTAATAATCTTGGCGGGGGAACAGTATACCACACTGTCACCATAGAAAAGCCTACAGACACCGTGATGATGGTGGCCAATAAGACCGGCTGGACTCCTGTTTACTTCAAAAGGCTGTTGACTCAGTAGCCATCATGGTCCTTGATCACCACTGACCCTGGACTGTCTGGGAGTTGAGCGGGCAGGGCTCTGACACCTGGTGCTGTTTGTACGTTAATTCAGGGGCCTAATTGAAGAAAGCGCAGACTACTGGTCAGAGCATCTAGGCTGGCAGAGACGGTCAGCCTAAGGTGGCCGAACAAATGTGGGGCGGGGTGAAACCGGCCCCCACAGCGTCTCTGCACATCTCTTTCCTGGACCCTTAAAGGTCATTAGAATCTATAACACTTCCAATGCTGGTGCTCAGGTGGACGAGCAGGGAGGCAGGGGTCCTGGGGACAATCAACGTCACCGGGAGGCTGCTGGGGAGAAGCTCTGACCCTCGCCCCAGGGTATGAGGGCTCCCAACTCAGCACTCAGCAGTTACAGAAGAAGGGTCTGCACCCTCAGCACTCCAAGAATGAGGAACGGGACAAAAGGCAGAGGAGGGGTTTGTCCCCAGCAAAGCCCATTAAAAATCCCTGGGAGATAAAAGTAGAATCTGGGCAATAAAGTCAAGTCTAACCTTTTTTATCCTTTGTGCTTTGTCTAATTTCACGTGCTCCTAGGGTCCCGCATGCAGAGGTTCCACACCCGGCACTTCAGACCAGATTTCCTAGTGCAGAATGGCTGGGTCGACACCTCAGCTCCTGGGGCCCAGTGCAGACTCCACGATATAGAGCCTGAGCTACAGCCAACCCGGCCCTCGAGAGCTCCGCCGCCTCCCTCCCTCCCACTGACTCTGACAGGATCTCTACACAGCAGCCCAGCCCACAGCCCACGGGGTAGTGCATGCTCTCACCTCTCCATTCTCTGATCAAAATATAAAGTTTCCTTTGCTTGTGAACCAAACTCAGTCTCGATCTGTTGGCCCCAATGACACTGGGCAGGGGGACACTTGTTGGGGTCCACTCTGGAGGATCAGTAACAGAAATTGAGACTATTGTAACCTCAATGAACAGATGTGTGAGCCAAACTGTAGTTAACATAGAACAGTGTATAAGGCTCGGGTAAAATAAGATGTTTTTAACACTTCCATTTGATATTTCCATCACTTTTTATAAGCAAGTTCAGTGAAAAGGTTTGTCTTATTTGTCAGGTCAATATTAGAGAAACGAAGTGATTTCTTTCCAAGGATGTACAGCTAATAATCTTGGTTAAACCTTCAATCTTGTTTTAAATGCTTTTCCATTGAAAATGATACCTCTCTTTCAGCTCCCCCATTTCTGAGAAGTATAAAATCTTATAATTTATTATTACCAAAGGGGAAAGGTGGGAGGAGGGATAAATTAACAGTTTGGAATGAACACATACACACTGCTATGTATAAAATAGATCATCAACAAGGAACTACTGTATAGCACAGGGAACTACACTCAACATTTTGCAATAACCTATAAGGGGAAATAATCTGAAAAAGAATAGATATTTTTATTGACATCATCTATCAATGACAGTTAAAGTGTAGCCTAAGGGAAGCTGGTGGTGAGTGCTTCTGACCCTGAAGACTTCAATCATCTAAAGTTTGGACTCTGCCTACTTCCCAAGGCCCTTAATGAACATATGTGTAGCCGTAGCTTAAAAACTTCCCCAGTTTGGGTTTCGGGGAGACACTGATTTTGAAAAAGCCCTGGTGTTCTCCTTACATGAATGGGACTCTTCCTACTGCTAAAACATGTCTGTCACACCCAGAGGATGGTATACCGTCTGATCGGGAAGAGTTTGGAAAAGGCATCTCATCTCCTCATCTCCTGGTGCTCGGGTTCACCCCTCCAGCGTCTTTACTAACAGTCTCCCCACTTGGAGATGTCAGCACTGTCAACATCCTGTTGCGTACAGTTTGGAATTTGTCCAGAGGATGAAGCGGAAGGATGAGGAACAATGAGAGACAAGTCCTAGGTGTTCAGACAGGCACATGTCACTCTAATTTCCAATCAGGAAGACGAATTGACCAAAGGCTAGGGTTGCCCATGGAAACAGTATAGGGCTTGAGGAAATCCCGCTGCTTTGTGGCCAGTTCCCATAAACACGAGTTGAACAATGGAACTCAGGGGCAGTAAAATTCACAAAACTGCAGAGTTGAAAATATCCATCACTGAAAAATGTCTTGAGGAAAGTCAGAGAAAAGGACTTGTAAGCAAGGGAGAATGGCAGGAAAGGGATTTGAGGAGGTAGAAAGGACTCGCCATTAAGCACAAGAAAAGGAGCTGAACATTGCCAACATTGCAGTTGGCCAAAAAGGGTGTATGCGTTCTTTTCTGTATATATTCAAGAAAAGGGCATACACTTTTTTAGCCAACCAAACAGGTGGGCACTGGAAGTCAATACCACAAAAGATATCACTTCGCATCAGTCAGAAGAGCCATCCTCATAAAGCGTAAACAACAGAAATGCAGGACAGGGCAACGAGAAGAGGGAGCCCTGTGAGACTTATAGTGGAAATGTATATTGCCAACGGCCATTCTGGAGAAGTGTATTGTGTTTACTAAAGCATCTACAAAATGAGCTACAGAGCATAGGGCACTTGCACTCATGGGCGTATATCTTGGGAAAAACAAAAATCGAGAGGACACAGGCACCCCAATGTTTACCCCCTCTCTGTTTAAAAGATCCTCGACTAGGATATAACTTAAATGTCTCTGGAGGGAAAAAATGGATAGAGATGTGGTACTTAGGTAGAGTGGAATATTATTCAGCCTGGAAATCAATGAAATATGGCCAGTTGTAACAACTCCGGAGGAGTTACGTATGATCATTCTAAGTGACAGAATTCAAAAAGAAAAAGACACATATCATAAGATATCACTTAAAGGTGGAATCCAAAATGGCTACACATGAAATAAATTACAAAACAAAAACATAGTCAAATATGTAGAAAACACGCATAAGGCTGCTAAACGGGAAAGGTGGGGAGGGGTGAGGCATCATCCAGGAGGTTGAAATTAGCAAAGATACCATTCCAAATACCAAACTGATAATCAACAAGGCCTACACGGTAGCTAAAAGAACTGCACTCAGCACACTCAAGTCACCGGAAAAGAATATATACGACTGGTAAGAATCTGAAAAAGAATTTATTGATGTCTCTCTGTACGTGAATCAAGTGGATGTACAGCAGCAAGAAACAGAGCTTTGAAAATCAGCTGTAACCAATATAGTAATAAATTGAAAAAAATAAACGACAGAGAGACAGAGAAAACCTCTTACAACTTTTCCTCAGGGACGGTGATGCAACATGGATTGAACACATCTAGACCCACAGCAGGATGAGACATAAGGCTGGAAACTGTTTGCGCTAAGAGAAATGTGAGGTTGGGTGAGGAAATGCACACCCTTTAAAGTAATACTACCTGGTACCCATTCAATGGGTCCCAAATCTGCAGGTTCAAGGGATCTTCCTACAGCTAAAACATGCATGGAAAACCCAGAGGACTGTACACCATGTGATCGGGAGATGTGTCTAAAATGCACCTCATTTATCCTCTCCTGGTGCTCCTGTTCACCATTCCAGCCACGCTACTTAGAATCTCCCCACTTGGAGAATCAGCACATTTAAACTTCTGTTTCACACATTTTGCAAATTGTGAGGAGGATGAACGGGAAGAGGGGGAACCAATGAGAGAAGAGTTGTAGGGGTTTGGACGGGCACATATCACTCTAATTTCCCATTAAGAATAAGAATTAAAGAAAGGCTCAGCCTGCCTCGCCGGAGCCAAAATAGGGCCTGAAGCAATCCTGCGGGTTTGAGGCCAGCTCACAAAAGAGCAACTTAAAAAATGGAGCTCAGGGTCACTGCAATTCACAAACCTGCAGAGTTATAAATGAAAACTAACGTCCAAAAATATGTTGAGGTAAGGCAAAGAAGAGGATCTGAATGCAAGACAGAATTGCAAGAAACAGATTTCAAGAGATAGATTGGACTCGTCTTTAACGCACATGAAAAGCGGCAGAATTTCGACAATGATGCAGTTGGCCCAAAAGGGCGTATGCGTTTTTTCCTGATTATATCCAGGAAAAAACGCATACGCACTTTATGGGCAACGAAGCAAGCAAGCAATGCAAATGTGCACAACAAAGAAGTCTCACTTCCCACCGGTCAAAAGGGCCATCCTAAAAAATTGTAAAAACCAGAAATGCAGGACAGGCCATGGAGAACAGGGAGCCTTTATACGCTGATGGGCAGTGTGTGAACTGCCGAGAGCCACTCTGGAGAAGTGTATGGTGGTTCCTAAATCATCTAAAAAACAGAGCTACAGAGCATAGGACACTTCCAATCATGGGAGTATATCTAGGGAAGTCTAAAAATCAACAAGACACAAGCACACCACAGTTTAGGGCTACTCTGTTTACAAGAACCTCAACTTCAGTACACCTTAAATATCCCAGGAAAGAGAACAATGGATAAAGAAGATGTGGTACTTATGTACAATGGAATATCTCTTCACCATGAAATCAATGTAATAAGGCTAGTAGAAGGATAAAGAGTGGATTTAGGTCCGATAATACTACTTGAAATAAGTCAAACAGAAAAAGAAACATATCATAAGATATCACTTATAGAGGGAGGGTAAATATGGCTGCACAAGAAATGAATTACAGAACAGAACAGTGTCTCACATTTAGAAAACACACTTATGTCAGCTTAAGGGGAAAGGAGAGGTGGGGTGATGCATAAAACCAGAGTTTGAAATTAGCACAGATACCGTTCAATAAACCAAATAGGTATTAGACAAGATCTACACCTTGCTCAATGAACAGGCCTCAACACACCCTATACACCGCAGAGAAATATATCTGAGGAATAAGAATCTTAAAACCCATGTATTGATATATCTCCATAAGGGAATCAAGTGTGTGCAGAGCGGCACAAACACAGCAGTGAAAAGGAGCTAAACCCCATTATAGAAATAAATTTTAAAAACAAAACGCTGAAACAATGAAAGAGAGAAAAATTCTTACAAAATTCGCTCAGGGGCTGTGATGCAACCTGGATTGACCACATATAAACCCACAGCTGGATAAGACATAAGGCTGGACACTTGGGGCTGACAGGATTGGTGAGCTTTGGTGAGCAACTGCCGAAAGTTTAATGCAATACTTCATGCTACTCATTCCAAGGGTCCCAACACTCCAGGTTGAAGGGAATCTTCCTACAGCTAAACCATGCTTGGGAAACCCAGCGACTGGTATACCATATGATCGGGAAAGGTTTCTAAAACGCACCTCATTTTTCCTCTCCTGGGGCTCCGGATCGACATTCCAGCCGCTTTACTAACAACATCCCCACATGGAGTCAATGCCTTTAAGTTCTGGTATCGCACAGTCTGCAGTTAGTGCAGAGGATGAATGGGAATAGGGGGAACCAGTGAGAAACTAGCTGTAGCGGTTTCAATGGGCACATGTCACTCTAATATCACATCAGTAAGAAGAATTAACCAAAGGCACAGCAAGGTGCCCCAGAAGAAAAATAGGGCTTCAAGGAATCCTGTGGTTATGGGGCAAGACCACAAAAATAAGAGCTAAAAAATGGAGCTAAGGGCCACTGCAATTCAAAAACCTGCAGAGTTATAAAGGCCAACTACTTTTAAAAAATATATTGAGGTAAGGCTATGAAGAGGCATTGAAAGCAAGGCAGAATGCAGGAAACCGATTTCAGGAGGTAGACTGGAATTGCATTGAAAGCATATGAAGAGAGTGAGAAACTCGACAATGATGCACTTGGCCAAAAAGGGCGTATGTGTTTTTTCCTGAATATATTCAGGAAAAAACGCATACGCACTTTTTGGCCAACCAAGCAAGCTTGCAAAGGAAATCTGCACTACAATGAAGTCTCAATTCCACCTGGTCAAAAGGGCCATCTGAAAAAAGTGTAAAATCCATAAAGGCACGACAGGCCATGGAGAACTGGGAGCCTTCTTATGCTGATGGGCGAGATGTAAATTGCCAACAGCCACTCTGAAGAAGTGTATGGTGTTTCCTGAAACATCTAAAAAACAAAGCAACAGAGCCTAGGGCACTTCCACTTATGGTCCTATAGCTTAGGGAAATTAAAATCAAAAAGACACAGCCACCCCAAAGTTTGGGACGCCTCCGTTTACAAGAACCTCGTTTACCGTACAAGTTCAATATCACAGAAAGTGAAAAATGGATAAAGAACTTGTGGTACTTACGTACAATGCAGTATCACTCAGCAATGAAATCTATGTCATCAGGCCCTTAGCAGCACAATGAGTGGATTCAGGTATGATGATTCTAACTGAAATAAGTCACACAGAAAAAGAAACATCATAAGATATCAGTAATACACGGAATGTAAACTTGGCTACACAGGAACTGAATTACAGAACAGAACAGGGTCTCAAATTTAGAAAACCAACTTATGCTTGCTTAAGGGGAAAGGTGAGTTGGGGTGCTGCATAAAACCAGAGATTGAAATGAGCACAGATAAAGTTCCTTAAGCCAAATATGGAATAGACAAGAGCTACTCCTTGCTCAACGAAATGGACTCAACACCGCATATTAAACGCCTAAGAATGTACCTGACTAGTACGTATCTTAAAACCTATAGATTGCTATGTCTCCAAAAGAGCATCAAGCATGTGTACAGGGGCATAAACGCAGCAGTGATAGGATTGGAGAGGTTCGGTGAGCAAATGAAGACCCTTTGAAGTCATATTGCATGGTACCCATTCCACGGGTTTCAACTACCCAGGTTTTAGGTATTCTTCCTTCAGCTAAAACATGCATGTGGAACCCAGAGTATGATCAACCATGTGATCGGGAGACGTGTTCAAATATGTCTCAGTTTTCCTCCCCTGGTACTCGGGTGCAACATTCCAGATGCTTTACTAACACTCTCCCCACTTGGAGAGTCAGTCCCTTTAACCTCCTGTTTGGCCCAGTTTGCAATTTCAGTGGAAGATGTACAGGAATAGCGAGAACCAATGAGAGACTAGCTGGAGGTGTCTGGATGGGCAAATTTAACTCTCATTTCCCACCAGGAAGAGGAATTAACCAAAGGCTCAGCGTGCCGTGCCACAACCAGATTAGGGCCTGAAGACATCCTGCGGTGTTGCGGCCAGGTCACAAGAAAGCGAGTTGAAGAAAGGAGCTCAGGGGCACTGTAATTCACAAACCTGCAGAGTTATAAATGACAGCTATCGTCCAAAAATATACTGAAGTAAGGCTGCCAAGAGGACTTGAAAGCGGGGCAGAATTGCAGGAAACCGATTTCAGGAGGTAGACTGGAATTGCATTGAAAGCATATGAAAAGAGGCAGAATGTCCACAATGATGCACTTGGCCAAAAAGGGCGTATGCGTTTTTTCCTGAATATATTCAGGAAAAAACGCATACGCCCTTTTTGGCCAACCAAGCAAACTTGCAAAGGAAATCTGCACTACAATGAAGTCTCACTTCTCCCCGGTCAAAAGGGCCATCTGAAAAAAGTGTAAAATCCAGAAAGGCAGGACAGGCCATGGAGAACTGGGAGCCTTGTTATGCTGATGGGCGGGAAGTAAATTGCCAACAGACACTCAGGAGAAGTGTATGGTGTTTCCTGAAACATCTAAAAAACAAAGCAACAGAGCCTAGGGCACTGCCACTTATGGTCCTATAGCTTAGGGAAATTAAAATCAAAAAGACACAGCCACCCCAAAGTTTGGGACGCCTCCGTTTACAAGAACCTCGTTTACCGTACAAGTTCAATATCACAGAAAGTGAAAAATGGATAAAGAACTTGTGGTACTTACGTACAATGCAGTATCACTCAGCAATGAAATCTATGTCATCAGGCCCGTAGCAGCATAATGAGTGGATTCAGGTACGATGATTCTAACTGAAATAAGTCACACAGAAAAAGAAACATCATAAGATATCAGTAATACACGGAATGTAAACTTGGCTCCACAGGAACTGCATTCCAAAACAGAACAGGGTCTCAAATTTAGAAAACCAACTTATGCTTGCTTAAGGGTAAAGGTGAGTTGGGGTGCTGCATAAAACCAGAGATTGAAATGAGCACAGATAAAGTTCCTTAAGCCAAATATGGAATAGACAAGAGCTACTCCTTGCTCAACGAAATGGACTCCACACCCCATATTAAACGCCTAAGAATATACCTGACTAGTAAGTATCTTAAAACCTATGGATTGCTATGTCTCCGAAAGAGAATCAAGCGTGTGTACAAGGGTCATAAACGCAGCAGTGATAGGATTGGAGAGATTCGGTGAGCAAATGAAGACCGTTTGAAGTCATATTGCATGGTACCCATTCCACGGGTCTCAACTCTCCAGGTTTAAGGTATTCTTTCTTCAGCTAAAACATGCATGTGGAACCCAGAGTATGATCAACCGTGTGATCGGGAGACGTGTTCAAATATGTGTCAGTTTTCGTCCCCTGGTACTTCGGTGCAACATTCCAGACGCTTTACTAACACTCTCCCCACTTGGAGAGTCAGTGCCTTTAACCTCCTGTTTGGCCCAGTTTGCAATTACTGCGGAAGATGTACAGGAATAGGGAGAACCAATGAGAGACAAGCGGGAGGTGTTTGGACGGGCAAATTTAACTCTAATTTCCCATCAGGATGAGGAATTAACCAAAGGCTCAGCGTGCCGTGCCGGAACCAGATTAGGGCCTGAAGCCATCCTGCGGTGTTGCGGCCAGGTCACAAGAAAGCGAGTTGAAGAAAGGAGCTCAGGGGCACTGTAATTCACAAACCTGCAGAGTTATAAATGACAGCTATCGTCCAAAAATAGACTGAAGTAAGGCTGCCAAGAGGACTTGAAAGCGGGGCAGAATTGCAGGAAACCGATTTCAGGAGGTAGACTGGAATTGCATTGAAAGCATAGGAAAAGAGGCAGAACGTCCACAATGATGCACTTGGCCAAAAAGGGCGTATGCGTTTTTTCCTGAATATATTCAGGAAAAAACGCATACGCCCTTTTTGGCCAACCAAGCAAGCTTGCAAAGGAAATCTGCACTACAATGAAGTCTCACTTCCCCCCGGTCAAAAGGGCCATCTGAAAAAAGTGTAAAATCCAGAAAGGCAGGACAGGCCATGGAGAACTGGGAGCCTTGTTATGCTGATGGGCGGGATGTAAATTGCCAACAGACACTCGGGAGAAGTGTATGGTGTTTCCTGAAACATCTAAAAAACAAAGCAACAGAGCCTAGGGCACTTCCACTTATGGTCCTATAGCTTAGGGAAATTAATATCAAAAAGACACAGCAACCCCAAAATTTGGGACGGCTCTTTTTACAGGAATCTCTTCTACGGCACAAGTTAAATATCCCAGAGAGCAAATAATGGATAAAGAAGTTGCGGTACTTATGTACAACAGAATACCACTCAGCAATGAAATCTATGTCACCAGGCCCGTACCAGCATAATCAGTGGATTGAGGCATGATGATTCTAAGTGAAATAAGTCACACAGAAAAAGAAACTTCATAAGGTATCACTAATACACGGAATGTGAACTTGGCTACACATGAACTGAATTACAAAACAGAACAGGGTCTCAAGTTTAGAAAACCAACTTATGCCTGCTTAAGGGGGAAGGTGAGTTGGGGTGCTGCATAAAAGCAGAGTTTGAAATTAGCACAGATACCGTTCCATAAGCGAAATATGTAATAGACAAGAGCTACCCCTTGCTCAACGAAATGGATTCAACAATGAGGTATCACCTCACACCTGGTAGAATAGGCATCATTGAAAATCTACAAACAAAAAATGCTGGAAAGGGTGTGGAGAAAAGGAACCCTCTTCCACTATTGTTGGGAATATAAATTGATACAGTCATTATGGAGAACAATATGGAATTTCTTAAGAAACTAACAATAGAATTACCATATGATACAGCAATCCCAGTACTGGACATATACCCAGACAAAACCATAAATCAAAAAGAGTCATTCACCGCAATGTTCATTGCATCACTATTTACAATATCGAGGTAATGGAAGCAACCTAAATGCCCACAGACAGACGAATGCATAAAGCTGTGGTACATATATAAAATGGAATATTACTAAGCCATGAAAAGGAATGAAATTGGGTCATTTGTAGAGACGTCGATGGATCTAGAGACTGTCATACAGAGTGAAGTAAGTCAGAAAGAGAAAAACAAATCTTGTATATTCATGCATATATGTGGAACCTAGAAAAACTGTACAGATTAACCATTTTGCAAGGCATAAATAGAGCAACAGATGTAGACAACAAACGTATGGACAACCAGGGGGGAAAGCTGTTGGGGGGGTGGTGGTGGGAGGAGTTGAGAGACTGGGATTGGCATGTATACATTTATATGTATAAAATAGATAACCAATAAGAACCTGCTGTATAAAAATATAAAATAAAATTCAAAATTAAAAAGAAGTAAAATTTAAAAAATAAAACAGAAAAAACAATTATTCCCTGCACATACATGTATTTATATGAATAAATTATTTCCATGCTTATATCTGTAAATACAAAAAAGAGGAATAAAATCTACCTTGAACCAAAAACGAAAAAGAGAAAAAAAACACAGAACCCACCAGTTACACAGAGGAAAACCGTATCAGGGCACTTGCTCCAGTTGTAAACAATTCTGAAGTTGGTCAGTGGTGGGGAATCGTCTCCCATTCAGCCAGCAGCCCCCACGCAACAAGCGTCCTCATTGCAAAGCTGGGGCACCGTGCCGAGGCATCTGTGAGTAAACGTGAGCTGAGCCCCAGGCCAGTTGCTGCTGAACTATTCCCACCCGTCCCAGGTAAAACACCTGAATATATACAAGGACTTGAAAGCCTAGAGGAAGGGCCATAGAGCCACACGAGTGACAGCATGCCGGCCGACTTGGTGCCTGCAGGCCAGCCAGGATGGTCCTGGCCCTGGGTGCTCTTCTGGAAGATTTCCATTTCCCTGCCTGAGATACCCGTCCTGTCCCTGCCCCCACTGCTTTTTTCCTTCCTCACCTCTGCCCAGGGAGAAATTCCAGCAGCAGGTATGGGTGACACACCCTCTTCTTTAGCAGGTGGCAGCCTGGCAACTGCTGCAGAAAGTCCAGCAGAGCCCCACTCACACTGGGCCACCCACAAAGCCGTGGCCTCTCACTCCCTCCCACCAGCCTAGCCCGGAGACTGCTGACAGGGCAGAGAAAATGGCGTCAGGCACGGCTGCAGGGGCTCTTGCTGCCTGGAGTGGTATTTATATTGATCTCAACCCAGGCACACCTGGGGAGGGCTGGCCGGCACGGTAAGGCTGCCCAGGTCAGCCAATCATCACCCCTCAGGGGCTCACAGTTGCAGAAAATGGAACTTGCTGAACCGGCCAGGTCCAAGGAACAGGTGTGGGCTCCTGAGAGTCAGGATAGACAAGGGGCTGCAGCTTTGGCTTGTTTTCTAATCATTTTATCTGGCCCATGAGTGGGAGACAACTTCAAGAAAACCCTCTCCTAATGAGAGGAACCCAGGAGTCAGGGAGAGGAGGGGTGGGTGGTGGTTGGAGACAGAGGCCTGGTGTCCCGGGTGCAGTGGAAGTCTCTGGAAGACCAGGTGGAGGGAGGCCTCACGGAGTGATGCCCAGGGTCACAGACCTGTCGCAGCTGCTGTTTGTTAGTTCAAGTCCTGCTCTGAGGTGCTCTGTGTCAGCTCTGAGCGACAGGTGAGCTGGGGGTGCTCTGCAATGAGGGCTATGTGCACGGTTCCTGTGTGCCCAGCCCTGCCACGGTACCTGCAAGGGTAGCTCTGTATCCTGGGAGGGGCCTGACCACGAGAGCCCCGTGGGCTGGGGTGGGGGTGGGGTACCTGCCCAGGTGAGCTCCATATTCTGGGATTGGTCTGACCACGAGAGCCCCATGGGCTGCTGGGGACCTGGTAAAGGATGTCAGGACAGTCAGTGAAGCCACCGAGGATATACCTCCAGTTGCTCCTAATTCCTACACCCTGCTGGTCATTCTACCAACCACCAGGACATGGTATTCTGTATTAGTCTTCAATGATGCCTTCTTTTGTATTCCATTAGTCCCAGAGTCACAAGAAATTTTGGCTTGTGAGTGGCAGGACTCAACATACAACTAAAACAATACTTCCGGGCCGTCTGGCCCCAAGGGTGCAAAAATTCCCACACCATCTTTGGGGAAAGCTTAGCTAAAGACCTAAAAGTTCTACCTCTGGAAAAGGAAACCCTCCTTCAATATGCAGACGACATTCTGATCACCAGCCCTACTAAGGAGGCCTCTGAACTACCAAGCCAATAAAGGATAGAAGTTGTCCAAGAAAAAGCTCAAATATCACAGACTGCGGTGACCTGCCTGGGCTTCATTCTCACAGAAGGTCAGAGAAGCCCATCCCAGGAAAGGGAAGAAACCATTTTCAGCCTTACCCCTTTCTAAAACTAGAAGACAGCTTAGGGGTTCCTGGGGAGGCCAGGGTTTGCTGCTTCTGGATCCCTAGCTACAGTCTACTAGCTGGGCCTCTATATGAAACACTGAAAGGAAAAGATGATGATCCTTTTGAATAGAATCCAGAAGTGGCCTTTCAAGAATGGAAAGAGCAGTCAATTCAGACCCTTGCCCTGGAACTCCCTAATTTAGCTAAACCCTTTGACCTTTACATTCCCGGTGAAAGGTGAATCGCCATTGGAGAATTAGTGCAAAAACTGGGACCACTTGAAATGGAACAATGCAAGAATGCCATCCAGGTAGGATAAACTACGGTCACTAAGGGGCTTGGCCCACTGCCACATCTGGCCAAGATACTGGCGGTATCTAAAAACCTGGAAATCAGCAGCCCAAAAGGCCACCTCCCTCCTAAGGGAAAAGGACCCCACGTGGTGATCCTAACCACCAACCATGCCCTGAAGTTGCAGGGTTCGCTCCGTGGGCACACCGACCTCGAGTGAGGAGGCCCTCCAACTCCAACATCCAGAGACATAACCGGGGGCAACAGGGCACCATGACGACTCGTGTGAACATCACTTGACCTGGAGTTTCTCTCATAAAACAACAAGAGTGTGTCCCAAAAGAGTAGACTACTGCTTGCAGGACTTACTGCACCCAGAGGGGAGCTAATAATCTTGGCGGGGGAACAGTATACCACACTGTCACCATAGAAAAGCCTACAGACACCGTGATGATGGTGGCCAATAAGACCGGCTGGACTCCTGTTTACTTCAAAAGGCTGTTGACTCAGTAGCCATCATGGTCCTTGATCACCACTGACCCTGGACTGTCTGGGAGTTGAGCGGGCAGGGCTCTGACACCTGGTGCTGTTTGTACGTTAATTCAGGGGCCTAATTGAAGAAAGCGCAGACTACTGGTCAGAGCATCTAGGCTGGCAGAGACGGTCAGCCTAAGGTGGCCGAACAAATGTGGGGCGGGGTGAAACCGGCCCCCACAGCGTCTCTGCACATCTCTTTCCTGGACCCTTAAAGGTCATTAGAATCTATAACACTTCCAATGCTGGTGCTCAGGTGGACGAGCAGGGAGGCAGGGGTCCTGGGGACAATCAACGTCACCGGGAGGCTGCTGGGGAGAAGCTCTGACCCTCGCCCCAGGGTATGAGGGCTCCCAACTCAGCACTCAGCAGTTACAGAAGAAGGGTCTGCACCCTCAGCACTCCAAGAATGAGGAACGGGACAAAAGGCAGAGGAGGGGTTTGTCCCCAGCAAAGCCCATTAAAAATCCCTGGGAGATAAAAGTAGAATCTGGGCAATAAAGTCAAGTCTAACCTTTTTTATCCTTTGTGCTTTGTCTAATTTCACGTGCTCCTAGGGTCCCGCATGCAGAGGTTCCACACCCGGCACTTCAGACCAGATTTCCTAGTGCAGAATGGCTGGGTCGACACCTCAGCTCCTGGGGCCCAGTGCAGACTCCACGATATAGAGCCTGAGCTACAGCCAACCCGGCCCTCGAGAGCTCCGCCGCCTCCCTCCCTCCCACTGACTCTGACAGGATCTCTACACAGCAGCCCAGCCCACAGCCCACGGGGTAGTGCATGCTCTCACCTCTCCATTCTCTGATCAAAATATAAAGTTTCCTTTGCTTGTGAACCAAACTCAGTCTCGATCTGTTGGCCCCAATGACACTGGGCAGGGGGACACTTGTTGGGGTCCACTCTGGAGGATCAGTAACAGAAATTGAGACTATTGTAACCTCAATGAACAGATGTGTGAGCCAAACTGTAGTTAACATAGAACAGTGTATAAGGCTCGGGTAAAATAAGATGTTTTTAACACTTCCATTTGATATTTCCATCACTTTTTATAAGCAAGTTCAGTGAAAAGGTTTGTCTTATTTGTCAGGTCAATATTAGAGAAACGAAGTGATTTCTTTCCAAGGATGTACAGCTAATAATCTTGGTTAAACCTTCAATCTTGTTTTAAATGCTTTTCCATTGAAAATGATACCTCTCTTTCAGCTCCCCCATTTCTGAGAAGTATAAAATCTTATAATTTATTATTACCAAAGGGGAAAGGTGGGAGGAGGGATAAATTAACAGTTTGGAATGAACACATACACACTGCTATGTATAAAATAGATCATCAACAAGGAACTACTGTATAGCACAGGGAACTACACTCAACATTTTGCAATAACCTATAAGGGGAAATAATCTGAAAAAGAATAGATATTTTTATTGACATCATCTATCAATGACAGTTAAAGTGTAGCCTAAGGGAAGCTGGTGGTGAGTGCTTCTGACCCTGAAGACTTCAATCATCTAAAGTTTGGACTCTGCCTACTTCCCAAGGCCCTTAATGAACATATGTGTAGCCGTAGCTTAAAAACTTCCCCAGTTTGGGTTTCGGGGAGACACTGATTTTGAAAAAGCCCTGGTGTTCTCCTTACATGAATGGGACTCTTCCTACTGCTAAAACATGTCTGTCACACCCAGAGGATGGTATACCGTCTGATCGGGAAGAGTTTGGAAAAGGCATCTCATCTCCTCATCTCCTGGTGCTCGGGTTCACCCCTCCAGCGTCTTTACTAACAGTCTCCCCACTTGGAGATGTCAGCACTGTCAACATCCTGTTGCGTACAGTTTGGAATTTGTCCAGAGGATGAAGCGGAAGGATGAGGAACAATGAGAGACAAGTCCTAGGTGTTCAGACAGGCACATGTCACTCTAATTTCCAATCAGGAAGACGAATTGACCAAAGGCTAGGGTTGCCCATGGAAACAGTATAGGGCTTGAGGAAATCCCGCTGCTTTGTGGCCAGTTCCCATAAACACGAGTTGAACAATGGAACTCAGGGGCAGTAAAATTCACAAAACTGCAGAGTTGAAAATATCCATCACTGAAAAATGTCTTGAGGAAAGTCAGAGAAAAGGACTTGTAAGCAAGGGAGAATGGCAGGAAAGGGATTTGAGGAGGTAGAAAGGACTCGCCATTAAGCACAAGAAAAGGAGCTGAACATTGCCAACATTGCAGTTGGCCAAAAAGGGTGTATGCGTTCTTTTCTGTATATATTCAAGAAAAGGGCATACACTTTTTTAGCCAACCAAACAGGTGGGCACTGGAAGTCAATACCACAAAAGATATCACTTCGCATCAGTCAGAAGAGCCATCCTCATAAAGCGTAAACAACAGAAATGCAGGACAGGGCAACGAGAAGAGGGAGCCCTGTGAGACTTATAGTGGAAATGTATATTGCCAACGGCCATTCTGGAGAAGTGTATTGTGTTTACTAAAGCATCTACAAAATGAGCTACAGAGCATAGGGCACTTGCACTCATGGGCGTATATCTTGGGAAAAACAAAAATCGAGAGGACACAGGCACCCCAATGTTTACCCCCTCTCTGTTTAAAAGATCCTCGACTAGGATATAACTTAAATGTCTCTGGAGGGAAAAAATGGATAGAGATGTGGTACTTAGGTAGAGTGGAATATTATTCAGCCTGGAAATCAATGAAATATGGCCAGTTGTAACAACTCCGGAGGAGTTACGTATGATCATTCTAAGTGACAGAATTCAAAAAGAAAAAGACACATATCATAAGATATCACTTAAAGGTGGAATCCAAAATGGCTACACATGAAATAAATTACAAAACAAAAACATAGTCAAATATGTAGAAAACACGCATAAGGCTGCTAAACGGGAAAGGTGGGGAGGGGTGAGGCATCATCCAGGAGGTTGAAATTAGCAAAGATACCATTCCAAATACCAAACTGATAATCAACAAGGCCTACACGGTAGCTAAAAGAACTGCACTCAGCACACTCAAGTCACCGGAAAAGAATATATACGACTGGTAAGAATCTGAAAAAGAATTTATTGATGTCTCTCTGTACGTGAATCAAGTGGATGTACAGCAGCAAGAAACAGAGCTTTGAAAATCAGCTGTAACCAATATAGTAATAAATTGAAAAAAATAAACGACAGAGAGACAGAGAAAACCTCTTACAACTTTTCCTCAGGGACGGTGATGCAACATGGATTGAACACATCTAGACCCACAGCAGGATGAGACATAAGGCTGGAAACTGTTTGCGCTAAGAGAAATGTGAGGTTGGGTGAGGAAATGCACACCCTTTAAAGTAATACTACCTGGTACCCATTCAATGGGTCCCAAATCTGCAGGTTCAAGGGATCTTCCTACAGCTAAAACATGCATGGAAAACCCAGAGGACTGTACACCATGTGATCGGGAGATGTGTCTAAAATGCACCTCATTTATCCTCTCCTGGTGCTCCTGTTCACCATTCCAGCCACGCTACTTAGAATCTCCCCACTTGGAGAATCAGCACATTTAAACTTCTGTTTCACACATTTTGCAAATTGTGAGGAGGATGAACGGGAAGAGGGGGAACCAATGAGAGAAGAGTTGTAGGGGTTTGGACGGGCACATATCACTCTAATTTCCCATTAAGAATAAGAATTAAAGAAAGGCTCAGCCTGCCTCGCCGGAGCCAAAATAGGGCCTGAAGCAATCCTGCGGGTTTGAGGCCAGCTCACAAAAGAGCAACTTAAAAAATGGAGCTCAGGGTCACTGCAATTCACAAACCTGCAGAGTTATAAATGAAAACTAACGTCCAAAAATATGTTGAGGTAAGGCAAAGAAGAGGATCTGAATGCAAGACAGAATTGCAAGAAACAGATTTCAAGAGATAGATTGGACTCGTCTTTAACGCACATGAAAAGCGGCAGAATTTCGACAATGATGCAGTTGGCCCAAAAGGGCGTATGCGTTTTTTCCTGATTATATCCAGGAAAAAACGCATACGCACTTTATGGGCAACGAAGCAAGCAAGCAATGCAAATGTGCACAACAAAGAAGTCTCACTTCCCACCGGTCAAAAGGGCCATCCTAAAAAATTGTAAAAACCAGAAATGCAGGACAGGCCATGGAGAACAGGGAGCCTTTATACGCTGATGGGCAGTGTGTGAACTGCCGAGAGCCACTCTGGAGAAGTGTATGGTGGTTCCTAAATCATCTAAAAAACAGAGCTACAGAGCATAGGACACTTCCAATCATGGGAGTATATCTAGGGAAGTCTAAAAATCAACAAGACACAAGCACACCACAGTTTAGGGCTACTCTGTTTACAAGAACCTCAACTTCAGTACACCTTAAATATCCCAGGAAAGAGAACAATGGATAAAGAAGATGTGGTACTTATGTACAATGGAATATCTCTTCACCATGAAATCAATGTAATAAGGCTAGTAGAAGGATAAAGAGTGGATTTAGGTCCGATAATACTACTTGAAATAAGTCAAACAGAAAAAGAAACATATCATAAGATATCACTTATAGAGGGAGGGTAAATATGGCTGCACAAGAAATGAATTACAGAACAGAACAGTGTCTCACATTTAGAAAACACACTTATGTCAGCTTAAGGGGAAAGGAGAGGTGGGGTGATGCATAAAACCAGAGTTTGAAATTAGCACAGATACCGTTCAATAAACCAAATAGGTATTAGACAAGATCTACACCTTGCTCAATGAACAGGCCTCAACACACCCTATACACCGCAGAGAAATATATCTGAGGAATAAGAATCTTAAAACCCATGTATTGATATATCTCCATAAGGGAATCAAGTGTGTGCAGAGCGGCACAAACACAGCAGTGAAAAGGAGCTAAACCCCATTATAGAAATAAATTTTAAAAACAAAACGCTGAAACAATGAAAGAGAGAAAAATTCTTACAAAATTCGCTCAGGGGCTGTGATGCAACCTGGATTGACCACATATAAACCCACAGCTGGATAAGACATAAGGCTGGACACTTGGGGCTGACAGGATTGGTGAGCTTTGGTGAGCAACTGCCGAAAGTTTAATGCAATACTTCATGCTACTCATTCCAAGGGTCCCAACACTCCAGGTTGAAGGGAATCTTCCTACAGCTAAACCATGCTTGGGAAACCCAGCGACTGGTATACCATATGATCGGGAAAGGTTTCTAAAACGCACCTCATTTTTCCTCTCCTGGGGCTCCGGATCGACATTCCAGCCGCTTTACTAACAACATCCCCACATGGAGTCAATGCCTTTAAGTTCTGGTATCGCACAGTCTGCAGTTAGTGCAGAGGATGAATGGGAATAGGGGGAACCAGTGAGAAACTAGCTGTAGCGGTTTCAATGGGCACATGTCACTCTAATATCACATCAGTAAGAAGAATTAACCAAAGGCACAGCAAGGTGCCCCAGAAGAAAAATAGGGCTTCAAGGAATCCTGTGGTTATGGGGCAAGACCACAAAAATAAGAGCTAAAAAATGGAGCTAAGGGCCACTGCAATTCAAAAACCTGCAGAGTTATAAAGGCCAACTACTTTTAAAAAATATATTGAGGTAAGGCTATGAAGAGGCATTGAAAGCAAGGCAGAATGCAGGAAACCGATTTCAGGAGGTAGACTGGAATTGCATTGAAAGCATATGAAGAGAGTGAGAAACTCGACAATGATGCACTTGGCCAAAAAGGGCGTATGTGTTTTTTCCTGAATATATTCAGGAAAAAACGCATACGCACTTTTTGGCCAACCAAGCAAGCTTGCAAAGGAAATCTGCACTACAATGAAGTCTCAATTCCACCTGGTCAAAAGGGCCATCTGAAAAAAGTGTAAAATCCATAAAGGCACGACAGGCCATGGAGAACTGGGAGCCTTCTTATGCTGATGGGCGAGATGTAAATTGCCAACAGCCACTCTGAAGAAGTGTATGGTGTTTCCTGAAACATCTAAAAAACAAAGCAACAGAGCCTAGGGCACTTCCACTTATGGTCCTATAGCTTAGGGAAATTAAAATCAAAAAGACACAGCCACCCCAAAGTTTGGGACGCCTCCGTTTACAAGAACCTCGTTTACCGTACAAGTTCAATATCACAGAAAGTGAAAAATGGATAAAGAACTTGTGGTACTTACGTACAATGCAGTATCACTCAGCAATGAAATCTATGTCATCAGGCCCTTAGCAGCACAATGAGTGGATTCAGGTATGATGATTCTAACTGAAATAAGTCACACAGAAAAAGAAACATCATAAGATATCAGTAATACACGGAATGTAAACTTGGCTACACAGGAACTGAATTACAGAACAGAACAGGGTCTCAAATTTAGAAAACCAACTTATGCTTGCTTAAGGGGAAAGGTGAGTTGGGGTGCTGCATAAAACCAGAGATTGAAATGAGCACAGATAAAGTTCCTTAAGCCAAATATGGAATAGACAAGAGCTACTCCTTGCTCAACGAAATGGACTCAACACCGCATATTAAACGCCTAAGAATGTACCTGACTAGTACGTATCTTAAAACCTATAGATTGCTATGTCTCCAAAAGAGCATCAAGCATGTGTACAGGGGCATAAACGCAGCAGTGATAGGATTGGAGAGGTTCGGTGAGCAAATGAAGACCCTTTGAAGTCATATTGCATGGTACCCATTCCACGGGTTTCAACTACCCAGGTTTTAGGTATTCTTCCTTCAGCTAAAACATGCATGTGGAACCCAGAGTATGATCAACCATGTGATCGGGAGACGTGTTCAAATATGTCTCAGTTTTCCTCCCCTGGTACTCGGGTGCAACATTCCAGATGCTTTACTAACACTCTCCCCACTTGGAGAGTCAGTCCCTTTAACCTCCTGTTTGGCCCAGTTTGCAATTTCAGTGGAAGATGTACAGGAATAGCGAGAACCAATGAGAGACTAGCTGGAGGTGTCTGGATGGGCAAATTTAACTCTCATTTCCCACCAGGAAGAGGAATTAACCAAAGGCTCAGCGTGCCGTGCCACAACCAGATTAGGGCCTGAAGACATCCTGCGGTGTTGCGGCCAGGTCACAAGAAAGCGAGTTGAAGAAAGGAGCTCAGGGGCACTGTAATTCACAAACCTGCAGAGTTATAAATGACAGCTATCGTCCAAAAATATACTGAAGTAAGGCTGCCAAGAGGACTTGAAAGCGGGGCAGAATTGCAGGAAACCGATTTCAGGAGGTAGACTGGAATTGCATTGAAAGCATATGAAAAGAGGCAGAATGTCCACAATGATGCACTTGGCCAAAAAGGGCGTATGCGTTTTTTCCTGAATATATTCAGGAAAAAACGCATACGCCCTTTTTGGCCAACCAAGCAAACTTGCAAAGGAAATCTGCACTACAATGAAGTCTCACTTCTCCCCGGTCAAAAGGGCCATCTGAAAAAAGTGTAAAATCCAGAAAGGCAGGACAGGCCATGGAGAACTGGGAGCCTTGTTATGCTGATGGGCGGGAAGTAAATTGCCAACAGACACTCAGGAGAAGTGTATGGTGTTTCCTGAAAC
Organism: Stenella coeruleoalba; assembly: GCF_951394435.1. Classification (NCBI taxonomy): domain Eukaryota; kingdom Metazoa; phylum Chordata; class Mammalia; order Artiodactyla; family Delphinidae; genus Stenella; species Stenella coeruleoalba. The sequence continues at coordinate 87,648,200 of NC_137149.1, read as the reverse complement.
ATCTAAAAAACAAAGCAACAGAGCCTAGGGCACTGCCACTTATGGTCCTATAGCTTAGGGAAATTAAAATCAAAAAGACACAGCCACCCCAAAGTTTGGGACGCCTCCGTTTACAAGAACCTCGTTTACCGTACAAGTTCAATATCACAGAAAGTGAAAAATGGATAAAGAACTTGTGGTACTTACGTACAATGCAGTATCACTCAGCAATGAAATCTATGTCATCAGGCCCGTAGCAGCATAATGAGTGGATTCAGGTACGATGATTCTAACTGAAATAAGTCACACAGAAAAAGAAACATCATAAGATATCAGTAATACACGGAATGTAAACTTGGCTCCACAGGAACTGCATTCCAAAACAGAACAGGGTCTCAAATTTAGAAAACCAACTTATGCTTGCTTAAGGGTAAAGGTGAGTTGGGGTGCTGCATAAAACCAGAGATTGAAATGAGCACAGATAAAGTTCCTTAAGCCAAATATGGAATAGACAAGAGCTACTCCTTGCTCAACGAAATGGACTCCACACCCCATATTAAACGCCTAAGAATATACCTGACTAGTAAGTATCTTAAAACCTATGGATTGCTATGTCTCCGAAAGAGAATCAAGCGTGTGTACAAGGGTCATAAACGCAGCAGTGATAGGATTGGAGAGATTCGGTGAGCAAATGAAGACCGTTTGAAGTCATATTGCATGGTACCCATTCCACGGGTCTCAACTCTCCAGGTTTAAGGTATTCTTTCTTCAGCTAAAACATGCATGTGGAACCCAGAGTATGATCAACCGTGTGATCGGGAGACGTGTTCAAATATGTCTCAGTTTTCGTCCCCTGGTACTTCGGTGCAACATTCCAGACGCTTTACTAACACTCTCCCCACTTGGAGAGTCAGTGCCTTTAACCTCCTGTTTGGCCCAGTTTGCAATTACTGCGGAAGATGTACAGGAATAGGGAGAACCAATGAGAGACAAGCGGGAGGTGTTTGGACGGGCAAATTTAACTCTAATTTCCCATCAGGATGAGGAATTAACCAAAGGCTCAGCGTGCCGTGCCGGAACCAGATTAGGGCCTGAAGCCATCCTGCGGTGTTGCGGCCAGGTCACAAGAAAGCGAGTTGAAGAAAGGAGCTCAGGGGCACTGTAATTCACAAACCTGCAGAGTTATAAATGACAGCTATCGTCCAAAAATAGACTGAAGTAAGGCTGCCAAGAGGACTTGAAAGCGGGGCAGAATTGCAGGAAACCGATTTCAGGAGGTAGACTGGAATTGCATTGAAAGCATAGGAAAAGAGGCAGAACGTCCACAATGATGCACTTGGCCAAAAAGGGCGTATGCGTTTTTTCCTGAATATATTCAGGAAAAAACGCATACGCCCTTTTTGGCCAACCAAGCAAGCTTGCAAAGGAAATCTGCACTACAATGAAGTCTCACTTCCCCCCGGTCAAAAGGGCCATCTGAAAAAAGTGTAAAATCCAGAAAGGCAGGACAGGCCATGGAGAACTGGGAGCCTTGTTATGCTGATGGGCGGGATGTAAATTGCCAACAGACACTCGGGAGAAGTGTATGGTGTTTCCTGAAACATCTAAAAAACAAAGCAACAGAGCCTAGGGCACTTCCACTTATGGTCCTATAGCTTAGGGAAATTAATATCAAAAAGACACAGCAACCCCAAAATTTGGGACGGCTCTTTTTACAGGAATCTCTTCTACGGCACAAGTTAAATATCCCAGAGAGCAAATAATGGATAAAGAAGTTGCGGTACTTATGTACAACAGAATACCACTCAGCAATGAAATCTATGTCACCAGGCCCGTACCAGCATAATCAGTGGATTGAGGCATGATGATTCTAAGTGAAATAAGTCACACAGAAAAAGAAACTTCATAAGGTATCACTAATACACGGAATGTGAACTTGGCTACACATGAACTGAATTACAAAACAGAACAGGGTCTCAAGTTTAGAAAACCAACTTATGCCTGCTTAAGGGGGAAGGTGAGTTGGGGTGCTGCATAAAAGCAGAGTTTGAAATTAGCACAGATACCGTTCCATAAGCGAAATATGTAATAGACAAGAGCTACCCCTTGCTCAACGAAATGGATTCAACAATGAGGTATCACCTCACACCTGGTAGAATAGGCATCATTGAAAATCTACAAACAAAAAATGCTGGAAAGGGTGTGGAGAAAAGGAACCCTCTTCCACTATTGTTGGGAATATAAATTGATACAGTCATTATGGAGAACAATATGGAATTTCTTAAGAAACTAACAATAGAATTACCATATGATACAGCAATCCCAGTACTGGACATATACCCAGACAAAACCATAAATCAAAAAGAGTCATTCACCGCAATGTTCATTGCATCACTATTTACAATATCGAGGTAATGGAAGCAACCTAAATGCCCACAGACAGACGAATGCATAAAGCTGTGGTACATATATAAAATGGAATATTACTAAGCCATGAAAAGGAATGAAATTGGGTCATTTGTAGAGACGTCGATGGATCTAGAGACTGTCATACAGAGTGAAGTAAGTCAGAAAGAGAAAAACAAATCTTGTATATTCATGCATATATGTGGAACCTAGAAAAACTGTACAGATTAACCATTTTGCAAGGCATAAATAGAGCAACAGATGTAGACAACAAACGTATGGACAACCAGGGGGGAAAGCTGTTGGGGGGGTGGTGGTGGGAGGAGTTGAGAGACTGGGATTGGCATGTATACATTTATATGTATAAAATAGATAACCAATAAGAACCTGCTGTATAAAAATATAAAATAAAATTCAAAATTAAAAAGAAGTAAAATTTAAAAAATAAAACAGAAAAAACAATTATTCCCTGCACATACATGTATTTATATGAATAAATTATTTCCATGCTTATATCTGTAAATACAAAAAAGAGGAATAAAATCTACCTTGAACCAAAAACGAAAAAGAGAAAAAAAACACAGAACCCACCAGTTACACAGAGGAAAACCGTATCAGGGCACTTGCTCCAGTTGTAAACAATTCTGAAGTTGGTCAGTGGTGGGGAATCGTCTCCCATTCAGCCAGCAGCCCCCACGCAACAAGCGTCCTCATTGCAAAGCTGGGGCACCGTGCCGAGGCATCTGTGAGTAAACGTGAGCTGAGCCCCAGGCCAGTTGCTGCTGAACTATTCCCACCCGTCCCAGGTAAAACACCTGAATATATACAAGGACTTGAAAGCCTAGAGGAAGGGCCATAGAGCCACACGAGTGACAGCATGCCGGCCGACTTGGTGCCTGCAGGCCAGCCAGGATGGTCCTGGCCCTGGGTGCTCTTCTGGAAGATTTCCATTTCCCTGCCTGAGATACCCGTCCTGTCCCTGCCCCCACTGCTTTTTTCCTTCCTCACCTCTGCCCAGGGAGAAATTCCAGCAGCAGGTATGGGTGACACACCCTCTTCTTTAGCAGGTGGCAGCCTGGCAACTGCTGCAGAAAGTCCAGCAGAGCCCCACTCACACTGGGCCACCCACAAAGCCGTGGCCTCTCACTCCCTCCCACCAGCCCAGCCCGGAGACTGCTGACAGGGCAGAGAAAATGGCGTCAGGCACGGCTGCAGGGGCTCTTGCTGCCTGGAGTGGTATTTATATTGATCTCAACCCAGGCACACCTGGGGAGGGCTGGCCGGCACGGTAAGGCTGCCCAGGTCAGCCAATCATCACCCCTCAGGGGCTCACAGTTGCAGAAAATGGAACTTGCTGAACCGGCCAGGTCCAAGGAACAGGTGTGGGCTCCTGAGAGTCAGGATAGACAAGGGGCTGCAGCTTTGGCTTGTTTTCTAATCATTTTATCTGGCCCATGAGTGGGAGACAACTTCAAGAAAACCCTCTCCTAATGAGAGGAACCCAGGAGTCAGGGAGAGGAGGGGTGGGTGGTGGTTGGAGACAGAGGCCTGGTGCCCCGGGTGCAGTGGAAGTCTCTGGAAGACCAGGTGGAGGGAGGCCTCACGGAGTGATGCCCAGGGTCACAGACCTGTCGCAGCTGCTGTTTGTTAGTTCAAGTCCTGCTCTGAGGTGCTCTGTGTCAGCTCTGAGCGACAGGTGAGCTGGGGGTGCTCTGCAATGAGGGCTATGTGCACGGTTCCTGTGTGCCCAGCCCTGCCACGGTACCTGCAAGGGTAGCTCTGTATCCTGGGAGGGGCCTGACCACGAGAGCCCCGTGGGCTGGGGTGGGGGTGGGGTACCTGCCCAGGTGAGCTCCATATTCTGGGATTGGTCTGACCACGAGAGCCCCATGGGCTGCTGGGGACATGGTAAAGGATGTCAGGACAGTCAGTGAAGCCACCGAGGATATACCTCCAGTTGCTCCTAATTCCTACACCCTGCTGGTCATTCTACCAACCACCAGGACATGGTATTCTGTATTAGTCTTCAATGATGCCTTCTTTTGTATTCCATTAGTCCCAGAGTCACAAGAAATTTTGGCTTGTGAGTGGCAGGACTCAACATACAACTAAAACAATACTTCCGGGCCGTCTGGCCCCAAGGGTGCAAAAATTCCCACACCATCTTTGGGGAAAGCTTAGCTAAAGACCTAAAAGTTCTACCTCTGGAAAAGGAAACCCTCCTTCAATATGCAGACGACATTCTGATCACCAGCCCTACTAAGGAGGCCTCTGAACTACCAAGCCAATAAAGGATAGAAGTTGTCCAAGAAAAAGCTCAAATATCACAGACTGCGGTGACCTGCCTGGGCTTCATTCTCACAGAAGGTCAGAGAAGCCCATCCCAGGAAAGGGAAGAAACCATTTTCAGCCTTACCCCTTTCTAAAACTAGAAGACAGCTTAGGGGTTCCTGGGGAGGCCAGGGTTTGCTGCTTCTGGATCCCTAGCTACAGTCTACTAGCTGGGCCTCTATATAAAACACTGAAAGGAAAAGATGATGATCCTTTTGAATAGAATCCAGAAGTGGCCTTTCAAGAATGGAAAGAGCAGTCAATTCAGACCCTTGCCCTGGAACTCCCTAATTTAGCTAAACCCTTTGACCTTTACATTCCCGGTGAAAGGTGAATCGCCATTGGAGAATTAGTGCAAAAACTGGGACCACTTGAAATGGAACAATGCAAGAATGCCATCCAGGTAGGATAAACTACGGTCACTAAGGGGCTTGGCCCACTGCCACATCTGGCCAAGATACTGGCGGTATCTAAAAACCTGGAAATCAGCAGCCCAAAAGGCCACCTCCCTCCTAAGGGAAAAGGACCCCACGTGGTGATCCTAACCACCAACCATGCCCTGAAGTTGCAGGGTTCGCTCCGTGGGCACACCGACCTCGAGTGAGGAGGCCCTCCAACTCCAACATCCAGAGAGATAACCGGGGGCAACAGGGCACCATGACGACTCGTGTGAACATCACTTGACCTGGAGTTTCTCTCATAAAACAACAAGAGTGTGTCCCAAAAGAGTAGACTACTGCTTGCAGGACTTACTGCACCCAGAGGGGAGCTAATAATCTTGGCGGGGGAACAGTATACCACACTGTCACCATAGAAAAGCCTACAGACACCGTGATGATGGTGGCCAATAAGACCGGCTGGACTCCTGTTTACTTCAAAAGGCTGTTGACTCAGTAGCCATCATGGTCCTTGATCACCACTGACCCTGGACTGTCTGGGAGTTGAGCGGGCAGGGCTCTGACACCTGGTGCTGTTTGTACGTTAATTCAGGGGCCTAATTGAAGAAAGCGCAGACTACTGGTCAGAGCATCTAGGCTGGCAGAGACGGTCAGCCTAAGGTGGCCGAACAAATGTGGGGCGGGGTGAAACCGGCCCCCACAGCGTCTCTGCACATCTCTTTCCTGGACCCTTAAAGGTCATTAGAATCTATAACACTTCCAATGCTGGTGCTCAGGTGGACGAGCAGGGAGGCAGGGGTCCTGGGGACAATCAACGTCACCGGGAGGCTGCTGGGGAGAAGCTCTGACCCTCGCCCCAGGGTATGAGGGCTCCCAACTCAGCACTCAGCAGTTACAGAAGAAGGGTCTGCACCCTCAGCACTCCAAGAATGAGGAACGGGACAAAAGGCAGAGGAGGGGTTTGTCCCCAGCAAAGCCCATTAAAAATCCCTGGGAGATAAAAGTAGAATCTGGGCAATAAAGTCAAGTCTAACCTTTTTTATCCTTTGTGCTTTGTCTAATTTCACGTGCTCCTAGGGTCCCGCATGCAGAGGTTCCACACCCGGCACTTCAGACCAGATTTCCTAGTGCAGAATGGCTGGGTCGACACCTCAGCTCCTGGGGCCCAGTGCAGACTCCACGATATAGAGCCTGAGCTACAGCCAACCCGGCCCTCGAGAGCTCCGCCGCCTCCCTCCCTCCCACTGACTCTGACAGGATCTCTACACAGCAGCCCAGCCCACAGCCCACGGGGTAGTGCATGCTCTCACCTCTCCATTCTCTGATCAAAATATAAAGTTTCCTTTGCTTGTGAACCAAACTCAGTCTCGATCTGTTGGCCCCAATGACACTGGGCAGGGGGACACTTGTTGGGGTCCACTCTGGAGGATCAGTAACAGAAATTGAGACTATTGTAACCTCAATGAACAGATGTGTGAGCCAAACTGTAGTTAACATAGAACAGTGTATAAGGCTCGGGTAAAATAAGATGTTTTTAACACTTCCATTTGATATTTCCATCACTTTTTATAAGCAAGTTCAGTGAAAAGGTTTGTCTTATTTGTCAGGTCAATATTAGAGAAACGAAGTGATTTCTTTCCAAGGATGTACATCTAATAATCTTGGTTAAACCTTCAATCTTGTTTTAAATGCTTTTCCATTGAAAATGATACCTCTCTTTCAGCTCCCCCATTTCTGAGAAGTATAAAATCTTATAATTTATTATTACCAAAGGGGAAAGGTGGGAGGAGGGATAAATTAACAGTTTGGAATGAACACATACACACTGCTATGTATAAAATAGATCATCAACAAGGAACTACTGTATAGCACAGGGAACTACACTCAACATTTTGCAATAACCTATAAGGGGAAATAATCTGAAAAAGAATAGATATTTTTATTGACATCATCTATCAATGACAGTTAAAGTGTAGCCTAAGGGAAGCTGGTGGTGAGTGCTTCTGACCCTGAAGACTTCAATCATCTAAAGTTTGGACTCTGCCTACTTCCCAAGGCCCTTAATGAACATATGTGTAGCCGTAGCTTAAAAACTTCCCCAGTTTGGGTTTCGGGGAGACACTGATTTTGAAAAAGCCCTGGTGTTGTCCTTACATGAATGGGACTCTTCCTACTGCTAAAACATGTCTGTCACACCCAGAGGATGGTATACCGTCTGATCGGGAAGAGTTTGGAAAAGGCATCTCATCTCCTCATCTCCTGGTGCTCGGGTTCACCCCTCCAGCGTCTTTACTAACAGTCTCCCCACTTGGAGATGTCAGCACTGTCAACATCCTGTTGCGTACAGTTTGGAATTTGTCCAGAGGATGAAGCGGAAGGATGAGGAACAATGAGAGACAAGTCCTAGGTGTTCAGACAGGCACATGTCACTCTAATTTCCAATCAGGAAGACGAGTTGACCAAAGGCTAGGGTTGCCCATGGAAACAGTATAGGGCTTGAGGAAATCCCGCTGCTTTGTGGCCAGTTCCCATAAACACGAGTTGAACAATGGAACTCAGGGGCAGTAAAATTCACAAAACTGCAGAGTTGAAAATATCCATCACTGAAAAATGTCTTGAGGAAAGTCAGAGAAAAGGACTTGTAAGCAAGGGAGAATGGCAGGAAAGGGATTTGAGGAGGTAGAAAGGACTCGCCATTAAGCACAAGAAAAGGAGCTGAACATTGCCAACATTGCAGTTGGCCAAAAAGGGTGTATGCGTTCTTTTCTGTATATATTCAAGAAAAGGGCATACACTTTTTTAGCCAACCAAACAGGTGGGCACTGGAAGTCAATACTACAAAAGATATCACTTCGCATCAGTCAGAAGAGCCATCCTCATAAAGCGTAAACAACAGAAATGCAGGACAGGGCAACGAGAAGAGGGAGCCCTGTGAGACTTATAGTGGAAATGTATATTGCCAACGGCCATTCTGGAGAAGTGTATTGTGTTTACTAAAGCATCTACAAAATGAGCTACAGAGCATAGGGCACTTGCACTCATGGGCGTATATCTTGGGAAAAACAAAAATCGAGAGGACACAGGCACCCCAATGTTTACCCCCTCTCTGTTTAAAAGATCCTCGACTAGGATATAACTTAAATGTCTCTGGAGGGAAAAAATGGATAGAGATGTGGTACTTAGGTAGAGTGGAATATTATTCAGCCTGGAAATCAATGAAATATGGCCAGTTGTAACAACTCCGGAGGAGTTACGTATGATCATTCTAAGTGACAGAATTCAAAAAGAAAAAAACACATATCATAAGATATCACTTAAAGGTGGAATCCAAAATGGCTACACATGAAATAAATTACAAAACAAAAACATAGTCAAATATGTAGAAAACACGCATAAGGCTGCTAAACGGGAAAGGTGGGGAGGGGTGAGGCATCATCCAGGAGGTTGAAATTAGCAAAGATACCATTCCAAATACCAAACTGATAATCAACAAGGCCTACACGGTAGCTAAAAGAACTGCACTCAGCACACTCAAGTCACCGGAAAAGAATATATACGACTGGTAAGAATCTGAAAAAGAATTTATTGATGTCTCTCTGTACGTGAATCAAGTGGATGTACAGCAGCAAGAAACAGAGCTTTGAAAATCAGCTGTAACCAATATAGTAATAAATTGAAAAAAATAAACGACAGAGAGACAGAGAAAACCTCTTACAACTTTTCCTCAGGGACGGTGATGCAACATGGATTGAACACATCTAGACCCACAGCAGGATGAGACATAAGGCTGGAAACTGTTTGCGCTAAGAGAAATGTGAGGTTGGGTGAGGAAATGCACACCCTTTAAAGTAATACTACCTGGTACCCATTCAATGGGTCCCAAATCTGCAGGTTCAAGGGATCTTCCTACAGCTAAAACATGCATGGAAAACCCAGAGGACTGTACACCATGTGATCGGGAGATGTGTCTAAAATGCACCTCATTTATCCTCTCCTGGTGCTCCTGTTCACCATTCCAGCCACGCTACTTAGAATCTCCCCACTTGGAGAATCAGCACATTTAAACTTCTGTTTCACACATTTTGCAAATTGTGAGGAGGATGAACGGGAAGAGGGGGAACCAATGAGAGAAGAGTTGTAGGGGTTTGGACGGGCACATATCACTCTAATTTCCCATTAAGAATAAGAATTAAAGAAAGGCTCAGCCTGCCTCGCCGGAGCCAAAATAGGGCCTGAAGCAATCCTGCGGGTTTGAGGCCAGCTCACAAAAGAGCAACTTAAAAAATGGAGCTCAGGGTCACTGCAATTCACAAACCTGCAGAGTTATAAATGAAAACTAACGTCCAAAAATATGTTGAGGTAAGGCAAAGAAGAGGATCTGAATGCAAGACAGAATTGCAAGAAACAGATTTCAAGAGATAGATTGGACTCGTCTTTAACGCACATGAAAAGCGGCAGAATTTCGACAATGATGCAGTTGGCCCAAAAGGGCGTATGCGTTTTTTCCTGATTATATCCAGGAAAAAACGCATACGCACTTTATGGGCAACGAAGCAAGCAAGCAATGCAAATGTGCACAACAAAGAAGTCTCACTTCCCACCGGTCAAAAGGGCCATCCTAAAAAATTGTAAAAACCAGAAATGCAGGACAGGCCATGGAGAACAGGGAGCCTTTATACGCTGATGGGCAGTGTGTGAACTGCCGAGAGCCACTCTGGAGAAGTGTATGGTGGTTCCTAAATCATCTAAAAAACAGAGCTACAGAGCATAGGACACTTCCAATCATGGGAGTATATCTAGGGAAGTCTAAAAATCAACAAGACACAAGCACACCACAGTTTAGGGCTACTCTGTTTACAAGAACCTCAACTTCAGTACACCTTAAATATCCCAGGAAAGAGAACAATGGATAAAGAAGATGTGGTACTTATGTACAATGGAATATCTCTTCACCATGAAATCAATGTAATAAGGCTAGTAGAAGGATAAAGAGTGGATTTAGGTCCGATAATACTACTTGAAATAAGTCAAACAGAAAAAGAAACATATCATAAGATATCACTTATAGAGGGAGGGTAAATATGGCTGCACAAGAAATGAATTACAGAACAGAACAGTGTCTCACATTTAGAAAACACACTTATGTCAGCTTAAGGGGAAAGGAGAGGTGGGGTGATGCATAAAACCAGAGTTTGAAATTAGCACAGATACCGTTCAATAAACCAAATAGGTATTAGACAAGATCTACACCTTGCTCAATGAACAGGCCTCAACACACCCTATACACCGCAGAGAAATATATCTGAGGAATAAGAATCTTAAAACCCATGTATTGATATATCTCCATAAGGGAATCAAGTGTGTGCAGAGCGGCACAAACACAGCAGTGAAAAGGAGCTAAACCCCATTATAGAAATAAATTTTAAAAACAAAACGCTGAAACAATGAAAGAGAGAAAAATTCTTACAAAATTCGCTCAGGGGCTGTGATGCAACCTGGATTGACCACATATAAACCCACAGCTGGATAAGACATAAGGCTGGACACTTGGGGCTGACAGGATTGGTGAGCTTTGGTGAGCAACTGCCGAAAGTTTAATGCAATACTTCATGCTACTCATTCCAAGGGTCCCAACACTCCAGGTTGAAGGGAATCTTCCTACAGCTAAACCATGCTTGGGAAACCCAGCGACTGGTATACCATATGATCGGGAAAGGTTTCTAAAACGCACCTCATTTTTCCTCTCCTGGGGCTCCGGATCGACATTCCAGCCGCTTTACTAACAACATCCCCACATGGAGTCAATGCCTTTAAGTTCTGGTATCGCACAGTCTGCAGTTAGTGCAGAGGATGAATGGGAATAGGGGGAACCAGTGAGAAACTAGCTGTAGCGGTTTCAATGGGCACATGTCACTCTAATATCACATCAGTAAGAAGAATTAACCAAAGGCACAGCAAGGTGCCCCAGAAGAAAAATAGGGCTTCAAGGAATCCTGTGGTTATGGGGCAAGACCACAAAAATAAGAGCTAAAAAATGGAGCTAAGGGCCACTGCAATTCAAAAACCTGCAGAGTTATAAAGGCCAACTACTTTTAAAAAATATATTGAGGTAAGGCTATGAAGAGGCATTGAAAGCAAGGCAGAATGCAGGAAACCGATTTCAGGAGGTAGACTGGAATTGCATTGAAAGCATATGAAGAGAGTGAGAAACTCGACAATGATGCACTTGGCCAAAAAGGGCGTATGTGTTTTTTCCTGAATATATTCAGGAAAAAACGCATACGCACTTTTTGGCCAACCAAGCAAGCTTGCAAAGGAAATCTGCACTACAATGAAGTCTCAATTCCACCTGGTCAAAAGGGCCATCTGAAAAAAGTGTAAAATCCATAAAGGCACGACAGGCCATGGAGAACTGGGAGCCTTCTTATGCTGATGGGCGAGATGTAAATTGCCAACAGCCACTCTGAAGAAGTGTATGGTGTTTCCTGAAACATCTAAAAAACAAAGCAACAGAGCCTAGGGCACTTCCACTTATGGTCCTATAGCTTAGGGAAATTAAAATCAAAAAGACACAGCCACCCCAAAGTTTGGGACGCCTCCGTTTACAAGAACCTCGTTTACCGTACAAGTTCAATATCACAGAAAGTGAAAAATGGATAAAGAACTTGTGGTACTTACGTACAATGCAGTATCACTCAGCAATGAAATCTATGTCATCAGGCCCTTAGCAGCACAATGAGTGGATTCAGGTATGATGATTCTAACTGAAATAAGTCACACAGAAAAAGAAACATCATAAGATATCAGTAATACACGGAATGTAAACTTGGCTACACAGGAACTGAATTACAGAACAGAACAGGGTCTCAAATTTAGAAAACCAACTTATGCTTGCTTAAGGGGAAAGGTGAGTTGGGGTGCTGCATAAAACCAGAGATTGAAATGAGCACAGATAAAGTTCCTTAAGCCAAATATGGAATAGACAAGAGCTACTCCTTGCTCAACGAAATGGACTCAACACCGCATATTAAACGCCTAAGAATGTACCTGACTAGTACGTATCTTAAAACCTATAGATTGCTATGTCTCCAAAAGAGCATCAAGCATGTGTACAGGGGCATAAACGCAGCAGTGATAGGATTGGAGAGGTTCGGTGAGCAAATGAAGACCCTTTGAAGTCATATTGCATGGTACCCATTCCACGGGTTTCAACTACCCAGGTTTTAGGTATTCTTCCTTCAGCTAAAACATGCATGTGGAACCCAGAGTATGATCAACCATGTGATCGGGAGACGTGTTCAAATATGTCTCAGTTTTCCTCCCCTGGTACTCGGGTGCAACATTCCAGATGCTTTACTAACACTCTCCCCACTTGGAGAGTCAGTCCCTTTAACCTCCTGTTTGGCCCAGTTTGCAATTTCAGTGGAAGATGTACAGGAATAGCGAGAACCAATGAGAGACTAGCTGGAGGTGTCTGGATGGGCAAATTTAACTCTCATTTCCCACCAGGAAGAGGAATTAACCAAAGGCTCAGCGTGCCGTGCCACAACCAGATTAGGGCCTGAAGACATCCTGCGGTGTTGCGGCCAGGTCACAAGAAAGCGAGTTGAAGAAAGGAGCTCAGGGGCACTGTAATTCACAAACCTGCAGAGTTATAAATGACAGCTATCGTCCAAAAATATACTGAAGTAAGGCTGCCAAGAGGACTTGAAAGCGGGGCAGAATTGCAGGAAACCGATTTCAGGAGGTAGACTGGAATTGCATTGAAAGCATATGAAAAGAGGCAGAATGTCCACAATGATGCACTTGGCCAAAAAGGGCGTATGCGTTTTTTCCTGAATATATTCAGGAAAAAACGCATACGCCCTTTTTGGCCAACCAAGCAAACTTGCAAAGGAAATCTGCACTACAATGAAGTCTCACTTCTCCCCGGTCAAAAGGGCCATCTGAAAAAAGTGTAAAATCCAGAAAGGCAGGACAGGCCATGGAGAACTGGGAGCCTTGTTATGCTGATGGGCGGGAAGTAAATTGCCAACAGACACTCAGGAGAAGTGTATGGTGTTTCCTGAAACATCTAAAAAACAAAGCAACAGAGCCTAGGGCACTGCCACTTATGGTCCTATAGCTTAGGGAAATTAAAATCAAAAAGACACAGCCACCCCAAAGTTTGGGACGCCTCCGTTTACAAGAACCTCGTTTACCGTACAAGTTCAATATCACAGAAAGTGAAAAATGGATAAAGAACTTGTGGTACTTACGTACAATGCAGTATCACTCAGCAATGAAATCTATGTCATCAGGCCCGTAGCAGCATAATGAGTGGATTCAGGTACGATGATTCTAACTGAAATAAGTCACACAGAAAAAGAAACATCATAAGATATCAGTAATACACGGAATGTAAACTTGGCTCCACAGGAACTGCATTCCAAAACAGAACAGGGTCTCAAATTTAGAAAACCAACTTATGCTTGCTTAAGGGTAAAGGTGAGTTGGGGTGCTGCATAAAACCAGAGATTGAAATGAGCACAGATAAAGTTCCTTAAGTCAAATATGGAATAGACAAGAGCTACTCCTTGCTCAACGAAATGGACTCCACACCCCATATTAAACGCCTAAGAATATACCTGACTAGTAAGTATCTTAAAACCTATGGATTGCTATGTCTCCGAAAGAGAATCAAGCGTGTGTACAAGGGTCATAAACGCAGCAGTGATAGGATTGGAGAGATTCGGTGAGCAAATGAAGACCGTTTGAAGTCATATTGCATGGTACCCATTCCACGGGTCTCAACTCTCCAGGTTTAAGGTATTCTTTCTTCAGCTAAAACATGCATGTGGAACCCAGAGTATGATCAACCGTGTGATCGGGAGACGTGTTCAAATATGTCTCAGTTTTCGTCCCCTGGTACTTCGGTGCAACATTCCAGACGCTTTACTAACACTCTCCCCACTTGGAGAGTCAGTGCCTTTAACCTCCTGTTTGGCCCAGTTTGCAATTACTGCGGAAGATGTACAGGAATAGGGAGAACCAATGAGAGACAAGCGGGAGGTGTTTGGACGGGCAAATTTAACTCTAATTTCCCATCAGGATGAGGAATTAACCAAAGGCTCAGCGTGCCGTGCCGGAACCAGATTAGGGCCTGAAGCCATCCTGCGGTGTTGCGGCCAGGTCACAAGAAAGCGAGTTGAAGAAAGGAGCTCAGGGGCACTGTAATTCACAAACCTGCAGAGTTATAAATGACAGCTATCGTCCAAAAATAGACTGAAGTAAGGCTGCCAAGAGGACTTGAAAGCGGGGCAGAATTGCAGGAAACCGATTTCAGGAGGTAGACTGGAATTGCATTGAAAGCATAGGAAAAGAGGCAGAACGTCCACAATGATGCACTTGGCCAAAAAGGGCGTATGCGTTTTTTCCTGAATATATTCAGGAAAAAACGCATACGCCCTTTTTGGCCAACCAAGCAAGCTTGCAAAGGAAATCTGCACTACAATGAAGTCTCACTTCCCCCCGGTCAAAAGGGCCATCTGAAAAAAGTGTAAAATCCAGAAAGGCAGGACAGGCCATGGAGAACTGGGAGCCTTGTTATGCTGATGGGCGGGATGTAAATTGCCAACAGACACTCGGGAGAAGTGTATGGTGTTTCCTGAAACATCTAAAAAACAAAGCAACAGAGCCTAGGGCACTTCCACTTATGGTCCTATAGCTTAGGGAAATTAATATCAAAAAGACACAGCAACCCCAAAATTTGGGACGGCTCTTTTTACAGGAATCTCTTCTACGGCACAAGTTAAATATCCCAGAGAGCAAATAATGGATAAAGAAGTTGCGGTACTTATGTACAACAGAATACCACTCAGCAATGAAATCTATGTCACCAGGCCCGTACCAGCATAATCAGTGGATTGAGGCATGATGATTCTAAGTGAAATAAGTCACACAGAAAAAGAAACTTCATAAGGTATCACTAATACACGGAATGTGAACTTGGCTACACATGAACTGAATTACAAAACAGAACAGGGTCTCAAGTTTAGAAAACCAACTTATGCCTGCTTAAGGGGGAAGGTGAGTTGGGGTGCTGCATAAAAGCAGAGTTTGAAATTAGCACAGATACCGTTCCATAAGCGAAATATGTAATAGACAAGAGCTACCCCTTGCTCAACGAAATGGATTCAACAATGAGGTATCACCTCACACCTGGTAGAATAGGCATCATTGAAAATCTACAAACAAAAAATGCTGGAAAGGGTGTGGAGAAAAGGAACCCTCTTCCACTATTGTTGGGAATATAAATTGATACAGTCATTATGGAGAACAATATGGAATTTCTTAAGAAACTAACAATAGAATTACCATATGATACAGCAATCCCAGTACTGGACATATACCCAGACAAAACCATAAATCAAAAAGAGTCATTCACCGCAATGTTCATTGCATCACTATTTACAATATCGAGGTAATGGAAGCAACCTAAATGCCCACAGACAGACGAATGCATAAAGCTGTGGTACATATATAAAATGGAATATTACTAAGCCATGAAAAGGAATGAAATTGGGTCATTTGTAGAGACGTCGATGGATCTAGAGACTGTCATACAGAGTGAAGTAAGTCAGAAAGAGAAAAACAAATCTTGTATATTCATGCATATATGTGGAACCTAGAAAAACTGTACAGATTAACCATTTTGCAAGGCATAAATAGAGCAACAGATGTAGACAACAAACGTATGGACAACCAGGGGGGAAAGCTGTTGGGGGGGTGGTGGTGGGAGGAGTTGAGAGACTGGGATTGGCATGTATACATTTATATGTATAAAATAGATAACCAATAAGAACCTGCTGTATAAAAATATAAAATAAAATTCAAAATTAAAAAGAAGTAAAATTTAAAAAATAAAACAGAAAAAACAATTATTCCCTGCACATACATGTATTTATATGAATAAATTATTTCCATGCTTATATCTGTAAATACAAAAAAGAGGAATAAAATCTACCTTGAACCAAAAACGAAAAAGAGAAAAAAAACACAGAACCCACCAGTTACACAGAGGAAAACCGTATCAGGGCACTTGCTCCAGTTGTAAACAATTCTGAAGTTGGTCAGTGGTGGGGAATCGTCTCCCATTCAGCCAGCAGCCCCCACGCAACAAGCGTCCTCATTGCAAAGCTGGGGCACCGTGCCGAGGCATCTGTGAGTAAACGTGAGCTGAGCCCCAGGCCAGTTGCTGCTGAACTATTCCCACCCGTCCCAGGTAAAACACCTGAATATATACAAGGACTTGAAAGCCTAGAGGAAGGGCCATAGAGCCACACGAGTGACAGCATGCCGGCCGACTTGGTGCCTGCAGGCCAGCCAGGATGGTCCTGGCCCTGGGTGCTCTTCTGGAAGATTTCCATTTCCCTGCCTGAGATACCCGTCCTGTCCCTGCCCCCACTGCTTTTTTCCTTCCTCACCTCTGCCCAGGGAGAAATTCCAGCAGCAGGTATGGGTGACACACCCTCTTCTTTAGCAGGTGGCAGCCTGGCAACTGCTGCAGAAAGTCCAGCAGAGCCCCACTCACACTGGGCCACCCACAAAGCCGTGGCCTCTCACTCCCTCCCACCAGCCTAGCCCGGAGACTGCTGACAGGGCAGAGAAAATGGCGTCAGGCACGGCTGCAGGGGCTCTTGCTGCCTGGAGTGGTATTTATATTGATCTCAACCCAGGCACACCTGGGGAGGGCTGGCCGGCACGGTAAGGCTGCCCAGGTCAGCCAATCATCACCCCTCAGGGGCTCACAGTTGCAGAAAATGGAACTTGCTGAACCGGCCAGGTCCAAGGAACAGGTGTGGGCTCCTGAGAGTCAGGATAGACAAGGGGCTGCAGCTTTGGCTTGTTTTCTAATCATTTTATCTGGCCCATGAGTGGGAGACAACTTCAAGAAAACCCTCTCCTAATGAGAGGAACCCAGGAGTCAGGGAGAGGAGGGGTGGGTGGTGGTTGGAGACAGAGGCCTGGTGTCCCGGGTGCAGTGGAAGTCTCTGGAAGACCAGGTGGAGGGAGGCCTCACGGAGTGATGCCCAGGGTCACAGACCTGTCGCAGCTGCTGTTTGTTAGTTCAAGTCCTGCTCTGAGGTGCTCTGTGTCAGCTCTGAGCGACAGGTGAGCTGGGGGTGCTCTGCAATGAGGGCTATGTGCACGGTTCCTGTGTGCCCAGCCCTGCCACGGTACCTGCAAGGGTAGCTCTGTATCCTGGGAGGGGCCTGACCACGAGAGCCCCGTGGGCTGGGGTGGGGGTGGGGTACCTGCCCAGGTGAGCTCCATATTCTGGGATTGGTCTGACCACGAGAGCCCCATGGGCTGCTGGGGACCTGGTAAAGGATGTCAGGACAGTCAGTGAAGCCACCGAGGATATACCTCCAGTTGCTCCTAATTCCTACACCCTGCTGGTCATTCTACCAACCACCAGGACATGGTATTCTGTATTAGTCTTCAATGATGCCTTCTTTTGTATTCCATTAGTCCCAGAGTCACAAGAAATTTTGGCTTGTGAGTGGCAGGACTCAACATACAACTAAAACAATACTTCCGGGCCGTCTGGCCCCAAGGGTGCAAAAATTCCCACACCATCTTTGGGGAAAGCTTAGCTAAAGACCTAAAAGTTCTACCTCTGGAAAAGGAAACCCTCCTTCAATATGCAGACGACATTCTGATCACCAGCCCTACTAAGGAGGCCTCTGAACTACCAAGCCAATAAAGGATAGAAGTTGTCCAAGAAAAAGCTCAAATATCACAGACTGCGGTGACCTGCCTGGGCTTCATTCTCACAGAAGGTCAGAGAAGCCCATCCCAGGAAAGGGAAGAAACCATTTTCAGCCTTACCCCTTTCTAAAACTAGAAGACAGCTTAGGGGTTCCTGGGGAGGCCAGGGTTTGCTGCTTCTGGATCCCTAGCTACAGTCTACTAGCTGGGCCTCTATATGAAACACTGAAAGGAAAAGATGATGATCCTTTTGAATAGAATCCAGAAGTGGCCTTTCAAGAATGGAAAGAGCAGTCAATTCAGACCCTTGCCCTGGAACTCCCTAATTTAGCTAAACCCTTTGACCTTTACATTCCCGGTGAAAGGTGAATCGCCATTGGAGAATTAGTGCAAAAACTGGGACCACTTGAAATGGAACAATGCAAGAATGCCATCCAGGTAGGATAAACTACGGTCACTAAGGGGCTTGGCCCACTGCCACATCTGGCCAAGATACTGGCGGTATCTAAAAACCTGGAAATCAGCAGCCCAAAAGGCCACCTCCCTCCTAAGGGAAAAGGACCCCACGTGGTGATCCTAACCACCAACCATGCCCTGAAGTTGCAGGGTTCGCTCCGTGGGCACACCGACCTCGAGTGAGGAGGCCCTCCAACTCCAACATCCAGAGACATAACCGGGGGCAACAGGGCACCATGACGACTCGTGTGAACATCACTTGACCTGGAGTTTCTCTCATAAAACAACAAGAGTGTGTCCCAAAAGAGTAGACTACTGCTTGCAGGACTTACTGCACCCAGAGGGGAGCTAATAATCTTGGCGGGGGAACAGTATACCACACTGTCACCATAGAAAAGCCTACAGACACCGTGATGATGGTGGCCAATAAGACCGGCTGGACTCCTGTTTACTTCAAAAGGCTGTTGACTCAGTAGCCATCATGGTCCTTGATCACCACTGACCCTGGACTGTCTGGGAGTTGAGCGGGCAGGGCTCTGACACCTGGTGCTGTTTGTACGTTAATTCAGGGGCCTAATTGAAGAAAGCGCAGACTACTGGTCAGAGCATCTAGGCTGGCAGAGACGGTCAGCCTAAGGTGGCCGAACAAATGTGGGGCGGGGTGAAACCGGCCCCCACAGCGTCTCTGCACATCTCTTTCCTGGACCCTTAAAGGTCATTAGAATCTATAACACTTCCAATGCTGGTGCTCAGGTGGACGAGCAGGGAGGCAGGGGTCCTGGGGACAATCAACGTCACCGGGAGGCTGCTGGGGAGAAGCTCTGACCCTCGCCCCAGGGTATGAGGGCTCCCAACTCAGCACTCAGCAGTTACAGAAGAAGGGTCTGCACCCTCAGCACTCCAAGAATGAGGAACGGGACAAAAGGCAGAGGAGGGGTTTGTCCCCAGCAAAGCCCATTAAAAATCCCTGGGAGATAAAAGTAGAATCTGGGCAATAAAGTCAAGTCTAACCTTTTTTATCCTTTGTGCTTTGTCTAATTTCACGTGCTCCTAGGGTCCCGCATGCAGAGGTTCCACACCCGGCACTTCAGACCAGATTTCCTAGTGCAGAATGGCTGGGTCGACACCTCAGCTCCTGGGGCCCAGTGCAGACTCCACGATATAGAGCCTGAGCTACAGCCAACCCGGCCCTCGAGAGCTCCGCCGCCTCCCTCCCTCCCACTGACTCTGACAGGATCTCTACACAGCAGCCCAGCCCACAGCCCACGGGGTAGTGCATGCTCTCACCTCTCCATTCTCTGATCAAAATATAAAGTTTCCTTTGCTTGTGAACCAAACTCAGTCTCGATCTGTTGGCCCCAATGACACTGGGCAGGGGGACACTTGTTGGGGTCCACTCTGGAGGATCAGTAACAGAAATTGAGACTATTGTAACCTCAATGAACAGATGTGTGAGCCAAACTGTAGTTAACATAGAACAGTGTATAAGGCTCGGGTAAAATAAGATGTTTTTAACACTTCCATTTGATATTTCCATCACTTTTTATAAGCAAGTTCAGTGAAAAGGTTTGTCTTATTTGTCAGGTCAATATTAGAGAAACGAAGTGATTTCTTTCCAAGGATGTACAGCTAATAATCTTGGTTAAACCTTCAATCTTGTTTTAAATGCTTTTCCATTGAAAATGATACCTCTCTTTCAGCTCCCCCATTTCTGAGAAGTATAAAATCTTATAATTTATTATTACCAAAGGGGAAAGGTGGGAGGAGGGATAAATTAACAGTTTGGAATGAACACATACACACTGCTATGTATAAAATAGATCATCAACAAGGAACTACTGTATAGCACAGGGAACTACACTCAACATTTTGCAATAACCTATAAGGGGAAATAATCTGAAAAAGAATAGATATTTTTATTGACATCATCTATCAATGACAGTTAAAGTGTAGCCTAAGGGAAGCTGGTGGTGAGTGCTTCTGACCCTGAAGACTTCAATCATCTAAAGTTTGGACTCTGCCTACTTCCCAAGGCCCTTAATGAACATATGTGTAGCCGTAGCTTAAAAACTTCCCCAGTTTGGGTTTCGGGGAGACACTGATTTTGAAAAAGCCCTGGTGTTCTCCTTACATGAATGGGACTCTTCCTACTGCTAAAACATGTCTGTCACACCCAGAGGATGGTATACCGTCTGATCGGGAAGAGTTTGGAAAAGGCATCTCATCTCCTCATCTCCTGGTGCTCGGGTTCACCCCTCCAGCGTCTTTACTAACAGTCTCCCCACTTGGAGATGTCAGCACTGTCAACATCCTGTTGCGTACAGTTTGGAATTTGTCCAGAGGATGAAGCGGAAGGATGAGGAACAATGAGAGACAAGTCCTAGGTGTTCAGACAGGCACATGTCACTCTAATTTCCAATCAGGAAGACGAATTGACCAAAGGCTAGGGTTGCCCATGGAAACAGTATAGGGCTTGAGGAAATCCCGCTGCTTTGTGGCCAGTTCCCATAAACACGAGTTGAACAATGGAACTCAGGGGCAGTAAAATTCACAAAACTGCAGAGTTGAAAATATCCATCACTGAAAAATGTCTTGAGGAAAGTCAGAGAAAAGGACTTGTAAGCAAGGGAGAATGGCAGGAAAGGGATTTGAGGAGGTAGAAAGGACTCGCCATTAAGCACAAGAAAAGGAGCTGAACATTGCCAACATTGCAGTTGGCCAAAAAGGGTGTATGCGTTCTTTTCTGTATATATTCAAGAAAAGGGCATACACTTTTTTAGCCAACCAAACAGGTGGGCACTGGAAGTCAATACCACAAAAGATATCACTTCGCATCAGTCAGAAGAGCCATCCTCATAAAGCGTAAACAACAGAAATGCAGGACAGGGCAACGAGAAGAGGGAGCCCTGTGAGACTTATAGTGGAAATGTATATTGCCAACGGCCATTCTGGAGAAGTGTATTGTGTTTACTAAAGCATCTACAAAATGAGCTACAGAGCATAGGGCACTTGCACTCATGGGCGTATATCTTGGGAAAAACAAAAATCGAGAGGACACAGGCACCCCAATGTTTACCCCCTCTCTGTTTAAAAGATCCTCGACTAGGATATAACTTAAATGTCTCTGGAGGGAAAAAATGGATAGAGATGTGGTACTTAGGTAGAGTGGAATATTATTCAGCCTGGAAATCAATGAAATATGGCCAGTTGTAACAACTCCGGAGGAGTTACGTATGATCATTCTAAGTGACAGAATTCAAAAAGAAAAAGACACATATCATAAGATATCACTTAAAGGTGGAATCCAAAATGGCTACACATGAAATAAATTACAAAACAAAAACATAGTCAAATATGTAGAAAACACGCATAAGGCTGCTAAACGGGAAAGGTGGGGAGGGGTGAGGCATCATCCAGGAGGTTGAAATTAGCAAAGATACCATTCCAAATACCAAACTGATAATCAACAAGGCCTACACGGTAGCTAAAAGAACTGCACTCAGCACACTCAAGTCACCGGAAAAGAATATATACGACTGGTAAGAATCTGAAAAAGAATTTATTGATGTCTCTCTGTACGTGAATCAAGTGGATGTACAGCAGCAAGAAACAGAGCTTTGAAAATCAGCTGTAACCAATATAGTAATAAATTGAAAAAAATAAACGACAGAGAGACAGAGAAAACCTCTTACAACTTTTCCTCAGGGACGGTGATGCAACATGGATTGAACACATCTAGACCCACAGCAGGATGAGACATAAGGCTGGAAACTGTTTGCGCTAAGAGAAATGTGAGGTTGGGTGAGGAAATGCACACCCTTTAAAGTAATACTACCTGGTACCCATTCAATGGGTCCCAAATCTGCAGGTTCAAGGGATCTTCCTACAGCTAAAACATGCATGGAAAACCCAGAGGACTGTACACCATGTGATCGGGAGATGTGTCTAAAATGCACCTCATTTATCCTCTCCTGGTGCTCCTGTTCACCATTCCAGCCACGCTACTTAGAATCTCCCCACTTGGAGAATCAGCACATTTAAACTTCTGTTTCACACATTTTGCAAATTGTGAGGAGGATGAACGGGAAGAGGGGGAACCAATGAGAGAAGAGTTGTAGGGGTTTGGACGGGCACATATCACTCTAATTTCCCATTAAGAATAAGAATTAAAGAAAGGCTCAGCCTGCCTCGCCGGAGCCAAAATAGGGCCTGAAGCAATCCTGCGGGTTTGAGGCCAGCTCACAAAAGAGCAACTTAAAAAATGGAGCTCAGGGTCACTGCAATTCACAAACCTGCAGAGTTATAAATGAAAACTAACGTCCAAAAATATGTTGAGGTAAGGCAAAGAAGAGGATCTGAATGCAAGACAGAATTGCAAGAAACAGATTTCAAGAGATAGATTGGACTCGTCTTTAACGCACATGAAAAGCGGCAGAATTTCGACAATGATGCAGTTGGCCCAAAAGGGCGTATGCGTTTTTTCCTGATTATATCCAGGAAAAAACGCATACGCACTTTATGGGCAACGAAGCAAGCAAGCAATGCAAATGTGCACAACAAAGAAGTCTCACTTCCCACCGGTCAAAAGGGCCATCCTAAAAAATTGTAAAAACCAGAAATGCAGGACAGGCCATGGAGAACAGGGAGCCTTTATACGCTGATGGGCAGTGTGTGAACTGCCGAGAGCCACTCTGGAGAAGTGTATGGTGGTTCCTAAATCATCTAAAAAACAGAGCTACAGAGCATAGGACACTTCCAATCATGGGAGTATATCTAGGGAAGTCTAAAAATCAACAAGACACAAGCACACCACAGTTTAGGGCTACTCTGTTTACAAGAACCTCAACTTCAGTACACCTTAAATATCCCAGGAAAGAGAACAATGGATAAAGAAGATGTGGTACTTATGTACAATGGAATATCTCTTCACCATGAAATCAATGTAATAAGGCTAGTAGAAGGATAAAGAGTGGATTTAGGTCCGATAATACTACTTGAAATAAGTCAAACAGAAAAAGAAACATATCATAAGATATCACTTATAGAGGGAGGGTAAATATGGCTGCACAAGAAATGAATTACAGAACAGAACAGTGTCTCACATTTAGAAAACACACTTATGTCAGCTTAAGGGGAAAGGAGAGGTGGGGTGATGCATAAAACCAGAGTTTGAAATTAGCACAGATACCGTTCAATAAACCAAATAGGTATTAGACAAGATCTACACCTTGCTCAATGAACAGGCCTCAACACACCCTATACACCGCAGAGAAATATATCTGAGGAATAAGAATCTTAAAACCCATGTATTGATATATCTCCATAAGGGAATCAAGTGTGTGCAGAGCGGCACAAACACAGCAGTGAAAAGGAGCTAAACCCCATTATAGAAATAAATTTTAAAAACAAAACGCTGAAACAATGAAAGAGAGAAAAATTCTTACAAAATTCGCTCAGGGGCTGTGATGCAACCTGGATTGACCACATATAAACCCACAGCTGGATAAGACATAAGGCTGGACACTTGGGGCTGACAGGATTGGTGAGCTTTGGTGAGCAACTGCCGAAAGTTTAATGCAATACTTCATGCTACTCATTCCAAGGGTCCCAACACTCCAGGTTGAAGGGAATCTTCCTACAGCTAAACCATGCTTGGGAAACCCAGCGACTGGTATACCATATGATCGGGAAAGGTTTCTAAAACGCACCTCATTTTTCCTCTCCTGGGGCTCCGGATCGACATTCCAGCCGCTTTACTAACAACATCCCCACATGGAGTCAATGCCTTTAAGTTCTGGTATCGCACAGTCTGCAGTTAGTGCAGAGGATGAATGGGAATAGGGGGAACCAGTGAGAAACTAGCTGTAGCGGTTTCAATGGGCACATGTCACTCTAATATCACATCAGTAAGAAGAATTAACCAAAGGCACAGCAAGGTGCCCCAGAAGAAAAATAGGGCTTCAAGGAATCCTGTGGTTATGGGGCAAGACCACAAAAATAAGAGCTAAAAAATGGAGCTAAGGGCCACTGCAATTCAAAAACCTGCAGAGTTATAAAGGCCAACTACTTTTAAAAAATATATTGAGGTAAGGCTATGAAGAGGCATTGAAAGCAAGGCAGAATGCAGGAAACCGATTTCAGGAGGTAGACTGGAATTGCATTGAAAGCATATGAAGAGAGTGAGAAACTCGACAATGATGCACTTGGCCAAAAAGGGCGTATGTGTTTTTTCCTGAATATATTCAGGAAAAAACGCATACGCACTTTTTGGCCAACCAAGCAAGCTTGCAAAGGAAATCTGCACTACAATGAAGTCTCAATTCCACCTGGTCAAAAGGGCCATCTGAAAAAAGTGTAAAATCCATAAAGGCACGACAGGCCATGGAGAACTGGGAGCCTTCTTATGCTGATGGGCGAGATGTAAATTGCCAACAGCCACTCTGAAGAAGTGTATGGTGTTTCCTGAAACATCTAAAAAACAAAGCAACAGAGCCTAGGGCACTTCCACTTATGGTCCTATAGCTTAGGGAAATTAAAATCAAAAAGACACAGCCACCCCAAAGTTTGGGACGCCTCCGTTTACAAGAACCTCGTTTACCGTACAAGTTCAATATCACAGAAAGTGAAAAATGGATAAAGAACTTGTGGTACTTACGTACAATGCAGTATCACTCAGCAATGAAATCTATGTCATCAGGCCCTTAGCAGCACAATGAGTGGATTCAGGTATGATGATTCTAACTGAAATAAGTCACACAGAAAAAGAAACATCATAAGATATCAGTAATACACGGAATGTAAACTTGGCTACACAGGAACTGAATTACAGAACAGAACAGGGTCTCAAATTTAGAAAACCAACTTATGCTTGCTTAAGGGGAAAGGTGAGTTGGGGTGCTGCATAAAACCAGAGATTGAAATGAGCACAGATAAAGTTCCTTAAGCCAAATATGGAATAGACAAGAGCTACTCCTTGCTCAACGAAATGGACTCAACACCGCATATTAAACGCCTAAGAATGTACCTGACTAGTACGTATCTTAAAACCTATAGATTGCTATGTCTCCAAAAGAGCATCAAGCATGTGTACAGGGGCATAAACGCAGCAGTGATAGGATTGGAGAGGTTCGGTGAGCAAATGAAGACCCTTTGAAGTCATATTGCATGGTACCCATTCCACGGGTTTCAACTACCCAGGTTTTAGGTATTCTTCCTTCAGCTAAAACATGCATGTGGAACCCAGAGTATGATCAACCATGTGATCGGGAGACGTGTTCAAATATGTCTCAGTTTTCCTCCCCTGGTACTCGGGTGCAACATTCCAGATGCTTTACTAACACTCTCCCCACTTGGAGAGTCAGTCCCTTTAACCTCCTGTTTGGCCCAGTTTGCAATTTCAGTGGAAGATGTACAGGAATAGCGAGAACCAATGAGAGACTAGCTGGAGGTGTCTGGATGGGCAAATTTAACTCTCATTTCCCACCAGGAAGAGGAATTAACCAAAGGCTCAGCGTGCCGTGCCACAACCAGATTAGGGCCTGAAGACATCCTGCGGTGTTGCGGCCAGGTCACAAGAAAGCGAGTTGAAGAAAGGAGCTCAGGGGCACTGTAATTCACAAACCTGCAGAGTTATAAATGACAGCTATCGTCCAAAAATATACTGAAGTAAGGCTGCCAAGAGGACTTGAAAGCGGGGCAGAATTGCAGGAAACCGATTTCAGGAGGTAGACTGGAATTGCATTGAAAGCATATGAAAAGAGGCAGAATGTCCACAATGATGCACTTGGCCAAAAAGGGCGTATGCGTTTTTTCCTGAATATATTCAGGAAAAAACGCATACGCCCTTTTTGGCCAACCAAGCAAACTTGCAAAGGAAATCTGCACTACAATGAAGTCTCACTTCTCCCCGGTCAAAAGGGCCATCTGAAAAAAGTGTAAAATCCAGAAAGGCAGGACAGGCCATGGAGAACTGGGAGCCTTGTTATGCTGATGGGCGGGAAGTAAATTGCCAACAGACACTCAGGAGAAGTGTATGGTGTTTCCTGAAACATCTAAAAAACAAAGCAACAGAGCCTAGGGCACTGCCACTTATGGTCCTATAGCTTAGGGAAATTAAAATCAAAAAGACACAGCCACCCCAAAGTTTGGGACGCCTCCGTTTACAAGAACCTCGTTTACCGTACAAGTTCAATATCACAGAAAGTGAAAAATGGATAAAGAACTTGTGGTACTTACGTACAATGCAGTATCACTCAGCAATGAAATCTATGTCATCAGGCCCGTAGCAGCATAATGAGTGGATTCAGGTACGATGATTCTAACTGAAATAAGTCACACAGAAAAAGAAACATCATAAGATATCAGTAATACACGGAATGTAAACTTGGCTCCACAGGAACTGCATTCCAAAACAGAACAGGGTCTCAAATTTAGAAAACCAACTTATGCTTGCTTAAGGGTAAAGGTGAGTTGGGGTGCTGCATAAAACCAGAGATTGAAATGAGCACAGATAAAGTTCCTTAAGCCAAATATGGAATAGACAAGAGCTACTCCTTGCTCAACGAAATGGACTCCACACCCCATATTAAACGCCTAAGAATATACCTGACTAGTAAGTATCTTAAAACCTATGGATTGCTATGTCTCCGAAAGAGAATCAAGCGTGTGTACAAGGGTCATAAACGCAGCAGTGATAGGATTGGAGAGATTCGGTGAGCAAATGAAGACCGTTTGAAGTCATATTGCATGGTACCCATTCCACGGGTCTCAACTCTCCAGGTTTAAGGTATTCTTTCTTCAGCTAAAACATGCATGTGGAACCCAGAGTATGATCAACCGTGTGATCGGGAGACGTGTTCAAATATGTCTCAGTTTTCGTCCCCTGGTACTTCGGTGCAACATTCCAGACGCTTTACTAACACTCTCCCCACTTGGAGAGTCAGTGCCTTTAACCTCCTGTTTGGCCCAGTTTGCAATTACTGCGGAAGATGTACAGGAATAGGGAGAACCAATGAGAGACAAGCGGGAGGTGTTTGGACGGGCAAATTTAACTCTAATTTCCCATCAGGATGAGGAATTAACCAAAGGCTCAGCGTGCCGTGCCGGAACCAGATTAGGGCCTGAAGCCATCCTGCGGTGTTGCGGCCAGGTCACAAGAAAGCGAGTTGAAGAAAGGAGCTCAGGGGCACTGTAATTCACAAACCTGCAGAGTTATAAATGACAGCTATCGTCCAAAAATAGACTGAAGTAAGGCTGCCAAGAGGACTTGAAAGCGGGGCAGAATTGCAGGAAACCGATTTCAGGAGGTAGACTGGAATTGCATTGAAAGCATAGGAAAAGAGGCAGAACGTCCACAATGATGCACTTGGCCAAAAAGGGCGTATGCGTTTTTTCCTGAATATATTCAGGAAAAAACGCATACGCCCTTTTTGGCCAACCAAGCAAGCTTGCAAAGGAAATCTGCACTACAATGAAGTCTCACTTCCCCCCGGTCAAAAGGGCCATCTGAAAAAAGTGTAAAATCCAGAAAGGCAGGACAGGCCATGGAGAACTGGGAGCCTTGTTATGCTGATGGGCGGGATGTAAATTGCCAACAGACACTCGGGAGAAGTGTATGGTGTTTCCTGAAACATCTAAAAAACAAAGCAACAGAGCCTAGGGCACTTCCACTTATGGTCCTATAGCTTAGGGAAATTAATATCAAAAAGACACAGCAACCCCAAAATTTGGGACGGCTCTTTTTACAGGAATCTCTTCTACGGCACAAGTTAAATATCCCAGAGAGCAAATAATGGATAAAGAAGTTGCGGTACTTATGTACAACAGAATACCACTCAGCAATGAAATCTATGTCACCAGGCCCGTACCAGCATAATCAGTGGATTGAGGCATGATGATTCTAAGTGAAATAAGTCACACAGAAAAAGAAACTTCATAAGGTATCACTAATACACGGAATGTGAACTTGGCTACACATGAACTGAATTACAAAACAGAACAGGGTCTCAAGTTTAGAAAACCAACTTATGCCTGCTTAAGGGGGAAGGTGAGTTGGGGTGCTGCATAAAAGCAGAGTTTGAAATTAGCACAGATACCGTTCCATAAGCGAAATATGTAATAGACAAGAGCTACCCCTTGCTCAACGAAATGGATTCAACAATGAGGTATCACCTCACACCTGGTAGAATAGGCATCATTGAAAATCTACAAACAAAAAATGCTGGAAAGGGTGTGGAGAAAAGGAACCCTCTTCCACTATTGTTGGGAATATAAATTGATACAGTCATTATGGAGAACAATATGGAATTTCTTAAGAAACTAACAATAGAATTACCATATGATACAGCAATCCCAGTACTGGACATATACCCAGACAAAACCATAAATCAAAAAGAGTCATTCACCGCAATGTTCATTGCATCACTATTTACAATATCGAGGTAATGGAAGCAACCTAAATGCCCACAGACAGACGAATGCATAAAGCTGTGGTACATATATAAAATGGAATATTACTAAGCCATGAAAAGGAATGAAATTGGGTCATTTGTAGAGACGTCGATGGATCTAGAGACTGTCATACAGAGTGAAGTAAGTCAGAAAGAGAAAAACAAATCTTGTATATTCATGCATATATGTGGAACCTAGAAAAACTGTACAGATTAACCATTTTGCAAGGCATAAATAGAGCAACAGATGTAGACAACAAACGTATGGACAACCAGGGGGGAAAGCTGTTGGGGGGGTGGTGGTGGGAGGAGTTGAGAGACTGGGATTGGCATGTATACATTTATATGTATAAAATAGATAACCAATAAGAACCTGCTGTATAAAAATATAAAATAAAATTCAAAATTAAAAAGAAGTAAAATTTAAAAAATAAAACAGAAAAAACAATTATTCCCTGCACATACATGTATTTATATGAATAAATTATTTCCATGCTTATATCTGTAAATACAAAAAAGAGGAATAAAATCTACCTTGAACCAAAAACGAAAAAGAGAAAAAAAACACAGAACCCACCAGTTACACAGAGGAAAACCGTATCAGGGCACTTGCTCCAGTTGTAAACAATTCTGAAGTTGGTCAGTGGTGGGGAATCGTCTCCCATTCAGCCAGCAGCCCCCACGCAACAAGCGTCCTCATTGCAAAGCTGGGGCACCGTGCCGAGGCATCTGTGAGTAAACGTGAGCTGAGCCCCAGGCCAGTTGCTGCTGAACTATTCCCACCCGTCCCAGGTAAAACACCTGAATATATACAAGGACTTGAAAGCCTAGAGGAAGGGCCATAGAGCCACACGAGTGACAGCATGCCGGCCGACTTGGTGCCTGCAGGCCAGCCAGGATGGTCCTGGCCCTGGGTGCTCTTCTGGAAGATTTCCATTTCCCTGCCTGAGATACCCGTCCTGTCCCTGCCCCCACTGCTTTTTTCCTTCCTCACCTCTGCCCAGGGAGAAATTCCAGCAGCAGGTATGGGTGACACACCCTCTTCTTTAGCAGGTGGCAGCCTGGCAACTGCTGCAGAAAGTCCAGCAGAGCCCCACTCACACTGGGCCACCCACAAAGCCGTGGCCTCTCACTCCCTCCCACCAGCCTAGCCCGGAGACTGCTGACAGGGCAGAGAAAATGGCGTCAGGCACGGCTGCAGGGGCTCTTGCTGCCTGGAGTGGTATTTATATTGATCTCAACCCAGGCACACCTGGGGAGGGCTGGCCGGCACGGTAAGGCTGCCCAGGTCAGCCAATCATCACCCCTCAGGGGCTCACAGTTGCAGAAAATGGAACTTGCTGAACCGGCCAGGTCCAAGGAACAGGTGTGGGCTCCTGAGAGTCAGGATAGACAAGGGGCTGCAGCTTTGGCTTGTTTTCTAATCATTTTATCTGGCCCATGAGTGGGAGACAACTTCAAGAAAACCCTCTCCTAATGAGAGGAACCCAGGAGTCAGGGAGAGGAGGGGTGGGTGGTGGTTGGAGACAGAGGCCTGGTGTCCCGGGTGCAGTGGAAGTCTCTGGAAGACCAGGTGGAGGGAGGCCTCACGGAGTGATGCCCAGGGTCACAGACCTGTCGCAGCTGCTGTTTGTTAGTTCAAGTCCTGCTCTGAGGTGCTCTGTGTCAGCTCTGAGCGACAGGTGAGCTGGGGGTGCTCTGCAATGAGGGCTATGTGCACGGTTCCTGTGTGCCCAGCCCTGCCACGGTACCTGCAAGGGTAGCTCTGTATCCTGGGAGGGGCCTGACCACGAGAGCCCCGTGGGCTGGGGTGGGGGTGGGGTACCTGCCCAGGTGAGCTCCATATTCTGGGATTGGTCTGACCACGAGAGCCCCATGGGCTGCTGGGGACCTGGTAAAGGATGTCAGGACAGTCAGTGAAGCCACCGAGGATATACCTCCAGTTGCTCCTAATTCCTACACCCTGCTGGTCATTCTACCAACCACCAGGACATGGTATTCTGTATTAGTCTTCAATGATGCCTTCTTTTGTATTCCATTAGTCCCAGAGTCACAAGAAATTTTGGCTTGTGAGTGGCAGGACTCAACATACAACTAAAACAATACTTCCGGGCCGTCTGGCCCCAAGGGTGCAAAAATTCCCACACCATCTTTGGGGAAAGCTTAGCTAAAGACCTAAAAGTTCTACCTCTGGAAAAGGAAACCCTCCTTCAATATGCAGACGACATTCTGATCACCAGCCCTACTAAGGAGGCCTCTGAACTACCAAGCCAATAAAGGATAGAAGTTGTCCAAGAAAAAGCTCAAATATCACAGACTGCGGTGACCTGCCTGGGCTTCATTCTCACAGAAGGTCAGAGAAGCCCATCCCAGGAAAGGGAAGAAACCATTTTCAGCCTTACCCCTTTCTAAAACTAGAAGACAGCTTAGGGGTTCCTGGGGAGGCCAGGGTTTGCTGCTTCTGGATCCCTAGCTACAGTCTACTAGCTGGGCCTCTATATGAAACACTGAAAGGAAAAGATGATGATCCTTTTGAATAGAATCCAGAAGTGGCCTTTCAAGAATGGAAAGAGCAGTCAATTCAGACCCTTGCCCTGGAACTCCCTAATTTAGCTAAACCCTTTGACCTTTACATTCCCGGTGAAAGGTGAATCGCCATTGGAGAATTAGTGCAAAAACTGGGACCACTTGAAATGGAACAATGCAAGAATGCCATCCAGGTAGGATAAACTACGGTCACTAAGGGGCTTGGCCCACTGCCACATCTGGCCAAGATACTGGCGGTATCTAAAAACCTGGAAATCAGCAGCCCAAAAGGCCACCTCCCTCCTAAGGGAAAAGGACCCCACGTGGTGATCCTAACCACCAACCATGCCCTGAAGTTGCAGGGTTCGCTCCGTGGGCACACCGACCTCGAGTGAGGAGGCCCTCCAACTCCAACATCCAGAGACATAACCGGGGGCAACAGGGCACCATGACGACTCGTGTGAACATCACTTGACCTGGAGTTTCTCTCATAAAACAACAAGAGTGTGTCCCAAAAGAGTAGACTACTGCTTGCGGGACTTACTGCACCCAGAGGGGAGCTAATAATCTTGGCGGGGGAACAGTATACCACACTGTCACCATAGAAAAGCCTACAGACACCGTGATGATGGTGGCCAATAAGACCGGCTGGACTCCTGTTTACTTCAAAAGGCTGTTGACTCAGTAGCCATCATGGTCCTTGATCACCACTGACCCTGGACTGTCTGGGAGTTGAGCGGGCAGGGCTCTGACACCTGGTGCTGTTTGTACGTTAATTCAGGGGCCTAATTGAAGAAAGCGCAGACTACTGGTCAGAGCATCTAGGCTGGCAGAGACGGTCAGCCTAAGGTGGCCGAACAAATGTGGGGCGGGGTGAAACCGGCCCCCACAGCGTCTCTGCACATCTCTTTCCTGGACCCTTAAAGGTCATTAGAATCTATAACACTTCCAATGCTGGTGCTCAGGTGGACGAGCAGGGAGGCAGGGGTCCTGGGGACAATCAACGTCACCGGGAGGCTGCTGGGGAGAAGCTCTGACCCTCGCCCCAGGGTATGAGGGCTCCCAACTCAGCACTCAGCAGTTACAGAAGAAGGGTCTGCACCCTCAGCACTCCAAGAATGAGGAACGGGACAAAAGGCAGAGGAGGGGTTTGTCCCCAGCAAAGCCCATTAAAAATCCCTGGGAGATAAAAGTAGAATCTGGGCAATAAAGTCAAGTCTAACCTTTTTTATCCTTTGTGCTTTGTCTAATTTCACGTGCTCCTAGGGTCCCGCATGCAGAGGTTCCACACCCGGCACTTCAGACCAGATTTCCTAGTGCAGAATGGCTGGGTCGACACCTCAGCTCCTGGGGCCCAGTGCAGACTCCACGATATAGAGCCTGAGCTACAGCCAACCCGGCCCTCGAGAGCTCCGCCGCCTCCCTCCCTCCCACTGACTCTGACAGGATCTCTACACAGCAGCCCAGCCCACAGCCCACGGGGTAGTGCATGCTCTCACCTCTCCATTCTCTGATCAAAATATAAAGTTTCCTTTGCTTGTGAACCAAACTCAGTCTCGATCTGTTGGCCCCAATGACACTGGGCAGGGGGACACTTGTTGGGGTCCACTCTGGAGGATCAGTAACAGAAATTGAGACTATTGTAACCTCAATGAACAGATGTGTGAGCCAAACTGTAGTTAACATAGAACAGTGTATAAGGCTCGGGTAAAATAAGATGTTTTTAACACTTCCATTTGATATTTCCATCACTTTTTATAAGCAAGTTCAGTGAAAAGGTTTGTCTTATTTGTCAGGTCAATATTAGAGAAACGAAGTGATTTCTTTCCAAGGATGTACAGCTAATAATCTTGGTTAAACCTTCAATCTTGTTTTAAATGCTTTTCCATTGAAAATGATACCTCTCTTTCAGCTCCCCCATTTCTGAGAAGTATAAAATCTTATAATTTATTATTACCAAAGGGGAAAGGTGGGAGGAGGGATAAATTAACAGTTTGGAATGAACACATACACACTGCTATGTATAAAATAGATCATCAACAAGGAACTACTGTATAGCACAGGGAACTACACTCAACATTTTGCAATAACCTATAAGGGGAAATAATCTGAAAAAGAATAGATATTTTTATTGACATCATCTATCAATGACAGTTAAAGTGTAGCCTAAGGGAAGCTGGTGGTGAGTGCTTCTGACCCTGAAGACTTCAATCATCTAAAGTTTGGACTCTGCCTACTTCCCAAGGCCCTTAATGAACATATGTGTAGCCGTAGCTTAAAAACTTCCCCAGTTTGGGTTTCGGGGAGACACTGATTTTGAAAAAGCCCTGGTGTTCTCCTTACATGAATGGGACTCTTCCTACTGCTAAAACATGTCTGTCACACCCAGAGGATGGTATACCGTCTGATCGGGAAGAGTTTGGAAAAGGCATCTCATCTCCTCATCTCCTGGTGCTCGGGTTCACCCCTCCAGCGTCTTTACTAACAGTCTCCCCACTTGGAGATGTCAGCACTGTCAACATCCTGTTGCGTACAGTTTGGAATTTGTCCAGAGGATGAAGCGGAAGGATGAGGAACAATGAGAGACAAGTCCTAGGTGTTCAGACAGGCACATGTCACTCTAATTTCCAATCAGGAAGACGAATTGACCAAAGGCTAGGGTTGCCCATGGAAACAGTATAGGGCTTGAGGAAATCCCGCTGCTTTGTGGCCAGTTCCCATAAACACGAGTTGAACAATGGAACTCAGGGGCAGTAAAATTCACAAAACTGCAGAGTTGAAAATATCCATCACTGAAAAATGTCTTGAGGAAAGTCAGAGAAAAGGACTTGTAAGCAAGGGAGAATGGCAGGAAAGGGATTTGAGGAGGTAGAAAGGACTCGCCATTAAGCACAAGAAAAGGAGCTGAACATTGCCAACATTGCAGTTGGCCAAAAAGGGTGTATGCGTTCTTTTCTGTATATATTCAAGAAAAGGGCATACACTTTTTTAGCCAACCAAACAGGTGGGCACTGGAAGTCAATACCACAAAAGATATCACTTCGCATCAGTCAGAAGAGCCATCCTCATAAAGCGTAAACAACAGAAATGCAGGACAGGGCAACGAGAAGAGGGAGCCCTGTGAGACTTATAGTGGAAATGTATATTGCCAACGGCCATTCTGGAGAAGTGTATTGTGTTTACTAAAGCATCTACAAAATGAGCTACAGAGCATAGGGCACTTGCACTCATGGGCGTATATCTTGGGAAAAACAAAAATCGAGAGGACACAGGCACCCCAGTGTTTACCCCCTCTCTGTTTAAAAGATCCTCGACTAGGATATAACTTAAATGTCTCTGGAGGGAAAAAATGGATAGAGATGTGGTACTTAGGTAGAGTGGAATATTATTCAGCCTGGAAATCAATGAAATATGGCCAGTTGTAACAACTCCGGAGGAGTTACGTATGATCATTCTAAGTGACAGAATTCAAAAAGAAAAAGACACATATCATAAGATATCACTTAAAGGTGGAATCCAAAATGGCTACACATGAAATAAATTACAAAACAAAAACATAGTCAAATATGTAGAAAACACGCATAAGGCTGCTAAACGGGAAAGGTGGGGAGGGGTGAGGCATCATCCAGGAGGTTGAAATTAGCAAAGATACCATTCCAAATACCAAACTGATAATCAACAAGGCCTACACGGTAGCTAAAAGAACTGCACTCAGCACACTCAAGTCACCGGAAAAGAATATATACGACTGGTAAGAATCTGAAAAAGAATTTATTGATGTCTCTCTGTACGTGAATCAAGTGGATGTACAGCAGCAAGAAACAGAGCTTTGAAAATCAGCTGTAACCAATATAGTAATAAATTGAAAAAAATAAACGACAGAGAGACAGAGAAAACCTCTTACAACTTTTCCTCAGGGACGGTGATGCAACATGGATTGAACACATCTAGACCCACAGCAGGATGAGACATAAGGCTGGAAACTGTTTGCGCTAAGAGAAATGTGAGGTTGGGTGAGGAAATGCACACCCTTTAAAGTAATACTACCTGGTACCCATTCAATGGGTCCCAAATCTGCAGGTTCAAGGGATCTTCCTACAGCTAAAACATGCATGGAAAACCCAGAGGACTGTACACCATGTGATCGGGAGATGTGTCTAAAATGCACCTCATTTATCCTCTCCTGGTGCTCCTGTTCACCATTCCAGCCACGCTACTTAGAATCTCCCCACTTGGAGAATCAGCACATTTAAACTTCTGTTTCACACATTTTGCAAATTGTGAGGAGGATGAACGGGAAGAGGGGGAACCAATGAGAGAAGAGTTGTAGGGGTTTGGACGGGCACATATCACTCTAATTTCCCATTAAGAATAAGAATTAAAGAAAGGCTCAGCCTGCCTCGCCGGAGCCAAAATAGGGCCTGAAGCAATCCTGCGGGTTTGAGGCCAGCTCACAAAAGAGCAACTTAAAAAATGGAGCTCAGGGTCACTGCAATTCACAAACCTGCAGAGTTATAAATGAAAACTAACGTCCAAAAATATGTTGAGGTAAGGCAAAGAAGAGGATCTGAATGCAAGACAGAATTGCAAGAAACAGATTTCAAGAGATAGATTGGACTCGTCTTTAACGCACATGAAAAGCGGCAGAATTTCGACAATGATGCAGTTGGCCCAAAAGGGCGTATGCGTTTTTTCCTGATTATATCCAGGAAAAAACGCATACGCACTTTATGGGCAACGAAGCAAGCAAGCAATGCAAATGTGCACAACAAAGAAGTCTCACTTCCCACCGGTCAAAAGGGCCATCCTAAAAAATTGTAAAAACCAGAAATGCAGGACAGGCCATGGAGAACAGGGAGCCTTTATACGCTGATGGGCAGTGTGTGAACTGCCGAGAGCCACTCTGGAGAAGTGTATGGTGGTTCCTAAATCATCTAAAAAACAGAGCTACAGAGCATAGGACACTTCCAATCATGGGAGTATATCTAGGGAAGTCTAAAAATCAACAAGACACAAGCACACCACAGTTTAGGGCTACTCTGTTTACAAGAACCTCAACTTCAGTACACCTTAAATATCCCAGGAAAGAGAACAATGGATAAAGAAGATGTGGTACTTATGTACAATGGAATATCTCTTCACCATGAAATCAATGTAATAAGGCTAGTAGAAGGATAAAGAGTGGATTTAGGTCCGATAATACTACTTGAAATAAGTCAAACAGAAAAAGAAACATATCATAAGATATCACTTATAGAGGGAGGGTAAATATGGCTGCACAAGAAATGAATTACAGAACAGAACAGTGTCTCACATTTAGAAAACACACTTATGTCAGCTTAAGGGGAAAGGAGAGGTGGGGTGATGCATAAAACCAGAGTTTGAAATTAGCACAGATACCGTTCAATAAACCAAATAGGTATTAGACAAGATCTACACCTTGCTCAATGAACAGGCCTCAACACACCCTATACACCGCAGAGAAATATATCTGAGGAATAAGAATCTTAAAACCCATGTATTGATATATCTCCATAAGGGAATCAAGTGTGTGCAGAGCGGCACAAACACAGCAGTGAAAAGGAGCTAAACCCCATTATAGAAATAAATTTTAAAAACAAAACGCTGAAACAATGAAAGAGAGAAAAATTCTTACAAAATTCGCTCAGGGGCTGTGATGCAACCTGGATTGACCACATATAAACCCACAGCTGGATAAGACATAAGGCTGGACACTTGGGGCTGACAGGATTGGTGAGCTTTGGTGAGCAACTGCCGAAAGTTTAATGCAATACTTCATGCTACTCATTCCAAGGGTCCCAACACTCCAGGTTGAAGGGAATCTTCCTACAGCTAAACCATGCTTGGGAAACCCAGCGACTGGTATACCATATGATCGGGAAAGGTTTCTAAAACGCACCTCATTTTTCCTCTCCTGGGGCTCCGGATCGACATTCCAGCCGCTTTACTAACAACATCCCCACATGGAGTCAATGCCTTTAAGTTCTGGTATCGCACAGTCTGCAGTTAGTGCAGAGGATGAATGGGAATAGGGGGAACCAGTGAGAAACTAGCTGTAGCGGTTTCAATGGGCACATGTCACTCTAATATCACATCAGTAAGAAGAATTAACCAAAGGCACAGCAAGGTGCCCCAGAAGAAAAATAGGGCTTCAAGGAATCCTGTGGTTATGGGGCAAGACCACAAAAATAAGAGCTAAAAAATGGAGCTAAGGGCCACTGCAATTCAAAAACCTGCAGAGTTATAAAGGCCAACTACTTTTAAAAAATATATTGAGGTAAGGCTATGAAGAGGCATTGAAAGCAAGGCAGAATGCAGGAAACCGATTTCAGGAGGTAGACTGGAATTGCATTGAAAGCATATGAAGAGAGTGAGAAACTCGACAATGATGCACTTGGCCAAAAAGGGCGTATGTGTTTTTTCCTGAATATATTCAGGAAAAAACGCATACGCACTTTTTGGCCAACCAAGCAAGCTTGCAAAGGAAATCTGCACTACAATGAAGTCTCAATTCCACCTGGTCAAAAGGGCCATCTGAAAAAAGTGTAAAATCCATAAAGGCACGACAGGCCATGGAGAACTGGGAGCCTTCTTATGCTGATGGGCGAGATGTAAATTGCCAACAGCCACTCTGAAGAAGTGTATGGTGTTTCCTGAAACATCTAAAAAACAAAGCAACAGAGCCTAGGGCACTTCCACTTATGGTCCTATAGCTTAGGGAAATTAAAATCAAAAAGACACAGCCACCCCAAAGTTTGGGACGCCTCCGTTTACAAGAACCTCGTTTACCGTACAAGTTCAATATCACAGAAAGTGAAAAATGGATAAAGAACTTGTGGTACTTACGTACAATGCAGTATCACTCAGCAATGAAATCTATGTCATCAGGCCCTTAGCAGCACAATGAGTGGATTCAG
The DNA here is from genome assembly GCF_951394435.1 of Stenella coeruleoalba. Classification (NCBI taxonomy): domain Eukaryota; kingdom Metazoa; phylum Chordata; class Mammalia; order Artiodactyla; family Delphinidae; genus Stenella; species Stenella coeruleoalba. The sequence goes on along the minus strand of NC_137149.1, from coordinate 87,609,965 downwards.
GTATGATGATTCTAACTGAAATAAGTCACACAGAAAAAGAAACATCATAAGATATCAGTAATACACGGAATGTAAACTTGGCTACACAGGAACTGAATTACAGAACAGAACAGGGTCTCAAATTTAGAAAACCAACTTATGCTTGCTTAAGGGGAAAGGTGAGTTGGGGTGCTGCATAAAACCAGAGATTGAAATGAGCACAGATAAAGTTCCTTAAGCCAAATATGGAATAGACAAGAGCTACTCCTTGCTCAACGAAATGGACTCAACACCGCATATTAAACGCCTAAGAATGTACCTGACTAGTACGTATCTTAAAACCTATAGATTGCTATGTCTCCAAAAGAGCATCAAGCATGTGTACAGGGGCATAAACGCAGCAGTGATAGGATTGGAGAGGTTCGGTGAGCAAATGAAGACCCTTTGAAGTCATATTGCATGGTACCCATTCCACGGGTTTCAACTACCCAGGTTTTAGGTATTCTTCCTTCAGCTAAAACATGCATGTGGAACCCAGAGTATGATCAACCATGTGATCGGGAGACGTGTTCAAATATGTCTCAGTTTTCCTCCCCTGGTACTCGGGTGCAACATTCCAGATGCTTTACTAACACTCTCCCCACTTGGAGAGTCAGTCCCTTTAACCTCCTGTTTGGCCCAGTTTGCAATTTCAGTGGAAGATGTACAGGAATAGCGAGAACCAATGAGAGACTAGCTGGAGGTGTCTGGATGGGCAAATTTAACTCTCATTTCCCACCAGGAAGAGGAATTAACCAAAGGCTCAGCGTGCCGTGCCACAACCAGATTAGGGCCTGAAGACATCCTGCGGTGTTGCGGCCAGGTCACAAGAAAGCGAGTTGAAGAAAGGAGCTCAGGGGCACTGTAATTCACAAACCTGCAGAGTTATAAATGACAGCTATCGTCCAAAAATATACTGAAGTAAGGCTGCCAAGAGGACTTGAAAGCGGGGCAGAATTGCAGGAAACCGATTTCAGGAGGTAGACTGGAATTGCATTGAAAGCATATGAAAAGAGGCAGAATGTCCACAATGATGCACTTGGCCAAAAAGGGCGTATGCGTTTTTTCCTGAATATATTCAGGAAAAAACGCATACGCCCTTTTTGGCCAACCAAGCAAACTTGCAAAGGAAATCTGCACTACAATGAAGTCTCACTTCTCCCCGGTCAAAAGGGCCATCTGAAAAAAGTGTAAAATCCAGAAAGGCAGGACAGGCCATGGAGAACTGGGAGCCTTGTTATGCTGATGGGCGGGAAGTAAATTGCCAACAGACACTCAGGAGAAGTGTATGGTGTTTCCTGAAACATCTAAAAAACAAAGCAACAGAGCCTAGGGCACTGCCACTTATGGTCCTATAGCTTAGGGAAATTAAAATCAAAAAGACACAGCCACCCCAAAGTTTGGGACGCCTCCGTTTACAAGAACCTCGTTTACCGTACAAGTTCAATATCACAGAAAGTGAAAAATGGATAAAGAACTTGTGGTACTTACGTACAATGCAGTATCACTCAGCAATGAAATCTATGTCATCAGGCCCGTAGCAGCATAATGAGTGGATTCAGGTACGATGATTCTAACTGAAATAAGTCACACAGAAAAAGAAACATCATAAGATATCAGTAATACACGGAATGTAAACTTGGCTCCACAGGAACTGCATTCCAAAACAGAACAGGGTCTCAAATTTAGAAAACCAACTTATGCTTGCTTAAGGGTAAAGGTGAGTTGGGGTGCTGCATAAAACCAGAGATTGAAATGAGCACAGATAAAGTTCCTTAAGCCAAATATGGAATAGACAAGAGCTACTCCTTGCTCAACGAAATGGACTCCACACCCCATATTAAACGCCTAAGAATATACCTGACTAGTAAGTATCTTAAAACCTATGGATTGCTATGTCTCCGAAAGAGAATCAAGCGTGTGTACAAGGGTCATAAACGCAGCAGTGATAGGATTGGAGAGATTCGGTGAGCAAATGAAGACCGTTTGAAGTCATATTGCATGGTACCCATTCCACGGGTCTCAACTCTCCAGGTTTAAGGTATTCTTTCTTCAGCTAAAACATGCATGTGGAACCCAGAGTATGATCAACCGTGTGATCGGGAGACGTGTTCAAATATGTCTCAGTTTTCGTCCCCTGGTACTTCGGTGCAACATTCCAGACGCTTTACTAACACTCTCCCCACTTGGAGAGTCAGTGCCTTTAACCTCCTGTTTGGCCCAGTTTGCAATTACTGCGGAAGATGTACAGGAATAGGGAGAACCAATGAGAGACAAGCGGGAGGTGTTTGGACGGGCAAATTTAACTCTAATTTCCCATCAGGATGAGGAATTAACCAAAGGCTCAGCGTGCCGTGCCGGAACCAGATTAGGGCCTGAAGCCATCCTGCGGTGTTGCGGCCAGGTCACAAGAAAGCGAGTTGAAGAAAGGAGCTCAGGGGCACTGTAATTCACAAACCTGCAGAGTTATAAATGACAGCTATCGTCCAAAAATAGACTGAAGTAAGGCTGCCAAGAGGACTTGAAAGCGGGGCAGAATTGCAGGAAACCGATTTCAGGAGGTAGACTGGAATTGCATTGAAAGCATAGGAAAAGAGGCAGAACGTCCACAATGATGCACTTGGCCAAAAAGGGCATATGCGTTTTTTCCTGAATATATTCAGGAAAAAACGCATACGCCCTTTTTGGCCAACCAAGCAAGCTTGCAAAGGAAATCTGCACTACAATGAAGTCTCACTTCCCCCCGGTCAAAAGGGCCATCTGAAAAAAGTGTAAAATCCAGAAAGGCAGGACAGGCCATGGAGAACTGGGAGCCTTGTTATGCTGATGGGCGGGATGTAAATTGCCAACAGACACTCGGGAGAAGTGTATGGTGTTTCCTGAAACATCTAAAAAACAAAGCAACAGAGCCTAGGGCACTTCCACTTATGGTCCTATAGCTTAGGGAAATTAATATCAAAAAGACACAGCAACCCCAAAATTTGGGACGGCTCTTTTTACAGGAATCTCTTCTACGGCACAAGTTAAATATCCCAGAGAGCAAATAATGGATAAAGAAGTTGCGGTACTTATGTACAACAGAATACCACTCAGCAATGAAATCTATGTCACCAGGCCCGTACCAGCATAATCAGTGGATTGAGGCATGATGATTCTAAGTGAAATAAGTCACACAGAAAAAGAAACTTCATAAGGTATCACTAATACACGGAATGTGAACTTGGCTACACATGAACTGAATTACAAAACAGAACAGGGTCTCAAGTTTAGAAAACCAACTTATGCCTGCTTAAGGGGGAAGGTGAGTTGGGGTGCTGCATAAAAGCAGAGTTTGAAATTAGCACAGATACCGTTCCATAAGCGAAATATGTAATAGACAAGAGCTACCCCTTGCTCAACGAAATGGATTCAACAATGAGGTATCACCTCACACCTGGTAGAATAGGCATCATTGAAAATCTACAAACAAAAAATGCTGGAAAGGGTGTGGAGAAAAGGAACCCTCTTCCACTATTGTTGGGAATATAAATTGATACAGTCATTATGGAGAACAATATGGAATTTCTTAAGAAACTAACAATAGAATTACCATATGATACAGCAATCCCAGTACTGGACATATACCCAGACAAAACCATAAATCAAAAAGAGTCATTCACCGCAATGTTCATTGCATCACTATTTACAATATCGAGGTAATGGAAGCAACCTAAATGCCCACAGACAGACGAATGCATAAAGCTGTGGTACATATATAAAATGGAATATTACTAAGCCATGAAAAGGAATGAAATTGGGTCATTTGTAGAGACGTCGATGGATCTAGAGACTGTCATACAGAGTGAAGTAAGTCAGAAAGAGAAAAACAAATCTTGTATATTCATGCATATATGTGGAACCTAGAAAAACTGTACAGATTAACCATTTTGCAAGGCATAAATAGAGCAACAGATGTAGACAACAAACGTATGGACAACCAGGGGGGAAAGCTGTTGGGGGGGTGGTGGTGGGAGGAGTTGAGAGACTGGGATTGGCATGTATACATTTATATGTATAAAATAGATAACCAATAAGAACCTGCTGTATAAAAATATAAAATAAAATTCAAAATTAAAAAGAAGTAAAATTTAAAAAATAAAACAGAAAAAACAATTATTCCCTGCACATACATGTATTTATATGAATAAATTATTTCCATGCTTATATCTGTAAATACAAAAAAGAGGAATAAAATCTACCTTGAACCAAAAACGAAAAAGAGAAAAAAAACACAGAACCCACCAGTTACACAGAGGAAAACCGTATCAGGGCACTTGCTCCAGTTGTAAACAATTCTGAAGTTGGTCAGTGGTGGGGAATCGTCTCCCATTCAGCCAGCAGCCCCCACGCAACAAGCGTCCTCATTGCAAAGCTGGGGCACCGTGCCGAGGCATCTGTGAGTAAACGTGAGCTGAGCCCCAGGCCAGTTGCTGCTGAACTATTCCCACCCGTCCCAGGTAAAACACCTGAATATATACAAGGACTTGAAAGCCTAGAGGAAGGGCCATAGAGCCACACGAGTGACAGCATGCCGGCCGACTTGGTGCCTGCAGGCCAGCCAGGATGGTCCTGGCCCTGGGTGCTCTTCTGGAAGATTTCCATTTCCCTGCCTGAGATACCCGTCCTGTCCCTGCCCCCACTGCTTTTTTCCTTCCTCACCTCTGCCCAGGGAGAAATTCCAGCAGCAGGTATGGGTGACACACCCTCTTCTTTAGCAGGTGGCAGCCTGGCAACTGCTGCAGAAAGTCCAGCAGAGCCCCACTCACACTGGGCCACCCACAAAGCCGTGGCCTCTCACTCCCTCCCACCAGCCCAGCCCGGAGACTGCTGACAGGGCAGAGAAAATGGCGTCAGGCACGGCTGCAGGGGCTCTTGCTGCCTGGAGTGGTATTTATATTGATCTCAACCCAGGCACACCTGGGGAGGGCTGGCCGGCACGGTAAGGCTGCCCAGGTCAGCCAATCATCACCCCTCAGGGGCTCACAGTTGCAGAAAATGGAACTTGCTGAACCGGCCAGGTCCAAGGAACAGGTGTGGGCTCCTGAGAGTCAGGATAGACAAGGGGCTGCAGCTTTGGCTTGTTTTCTAATCATTTTATCTGGGCCATGAGTGGGAGACAACTTCAAGAAAACCCTCTCCTAATGAGAGGAACCCAGGAGTCAGGGAGAGGAGGGGTGGGTGGTGGTTGGAGACAGAGGCCTGGTGCCCCGGGTGCAGTGGAAGTCTCTGGAAGACCAGGTGGAGGGAGGCCTCACGGAGTGATGCCCAGGGTCACAGACCTGTCGCAGCTGCTGTTTGTTAGTTCAAGTCCTGCTCTGAGGTGCTCTGTGTCAGCTCTGAGCGACAGGTGAGCTGGGGGTGCTCTGCAATGAGGGCTATGTGCACGGTTCCTGTGTGCCCAGCCCTGCCACGGTACCTGCAAGGGTAGCTCTGTATCCTGGGAGGGGCCTGACCACGAGAGCCCCGTGGGCTGGGGTGGGGGTGGGGTACCTGCCCAGGTGAGCTCCATATTCTGGGATTGGTCTGACCACGAGAGCCCCATGGGCTGCTGGGGACATGGTAAAGGATGTCAGGACAGTCAGTGAAGCCACCGAGGATATACCTCCAGTTGCTCCTAATTCCTACACCCTGCTGGTCATTCTACCAACCACCAGGACATGGTATTCTGTATTAGTCTTCAATGATGCCTTCTTTTGTATTCCATTAGTCCCAGAGTCACAAGAAATTTTGGCTTGTGAGTGGCAGGACTCAACATACAACTAAAACAATACTTCCGGGCCGTCTGGCCCCAAGGGTGCAAAAATTCCCACACCATCTTTGGGGAAAGCTTAGCTAAAGACCTAAAAGTTCTACCTCTGGAAAAGGAAACCCTCCTTCAATATGCAGACGACATTCTGATCACCAGCCCTACTAAGGAGGCCTCTGAACTACCAAGCCAATAAAGGATAGAAGTTGTCCAAGAAAAAGCTCAAATATCACAGACTGCGGTGACCTGCCTGGGCTTCATTCTCACAGAAGGTCAGAGAAGCCCATCCCAGGAAAGGGAAGAAACCATTTTCAGCCTTACCCCTTTCTAAAACTAGAAGACAGCTTAGGGGTTCCTGGGGAGGCCAGGGTTTGCTGCTTCTGGATCCCTAGCTACAGTCTACTAGCTGGGCCTCTATATAAAACACTGAAAGGAAAAGATGATGATCCTTTTGAATAGAATCCAGAAGTGGCCTTTCAAGAATGGAAAGAGCAGTCAATTCAGACCCTTGCCCTGGAACTCCCTAATTTAGCTAAACCCTTTGACCTTTACATTCCCGGTGAAAGGTGAATCGCCATTGGAGAATTAGTGCAAAAACTGGGACCACTTGAAATGGAACAATGCAAGAATGCCATCCAGGTAGGATAAACTACGGTCACTAAGGGGCTTGGCCCACTGCCACATCTGGCCAAGATACTGGCGGTATCTAAAAACCTGGAAATCAGCAGCCCAAAAGGCCACCTCCCTCCTAAGGGAAAAGGACCCCACGTGGTGATCCTAACCACCAACCATGCCCTGAAGTTGCAGGGTTCGCTCCGTGGGCACACCGACCTCGAGTGAGGAGGCCCTCCAACTCCAACATCCAGAGAGATAACCGGGGGCAACAGGGCACCATGACGACTCGTGTGAACATCACTTGACCTGGAGTTTCTCTCATAAAACAACAAGAGTGTGTCCCAAAAGAGTAGACTACTGCTTGCAGGACTTACTGCACCCAGAGGGGAGCTAATAATCTTGGCGGGGGAACAGTATACCACACTGTCACCATAGAAAAGCCTACAGACACCGTGATGATGGTGGCCAATAAGACCGGCTGGACTCCTGTTTACTTCAAAAGGCTGTTGACTCAGTAGCCATCATGGTCCTTGATCACCACTGACCCTGGACTGTCTGGGAGTTGAGCGGGCAGGGCTCTGACACCTGGTGCTGTTTGTACGTTAATTCAGGGGCCTAATTGAAGAAAGCGCAGACTACTGGTCAGAGCATCTAGGCTGGCAGAGACGGTCAGCCTAAGGTGGCCGAACAAATGTGGGGCGGGGTGAAACCGGCCCCCACAGCGTCTCTGCACATCTCTTTCCTGGACCCTTAAAGGTCATTAGAATCTATAACACTTCCAATGCTGGTGCTCAGGTGGACGAGCAGGGAGGCAGGGGTCCTGGGGACAATCAACGTCACCGGGAGGCTGCTGGGGAGAAGCTCTGACCCTCGCCCCAGGGTATGAGGGCTCCCAACTCAGCACTCAGCAGTTACAGAAGAAGGGTCTGCACCCTCAGCACTCCAAGAATGAGGAACGGGACAAAAGGCAGAGGAGGGGTTTGTCCCCAGCAAAGCCCATTAAAAATCCCTGGGAGATAAAAGTAGAATCTGGGCAATAAAGTCAAGTCTAACCTTTTTTATCCTTTGTGCTTTGTCTAATTTCACGTGCTCCTAGGGTCCCGCATGCAGAGGTTCCACACCCGGCACTTCAGACCAGATTTCCTAGTGCAGAATGGCTGGGTCGACACCTCAGCTCCTGGGGCCCAGTGCAGACTCCACGATATAGAGCCTGAGCTACAGCCAACCCGGCCCTCGAGAGCTCCGCCGCCTCCCTCCCTCCCACTGACTCTGACAGGATCTCTACACAGCAGCCCAGCCCACAGCCCACGGGGTAGTGCATGCTCTCACCTCTCCATTCTCTGATCAAAATATAAAGTTTCCTTTGCTTGTGAACCAAACTCAGTCTCGATCTGTTGGCCCCAATGACACTGGGCAGGGGGACACTTGTTGGGGTCCACTCTGGAGGATCAGTAACAGAAATTGAGACTATTGTAACCTCAATGAACAGATGTGTGAGCCAAACTGTAGTTAACATAGAACAGTGTATAAGGCTCGGGTAAAATAAGATGTTTTTAACACTTCCATTTGATATTTCCATCACTTTTTATAAGCAAGTTCAGTGAAAAGGTTTGTCTTATTTGTCAGGTCAATATTAGAGAAACGAAGTGATTTCTTTCCAAGGATGTACAGCTAATAATCTTGGTTAAACCTTCAATCTTGTTTTAAATGCTTTTCCATTGAAAATGATACCTCTCTTTCAGCTCCCCCATTTCTGAGAAGTATAAAATCTTATAATTTATTATTACCAAAGGGGAAAGGTGGGAGGAGGGATAAATTAACAGTTTGGAATGAACACATACACACTGCTATGTATAAAATAGATCATCAACAAGGAACTACTGTATAGCACAGGGAACTACACTCAACATTTTGCAATAACCTATAAGGGGAAATAATCTGAAAAAGAATAGATATTTTTATTGACATCATCTATCAATGACAGTTAAAGTGTAGCCTAAGGGAAGCTGGTGGTGAGTGCTTCTGACCCTGAAGACTTCAATCATCTAAAGTTTGGACTCTGCCTACTTCCCAAGGCCCTTAATGAACATATGTGTAGCCGTAGCTTAAAAACTTCCCCAGTTTGGGTTTCGGGGAGACACTGATTTTGAAAAAGCCCTGGTGTTGTCCTTACATGAATGGGACTCTTCCTACTGCTAAAACATGTCTGTCACACCCAGAGGATGGTATACCGTCTGATCGGGAAGAGTTTGGAAAAGGCATCTCATCTCCTCATCTCCTGGTGCTCGGGTTCACCCCTCCAGCGTCTTTACTAACAGTCTCCCCACTTGGAGATGTCAGCACTGTCAACATCCTGTTGCGTACAGTTTGGAATTTGTCCAGAGGATGAAGCGGAAGGATGAGGAACAATGAGAGACAAGTCCTAGGTGTTCAGACAGGCACATGTCACTCTAATTTCCAATCAGGAAGACGAGTTGACCAAAGGCTAGGGTTGCCCATGGAAACAGTATAGGGCTTGAGGAAATCCCGCTGCTTTGTGGCCAGTTCCCATAAACACGAGTTGAACAATGGAACTCAGGGGCAGTAAAATTCACAAAACTGCAGAGTTGAAAATATCCATCACTGAAAAATGTCTTGAGGAAAGTCAGAGAAAAGGACTTGTAAGCAAGGGAGAATGGCAGGAAAGGGATTTGAGGAGGTAGAAAGGACTCGCCATTAAGCACAAGAAAAGGAGCTGAACATTGCCAACATTGCAGTTGGCCAAAAAGGGTGTATGCGTTCTTTTCTGTATATATTCAAGAAAAGGGCATACACTTTTTTAGCCAACCAAACAGGTGGGCACTGGAAGTCAATACTACAAAAGATATCACTTCGCATCAGTCAGAAGAGCCATCCTCATAAAGCGTAAACAACAGAAATGCAGGACAGGGCAACGAGAAGAGGGAGCCCTGTGAGACTTATAGTGGAAATGTATATTGCCAACGGCCATTCTGGAGAAGTGTATTGTGTTTACTAAAGCATCTACAAAATGAGCTACAGAGCATAGGGCACTTGCACTCATGGGCGTATATCTTGGGAAAAACAAAAATCGAGAGGACACAGGCACCCCAATGTTTACCCCCTCTCTGTTTAAAAGATCCTCGACTAGGATATAACTTAAATGTCTCTGGAGGGAAAAAATGGATAGAGATGTGGTACTTAGGTAGAGTGGAATATTATTCAGCCTGGAAATCAATGAAATATGGCCAGTTGTAACAACTCCGGAGGAGTTACGTATGATCATTCTAAGTGACAGAATTCAAAAAGAAAAAAACACATATCATAAGATATCACTTAAAGGTGGAATCCAAAATGGCTACACATGAAATAAATTACAAAACAAAAACATAGTCAAATATGTAGAAAACACGCATAAGGCTGCTAAACGGGAAAGGTGGGGAGGGGTGAGGCATCATCCAGGAGGTTGAAATTAGCAAAGATACCATTCCAAATACCAAACTGATAATCAACAAGGCCTACACGGTAGCTAAAAGAACTGCACTCAGCACACTCAAGTCACCGGAAAAGAATATATACGACTGGTAAGAATCTGAAAAAGAATTTATTGATGTCTCTCTGTACGTGAATCAAGTGGATGTACAGCAGCAAGAAACAGAGCTTTGAAAATCAGCTGTAACCAATATAGTAATAAATTGAAAAAAATAAACGACAGAGAGACAGAGAAAACCTCTTACAACTTTTCCTCAGGGACGGTGATGCAACATGGATTGAACACATCTAGACCCACAGCAGGATGAGACATAAGGCTGGAAACTGTTTGCGCTAAGAGAAATGTGAGGTTGGGTGAGGAAATGCACACCCTTTAAAGTAATACTACCTGGTACCCATTCAATGGGTCCCAAATCTGCAGGTTCAAGGGATCTTCCTACAGCTAAAACATGCATGGAAAACCCAGAGGACTGTACACCATGTGATCGGGAGATGTGTCTAAAATGCACCTCATTTATCCTCTCCTGGTGCTCCTGTTCACCATTCCAGCCACGCTACTTAGAATCTCCCCACTTGGAGAATCAGCACATTTAAACTTCTGTTTCACACATTTTGCAAATTGTGAGGAGGATGAACGGGAAGAGGGGGAACCAATGAGAGAAGAGTTGTAGGGGTTTGGACGGGCACATATCACTCTAATTTCCCATTAAGAATAAGAATTAAAGAAAGGCTCAGCCTGCCTCGCCGGAGCCAAAATAGGGCCTGAAGCAATCCTGCGGGTTTGAGGCCAGCTCACAAAAGAGCAACTTAAAAAATGGAGCTCAGGGTCACTGCAATTCACAAACCTGCAGAGTTATAAATGAAAACTAACGTCCAAAAATATGTTGAGGTAAGGCAAAGAAGAGGATCTGAATGCAAGACAGAATTGCAAGAAACAGATTTCAAGAGATAGATTGGACTCGTCTTTAACGCACATGAAAAGCGGCAGAATTTCGACAATGATGCAGTTGGCCCAAAAGGGCGTATGCGTTTTTTCCTGATTATATCCAGGAAAAAACGCATACGCACTTTATGGGCAACGAAGCAAGCAAGCAATGCAAATGTGCACAACAAAGAAGTCTCACTTCCCACCGGTCAAAAGGGCCATCCTAAAAAATTGTAAAAACCAGAAATGCAGGACAGGCCATGGAGAACAGGGAGCCTTTATACGCTGATGGGCAGTGTGTGAACTGCCGAGAGCCACTCTGGAGAAGTGTATGGTGGTTCCTAAATCATCTAAAAAACAGAGCTACAGAGCATAGGACACTTCCAATCATGGGAGTATATCTAGGGAAGTCTAAAAATCAACAAGACACAAGCACACCACAGTTTAGGGCTACTCTGTTTACAAGAACCTCAACTTCAGTACACCTTAAATATCCCAGGAAAGAGAACAATGGATAAAGAAGATGTGGTACTTATGTACAATGGAATATCTCTTCACCATGAAATCAATGTAATAAGGCTAGTAGAAGGATAAAGAGTGGATTTAGGTCCGATAATACTACTTGAAATAAGTCAAACAGAAAAAGAAACATATCATAAGATATCACTTATAGAGGGAGGGTAAATATGGCTGCACAAGAAATGAATTACAGAACAGAACAGTGTCTCACATTTAGAAAACACACTTATGTCAGCTTAAGGGGAAAGGAGAGGTGGGGTGATGCATAAAACCAGAGTTTGAAATTAGCACAGATACCGTTCAATAAACCAAATAGGTATTAGACAAGATCTACACCTTGCTCAATGAACAGGCCTCAACACACCCTATACACCGCAGAGAAATATATCTGAGGAATAAGAATCTTAAAACCCATGTATTGATATATCTCCATAAGGGAATCAAGTGTGTGCAGAGCGGCACAAACACAGCAGTGAAAAGGAGCTAAACCCCATTATAGAAATAAATTTTAAAAACAAAACGCTGAAACAATGAAAGAGAGAAAAATTCTTACAAAATTCGCTCAGGGGCTGTGATGCAACCTGGATTGACCACATATAAACCCACAGCTGGATAAGACATAAGGCTGGACACTTGGGGCTGACAGGATTGGTGAGCTTTGGTGAGCAACTGCCGAAAGTTTAATGCAATACTTCATGCTACTCATTCCAAGGGTCCCAACACTCCAGGTTGAAGGGAATCTTCCTACAGCTAAACCATGCTTGGGAAACCCAGCGACTGGTATACCATATGATCGGGAAAGGTTTCTAAAACGCACCTCATTTTTCCTCTCCTGGGGCTCCGGATCGACATTCCAGCCGCTTTACTAACAACATCCCCACATGGAGTCAATGCCTTTAAGTTCTGGTATCGCACAGTCTGCAGTTAGTGCAGAGGATGAATGGGAATAGGGGGAACCAGTGAGAAACTAGCTGTAGCGGTTTCAATGGGCACATGTCACTCTAATATCACATCAGTAAGAAGAATTAACCAAAGGCACAGCAAGGTGCCCCAGAAGAAAAATAGGGCTTCAAGGAATCCTGTGGTTATGGGGCAAGACCACAAAAATAAGAGCTAAAAAATGGAGCTAAGGGCCACTGCAATTCAAAAACCTGCAGAGTTATAAAGGCCAACTATTTTTAAAAAATATATTGAGGTAAGGCTATGAAGAGGCATTGAAAGCAAGGCAGAATGCAGGAAACCGATTTCAGGAGGTAGACTGGAATTGCATTGAAAGCATATGAAGAGAGTCAGAAACTCGACAATGATGCACTTGGCCAAAAAGGGCGTATGTGTTTTTTCCTGAATATATTCAGGAAAAAACGCATACGCACTTTTTGGCCAACCAAGCAAGCTTGCAAAGGAAATCTGCACTACAATGAAGTCTCAATTCCACCTGGTCAAAAGGGCCATCTGAAAAAAGTGTAAAATCCATAAAGGCACGACAGGCCATGGAGAACTGGGAGCCTTCTTATGCTGATGGGCGGGAGGTAAATTGCCAACAGACACTCAGGAGAAGTGTATGGTGTTTCCTGAAACATCTAAAAAACAAAGCAACAGAGCCTAGGGCACTGCCACTTATGGTCCTATAGCTTAGGGAAATTAAAATCAAAAAGACACAGCCACCCCAAAGTTTGGGACGCCTCCGTTTACAAGAACCTCGTTTACCGTACAAGTTCAATATCACAGAAAGTGAAAAATGGATAAAGAACTTGTGGTACTTACGTACAATGCAGTATCACTCAGCAATGAAATCTATGTCATCAGGCCCGTAGCAGCATAATGAGTGGATTCAGGTACGATGATTCTAACTGAAATAAGTCACACAGAAAAAGAAACATCATAAGATATCAGTAATACACGGAATGTAAACTTGGCTACACAGGAACTGCATTCCAAAACAGAACAGGGTCTCAAATTTAGAAAACCAACTTATGCTTGCTTAAGGGGAAAGGTGAGTTGGGGTGCTGCATAAAACCAGAGATTGAAATGAGCACAGATAAAGTTCCTTAAGCCAAATATGGAATAGACAAGAGCTACTCCTTGCTCAGCGAAATGGACTCAACACCGCATATTAAACGCCTAAGAATGTACCTGACTAGTAAGTATCTTAAAACCTATGGATTTCTATGTCTCCAAAAGAGAATCAAGCATGTGTACAGGGGCATAAACGCAGCAGTGATACGATTGGAGAGGTTCGGTGAGCAAATGAAGACCCTTTGAAGTCATATTGCATGGTACCCATTCCACGGGTTTCAACTACCCAGGTTTTAGGTATTCTTCCTTCAGCTAAAACATGCATGTGGAACCCAGAGTATGATCAACCATGTGATCGGGAGACGTGTTCAAATATGTCTCAGTTTTCCTCCCCTGGTACTCGGGTGCAACATTCCAGACGCTTTACTGACACTCTCCCCACTTGGAGAGTCAGCGCCTTTAACCTCCTGTTTGGCCCAGTTTGCAATTTCTGCGGAAGATGAACAGGAATATCGAGACCCAATGAGAGACTAGCTGGAGGTGTCTGGACGGGCAAATTTAACTCTCATTTCCCACCAGGAAGAGGAATTAACCAAAGGCTCAGCATGCCGGGCCGGAACCAGATTAGGGCCTGAAGCCATCCTGCGGTGTTACGGCCAGGTCACAAGAAAGCGAGTTGAAGAAAGGAGCTCAGGGGCACTGTAATTCACAAACCTGCAGAGTTATAAATGACAGCTATCGTCCAAAAATAGACTGAAGTAAGGCTGCCAAGAGGACTTGAAAGCGGGGCAGAATTGCAGGAAACCGATTTCAGGAGGTAGACTGGAATTGCATTGAAAGCATAGGAAAAGAGGCAGAACGTCCACAATGATGCACTTGGCCAAAAAGGGCGTATGCGTTTTTTCCTGAATATATTCAGGAAAAAACGCATACACCCTTTTTGGCCAACCAAGTAAGCTTGCAAAGGAAATCTGCACTACAATGAAGTCTCACTTCTCCCCGGTCAAAAGGGCCATCTGAAAAAAGTGTAAAATCCAGAAAGGCAGGACAGGCCATGGAGAACTGGGAGCCTTGTTATGCTGAAGGGCGGGATGTAAATTGCCAACAACCACTAGGGAGAAGTGTATGGTGTTTCCTGAAACATCTAAAAAACAAAGCAACAGAGCCTAGGGCACTTCCACTTATGGTCCTATAGCTTAGGCAAATTAAAATCAAAAAGACACAGCCACCCCAAAGTTTGGAACGGCTCTGTTTACAAGAACCTCGTTTACAGTACAAGTTCAACATCACAGAAAGTGAAAAATGGATAAAAAAGTTGTGGTATTTACTTACAAAGCAATATCACTCAGCAATGAAATCTGTGTCATCAGGCCCTTAGCAGCACAATGAGTGGATTCAGGTATGATGATTCTAACTGAAATAAGTCACACAGAAAAAGAAACATCATAAGATATCAGTATTACACGGAATGGAAACTTGGCTACACAGGAACTGAATTACAGAACAGAACAGGGTCTCAAATTTAGAAAACCAACTTATGCTTGCTTAAGGGGAAAGGTGAGTTGGGGTGCTGCATAAAACCAGAGATTGAAATGAGCACAGATAAATTTCCTTAAGCCAAATATGGAATAGACAAGAGCTACTCCTTGCTCAACGAAATGGACTCAACACCGCATATTAAACGCCTAAGAATGTACCTGACTAGTAAGTATCTTAAAACCTATGGATTGCTATGTCTCCGAAAGAGAATCAAGCATGTGTACAGGGGCATAAACGCAACAGTGATAGGATTGGAGAGGTTCGGTGAGCAAATGAAGACCCTTTGAAGTCATATTGCATGGTACCCATTCCACGGGTTTCAACTACCCAGGTTTAAGGTATTCTTCCTTAAGCTAAAACATGCATGTGGAACCTAGAGTATGATCAACCATGTGATCGGGAGACGTGTTCAAATATGTCTCAGTTTTCGTACCTTGGTACTCGGGTGCAACATTCCAGACGCTTTACTAACACTCTCCCGACTTGGAGAGTCAGTCCCTTTAACCTCATGTTTGGCCCAGTTTCCAATTTCTGCGGAAGATGAACAGGAATAGCGAGAACCAATGAGAGGCTAGCTGGAGGTGTCTGGACGGGCAAATTTAACTCTCATTTCCCACCAGGAAGAGGAAATAACCGAAGGCTCAGCGTGCCGTGCCGGAACCAGATTAGGGCCTGAAGCCATCTTGCGGTGTTGCGGCCAGGTCACAAGAAAGCGAGTTGAAGAAAAGAGCTCAGGGGCACTGTAATTCACAAACCTGCAGAGTTATAAATGACAGCTATCGTCCAAAAATAGACTGAAGTAAGGCTGCCAAGAGGACTTGAAAGCGGGGCAGAATTGCAGGAAATCGATTTCAGGAGGTAGACTGGAATTGCATTGAAAGCATAGGAAAAGAGGCAGAACGTCCACAATGATGCACTTGGCCAAAAAGGGCATATGCGTTTTTTCCTGAATATATTCAGGAAAAAACGCATACGCCCTTTTTGGCCAACCAAGCAAGCTTGCAAAGGAAATCTGCACTACAATGAAGTCTCACTTCCCCCCGGTCAAAAGGGCCATCTGAAAAAAGTGTAAAATCCAGAAAGGCAGGACAGGCCATGGAGAACTGGGAGCCTTGTTATGCTGATGGGCGGGATGTAAATTGCCAACAGACACTCAGGAGAAGTGTATGGTGTTTCCTGAAACATCTAAAAAACAAAGCAACAGAACCTAGGGCACTTCCACTTATGGTCCTATAGCTTAGGGAAATTAAAATCAAAAAGACACAGCCACCCCAAAGTTTGGAACGGCTCTGTTTACAAGAACCTCATTTACAGTACAAGTTCAACATCGCAGAAAGTGAAAAATGGATAAAGAAGTTGTGGAATTTACTTACAAAGCAATATCACTCAGCAATGAAATCTGTGTCATCAGGCCCTTAGCAGCACAATGAGTGGATTCAGGTATGATGATTCTAACTGAAATAAGTCACACAGAAAAAGAAACATCATAAGATATCAGTAATACACGGAATGTAAACTTGGCTACACAGGAACTGAATTACAGAACAGAACAGGGTCTCAAATTTAGAAAACCAACTTATGCTTGCTTAAGGGTAAAGGTGAGTTGGGGTGCTGCATAAAACCAGAGATTGAAATGAGCACAGATAAAGTTCTTTAAGCCAAATATGGAATAGACAAGAGCTACTCCTTGCTCAACGAAATGGACTCAACACCGCATATTAAACGTCTAAGAATGTACCTGACTAGTAAGTATCTTAAAACCTATGGATTGCTATGTCTCCGAAAGAGAATCAAGCATGTGTACAGGGTCATAAACACAGCAGTGATAGGACTGGAGAGGTTCGTGAGCAAATGAAGACCCTTTGAAGTCATATTGCATGGTACCCATTCCACGGGTTTCAACTACCCAGGTTTAAGGTATTCTTCCTTCAGCTAAAACATGCATGTGGAACCTAGAGTATGATCAACCATGTGAACGGGAGTCGTGTTCAAATATGTCTCAGTTTTCCTCCCCTGGTACTCGGGTGCAACATTCCAGACGCTTTACTAACACTCTCCCGACTTGGAGAGTCAGTCCCTTTAACCTCCTGTTTGCCCCAGTTTGCAATTTCTGCGGAAGATGAACAGGAATAGCGAGACCCAATGAGAGACTAGCTGGAGGTGTCTGGACGGGCAAATTTAACTCTCATTTCCCACCAGGAAGAGGAATTAACCAAAGGCTCAGCATGCCGGGCCGGAACCAGATTAGGGCCTGAAGCCATCCTGCGGTGTTACGGCCAGGTCACAAGAAAGCGAGTTGAAGAAAGGAGCTCAGGGGCACTGTAATTCACAAACCTGCAGAGTTATAAATGACAGCTATCGTCCAAAAATAGACTGAAGTAAGGCTGCCAAGAGGACTTGAAAGCGGGGCAGAATTGCAGGAAACCGATTTCAGGAGGTAGACTGGAATTGCATTGAAAGCATAGGAAAAGAGGCAGAACGTCCACAATGATGCACTTGGCCAAAAAGGGCGTATGCGTTTTTTCCTGAATATATTCAGGAAAAAACGCATACACCCTTTTTGGCCAACCAAGTAAGCTTGCAAAGGAAATCTGCACTACAATGAAGTCTCACTTCTCCCCGGTCAAAAGGGCCATCTGAAAAAAGTGTAAAATCCAGAAAGGCAGGACAGGCCATGGAGAACTGGGAGCCTTGTTATGCTGAAGGGCGGGATGTAAATTGCCAACAACCACTAGGGAGAAGTGTATGGTGTTTCCTGAAACATCTAAAAAACAAAGCAACAGAGCCTAGGGCACTTCCACTTATGGTCCTATAGCTTAGGCAAATTAAAATCAAAAAGACACAGCCACCCCAAAGTTTGGAACGGCTCTGTTTACAAGAACCTCGTTTACAGTACAAGTTCAACATCACAGAAAGTGAAAAATGGATAAAAAAGTTGTGGTATTTACTTACAAAGCAATATCACTCAGCAATGAAATCTGTGTCATCAGGCCCTTAGCAGCACAATGAGTGGATTCAGGTATGATGATTCTAACTGAAATAAGTCACACAGAAAAAGAAACATCATAAGATATCAGTATTACACGGAATGGAAACTTGGCTACACAGGAACTGAATTACAGAACAGAACAGGGTCTCAAATTTAGAAAACCAACTTATGCTTGCTTAAGGGGAAAGGTGAGTTGGGGTGCTGCATAAAACCAGAGATTGAAATGAGCACAGATAAATTTCCTTAAGCCAAATATGGAATAGACAAGAGCTACTCCTTGCTCAACGAAATGGACTCAACACCGCATATTAAACGCCTAAGAATGTACCTGACTAGTAAGTATCTTAAAACCTATGGATTGCTATGTCTCCGAAAGAGAATCAAGCATGTGTACAGGGGCATAAACGCAACAGTGATAGGATTGGAGAGGTTCGGTGAGCAAATGAAGACCCTTTGAAGTCATATTGCATGGTACCCATTCCACGGGTTTCAACTACCCAGGTTTAAGGTATTCTTCCTTAAGCTAAAACATGCATGTGGAACCTAGAGTATGATCAACCATGTGATCGGGAGACGTGTTCAAATATGTCTCAGTTTTCGTACCTTGGTACTCGGGTGCAACATTCCAGACGCTTTACTAACACTCTCCCGACTTGGAGAGTCAGTCCCTTTAACCTCCTGTTTGGCCCAGTTTCCAATTTCTGCGGAAGATGAACAGGAATAGCGAGAACCAATGAGAGGCTAGCTGGAGGTGTCTGGACGGGCAAATTTAACTCTCATTTCCCACCAGGAAGAGAAAATAACCGAAGGCTCAGCGTGCCGTGCCGGAACCAGATTAGGGCCTGAAGCCATCTTGCGGTGTTGCGGCCAGGTCACAAGAAAGCGAGTTGAAGAAAAGAGCTCAGGGGCACTGTAATTCACAAACCTGCAGAGTTATAAATGACAGCTATCGTCCAAAAATAGACTGAAGTAAGGCTGCCAAGAGGACTTGAAAGCGGGGCAGAATTGCAGGAAATCGATTTCAGGAGGTAGACTGGAATTGCATTGAAAGCATAGGAAAAGAGGCAGAACGTCCACAATGATGCACTTGGCCAAAAAGGGCGTATGCGTTTTTTCCTGAATATATTCAGGAAAAAACGCATACGCCCTTTTTGGCCAACCAAGCAAGCTTGCAAAGGAAATCTGCACTACAATGAAGTCTCACTTCCCCCCGGTCAAAAGGGCCATCTGAAAAAAGTGTAAAATCCAGAAAGGCAGGACAGGCCATGGAGAACTGGGAGCCTTGTTATGCTGATGGGCGGGATGTAAATTGCCAACAGACACTCAGGAGAAGTGTATGGTGTTTCCTGAAACATCTAAAAAACAAAGCAACAGAACCTAGGGCACTTCCACTTATGGTCCTATAGCTTAGGGAAATTAAAATCAAAAAGACACAGCCACCCCAAAGTTTGGAACGGCTCTGTTTACAAGAACCTCATTTACAGTACAAGTTCAACATCGCAGAAAGTGAAAAATGGATAAAGAAGTTGTGGAATTTACTTACAAAGCAATATCACTCAGCAATGAAATCTGTGTCATCAGGCCCTTAGCAGCACAATGAGTGGATTCAGGTATGATGATTCTAACTGAAATAAGTCACACAGAAAAAGAAACATCATAAGATATCAGTAATACACGGAATGTAAACTTGGCTACACAGGAACTGAATTACAGAACAGAACAGGGTTTCAAATTTAGAAAACCAACTTATTCTTGCTTAAGGGTAAAGGTGAGTTGGGGTGCTGCATAAAACCAGAGATTGAAATGAGCACAGATAAAGTTCCTTAAGCCAAATATGGAATAGACAAGAGCTACTCCTTGCTCAACGAAATGGACTCAACACCGCATATTAAACGCATAAGAATGTACCTGACTTGTAAGTATCTTAAAACCTATGGATTGCTATGTCTCCGAAAGAGAATCAAGCATGTGTACAGGGGCATAAATGCAGCAGTGATAGGATTGGAGAGGTTCGTGAGCAAATGAAGACCCTTTGAAGTCATATTGCATGGTACCCATTCCACGGGTTTCAACTACCCAGGTTTAAGGTATTCTTCCTTCAGCTAAAACATGCATGTGGAACCTAGAGTATGATCAACCATGTGATCGGGAAACGTGTTCAAATATGTCTCAGTTTTCGTGCCCTGGTATTCGGGTGCAACATTCCAGACGCTTTACTAACACTCTCCCGACTTGGAGAGTCAGTCCCTTTAACCTCCTGTTTGGCCCAGTTTGCAATTTCTGCGGAAGATGAACAGGAATAGCGAGAACCAATGAGAGACTAGCTGGAGGTGTCTGGACGGACAAATTTAACTCTCATTTCCCACCAGGAAGAGGAATTAACCAAAGGCTCAGCGAGCCATGCCGGAACCAGATTAGGGCCTGAAGACATCCTGCGGTGTTGCGGCCAGGTCACAAGAAAGCGAGTTGAAGAAAGGAGCTCAGGGGCACTGCAATTCACAAACCTGCAGAGTTATAAATGACAGCTATCGTCCAAAAATAGACTGAAGTAAGGCTGCCAAGAGGACTTGAAAGCGGGGCAGAATTGCAGGAAACTGATTTCAGGAGGTAGACTGGAATTGCATTGAAAGCATAGGAAAAGAGGCAGAACGTCCACAATGATGCACTTGGCCAAAAAGGGCGTATGCGTTTTTTCCTGAATATATTCAGGAAAAAACGCATACGCCCTTTTTGGCCAACCAAGCAAGCTTGCAAAGGAAATCTGCACTACAATGAAGTCTCACTTCCCCCCGGTCAAAAGGGCCATCTGAAAAAAGTGTAAAATCCAGAAAGGCAGGACAGGCCATGGAGAACTGGGAGCCTTGTTATGCTGATGGGCGGGATGTAAATCGCCAACAACCACTCGGGAGAAGTGTATGGTGTTTCCTGAAACATCTAAAAAACAAAGCAACAGAACCTAGGGCACTTCCACTTATGGTCCTATAGCTTAGGGAAATTAAAATCAAAAAGACACAGCCACCCCAAAGTTTGGAACGGCTCTGTTTACAAGAACCTCGTTTACAGTACAAGTTCAACATCGCAGAAAGTGAAAAATGGATAAAGAAATTGTGGTATTTACTTACAAAGCAATATCACTCAGCAATGAAATCTGTGTCATCAGGCCCTTAGCAGCACAATGAGTGGATTCAGGTATGATGATTCTAACTGAAATAAGTCACACAGAAAAAGAAACATCATAAGATATCAGTAATACACGGAATGTAAACTTGGCTACACAGGAACTGAATTACAGAACAGAACAGGGTCTCAAATTTAGAAAACCAACTTATGCTTGCTTAAGGGGAAAGGTGAGTTGGGGTGCTGCATAAAACCAGAGATTGAAATGAGCACAGATAAAGTTCCTTAAGTCAAATATGGAATAGACAAGAGCTACACCTTGCTCAACGAAATGGACTCAACACCGCATATTAAACGCCTAAGAATGTACCTGACTAGTAAGTATCGTAAAACCTATGGATTGCTATGTCTCCGAAAGAGAATCAAGCATGTGTACAGGGGCATAAACGCAGCAGTGATAGGATTGGGGAGGTTCGGTGAGCAAATGAAGACCCTTTGAAGTCATATTGCATGGTACCCATTACAAGGGTCTTAACTCTCCAGGTTTAAGGTATTCTTCCTTCAGCTAAAACATGCATGTGGAACCCAAGTATGATCAACCATGTGAACGGGAGACGTGTTCAAATATGTCTCAGTTTTCCTGCCCTGGTACTCGGGTGCAACATTCCAGACGCTTTACTAACACTCTCCCCACTAGGAGAGTCAGCGCCTTTAACCTCCTGTTTGGCCCAGTTTGCAATTTCTGCGGAAGATGAACAGGAATAGCGAGAACCAATGAGAGACTAGCTGGAGGTGTCTGGACGGGCAAATTTAACTCTCATTTCTCACCAGGAAGAGGAAATAACCAAAGGCTCAGCGTGCCGTGCCGGAACCAGATTAGGGCCTGAAGCCATCCTGCGGTGTTGCGGCCAGCTCACAAGAAAGCAAGTTGAAGAAAGGAGCTCAGGGGCACTGCAATTCACAAACCTGCAGAGTTATAAATGACAGCTATCGTCCAAAAATAGACTGAAGTAAGGCTGCCAAGAGGACTTGAAAGCGGGGCAGAATTGCAGGAAACCGATTTCAGGAGGTAGACTGGAATTGCATTGAAAGCATAGGAAAAGAGGCAGAACGTCCACAATGATGCACTTGGCCAAAAAGGGCGTATGCGTTTTTTCCTGAATATATTCAGGAAAAAACGCATACGCCCTTTTTGGCCAACCAAGCAAGCTTGCAAAGGAAATCTGCACTACAATGAAGTCTCACTTCCCCCCGGTCAAAAGGGGTATCTGAAAAAAGTGTAAAATCCAGAAAGGCAGGACAGGCCATGGAGAACTGGGAGCCTTGTTATGCTGATGGGCGGGATGTAAATTGCCAACAACCACTCGGGAGAAGTGTATGGTGTTTCCTGAAACCTCTAAAAACCAAAGCAACAGAACCTAGGGCACTTCCACTTATGGTCCTATAGATTAGGGAAATTAAAATCAAAAAGACACAGCCACCCCAAAGTTTGGAACGGCTCTGTTTACAAGAACCTCATTTACAGTACAAGTTCAACATCGCAGAAAGTGAAAAATGGATAAAGAAGTTGTGGAATTTACTTACAAAGCAATATCACTCAGCAATGAAATCTGTGTCATCAGGCCCTTAGCAGCACAATGAGTGGATTCAGGTATGATGATTCTAACTGAAATAAGTCACACAGAAAAAGAAACATCATAAGGTATCAGTAATACACGGAATGTAAACTTGGCTACACAGGAACTGAATTACAGAACAGAACAGGGTCTCAAATTTAGAAAACCAACTTATGCTTGCTTAAGGGGAAAGGTGAGTTGGGGTGCTGCATAAAACCAGAGATTGAAATGAGCACAGATAAAGTTCCTTAAGCCAAATATGGAATAGACAAGAGCTACTCCTTGCTCAACGAAATGGACTCAACACCGCATATTAAACGCGTAAGAATGTACCTGACTAGTAAGTATCTTAAAACCTATGGATTGCTATGTCTCCGAAAGAGAATCAAGCATGTGTACAGGGGCATAAACGCAGCAGTGATAGGATTGGAGAGGTTCGGTGAGCAAATGAAGACCCTTTCAAGTCATATTGCATGGTACCCATTCCACGGGTTTCAACTACCCAGGTTTAAGGTATTCTTCCTTCAGCTAAAACATGCATGTGGAACCTAGAATATGATCAACCATGTGATCGGGAGACGTGTTCAAATATGTCTCAGTTTTCGTACCCTGGTACTCGGGTGCAACATTCCAGACGCTTTACTAACACTCTCCCGACTTGGAGAGTCAGTCCCTTTAACCTCCTGTTTGGCCCAGTTTGCAATTTCTGCGGAAGATGAACAGGAATAGCGAGAACCAATGAGAGGCTAGCTGGAGGTGTCTGGACGGGCAAATTTAACTCTCATTTCCCACCAGGAAGAGGAATTAACCAAAGGCTCAGCATGCCGGGCCGGAACCAGATTAGGGCCTGAAGCCATCCTGCGGTGTTACGGCCAGGTCACAAGAAAGCGAGTTGAAGAAAGGAGCTCAGGGGCACTGTAATTCACAAACCTGCAGAGTTATAAATGACAGCTATCGTCCAAAAATAGACTGAAGTAAGGCTGCCAAGAGGACTTGAAAGCGGGGCAGAATTGCAGGAAACCGATTTCAGGAGGTAGACTGGAATTGCATTGAAAGCATAGGAAAAGAGGCAGAACGTCCACAATGATGCACTTGGCCAAAAAGGGCGTATGCGTTTTTTCCTGAATATATTCAGGAAAAAACGCATACGGCCTTTTTGGCCAACCAAGCAAGCTTGCAAAGGAAATCTGCACTACAATGAAGTCTCACTTCTCCCCGGTCAAAAAGGGCCATCTGAAAAAAGTGTAAAATCCAGAAAGGCAGGACAGGCCATGGAGAACTGGGAGCCTTGTTATGCTGAAGGGCGGGATGTAAATTGCCAACAACCACTCGGGTGAAGTGTATGGTGTTTCCTGAAACATCTAAAAAACAAAGCAACAGAGCCTAGGGCACTTCCACTTATGGTCCTATAGCTTAGGCAATTTAAAATCAAAAAGACACAGCCACCCCAAAGTTTGGAACGGCTCTGTTTACAAGAACCTCGTTTACAGTAAAAGTTCAACATCGCAGAAAGTGAAAAATGGATAAAGAAGTTGTGGTATTTACTTACAAAGCAATATCACTCAGCAATGAAATCTATGTCATCAGGCCCTTAGCAGCACAATGAGTGGATTCAGGTATGATGATTCTAAGTGAAATAAGTCACAAAGAAAAAGAAACATCATAAGATATCAGTAATACACGGAATGTAAACTTGGCTACAAGGAACTGAATTACAGGACAGAACAGGGTCTCAAATTTAGAAAACCAACTTATGCTTGCTTAAGGGTAAAGGTGAGTTGGGGTGCTGCATAAAACCAGAGATTGAAATGAGCACAGATAAAGTTCCTTAAGCCAAATATGGAATAGACAAGAGCTACTCCTTGCTCAACGAAATGAACTCAACACCGCATATTAAACGCGTAAGAATGTACCTGACTAGTAAGTATCTTAAAACCTATGGATTGCTATGTCTCCGAAAGAGAATCAAGCATGTGTACAGGGGCATAAACGCAGCAGTGATAGGATTGGAGAGTTTCGGTGAGCAAATGAAGACCCTTTGAGGTCATATTGCATGGTACCCATTCCACGGGTTTCAACTACCCAGGTTTAAGGTATTCTTCCTTCAGCTAAAACATGCATGTGGAACCTAGAGTATGATCAACCATGTGATCGGGAGACGTGTTCAAATATGTCTCAGTTTTTGTACCCTGGTACTCGGGTGCAACATTCCAGACGCTTTACTAACACTCTCCCGACTTGCAGAGTCAGTCGTTTTAACCTCCTGTTTGGCCCAGTTTGCAACTTCTGCGGAAGATAAACAGGAATAGCGAGAACCAATTAGAGGCTAGCTGGAGGTGTCTGGACGGGCAAATTTAACTCTCATTTCCCACCAGGAAGAGGAATTAACCAAAGGCTCAGCGTGCCGTGCCGGAACCAGATTAGGGCCTGAAGCCATCCTGCGGTGTTGCGGCCAGCTCAAAAGAAAGCGAGTTGAAGAAAGGAGCTCAGGGGCACTGTAATTCACAAACCTGCAGAGTTATAAATGACAGCTATCGTCCAAAAATAGACTGAAGTAAGGCTGCCAAGAGGACTTGAAAGCGGGGCAGAATTGCAGGAAACCGATTTCAGGAGGTAGACTGGAATTGCATTGAAAGCATAGGAAAAGAGGCAGAACGTCCACAATGATGCACTTGGCCAAAAAGGGCGTATGCGTTTTTTCCTGAATATATTCAGGAAAAAACGCATACGCCCTTTTTGGCCAACCAAGCAAGCTTGCAAAGGAAATCTGCACTACAATGAAGTCTCACTTCCCCCCGGTCAAAAGGGCCATCTGAAAAAAGTGTAAAATCCAGAAAGGCAGGACAGGCCATGGAGAACTGGGAGCCTTGTTATGCTGATGGGCGGGATGTAAATTGCCAACAACCACTCTGGAGAAGTGTATGGTGTTTCCTGAAACATCTAAAAAACAAAGCAACAGAACCTAGGGCACTTCCACTTATGGTCCTATAGCTTAGGGAAATTAAAATCAAAAAGACACAGCCACCCCAAAGTTTGGAACGGCTCTGTTTACAAGAACCTCGTTTACAGTACAAGTTCAACATCGCAGAAAGTGAAAAATGGATAAAGAAGTTGTGGTATTTACTTACAAAGCAATATCACTCAGCAATGAAATGTGTGTCATCAGGCCCTTAGCAGCACAATGAGTGGATTCAGGTATGATGATTCTAACTGAAATAAGTCACACAGAAAAAGAAACATCATAAGATATCAGTAATACACGGAATGTAAACTTGGCTACACAGGAACTGAATTACAGAACAGAACAGGGTCTCAAATTTAGAAAACCAACTTATGCTTGCTTAAGGGTAAAGGTGAGTTGGGGTGCTGCATAAAACCAGAGATTGAAATGAGCACAGATAAAGTTCCTTAAGCCAAATATGGAATAGACAAGAGCTACTCCTTGCTCAACGAAATGGACTCAACACCGCATATTAAACGCCTAAGAATGTACCTGACTAGTAAGTATCTTAAAACCTATGGATTGCTATGTCTCCAAAAGAGAATCAAGCATGTGTACAGGGGCATAAACGCAGCAGTGATAGGATTGGAGAGGTTCGGTGAGCAAATGAAGACCCTTTGAAGTCATATTGCATGGTACCCATTCCACGGGTTTCAGCTACCCAATTTAAGGTATTCTTCCTTCAGCTAAAACATGCATGTGGAACCTAGAGTATGATCAACCATTTGATCGGGAGACGTGTTCAAATATGTCTCAGTTTTCGTACCCTGGTACTCGGGTGCAACATTCCAGACGCTTTACTCACACTCTCCCCACTTGAAGAGTCAGCGCCTTTAACCTCCTGTTTGGCACAGTTTGCAATTTCTGCAGAAGATGAACAGAAATAGCGAGAAGCAATGAGAGGCTAGCTGGAGGTGTCTGGACGGGCAAATTTAACTCTCATTTTCCACCAGGAGGAGGAAATAACCAAAGGCTCAGCGTGCCGTGCCAGAACCAGATTAGGGCCTGAATCCATCTTGCGGTGTTGCGGCCAGCTCACAAGAAAGGGAGTTGAAGAAAGGAGCTCAGGGGCACTGTAATTCACAAACCTGCAGAGTTATAAATGACAGCTATCGTCCAAAAATAGACTGAAGTAAGGCTGCCAAGAGGACTTGAAAGCGGGGCAGAATTGCAGGAAACCGATTTCAGGAGGTAGACTGGAATTGCATTGAAAGCATAGGAAAAGAGGCAGAACGTCCACAATGATGCACTTGGCCAAAAAGGGCGTATGCGTTTTTTCCTGAATATATTCAGGAAAAAACGCATACGCCCTTTTTGGCCAACCAAGCAAGCTTGCAAAGGAAATCTGCACTACAATGAAGTCTCACTTCCCCCCAGTCAAAAGGGCCATCTGAAAAAAGTGTAAAATCCAGAAAGGCAGGACAGGCCATGGAGAACTGGGAGCCTTGTTATGCTGAAGGGCGGGATGTAAATTGCCAGCAACCACTCCTGAGAAGTGTATGGTGTTTCCTGAAACATCTAAAAAACAAAGCAACAGAGCCTAGGGCACTTCCACTTATGGTCCTATAGCTTAGGAAAATTAAAATAAAAAAGACACAGCCACCCCAATGTTTGGGACGCCTCTGTTTACAAGAACCTCGTTTACAGTACAAGTTCAACATCGCAGAAAGTGAAAAATGGATAAAGAAGTTGTGGTATTTACTTACAATGCAGTATCACTCAGCAATGAAATCTATGTCATCAGGTCCTTAGCATCACAATGAGTGGATTCAGGTATGATGATTCTAACTGAAATAAGTCACACAGAAAAAGAAACATCATAAGATATCAGTAATACACGGAATGTAAACTTGGCTACACAGGAACTGAATAACAGAACAGAACCGGGTCTCAAATTTAGAAAACCAACTTATGCTTGCTTAAGGGTAAAGGTGAGTTGGGGTGCTGCATAAAACCAGAGATTGAAATGAGCACAGATAAAGTTCCTTAAGTCAAATATGGAATAGACAAGAGCTACTCCTTGCTCAACGAAATGGACTCAACACCGCATATTAAACGCCTAAGAATGTACCTGACTAGTAAGTATCGTAAAACCTATGGATTGCTATGTCTCCAAAAGAGAATCAAGCATGTGTACAGGGGCATAAACGCAGCAGTGATAGGATTGGAGAGGTTTGGTGAGCAAATGAAGACCCTTTGAAGTCATATTGCATGGTACCCATTACACGGGTCTCAATTCTCCAAGTTTAAGGTATTCTTCCTTCAGCTAAAACATGCATGTGGAACCCAAGTATGATCAACCATGTGAACGGGAGACGTGTTAATATATGTCTCAGTTTTCCTCCCCTGGTACTCGGGTGCAACATTCCAGACGCTTTACTAACACTCTCCCCACTTGGAGAGTGAGCGCCTTTAACCTCCTGTTTGGCCCAGTTTGCAATTTCTGCGGAAGATGAACAGGAATAGCGAGAACCAATGAGAGGCTAGCTGGAGGTGTCTGGACGGGCAAATTTAACTCTCATTTCCCACCAGGAAGAGGAAATAACCAAAGGCTCAGCGTGCCGTGCCGGAACCAGATTAGGGCCTGAAGCCATCCTGCGGTGTTGCGGCCAGCTCAAAAGAAAGCGAGTTGAAGAAAGGAGCTCAGGGGCACTGTAATTCACAAACCTGCAGAGTTATAAATGACAGCTATCGTCCAAAAATATACTGAAGTAAGGCTGCCAAGAGGACTTGAATGTGGGGCAGAATTGCAGGAGACCGATTTCAGGAGGTAGACTGGAATTGCATTGAAAGCATAGGAAAAGAGGCAGAACGTCCACAATGATGCACTTGGCCAAAAAGGGCGTATGCGTTTTTTCCTGAATATATTCAGGAAAAAACGCATACGCCCTTTTTGGCCAACCAAGCAAGCTTGCAAAGGAAATCTGCACTACAATGAAGTCTCACTTCCCCCTGGTCAAAAGGGCCATCTGAAAAAAGTGTAAAATCCAGAAAGGCAGGACAGGCCATGGAGAACTGGGAGCCTTGTTATGCTGATGGGCGGGATGTAAATTGCCAACAACCACTCTGGAGAAGTGTATGGTGTTTCCTGAAACATCTAAAAAACAAAGCAACAGAACCTAGGGCACTTCCACTTATGGTCCTATAGCTTAGGGAAATTAAAATCAAAAAGACACAGCCACCCCAAAGTTTGGAACGGCTCTGTTTACAAGAACCTCGTTTAAAGTACAAGTTCAACATCGCGGAAAGTGAAAAATGGATAAAGAAGTTGTGGTATTTACTTACAAAGCAATGTCACTCAGCAATGAAATCTGTGTCATCAGGCCCTTAGCAGCACAATGAGTGGATTCAGGTATGATGATTCTAACTGAAATAAGTCACACAGAAAAAGAGACATCATAAGGTATCAGTAATACACGGAATGTAAACTTGGCTACACAGGAACTGAATTACAGAACAGAACAGGGTTTCAAATTTAGAAAAACAACTTATTCTTGCTTAAGGGTAAAGGTGAGTTGGGGTGCTGCATAAAACCAGAGATTGAAATGAGCACAGATAAAGTTCCTTAAGCCAAATATGGAATAGACAAGAGCTACTCCTTGCTCAACGAAATGGACTCAACACCGCATATTAAACGCGTAAGAATGTACCTGACTAGTAAGTATCTTAAAACCTATGGATTGCTATGTCTCCGAAAGAGGATCAAGCATGTGTACAGGGGCATAAACGCAGCAGTGATAGGATTGGAGAGGTTCGGTGAGCAAATGAAGACCCTTTGAAGTCATATTGCATGGTACCCATTCCACGGGTTTCAACTACCCAGGTTTAAGGTATTCTTCCTTCAGCTAAAACATGCATGTGGAACCTAGAGTATGATCAACCATGTGATCGGGAGACGTGTTCAAATATGTCTCACTTTTCGTACCCTGGTACTCGGGTGCAACATTCCAGATGCTTTACTAACACTCTCCAGACTTGCAGAGTCAGTCCCTTTAACCTCCTGTTTGGCCCAGTTTGCAATTTCTGCGGAAGATGAACAGGAATAGCGAGAACCAATGAGAGGCTAGCTGGAGGTGTCTGGACGGGCAAATTTAACTCTCATTTCCCACCAGGAAGAGGAATTAACCAAAGGCTCAGCGTGCCGTGCCGGAACCAGATTAGGGCCTGAAGCCATCCTGCGGTGTTGCGGCCAGCTCAAAAGAAAGCGAGTTGAAGAAAGGAGCTCAGGGGCACTGTAATTCACAAACATGCAGAGTTATAAATGACAGCTATCGTCCAAAAATATACTGAAGTAAGGCTGCCAAGAGGACTTGAAAGCGGGGCAGAATTGCAGGAAACCGATTTCAGGAGGTAGACTGGAATTGCATTGAAAGCATAGGAAAAGAGGCAGAACGTCCACAATGATGCACTTGGCCAAAAAGGGCGTATGCGTTTTTTCCTGAATATATTCAGGAAAAAACGCATACGCCCTTTTTGGCCAACCAAGCAAGCTTGCAAAGGAAATCTGCACTACAATGAAGTCTCACTTCCCCCCGGTCAAAAGGGCCATCTGAAAAAAGTGTAAAATCCAGAAAGGCAGGACAGGCCATGGAGAACTGGGAGCCTTGTTATGCTGATGGGCGGGATGTAAATTGCCAACAGACACTGGGGAGAAGTGTATGGTGTTTCCTGAAACATCTAAAAAACAAAGCAACAGAGCCTAGGGCACTGCCACTTATGGTCCTATAGCTTAGGGAAATTAAAATCAAAAAGACACAGCCACCCCAAAGTTTGGGACGCCTCTGTTTACAAGAACCTCGTTTACAGTACAAGTTCAACATCGCAGAAAGTGAAAAATGGATAAAGAAGTTGTGGTATTTACTTACAAAGCAATATCACTCAGCAATGAAATCTATGTCATCAGGCCCTTAGCAGCACAATGAGTGGATTCAGGTACGATGATTCTAACTGAAATAAGTCACACAGAAAAAGAAACATCATAAGATATCACTAATACACGGAATGTAAACTTGGCTACAGAGGAACTGCATTCCAAAACAGAACAGGGTCTCAAATTTAGAAAACCAACTTATGCTTGCTTAAGGGGAAAGGTGAGTTGGGGTGCTGCATAAAACCAGAGATTGAAATGAGCACAGATAAAGTTCCTTAAGTCAAATATGGAATAGACAAGAGCTACTCCTTGCTCAACGAAATGGACTCAAAACCCCATATTAAACGCCTAAGAATGTACCTGACTAGTAAGTATCTTAAAACCTATGGATTGCTATGTCTCCAAAAGAGAATCAAGCATGTGTACAGGGTCATAAACGCAGCAGTGATAGGATTGGAGAGGTTCGGTGAGCAAATGAAGACCCTTTGAAGTCATATTGCATGGTACCCATTCCACGGCTTTCAGCTACCCAATTTAAGGTATTCTTCCTTCAGCTAAAACATGCATGTGGAACCTAGAGTATGATCAACCATTTGATCGGGAGACGTGTTCAAATATGTCTCAGTTTTCCTCCCCTGGTACTCGGGTGCAACATTCCAGACGCTTTACTGACACTCTCCCGACTTGAAGAGTTAGCGCCTTTAACCTCCTGTTTGGCACAGTTTGCAATTTCTGCGGAAGATGAACAGGAATAGCGAGAACCAATGAGAGGCTAGCTGGAGGTGTCTGGACGGGCAAATTTAACTCTCATTTCCCACCAGGAGGAGGAAATAACCAAAGGCTTAGCGTGCCGTGCCAGAACCAGATTAGGGCCTGAAGCCATCCTGCGGTGTTGCGGCTAGCTCACAAGAAAGCGAGTTGAAGAAAGGTGCTCAGGGGAACTGTAATTCACAAACCTGCAGAGTTATAAATGACAGCTATCGTCCAAAAATAGACTGAAGTAAGGCTGCCAAGAGGACTTGAAAGCGGGGCAGAATTGCAGGAATCCGATTTCAGGAGGTAGACTGAAATTGCATTGAAAGCATAGGAAAAGAGGCAGAACGTCCACAATGATGCACTTGGCCAAAAAGGGCGTATGCGTTTTTTCCTGAATATATTCAGGAAAAAACGCATACGCCCTTTTTGGCCAACCAAGCAAGCTTGCAAAGGAAATCTGCACTACAATGAAGTCTCACTTCCCCCCGGTCAAAAGGGCCATCTGAAAAAAGTGTAAAATCCAGAAAGGCAGGACAGGCCATGGAGAACTGGGAGCCTTGTTATGCTGATGGGCGGGATGTAAATTGCCAACAGACACTCAGGAGAAGTGTATGGTGTTTCCTGAAACATCTAAAAAACAAAGCAACAGAGCCTAGGGCACTTCCACTTCTGGTCCTATAGCTTAGGGAAATTAAAATCAAAAAGACACAGCCACCCCAAAGTTTGGGACGCCTCTGTTTACAAGAACCTCCTTTACAGTACAAGTTCAACATCGCAGAAAGTGAAAAATGGATAAAGAAGTTGTGGTATTTACTTACAATGCAGTATCACTCAGCAATGAAATCTATGTCATCAGGTCCTTAGCATCACAATGAGTGGATTCAGGTATGATGATTCTAACTGAAATAAGTCACACAGAAAAAGAAACATCATAAGATATCAGTAATACACGGAATGTAAACTTGGCTACACAGGAACTGAATTACAGAACAGAACAGGGTCTCAAATTTAGAAAACCAACTTATGCTTGCTTAAGGGTAAAGGTGAGTTGGGGTGCTGCATAAAACCAGAGATTGAAATGAGCACAGATAAAGTTCCTTAAGTCAAATATGGAATAGACAAGAGCTACTCCTTGCTCAATGAAATGGACTCAACACCGCATATTAAACGCCTAAGAATGTACCTGACTAATAAGTATCGTAAAACCTATGGATTGCTATGTCTCCAAAAGAGAATCAAGCATGTGTACAGGGGAATAAACGCAGCAGTGATAGGATTGGAGAGGTTCGGTGAGCAAATGAAGACCCTTTGAAGTCATATTGCATGGTACCCATTACACGGGTCTCAATTCTCCAAGTTTAAGGTATTCTTCCTTCAGCTAAAACATGCATGTGGAACCCAAGTATGATCAACCATGTGAACGGGAGACGTGTTAAAATATGTCTCAGTTTTCCTCCCCTGGTACTCGGGTGCAACATTCCAGACGCTTTACTAACACTCTCCCCACTTGGAGAGTGAGCGCCTTTAACCTCCTGTTTGGCCCAGTTTGCAATTTCTGCGGAAGATGAACAGGAATAGCGAGAACCAATGAGAGGCTAGCTGGAGGTGTCTGGACGGGCAAATTTAACTCTCATTTCCCACCAGGAAGAGGAAATAACCAAAGGCTCAGCGTGCCGTGCTGGAACCAGATTAGGGCCTGAAGCCATCCTGCGGTGTTGCGGCCAGGTCACAAGAAAGCGAGTT
Source organism: Stenella coeruleoalba (assembly GCF_951394435.1). NCBI lineage: Eukaryota > Metazoa > Chordata > Mammalia > Artiodactyla > Delphinidae > Stenella > Stenella coeruleoalba. Next base: position 87,576,967 of record NC_137149.1, on the reverse strand, counting down.
GAAGAAAGGAGCTCAGGGGCACTGTAATTCACAAACCTGCAGAGTTATAAATGACAGCTATCGTCCAAAAATAGACTGAAGTAAGGCTGCCAAGAGGACTTGAATGTGGGGCAGAATTGCAGGAACCCGATTTCAGGAGGTAGACTGGAATTGCATTGAAAGCATAGGAAAAGAGGCAGAACGTCCACAATGATGCACTTGGCCAAAAAGGGCGTATGCGTTTTTTCCTGAATATATTCAGGAAAAAACGCATACGCCCTTTTTGGCCAACCAAGCAAGCTTGCAAAGGAAATCTGCACTACAATGAAGTCTCACTTCCCCCCGGTCAAAAGGGCCATCTGAAAAAAGTGTAAAATCCAGAAAGGCAGGACAGGCCATGGAGAACTGGGAGCCTTGTTATGCTGATGGGCGGGATGTAAATTGCCAACAACCACTCTGGAGAAGTGTATGGTGTTTCCTGAAACATCTAAAAAACAAAGCAACAGAAACTAGGGCACTTCCACTTATGGTCCTATAGCTTAGGGAAATTAAAATCAAAAAGACACAGCCACCCCAAAGTTTGGAACGGCTCTGTTTACAAGAACCTCGTTTACAGTACAAGTTCAACATCGCAGAAAGTGAAAAATGGATAAAGAAGTTGTAGTATTTTCTTACAAAGCAATATCACTCAGCAATGAAATCTGTGTCATCAGGCCCTTAGCAGCACAATGAGTGGATTCAGGTATGATGATTCTAACTAAAATAAGTCACACAGAAAAAGAAACATCATAAGGTATCAGTAATACACGGAATGTAAACTTGGCTACACAGTAACTGAATTACAGAACAGAACAGGGTCTCAAATTTAGAAAACCAACTTATTCTTGCTTAAGGGTAAAGGTGAGTTGGGGTGCTGCATAAAACCAGAGATTGAAATGAGCACAGATAAAGTTCCTTAAGCCAAATATGGAATAGACAAGAGCTACTCCTTGCTCAACGAAATGAACTCAACACCGCATATTAAACGCGTAAGAATGTACCTGACTAGTAAGTATCTTAAAACCTATGGATTGCTATGTCTCCGAAAGAGAATCAAGCATGTGTACAGGGGCATAAACGCAGCAGTGATAGGATTGGAGAGGTTCGGTGAGCAAATGAAGACCCTTTCAAGTCATATTGCATGGTACCCATTCCACGGGTTTCAACTACCCAGGTTTAAGGTATTCTTCCTTCAGCTAAAACATGCATGTGGAACCTAGAATATGATCAACCATGTGATCGGGAGACGTGTTCAAATATGTCTCAGTTTTCGTACCCTGGTACTCGGGTGCAACATTCCAGACGCTTTACTAACACTCTCCCGACTTGGAGAGTCAGTCCCTTTAACCTCCTGTTTGGCCCAGTTTGCAATTTCTGCGGAAGATGAACAGGAATAGCGAGAACCAATGAGAGGCTAGCTGGAGGTGTCTGGACGGGCAAATTTAACTCTCATTTCCCACCAGGAAGAGGAATTAACCAAAGGCTCAGCGTGCCGGGCCGGAACCAGATTAGGGCCTGAAGCCATCCTGCGGTGTTACGGCCAGGTCACAAGAAAGCGAGTTGAAGAAAGGAGCTCAGGGGCACTGTAATTCACAAACCTGCAGAGTTATAAATGACAGCTATCGTCCAAAAATAGACTGAAGTAAGGCTGCCAAGAGGACTTGAAAGCGGGGCAGAATTGCAGGAAACCGATTTCAGGAGGTAGACTGGAATTGCATTGAAAGCATAGGAAAAGAGGCAGAACGTCCACAATGATGCACTTGGCCAAAAAGGGCGTATGCGTTTTTTCCTGAATATATTCAGGAAAAAACGCATACGGCCTTTTTGGCCAACCAAGCAAGCTTGCAAAGGAAATCTGCACTACAATGAAGTCTCACTTCTCCCCGGTCAAAAGGGCCATCTGAAAAAAGTGTAAAATCCAGAAAGGCAGGACAGGCCATGGAGAACTGGGAGCCTTGTTATGCTGAAGGGCGGGATGTAAATTGCCAACAACCACTCGGGAGAAGTGTATGGTGTTTCCTGAAACATCTAAAAAACAAAGCAACAGAGCCTAGGGCACTTCCACTTATGGTCCTATAGCTTAGGCAATTTAAAATCAAAAAGACACAGCCACCCCAAAGTTTGGAACGGCTCTGTTTACAAGAACCTCGTTTACAGTAAAAGTTCAACATCGCAGAAAGTGAAAAATGGATAAAGAAGTTGTGGTATTTACTTACAAAGCAATATCACTCAGCAATGAAATCTATGTCATCAGGCCCTTAGCAGCACAATGAGTGGATTCAGGTATGATGATTCTAAGTGAAATAAGTCACAAAGAAAAAGAAACATCATAAGATATCAGTAATACACGGAATGTAAACTTGGCTACAAGGAACTGAATTACAGGACAGAACAGGGTCTCAAATTTAGAAAACCAACTTATGCTTGCTTAAGGGTAAAGGTGAGTTGGGGTGCTGCATAAAACCAGAGATTGAAATGAGCACAGATAAAGTTCCTTAAGCCAAATATGGAATAGACAAGAGCTACTCCTTGCTCAACGAAATGAACTCAACACCGCATATTAAACGCGTAAGAATGTACCTGACTAGTAAGTATCTTAAAACCTATGGATTGCTATGTCTCCGAAAGAGAATCAAGCATGTGTACAGGGGCATAAACGCAGCAGTGATAGGATTGGAGAGGTTCGGTGAGCAAATGAAGACCCTTTGAAGTCATATTGCATGGTACCCATTCCACGGGTTTCAGCTACCCAATTTAAGGTATTCTTCCTTCAGCTAAAACATGCATGTGGAACCTAGAGTATGATCAACCATTTGATCGGGAGACGTGTTCAAATATGTCTCAGTTTTCGTACCCTGGTACTCGGGTGCAACATTCCAGACGCTTTACTCACACTCTCCCCACTTGAAGAGTCAGCGCCTTTAACCTCCTGTTTGGCACAGTTTGCAATTTCTGCAGAAGATGAACAGAAATAGCGAGAACCAATGAGAGGCTAGCTGGAGGTGTCTGGACGGGCAAATTTAACTCTCATTTTCCACCAGGAGGAGGAAATAACCAAAGGCTCAGCGTGCCGTGCCAGAACCAGATTAGGGCCTGAATCCATCTTGCGGTGTTGCGGCCAGCTCACAAGAAAGGGAGTTGAAGAAAGGAGCTCAGGGGCACTGTAATTCACAAACCTGCAGAGTTATAAATGACAGCTATCGTCCAAAAATAGACTGAAGTAAGGCTGCCAAGAGGACTTGAAAGCGGGGCAGAATTGCAGGAAACCGATTTCAGGAGGTAGACTGAAATTGCATTGAAAGCATAGGAAAAGAGGCAGAACGTCCACAATGATGCACTTGGCCAAAAAGGGTGTATGCGTTTTTTCCTGAATATATTCAGGAAAAAACGCATACGCCCTTTTTGGCCAACCAAGCAAGCTTGCAAAGGAAATCTGCACTACAATGAAGTCTCACTTCCCCCCAGTCAAAAGGGCCATCTGAAAAAAGTGTAAAATCCAGAAAGGCAGGACAGGCCATGGAGAACTGGGAGCCTTGTTATGCTGAAGGGCGGGATGTAAATTGCCAGCAACCACTCCTGAGAAGTGTATGGTGTTTCCTGAAACATCTAAAAAACAAAGCAACAGAGCCTAGGGCACTTCCACTTATGGTCCTATAGCTTAGGAAAATTAAAATAAAAAAGACACAGCCACCCCAATGTTTGGGACGCCTCTGTTTACAAGAACCTCGTTTACAGTACAAGTTCAACATCGCAGAAAGTGAAAAATGGATAAAGAAGTTGTGGTATTTACTTACAATGCAGTATCACTCAGCAATGAAATCTATGTCATCAGGTCCTTAGCATCACAATGAGTGGATTCAGGTATGATGATTCTAACTGAAATAAGTCACACAGAAAAAGAAACATCATAAGATATCAGTAATACACGGAATGTAAACTTGGCTACACAGGAACTGAATAACAGAACAGAACCGGGTCTCAAATTTAGAAAACCAACTTATGCTTGCTTAAGGGTAAAGGTGAGTTGGGGTGCTGCATAAAACCAGAGATTGAAATGAGCACAGATAAAGTTCCTTAAGCCAAATATGGAATAGACAAGAGCTACTCCTTGCTCAACGAAATGGACTCAACACCGCATATTAAACGCCTAAGAATGTACCTGACTAGTAAGTATCGTAAAACCTATGGATTGCTATGTCTCCAAAAGAGAATCAAGCATGTGTACAGGGGCATAAACGCAGCAGTGATAGGATTGGAGAGGTTCGGTGAGCAAATGAAGACCCTTTGAAGTCATATTGCATGGTACCCATTACACGGGTCTCAATTCTCCAAGTTTAAGGTATTCTTCCTTCAGCTAAAACATGCATGTGGAACCCAAGTATGATCAACCATGTGAACGGGAGACGTGTTAATATATGTCTCAGTTTTCCTCCCCTGGTACTCGGGTGCAACATTCCAGACGCTTTACTAACACTCTCCCCACTTGGAGAGTGAGCGCCTTTAACCTCCTGTTTGGCCCAGTTTGCAATTTCTGCGGAAGATGAACAGGAATAGCGAGAACCAATGAGAGGCTAGCTGGAGGTGTCTGGACGGGCAAATTTAACTCTCATTTCCCACCAGGAAGAGGAAATAACCAAAGGCTCAGCGTGCCGTGCCGGAACCAGATTAGGGCCTGAAGCCATCCTGCGGTGTTGCGGCCAGCTCAAAAGAAAGCGAGTTGAAGAAAGGAGCTCAGGGGCACTGTAATTCACAAACCTGCAGAGTTATAAATGACAGCTATCGTCCAAAAATATACTGAAGTAAGGCTGCCAAGAGGACTTGAATGTGGGGCAGAATTGCAGGAGACCGATTTCAGGAGGTAGACTGGAATTGCATTGAAAGCATAGGAAAAGAGGCAGAACGTCCACAATGATGCACTTGGCCAAAAAGGGCGTATGCGTTTTTTCCTGAATATATTCAGGAAAAAACGCATACGCCCTTTTTGGCCAACCAAGCAAGCTTGCAAAGGAAATCTGCACTACAATGAAGTCTCACTTCCCCCTGGTCAAAAGGGCCATCTGAAAAAAGTGTAAAATCCAGAAAGGCAGGACAGGCCATGGAGAACTGGGAGCCTTGTTATGCTGATGGGCGGGATGTAAATTGCCAACAACCACTCTGGAGAAGTGTATGGTGTTTCCTGAAACATCTAAAAAACAAAGCAACAGAACCTAGGGCACTTCCACTTATGGTCCTATAGCTTAGGGAAATTAAAATCAAAAAGACACAGCCACCCCAAAGTTTGGAACGGCTCTGTTTACAAGAACCTCGTTTAAAGTACAAGTTCAACATCGCGGAAAGTGAAAAATGGATAAAGAAGTTGTGGTATTTACTTACAAAGCAATGTCACTCAGCAATGAAATCTGTGTCATCAGGCCCTTAGCAGCACAATGAGTGGATTCAGGTATGATGATTCTAACTGAAATAAGTCACACAGAAAAAGAGACATCATAAGGTATCAGTAATACACGGAATGTAAACTTGGCTACACAGGAACTGAATTACAGAACAGAACAGGGTTTCAAATTTAGAAAAACAACTTATTCTTGCTTAAGGGTAAAGGTGAGTTGGGGTGCTGCATAAAACCAGAGATTGAAATGAGCACAGATAAAGTTCCTTAAGCCAAATATGGAATAGACAAGAGCTACTCCTTGCTCAACGAAATGGACTCAACACCGCATATTAAACGCGTAAGAATGTACCTGACTAGTAAGTATCTTAAAACCTATGGATTGCTATGTCTCCGAAAGAGGATCAAGCATGTGTACAGGGGCATAAACGCAGCAGTGATAGGATTGGAGAGGTTCGGTGAGCAAATGAAGACCCTTTGAAGTCATATTGCATGGTACCCATTCCACGGGTTTCAACTACCCAGGTTTAAGGTATTCTTCCTTCAGCTAAAACATGCATGTGGAACCTAGAGTATGATCAACCATGTGATCGGGAGACGTGTTCAAATATGTCTCACTTTTCGTACCCTGGTACTCGGGTGCAACATTCCAGACGCTTTACTAACACTCTCCAGACTTGCAGAGTCAGTCCCTTTAACCTCCTGTTTGGCCCAGTTTGCAATTTCTGCGGAAGATGAACAGGAATAGCGAGAACCAATGAGAGGCTAGCTGGAGGTGTCTGGACGGGCAAATTTAACTCTCATTTCCCACCAGGAAGAGGAATTAACCAAAGGCTCAGCGTGCCGTGCCGGAACCAGATTAGGGCCTGAAGCCATCCTGCGGTGTTGCGGCCAGCTCAAAAGAAAGCGAGTTGAAGAAAGGAGCTCAGGGGCACTGTAATTCACAAACATGCAGAGTTATAAATGACAGGTATCGTCCAAAAATATACTGAAGTAAGGCTGCCAAGAGGACTTGAAAGCGGGGCAGAATTGCAGGAAACCGATTTCAGGAGGTAGACTGGAATTGCATTGAAAGCATAGGAAAAGAGGCAGAACGTCCACAATGATGCACTTGGCCAAAAAGGGCGTATGCGTTTTTTCCTGAATATATTCAGGAAAAAACGCATACGCCCTTTTCGGCCAACCAAGCAAGCTTGCAAAGGAAATCTGCACTACAATGAAGTCTCACTTCTCCCCGGTCAAAAGGGCCATCTGAAAAAAGTGTAAAATCCAGAAAGGCAGGACAGGCCATGGAGAACTGGGAGCCTTGTTATGCTGATGGGCGGGATGTAAATTGCCAACAGACACTGGGGAGAAGTGTATGGTGTTTCCTGAAACATCTAAAAAACAAAGCAACAGAGCCTAGGGCACTGCCACTTATGGTCCTATAGCTTAGGGAAATTAAAATCAAAAAGACACAGCCACCCCAAAGTTTGGGACGCCTCTGTTTACAAGAACCTCGTTTACAGTACAAGTTCAACATCGCAGAAAATGAAAAATGGATAAACAAGTTGTGGTATTTACTTACAAAGCAATATCACTCAGCAATGAAATCTATGTCATCAGGCCCTTAGCAGCACAATGAGTGGATTCAGGTACGATGATTCTAACTGAAATAAGTCACACAGAAAAAGAAACATCATAAGATATCACTAATACACGGAATGTAAACTTGGCTACACAGGAACTGCATTCCAAAACAGAACAGGGTCTCAAATTTAGAAAACCAACTTATGCTTGCTTAAGGGGAAAGGTGAGTTGGGGTGCTGCATAAAACCAGAGATTGAAATGAGCACAGATAAAGTTCCTTAAGCCAAATATGGAATAGACAAGAGCTACTCCTTGCTCAACGAAATGGACTCAAAACCCCATATTAAACGCCTAAGAATGTACCTGACTAGTAAGTATCTTAAAACCTATGGATTGCTATGTCTCCAAAAGAGAATCAAGCATGTGTACAGGGGCATAAACGCAGCAGTGATAGGATTGGAGAGGTTCGGTGAGCAAATGAAGACCCTTTGAAGTCATATTGCATGGTACCCATTCCACGGGTCTCAACTCTCCAGGTTTAAGGTATTCTTCCTTCAGCTAAAACATGCATGTGGATCCCAGAGTATGATCAACCATGTGAACGGGAGTCGTGTTCAAATATGTCTCAGTTGTGCTCCCCTGGTACTCGGGTGCAACATTCCAGACGCTTTACTAACACTCTCCCGACTTGGAGAGTCAGTCCCTTTAACCTCCTGTTTGGCCCAGTTTGCAATTTCTGCGGAAGATGAACAGGAATAGCGAGAACCAATGAGAGGCTAGCTGGAGGTGTCTGGACGGGCAAATTTAACTCTCATTTCCCACCAGGAAGAGGAATTAAGCAAAGGCTCAGCATGCCGGGCCCGAACCAGATTAGGGCCTGAAGACATCCTGCGGTGTTGCGGCCAGCTCACAAGAAAGCGAGTTGAAGAAAGGACCTCAGGGGCACTGTAATTCACAAACCTGCAGAGTTATAAATGACAGCTATCGTCCAAAAATAGACTGAAGTAAGGCTGCCAAGAGGACTTGAAAGCGGGGCAGAATTGCAGGAAACCGATTTCAGGAGGTAGACTGGAATTGCATTGAAAGCATAGGAAAAGAGGCAGAACGTCCACAATGATGCACTTGGCCAAAAAGGGCGTATGCGTTTTTTCCTGAATATATTCAGGAAAAAACGCATACGCCCTTTTTGGCCAACCAAGCAAGCTTGCAAAGGAAATCTGCACTACAATGAAGTCTCACTTCTCCCCGGTCAAAAGGGCCATCTGAAAAAAGTGTAAAATCCAGAAAGGCAGGACAGGCCATGGAGAACTGGGAGCCTTGTTATGCTGATGGGCGGGATGTAAATTGCCAACAGACACTGGGGAGAAGTGTATGGTGTTTCCTGAAACATCTAAAAAACAAAGCAACAGAGCCTTGGGCACTGCCACTTATGGTCCTATAGCTTAGGGAAATTAAAATCAAAAAGACACAGCCACCCCAAAGTTTGGGACGCCTCTGTTTACAAGAACCTCGTTTACAGTACAAGTTCAACATCGCAGAAAGTGAAAAATGGATAAACAAGTTGTGGTATTTACTTACAAAGCAATATCACTCAGCAATGAAATCTATGTCATCAGGCCCTTAGCAGCACAATGAGTGGATTCAGGTACGATGATTCTAACTGAAATAAGTCACACAGAAAAAGAAACATCATAAGATATCAGTAATACACGGAATGGAAACTTGGCTACACAGGAACTGAATTACAGAACAGAACAGGGTCTCAAATTTAGAAAACCAACTTATGCTTGCTTAAGGGTAAAGGTGAGTTGGGGTGCTGCATAAAACCAGAGATTGAAATGAGCACAGATAAAGTTCCTTAAGCCAAATATGGAATAGACAAGAGCTACTCCTTGCTCAACGAAATGGACTCAACACCCCATATTAAACGCCTAAGAATGTACCTGACTAGTAAGTATCTTAAAACCTATGGATTGCTATGTCTCCAAAAGAGAATCAAGCATGTGTACAGGGGCATAAACGCAGCAGTGATAGGATTGGAGAGGTTCGGTGAGCAAATGAAGACCCTTTCAAGTCATATTGCATGGTACCCATTCCACGGGTTTCAGCTACCCAATTTAAGGTATTCTTCCTTCAGCTAAAACATGCATGTGGAACCTAGAGTATGATCAACCATTTGATCGGGAGACGTGTTCAAATATGTCTCAGTTTTCCTCCCCTGGTACTCGGGTGCAACATTCCAGACGCTTTTCTGACACTCTACCCACTTGAAGAGTCAGCGCCTTTAACCTCCTGTTTGGCACAGTTTGCAATTTCTGCGGAAGATGAACAGGAATAGCGAGAACCAATGAGAGGCTAGCTGGAGGTGTCTGGACGGGCAAATTTAACTCTCATTTCCCACCAGGAGGAGGAAATAACCAAAGGCTCAGCGTGCCGTGCCAGAACCAGATTAGGGCCTGAATCCATCCTGCGGTGTTGCGGCCAGCTCACATGAAAGGGAGTTGAAGAAAGGAGCTCAGGGGCACTGTAATTCACAAACCTGCAGAGTTATAAATGACAGCTATCGTCCAAAAATAGACTGAAGTAAGGCTGCCAAGAGGACTTGAAAGCGGGGCAGAATTGCAGGAAACCGATTTCAGGAGGTAGACTGAAATTGCATTGAAAGCATAGGAAAAGAGGCAGAACGTCCACAATGATGCACTTGGCCAAAAAGGGCGTATGCGCTTTTTCCTGAATATATTCAGGAAAAAACGCATACGCCCTTTTTGGCCAACCAAGCAAGCTTGCAAAGGAAATCTGCACTACAATGAAGTCTCACTTCCCCCCGGTCAAAAGGGCCATCTGAAAAAAGTGTAAAATCCAGAAAGGCAGGACAGGCCATGGAGAACTGGGAGCCTTGTTATGCTGAAGGGCGGGATGTAAATTGCCAACAACCACTCCGGAGAAGTGTATGGTGTTTCCTGAAACATCTAAAAAACAAAGCAACAGAGCCTAGGGCACTTCCACTTATGGTCCTATAGCTTCGGGAAATTAAAATCAAAAAGACACAGCCACCCCAAAGTTTGGGACGCCTCTGTTTACAAGAACCTCCTTTACAGTACAAGTTCAACATCGCAGAAAGTGAAAAATGGATAAAGAAGTTGTGGTATTTACTTACAATGCAGTATCACTCAGCAATGAAATCTATGTCATCAGGTCCTTAGCATCACAATGAGTGGATTCAGGTATGATGATTCTAACTGAAATAAGTCACACAGAAAAAGAAACATCATAAGATATCAGTAATACACGGAATGTAAACTTGGCTACACAGGAACTGAATTACAGAACAGAACAGGGTCTCAAATTTAGAAAACCAACTTATGCTTGCTTAAGGGTAAAGGTGAGTTGGGGTGCTGCATAAAACCAGAGATTGAAATGAACACAGATAAAGTTCCTTAAGTCAAATATGGAATAGACAAGAGCTACTCCTTGCTCAACGAAATGGACTCAACACCGCATATTAAACGCCTAAGAATGTACCTGACTACTAAGTATCGTAAAACCTATGGATTGCTATGTCTCCAAAAGAGAATCAAGCATGTGTACAGGGGCATAAACGCAGCAGTGATAGGATTGGAGAGGTTCGGTGAGCAAATGAAGACCCTTTGAAGTCATATTGCATGGTACCCATTACACGGGTCTCAATTCTCCAAGTTTAAGGTATTCTTCCTTCAGCTAAAACATGCATGTGGAACCCAAGTATGATCAACCATGTGAACGGGAGACGTGTTAAAATATGTCTCAGTTTTCCTCCCCTGGTACTCGGGTGCAACATTCCAGACGCTTTACTAACACTCTCCCCACTTGGAGAGTGAGCGCCTTTAACCTCCTGTTTGGCCCAGTTTGCAATTTCTGCGGAAGATGAACAGGAATAGCGAGAACCAATGAGAGGCTAGCTGGAGGTGTCTGGACGGGCAAATTTAACTCTCATTTCCCACCAGGAAGAGGAAATAACCAAAGGCTCAGCGTGCCGTGCTGGAACCAGATTAGGGCCTGAAGCCATCCTGCGGTGTTGCGGCCAGCTCACAAGAAAGCGAGTTGAAGAAAGGAGCTCAGGGACACTGTAATTCACAAACCTGCAGAGTTATAAATGACAGCTATCGTCCAAAAATATACTGAAGTAAGGCTGCCAAGAGGACTTGAAAGCGGGGCAGAATTGCAGGAAACCGATTTCAGGAGGTAGACTGGAATTGCATTGAAAGCATAGGAAAAGAGGCAGAACGTCCACAATGATGCACTTGGCCAAAAAGGGCGTATGCGTTTTTTCCTGAATATATTCAGGAAAAAACGCATACGCCCTTTTTGGCCAACCAAGCAAGCTTGCAAAGGAAATATACACTACAATGAAGTCTCACTTCCCCGCGGTCAAAAGGGCCATCTGAAAAAAGTGTAAAATCCAGAAAGGCAGGACAGGCCATGGAGAACTGGGAGCCTTGTTATGCTGATGGGCGGGATGTAAATTGCCAACAGACACTCGGGAGAAGTGTATGGTGTTTCCTGAAACATCTAAAAAACAAAGCAACAGAGCCTAGGGCACTTCCACTTATGGTCCTATAGCTTAGGGAAATTAATATCAAAAAGACACAGCAACCCCAAAATTTGGGACGGCTCTTTTTACAGGAATCTCTTCTACGGCACAAGTTAAATATCCCAGAGAGCAAATAATGGATAAAGAAGTTGCGGTACTTATGTACAACAGAATACCACTCAGCAATGAAATCTATGTCACCAGGCCCGTACCAGCATAATCAGTGGATTGAGGCATGATGATTCTAAGTGAAATAAGTCACACAGAAAAAGAAACATCATAAGGTATCACTAATACACGGAATGTGAACTTGGCTACACATGAACTGAATTACAAAACAGAACAGGGTCTCAAGTTTAGAAAACCAACTTATGCCTGCTTAAGGGGGAAGGTGAGTTGGGGTGCTGCATAAAAGCAGAGTTTGAAATTAGCACAGATACCGTTCCATAAGCGAAATATGTAATAGACAAGAGCTACCCCTTGCTCAACGAAATGGATTCAACAATGAGGTATCACCTCACACCTGGTAGAATAGGCATCATTGAAAATCTACAAACAAAAAATGCTGGAAAGGGTGTGGAGAAAAGGAACCCTCTTCCACTATTGTTGGGAATATAAATTGATACAGTCATTATGGAGAACAATATGGAATTTCTTAAGAAACTAACAATAGAATTACCATATGATACAGCAATCCCAGTACTGGACATATACCCAGACAAAACCATAAATCAAAAAGAGTCATTCACCGCAATGTTCATTGCATCACTATTTACAATATCGAGGTAATGGAAGCAACCTAAATGCCCACAGACAGACGAATGCATAAAGCTGTGGTACATATATAAAATGGAATATTACTAAGCCATGAAAAGGAATGAAATTGGGTCATTTGTAGAGACGTCGATGGATCTAGAGACTGTCATACAGAGTGAAGTAAGTCAGAAAGAGAAAAACAAATCTTGTATATTCATGCATATATGTGGAACCTAGAAAAACTGTACAGATTAACCATTTTGCAAGGCATAAATAGAGCAACAGATGTAGACAACAAACGTATGGACAACCAGGGGGGAAAGCTGTTGGGGGGGTGGTGGTGGGATGAGTTGAGAGACTGGGATTGGCATGTATACATTTATATGTATAAAATAGATAACCAATAAGAACCTGCTGTATAAAAATATAAAATAAAATTCAAAATTAAAAAGAAGTAAAATTTAAAAAATAAAACAGAAAAAACAATTATTCCCTGCACATACATGTATTTATATGAATAAATTATTTCCATGCTTATATCTGTAAATACAAAAAAGAGGAATAAAATCTACCTTGAACCAAAAACGAAAAAGAGAAAAAAAACACAGAACCCACCAGTTACACAGAGGAAAACCGTATCAGGGCACTTGCTCCAGTTGTAAACAATTCTGAAGTTGGTCAGTGGTGGGGAATCGTCTCCCATTCAGCCAGCAGCCCCCACGCAACAAGCGTCCTCATTGCAAAGCTGGGGCACCGTGCCGAGGCATCTGTGAGTAAACGTGAGCTGAGCCCCAGGCCAGTTGCTGCTGAACTATTCCCACCCGTCCCAGGTAAAACACCTGAATATATACAAGGACTTGAAAGCCTAGAGGAAGGGCCATAGAGCCACACGAGTGACAGCATGCCGGCCGACTTGGTGCCTGCAGGCCAGCCAGGATGGTCCTGGCCCTGGGTGCTCTTCTGGAAGATTTCCATTTCCCTGCCTGAGATACCCGTCCTGTCCCTGCCCCCACTGCTTTTTTCCTTCCTCACCTCTGCCCAGGGAGAAATTCCAGCAGCAGGTATGGGTGACACATCCTCTTCTTTAGCAGGTGGCAGCCTGGCAACTGCTGCAGAAAGTCCAGCAGAGCCCCACTCACACTGGGCCACCCACAAAGCCGTGGCCTCTCACTCCCTCCCACCAGCCCAGCCCCGAGACTGCTGACAGGGCAGAGAAAATGGCGTCAGGCACGGCTGCAGGGGCTCTTGCTGCCTGGAGTGGTATTTATATTGATCTCAACCCAGGCACACCTGGGGAGGGCTGGCCGGCACGGTAAGGCTGACCAGGTCAGCCAATCATCACCCCTCAGGGGCTCACAGTTGCAGAAAATGGAACTTGCTGAACCGGCCAGGTCCAAGGAACAGGTGTGGGCTCCTGAGAGTCAGGATAGACAAGGGGCTGCAGCTTTGGCTTGTTTTCTAATCATTTTATCTGGCCCATGAGTGGGAGACAACTTCAAGAAAACCCTCTCCTAATGAGAGGAACCCAGGAGTCAGGGAGAGGAGGGGTGGGTGGTGGTTGGAGACAGAGGCCTGGTGCCCCGGGTGCAGTGGAAGTCTCTGGAAGACCAGGTGGAGGGAGGCCTCACGGAGTGATGCCCAGGGTCACAGACCTGTCGCAGCTGCTGTTTGTTAGTTCAAGTCCTGCTCTGAGGTGCTCTGTGTCAGCTCTGAGCGACAGGTGAGCTGGGGGTGCTCTGCAATGAGGGCTATGTGCACGGTTCCTGTGTGCCCAGCCCTGCCACGGTACCTGCAAGGGTAGCTCTGTATCCTGGGAGGGGCCTGACCACGAGAGCCCCGTGGGCTGGGGTGGGGGTGGGGTACCTGCCCAGGTGAGCTCCATATTCTGGGATTGGTCTGACCACGAGAGCCCCATGGGCTGCTGGGGACCTGGTAAAGGATGTCAGGACAGTCAGTGAAGCCACCGAGGATATACCTCCAGTTGCTCCTAATTCCTACACCCTGCTGGTCATTCTACCAACCACCAGGACATGGTATTCTGTATTAGTCTTCAATGATGCCTTCTTCTGTATTCCATTAGTCCCAGAGTCACAAGAAATTTTGGCTTGTGAGTGGCAGGACTCAACATACAACTAAAACAATACTTCCGGGCCGTCTGGCCCCAAGGGTGCAAAAATTCCCACACCATCTTTGGGGAAAGCTTAGCTAAAGACCTAAAAGTTCTACCTCTGGAAAAGGAAACCCTCCTTCAATATGCAGACGACATTCTGATCACCAGCCCTACTAAGGAGGCCTCTGAACTACCAAGCCAATAAAGGATAGAAGTTGTCCAAGAAAAAGCTCAAATATCACAGACTGCGGTGACCTGCCTGGGCTTCATTCTCACAGAAGGTCAGAGAAGCCCATCCCAGGAAAGGGAAGAAACCATTTTCAGCCTTACCCCTTTCTAAAACTAGAAGACAGCTTAGGGGTTCCTGGGGAGGCCAGGGTTTGCTGCTTCTGGATCCCTAGCTACAGTCTACTAGCTGGGCCTCTATATGAAACACTGAAAGGAAAAGATGATGATCCTTTTGAATAGAATCCAGAAGTGGCCTTTCAAGAATGGAAAGAGCAGTCAATTCAGACCCTTGCCCTGGAACTCCCTAATTTAGCTAAACCCTTTGACCTTTACATTCCCGGTGAAAGGTGAATCGCCATTGGAGAATTAGTGCAAAAACTGGGACCACTTGAAATGGAACAATGCAAGAATGCCATCCAGGTAGGATAAACTACGGTCACTAAGGGGCTTGGCCCACTGCCACATCTGGCCAAGATACTGGCGGTATCTAAAAACCTGGAAATCAGCAGCCCAAAAGGCCACCTCCCTCCTAAGGGAAAAGGACCCCACGTGGTGATCCTAACCACCAACCATGCCCTGAAGTTGCAGGGTTCGCTCCGTGGGCACACCGACCTCGAGTGAGGAGGCCCTCCAACTCCAACATCCAGAGAGATAACCGGGGGCAACAGGGCACCATGACGACTCGTGTGAACATCACTTGACCTGGAGTTTCTCTCATAAAACAACAAGAGTGTGTCCCAAAAGAGTAGACTACTGCTTGCAGGACTTACTGCACCCAGAGGGGAGCTAATAATCTCGGCGGGGGAACAGTATACCACACTGTCACCATAGAAAAGCCTACAGACACCGTGATGATGGTGGCCAATAAGACCGGCTGGACTCCTGTTTACTTCAAAAGGCTGTTGACTCAGTAGCCATCATGGTCCTTGGTCACCACTGACCCTGGACTGTCTGGGAGTTGAGCGGGCAGGGCTCTGACACCTGGTGCTGTTTGTACGTTAATTCAGGGGCCTAACTGAAGAAAGCGCAGACTACTGGTCAGAGCATCTAGGCTGGCAGAGATGGTCAGCCTAAGGTGGCCGAACAAATGTGGGGCGGGGTGAAACCGGCCCCCACAGCGTCTCTGCACATCTCTTTCCTGGACCCTTAAAGGTCATTAGAATCTATAACACTTCCAATGCTGGTGCTCAGGTGGACGAGCAGGGAGGCAGGGGTCCTGGGGACAATCAACGTCACCGGGAGGCTGCTGGGGAGAAGCTCTGACCCTCGCCCCAGGGTATGAGGGCTCCCAACTCAGCACTCAGCAGTTACAGAAGAAGGGTCTGCACCCTCAGCACTCCAAGAATGAGGAATGGGACAAAAGGCAGAGGAGGGGTTTGTCCCCAGCAAAGCCCATTAAAAATCCCTGGGAGATAAAAATAGAATCTGGGCAATAAAGTCAAGTCTAACCTTTTTTATCCTTTGTGCTTTGTCTAATTTCACGTGCTCCTAGGGTCCCGCATGCAGAGGTTCCACACCCGGCACTTCAGACCAGATTTCCTAGTGCAGAATGGCTGGGTCGACACCTCAGCTCCTGGGGCCCAGTGCAGACTCCACGATATAGAGCCTGAGCTACAGCCAACCCGGCCCTCGAGAGCTCCGCCGCCTCCCTCCCTCCCACTGACTCTGACAGGATCTCTACACAGCAGCCCAGCCCACAGCCCACGGGGTAGTGCATGCTCTCACCTCTCCATTCTCTGATCAAAATATAAAGTTTCCTTTGCTTGTGAACCAAACTCAGTCTCGATCTGTTGGCCCCAATGACACTGGGCAGGGGGACACTTGTTGGGGTCCACTCTGGAGGATCAGTAACAGAAATTGAGACTATTGTAACCTCAATGAACAGATGTGTGAGCCAAACTGTAGTTAACATAGAACAGTGTATAAGGCTCGGGTAAAATAAGATGTTTTTAACACTTCCATTTGATATTTCCATCACTTTTTATAAGCAAGTTCAGTGAAAAGGTTTGTCTTATTTGTCAGGTCAATATTAGAGAAACGAAGTGATTTCTTTCCAAGGATGTACAGCTAATAATCTTGGTTAAACCTTCAATCTTGTTTTAAATGCTTTTCCATTGAAAATGATACCTCTCTTTCAGCTCCCCCATTTCTGAGAAGTATAAAATCTTATAATTTATTATTACCAAAGGGGAAAGGTGGGAGGAGGGATAAATTAACAGTTTGGAATGAACACATACACACTGCTATGTATAAAATAGATCATCAACAAGGAACTACTGTATAGCACAGGGAACTACACTCAACATTTTGCAATAACCTATAAGGGGAAATAATCTGAAAAAGAATAGATATTTTTATTGACATCATCTATCAATGACAGTTAAAGTGTAGCCTAAGGGAAGCTGGTGGTGAGTGCTTCTGACCCTGAAGACTTCAATCATCTAAAGTTTGGACTCTGCCTACTTCCCAAGGCCCTTAATGAACATATGTGTAGCCGTAGCTTAAAAAATTCCCCAGTTTGGGTTTCGGGGAGACACTGATTTTGAAAAAGCCCTGGTGTTGTCCTTACATGAATGGGACTCTTCCTACTGCTAAAACATGTCTGTCACACCCAGAGGATGGTATACCGTCTGATCGGGAAGAGTTTGGAAAAGGCATCTCATCTCCTCATCTCCTGGTGCTCGGGTTCACCCCTCCAGCGTCTTTACTAACAGTCTCCCCACTTGGAGATGTCAGCACTGTCAACATCCTGTTGCGTACAGTTTGGAATTTGTCCAGAGGATGAAGCGGAAGGATGAGGAACAATGAGAGACAAGTCCTAGGTGTTCAGACAGGCACATGTCACTCTAATTTCCAATCAGGAAGACGAATTGACCAAAGGCTAGGGTTGCCCATGGAAACAGTATAGGGCTTGAGGAAATCCCGCTGCTTTGTGGCCAGTTCCCATAAACACGAGTTGAACAATGGAACTCAGGGGCAGTAAAATTCACAAAACTGCAGAGTTGAAAATATCCATCACTGAAAAATGTCTTGAGGAAAGTCAGAGAAAAGGACTTGTAAGCAAGGGAGAATGGCAGGAAAGGGATTTGAGGAGGTAGAAAGGACTCGCCATTAAGCACAAGAAAAGGAGCTGAACATTGCCAACATTGCAGTTGGCCAAAAAGGGTGTATGCGTTCTTTTCTGTATATATTCAAGAAAAGGGCATACACTTTTTTAGCCAACCAAACAGGTGGGCACTGGAAGTCAATACTACAAAAGATATCACTTCGCATCAGTCAGAAGAGCCATCCTCATAAAGCATAAACAACAGAAATGCAGGACAGGGCAACGAGAAGAGGGAGCCCTGTGAGACTTATAGTGGAAATGTATATTGCCAACGGCCATTCTGGAGAAGTGTATTGTGTTTACTAAAGCATCTACAAAATGAGCTACAGAGCATAGGGCACTTGCACTCATGGGCGTATATCTTGGGAAAAACAAAAATCGAGAGGACACAGGCACCCCAATGTTTACCCCCTCTCTGTTTAAAAGATCCTCGACTAGGATATAACTTAAATGTCTCTGGAGGGAAAAAATGGATAGAGATGTGGTACTTAGGTAGAGTGGAATATTATTCAGCCTGGAAATCAATGAAATATGGCCAGTTGTAACAACTCCGGAGGAGTTACGTATGATCATTCTAAGTGACAGAATTCAAAAAGAAAAAGACACATATCATAAGATATCACTTAAAGGTGGAATCCAAAATGGCTACACATGAAATAAGTTACAAAACAAAAACATAGTCAAATATGTAGAAAACACGCATAAGGCTGCTAAACGGGAAAGGTGGGGAGGGGTGAGGCATCATCCAGGAGGTTGAAATTAGCAAAGATACCATTCCAAATACCAAACTGATAATCAACAAGGCCTACACGGTAGCTAAAAGAACTGCACTCAGCACACTCAAGTCACCGGAAAAGAATATATACGACTGGTAAGAATCTGAAAAAGAATTTATTGATGTCTCTCTGTACGTGAATCAAGTGGATGTACAGCAGCAAGAAACAGAGCTTTGAAAATCAGCTGTAACCAATATAGTAATAAATTGAAAAAAATAAATGACAGAGAGACAGAGAAAACCTCTTACAACTTTTCCTCAGGGACGGTGATGCAACATGGATTGAACACATCTAGACCCACAGCAGGATGAGACATAAGGCTGGAAACTGTTTGCGCTAAGAGAAATGTGAGGTTGGGTGAGGAAATGCACACCCTTTAAAGTAATACTACCTGGTACCCATTCAATGGGTCCCAAATCTGCAGGTTCAAGGGATCTTCCTACAGCTAAAACATGCATGGAAAACCCAGAGGACTGTACACCATGTGATCGGGAGATGTGTCTAAAATGCACCTCATTTATCCTCTCCTGGTGCTCCTGTTCACCATTCCAGCCACGCTACTTAGAATCTCCCCACTTGGAGAATCAGCACATTTAAACTTCTGTTTCACACATTTTGCAAATTGTGAGGAGGATGAACGGGAAGAGGGGGAACCAATGAGAGAAGAGTTGTAGGGGTTTGGACGGGCACATATCACTCTAATTTCCCATTAAGAGTAAGAATTAAAGGAAGGCTCAGCCTGCCTCACCGGAGCCAAAATAGGGCCTGAAGCAATCCTGCGGGTTTGAGGCCAGCTCACAAAAGAGCAACTTAAAAAATGGAGCTCAGGGTCACTGCAATTCACAAACCTGCAGAGTTATAAATGAAAACTAACGTCCAAAAATATGTTGAGGTAAGGCAAAGAAGAGGATCTGAATGCAAGACAGAATTGCAAGAAACAGATTTCAAGAGATAGATTGGACTCGTCTTTAACGCACATGAAAAGCGGCAGAATTTCGACAATGATGCAGTTGGCCCAAAAGGGCGTATGCGTTTTTTCCTGATTATATCCAGGAAAAAACGCATACGCACTTTATGGGCAACGAAGCAAGCAAGCAATGCAAATGTGCACAACAAAGAAGTCTCACTTCCCACCGGTCAAAAGGGCCATCCTAAAAAATTGTAAAAACCAGAAATGCAGGACAGGCCATGGAGAACAGGGAGCCTTTATACGCTGATGGGCAGTGTGTGAACTGCCGAGAGCCACTCTGGAGAAGTGTATGGTGGTTCCTAAATCATCTAAAAAACAGAGCTACAGAGCATAGGACACTTCCAATCATGGGAGTATATCTAGGGAAGTCTAAAAATCAACAAGACACAAGCACACCACAGTTTAGGGCTACTCTGTTTACAAGAACCTCAACTTCAGTACACCTTAAATATCCCAGGAAAGAGAACAATGGATAAAGAAGATGTGGTACTTATGTACAATGGAATATCTCTTCACCATGAAATCAATGTAATAAGGCTAGTAGAAGGATAAAGAGTGGATTTAGGTCCGATAATACTACTTGAAATAAGTCAAACAGAAAAAGAAACATATCATAAGATATCACTTATAGAGGGAGGGTAAATATGGCTGCACAAGAAATGAATTACAGAACAGAACAGTGTCTCACATTTAGAAAACACACTTATGTCAGCTTAAGGGGAAAGGAGAGGTGGGGTGATGCATAAAACCAGAGTTTGAAATTAGCACAGATACCGTTCAATAAACCAAATAGGTATTAGACAAGATCTACACCTTGCTCAATGAACTGGCCTCAACACACCCTATACACCGCAGAGAAATATATCTGAGTAATAAGAATCTTAAAACCCATGTATTGATATATCTCCATAAGGGAATCAAGTGTGTGCAGAGCGGCACAAACACAGCAGTGAAAAGGAGCTAAACCCCATTATAGAAATAAATTTTAAAAACAAAACGCTGAAACAATGAAAGAGAGAAAAATTCTTACAAAATTCGCTCAGGGGCTGTGATGCAACCTGGATTGACCACATATAAACCCACAGCTGGATAAGACATAAGGCTGGACACTTGGGGCTGACAGGATTGGTGAGCTTTGGTGAGCAACTGCCGAAAGTTTAATGCAATACTTCATGCTACTCAGTCCAAGGGTCCCAACACTCCAGGTTGAAGGGAATCTTCCTACAGCTAAACCATGCTTGGGAAACCCAGCGACTGGTATACCATATGATCGGGAAAGGTTTCTAAAACGCACCTCATTTTTCCTCTCCTGGGGCTCCGGATCGACATTCCAGCCACTTTACTAACAACATCCCCACATGGAGTCAATGCCTTTAAGTTCTGGTATCGCACAGTCTGCAGTTAGTGCAGAGGATGAATGGGAATAGGGGGAACCAGTGAGAAACTAGCTGTAGCGGTTTCAATGGGCACATGTCACTCTAATATCACATCAGTAAGAAGAATTAACCAAAGGCACAGCAAGGTGCCCCAGAAGAAAAATAGGGCTTCAAGGAATCCTGTGGTTACGGGGCAAGACCACAAAAATAAGAGCTAAAAAATGGAGATAAGGGCCACTGCAATTCAAAAACCTGCAGAGTTATAAAGGCCAACTATTTTTAAAAAATATATTGAGGTAAGGCTATGAAGAGGCATCGAAAGCAAGGCAGAATTGCAGGAAACCGATTTCAGGAGGTAGACTGGAATTGCATTGAAAACATATGAAGAGAGTCAGAAACTCGACAATGATGCACTTGGCCAAAAAGGGCGTATGTGTTTTTTCCTGAATATATTCAGGAAAAAACACATACGCCCTTTTTGGCCAACCAAGCAAGCTTGCAAAGGAAATCTGCACTACAATGAAGTCTCACTTCCCCCCGGTCAAAAGGGCCATCTGAAAAAAGTGTAAAATCCAGAAAGGCAACAAGCCATTGAGAACTGGGAGCCTTGTTATGCTGATGGGCGGGATGTAAATTGCCAACAGACACTTGGGAGAAGTGTATGGTGTTTCCTGAAACATCTAAAAAACAAAGCAACAGAGCCTAGGGCACTTCCACTTATGGTCCTATATCTTAGGGAAATTAAAATCAAAAAGACACAGCCACCCCAAATTTTGGAACGGCTCTGTTTACAAGAACCCAGTTTACAGTACAAGTTCAACATTGCAGAAAGTGAAAAATGGATAAAGAAGTTGTGGTATTTACTTACAAAGCAATATCACTCAGCAATGAAATCTATGTCATCAGGCCCTTAGCAGCACAATGAGTGGATTCAGGTACGATGATTCTAACTGAAATAAGTCACACAGAAAAAGAAACATCATAAGATATCACTAATAAACGGAATGTAAACTTGGCTACACAGGAACTGAATTACAGAACAGAACCGGGTCTCAAATTTAGAAAACCAACTTATGCTTGCTTAAGGGGAAAGGTGAGTTGGGGTGCTGCATAAAACCAGAGATTGAAATGAGCACAGATAAAGTTCCTTAAGCCAAATATGGAATAGACAAGAGCTACTCCTTGCTCAACGAAATGGACTCAACACCCCATATTAAACGCCTAAGAATGTACCTGACTAGTAAGTATCTTAAAACCTATGGATTGCTATGTCTCCAAAAGAGAATCAAGCGTGTGTACAGGGGCATTAACGCAGCAGTGATAGGATTGGAGAGGTTCGGTGAGCAAATGAAGACCCTTTGAAGACATATTGCATGGTACCCATTCCACGGGTCTCAACTCTCCAGGTTTAAGGTATTCTTCCTTCAGCTAAAACATGCATGTGGAACCCAGAGTATGATCAACCGTGTGAACGGGAGACGTGTTCAAATATGTCTCAGTTTTCCTCCCCTGGTACTCGGGTGCAACATTCCAGACGCTTTACTAACACTCTCCCCACTTGGAGAGTCAGTGCCTTTAACCTCCTGTTTGGCCCAGTTTGCAATTTCTGCGGAAGATGAACAGGAATAGCGAGAACCAATGACAGACTAGCTGGAGGTGTCTGGACGGGCAAATTTAACTCTCATTTCCCACCAGGAAGAGGAAATAACCAAAGGCTCAGCGTGCCGTACCGGAACCAGATTAGGGCCTGAAGCCATCCTGCGGTGTTGCGGCCAGCTCAAAAGAAAGCGAGTTGAAGAAAGGAGCTCAGGGGCACTGTAATTCACAAACCTGCAGAGTTATAAATGACAGCTATCGTCCAAAAATAGACTGAAGTAAGGCTGCCAAGAGGACTTGAAAGCGGGGCAGAATTGCAGGAAACCGATTTCAGGAGGTAGACTGGAATTGCATTGAAAGCATAGGAAAAGAGGCAGAACGTCCACAATGATGCACTTGGCCAAAAAGGGCGTATGCGTTTTTTCCTGAATATATTCAGGAAAAAACGCATACGCCCTTTTTGGCCAACCAAGCAAGCTTGCAAAGGAAATCTGCACTACAATGAAGTCTCACTTCCCCCCGGTCAAAAGGGCCATCTGAAGAAAGTGTAAAATCCAGAAAAGCAGGACAGGCCATGGAGAACTGGGAGCCTTGTTATGCTGATGGGCGGGATGTAAATTGCCAACAGACACTCTGGAGAAGTGTATGGTGTTTCCTGAAACATCTAAAAAACAAAGCAACAGAGCCTAGAGCACTTCCACTTATGGTCCTATAGCTTAAGGAAATTAAAATCAAAAAGACACAGCCACCCCAAAGTTTGGGACGCCTCTGTTTACAAGAACCTCGTTTACCGTACAAATTCAATATCACAGAAAGTGAAAAATGGATAAAGAACTTGTGGTACTTACGTACAATGCAGTATCACTCAGCAATGAAATCTATGTCATCAGGCCCGTAGCAGCATAATGAGTGGATTCAGATACGATGATTCTAAATGAAATAAGTCACACAGAAAAAGAAACATCATAAGATATCACTAATACACGGAATGTAAACTTGGCTACACAGGAACTGCATTCCAAAACAGAACAGGGTCTCAAATTTAGAAAACCAACTTATGCTTGCTTAAGGGGAAAGGTGAGTTGGGGTGCTGCATAAAACCAGAGATTGAAATGAGCACAGATAAAGTTCCTTAAGCCAAATATGGAATAGACAAGAGCTACTCCTTGCTCAACGAAATGGACTCAACACCCCATATTAAACGCCTAAGAATGTACCTGACTAGTAAGTATCTTAAAACCTATGGATTGCTATGTCTCCAAAAGAGAATCAAGCGTGTGTACAGGGGCATAAACGCAGCAGTGATAGGATTGGAGAGGTTCGGTGAGCAAATGAAGACCCTTTGAAGACATATTGCATGGTACCCATTCCACGGGTCTCAACTCTCCAGGTTTAAGGTATTCTTCCTTCAGCTAAAACATGCATGTGGAACCCAGAGTATGATCAACCGTGTGAACGGGAGACGTGTTCAAATATGTCTCAGTTTTCCTCCCCTGGTACTCGGGTGCAACATTCCAGACGCTTTACTAACACTCTCCCCACTTGGAGAGTCAGCGCCTTTAACCTCCTGTTTGGCCCAGTTTGCAATTTCTGCGGAAGATGAACAGGAATAGGGAGAACCAATGAGAGACTAGCTGGAGGTGTCTGGACGGGCAAATTTAACTCTCATTTCCCACCAGGAAGAGGAAATAACCAAAGGCTCAGCGTGCCGTGCCGGAACCAGATTAGGGCCTGAAGACATCCTCCGGTGTTGCGGCCACCTCACAAGAAAGCGAGTTGAAGAAAGGAGCTCAGGGACACTATAATTCACAAACCTGCAGAGTTATAAATGACAGCTATCGTCCAAAAATATACTGAAGTAAGGCTGCCAAGAGGACTTGAAAGCGGGGCAGAATTGCAGGAAACCGATTTCAGGAGGTAGACTGGAATTGCATTGAAAGCATAGGAAAAGAGGCAGAATGTCCACAATGATGCACTTGGCCAAAAAGGGCGTATGCATTTTTTCCTGAATATATTCAGGAAAAAACGCATACGCCCTTTTTGGCCAACCAAGCAAGCTTGCAAAGGAAATCTGCACTACAATGAAGTCTCACTTCCCCCCGGTCAAAAGGGCCATCTGAAAAAAGTGTAAAATCCAGAAAGGCAGGACAGGCCATGGAGAACTGGGAGCCTTGTTATGCTGATGGGCGGGATGTAAATTGCCAACAGACACTCGGGAGAAGTGTATGGTGTTTCCTGAAACATCTAAAAAACAAAGCAACAGAGCCTAGTGCACTTCCACTTATGGTCCTATAGCTTAGGGAAATTAAAATCAAAAAGACACAGCCACCCCAAAGTTTGGGACGCCTCTGTTTACAAGAACCTCGTTTACCGTACAAGTTCAATATCACAGAAAGTGAAAAATGGATAAAGAACTTGTGGTACTTACGTACAATGCAGTATCACTCAGCAATGAAATCTATGTCATCAGGCCCGTAGCAGCACAATGAGTGGATTCAGGTATGATGATTCTAACTGAAGTAAGTCACACAGAAAAAGAAACATCATAAGATATCAGTAATACACGGAATGTAAACTTGGCTACACAGGAACTGAATTCCAAAACAGAACAGGGTCTCAAATTTAGAAAACCAACTTATGCTTGCTTAAGGGGAAAGGTGAGTTGGGGTGCTGCATAAAACCAGAGATTGAAATGAGCACAGATAAAGTTCCTGAAGCCAAATATGGAATAGACAAGACATACTCCTTGCTCAACGAAATGGACTCAACACCCCATATTAAACGCCTAAGAATGTACCTGACTAGTAAGTATCTTAAAACCTATGGATTGCTATGTCTCCAAAAGAGAATCAAGCATGTGTACAGGGGCATAAACGCAGCAGTGATAGGATTGGAGAGGTTCGGTGAGCAAATGAAGACCCTTTGAAGTCATATTGCATGGTACCCATTCCACGGGTCTCAACTCTCCAGGTTTAAGGTATTCTTCCTTCAGCTAAAACATGCATGGGGAACCCAGAGTATGATCAACCGTGTGAACGGGAGACGTGTTCAAATATGTCTCAGTTTTCTTCCCCTGGTACTCGGGTACAACATTCCAGACGCTTTACTAACACTCTCCCGACTTGGAGAGTCAGTCCCTTTAACCTCCTGTTTGGCCCAGTTTGCAATTTCTGTGGAAGATGAACAGGAATAGCGAGAACCAATGACAGACTAGCTGGAGGTGTCTGGACGGGCAAATTTAACTCTCATTTCCCACCAGGAAGAGGAATTAACCAAAGGCTCAGCGTGCCGTGCCGGAACCAGATTAGGGCCTGAAGCCATCCTGCGGTGTTGCGGCCAGCTCACAAGAAAGCGAGTTGAAGAAAGGAGCTCAGGGGCACTGTAATTCACAAACCTGCAGAGTTATAAATGGCAGCTATCGTCCAAAAATATACTGAAGTAAGGCTGCCAAGAGGACTTGAAAGCGGGGCAGAATTGCAGGAAACCGATTTCAGGAGGTAGACTGGAATTGCATTGAAAGCATAGGAAAAGAGGCAGAACGTCCACAATGATGCACTTGGCCAAAAAGGGCGTATGCGTTTTTTCCTGAATACATTCAGGAAAAAACGCATACGCACTTTTTGGCCAACCAAGCAAGCTTGCAAAGGAAATCTGCACTACAATGAAGTCTCACTTCCCCCCGGTCAAAAGGGCCATCTGAAAAAAGTGTAAAATCCAGAAAGGCAGGAAAGGCCATGGAGAACTGGGAGCCTTGTTATGCTGATGGGCGGGATGTAAATTGCCAACAGACACTCGGGAGAAGTGTATGGTGTTTCCTGAAACATCGAAAAAACAAAGCAACAGAGCCTACGGCACTTCCACTTATGGTCCTATAGCTTAGGGAAATTAAAATCAAAAAGACACAGCCACCCCAAAGTTTGGGACGCCTCTGTTTACAAGAACCTCGTTTACCGTACAAGTTCAACATCGCAGAAAGTGAAAAATGGATAAAGAAGTTGTGGTACTTACGTACAATGCAGTATCACTCAGCAATGAAATCTATGTCATCAGGCCCGTAGCAGCATAATGAGTGGATTCAGGTACGATGATTCTAACTGAAATAAGTCACACAGAAAAAGAAACATCAAAAGATATCACTAATACACGGAATGTAACCTTGGCTACATAGGAAATGAATTCCAAAACAGAACAGGGTCTCAAATTTAGAAAACCAACTTATGCTTGCTTAAGGGGAAAGGTGAGTTGGGGTGCTGCATAAAACCAGAGATTGAAATGAGCACAGATAAAGTTCCTTAAGCCAAATATGGAACAGACAAGAGCTACTCCTTGCTCAACGAAATGGACTCAACACCCCATATTAAACGCCTAAGAATGTACCTGACTAGTAAGTATCTTAAAACCTATGGATTGCTATGTCTCCAAAAGAGAATCAAGCATGTGTACAAGGGTCATAAACGCAGCAGTGATAGGATTGGAGAGATTCGTTGAGCAAATGAAGACCCTTTGAAGTCATATTTCATGGTACCCATTCCACGGGACTCAACTCTCCAGGTTTAAGGTATTCTTTCTTCAGCTAAAACATGCATGTGGAACCCAGAGTATGATCAACCGTGTGATCGGGAGACGTGTTCAAATATGTCTCAGTTTTCGTCCCCTGATACTTCGGTGCAACATTCCAGACGCTTTACTAACACTCTCCCCACTTGGAGAGTCAGTGCCTTTAACCTCCTGTTTGGCCCAGTTTGCAATTTCTGCGGAAGATGAACAGGAATAGCGAGAACCAATGACAGACTAGCTGGAGGTGTCTGGACGGGCAAATTTAACTCTCATTTCCCACCAGGAAGAGGAAATAACCAAAGGCTCAGCGTGCCGTACCGGAACCAGATTAGGGCCTGAAGCCATCCTGCGGTGTTGCGGCCAGCTCAAAAGAAAGCGAGTTGAAGAAAGGAGCTCAGGGGCACTGTAATTCACAAACCTGCAGAGTTATAAATGACAGCTATCGTCCAAAAATAGACTGAAGTAAGGCTGCCAAGAGGACTTGAAAGCGGGGCAGAATTGCAGGAAACCGATTTCAGGAGGTAGACTGGAATTGCATTGAAAGCATAGGAAAAGAGGCAGAACGTCCACAATGATGCACTTGGCCAAAAAGGGCGTATGCGTTTTTTCCTGAATATATTCAGGAAAAAACGCATACGCCCTTTTTGGCCAACCAAGCAAGCTTGCAAAGGAAATCTGCACTACAATGAAGTCTCACTTCCCCCCGGTCAAAAGGGCCATCTGAAGAAAGTGTAAAATCCAGAAAAGCAGGACAGGCCATGGAGAACTGGGAGCCTTGTTATGCTGATGGGCGGGATGTAAATTGCCAACAGACACTCTGGAGAAGTGTATGGTGTTCCCTGAAACATCTAAAAAACAAAGCAACAGAGCCTAGAGCACTTCCACTTATGGTCCTATAGCTTAAGGAAATTAAAATCAAAAAGACACAGCCACCCCAAAGTTTGGGACGCCTCTGTTTACAAGAACCTCGTTTACCGTACAAATTCAATATCACAGAAAGTGAAAAATGGATAAAGAACTTGTGGTACTTACGTACAATGCAGTATCACTCAGCAATGAAATCTATGTCATCAGGCCCGTAGCAGCACAATGAGTGGATTCAGGTACGATGATTCTAACTGAAATAAGTCACACAGAAAAAGAAACATCATAAGATATCACTAATACACGGAATGTAAACTTGGCTACACAGGAACTGAATTCCAAAACAGAACAGGGTCTCAAATTTAGAAAACCAACTTATGCTTGCTTAAGGGGAAAGGTGAGTTGGGGTGCTGCATAAAACCAGAGATTGAAATGAGCACAGATAAAGTTCCTTAAGCCAAATATGGAATAGACAAGAGCTACTCCTTGCTCAACGAAATGGACTCAACACCCCATATTAAACGCCTAAGAATGTACCTGACTAGTAATTATCTTAAAACCTATGGATTGCTATGTCTCCAAAAGAGAATCAAGCGTGTGTACAGGGGCATAAACGCAGCAGTGATAGGATTGGAGAGGTTCGGTGAGCAAATGAAGACCTTTTGAAGTCATATTGCATGGTACCCATTACACGGGTCTCAACTCTCCAGGTTTAAGGTATTCTTCCTTCAGCTAAAACATGCATGTGGAACCCAGAGTATGATCAACCGTGTGAACGGGAGACGTGTTCAAATATGTCTAAGTTTTCCTCCCCTGGTACTCGGGTGCAAAATTCCAGATGCTTTACTAACACTCTCCCTACTTGGAGAGTCAGTGCCTTTAACCTCCTGTTTGGCCCAGTTTGCAATTTCTGCGGAAGATGAACAGGAATAGCGAGAACCAATGAGAGACTACCTGGAGGTGTCTGAACGGACAAATTTAACTCTCATTTCCCACCAGGAAGAGGAATTAACAAAAGGCTCAGCGTGCCATGCCGGAACCACATTAGGGCCTGAAGCCATCCTGCGGTGTTGCGGCCAGCTCACAAGAAAGCGAGTTGAAGAAAGGAGCTCAGGGGCACTGTAATTCACAAACCTGCAGAGTTATAAATGACAGCTATCGTCCAAAAATAGACTGAAGTAAGGCTGCCAAGAGGACTTGAAATCGGGGCAGAATTGCAGGAAACCGATTTCAGGAGGTAGACAGGAATTGCATTTCAAGCATAGGAAAAGAGACAGAACGTCCACAATGATGCACTTGGCCAAAAAGGGCGTATGCGTTTTTTCCTGAATATATTCAGGAAAAAACGCATACGCCCTTTTTGGCCAACCAAGCAAGCTTGCAAAGGAAATCTGCACTACAATGAAGTCTCACTTCCCCCTGGTCAAAAGGGCCATCTGAAAAATGTGTAAAATCCAGAAAGGCAGGACAGGACGTGGAGAACTGGTAGCCTTGTTATGCTGATGGGCGGGATGTAAATTGCCAACAGCCACTCCGGAGAAGTGTATGGTGTTTCCTGAAACATCTAAAGAACAAAGCAACAGAGCCTAGTGCACTTCCACTTATGGTCCTATAGCTTAGGGAAATTAAAATCAAAAAGACACAGCCACCCCAAAGTTTGGGACGCCTCTGTTTACAAGAACCTCGTTTACCGTACAAGTTCAATATCACAGAAAGTGAAAAATGGATAAAGAAGTTGTGGTACTCATGTACAATGCAATATCACTCAGCAATGAAATCTATGTCACCAGGCCCATAGCAGCATAATGAGTGGATTCGGGTATGGTGATTCTAACTGAAATAAGTCACACAGAAAAAGAAACATCAAAAAATATCACTAATACATGGAATTTAAACTTGGCTACAGAGGAACTGAATTACAAAACAGAACAGGGTCTCAAATTTAGAAAACCAACTTATGCTTGCTTAAGTGGAAAGGTGAGTTGGGGTGCTGCATAAAACCAGAGATTGAAATTAGCACAGATAAAGTTCCTTAAGCCAAATATGGAATAGACAAGAGCTACTCCTTGCTCAACGAAATGGACTCCACACCCCATATTAAACGCCTAAGAATGTACCTGACTAGTAAGTATCTTAAAACCTATGGATTTCTATGTCTCCAAAAGAGAATCAAGCGTGTGTACAAGGGTCATAAACGCAGCAGTGATAGGATTGGAGAGATTCGGTGAGCAAATGAAGACCCTTTGAAGTCATATTGCATGGTACCCATTCCACGGGTCTCAACTCTCCAGGTTTAAGGTATTCTTTCTTCAGCTAAAACATGCATGTGGAACCCAGAGTATGATCAACCGTGTGATCGGGAGACGTGTTCAAATATGTCTCAGTTTTCGTCCCCTGGTACTTCGGTGCAACATTCCAGACGCTTTACTAACACTCTCCCCACTTGGAGAGTCAGTGCCTTTAACCTCCTGTTTGTCCCAGTTTGCAATTTCTGCGGAAGATGTACAGGAATAGGGAGAACCAATGAGAGACAAGCGGGAGGTGTCTGGACGGGCAAATTTAACTCTCATTTCCCACCAGGAAGAGGAATTAACCAAAGGCTCAGCGTGCCGTGCCGGAACCAGATTAGGGCCTGAAGCCATCCTGCGGTGTTGCGGCCAGCTCAAAAGAAAGCGAGTTGAAGAAAGGAGCTCAGGGGCACTGTAATTCACAAACCTGCAGAGTTATAAATGACAGCTATCGTCCAAAAATAGACTGAAGTAAGGCTGCCAAGAGGACTTGAAAGCGGGGCAGAATTGCAGGAAACCGATTTCAGGAGGTAGACAGGAATTGCATTTCAAGCATAGGAAAAGAGGCAGAACGTCCACAATGATGCACTTGGCCAAAAAGGGCGTATGCGTTTTTTCCTGAATATATTCAGGAAAAAACGCATACGCCCTTTTTGGCCAACCAAGCAAGCTTGCAAAGGAAATCTGCACTACAATGAAGTCTCACTTCCCCCCGGTCAAAAGGGCCATCTGAAAAAAGTGTAAAATCCAGAAAGGCAGGACAGGCCATGGAGAACTGGGAGCCTTGTTATGCTGATGGGCGGGATGTAAATTGCCAAGAGACACTCGGGAGAAGTGTATGGTGTTTCCTGAAACATCTAAAAAACAAAGCAACAGAGCCTAGAGCACTTCCACTTATGGTCCTATAGCTTAGGGAAATTAAAATCAAAAAGACACAGCCACCCCAAAGTTTGGGACGCCTCTGTTTACAAGAACCTCATTTACCGTACAAGTTCAATATCACAGAAAGTGAAAAATGGATAAAGAAGTTGTGGTACTTACGTACAATGCAGTATCACTCAACAATGAAATCTATGTCATCAGGCCCGTAGCAGCATAATGAGTGGATTCAGGTACGATGATTCTAACTGAAATAAGTCACACAGAAATAGAAACATCAAAAGATATCACTAATACACGGAATGTAAACTTGGCTACACAGGAACTGAATTCCAAAACAGAACAGGGTCTCAAATTTAGAAAACCAACTTATGCTTGCTTAAGGGGAAAGGTGAGCTGGGGTGCTGCATAAAACCAGAGATTGAAATGAGCACAGATAAAGTTCCTTAAGCCAAACATGGAACAGACAAGAGCTACTCCTTGCTCAACGAAATGGACTCAACACCCCATATTAAACGCCTAAGAATGTACCTGACTAGTAAGTATCTTAAAACCTAGGGATTGCTATGTCTCCGAAAGAGAATCAAGCGTGTGTACTGGGGCATAAATGCAGCAGTGATAGGATTGGAGAGGTTCGGTGAGCAAATGAAGACCCTTTGAAGTCATATTGCATGGTACCCATTCCACGGGTCTCAACTCTCCAGGTTTAAGGTATTCTTCCTTCAGCTAAAACATGCATGTGGAACCCAGAGTATGATCAACCGTGTGATCGGGAGACGTGTTCAAATATGTCTCAGTTTTCATACCCTGGTACTCGGGTGCAACATTCCAGACGCTTTACTAACACTCTCCCGACTTGGACAGTCAGTGCCTTTAACCTCCTGTTTGGCCCAGTTTGCAATTTCTGCGGAAGATGAACAGGAATAGGGAGAACCAATGAGATACTAGCTGGAGGTGTCTGAACGGGCAAATTTAACTCTCATTTCCCACCAGGAAGAGGAATTAACCAAAGGCTCAGCGTGCCGTGCCGGAATCACATTAGGGTCTGAAGCCATCCTGCGGTGTTGCGGCCAGCTCACAAGAAAGCGAGTTGAAGAAAGGAGCTCAGGGGCACTGTAATTCACAAACCTGCAGAGTTATAAATGACAGCTATCGTCCAAAAATATACTGAAGTAAGGCTGCCAAGAGGACTTGAAAGCGGGGCAGAATTGCAGGAAACCGTTTTCAGGAGGTAGACAGGAATTGCATTTCAAGCATAGGAAAAGAGGCAGAACGTCCACAGTGATGCACTTGGCCAAAAAGGGCGTATGCGTTTTTTCCTGAATATATTCAGGAAAAAACGCATACGCCCTTTTTGGCCAACCAAGCAAGCTTGCAAAGGAAATCTGCACTACAATGAAGTCTCACTTCCCCCCGGTCAAAAGGGCCATCTGAAAAAAGTGTAAAATCCAGAAAGGCAGGACAGGCCATGGAGAACTGGGAGCCTTGTTATGCTGATGGGCGGGATGTAAATTGCCAACAGACACTCGGGAGAAGTGTATGGTGTTTCCTGAAACATCTAAAAAACAAAGCAACAGAGCCTAGTGCACTTCCACTTATGGTCCTATAGCTTAGGGAAATTAAAATCAAAAAGACACAGCCACCCCAAAGTTTGGGATGCCTCTGTTTACAAGAACCTCGTTTACCGTACAAGTTCAATATCACAGAAAGTGAAAAATGGATAAAGAAGTTGTGGTACTCATGTACAATGCAATATCACTCAGCAATGAAATCTATGTCACCAGGCCCGTAGCAGCCTAATGAGTGGATTTGGGTATGGTGATTCTAACTGAAATAAGTCACACAGAAAAAGAAACATCAAAAAATATCACTAATACATGGAATTTAAACTTGGCTACAGAGGAACTGAATTACAAAACAGAACAGGGTCTCAAATTTAGAAAACCAACTTATGCTTGCTTAAGTGGAAAGGTGAGTTGGGGTGCTGCATAAAACCAGAGATTGAAATGAGCACAGATAAAGTTCCTTAAGCCAAATATGGAATAGACAAGAGCTACTCCTTGCTCAACGAAATGGACTCCACACCCCATATTAAACGCCTAAGAATATACCTGACTAGTAAGTATCTTAAAACCTATGGATTTCTATGTTTCCAAAAGAGAATCAAGCGTGTGTACAAGGGTCATAAACGCAGCAGTGATAGGATTGGAGAGGTTCGGTGAGCAAATGAAGACCCTTTGAAGTCATATTGCATGGTACCCATTCCACGGGTCTCAACTCTCCAGGTTTAAGGTATTCTTTCTTCAGCTAAAACATGCATGTGGAACCTAGAGTATGATCAACCGTGTGATCGGGAGACGTGTTCAAATATGTCTCAGTTTTCATACCCTGGTACTCGGGTGCAACATTCCAGACGCTTTACTAACACTCTCCCGACTTGGACAGTCAGTGCCTTTAACCTCCTGTTTGTCCCAGTTTGCAATTTCTGCGGAAGATGAACAGGAATAGGGAGAACCAATGAGATACTAGCTGGAGGTGTCTGAACGGGCAAATTTAACTCTCATTTCCCACCAGGAAGAGGAATTAACCAAAGGCTCAGCGTGCCATGCCGGAATCACATTAGGGCCTGAAGCCATCCTGCGGTGTTGCGGCCAGCTCACAAGAAAGCGAGTTGAAGAAAGGAGCTCAGGGGCACTGTAATTCACAAACCTGCAGAGTTATAAATGACAGCTATCGTCCAAAAATAGACTGAAGTAAGGCTGCCAAGAGGACTTGAAAGCGGGGCAGAATTGCAGGAAACCGTTTTCAGGAGGTAGACAGGAATTGCATTTCAAGCATAGGAAAAGAGGCAGAACGTCCACAGTGATGCACTTGGCCAAAAAGGGCGTATGCGTTTTTTCCTGAATATATTCAGGAAAAAACGCATACGCCCTTTTTGGCCAACCAAGCAAGCTTGCAAAGGAAATCTGCACTACAATGAAGTCTCACTTCCCCCCGGTCAAAAGGGCCATCTGAAAAAAGTGTAAAATCCAGAAAGGCAGGACAGGCCATGGAGAACTGGGAGCCTTGTTATGCTGATGGGCGGGATGTAAATTGCCAACAGACACTCGGGAGAAGTGTATGGTGTTTCCTGAAACATCTAAAAAACAAAGCAACAGAGCCTAGTGCACTTCCACTTATGGTCCTATAGCTTAGGGAAATTAAAATCAAAAAGACACAGCCACCCCAAAGTTTGGGATGCCTCTGTTTACAAGAACCTCGTTTACCGTACAAGTTCAATATCACAGAAAGTGAAAAATGGATAAAGAAGTTGTGGTACTCATGTACAATGCAATATCACTCAGCAATGAAATCTATGTCACCAGGCCCGTAGCAGCCTAATGAGTGGATTTGGGTATGGTGATTCTAACTGAAATAAGTCACACAGAAAAAGAAACATCAAAAAATATCACTAATACATGGAATTTAAACTTGGCTACAGAGGAACTGAACTACAAAACAGAACAGGGTCTCAAATTTAGAAAACCAACTTATGCTTGCTTAAGTGGAAAGGTGAGTTGGGGTGCTGCATAAAACCAGAGATTGAAATGAGCACAGATAAAGTTCCTTAAGCCAAATATGGAATAGACAAGAGCTACTCCTTGCTCAACGAAATGGACTCCACACCCCATATTAAACGCCTAAGAATATACCTGACTAGTAAGTATCTTAAAACCTATGGATTTCTATGTTTCCAAAAGAGAATCAAGCGTGTGTACAAGGGTCATAAACGCAGCAGTGATAGGATTGGAGAGGTTCGGTGAGCAAATGAAGACCCTTTGAAGTCATATTGCATGGTACCCATTCCACGGGTCTCAACTCTCCAGGTTTAAGGTATTCTTTCTTCAGCTAAAACATGCATGTGGAACCCAGAGTATGATCAACCGTGTGATCGGGAGACGTGTTCAAATATGTCTCAGTTTTCCTCCCCTGGTACTCGGGTGCAACATTCCAGACGCTTTACTAACACTCTCCCCACTTCGACAGTCAGCGCCTTTAACCTCCTGTTTGGCCCAGTTTGCAATTTCTGCGGAAGATGAACAGGAATAGGGAGAACCAATGAGATACTAGCTGGAGGTGTCTGGACGGGCAAATTTAACTCTCATTTCCCACCAGGAAGAGGAAATAACCAAAGGCTCAGCGTGCCGTGCTGGAACCAGATTAGGGCCTGAGGCCATCCTGCGGTGTTGCGGCCAGCTCACAAGAAAGCGAGTTGAAGAAAGGAGCTCAGGGACACTGTAATTCACAAACCTGCAGAGTTATAAATGACAGCTATCGTCCAAAAATATACTGAAGTAAGGCTGCCAAGAGGACTTGAAAGCAGGGCAGAATTGCAGGAAACCGATTTCAGGAGGTAGACTGGAATTGCATTGAAAGCATAGGAAAAGAGGCAGAACGACCACAATGATGCACTTGGCCAAAAAGGTCGTATGCGTTTTTTCCTGAATATATTCAGGAAAAAACGCATACGTCCTTTTTGGCCAACCAAGCAAGCTTGCAAAGGAAGTCTGCACTACAATGAAGTCTCACTTCCCCCCGGTCAAAAGGGACATCTGAAAAAAGTGTAAAATCCAGAAAGGCAGGACAGGCGATGGAGAACTGGGAGCCTTGTTATGCTGATGGGCGGGATGTAAATTGCCAACAGACACTCGGGAGAAGTGTATGGTGTTTCCTGAAACATCTAAAAATCAAAGCAACAGAGCCTAGGGAACTTCCACTTATGGTCCTATAGCTTAGGGAAATTAAAATAAAAAAGACAGAGCCACCCCAAAGTTTGGAATGGCTCTGTTTACAAGAACCTCGTTTACAGTACAAGTTCAACATCGCAGAAAGTGAAAAATGGATAAAGTAGTTGTGGTATTTACTTACAAAGCAATATCACTCAGCAATGAAATCTATGTCATCAGGCCCTTAGCAGCACAATGAGTGGATTCAGGTATGATGATTCTAACTGAAATAAGTCACACAGAAAAAGAAACATCATAAGATATCAGTAACACACGGAACGTAAACTTGGCTACACAGGAACTGAATTACAGAACAGAACAGGGTCTCAAATTTAGAAAACCAACTTATGCTTGCTTAAGGGTAAAGGTGAGTTGGGGTGCTGCATAACCAGAGATCGAAATGAGCACAGATAAAGTTCATTAAGCCAAATATGGAATAGACAAGAGCTACTCCTTGCTCAACGAAATGGACTCAACACCCCATATTAAACGCCTAAAAATGTACCTGACTAGTAAGTATCTTAAAACCTATGGATTGCTATGTCTCCAAAAGAGAATCAAGCGTGTGTACAGGGGCATAAACGCAGCAGTGATAGGATTGGAGAGGTTCAGTGAGCAAATGAAGACCCTTTGAAGTCATATTGCATGGTACCCATTCCACGGGTCTCAACTCTCCAGGTTTAAGGTATTCTTCCTTCAGCTAAAACATGCATGTGGAACCCAGAGTATGATCAACCATGTGATCGGGAGACGTGTTCAAATATGTCTCAGTTTTCGTACCCTGGTACTCGGGTGCAACATTCCAGACGCTTTACTAACACTCTCCCCACTTGAAGAGTCAGCGCCTTTAACCTCCTGTTTGGCCCAGTTTGCAATTTCTGCGGAAGATGAACAGGAATAGCGAGAACCAATGAGAGACTAGCTGGAGGTGTCTGGAAGGGCAAATTTAACTCTCATTTCCCACCAGGAAGAGGAAATAACCATAGGCTCAGCGTGCCGTGCCGGAACCAGATTAGGGCCTGAAGCCATCCGGCGGTGTTGCGGCCAGCTCAAAAGAAAGCGAGTTGAAGAAAGGAGCTCAGGGGCACTGTAATTCACAAACCTGCAGAGTTATAAATGACAGCTATCGTCTGAAAATATACTGAAGTAAGGCTGCCAAGAGGACTTGAAAGCGGGGCAGAATTGCAGGAAACCGATTTCCGGAGGTAGACTGGAATTGCATTGAAAGCATAGGAAAAGAGGCAGAACGTCCACAATGATGCACTTGGCCAAAAAGGGCGTATGCGTTTTTTCCTGAATATATTCAGGAAAAAACGCATACGCCCTTTTTGGCCAACCAAGCAAGCTTGCAAAGGAAATCTGCACTACAATGAAGTCTCACTTCCCCCTGGTCAAAAGGGCCATCTGAAAAAAGTGTAAAATCCATAAAGGCACAACAGACCATGGAGAATTGGGAGCCTTGTTATGCTGATGGGCGGGATGTAAATTGCCAACAGCCACTCGGGAGAAGTGTATGGTGTTTCCTGAAACATCTAAAAAACAAAGCAACACAGCCTAGGTCACTGCCACTTATGGTCCTATAGCTTAGGGAAATTAAAATCAAAAAGACACAGCCACCCCAAAGTTTGGGACGCCTCTGTTTAAAAGAACCTCGTTTACCGTACAAGTTCAATATCACAGAAAGTGAAAAATGGATAAAGAACTTGTGGTACTTACGTACAATACAGTATCACTCAGCAATGAAATCTATGTCATCAGGCCCGTGGCAGCATAATGAGTGCATTCAGGTAAGATGATTCTAACTGAAATAAGTCACACAGAAAAAGAAACATCAGAAGATATCAATAATACACGGAATGTAAACTTGGCTACACAGGAACTGAATTACAGAACAGAACAGGGTCTCAAATTTAGAAAACCAACTTATGCTTGCTTAAGGGGAAAGGTGAGTTGGGGTGCTGCATAAAACCAGAGATTGAAATGAGCACAGATAAAGTTCCTTAAGCCAAATATGGAAAAGAGTAGAGCTACTCCTTGCTCAACGAAATGGACTCAACACCGCATATTAAACGCCTAAGAATGTACCTGACTAGTAAGTATCTTAAAACCTATGGATTGCTATGTCTCCGAAAGAGAATCAAGCATGTGTACAGGGGCATAAACGCAGCAGTGATAGGATTGGAGAGGTTCGGTGAGCAAATGAAGACCTTTTGAAGTCATATTGCATGGTACCCATTCCACGGGTTTCAACTACCCAGGTTTAAGGTATTCTTCCTTCAGCTAAAACATGCACGTGGAACCTAGAGTATGATCAACCATGTGATCGGGAGACGTGTTCAAATATGTCTCAGTTTTCGTACCCTGGTACTCGGGTGCAACATTCCAGACGCTTTACTAACACTCTCCCCACTTGGAGAGTCAGTCCCTTTAACCTCCTGTTTGGCCCAGTTTGCAATTTCTGCGGAAGATGAACAGGAATAGGGAGAACCAATGAGAGACTAGCTGGAGGTGTCTGGACGGGCAAATTTAACTCTCATTTCCCACCAGGAAGACGAATTAACCAAAGGCTCAGCGTGCCGTGCCGGAGCCAGATTAGGGCCTGAAGCCATCCTGCGGTGTTGCGGCCAGCTCACAAGAAAGCGAGTTGAAGAAAGGAGCTCAGGGGCACTGTAATTCACAAACCTGCAGAGTTATAAATGACAGCTATCGTCCAAAAATAGACTGAAGTAAGGCTGCCAAGAGGACTTGAAAGCGGGGCAGAATTGCAGGAAACCGATTTCTGGAGGTAGACTGGAATTGCATTGAAAGCATAGGAAAAGAGGCAGAACGTCCACAATGATGCACTTGGCCAAAAAGGGCGTATGCGTTTTTTCCTGAATATATTCAGGAAAAAACGCATACGCCCTTTTTGGCCAACCAAGTAAACTTGCAAAGGAAATCTGCACTACAATGAAGTCTCACTTCCCCCCGGTCAAAAGGGCCATCTGAAAAAAGTGTAAAATCCAGAAAGGCAGGACAGGCCATGGAGAACTGGGAGCCTTGTTATGCTGATGGGCGGGATGTAAATTGCCAACAGACACTCGGGAAGAAGTGTATGGTGTTTCCTGAAACATCTAAAAAACAAAGCAACAGAGCCTAGGGCACTTCCACTTATGGTCCTATAGCTTAGGGAAATTAATATCAAAAAGACACAGCAACCCCAAAATTTGGGACGGCTCTTTTTACAGGAATCTCTTCTACGGCACAAGTTAAATATCCCAGAGAGCAAATAATGGATAAAGAAGTTGCGGTACTTCTGTACAACAGAATACCACTCAGCAATGAAATCTAT
Source organism: Stenella coeruleoalba (assembly GCF_951394435.1). NCBI lineage: Eukaryota > Metazoa > Chordata > Mammalia > Artiodactyla > Delphinidae > Stenella > Stenella coeruleoalba. The sequence continues at coordinate 87,537,821 of NC_137149.1, read as the reverse complement.
GTCACCCGGCCCGTACCAGCATAATGAGTGGATTGAGGCACGATGATTCTAAGTGAAATAAGTCACACAGAAAAAGAAACATCATAAGGTATCACTAATACACGGAATGTGAACTTGGCTACACATGAACTGAATTACAAAACAGAACAGGGTCTCAAGTTTAGAAAACCAACTTATGCCTGCTTAAGGGGGAAGGTGAGTTGGGGTGCTGCATAAAAGCAGAGTTTGAAATTAGCACAGATACCGTTCCATAAGCCAAATATGTAATAGACAAGAGCTACCCCTTGCTCAACGAAATGGATTCAACAATGAGGTATCACCTCACACCTGGTAGAATAGGCATCATTGAAAATCTACAAACAAAAAATGCTGGAAAGGGTGTGGAGAAAAGGAACCCTCTTCCACTATTGTTGGGAATATAAATTGATACAGTGATTATGGAGAACAATATGGAATTTCTTAAGAAACTAACAATAGAATTACCATATGATACAGCAATCCCAGTACTGGACATATACCCAGACAAAACCATAAATCAAAAAGAGTCATTCACCGCAATGTTCATTGCATCACTATTTACAATATCGAGGTAATGGAAGCAACCTAAATGCCCACAGACAGACGAATGCATAAAGCTGTGGTACATATATAAAATGGAATATTACTAAGCCATGAAAAGGAATGAAATTGGGTCATTTGTAGAGACGTCGATGGATCTAGAGACTGTCATACAGAGTGAAGTAAGTCAGAAAGAGAAAAACAAATCTTGTATATTCATGCATATATGTGGAACCTAGAAAAACTGTACAGATTAACCATTTTGCAAGGCATAAATAGGGCAACAGATGTAGACAACAAACGTATGGACAACAAGGGGGGAAAGCTGTTGGGGGGTGGTGGTGGGAGGAGTTGAGAGACTGGGATTGGCATGTATACATTTATATGTATAAAATAGATAACCAATAAGAACCTGCTGTATAAAAATATAAAATAAAATTCAAAATTAATAAGAAATAAAATTTAAAAAATAAAACAGAAAAAACAATTATTCCCTGCACATACATGTATTTATATGAATAAATTATTTCCATGCTTATATCTGTAAATACAAAAAAGAGGAATAAAATCTACCTTGAACCAAAAACGAAAAAGAGAAAAAAACACAGAACCCACCAGTTACACAGAGGAAAACCGTATCAGGGCACTTGCTCCAGTTGTAAACAATTCTGAAGTTGGTCAGTGGTGGGGAATCATCTCCCATTCAGCCAGCAGCCCCCACGCAACAAGCGTCCTCATTGCAAAGCTGGGGCACCGTGCCGAGGCATCTGTGAGTAAACGTGAGCTGAGCCCCAGGCCAGTTGCTGCTGAACTATTCCCACCCGTCCCAGGTAAAACACCTGAATATATACAAGGACTTGAAAGCCTAGAGGAAGGGCCATAGAGCCACACGAGTGACAGCATGCCGGCCGACTTGGTGCCTGCAGGCCAGCCAGGATGGTCCTGGCCCTGGGTGCTCTTCTGGAAGATTTCCATTTCCCTGCCTGAGATACCCGTCCTGTCCCTGCCCCCACTGCTTTTTTCCTTCCTCACCTCTGCCCAGGGAGAAATTCCAGCAGCAGGTATGGGTGACACATCCTCTTCTTTAGCAGGTGGCAGCCTGGCAACTGCTGCAGAAAGTCCAGCAGAGCCCCACTCACACTGGGCCACCCACAAAGCTGTGGCCTCTCACTCCCTCCCACCAGCCCAGCCCCGAGACTGCTGACAGGGCAGAGAAAATGGCGTCAGGCACGGCTGCAGGGGCTCTTGCTGCCTGGAGTGGTATTTATATTGATCTCAACCCAGGCACACCTGGGGAGGGCTGGCCGGCACGGTAAGGCTGCCCAGGTCAGCCAATCATCACCCCTCAGGGGCTCACAGTTGCAGAAAATGGAACTTGCTGAACCGGCCAGGTCCAAGGAACAGGTGTGGGCTCCTGAGAGTCAGGATAGACAAGGGGCTGCAGCTTTGGCTTGTTTTCTAATCATTTTATCTGGCCCATGAGTGGGAGACAACTTCAAGAAAACCCTCTCCTAATGAGAGGAACCCAGGAGTCAGGCAGAGGAGGGGTGGGTGGTGGTTGGAGACAGAGGCCTGGTGCCCCGGGTGCAGTGGAAGTCTCTGGAAGACCAGGTGGAGGGAGGCCTCACGGAGTGATGCCCAGGGTCACAGACCTGTCGCAGCTGCTGTTTGTTAGTTCAAGTCCTGCTCTGAGGTGCTCTGTGTCAGCTCTGAGCGACAGGTGAGCTGGGGGTGCTCTGCAATGAGGGCTATGTGCACGGTTCCTGTGTGCCCAGCCCTGCCACGGTACCTGCAAGGGTAGCTCTGTATCCTGGGAGGGGCCTGACCACGAGAGCCCCGTGGGCTGGGGTGGGGGTGGGGTACCTGCCCAGGTGAGCTCCATATTCTGGGATTGGTCTGACCACGAGAGCCCCATGGGCTGCTGGGGACCTGGTAAAGGATGTCAGGACACTCAGTGAAGCCACCGAAGATATACCTCCAGTTGCTCCTAATTCCTACACCCTGCTGGTCATTCTACCAACCACCAGGACATGGTATTCTGTATTAGTCTTCAATGATGCCTTCTTTTGTATTCCATTAGTCCCAGAGTCACAAGAAATTTTGGCTTGTGAGTGGCAGGACTCAACATACAACTAAAACAATACTTCCGGGCCGTCTGGCCCCAAGGGTGCAAAAATTCCCACACCATCTTTGGGGAAAGCTTAGCTAAAGACCTAAAAGTTCTACCTCTGGAAAAGGAAACCCTCCTTCAATATGCAGACGACATTCTGATCACCAGCCCTACTAAGGAGGCCTCTGAACTACCAAGCCAATAAAGGATAGAAGTTGTCCAAGAAAAAGCTCAAATATCACAGACTGCGGTGACCTGCCTGGGCTTCATTCTCACAGAAGGTCAGAGAAGCCCATCCCAGGAAAGGGAAGAAACCATTTTCAGCCTTACCCCTTTCTAAAACTAGAAGACAGCTTAGGGGTTCCTGGGGAGGCCAGGGTTTGCTGCTTCTGGATCCCTAACTACAGTCTACTAGCTGGGCCTCTATATGAAACACTGAAAGGAAAAGATGATGATCCTTTTGAATAGAATCCAGAAGTGGCCTTTCAAGAATGGAAAGAGCAGTCAATTCAGACCCTTGCCCTGGAACTCCCTAATTTAGCTAAACCCTTTGACCTTTACATTCCCGGTGAAAGGTGAATCGCCATTGGAGAATTAGTGCGAAAACTGGGACCACTTGAAATGGAACAATGCAAGAATGCCATCCAGGTAGGATAAACTACGGTCACTAAGGGGCTTGGCCCACTGCCACATCTGGCCAAGATACTGGCGGTATCTAAAAACCTGGAAATCAGCAGCCCAAAAGGCCACCTCCCTCCTAAGGGAAAAGGACCCCACGTGGTGATCCTAACCACCAACCATGCCCTGAAGTTGCAGGGTTCGCTCCGTGGGCACACCGACCTCGAGTGAGGAGGCCCTCCAACTCCAACATCCAGAGAGATAACCGGGGGCAACAGGGCACCATGACGACTCGTGTGAACATCACTTGACCTGGAGTTTCTCTCATAAAACAACAAGAGTGTGTCCCAAAAGAGTAGACTACTGCTTGCAGGACTTACTGCACCCAGAGGGGAGCTAATAATCTTGGCGGGGGAACAGTATACCACACTGTCACCATAGAAAAGCCTACAGACACCGTGATGATGGTGGCCAATAAGACCGGCTGGACTCCTGTTTACTTCAAAAGGCTGTTGACTCAGTAGCCATCATGGTCCTTGGTCACCACTGACCCTGGACTGTCTGGGAGTTGAGCGGGCAGGGCTCTGACACCTGGTGCTGTTTGTACATTAATTCAGGGGCCTAACTGAAGAAAGCGCAGACTACTGGTCAGAGCATCTAGGCTGGCAGAGACGGTCAGCCTAAGGTGGCCGAACAAATGTGGGGCGGGGTGAAACCGGCCCCCACAGCGTCTCTGCACATCTCTTTCCTGGACCCTTAAAGGTCATTAGAATCTATAACACTTCCAATGCTGGTGCTCAGGTGGACGAGCAGGGAGGCAGGGGTCCTGGGGACAATCAACGTCACCGGGAGGCTGCTGGGGAGAAGCTCTGACCCTCGCCCCAGGGTATGAGGGCTCCCAACTCAGCACTCAGCAGTTACAGAAGAAGGGTCTGCACCCTCAGCACTCCAAGAATGAGGAACGGGACAAAAGGCAGAGGAGGGGTTTGTCCCCAGCAAAGCCCATTAAAAATCCCTGGGAGATAAAAATAGAATCTGGGCAATAAAGTCAAGTCTAACCTTTTTTATCCTTTGTGCTTTGTCTAATTTCACGTGCTCCTAGGGTCCCGCATGCAGAGGTTCCACACCCGGCACTTCAGACCAGATTTCCTAGTGCAGAATGGCTGGGTCGACACCTCAGCTCCTGGGGCCCAGTGCAGACTCCACGATATAGAGCCTGAGCTACAGCCAACCCGGCCCTCGAGAGCTCCGCCGCCTCCCTCCCTCCCACTGACTCTGACAGGATCTCTACACAGCAGCCCAGCCCACAGCCCACGGGGTAGTGCATGCTCTCACCTCTCCATTCTCTGATCAAAATATAAAGTTTCCTTTGCTTGTGAACCAAACTCAGTCTCGATCTGTTGGCCCCAATGACACTGGGCAGGGGGACACTTGTTGGGGTCCACTCTGGAGGATCAGTAACAGAAATTGAGACTATTGTAACCTCAATGAACAGATGTGTGAGCCAAACTGTAGTTAACATAGAACAGTGTATAAGGCTCGGGTAAAATAAGATGTTTTTAACACTTCCATTTGATATTTCCATCACTTTTTATAAGCAAGTTCAGTGAAAAGGTTTGTCTTATTTGTCAGGTCAATATTAGAGAAACGAAGTGATTTCTTTCCAAGGATGTACAGCTAATAATCTTGGTTAAACCTTCAATCTTGTTTTAAATGCTTTTCCATTGAAAATGATACCTCTCTTTCAGCTCCCCCATTTCTGAGAAGTATAAAATCTTATAATTTATTATTACCAAAGGGGAAAGGTGGGAGGAGGGATAAATTAACAGTTTGGAATGAACACATACACACTGCTATGTATAAAATAGATCATCAACAAGGAACTACTGTATAGCACAGGGAACTACACTCAACATTTTGCAATAACCTATAAGGGGAAATAATCTGAAAAAGAATAGATATTTTTATTGACATCATCTATCAATGACAGTTAAAGTGTAGCCTAAGGGAAGCTGGTGGTGAGTGCTTCTGACCCTGAAGACTTCAATCATCTAAAGTTTGGACTCTGCCTACTTCCCAAGGCCCTTAATGAACATATGTGTAGCTGTAGCTTAAAAAATTCCCCAGTTTGGGTTTCGGGGAGACACTGATTTTGAAAAAGCCCTGGTGTTGTCCTTACATGAATGGGACTCTTCCTACTGCTAAAACATGTCTGTCACACCCAGAGGATGGTATACCATCTGATCGGGAAGAGTTTGGAAAAGGCATCTCATCTCCTGGTGCTCGGGTTCACCCCTCCAGCGTCTTTACTAACAGTCTCCCCACTTGGAGATGTCAGCACTGTCAACATCCTGTTGCGTACAGTTTGGAATTTGTCCAGAGGATGAAGCGGAAGGATGAGGAACAATGAGAGACAAGTCCTAGGTGTTCAGACAGGCACATGTCACTCTAATTTCCAATCAGGAAGACGAATTGACCAAAGGCTAGGGTTGCCCATGGAAACAGTATAGGGCTTGAGGAAATCCCGCTGCTTTGTGGCCAGTTCCCATAAACACGAGTTGAACAATGGAACTCAGGGGCAGTAAAATTCACAAAACTGCAGAGTTGAAAATATCCATCACTGAAAAATGTCTTGAGGAAAGTCAGAGAAAAGGACTTGTAAGCAAGGGAGAATGGCAGGAAAGGGATTTGAGGAGGTAGAAAGGACTCGCCATTAAGCACAAGAAAAGGAGCTGAACATTGCCAACATTGCAGTTGGCCAAAAAGGGTGTATGCGTTCTTTTCTGTATATATTCAAGAAAAGGGCATACACTTTTTTAGCCAACCAAACAGGTGGGCACTGGAAGTCAATACTACAAAAGATATCACTTCGCATCAGTCAGAAGAGCCATCCTCATAAAGCGTAAACAACAGAAATGCAGGACAGGGCAACGAGAAGAGGGAGCCCTGTGAGACTTATAGTGGAAATGTATATTGCCAACGGCCATTCTGGAGAAGTGTATTGTGTTTACTAAAGCATCTACAAAATGAGCTACAGAGCATAGGGCACTTGCACTCATGGGCGTATATCTTGGGAAAAACAAAAATCGAGAGGACACAGGCACCCCAATGTTTACCCCCTCTCTGTTTAAAAGATCCTCGACTAGGATATAACTTAAATGTCTCTGGAGGGAAAAAATGGATAGAGATGTGGTACTTAGGTAGAGTGGAATATTATTCAGCCTGGAAATCAATGAAATATGGCCAGTTGTAACAACTCCGGAGGAGTTACGTATGATCATTCTAAGTGACAGAATTCAAAAAGAAAAAGACACATATCATAAGATATCACTTAAAGGTGGAATCCAAAATGGCTACACATGAAATAAATTACAAAACAAAAACATAGTCAAATATGTAGAAAACACGCATAAGGCTGCTAAACGGGAAAGGTGGGGAGGGGTGAGGCATCATCCAGGAGGTTGAAATTAGCAAAGATACCATTCCAAATACCAAACTGATAATCAACAAGGCCTACACGGTAGCTAAAAGAACTGCACTCAGCACACTCAAGTCACCGGAAAAGAATATATACGACTGGTAAGAATCTGAAAAAGAATTTATTGATGTCTCTCTGTACGTGAATCAAGTGGATGTACAGCAGCAAGAAACAGAGCTTTGAAAATCAGCTGTAACCAATATAGTAATAAATTGAAAAAAATAAACGACAGAGAGACAGAGAAAACCTCTTACAACTTTTCCTCAGGGACGGTGATGCAACATGGATTGAACACATCTAGACCCACAGCAGGATGAGACATAAGGCTGGAAACTGTTTGCGCTAAGAGAAATGTGAGGTTGGGTGAGGAAATGCACACCCTTTAAAGTAATACTACCTGGTACCCATTCAATGGGTCCCAAATCTGCAGGTTCAAGGGATCTTCCTACAGCTAAAACATGCATGGAAAACCCAGAGGACTGTACACCATGTGATCGGGAGATGTGTCTAAAATGCACCTCATTTATCCTCTCCTGGTGCTCCTGTTCACCATTCCAGCCACGCTACTTAGAATCTCCCCACTTGGAGAATCAGCACATTTAAACTTCTGTTTCACACATTTTGCAAATTGTGAGGAGGATGAACGGGAAGAGGGGGAACCAATGAGAGAAGAGTTGTAGGGGTTTGGACGGGCACATATCACTCTAATTTCCCATTAAGAATAAGAATTAAAGGAAGGCTCAGCCTGCCTCGCCGGAGCCAAAATAGGGCCTGAAGCAATCCTGCGGGTTTGAGGCCAGCTCACAAAAGAGCAACTTAAAAAATGGAGCTCAGGGTCACTGCAATTCACAAACCTACAGAGTTATAAATGAAAACTAACGTCCAAAAATATGTTGAGGTAAGGCAAAGAAGAGGATCTGAATGCAAGACAGAATTGCAAGAAACAGATTTCAAGAGATAGATTGGACTCGTCTTTAACGCACATGAAAAGCGGCAGAATTTCGACAATGATGCAGTTGGCCCAAAAGGCCGTATGCGTTTTTCCCTGACTATATCCAGGAAAAAACGCATACGCACTTTATGGGCAACGAAGCAAGCAAGCAATGCAAATGTGCACAACAAAGAAGTCTCACTTCCCACCGGTCAAAAGGGCCATCCTAAAAAATTGTAAAAACCAGAAATGCAGGACAGGCCATGGAGAACTGGGAACCTTGTTATGCTGATGGGCGGGATGTAAATTGCCAACAGACACTCGGGAGAAGTGTATGGTGTTTTCTGAAACATCTAAAAGACAAAGCAACAGAGCCTAGGGCACTTCCACTTATGGTCCTATAGCTTAGGGAAATTAAAATCAAAAAGACACAGCCACCCCAAAGTTTGGGACGCCTCCGTTTACAAGAACCTCGTTTACCGTACAAGTTCAATATCACAGAAAGTGAAAAATGGATAAAGAACTTGTGGTACTTACGTACAATGCAGTATCACTCAGCAATGAAATCTATGTCATCAGGCCCGTAGCAGCATAATGAGTGGATTCAGATACGATGATTCTAAATGAAATAAGTCACACAGAAAAAGAAACATCATAAGATATCACTAATACACGGAATGTAAACTTGGCTACACAGGAACTGCATTCCAAAACAGAACAGGGTCTCAAATTTAGAAAACCAACTTATGCTTGCTTAAGGGGAAAGGTGAGTTGGGTTGCTGCATAAAACCAGAGATTGAAATGAGCACAGATAAAGTTCCTTAAGCCAAATATGGAATAGACAAGAGCTACTCCTTGCTCAACGAAATGGACTCAACACCGCATATTAAACGCCTAAGAATGTACCTGACTAGTAAGTATCTTAAAACCTATGGATTGCTATGTCTCCAAAAGAGAATCAAGCGTGTGTACAGGGGCATAAACGCAGCAGTGATAGGATTGGAGAGGTTCGGTGAGCAAATGAAGACCCTTTGAAGACATATTGCATGGTACCCATTCCACGGGTCTCAACTCTCCAGGTTTAAGGTATTCTTCCTTCAGCTAAAACATGCATGTGGAACCCAGAGTATGATCAACCGTGTGAACGGGAGACCTGTTCAAATATGTCTCAGTTTTCCTCCCCTGGTACTCGGGTGCAACATTCCAGACGCTTTACTAACACTCTCCCCACTTGGAGAGTCAGTCCCTTTAACCTCCTGTTTGGCCCAGTTTGCAATTTCAGTGGAAGATGTACAGGAATAGCGAGAACCAATGAGAGACTAGCTGGAGGTGTCTGGATGGGCAAATTTAACTCTCATTTCCCACCAGGAAGAGGAATTAACCAAAGGCTCAGCGTGCCGTGCCACAACCAGATTAGGGCCTGAAGACATCCTGCGGTGTTGCGGCCAGGTCACAAGAAAGCGAGTTGAAGAAAGGAGCTCAGGGGCACTGTAATTCACAAACCTGCAGAGTTATAAATGACAGCTATCGTCCAAAAATATACTGAAGTAAGGCTGCCAAGAGGACTTGAAAGCGGGGCAGAATTGCAGGAAACCGATTTCAGGAGGTAGACTGGAATTGCATTGAAAGCATATGAAAAGAGGCAGAATGTCCACAATGATGCACTTGGCCAAAAAGGGCGTATGCGTTTTTTCCTGAATATATTCAGGAAAAAACGCATACGCCCTTTTTGGCCAACCAAGCAAACTTGCAAAGGAAATCTGCACTACAATGAAGTCTCACTTCTCCCCGGTCAAAAGGGCCATCTGAAAAAAGTGTAAAATCCAGAAAGGCAGGACAGGCCATGGAGAACTGGGAGCCTTGTTATGCTGATGGGCGGGAAGTAAATTGCCAACAGACACTCAGGAGAAGTGTATGGTGTTTCCTGAAACATCTAAAAAACAAAGCAACAGAGCCTAGGGCACTGCCACTTATGGTCCTATAGCTTAGGGAAATTAAAATCAAAAAGACACAGCCACCCCAAAGTTTGGGACGCCTCCGTTTACAAGAACCTCGTTTACCGTACAAGTTCAATATCACAGAAAGTGAAAAATGGATAAAGAACTTGTGGTACTTACGTACAATGCAGTATCACTCAGCAATGAAATCTATGTCATCAGGCCCGTAGCAGCATAATGAGTGGATTCAGGTACGATGATTCTAACTGAAATAAGTCACACAGAAAAAGAAACATCATAAGATATCAGTAATACACGGAATGTAAACTTGGCTCCACAGGAACTGCATTCCAAAACAGAACAGGGTCTCAAATTTAGAAAACCAACTTATGCTTGCTTAAGGGTAAAGGTGAGTTGGGGTGCTGCATAAAACCAGAGATTGAAATGAGCACAGATAAAGTTCCTTAAGTCAAATATGGAATAGACAAGAGCTACTCCTTGCTCAACGAAATGGACTCCACACCCCATATTAAACGCCTAAGAATATACCTGACTAGTAAGTATCTTAAAACCTATGGATTGCTATGTCTCCGAAAGAGAATCAAGCGTGTGTACAAGGGTCATAAACGCAGCAGTGATAGGATTGGAGAGATTCGGTGAGCAAATGAAGACCGTTTGAAGTCATATTGCATGGTACCCATTCCACGGGTCTCAACTCTCCAGGTTTAAGGTATTCTTTCTTCAGCTAAAACATGCATGTGGAACCCAGAGTATGATCAACCGTGTGATCGGGAGACGTGTTCAAATATGTCTCAGTTTTCGTCCCCTGGTACTTCGGTGCAACATTCCAGACGCTTTACTAACACTCTCCCCACTTGGAGAGTCAGTGCCTTTAACCTCCTGTTTGGCCCAGTTTGCAATTACTGCGGAAGATGTACAGGAATAGGGAGAACCAATGAGAGACAAGCGGGAGGTGTTTGGACGGGCAAATTTATCTCTAATTTCCCATCAGGATGAGGAATTAACCAAAGGCTCAGCGTGCCGTGCCGGAACCAGATTAGGGCCTGAAGCCATCCTGCGGTGTTGCGGCCAGGTCACAAGAAAGCGAGTTGAAGAAAGGAGCTCAGGGGCACTGTAATTCACAAACCTGCAGAGTTATAAATGACAGCTATCGTCCAAAAATAGACTGAAGTAAGGCTGCCAAGAGGACTTGAAAGCGGGGCAGAATTGCAGGAAACCGATTTCAGGAGGTAGACTGGAATTGCATTGAAAGCATAGGAAAAGAGGCAGAACGTCCACAATGATGCACTTGGCCAAAAAGGGCGTATGCGTTTTTTCCTGAATATATTCAGGAAAAAACGCATACGCCCTTTTTGGCCAACCAAGCAAGCTTGCAAAGGAAATCTGCACTACAATGAAGTCTCACTTCCCCCCGGTCAAAAGGGCCATCTGAAAAAAGTGTAAAATCCAGAAAGGCAGGACAGGCCATGGAGAACTGGGAGCCTTGTTATGCTGATGGGCGGGATGTAAATTGCCAACAGACACTCGGGAGAAGTGTATGGTGTTTCCTGAAACATCTAAAAAACAAAGCAACAGAGCCTAGGGCACTTCCACTTATGGTCCTATAGCTTAGGGAAATTAATATCAAAAAGACACAGCAACCCCAAAATTTGGGACGGCTCTTTTTACAGGAATCTCTTCTACGGCACAAGTTAAATATCCCAGAGAGCAAATAATGGATAAAGAAGTTGCGGTACTTATGTACAACAGAATACCACTCAGCAATGAAATCTATGTCACCAGGCCCGTACCAGCATAATCAGTGGATTGAGGCATGATGATTCTAAGTGAAATAAGTCACACAGAAAAAGAAACTTCATAAGGTATCACTAATACACGGAATGTGAACTTGGCTACACATGAACTGAATTACAAAACAGAACAGGGTCTCAAGTTTAGAAAACCAACTTATGCCTGCTTAAGGGGGAAGGTGAGTTGGGGTGCTGCATAAAAGCAGAGTTTGAAATTAGCACAGATACCGTTCCATAAGCGAAATATGTAATAGACAAGAGCTACCCCTTGCTCAACGAAATGGATTCAACAATGAGGTATCACCTCACACCTGGTAGAATAGGCATCATTGAAAATCTACAAACAAAAAATGCTGGAAAGGGTGTGGAGAAAAGGAACCCTCTTCCACTATTGTTGGGAATATAAATTGATACAGTCATTATGGAGAACAATATGGAATTTCTTAAGAAACTAACAATAGAATTACCATATGATACAGCAATCCCAGTACTGGACATATACCCAGACAAAACCATAAATCAAAAAGAGTCATTCACTGCAATGTTCATTGCATCACTATTTACAATATCGAGGTAATGGAAGCAACCTAAATGCCCACAGACAGACGAATGCATAAAGCTGTGGTACATATATAAAATGGAATATTACTAAGCCATGAAAAGGAATGAAATTGGGTCATTTGTAGAGACGTCGATGGATCTAGAGACTGTCATACAGAGTGAAGTAAGTCAGAAAGAGAAAAACAAATCTTGTATATTCATGCATATATGTGGAACCTAGAAAAACTGTACAGATTAACCATTTTGCAAGGCATAAATAGAGCAACAGATGTAGACAACAAACGTATGGACAACCAGGGGGGAAAGCTGTTGGGGGGGTGGTGGTGGGAGGAGTTGAGAGACTGGGATTGGCATGTATACATTTATATGTATAAAATAGATAACCAATAAGAACCTGCTGTATAAAAATATAAAATAAAATTCAAAATTAAAAAGAAGTAAAATTTAAAAAATAAAACAGAAAAAACAATTATTCCCTGCACATACATGTATTTATATGAATAAATTATTTCCATGCTTATATCTGTAAATACAAAAAAGAGGAATAAAATCTACCTTGAACCAAAAACGAAAAAGAGAAAAAAAACACAGAACCCACCAGTTACACAGAGGAAAACCGTATCAGGGCACTTGCTCCAGTTGTAAACAATTCTGAAGTTGGTCAGTGGTGGGGAATCGTCTCCCATTCAGCCAGCAGCCCCCACGCAACAAGCGTCCTCATTGCAAAGCTGGGGCACCGTGCCGAGGCATCTGTGAGTAAACGTGAGCTGAGCCCCAGGCCAGTTGCTGCTGAACTATTCCCACCTGTCCCAGGTAAAACACCTGAATATATACAAGGACTTGAAAGCCTAGAGGAAGGGCCATAGAGCCACACGAGTGACAGCATGCCGGCCGACTTGGTGCCTGCAGGCCAGCCAGGATGGTCCTGGCCCTGGGTGCTCTTCTGGAAGATTTCCATTTCCCTGCCTGAGATACCCGTCCTGTCCCTGCCCCCACTGCTTTTTTCCTTCCTCACCTCTGCCCAGGGAGAAATTCCAGCAGCAGGTATGGGTGACACACCCTCTTCTTTAGCAGGTGGCAGCCTGGCAACTGCTGCAGAAAGTCCAGCAGAGCCCCACTCACACTGGGCCACCCACAAAGCCGTGGCCTCTCACTCCCTCCCACCAGCCTAGCCCGGAGACTGCTGACAGGGCAGAGAAAATGGCGTCAGGCACGGCTGCAGGGGCTCTTGCTGCCTGGAGTGGTATTTATATTGATCTCAACCCAGGCACACCTGGGGAGGGCTGGCCGGCACGGTAAGGCTGCCCAGGTCAGCCAATCATCACCCCTCAGGGGCTCACAGTTGCAGAAAATGGAACTTGCTGAACCGGCCAGGTCCAAGGAACAGGTGTGGGCTCCTGAGAGTCAGGATAGACAAGGGGCTGCAGCTTTGGCTTGTTTTCTAATCATTTTATCTGGCCCATGAGTGGGAGACAACTTCAAGAAAACCCTCTCCTAATGAGAGGAACCCAGGAGTCAGGGAGAGGAGGGGTGGGTGGTGGTTGGAGACAGAGGCCTGGTGTCCCGGGTGCAGTGGAAGTCTCTGGAAGACCAGGTGGAGGGAGGCCTCACGGAGTGATGCCCAGGGTCACAGACCTGTCGCAGCTGCTGTTTGTTAGTTCAAGTCCTGCTCTGAGGTGCTCTGTGTCAGCTCTGAGCGACAGGTGAGCTGGGGGTGCTCTGCAATGAGGGCTATGTGCACGGTTCCTGTGTGCCCAGCCCTGCCACGGTACCTGCAAGGGTAGCTCTGTATCCTGGGAGGGGCCTGACCACGAGAGCCCCGTGGGCTGGGGTGGGGGTGGGGTACCTGCCCAGGTGAGCTCCATATTCTGGGATTGGTCTGACCACGAGAGCCCCATGGGCTGCTGGGGACCTGGTAAAGGATGTCAGGACAGTCAGTGAAGCCACCGAGGATATACCTCCAGTTGCTCCTAATTCCTACACCCTGCTGGTCATTCTACCAACCACCAGGACATGGTATTCTGTATTAGTCTTCAATGATGCCTTCTTTTGTATTCCATTAGTCCCAGAGTCACAAGAAATTTTGGCTTGTGAGTGGCAGGACTCAACATACAACTAAAACAATACTTCCGGGCCGTCTGGCCCCAAGGGTGCAAAAATTCCCACACCATCTTTGGGGAAAGCTTAGCTAAAGACCTAAAAGTTCTACCTCTGGAAAAGGAAACCCTCCTTCAATATGCAGACGACATTCTGATCACCAGCCCTACTAAGGAGGCCTCTGAACTACCAAGCCAATAAAGGATAGAAGTTGTCCAAGAAAAAGCTCAAATATCACAGACTGCGGTGACCTGCCTGGGCTTCATTCTCACAGAAGGTCAGAGAAGCCCATCCCAGGAAAGGGAAGAAACCATTTTCAGCCTTACCCCTTTCTAAAACTAGAAGACAGCTTAGGGGTTCCTGGGGAGGCCAGGGTTTGCTGCTTCTGGATCCCTAGCTACAGTCTACTAGCTGGGCCTCTATATGAAACACTGAAAGGAAAAGATGATGATCCTTTTGAATAGAATCCAGAAGTGGCCTTTCAAGAATGGAAAGAGCAGTCAATTCAGACCCTTGCCCTGGAACTCCCTAATTTAGCTAAACCCTTTGACCTTTACATTCCCGGTGAAAGGTGAATCGCCATTGGAGAATTAGTGCAAAAACTGGGACCACTTGAAATGGAACAATGCAAGAATGCCATCCAGGTAGGATAAACTACGGTCACTAAGGGGCTTGGCCCACTGCCACATCTGGCCAAGATACTGGCGGTATCTAAAAACCTGGAAATCAGCAGCCCAAAAGGCCACCTCCCTCCTAAGGGAAAAGGACCCCACGTGGTGATCCTAACCACCAACCATGCCCTGAAGTTGCAGGGTTCGCTCCGTGGGCACACCGACCTCGAGTGAGGAGGCCCTCCAACTCCAACATCCAGAGACATAACCGGGGGCAACAGGGCACCATGACGACTCGTGTGAACATCACTTGACCTGGAGTTTCTCTCATAAAACAACAAGAGTGTGTCCCAAAAGAGTAGACTACTGCTTGCAGGACTTACTGCACCCAGAGGGGAGCTAATAATCTTGGCGGGGGAACAGTATACCACACTGTCACCATAGAAAAGCCTACAGACACCGTGATGATGGTGGCCAATAAGACCGGCTGGACTCCTGTTTACTTCAAAAGGCTGTTGACTCAGTAGCCATCATGGTCCTTGATCACCACTGACCCTGGACTGTCTGGGAGTTGAGCGGGCAGGGCTCTGACACCTGGTGCTGTTTGTACGTTAATTCAGGGGCCTAACTGAAGAAAGCGCAGACTACTGGTCAGAGCATCTAGGCTGGCAGAGACGGTCAGCCTAAGGTGGCCGAACAAATGTGGGGCGGGGTGAAACCGGCCCCCACAGCGTCTCTGCACATCTCTTTCCTGGACCCTTAAAGGTCATTAGAATCTATAACACTTCCAATGCTGGTGCTCAGGTGGACGAGCAGGGAGGCAGGGGTCCTGGGGACAATCAACGTCACCGGGAGGCTGCTGGGGAGAAGCTCTGACCCTCGCCCCAGGGTATGAGGGCTCCCAACTCAGCACTCAGCAGTTACAGAAGAAGGGTCTGCACCCTCAGCACTCCAAGAATGAGGAACGGGACAAAAGGCAGAGGAGGGGTTTGTCCCCAGCAAAGCCCATTAAAAATCCCTGGGAGATAAAAGTAGAATCTGGGCAATAAAGTCAAGTCTAACCTTTTTTATCCTTTGTGCTTTGTCTAATTTCACGTGCTCCTAGGGTCCCGCATGCAGAGGTTCCACACCCGGCACTTCAGACCAGATTTCCTAGTGCAGAATGGCTGGGTCGACACCTCAGCTCCTGGGGCCCAGTGCAGACTCCACGATATAGAGCCTGAGCTACAGCCAACCCGGCCCTCGAGAGCTCCGCCGCCTCCCTCCCTCCCACTGACTCTGACAGGATCTCTACACAGCAGCCCAGCCCACAGCCCACGGGGTAGTGCATGCTCTCACCTCTCCATTCTCTGATCAAAATATAAAGTTTCCTTTGCTTGTGAACCAAACTCAGTCTCGATCTGTTGGCCCCAATGACACTGGGCAGGGGGACACTTGTTGGGGTCCACTCTGGAGGATCAGTAACAGAAATTGAGACTATTGTAACCTCAATGAACAGATGTGTGAGCCAAACTGTAGTTAACATAGAACAGTGTATAAGGCTCGGGTAAAATAAGATGTTTTTAACACTTCCATTTGATATTTCCATCACTTTTTATAAGCAAGTTCAGTGAAAAGGTTTGTCTTATTTGTCAGGTCAATATTAGAGAAACGAAGTGATTTCTTTCCAAGGATGTACAGCTAATAATCTTGGTTAAACCTTCAATCTTGTTTTAAATGCTTTTCCATTGAAAATGATACCTCTCTTTCAGCTCCCCCATTTCTGAGAAGTATAAAATCTTATAATTTATTATTACCAAAGGGGAAAGGTGGGAGGAGGGATAAATTAACAGTTTGGAATGAACACATACACACTGCTATGTATAAAATAGATCATCAACAAGGAACTACTGTATAGCACAGGGAACTACACTCAACATTTTGCAATAACCTATAAGGGGAAATAATCTGAAAAAGAATAGATATTTTTATTGACATCATCTATCAATGACAGTTAAAGTGTAGCCTAAGGGAAGCTGGTGGTGAGTGCTTCTGACCCTGAAGACTTCAATCATCTAAAGTTTGGACTCTGCCTACTTCCCAAGGCCCTTAATGAACATATGTGTAGCCGTAGCTTAAAAACTTCCCCAGTTTGGGTTTCGGGGAGACACTGATTTTGAAAAAGCCCTGGTGTTCTCCTTACATGAATGGGACTCTTCCTACTGCTAAAACATGTCTGTCACACCCAGAGGATGGTATACCGTCTGATCGGGAAGAGTTTGGAAAAGGCATCTCATCTCCTCATCTCCTGGTGCTCGGGTTCACCCCTCCAGCGTCTTTACTAACAGTCTCCCCACTTGGAGATGTCAGCACTGTCAACATCCTGTTGCGTACAGTTTGGAATTTGTCCAGAGGATGAAGCGGAAGGATGAGGAACAATGAGAGACAAGTCCTAGGTGTTCAGACAGGCACATGTCACTCTAATTTCCAATCAGGAAGACGAATTGACCAAAGGCTAGGGTTGCCCATGGAAACAGTATAGGGCTTGAGGAAATCCCGCTGCTTTGTGGCCAGTTCCCATAAACACGAGTTGAACAATGGAACTCAGGGGCAGTAAAATTCACAAAACTGCAGAGTTGAAAATATCCATCACTGAAAAATGTCTTGAGGAAAGTCAGAGAAAAGGACTTGTAAGCAAGGGAGAATGGCAGGAAAGGGATTTGAGGAGGTAGAAAGGACTCGCCATTAAGCACAAGAAAAGGAGCTGAACATTGCCAACATTGCAGTTGGCCAAAAAGGGTGTATGCGTTCTTTTCTGTATATATTCAAGAAAAGGGCATACACTTTTTTAGCCAACCAAACAGGTGGGCACTGGAAGTCAATACTACAAAAGATATCACTTCGCATCAGTCAGAAGAGCCATCCTCATAAAGCGTAAACAACAGAAATGCAGGACAGGGCAACGAGAAGAGGGAGCCCTGTGAGACTTATAGTGGAAATGTATATTGCCAACGGCCATTCTGGAGAAGTGTATTGTGTTTACTAAAGCATCTAAAAAATGAGCTACAGAGCATAGGGCACTTGCACTCATGGGCGTATATCTTGGGAAAAACAAAAATCGAGAGGACACAGGCACCCCAATGTTTACCCCCTCTCTGTTTAAAAGATCCTCGACTAGGATATAACTTAAATGTCTCTGGAGGGAAAAAATGGATAGAGATGTGGTACTTAGGTAGAGTGGAATATTATTCAGCCTGGAAATCAATGAAATATGGCCAGTTGTAACAACTCCGGAGGAGTTACGTATGATCATTCTAAGTGACAGAATTCAAAAAGAAAAAGACACATATCATAAGATATCACTTAAAGGTGGAATCCAAAATGGCTACACATGAAATAAATTACAAAACAAAAACATAGTCAAATATGTAGAAAACACGCATAAGGCTGCTAAACGGGAAAGGTGGGGAGGGGTGAGGCATCATCCAGGAGGTTGAAATTAGCAAAGATACCATTCCAAATACCAAACTGATAATCAACAAGGCCTACACGGTAGCTAAAAGAACTGCACTCAGCACACTCAAGTCACCGGAAAAGAATATATACGACTGGTAAGAATCTGAAAAAGAATTTATTGATGTCTCTCTGTACGTGAATCAAGTGGATGTACAGCAGCAAGAAACAGAGCTTTGAAAATCAGCTGTAACCAATATAGTAATAAATTGAAAAAAATAAACGACAGAGAGACAGAGAAAACCTCTTACAACTTTTCCTCAGGGACGGTGATGCAACATGGATTGAACACATCTAGACCCACAGCAGGATGAGACATAAGGCTGGAAACTGTTTGCGCTAAGAGAAATGTGAGGTTGGGTGAGGAAATGCACACCCTTTAAAGTAATACTACCTGGTACCCATTCAATGGGTCCCAAATCTGCAGGTTCAAGGGATCTTCCTACAGCTAAAACATGCATGGAAAACCCAGAGGACTGTACACCATGTGATCGGGAGATGTGTCTAAAATGCACCTCATTTATCCTCTCCTGGTGCTCCTGTTCACCATTCCAGCCACGCTACTTAGAATCTCCCCACTTGGAGAATCAGCACATTTAAACTTCTGTTTCACACATTTTGCAAATTGTGAGGAGGATGAACGGGAAGAGGGGGAACCAATGAGAGAAGAGTTGTAGGGGTTTGGACGGGCACATATCACTCTAATTTCCCATTAAGAATAAGAATTAAAGAAAGGCTCAGCCTGCCTCGCCGGAGCCAAAATAGGGCCTGAAGCAATCCTGCGGGTTTGAGGCCAGCTCACAAAAGAGCAACTTAAAAAATGGAGCTCAGGGTCACTGCAATTCACAAACCTGCAGAGTTATAAATGAAAACTAACGTCCAAAAATATGTTGAGGTAAGGCAAAGAAGAGGATCTGAATGCAAGACAGAATTGCAAGAAACAGATTTCAAGAGATAGATTGGACTCGTCTTTAACGCACATGAAAAGCGGCAGAATTTCGACAATGATGCAGTTGGCCCAAAAGGGCGTATGCGTTTTTTCCTGATTATATCCAGGAAAAAACGCATACGCACTTTATGGGCAACGAAGCAAGCAAGCAATGCAAATGTGCACAACAAAGAAGTCTCATTTCCCACCGATCAAAAGGGCCATCTTAAAAAATTGTAAAAACCAGAAATGCAGGACAGGCCATGGAGAACAGGGAGCCTTTATACGCTGATGGGCAGTGTGTGAACTGCCGAGAGCCACTCTGGAGAAGTGTATGGTGGTTCCTAAATCATCTAAAAAACAGAGCTACAGAGCATAGGACACTTCCAATCATGGGAGTATATCTAGGGAAGTCTAAAAATCAACAAGACACAAGCACACCACAGTTTAGGGCTACTCTGTTTACAAGAACCTCAACTTCAGTACACCTTAAATATCCCAGGAAAGAGAACAATGGATAAAGAAGATGTGGTACTTATGTACAATGGAATATCTCTTCACCATGAAATCAATGTAATAAGGCTAGTAGAAGGATAAAGAGTGGATTTAGGTCCGATAATACTACTTGAAATAAGTCAAACAGAAAAAGAAACATATCATAAGATATCACTTATAGAGGGAGGGTAAATATGGCTGCACAAGAAATGAATTACAGAACAGAACAGTGTCTCACATTTAGAAAACACACTTATGTCAGCTTAAGGGGAAAGGAGAGGTGGGGTGATGCATAAAACCAGAGTTTGAAATTAGCACAGATACCGTTCAATAAACCAAATAGGTATTAGACAAGATCTACACCTTGCTCAATGAACAGGCCTCAACACACCCTATACACCGCAGAGAAATATATCTGAGGAATAAGAATCTTAAAACCCATGTATTGATATATCTCCATAAGGGAATCAAGTGTGTGCAGAGCGGCACAAACACAGCAGTGAAAAGGAGCTAAACCCCATTATAGAAATAAATTTTAAAAACAAAACGCTGAAACAATGAAAGAGAGAAAAATTCTTACAAAATTCGCTCAGGGGCTGTGATGCAACCTGGATTGACCACATATAAACCCACAGCTGGATAAGACATAAGGCTGGACACTTGGGGCTGAGAGGATTGGTGAGCTTTGGTGAGCAACTGCCGAAAGTTTAATGCAATACTTCATGCTACTCATTCCAAGGGTCCCAACACTCCAGGTTGAAGGGAATCTTCCTACAGCTAAACCATGCTTGGGAAACCCAGCGACTGGTATACCACATGATCGGGAAAGGTTTCTAAAACGCACCTCATTTTTCCTCTCCTGGGGCTCCGGATCGACATTCCAGCCGCTTTACTAACAACATCCCCACATGGAGAGTCAATGCCTTTAAGTTCTGGTATCGCACAGTCTGCAGTTAGTGCGGAGGATGAATGGGAATAGGGGGAACCAGTGAGAAACTAGCTGTAGCGGTTTCAATGGGCACATGTCACTCTAATGTCACATCAGTAAGAAGAATTAACCAAAGGCACAGCAAGGTGCCCCAAAAGAAGAATAGAGCTTCAAGGAATCCTGTGGTTATGGGGCAAGATCACAAAAATAAGAGCTGAAAAATGGAGCTAAGGGCCACTGCAATTCAAAAACCTGCAGAGTTATAAAGGCCAACTATTTTCAAAAAATATATTGAGGTAAGGCTATGAAGAAGCACTGAAAGCAAGGCAGAATTGCAGGAAACCGATTTCAGGAGGTACACTGGAATTGCATTGAAAACATAGGAAGAGAGTCAGAACCTCGACAATGATGCACTTGGCCAAAAAGGGCATATGTGTTTTTTCCTGAATATAGTCAGGAAAAAACGCATACACACTTTTTGGCCAACCAAGCAAGCTTGCAAAGGAAGTCTGCACTACAATGAAGTCTCACTTTCCCCTGGTCAAAAGGGCCATCTGAAAAAAGTGTAAAATCCAGAAAGGCACGACAGGCCATGGAGAACTGGGAGCCTTGTTATGCTGATGGGTGGGATGTAAATTGCCAACAGACACTCGGGAGAAGTGTATGGTGTTTCCTGAAACATCTAAAAAACAAAGCAACAGAGCCTAGGGCACTTCCACTTATACTTCTATAGTTTAGGGAAATTAAAATCAAAAAGACACAGCCACCCCAAAGTTTGGGATGGCTCTGTTTACAAGAACCTCATATAAGGTACAAGTTCAATATCGCAGAAAGTGAAAACTGGATAAAGAAGTTGTGGTACTTACGTACAATGCAATATCACTCAGCAATGAAATCTATGTCATCAGGCCCGTAGCAGCATAATGAGTGGATTCAGGTACGATGAATCTAACTGAAATAAGTCACACAGAGAAAGAAACATCATAAGATATCACTAATACACGGAATGTAAACTTGGCTACACAGGAACTGAATTCCAAAACAGAACAGGGTCTCAAATTTAGAAAAGCAACTTATGCTTGCCTAAGGGGAAAGGTGAGTTGGGGTGCTGCATAAAACCAGAGATTGAAATGAGCGCAGATAAAGTTCTATAAGCCAAATATGGAATAGACAAGAGCTACTCCTTGCTCAACGAAATGGACTCAACACCCCATATTCAACGCCTAGGAATATACCTGACTAGTAAGAATCATAAAAGCTATGGATTTATATATCTCTGTAAGAGAATCAAGAGTGTGTACAGCGGCATTAAAGCAGTGAAAATCAGCTAAATCCCATATTAAAAATAAATTTCTTAAACAAAACACAATGACAGTGAAATAGAGAGCAATACTTAAGTAATTCATTCAAGGCTTCTGATGCAACCTGCACTTACCATATCTACACCCAGAGCTGGGTGACACATAAGGCTGGACACTTGGGGCTCATAAGATCGGTGAGGTTCGGTGAGCAAATGCAGACCCTTTGAAGTCATATTGCATGGTACCCATTCCACGGGTTTCAACTACCCAGGTTTAAGGTATTCTTCCTTCAGCTAAAACATGCATGTGGAACCTAGAGTATGATCAACCATGTGATCGGGAGACATGTTCAAATATTTCTCAGTTTTCCTCCCCTGGTACTCGGGTGCAACATTCCAGACGCTTTACTAACACTCTCCCCACTTGGAGAGTCAGCCCCTTTAACCTCCTGTTTGGCCCAGTTTGCAATTTCTGCGGAAGATGAACAGGAATAGCGAGAACCAATGAGAGGCTAGCTGGAGGTGTCTGGACGGGCAAATTTAACTCTCATTTCCCACCAGGAAGAGGAATTAACCAAAGGCTCAGCATGCCGGGCCGGAACAAGATTAGGGCCTGAAGCCATCCTGCGGTGTTGCGGCCAGCTCAAAAGAAAGCGAGTTGAAGAAAGGAGCTCAGGGGCACTGTAATTCACAAACCTGCAGAGTTATAAATGACAGCTATCGTCCAAAAATAGACTGAAGTAAGGCTGCCAAGAGGACTTGAAAGCGGGGCAGAATTGCAGGAAACCGATTTCAGGAGGTAGACTGGAATTGCATTGAAAGCATAGGAAAAGAGGCAGAACGTCCACAATGATGCACTTGGCCAAAAAGGGCGTATGCGTTTTTTCCTGAATATATTCAGGAAAAAACGCATACGCACTTTTTGGCCAACCAAGCAAGCTTGCAAAGGAAATCTGCACTACAATGAAGTCTCACTTCCCCCCGGTCAAAAGGGCCATCTGAAAAAAGTGTAAAATCCAGAAAGGCAGGACAGGCCATGGAGAACTGGGAGCCTTGTTATGCTGATGGGTGGGATGTAAATTGCCAACAGACACTCGGGAGAAGTGTATGGTGTTTCCTGAAACATCTAAAAAACAAAGCAACAGAGCCTAGGGCACTTCCACTTATGGTCCTATAGCTTAGGGAAATTAAAATCAAAAAGACACAGCCACCCCAAAGTTTGGGACGCCTCTGTTTACAAGAACCTTGTTTACAGTACAAGTTCAACATCGCAGAAAGTGAAAATGGATAAAGAAGTTGTGGTATTTACTTACAAAGCAATATCACTCAGCAATGAAATCTATGTCATCAGGCCCTTAGCAGCACAATGAGTGGATTCAGGTATGATGATTCTAACTGAAATAAGTCACACAGAAAAAGAAACATCATGAGATATCAGTAATACACAGAATGTAAACTTGGCTACACAGGAACTGAATTACAAAACAGAACAGGGTCTCAAATTTAGAAAACCAACTTATGCTTGCTTATGGGGAAAGGTGAGTTGGGGTGCTGCATAAAACCAGAGATTGAAATGAGCACAGATAAAGTTCCTTAAGCCAAATATGGAATAGACAAGAGCTACTCCTTGCTCAACGAAATGGACTCAACACCGCATATTAAACACCTAAGAATGTACCTGACTAGTAAGTATCTTAAAACCTATGGATTGCTATGTCTCCGAAAGAGAATCAAGCATGTGTACAGCGGCATAAACGCAGCAGTGATAGGATTGGAGAGGTTCGGTGAGCAAATGAAGACCCTTTGAAGTCATATTGCATGGTACCCATTCCACGGATCTCAACTCTCCAGGTTTAAGGTATTCTTCCTTCAGCTAAAACATGCATGTGGAACCCAGAGTATGATCAACCATGTGATCGGGAGACGTGTTCAGATATGTCTCAGTTTTCGTCCCTTGGTACTTGGGTGCAACATTCCAGACGCTTTACTAACACTCTCCCCACTTGGAGAGTCAGTGCCTTTAACCTCCTGTTTGGCCCAGTTTGCAATTTCTGCGGAAGATGAACAGGAATAGGGAGAACCAATGAGAGACTAGCTGGAGGTGTCTGGACGGGCAAATTTAACTCTCATTTCCCACCATGAAGAGGAATTAACCAAAGGCTCAGCGTGCCGTGCCGGAACCAGATTAGGGCCTGAAGCAATCCTGCGGTGTTGCGGCCAGCTCACAAGAAAGCGAGTTGAAGCAAAGAGCTCAGGGGCACTGTAATTCACAAACCTGCAGAGTTATAAATGACAGCTATCGTCCAAAAATATACTGAAGTAAGGCTGCCAAGAGGACTTGAAAGCGGGGCAGAATTGCAGGAAACCGATTTCAGGAGGTAGACTGGAATTGCATTGAAAGCATAGGAAAAGAGGCAGAACGTCCACAATGATGCACTTGGCCAAAAAGGGCGTATGCGTTTTTTCCTGAATATATTCAGGAAAAAACGCATACGCCCTTTTTGGCCAACCAAGCAAGCTTGCAAAGGAAATCTGCACTACAATGAAGTCTCACTTCCCCCCGGTCAAAAGGGCCATCTGAAAAAAGTATAAAATCCAGAAAGGCAGGACAGGCCATGGAAAACTGGGAGCCTTCTTATGCTAATGGGCGGGATGTAAATTGCCAACAGCCACTCCGGAGAAGTGTATGGTGTTTCCTGAAACATCTAAAAAACAAAGCAACAGAGCCTAGGGAACTTCCACTTATAGTCCTATAGCTTAGGGAAATTAAAATCAAAAAGACACAGCCACCCCAAAGTTTGGGACGCCTCTGTTTACAAGAACCTCGTTTACCGTACAAGTTCAACATCGCAGAAAGTGAAAAATGGATAAAGAACTTGTGGTAATTACGTACAATGCAGTATCACTCAGCAATGAATTCTGTCATCAGGCCCGTAGCATCACAATGAGTGGATACAGGTACGATGATTCTAACTGAAATATGTCACACAGAAAAAGAAACATCATAAGATATCACTAATACACGGAATGTAAACTTGGCTACACAGGAACTAAATTCCAAAACAGAACAGGGTCTCAAATTGAGAAAACCAACTTATGCTTGCTTAAGGGGAAAGGTGAGTTGGGGTGCTGCATAAAACCAGAGATTGAAATGAGCACAGATAAAGTTCCTTAAGCCAAATATGGAATAGACAAGAGCTACTCCTTGCTCAACGAAATGGACTCAACACCCCATATTAAACGCCTAAGAATGTACCTGACTAGTAAGTATCTTAAAACCTATGGATTGCTATGTCTCCAAAAGAGAATCAAGCGTGTGTACAGGGGCATAAACGCTGCAGTGATAGGATTGGAGAGGTTCGGTGAGCAAATGAAGACCCTTTGAAGTCATATTGCATGGTACCCATTCCACGGGTCTCAACTCTCCAGGTTTAAGGTATT
Source organism: Stenella coeruleoalba (assembly GCF_951394435.1). Lineage (NCBI taxonomy): Eukaryota > Metazoa > Chordata > Mammalia > Artiodactyla > Delphinidae > Stenella > Stenella coeruleoalba. The sequence continues at coordinate 87,512,525 of NC_137149.1, read as the reverse complement.
CCTCCTTCAGCTAAAACATGCATGTGGAACCCAGAGTATGATCAAACGTGTGAACGGGAGACGTATTCAAATATGTCTCAGTTTTCCTCCCCTGGTACTCGGGTGCAACATTCCAGACGCTTTACTAACACTCTTCTGACTTGGAGAGTCAGTCTCTTTAACCTCCTGTTTGGCCCAGGTTGCAATTTCTGCGGAAGATGAACAGGAATAGCGAGAACCAATGAGAGACTAGCTGGAGGTGTCTGGACGGGCAAATTTAACTCTCATTTCCCACCAGGAAGAGGAATTAACCAAAGGCTCAGCGTGCCGTGCCGGAACCAGATTAGGGCCTGAAGCCATCCTGCGGTGTTGCGGCCAGGTCACAAGAAAGCGAGTTGAAGAAAGGAGCTCAGGGGCACTGTAATTCACAAACCTGCAGAGTTATAAATGACAGCTATCGTCCAAAAATAGACTGAAGTAAGGCTGCCAAGAGGACTTGAAAGCGGGGCAGAATTGCAGGAAACCGATTTCAGGAGGTAGACTGGAATTGCATTGAAAGCATAGGAAAAGAGGCAGAACGTCCACAATGATGCACTTGGCCAAAAAGGGCGTATGCGTTTTTTCCTGAATATATTCAGGAAAAAACGCATACGCCCTTTTTGGCCAACCAAGCAAGCTTGCAAAGGAAATCTGCACTACAATGAAGTCTCACTTCCCCCTGTCAAAAGGGCCATCTGAAAAAAGGGTAAAATCCAGAAAGGCAGGACAGGCCATGGAGAACTGGGAGCCTTGTTATGCTGATGGGCGGGATGTAAATTGCCAACAACCACTCGGGAGAAGTGTATGGTGTTTCCTGAAACATCTAAAAAACAAAGCAACAGAACCTAGGGCACTTCCACTTATGGTCCTATAGCTTAGGGAAATTAAAATCAAAAAGACACAGCCACCCCAAAATTTGGGACGCCTCCATTTACAAGAACCTCGTTTACCGTACAAGTTCAATATCACAGAAAGTGAAAAATGGATAAAGAACTTGTGGTACTTACGTGCAATGCAGTATCACTCAGCAATGAAATCTATGTCATCAGGCCCGTAGCAGCATAATGAGTGGATTCAGGTACGATGATTCTAACTGAAATAAGTCACACAGAAAAAGAAACATCATAAGATATCACTAATACACGGAATGTAAACTTGGCTACACAGGAACTGAATTCCAAAACAGAACAGGGTCTCAAATTTAGAAAAGCAACTTATGCTTTCCTAAGGGGAAATGTGAGTTGGGGTGCTGCATAAAACCAGAGATTGAAATGAGCACAGATAAAGTTCCTTAAGCCAAATATGGAATAGACAAGAGCTACTCCTTGCTCAACGAAATGGACTCAACACCCCATATTAAACGCCTAAGAATGTACCTGACTAGTAAGTATCTTAAAACCCATGGATTGCTATGTCTCCGAAAGAGAATCAAGCATGTGTACAGGGGCATAAACGCAGCAGTGATAGGATTGGAGAGGTTCGGTGAGCAAATGAAAACCCTTTGAAGTCATATTGCATGGTACCCATTCCACGGGTTTCAACTACCCAGGTTTAAGGTATTCTTCCTTCATCCAAAACATGCATGTGGAACCTAGAGTATGATTAACCATGTGATTGCGAGACGTGTTCAAATATGTCTCAGTATTCGTACCCTGGTACTCGGGTGCAACATTCCAGACGCTTTACTAACACTCTCCCCACTTGGAGAGTCAGCGCCTTTAACCTCCTGTTTGGCCCAGTTTGCAATTTCTGCGGAAGATGAACAGGAATAGCGAGAACCAATGAGAGACTAGCTGGAGGTGTCTGGACGCGCAAATTTAACTCTCATTTCCCACCAGGAAGAGGAATTAACCAAAGGCTCAGCGTGCCATGCCGGAACCAGATTAGGGCCTGAAGCCATTCTGTGGTGTTGCGGCCAGGTCACAAGAAAGCGAGTTGAAGAAAGGAGCTCAGGGGCACTGTAATTCACAAACCTGCAGAGTTATAAATGACAGCTATCGTCCAAAAATATACTGAAGTAAGGCTGCCAAGAGGACTTGAAAGCGGGGCAGAATTGCAGGAAACCGATTTCAGGAGGTAGACTGGAATTGCATTGAAAGCATAGGAAAAGAGGCAGAACGTCCACAATGATGCACTTGGCCAAAAAGGGCGTATGCATTTTTTCCTGAATATATTCAGGAAAAAACGCATACGCGCTTTTTGGCCAACCAAGCAAACTTGCAAAGGAAATCTGCACTACAATGAAGTCTCACTTCCCCCCGGTCAAAAGGGCCATCTGAAAAAAGTGTAAAATCCAGAAAGGCAGGACAGGCCATGGAGAACTGGGAGCCTTGTTATGCTGATGGGCGGGATGTAAACTGCCAACAGACACTCGGGAGAACTGTATGGTGTTTCCTGAAACATCTAAAAAACAAAGCAACAGAGCCTAGGGCACTTCCACTTATGGTCCTATAGCTTAGGGAAATTAAAATCAAAAAGACACAGCCACCCCAAAGTTTGGGACAGCACAGTTTACAAGAACCTCGTTTATGGTACAAGTTCAATATCACAGAAAGCGAAAAATGGATAAAGAATTTGTGGTACTTACGTACAATGCAATATCACTCAGCAATGAAATCTATGTCATCAGCACCGTAGCAGCAAAATGAGTGGATTCAGGTACGATGATTCTAAGTGAAATAAGTCCCACAGAAAAAGAAACATCATAAGATATCATTACTACACGGAATGTAAACTTGGCTACACAGGAACTGAATTACAAAACAGAACAGGGTCTCAAATGGAGAAAACCAACTTATGCTTGCTTAAGGGGAAAGGTGAGTTGGGGTGCTGCATAAAACCAGAGATTGAAATTAGCACAGATACCATTCCATAAGCCAAATATGTAATAGACAGAGCTACTCCTTGCTCAACGAAGTGGACTCAACACCCCATATTAAACGCCTAAGAATATACCTGACTAGTAAGAATCTTAAAACCTATGGATTTATGTCTCCGAAAGAGAATCAAGCATGTGTAAAGCGGCATAAACGCAGCAGTGATAGGATTGGTGAGTTTCGGTGAACAAATGCAGACCCTTTGAAGTCATATTGCATGGTACCCATTCCATGGGACTCAACTCTCCAGGTTTAAGGGATTCTTCCTTCAGCTAAAACATGCATGTGGAACCCAGAGTATGATCAACCATGTGATCGGGAGACGTGTTCAAATATGTCTCAGTTTTCGTACCCTGGTACTCGGGTACAACATTCCAGACGCTTTACTAACACTCTCCCCACTTGGAGAGTCAGTGCCTTTAACCTCCTGTTTGGCCCAGTTTGCAATTTCTGCGGAAGATGAACAGGAATAGGGAGAACCAATGAGAGACTAGCTGGAGGTGTCTGGACGGGCAAATTTAACTCTCATTTCCCACCAGGAAGAGGAATTTACCAAAGGCAAAGCGTGCCATGCCAGAACCACACTAGGGCCTGAAGCAATCCAGCGGTGTTGCCGCCAGCTCACAAGAAAGCGAGTTGAAGAAAGGAGCTCAGGGGCACTGTCATTAACAAACCTGCAGAGTTATAAATGACAGCTATCGTCCAAAAATATATTGAAGTAAGGCTGCCAAGAGGACTTGAAAGCGGGGCAGAATTGCAGGAAACCGATTTCAGGAGGTAGACTGGAATTGCATGTAAAGCATAGGAAAAGAGGCAGAACGTCCACAATGATGCACTTGGCCAAAAAGGGCGTATGCGTTTTTTCCTGAATATATTCAGGAAAAAACGCATACGCCCTTTTTGGCCAACCAAGCAAGCTTGCAACGGAAATCTGCACTACAAAGAAGTCTCACTGCCCCCCGGTCAAAAGGGCCATCTGAAAAAAGTGTAAAATCCAGAAAGGCAGGACAGGCCATGGAGAACTGGGAGCCTTGTTATGCTGATGGGCGGGATGTAAATTGCCAACAGCCACTCGGGAGAAGTGTATGGTGTTTCCTGAAACATCTAAAAAACCAAGCAACAGAGCCTAGGGCACTTCCACTTATGGTCCTATAGCTTAGGGAAATTAAAATCAAAAAGACACAGCCACCCCAAAGTTTGGGACGCCTCTGTTTACAAGAACCTCGTTTACTGTACAAGTTCAACATCGCAGAAAGTGAAAAATGGATAAAGAACTTGTGGTACTTACGTACAATGCAATATCACTCGCAATGAAATCTATGTCATCAGCCCCGTAGCAGCAAAATGAGTGGATTCAGGTACGATGATTCTAAGTGAAATAAGTCACAGAGAAAAAGAAACATCATAAGATATCACTACTACACGGAATGTAAACTTGGCTACACAGGAACTGAATTACAAAACAGAACAGGGTCTCAAATGTAGAAAACCAACTTATGCTTGCTTAAGGGGAAAGGTGAGTTGGGGTGCTGCATAAAACCAGAGATTGAAATGAGCACAGATACCATTCCATAAGCCAAATATGTAATAGACTAGAGCTACTCCTTGCTCAACGAAGTGGACTCAACACCCCATATGAAACGCCTAAGAATATACCTAACTAGTAAGAATCTTAAAACCTATGGATTGATATGTCTCCGAAAGAGAATCAAGCGTGTGTACACCGGCATAAACGCAGCAGTGATAGGATTGGTGAGGTTCGGTGAGCAAATGCAGACCCTTTGAAGTCATATTGCATGGTACCCATTCCATGGGTCTCAACTCTCCAGGTTTAAGGGATCCCTCCTTCAGCTAAAACATGCATGTGGAACCCAGAGTATGATCCACCGTGTGATCGGGAAACGTGTTTAAATGTGTCTCAGTTTTCGTCCCCTGGTACTCGGGTGCAACATTCCAGACGCTTTATTAACACTCTCCCCACTTGGAGAGTCAGTCCCTTTAACCTCCTGTTTGGCCCAGTTTGCAATTTCTGCGGAAGATGAACAGGAATAGTGAGAACCAATGAGAGACTAGCTGGAGGTGTCTGGATGGGCACATTTAACTCTCATTTCCCACCAGGAAGAGGAATTAACCAAAGGCTCAGCGTGCTGTGCCGGAACCACACTAGGGCCTGAAGCCATCCTGCGGTGTTGCGGCCAGCTCACAAGAAAGCGAGTTGAAGAAAGGAGCTCAGGGGCACTGTAATTCACAAACCTGCAGACTTATAAATGACAGCTATCATCCAAAAATATACTGAAGTAAGGCTGCCAAGAGGACTTGAAAGCGGGGCAGAATTGCAGGAAACCGATTTCAGGAGGTGGACAGGAATTGCATTGAAAGCATAGGAAAAGAGGCAGAACGTCCACAATGGTGCACTTGGCCAAAAAGGGCATATGCGTTTTTTCCAAGGCCCTCATAACCGAGGGGAGGAGACTCATAGCAGGCTCCAACTACCACCAGAGGGCTCATGTCGCCAAGGCAACGTGAGCAAGCCAGGCAGGAGTTACCTCACAGCAGAGGTCCCACCTCACAGAAGGGTGAGGAACCCAGTCAACATCAGACTCTCACCAGAGGGCCCACATCACCAAGGCAATTGGAACCAGGCAGGAGTGTCCTCACACCAGTGGGGCCACATCATCGATAGGTGAGGAACTCAGCACATGTGGCCTCAAACCAGAGGGCCCACATGAACAAGGGGCTCAGAGTCAGGAAGGCAGGAGTAGCCTCACAACACTGGGCCCATAGAATAAAAAAGTGAAGAATCCAGCAGTTGGAACCTCCCAGCAAGGGGCCCAGAGCACCGATGCTATGGGATCCAGGCCAGAGTGAACTCACATCACAGGGCCCATGTCATGAAACTGTAAGCAACCCAGCCTTTGGGACCTCAGAGCAGAAGGCCAACATCCCCATGGGGATGGGAACCTGACAGGAGTGTCCTGGCATCACTGGGGTCACATCAGAAAACGTGGGGAGCCCAGCAGTTAGGGCCCAATGACAGAGGGCCCTCATCACTGAGGGGAGGACACTCCCAGCAGGCTCCAACTGACACCAGAGGGCCAACGTCACCAAGGCGAGGAGTGCCAACCATGAAGGAATGACCTCACAGGAGACGGCCCACCACACAGAAGGGTGAGGAACCCAGCCAGTATCAGACTCTCACCAGAGGGCTCACATCTTTAAAGGGATGGGAACCAGGCAGGAGTGTCCTCACACCAGTGGGTCCACATGATCGAAAGTTGAGGAACCCAGCACATGTGGCCCCAAACCAGCGGACATACATCACAAAGTGGCTGGGAGTGAGGCAGGCAGGAGGAGCCTCAAAACAGAGGGACCACAGAATAAAAAGTTGAGGAATCCAGCAGTTGGAACGTCCCAGCAGGTGGCCCAGAGCACTGACCATATAGGTTCCAGGCCGGAGTGAGCTCACATCAGACGGCCCACATCATGAAACTGTCAGCAACCCAGACGATGGGACCACAGAGCAGAAGGCCCACATCCCCATGGGGATGGGAACCTGACAGGAGTGCCCTGGCATCACTGGGCTCACATCAGAGAAGGTGGGGAGCCCAGCAGTTAGGGCCTGACGCTAGAGGGCACTCATCACCGAGGGGACGAGGATCCCAGCATGCTCTAACTGCCTCCAGAGAGCCGACGTCACCAAGTCGAGGTGTGCCAGCCATGCAGGAGTGACCTCACAGCAGAGGGTCCACCTCACAGAAGGATGAGGAACGCTGCCAGGATCAGACTCTCACCAGAGGGCTCACATCATTAAGGGGATGGGAACCAGGCAGGAGTGTCCTCACACCAGTGGGGCCACATCATCAAAAGTTGAGGAACCCAGCACATGTGGCCTCAAACAATTGGACACTCAGTTCCAAGGGGCTGGGAGTGAGGCAGGCAGGAGGAACCTCACAACAGAGGGCCCAAAGAATAAATAAGTTGAGGAATCCAGCAGTTGGAGCCTCCCAGCAGGCGACCAAGAGCACAGAGGCTATGGGATCCAGGCCGAAGTGAACTAACACCAGAGACCCCACATCATGAAAGTGAGCAACCCAGCCGTGGGGACCACAGAGCAGAAGGCCCACATCCCCATGGGGATGGGAAGCTTGCAGGAGTGTCCTCGCACCACTGGGCGCACAACCGAAAATGTGGGGAGCCTAGCAGTTAGGGCCTGTCGCCAGAGGGCCCTCATCTCCGAGGGGAGGATGCTGTCAGCAGGCTCCAATTGCCACCAGAGGGCCGACGTTGCCAAGGCGAGGTGTGCCAGCCAGGCAGGAGTGACCTCACAGCAGAGGGCACACCTCACAGAAGGGTGAGGAACGCAGCCAGGATCAGACTCTAACCACAGGGCCCACATCACCATGGGGATGGGAACCTGGCAGGAGTGTCCTCGCACCACAGGGCGCACATCAGAAAATGTGGGGAGCCCAGCAGTTAGGGCCTGACGCCAGAGGGCCCTCATCGCAGAAGGTAGGAGGCTCCCAGCAGGCCCCAACTGCCACCAGAGGGCCCACGTCTCCAAGGCGACCTGTGCCAGCCAGGCAGGAGTGACCACACAGAAGAGGGCCCACCTCACAGAAGGGTGAGGAACCCAGCCAGGATCAGACTCTCACCAGAGGGCCCACATCACCAAGGGGATGGGAACCAGGCAGGAGTGTCCCCACACCAGTGGGACAACATCATCGAAAGGTGAGGAACGCAGCACATGTGGCCTCAAACCAGAGGATACACATCACCAAGGGGCTGGGAGTGAGGCAGGCAGGAGGAGCCTCACAACAGAGGGCCCAAAGAATAAATTAGGTGAGGAATCCAGCAGTTGGAACCTCCCAGCCGGCAGCCCAGAGCACCGGCAATAGGGATCCTGGATGGAGTGAACTCACAGCAGAGGGCCCACATCATGGAACTGTGAGCAAGCCAGCCATTTTGACCTCAGAGCAGAAGGCGCACATCCCCATGGGGATGGGAACCTGGCAGGAGTGTCCTCGCTCACTTGGCACACATCAGAAAATGTGGGGAGCCCAGCAGTTACGGCCTGACGCAAGAGGGCCCTCATCACCGAGGGGAGGAGGCTACCAGCAGGCTCCAACTGCCACCAGAGTGCCCACGTCGCCAAGGTGACATGTGCCAGACAGGCAGGAGTGACCTCACAGCAGAGGGCCCACCTCACAGAAGGTTCAGGAACCCAGCCAGGATCAGACTCTCACCAGAGGGCCCACATCACCAAGGTGATGGGAACCAGGCAGGAGTGTCCTCACAAGAGTGGGGCCACATCATCGAAAGGTGAGGAACCCAGCACATGTGGCCTCAAACCAGAGGACACACATCACCAAGGGGATGGGAGTGAGGCAGGCAGGAGGAGCCTAAAAACAGAGGGCCCAAAGAATAAGAAATGTGAGGAATCCAGCAGTTGGAACCTCCCAGCAGGCGGCCGAGAGCACAGAAGCTATGGGATCCAGGCAGGAGTGAACTCACACCAGAGAGCCCACATCATGAAACTGTGAGCAACCCAGGTGTTGGGACCTCAGAGCAGAAGGCCCACATCCCCATGGGGATGGGAAACTGACAGGAGTGTCCTGGCATCACTGGACTCCCATCAGAAAACGTGGGAAGCCCAGCAGTTAGGGCCTGATGCCAGAGGGCCATCATCACCGAGGGGAGGAGATTCTTAGCACGCACCAACGGCCACCACACGGCTGACGTCGCCAAGGCAATGGGTGCCAACCAGGAAGGATTGACCTCACAGCTAGGGCCTACCTCACAGAAGGGTGAGGAACACAGCCAGGATCAGACTCTCACCAGGGGGTCCACATAACCAAGTGGATGGGAACCAGACAGGAGTGTCCTCACACCAGTGGGGCCACATCATCAAAAGGTGAGGAACCCAGCAAAGGTGGCCACAATCCAGAGGACCCACATCACCAAGGGGCTGAGAGTGAGGTAGGGGTCTGGACGGGCAATTTTACCTCTGATTTCCCACCAGGAAGAGGATTTAACCAAAGGCTCAGCGTGCCGTGCCGGAACCAGATTAGGGCCTGAAGCAATCCTGCGGTTTTGCGGCCAGCTCACAAGAAAGCGAGTTGAAGAAAGGAGCTCAGGGGCACTGTAATTCACAAATCTGTAATTACACAAACCTGTAATTCACAAACACTATAATTCACAAACCTAAGCACAGGGGCACTGTAATTCACAAACCTAAAGTGTGAATTACATTCACACTGTAATTAAGAAACCTGTAATTCACAAACCTGCAGCTCAGGGGCACTGTAATTCACAAACGTACAGTGTGAATTACATTCACACTGTAATTAAGAAACCTGTAATTCACAAACCTGCAGCTCAGGGGCACTGTAATTCACAAACGTACAGTGTGAATTACATTCACACTGTAATTAAGACACCTGTAATTCACAAACCTAATTCACAAACCTGCAGCTCAGGGGCACTGTAATTCACAAATCTGTAATTACACAAACCTGTAATTCACAAACACTATAATTCACAAACCTAAGCACAGAGGCACTGTAATTCACAAACGTGCAGAGTTCTAAATGACAGCTATCGTCCAAAAATATATTGAAGTAAGCCTGCCAAGAGGACTTGAAAGCGGGGCAGAATTGCAGGAAACTGATTTCAGGAGGTAGACGGGAATTGCATGAAAAGCATAGGAAAAGAGGCAGAACGTCCACAATGATGCACTTGGCCAAAAAGAGCCTATGCGTTTTTTTCAGAAAAAACGCATACGCCCTTTTTGGCCAACCAAGCAAGCTTGCAAAGGAAATCTGCACTACAATGAAGTCTCACTTCCCCCCGGTCAAAAGGGCCATCTGAAAAAAGTGTAAAATCCAGAAAGGCAGGACAGGCCATGGAGAACAGGGAACCTTGTTATGCTGATGGGCGGGATGTAAATTGCCAACAGCCACTCTGGAGAAGTGTATGGTGTTTCCTGAAGCATCTAAAAAACAAAGCAACAGAGCCTAGGGAACTTCCACTTATGGTTTTATAGCTTAGGGAAATTAAAATCAAAAAGACACAGCCACCCCAAAGTTTGGGATGGCTCCGTTTACAAGAACCTCGTTTACGGTATAAGTTCAATATCGCAGAAAGTGAAAAATGGATAAAGAAGTTGTGGTACTTACGTACAATGCAATATCACTCAGCAATGAAATCTATGTCATCAGGCCCTTAGCAGCACAATGAGTGGATTGAGGTATGATGATTCTAACTGAAATAAGTCACACAGAAAAAGAAACATCATAAGATATCAGTAATACACGGAATGTAAACTTGGCTACACAGGAACTGAATTCCAGAACAGAACAGGGTCTCAAATTTAGAAAAGCAACTTATGCTTGCTTAAGGGGAAAGGTGAGTTGGGGTGCTGCATAAAACCAGAGATTGAAATGAGCACAGATAAAGTTCCTTAAGCCAAATATGGAATAGACAAGAGCTACTCCTTGCTCAACGAAATGGACTCAACACCCCATATTAAACGCCTAAGAATGTACCTGACTAGTAAGTATCTTAAAACCTATCGATTGCTATGTCTCCAAAAGAGAATCAAGCGTGTGCACAGGGGCATAAATGCAGCAGTGATAGGATTGGAGAGGTTCGGTGAGCAAATGAAGACCCTTTGAAGTCATATTGCATGGTACCCATTCCACGGGTCTCAACTCTCCAGGTTTAAGGTATTCTTCCTTCAGCTAAAACATGCATGTGGAACCCAAGTATGATCAACCGTGTGAACGGGAGACGTGTTCAAATATGTCTCAGTTTTCCTCCCCTGGTACTCGGGTGCAACATTCCAGACGCTTTACTAACACTCTCCCCACTTGGAGAGTCAGCGCCTTTAACCTTCTGTTTGGCCCAGTTTGCAATTTCTGCGGAAGATGAACAGGAATAGGGAGAACCAATGAGAGACTAGCTGGAGGTGTCTGGACGGGCAAATTTAACTCTCATTTCCCACCAGGAAGAGGAATTAACCAAAGGTTCAGCATGCCGTGCCGGAACCAGATTAGGGCCTGAAGCAATCCTGCGGTGTTGCGGCCAGCTCAAAAGAAAGGGAGTTGAAGAAAAGAGCTCAGGGGCACTGTAATTCACAAACCTGCAGAGTTATAAATGACAGCTATCGTCCAAAAATATACTGAAGTAAGGCTGCCAAGAGGACTTGAAAGCGGGGCAGAATTGCAGGAAACCGATTTCAGGAGGTAGACTGGAATTGCATTGAAAGCATAGGAAAAGAGGCAGAACGTCCACAATGATGCACTTGGCCAAAAAGGGCATATGCATTTTTTCCTGAATATATACAGGAAAAAACGCATACGCCCTTTTTGGCCACCCAAGCAAGGTTGCAAAGGAAATCTGCACTACAATGAAGTCTCACTTCCCCCCGGTCAAAAGGGCCATCTGAAAATAGTGTAAAATCCAGAAAGGCAGGACAGGCCACGGAGAACAGGGAGCCTTGTTATGCTGATGGGCGGGATGTAAATTGCCAACAGACACTCGGGAGAAGTGTATGGTGTTAACTGAAACATCTAAAAAACAAAGCAACAGAGCCTAGGGCACTTCCACTTATGGTCCTATAGCTTAGGGAAATTAAAATCAAAAAGACACAGCCACCCCAAAGTTTGGGACGCCTCTGTTTACAAGAACCTCGTTTACCGTACAAGTTCAATATCACAGAAAGTGAAAAATGGATAAAGAACTTGTGGTACTTACATACAATGCAGTATCACTCAGCAATGAAATCTATGTCATCAGGCCCGTAGCAGCATAATGAGTGGATTCAGGTATGATGATTCTAACTGAAATAAGTCACACAGAAAAAGAAACATCATAAGATATCACTAATACACGGAATGTAAACTTGGCTACACAGGAACTGAATTCCAAAACAGAACAGGGTCTCAAATTTAGAAAACCAACTTATGCTTGCTTAAGTGGAAAGGTGAGTTGGGGTGCTGCATAAAACCAGAGATTGAAATGAGCACAGATAAAGTTCCTTAAGCCAAATATGGAATAGACAAGAGCTACTCCTTGCTCAACGAAATGGACTCAACACCCCATATTAAACGCCTAAGAATGTACCTGACTAGTAAGTATCTTAAAACCCATGGATTGCTATGTCTCCGAAAGAGAATCAAGCATGTGTACAGGGGCATAAACACAGCAGTGATAGGATTGGAGAGGTTCGGTGAGCAAATGAAGACCCATTGAAGTCATATTGCGTGGTACCCATTCCACGGGTTTCAACTACCCAGGTTTAAGGTATTCTTCCTTCATCCAAAACATGCATGTGGAACCTAGAGTATGATTAACCATGTGATTGCGAGACGTGTTCAAATATGTCTCAGTATTCGTACCCTGGTACTCGGGTGCAACATTCCAGACGCTTTACTAACACTCTTCTGACTTGGAGAGTCAGTCCCTTTAACCTCCTGTTTGGCCCAGGTTGCAATTTCTGCGGAAGATGAACAGGAATAGCGAGAACCAATGAGAGACTAGCTGGAGGTGTCTGGACGGGCAAATTTAACTCTCATTTCCCACCAGGAAGAGGAATTAACCAAAGGCTCAGCGTGCCGTGCCGGAACCAGATTAGGGCCTGAAGCCATCCTGCGGTGTTGCGGCCAGGTCACAAGAAAGCGAGTTGAAGAAAGGAGCTCAGGGGCACTGGAATTCACAAACCTGCAGAGTTATAAATGACAGCTATCGTCCAAAAATATACCGAAGTAAGGCTGCCAAGAGGACTTGAAAGCAGGGCAGAATTGCAGGAAACCGATTTCAGGAGGTAGACTGGAATTGCACTGAAAGCATAGGAAAAGAGGCAGAACGTCCACAATGATGCACTTGGGCAAAAAGGGCGTATGCGTTTTTTCCTGAATATATTCAGTAAAAAACGCATACGCACTTTTTGGCCAACCAAGCAAGCTTGCAAAGGAAATCTGCACTACAATGAAGTCTCACTTCCCCCCGGTCAAAAGGGCCATCTGAAAAAAGTGTAAAATCCAGAAAGGCAGGACAGGCCATGGAGAACTGGGAGCCTTGTTATGCTGATGGGCGGAAGGAAATTGCCAACAGACACTCGGGAGAAGTGTATGGTGTTTCCAGAAACATCTAAAAAACAAAGCAACAGAGCCTAGGGCACTTCCACTTATGGTCCTATAGCTTAGGGAAATTAAAATCAAAAGGACACAGCCACCCCAAAGTTTGGGACGCCTCTGTTTACAAGAACCTCGTTTACAGTACAAGTTCAACATCGCAGAAAGTGAAAAATGGATAAAGAAGTTGTGGTATTTACTTACAAAGCAATATCACTCAGCAATGAAATCTATGTCATCAGGCCCTTAGCAGCACAATGAGTGGATTCAGGTATGATGATTCTAACTGAAATAAGTCACACAGAAAAAGAAACATCATAAGATATCACTAATACACGGAATGTAAACTTGGCTACACAGGAACTGAATTACAGAACAGAACAGGGTCTCAAATTTAGAAAACCAACTTATGCTTGCTTAAGGGGAAAGGTGAGTTGGGGTGCTGCATAAAACCAGAGATTGAAATGAGCACAGATAAAGTTCCTTAAGCCAAATATGGAATAGACAAGAGCTACTCCTTGCTCAACGAAATGGACTCAACACCGCATATTAAACGCCTAAGAATGTACCTGACTAGTGAGTATCTTAAAACCTATGGATTGCTATGTCTCCGAAAGAGAATCAAGCATGTGTACAGGGGCATAAACGCAGCAGTGATAGGATTGGAGAGGTTCGGTGAGCAAATGAAGACCCTTTGAAGTCATATTGCATGGTACCCATTCCACGGGTTTCAACTACCCAGGTGTAAGGTATTCTTCCTTCAGCTAAAACATGCATGTGGAACCTAGAGTATGATCAACCATGTGATAGGGAGACGTGTTCAAATATGTCTCAGTTTTCCTCCCCTGGTACTCGGGTGCAACATTCCAGACACTTTACTAACACTCTCCCGACTTGGAGAGTCAGCGCCTTTAACCTAATGTTTGGCCCAGTTTGCAATTTCTGCGGAAGATGAACAGGAATAGCGAGAACCAATGAGAGACTAGCTGGAGGTGTCTGGACGGGCAAATTTAACTCTCATTTCCCACCAGGAAGAGGAAATAACCAAAGGCTCAGCGTGCCGTTCCGGAAACAGATTAGGGCCTGAAGCCATCCTGCGGTGTTGCGGCCAGCTCACAAGAAAGCGAGTTGAAGAAAGGAGCTCAGGGGCACTGTAATTCACAAACCTGCAGAGTTATAAATGACAGCTATCGTCCAAAAATATACTGAAGTAAGGCTGCCAAGAGGACTTGAAAGCAGGGCAGAATTGCAGGAAACCGATTTCAGGAGGTAGACTGGAATTGCATTGAAAGCATAGGAAAAGAGGCAGAACGTCCACAATGATGCACTTGGCCAAAAAGGGCGTATGCGTTTTTTCCTGAATATATTCAGGAAAAAACGCATACGCCCTTTTTGGCCAACCAAGCAAGCTTGCAAAGGAAATCTGCACTACAATGAAGTCTCACTTCCCCCCGGTCAAAAGGGCCATCTGAAAAAAGTGTAAAATCCAGAAAGGCAGGACAGGCCATGGAGAACTGGGAGCCTTGTTATGCTGATGGGCGGGATGTAATTTGCCAACAGACACTAGGGAGAAGTGTATGGTGTTTCCTGAAACATCTAAAACACAAAGCAACAGAGCCTAGGGCACTTCCACTTATGGTCCTATAGCTTAGGGAAATTAAAATCAAAAGGACACAGCCACCCCAAAGTTTGGGACGCCTCTGTTTACAAGAACCTCGTTTACAGTACAAGTTCAACATCGCAGAAAGTGAAAAATGGATAAAGAAGTTGTGGTATTTACTTACAAAGCAATATCACTCAGCAATGAAATCTGTGTCATCAGGCCCTTAGCAGCACAATGAGTGGATTCAGGTATGATGATTCTAACTGAAATAAGTCACACAGAAAAAGAAACATCATAAGATATCAGTAATACACGGAATGTAAACTTGGCTACACAGGAACTGAATTACAGAACAGAACAGGGTCTCAAATTTAGAAAACCAACTTATGCTTGCTTAAGGGGAAAGGTGAGTTGGGGTGCTGCATAAAACCAGAGATTGAAATGAGCACAGATAAAGTTCCTTAAGCCAAATATGGAATAGACAAGAGCTACTCCTTGCTCAACGAAATGGACTCAACACCGCATATTAAACGCCTAAGAATGTACCTGACTAGTAAGTATCTTAAAACCTATGGATTGCTATGTCTCCGAAAGAGAATCAAGCATGTGTACAGGGGCATAAACGCAGCAGTGATAGGATTGGAGAGGTTCGGTGAGCAAATGAAGACCCTTTGAAGTCATATTGCATGGTACCCATTCCACGGGTTTCAACTACCCAGGTGTAAGGTATTCTTCCTTCAGCTAAAACATGCATGTGGAACCTAGAGTATGATCAACCATGTGATAGGGAGACGTGTTCAAATATGTCTCAGTTTTCCTCCCCTGGTACTCGGGTGCAACATTCCAGACACTTTACTAACACTCTCCCGACTTGGAGAGTCAGCGCCTTTAACCTAATGTTTGGCCCAGTTTGCAATTTCTGCGGAAGATGAACAGGAATAGCGAGAACCAATGAGAGACTAGCTGGAGGTGTCTGGACGGGCAAATTTAACTCTCATTTCCCACCAGGAAGAGGAAATAACCAAAGGCTCAGCGTGCCGTTCCGGAAACAGATTAGGGCCTGAAGCCATCCTGCGGTGTTGCGGCCAGCTCACAAGAAAGCGAGTTGAAGAAAGGAGCTCAGGGGCACTGTAATTCACAAACCTGCAGAGTTATAAATGACAGCTATCGTCCAAAAATATACTGAAGTAAGGCTGCCAAGAGGACTTGAAAGCAGGGCAGAATTGCAGGAAACCGATTTCAGGAGGTAGACTGGAATTGCATTGAAAGCATAGGAAAAGAGGCAGAACGTCCACAATGATGCACTTGGCCAAAAAGGGCGTATGCGTTTTTTCCTGAATATATTCAGGAAAAAACGCATACGCCCTTTTTGGCCAACCAAGCAAGCTTGCAAAGGAAATCTGCACTACAATGAAGTCTCACTTCCCCCCGGTCAAAAGGGCCATCTGAAAAAAGTGTAAAATCCAGAAAGGCAGGACAGGCCATGGAGAACTGGGAGCCTTGTTATGCTGATGGGCGGGATGTAAATTGCCAACAGACACTAGGGAGAAGTGTATGGTGTTTCCTGAAACATCTAAAACACAAAGCAACAGAGCCTAGGGCACTTCCACTTATGGTCCTATAGCTTAGGGAAATTAAAATCAAAAAGACACAGCCACCCCAAAGTTTGGTACGGCTCTGTTTACAAGAACCTCGTTTACAGTACAAGTTCAACATCGCAGAAAGTGAAAAATGGATAAAGAAGTTGTGGTATTTACTTACAAAGCAATATCACTCAGCAATGAAATCTATGTCATCAGGCCCTTAGCAGCACAATGAGTGGATTCAGGTATGATGATTCTAACTGAAATAAGTCACACAGAAAAAGAAACATCATAAGATATCAGTAATACACGGAATGTAAACTTGGCTACACAGGAACTGAATTACAGAACAGAACAGGGTCTCAAATTTAGAAAACCAACTTATGCTTGCTTAAGGGGAAAGGTGAGTTGGGGTGCTGCATAAAACCAGAGATTGAAATGAGCACAGATAAAGTTCCTTAAGCCAAATATGGAATAGACAAGAGCTACTCCTTGCTCAACGAAATGGACTCAACACCGCATATTAAACGCCTAAGAATGTACCTGACTAGTAAGTATCTTAAAACCTATGGATTGCTATGTCTCCGAAAGAGAATCAAGCATGTGTACAGGGGCATAAACGCAGCAGTGATAGGATTGGAGAGGTTCGGTGAGCAAATGAAGACCCTTTGAAGTCATATTGCATGGTACCCATTCCACGGGTTTCAACTACCCAGGTGTAAGGTATTCTTCCTTCAGCTAAAACATGCATGTGGAACCTAGAGTATGATCAACCATGTGATAGGGAGACGTGTTCAAATATGTCTCAGTTTTCCTCCCCTGGTACTCGGGTGCAACATTCCAGACACTTTACTAACACTCTCCCGACTTGGAGAGTCAGCGCCTTTAACCTAATGTTTGGCCCAGTTTGCAATTTCTGCGGAAGATGAACAGGAATAGCGAGAACCAATGAGAGACTAGCTGGAGGTGTCTGGACGGGCAAATTTAACTCTCATTTCCCACCAGGAAGAGGAAATAACCAAAGCTCAGCGTGCCGTTCCGGAAACAGATTAGGGCCTGAAGCCATCCTGCGGTGTTGCGGCCAGCTCACAAGAAAGCGAGTTGAAGAAAGGAGCTCAGGGGCACTGTAATTCACAAACCTGCAGAGTTATAAATGACAGCTATCGTCCAAAAATATACTGAAGTAAGGCTGCCAAGAGGACTTGAAAGCAGGGCAGAATTGCAGGAAACCGATTTCAGGAGGTAGACTGGAATTGCATTGAAAGCATAGGAAAAGAGGCAGAACGTCCACAATGATGCACTTGGCCAAAAAGGGCGTATGCGTTTTTTCCTGAATATATTCAGGAAAAAACGCATACGCCCTTTTTGGCCAACCAAACAAGCTTGCAAAGGAAATCTGCACTACAATGAAGTCTCACTTCCCCCCCGGTCAAAAGGGCCATCTGAAAAAAGTGTAAAATCCAGAAAAGCAGGACAGGCCATGGAGAACTGGGAGCCTTGTTATGCTGATGGGCGGGATGTAAATTGCCAACAGACACTAGGGAGAAGTGTGTGGTGTTTCCTGAAACATCTAAAAAACAAAGCAACAGAGCCTAGGGCACTTCCACTTATGGTCCTATAGCTTAGGGAAATTAAAATCAAAAGGACACAGCCACCCCAAAGTTTGGTACGGCTCTGTTTACAAGAACCTCGTTTACAGTACAAGTTCAACATCGCAGAAAGTGAAAAATGGATAAAGAAGTTGTGGTATTTACTTACAAAGCAATATCACTCAGCAATGAAATCTATGTCATCAGGCCCTTAGCAGCACAATGAGTGGATTCAGGTATGATGATTCTAACTGAAATAAGTCACACAGAAAAAGAAACATCATAAGATATCAGTAATACACGGAATGTAAACTTGGCGACACAGGAACTGAATTACAGAACAGAACAGGGTCTCAAATTTAGAAAACCAACTTATGCTTGCTTAAGGGTAAAGGTGAGTTGGGGTGCTGCATATAACCAGAGATTGAAATGAGCAGAGATAAAGTTCCTTAAGCCAAATATGGAATAGACAAGAGCTACTCCTTGCTCAACGAAATGGACTCAACACCGCATATTAAACGCCTAAGAATGTACCTGACTAGTAAGTATCTTAAAACCTATGGATTGCTATGTCTCCGAAAGAGAATCAAGCATGTGTACAGGGGCATAAACGCAGCAGTGATAGGATTGGAGAGGTTCGGTGAGCAAATGAAGACCCTTTGAAGTCATATTGCATGGTACCCATTCCACGGGTTTCAACTACACAGGTGTAAGGTATTCTTCCTTCAGCTAAAACATGCATGTGGAACCTAGAGTATGATCAACCATGTGATAGGGAGACGTGTTCAAATATGTCTCAGTTTTCCTCCCCTGGTACTCGGGTGCAACATTCCAGACGCTTTACTAACACTCTCCCGACTTGTAGAGTCAGCGCCTTTAACCTCCTGTTTGGCCCAGTTTGCAATTTCTGCGGAAGATGAACAGGAATAGCGAGAACCAATGAGAGACTAGCTGGAGGTGTCTGGACGGGCAAATTTAACTCTCATTTCCCACCAGGAAGAGGAATTAACCAAAGGCTCAGCGTGCCGTTCCGGAAACAGATTAGGGCCTGAAGCCATCCTGCGGTGTTGCGGCCAGCTCACAAGAAAGCGAGTTGAAGAAAGGAGCTCAGGGGCACTGTAATTCACAAACCTGCAGAGTTATAAATGACAGCTATCGTCCAAAAATATACTGAAGTAAGGCTGCCAAGAGGACTTGAAAGCAGGGCAGAATTGCAGGAAACCGATTTCAGGAGGTAGACTGGAATTGCATTGAAAGCATAGGAAAAGAGGCAGAACGTCCACAATGATGCACTTGGCCAAAAAGGGCGTATGCGTTTTTTCCTGAATATATTCAGGAAAAAACGCATACGCCCTTTTTGGCCAACCAAGCAAGCTTGCAAAGGAAATCTGCACTACAATGAAGTCTCACTTCCCCCCGGTCAAAAGGGCCATCTGAAAAAAGTGTAAAATCCAGAAAGGCAGGACAGGCCATGGAGAACTGGGAGCCTTGTTATGCTGATGGGCGGGATGTAAATTGCCAACAGACACTCGGGAGAAGTGTATGGTGTTTCCTGAAACATCGAAAAAACAAAGCAACAGAGCCTAGGGCACTTCCACTTATGGTCCTATAGCTTAGGGAAATTAAAATCAAAAGGACACAGCCACCCCAAAGTTTGGGACGCCTCTGTTTACAAGAACCTCGTTTACAGTACAAGTTCAACATCGCAGAAAGTGAAAAATGGATAAAGAAGTTGTGGTATTTACTTACAAAGCAATATCACTCAGCAATGAAATCTATGTCATCAGGCCCTTAGCAGCACAATGAGTGGATTCAGGTATGATGATTCTAACTGAAATAAGTCACACAGAAAAAGAAACATCATAAGATATCAGTAATACACGGAATGTAAACTTGGCTACACAGGAACTGAATTACAGAACAGAACAGGGTCTCAAATTTAGAAAACCAACTTATGCTTGCTTAAGGGTAAAGGTGAGTTGGGGTGCTGCATAAAACCAGAGATTGAAATGAGCAGAGATAAAGTTCCTTAAGCCAAATATGGAATAGACAAGAGCTACTCCTTGCTCAACGAAATGGACTCAACACCGCATATTAAACGCCTAAGAATGTACCTGACTAGTAAGTATCTTAAAACCTATGGATTGCTATGTCTCCGAAAGAGAATCAAGCATGTGTACAGGGGCATAAACGCAGCAGTGATAGGATTGGAGAGGTTCGGTGAGCAAATGAAGACCCTTTGAAGTCATATTGCATGGTACCCATTCCACGGGTTTCAACTACCCAGGTGTAATGTATTCTTCCTTCAGCTAAAACATGCATGTGTAACCTAGAGTATGATCAACCATGTGATAGGGAGACGTGTTCAAATATGTCTCAGTTTTCCTCCCCTGGTACTCGGGTGCAACATTCCAGACACTTTACTAACACTCTCCCGACTTGGAGAGTCAGCGCCTTTAACCTAATGTTTGGCCCAGTTTGCAATTTCTGCGGAAGATGAACAGGAATAGCGAGAACCAATGAGAGACTAGCTGGAGGTGTCTGGACGGGCAAATTTAACTCTCATTTCCCACCAGGAAGAGGAAATAACCAAAGCTCAGCGTGCCGTTCCGGAAACAGATTAGGGCCTGAAGCCATCCTGCGGTGTTGCGGCCAGCTCACAAGAAAGCGAGTTGAAGAAAGGAGCTCAGGGGCACTGTAATTCACAAACCTGCAGAGTTATAAATGACAGCTATCGTCCAAAAATATACTGAAGTAAGGCTGCCAAGAGGACTTGAAAGCGGGGCAGAATTGCAGGAAACCGATTTCAGGAGGTAGACTGGAATTGCATTGAAAGCATAGGAAAAGAGGCAGAACGTCCACAATGATGCACTTGGCCAAAAAGGGCGTATGCGTTTTTTCCTGAATATATTCAGGAAAAAACGCATACGCCCTTTTTGGCCAACCAAACAAGCTTGCAAAGGAAATCTGCACTACAATGAAGTCTCACTTCCCCCCGGTCAAAAGGGCCATCTGAAAAAAGTGTAAAATCCAGAAAGGCAGGACAGGCCATGGAGAACTGGGAGCCTTGTTATGCTGATGGGCGGGATGTAAATTGCCAACAGACACTAGGGAGAAGTGTATGGTGTTTCCTGAAACATCTAAAAAACAAAGCAACAGAGCCTAGGGCACTTCCACTTATGGTCCTATAGCTTAGGGAAATTAAAATCAAAAGGACACAGCCACCCCAAAGTTTGGGACGCCTCTGTTTACAAGAACCTCGTTTACAGTACAAGTTCAACATCGCAGAAAGTGAAAAATGGATAAAGAAGTTGTGGTATTTACTTACAAAGCAATATCACTCAGCAATGAAATCTATGTCATCAGGCCCTTAGCAGCACAATGAGTGGATTCAGGTATGATGATTCTAACTGAAATAAGTCACACAGAAAAAGAAACATCATAAGATATCAGTAATACACGGAATGTAAACTTGGCTACACAGGAACTGAATTACAGAACAGAACAGGGTCTCAAATTTAGAAAACCAACTTATGCTTGCTTAAGGGTAAAGGTGAGTTGGGGTGCTGCATAAAACCAGAGATTGAAATGAGCACAGATAAAGTTCCTTAAGCCAAATATGGAATAGACAAGAGCTACTCCTTGCTCAACGAAATGGACTCAACACCGCATATTAAACGCCTAAGAATGTACCTGACTAGTAAGTATCTTAAAACCTATGGATTGCTATGTCTCCGAAAGAGAATCAAGCATGTGTACAGGGGCATAAACGCAGCAGTGATAGGATTGGAGAGGTTCGGTGAGCAAATGAAGACCCTTTGAAGTCATATTGCATGGTACCCATTCCACGGGTTTCAACTACCCAGGTGTAAGGTATTCTTCCTTCAGCTAAAACATGCATGTGGAACCTAGAGTATGATCAACCATGTGATAGGGAGACGTGTTCAAATATGTCTCAGTTTTCCTCCCCTGGTACTCGGGTGCAACACTCCAGACACTTTACTAACACTCTCCCGACTTGGAGAGTCAGCGCCTTTAACCTAATGTTTGGCCCAGTTTGCAATTTCTGCGGAAGATGAACAGGAATAGCGAGAACCAATGAGAGACTAGCTGGAGGTGTCTGGACGGGCAAATTTAATTCTCATTTCCCACCAGGAAGAGGAAATAACCAAAGGCTCAGCGTGCCGTTCCGGAAACAGATTAGGGCCTGAAGCCATCCTGCGGTGTTGCGGCCAGCTCACAAGAAAGCGAGTTGAAGAAAGGAGCTCAGGGGCACTGTAATTCACAAACCTGCAGAGTTATAAATGACAGCTATCGTCCAAAAATATACTGAAGTAAGGCTGCCAAGAGGACTTGAAAGCAGGGCAGAATTGCAGGAAACCGATTTCAGGAGGTAGACTGGAATTGCATTGAAAGCATAGGAAAAGAGGCAGAACGTCCACAATGATGCACTTGGCCAAAAAGGGCGTATGCGTTTTTTCCTGAATATATTCAGGAAAAAACGCATACGCCCTTTTTGGCCAACCAAGCAAGCTTGCAAAGGAAATCTGCACTACAATGAAGTCTCACTTCCCCCCGGTCAAAAGGGCCATCTGAAAAAAGTGTAAAATCCAGAAAGGCAGGACAGGCCATGGAGAACTGGGAGCCTTGTTATGCTGATGGGCGGGATGTAAATTGCCAACAGACACTAGGGAGAAGTGTATGGTGTTTCCTGAAACATCTAAAACACAAAGCAACAGAGCCTAGGGCACTTCCACTTATGGTCCTATAGCTTAGGGAAATTAAAATCAAAAGGACACAGCCACCCCAAAGTTTGGGACGCCTCTGTTTACAAGAACCTCGTTTACAGTACAAGTTCAACATCGCAGAAAGTGAAAAATGGATAAAGAAGTTGTGGTATTTACTTACAAAGCAATATCACTCAGCAATGAAATCTATGTCATCAGGCCCTTAGCAGCACAATGAGTGGATTCAGGTATGATGATTCTAACTGAAATAAGTCACACAGAAAAAGAAACATCATAAGATATCAGTAATACACGGAATGTAAACTTGGCGACACAGGAACTGAATTACAGAACAGAACAGGGTCTCAAATTTAGAAAACCAACTTATGCTTGCTTAAGGGTAAAGGTGAGTTGGGGTGCTGCATAAAACCAGAGATTGAAATGAGCACAGATAAAGTTCCTTAAGCCAAATATGGAATAGACAAGAGCTACTCCTTGCTCAACGAAATGGACTCAACACCGCATATTAAATGCCTAAGAATGTACCTGACTAGTAAGTATCTTAAAACCTATGGATTGCTATGTCTCCGAAAGAGAATCAAGCATGTGTACAGGGGCATAAACGCAGCAGTGATAGGATTGGAGAGGTTCGGTGAGCAAATGAAGACCCTTTGAAGTCATATTGCATGGTACCCATTCCACGGGTTTCAACTACCCAGGTGTAAGGTATTCTTCCTTCAGCTAAAACATGCATGTGGAACCTAGAGTATGATCAACCATGTGATAGGGAGACGTGTTCAAATATGTCTCAGTTTTCCTCCCCTGGTACTCGGGTGCAACATTCCAGACACTTTACTAACACTCTCCCGACTTGGAGAGTCAGCGCCTTTAACCTCCTGTTTGGCCCAGTTTGCAATTTCTGCGGAAGATGAACAGGAATAGCGAGAACCAATGAGAGACTAGCTGGAGGTTTCTGGACGGGCAAATTTAACTCTCATTTCCCACCAGGAAGAGGAAATAACCAAAGGCTCAGCGTGCCGTTCCGGAAACAGATTAGGGCCTGAAGCCATCCTGCGGTGTTGCGGCCAGCTCACAAGAAAGCGAGTTGAAGAAAGGAGCTCAGGGGCACTGTAATTCACAAACCTGCAGAGTTATAAATGACAGCTATCGTCCAAAAATATACTGAAGTAAGGCTGCCAAGAGGACTTGAAAGCAGGGCAGAATTGCAGGAAACCGATTTCAGGAGGTAGACTGGAATTGCATTGAAAGCATAGGAAAAGAGGCAGAACGTCCACAATGATGCACTTGGCCAAAAAGGGCGTATGCGTTTTTTCCTGAATATATTCAGGAAAAAACGCATACGCCCTTTTTGGCCAACCAAGCAAGCTTGCAAAGGAAATCTGCACTACAATGAAGTCTCACTTCCCCCCGGTCAAAAGGGCCATCTGAAAAAAGTGTAAAATCCAGAAAGGCAGGACAGACCATGGAGAACTGGGAGCCTTGTTATGCTGATGGGCGGGATGTAAATTGCCAACAGACACTAGGGAGAAGTGTATGGTGTTTCCTGAAACATCTAAAACACAAAGCAACAGAGCCTAGGGCACTTCCACTTATGGTCCTATAGCTTAGGGAAATTAAAATCAAAAGGACACAGCCACCCCAAAGTTTGGGACGCCTCTGTTTACAAGAACCTCGTTTACAGTACAAGTTCAACATCGCAGAAAGTGAAAAATGGATAAAGAAGTTGTGGTATTTACTTACAAAGCAATATCACTCAGCAATGAAATCTATGTCATCAGGCCCTTAGCAGCACAATGAGTGGATTCAGGTATGATGATTCTAACTGAAATAAGTCACACAGAAAAAGAAACATCATAAGATATCAGTAATACACGGAATGTAAACTTGGCGACACAGGAACTGAATTACAGAACAGAACAGGGTATCAAATTTAGAAAACCAACTTATGCTTGCTTAAGGGTAAAGGTGAGTTGGGGTGCTGCATAAAACCAGAGATTGAAATGAGCACAGATAAAGTTCCTTAAGCCAAATATGGAATAGACAAGAGCTACTCCTTGCTCAACGAAATGGACTCAACACCGCATATTAAACGCCTAAGAATGTACCTGACTAGTAAGTATCTTAAAACCTATGGATTGCTATGTCTCCGAAAGAGAATCAAGCATGTGTACAGGGGCATAAACGCAGCAGTGATAGGATTGGAGAGGTTCGGTGAGCAAATGAAGACCCTTTGAAGTCATATTGCATGGTACCCATTCCACGGGTTTCAACTACCCAGGTGTAAGGTATTCTTCCTTCAGCTAAAACATGCATGTGGAACCTAGAGTATGATCAACCATGTGATAGGGAGACGTGTTCAAATATGTCTCAGTTTTCCTCCCCTGGTACTCGGGTGCAACATTCCAGACGCTTTACTAACACTCTCCCGACTTGGAGAGTCAGCGCCTTTAACCTAATGTTTGGCCCAGTTTGCAATTTCTGCGGAAGATGAACAGGAATAGCGAGAACCAATGAGAGACTAGCTGGAGGTGTCTGGACGGGCAAATTTAACTCTCATTTCCCACCAGGAAGAGGAAATAACCAAAGGCTCAGCGTGCCGTTCCGGAAACAGATTAGGGCCTGAAGCCATCCTGCGGTGTTGCGTCCAGCTCACAAGAAAGCGAGTTGAAGAAAGGAGCTCAGGGGCACTGTAATTCACAAACCTGCAGAGTTATAAATGACAGCTATCGTCCAAAAATATACTGAAGTAAGGCTGCCAAGAGGACTTGAAAGCAGGGCAGAATTGCAGGAAACCGATTTCAGGAGGTAGACTGGAATTGCATTGAAAGCATAGGAAAAGAGGCAGAACGTCCACAATGATGCACTTGGCCAAAAAGGGCGTATGCGTTTTTTCCTGAATATATTCAGGAAAAAACGCATACGCCCTTTTTGGCCAACCAAGCAAGCTTGCAAAGGAAATCTGCACTACAATGAAGTCTCACTTCCCCCCGGTCAAAAGGGCCATCTGAAAAAAGTGTAAAATCCAGAAAGGCAGGACAGGCCATGGAGAACTGGGAGCCTTGTTATGCTGATGGGCGGGATGTAAATTGCCAACAGACACTAGGGAGAAGTGTATGGTGTTTCCTGAAACATCTAAAACACAAAGCAACAGAGCCTAGGGCACTTCCACTTATGGTCCTATAGCTTAGGGAAATTAAAATCAAAAAGACACAGCCACCCCAAAGTTTGGGACGCCTCTGTTTACAAGAACCTCGTTTACAGTACAAGTTCAACATCGCAGAAAGTGAAAAATGGATAAAGAAGTTGTGGTATTTACTTACAAAGCAATATCACTCAGCAATGAAATCTATGTCATCAGGCCCTTAGCAGCACAATGAGTGGATTCAGGTATGATGATTCTAACTGAAATAAGTCACACAGAAAAAGAAACATCATAAGATATCAGTAATACACGGAATGTAAACTTGGCTACACAGGAACTGAATTACAGAACAGAACAGGGTCTCAAATTTAGAAAACCAACTTATGCTTGCTTAAGGGTAAAGGTGAGTTGGGGTGCTGCATAAAACCAGAGATTGAAATGAGCAGAGATAAAGTTCCTTAAGCCAAATATGGAATAGACAAGAGCTACTCCTTGCTCAACGAAATGGACTCAACACCGCATATTAAACGCCTAAGAATGTACCTGACTAGTAAGTATCTTAAAACCTATGGATTGCTATGTCTCCGAAAGAGACTCAAGGATGTGTACAGGGGCATAAACGCAGCAGTGATAGGATTGGAGAGGTTCGGTGAGCAAATGAAGACCCTTTGAAGTCATATTGCATGGTACCCATTCCACGGGTTTCAACTACCCAGGTGTAATGTATTCTTCCTTCAGCTAAAACATGCATGTGGAACCTAGAGTATGATCAACCATGTGATAGGGAGACGTGTTCAAATATGTCTCAGTTTTCCTCCCCTGGTACTCGGGTGCAACATTCCAGACACTTTACTAACACTCTCCCGACTTGGAGAGTCAGCGCCTTTAACCTAATGTTTGGCCCAGTTTGCAATTTCTGCGGAAGATGAACAGGAATAGCGAGAACCAATGAGAGACTAGCTGGAGGTGTCTGGACGGGCAAATTTAACTCTCATTTCCCACCAGGAAGAGGAAATAACCAAAGCTCAGCGTGCCGTTCCGGAAACAGATTAGGGCCTGAAGCCATCCTGCGGTGTTGCGGCCAGCTCACAAGAAAGCGAGTTGAAGAAAGGAGCTCAGGGGCACTGTAATTCACAAACCTGCAGAGTTATAAATGACAGCTATCGTCCAAAAATATACTGAAGTAAGGCTGCCAAGAGGACTTGAAAGCGGGGCAGAATTGCAGGAAACCGATTTCAGGAGGTAGACTGGAATTGCATTGAAAGCATAGGAAAAGAGGCAGAACGTCCACAATGATGCACTTGGCCAAAAAGGGCGTATGCGTTTTTTCCTGAATATATTCAGGAAAAAACGCATACGCCCTTTTTGGCCAACCAAACAAGCTTGCAAAGGAAATCTGCACTACAATGAAGTCTCACTTCCCCCCGGTCAAAAGGGCCATCTGAAAAAAGTGTAAAATCCAGAAAGGCAGGACAGGCCATGGAGAACTGGGAGCCTTGTTATGCTGATGGGCGGGATGTAAATTGCCAACAGACACTAGGGAGAAGTGTATGGTGTTTCCTGAAACATCTAAAAAACAAAGCAACAGAGCCTAGGGCACTTCCACTTATGGTCCTATAGCTTAGGGAAATTAAAATCAAAAGGACACAGCCACCCCAAAGTTTGGGACGCCTCTGTTTACAAGAACCTCGTTTACAGTACAAGTTCAACATCGCAGAAAGTGAAAAATGGATAAAGAAGTTGTGGTATTTACTTACAAAGCAATATCACTCAGCAATGAAATCTATGTCATCAGGCCCTTAGCAGCACAATGAGTGGATTCAGGTATGATGATTCTAACTGAAATAAGTCACACAGAAAAAGAA
This sequence comes from Stenella coeruleoalba, assembly GCF_951394435.1. Classification (NCBI taxonomy): domain Eukaryota; kingdom Metazoa; phylum Chordata; class Mammalia; order Artiodactyla; family Delphinidae; genus Stenella; species Stenella coeruleoalba. The sequence goes on along the minus strand of NC_137149.1, from coordinate 87,484,968 downwards.
ACATCATAAGATATCAGTAATACACGGAATGTAAACTTGGCTACACAGGAACTGAATTACAGAACAGAACAGGGTCTCAAATTTAGAAAACCAACTTATGCTTGCTTAAGGGTAAAGGTGAGTTGGGGTGCTGCATAAAACCAGAGATTGAAATGAGCACAGATAAAGTTCCTTAAGCCAAATATGGAATAGACAAGAGCTACTCCTTGCTCAACGAAATGGACTCAACACCGCATATTAAACGCCTAAGAATGTACCTGACTAGTAAGTATCTTAAAACCTATGGATTGCTATGTCTCCGAAAGAGAATCAAGCATGTGTACAGGGGCATAAACGCAGCAGTGATAGGATTGGAGAGGTTCGGTGAGCAAATGAAGACCCTTTGAAGTCATATTGCATGGTACCCATTCCACGGGTTTCAACTACCCAGGTGTAAGGTATTCTTCCTTCAGCTAAAACATGCATGTGGAACCTAGAGTATGATCAACCATGTGATAGGGAGACGTGTTCAAATATGTCTCAGTTTTCCTCCCCTGGTACTCGGGTGCAACACTCCAGACACTTTACTAACACTCTCCCGACTTGGAGAGTCAGCGCCTTTAACCTAATGTTTGGCCCAGTTTGCAATTTCTGCGGAAGATGAACAGGAATAGCGAGAACCAATGAGAGACTAGCTGGAGGTGTCTGGACGGGCAAATTTAATTCTCATTTCCCACCAGGAAGAGGAAATAACCAAAGGCTCAGCGTGCCGTTCCGGAAACAGATTAGGGCCTGAAGCCATCCTGCGGTGTTGCGGCCAGCTCACAAGAAAGCGAGTTGAAGAAAGGAGCTCAGGGGCACTGTAATTCACAAACCTGCAGAGTTATAAATGACAGCTATCGTCCAAAAATATACTGAAGTAAGGCTGCCAAGAGGACTTGAAAGCAGGGCAGAATTGCAGGAAACCGATTTCAGGAGGTAGACTGGAATTGCATTGAAAGCATAGGAAAAGAGGCAGAACGTCCACAATGATGCACTTGGCCAAAAAGGGCGTATGCGTTTTTTCCTGAATATATTCAGGAAAAAACGCATACGCCCTTTTTGGCCAACCAAGCAAGCTTGCAAAGGAAATCTGCACTACAATGAAGTCTCACTTCCCCCCGGTCAAAAGGGCCATCTGAAAAAAGTGTAAAATCCAGAAAGGCAGGACAGGCCATGGAGAACTGGGAGCCTTGTTATGCTGATGGGCGGGATGTAAATTGCCAACAGACACTAGGGAGAAGTGTATGGTGTTTCCTGAAACATCTAAAACACAAAGCAACAGAGCCTAGGGCACTTCCACTTATGGTCCTATAGCTTAGGGAAATTAAAATCAAAAGGACACAGCCACCCCAAAGTTTGGGACGCCTCTGTTTACAAGAACCTCGTTTACAGTACAAGTTCAACATCGCAGAAAGTGAAAAATGGATAAAGAAGTTGTGGTATTTACTTACAAAGCAATATCACTCAGCAATGAAATCTATGTCATCAGGCCCTTAGCAGCACAATGAGTGGATTCAGGTATGATGATTCTAACTGAAATAAGTCACACAGAAAAAGAAACATCATAAGATATCAGTAATACACGGAATGTAAACTTGGCGACACAGGAACTGAATTACAGAACAGAACAGGGTCTCAAATTTAGAAAACCAACTTATGCTTGCTTAAGGGTAAAGGTGAGTTGGGGTGCTGCATAAAACCAGAGATTGAAATGAGCACAGATAAAGTTCCTTAAGCCAAATATGGAATAGACAAGAGCTACTCCTTGCTCAACGAAATGGACTCAACACCGCATATTAAATGCCTAAGAATGTACCTGACTAGTAAGTATCTTAAAACCTATGGATTGCTATGTCTCCGAAAGAGAATCAAGCATGTGTACAGGGGCATAAACGCAGCAGTGATAGGATTGGAGAGGTTCGGTGAGCAAATGAAGACCCTTTGAAGTCATATTGCATGGTACCCATTCCACGGGTTTCAACTACCCAGGTGTAAGGTATTCTTCCTTCAGCTAAAACATGCATGTGGAACCTAGAGTATGATCAACCATGTGATAGGGAGACGTGTTCAAATATGTCTCAGTTTTCCTCCCCTGGTACTCGGGTGCAACATTCCAGACACTTTACTAACACTCTCCCGACTTGGAGAGTCAGCGCCTTTAACCTCCTGTTTGGCCCAGTTTGCAATTTCTGCGGAAGATGAACAGGAATAGCGAGAACCAATGAGAGACTAGCTGGAGGTTTCTGGACGGGCAAATTTAACTCTCATTTCCCACCAGGAAGAGGAAATAACCAAAGGCTCAGCGTGCCGTTCCGGAAACAGATTAGGGCCTGAAGCCATCCTGCGGTGTTGCGGCCAGCTCACAAGAAAGCGAGTTGAAGAAAGGAGCTCAGGGGCACTGTAATTCACAAACCTGCAGAGTTATAAATGACAGCTATCGTCCAAAAATATACTGAAGTAAGGCTGCCAAGAGGACTTGAAAGCAGGGCAGAATTGCAGGAAACCGATTTCAGGAGGTAGACTGGAATTGCATTGAAAGCATAGGAAAAGAGGCAGAACGTCCACAATGATGCACTTGGCCAAAAAGGGCGTATGCGTTTTTTCCTGAATATATTCAGGAAAAAACGCATACGCCCTTTTTGGCCAACCAAGCAAGCTTGCAAAGGAAATCTGCACTACAATGAAGTCTCACTTCCCCCCGGTCAAAAGGGCCATCTGAAAAAAGTGTAAAATCCAGAAAGGCAGGACAGGCCATGGAGAACTGGGAGCCTTGTTATGCTGATGGGCGGGATGTAAATTGCCAACAGACACTAGGGAGAAGTGTATGGTGTTTCCTGAAACATCTAAAACACAAAGCAACAGAGCCTAGGGCACTTCCACTTATGGTCCTATAGCTTAGGGAAATTAAAATCAAAAGGACACAGCCACCCCAAAGTTTGGGACGCCTCTGTTTACAAGAACCTCGTTTACAGTACAAGTTCAACATCGCAGAAAGTGAAAAATGGATAAAGAAGTTGTGGTATTTACTTACAAAGCAATATCACTCAGCAATGAAATCTATGTCATCAGGCCCTTAGCAGCACAATGAGTGGATTCAGGTATGATGATTCTAACTGAAATAAGTCACACAGAAAAAGAAACATCATAAGATATCAGTAATACACGGAATGTAAACTTGGCGACACAGGAACTGAATTACAGAACAGAACAGGGTCTCAAATTTAGAAAACCAACTTATGCTTGCTTAAGGGTAAAGGTGAGTTGGGGTGCTGCATATAACCAGAGATTGAAATGAGCAGAGATAAAGTTCCTTAAGCCAAATATGGAATAGACAAGAGCTACTCCTTGCTCAACGAAATGGACTCAACACCGCATATTAAACGCCTAAGAATGTACCTGACTAGTAAGTATCTTAAAACCTATGGATTGCTATGTCTCCGAAAGAGAATCAAGCATGTGTACAGGGGCATAAACGCAGCAGTGATAGGATTGGAGAGGTTCGGTGAGCAAATGAAGACCCTTTGAAGTCATATTGCATGGTACCCATTCCACGGGTTTCAACTACACAGGTGTAAGGTATTCTTCCTTCAGCTAAAACATGCATGTGGAACCTAGAGTATGATCAACCATGTGATAGGGAGACGTGTTCAAATATGTCTCAGTTTTCCTCCCCTGGTACTCGGGTGCAACATTCCAGACGCTTTACTAACACTCTCCCGACTTGTAGAGTCAGCGCCTTTAACCTCCTGTTTGGCCCAGTTTGCAATTTCTGCGGAAGATGAACAGGAATAGCGAGAACCAATGAGAGACTAGCTGGAGGTGTCTGGACGGGCAAATTTAACTCTCATTTCCCACCAGGAAGAGGAATTAACCAAAGGCTCAGCGTGCCGTTCCGGAAACAGATTAGGGCCTGAAGCCATCCTGCGGTGTTGCGGCCAGCTCACAAGAAAGCGAGTTGAAGAAAGGAGCTCAGGGGCACTGTAATTCACAAACCTGCAGAGTTATAAATGACAGCTATCGTCCAAAAATATACTGAAGTAAGGCTGCCAAGAGGACTTGAAAGCAGGGCAGAATTGCAGGAAACCGATTTCAGGAGGTAGACTGGAATTGCATTGAAAGCATAGGAAAAGAGGCAGAACGTCCACAATGATGCACTTGGCCAAAAAGGGCGTATGCGTTTTTTCCTGAATATATTCAGGAAAAAACGCATACGCCCTTTTTGGCCAACCAAGCAAGCTTGCAAAGGAAATCTGCACTACAATGAAGTCTCACTTCCCCCCGGTCAAAAGGGCCATCTGAAAAAAGTGTAAAATCCAGAAAGGCAGGACAGGCCATGGAGAACTGGGAGCCTTGTTATGCTGATGGGCGGGATGTAAATTGCCAACAGACACTCGGGAGAAGTGTATGGTGTTTCCTGAAACATCGAAAAAACAAAGCAACAGAGCCTAGGGCACTTCCACTTATGGTCCTATAGCTTAGGGAAATTAAAATCAAAAGGACACAGCCACCCCAAAGTTTGGGACGCCTCTGTTTACAAGAACCTCGTTTACAGTACAAGTTCAACATCGCAGAAAGTGAAAAATGGATAAAGAAGTTGTGGTATTTACTTACAAAGCAATATCACTCAGCAATGAAATCTATGTCATCAGGCCCTTAGCAGCACAATGAGTGGATTCAGGTATGATGATTCTAACTGAAATAAGTCACACAGAAAAAGAAACATCATAAGATATCAGTAATACACGGAATGTAAACTTGGCTACACAGGAACTGAATTACAGAACAGAACAGGGTCTCAAATTTAGAAAACCAACTTATGCTTGCTTAAGGGTAAAGGTGAGTTGGGGTGCTGCATAAAACCAGAGATTGAAATGAGCAGAGATAAAGTTCCTTAAGCCAAATATGGAATAGACAAGAGCTACTCCTTGCTCAACGAAATGGACTCAACACCGCATATTAAACGCCTAAGAATGTACCTGACTAGTAAGTATCTTAAAACCTATGGATTGCTATGTCTCCGAAAGAGAATCAAGCATGTGTACAGGGGCATAAACGCAGCAGTGATAGGATTGGAGAGGTTCGGTGAGCAAATGAAGACCCTTTGAAGTCATATTGCATGGTACCCATTCCACGGGTTTCAACTACCCAGGTGTAATGTATTCTTCCTTCAGCTAAAACATGCATGTGTAACCTAGAGTATGATCAACCATGTGATAGGGAGACGTGTTCAAATATGTCTCAGTTTTCCTCCCCTGGTACTCGGGTGCAACATTCCAGACACTTTACTAACACTCTCCCGACTTGGAGAGTCAGCGCCTTTAACCTAATGTTTGGCCCAGTTTGCAATTTCTGCGGAAGATGAACAGGAATAGCGAGAACCAATGAGAGACTAGCTGGAGGTGTCTGGACGGGCAAATTTAACTCTCATTTCCCACCAGGAAGAGGAAATAACCAAAGCTCAGCGTGCCGTTCCGGAAACAGATTAGGGCCTGAAGCCATCCTGCGGTGTTGCGGCCAGCTCACAAGAAAGCGAGTTGAAGAAAGGAGCTCAGGGGCACTGTAATTCACAAACCTGCAGAGTTATAAATGACAGCTATCGTCCAAAAATATACTGAAGTAAGGCTGCCAAGAGGACTTGAAAGCGGGGCAGAATTGCAGGAAACCGATTTCAGGAGGTAGACTGGAATTGCATTGAAAGCATAGGAAAAGAGGCAGAACGTCCACAATGATGCACTTGGCCAAAAAGGGCGTATGCGTTTTTTCCTGAATATATTCAGGAAAAAACGCATACGCCCTTTTTGGCCAACCAAACAAGCTTGCAAAGGAAATCTGCACTACAATGAAGTCTCACTTCCCCCCGGTCAAAAGGGCCATCTGAAAAAAGTGTAAAATCCAGAAAGGCAGGACAGGCCATGGAGAACTGGGAGCCTTGTTATGCTGATGGGCGGGATGTAAATTGCCAACAGACACTAGGGAGAAGTGTATGGTGTTTCCTGAAACATCTAAAAAACAAAGCAACAGAGCCTAGGGCACTTCCACTTATGGTCCTATAGCTTAGGGAAATTAAAATCAAAAGGACACAGCCACCCCAAAGTTTGGGACGCCTCTGTTTACAAGAACCTCGTTTACAGTACAAGTTCAACATCGCAGAAAGTGAAAAATGGATAAAGAAGTTGTGGTATTTACTTACAAAGCAATATCACTCAGCAATGAAATCTATGTCATCAGGCCCTTAGCAGCACAATGAGTGGATTCAGGTATGATGATTCTAACTGAAATAAGTCACACAGAAAAAGAAACATCATAAGATATCAGTAATACACGGAATGTAAACTTGGCTACACAGGAACTGAATTACAGAACAGAACAGGGTCTCAAATTTAGAAAACCAACTTATGCTTGCTTAAGGGTAAAGGTGAGTTGGGGTGCTGCATAAAACCAGAGATTGAAATGAGCACAGATAAAGTTCCTTAAGCCAAATATGGAATAGACAAGAGCTACTCCTTGCTCAACGAAATGGACTCAACACCGCATATTAAACGCCTAAGAATGTACCTGACTAGTAAGTATCTTAAAACCTATGGATTGCTATGTCTCCGAAAGAGAATCAAGCATGTGTACAGGGGCATAAACGCAGCAGTGATAGGATTGGAGAGGTTCGGTGAGCAAATGAAGACCCTTTGAAGTCATATTGCATGGTACCCATTCCACGGGTTTCAACTACCCAGGTGTAAGGTATTCTTCCTTCAGCTAAAACATGCATGTGGAACCTAGAGTATGATCAACCATGTGATAGGGAGACGTGTTCAAATATGTCTCAGTTTTCCTCCCCTGGTACTCGGGTGCAACACTCCAGACACTTTACTAACACTCTCCCGACTTGGAGAGTCAGCGCCTTTAACCTAATGTTTGGCCCAGTTTGCAATTTCTGCGGAAGATGAACAGGAATAGCGAGAACCAATGAGAGACTAGCTGGAGGTGTCTGGACGGGCAAATTTAATTCTCATTTCCCACCAGGAAGAGGAAATAACCAAAGGCTCAGCGTGCCGTTCCGGAAACAGATTAGGGCCTGAAGCCATCCTGCGGTGTTGCGGCCAGCTCACAAGAAAGCGAGTTGAAGAAAGGAGCTCAGGGGCACTGTAATTCACAAACCTGCAGAGTTATAAATGACAGCTATCGTCCAAAAATATACTGAAGTAAGGCTGCCAAGAGGACTTGAAAGCAGGGCAGAATTGCAGGAAACCGATTTCAGGAGGTAGACTGGAATTGCATTGAAAGCATAGGAAAAGAGGCAGAACGTCCACAATGATGCACTTGGCCAAAAAGGGCGTATGCGTTTTTTCCTGAATATATTCAGGAAAAAACGCATACGCCCTTTTTGGCCAACCAAGCAAGCTTGCAAAGGAAATCTGCACTACAATGAAGTCTCACTTCCCCCCGGTCAAAAGGGCCATCTGAAAAAAGTGTAAAATCCAGAAAGGCAGGACAGGCCATGGAGAACTGGGAGCCTTGTTATGCTGATGGGCGGGATGTAAATTGCCAACAGACACTAGGGAGAAGTGTATGGTGTTTCCTGAAACATCTAAAACACAAAGCAACAGAGCCTAGGGCACTTCCACTTATGGTCCTATAGCTTAGGGAAATTAAAATCAAAAGGACACAGCCACCCCAAAGTTTGGGACGCCTCTGTTTACAAGAACCTCGTTTACAGTACAAGTTCAACATCGCAGAAAGTGAAAAATGGATAAAGAAGTTGTGGTATTTACTTACAAAGCAATATCACTCAGCAATGAAATCTATGTCATCAGGCCCTTAGCAGCACAATGAGTGGATTCAGGTATGATGATTCTAACTGAAATAAGTCACACAGAAAAAGAAACATCATAAGATATCAGTAATACACGGAATGTAAACTTGGCGACACAGGAACTGAATTACAGAACAGAACAGGGTCTCAAATTTAGAAAACCAACTTATGCTTGCTTAAGGGTAAAGGTGAGTTGGGGTGCTGCATAAAACCAGAGATTGAAATGAGCACAGATAAAGTTCCTTAAGCCAAATATGGAATAGACAAGAGCTACTCCTTGCTCAACGAAATGGACTCAACACCGCATATTAAATGCCTAAGAATGTACCTGACTAGTAAGTATCTTAAAACCTATGGATTGCTATGTCTCCGAAAGAGAATCAAGCATGTGTACAGGGGCATAAACGCAGCAGTGATAGGATTGGAGAGGTTCGGTGAGCAAATGAAGACCCTTTGAAGTCATATTGCATGGTACCCATTCCACGGGTTTCAACTACCCAGGTGTAAGGTATTCTTCCTTCAGCTAAAACATGCATGTGGAACCTAGAGTATGATCAACCATGTGATAGGGAGACGTGTTCAAATATGTCTCAGTTTTCCTCCCCTGGTACTCGGGTGCAACATTCCAGACACTTTACTAACACTCTCCCGACTTGGAGAGTCAGCGCCTTTAACCTCCTGTTTGGCCCAGTTTGCAATTTCTGCGGAAGATGAACAGGAATAGCGAGAACCAATGAGAGACTAGCTGGAGGTTTCTGGACGGGCAAATTTAACTCTCATTTCCCACCAGGAAGAGGAAATAACCAAAGGCTCAGCGTGCCGTTCCGGAAACAGATTAGGGCCTGAAGCCATCCTGCGGTGTTGCGGCCAGCTCACAAGAAAGCGAGTTGAAGAAAGGAGCTCAGGGGCACTGTAATTCACAAACCTGCAGAGTTATAAATGACAGCTATCGTCCAAAAATATACTGAAGTAAGGCTGCCAAGAGGACTTGAAAGCAGGGCAGAATTGCAGGAAACCGATTTCAGGAGGTAGACTGGAATTGCATTGAAAGCATAGGAAAAGAGGCAGAACGTCCACAATGATGCACTTGGCCAAAAAGGGCGTATGCGTTTTTTCCTGAATATATTCAGGAAAAAACGCATACGCCCTTTTTGGCCAACCAAGCAAGCTTGCAAAGGAAATCTGCACTACAATGAAGTCTCACTTCCCCCCGGTCAAAAGGGCCATCTGAAAAAAGTGTAAAATCCAGAAAGGCAGGACAGGCCATGGAGAACTGGGAGCCTTGTTATGCTGATGGGCGGGATGTAAATTGCCAACAGACACTAGGGAGAAGTGTATGGTGTTTCCTGAAACATCTAAAACACAAAGCAACAGAGCCTAGGGCACTTCCACTTATGGTCCTATAGCTTAGGGAAATTAAAATCAAAAGGACACAGCCACCCCAAAGTTTGGGACGCCTCTGTTTACAAGAACCTCGTTTACAGTACAAGTTCAACATCGCAGAAAGTGAAAAATGGATAAAGAAGTTGTGGTATTTACTTACAAAGCAATATCACTCAGCAATGAAATCTATGTCATCAGGCCCTTAGCAGCACAATGAGTGGATTCAGGTATGATGATTCTAACTGAAATAAGTCACACAGAAAAAGAAACATCATAAGATATCAGTAATACACGGAATGTAAACTTGGCGACACAGGAACTGAATTACAGAACAGAACAGGGTCTCAAATTTAGAAAACCAACTTATGCTTGCTTAAGGGTAAAGGTGAGTTGGGGTGCTGCATATAACCAGAGATTGAAATGAGCAGAGATAAAGTTCCTTAAGCCAAATATGGAATAGACAAGAGCTACTCCTTGCTCAACGAAATGGACTCAACACCGCATATTAAACGCCTAAGAATGTACCTGACTAGTAAGTATCTTAAAACCTATGGATTGCTATGTCTCCGAAAGAGAATCAAGCATGTGTACAGGGGCATAAACGCAGCAGTGATAGGATTGGAGAGGTTCGGTGAGCAAATGAAGACCCTTTGAAGTCATATTGCATGGTACCCATTCCACGGGTTTCAACTACACAGGTGTAAGGTATTCTTCCTTCAGCTAAAACATGCATGTGGAACCTAGAGTATGATCAACCATGTGATAGGGAGACGTGTTCAAATATGTCTCAGTTTTCCTCCCCTGGTACTCGGGTGCAACATTCCAGACGCTTTACTAACACTCTCCCGACTTGTAGAGTCAGCGCCTTTAACCTCCTGTTTGGCCCAGTTTGCAATTTCTGCGGAAGATGAACAGGAATAGCGAGAACCAATGAGAGACTAGCTGGAGGTGTCTGGACGGGCAAATTTAACTCTCATTTCCCACCAGGAAGAGGAATTAACCAAAGGCTCAGCGTGCCGTTCCGGAAACAGATTAGGGCCTGAAGCCATCCTGCGGTGTTGCGGCCAGCTCACAAGAAAGCGAGTTGAAGAAAGGAGCTCAGGGGCACTGTAATTCACAAACCTGCAGAGTTATAAATGACAGCTATCGTCCAAAAATATACTGAAGTAAGGCTGCCAAGAGGACTTGAAAGCAGGGCAGAATTGCAGGAAACCGATTTCAGGAGGTAGACTGGAATTGCATTGAAAGCATAGGAAAAGAGGCAGAACGTCCACAATGATGCACTTGGCCAAAAAGGGCGTATGCGTTTTTTCCTGAATATATTCAGGAAAAAACGCATACGCCCTTTTTGGCCAACCAAGCAAGCTTGCAAAGGAAATCTGCACTACAATGAAGTCTCACTTCCCCCCGGTCAAAAGGGCCATCTGAAAAAAGTGTAAAATCCAGAAAGGCAGGACAGGCCATGGAGAACTGGGAGCCTTGTTATGCTGATGGGCGGGATGTAAATTGCCAACAGACACTCGGGAGAAGTGTATGGTGTTTCCTGAAACATCGAAAAAACAAAGCAACAGAGCCTAGGGCACTTCCACTTATGGTCCTATAGCTTAGGGAAATTAAAATCAAAAGGACACAGCCACCCCAAAGTTTGGGACGCCTCTGTTTACAAGAACCTCGTTTACAGTACAAGTTCAACATCGCAGAAAGTGAAAAATGGATAAAGAAGTTGTGGTATTTACTTACAAAGCAATATCACTCAGCAATGAAATCTATGTCATCAGGCCCTTAGCAGCACAATGAGTGGATTCAGGTATGATGATTCTAACTGAAATAAGTCACACAGAAAAAGAAACATCATAAGATATCAGTAATACACGGAATGTAAACTTGGCTACACAGGAACTGAATTACAGAACAGAACAGGGTCTCAAATTTAGAAAACCAACTTATGCTTGCTTAAGGGTAAAGGTGAGTTGGGGTGCTGCATAAAACCAGAGATTGAAATGAGCAGAGATAAAGTTCCTTAAGCCAAATATGGAATAGACAAGAGCTACTCCTTGCTCAACGAAATGGACTCAACACCGCATATTAAACGCCTAAGAATGTACCTGACTAGTAAGTATCTTAAAACCTATGGATTGCTATGTCTCCGAAAGAGAATCAAGCATGTGTACAGGGGCATAAACGCAGCAGTGATAGGATTGGAGAGGTTCGGTGAGCAAATGAAGACCCTTTGAAGTCATATTGCATGGTACCCATTCCACGGGTTTCAACTACCCAGGTGTAATGTATTCTTCCTTCAGCTAAAACATGCATGTGTAACCTAGAGTATGATCAACCATGTGATAGGGAGACGTGTTCAAATATGTCTCAGTTTTCCTCCCCTGGTACTCGGGTGCAACATTCCAGACACTTTACTAACACTCTCCCGACTTGGAGAGTCAGCGCCTTTAACCTAATGTTTGGCCCAGTTTGCAATTTCTGCGGAAGATGAACAGGAATAGCGAGAACCAATGAGAGACTAGCTGGAGGTGTCTGGACGGGCAAATTTAACTCTCATTTCCCACCAGGAAGAGGAAATAACCAAAGGCTCAGCGTGCCGTTCCGGAAACAGATTAGGGCCTGAAGCTATCCTGCGGTGTTGCGGCCAGCTCACAAGAAAGCGAGTTGAAGAAAGGAGCTCAGGGGCACTGTAATTCACAAACCTGCAGAGTTATAAATGACAGCTATCGTCCAAAAATATACTGAAGTAAGGCTGCCAAGAGGACTTGAAAGCAGGGCAGAATTGCAGGAAACCGATTTCAGGAGGTAGACTGGAATTGCATTGAAAGCATAGGAAAAGAGGCAGAACGTCCACAATGATGCACTTGGTCAAAAAGGGCGTATGCGTTTTTTCCTGAATATATTCAGGAAAAAACGCATACGCCCTTTTTGGCCAACCAAGCAAGCTTGCAAAGGAAATCTGCACTACAATGAAGTCTCACTTCCCCCCGGTCAAAAGGGCCATCTGAAAAAAGTGTAAAATCCAAAAAGGCAGGACAGGCCATGGAGAACTGGGAGCCTTGTTATGCTGATGGGCGGGATGTAAATTGCCAACAGACACTCGGGAGAAGTGTATGGTGTTTCCTGAAACATCTAAAAAACAAAGCAACAGAGCCTAGGGCACTTCCACTTATGGTCCTATAGCTTAGGGAAATTAAAATCAAAAGGACACAGCCACCCCAAAGTTTGGGACGCCTCTGTTTACAAGAACCTCCTTTACAGTACAAGTTCAACATCGCAGAAAGTGAAAAATGGATAAAGAAGTTGTGGTATTTACTTACAAAGCAATATCACTCAGCAATGAAATCTATGTCATCAGGCCCTTAGCAGCACAATGAGTGGATTCAGGTATGATGATTCTAACTGAAATAAGTCACACAGAAAAAGAAACATCATAAGATATCAGTAATACACGGAATGTAAACTTGGCTACACAGGAACTGAATTACAGAACAGAACAGGGTCTCAAATTTAGAAAACCAACTTATGCTTGCTTAAGGGGAAAGGTGAGTTGGGGTGCTGCATAAAACCAGAGATTGAAATGAGCACAGATAAAGTTCCTTAAGCCAAATATGGAATAGACAAGAGCTACTCCTTGCTCAACGAAATGGACTCAACACCGCATATTAAACGCCTAAGAATGTACCTGACTAGTAAGTATCTTAAAACCTATGGATTGCTATGTCTCTGAAAGAGAATCAAGCATGTGTACAGGGGCATAAACGCAGCAGTGATAGGATTGGAGAGGTTCAGTGAGCAAATGAAGACCCTTTGAAGTCATATTGCATGGTACCCATTCCACGGGTTTCAACTACCCAGGTTTAAGGTATTCTTCCTTCAGCTAAAACATGCATGTGGAACCTAGAGTATGATCAACCATGTGATAGGGAGACGTGTTCAAATATGTCTCAGTTTTCCTCCCCTGGTACTCGGGTGCAACATTCCAGACGCTTCACTAACACTCTCCCGACTTGGAGAGTCAGCGCCTTTAACCTCCTGTTTGGCCCAGTTTGCAATTTCTGCGGAAGATGAACAGGAATAGCGAGAACCAATGAGAGACTAGCTGGAGGTGTCTGGACGGGCAAATTTAACTCTCATTTCCCACCAGGAAGAGGAATTATCCAAAGGCTCAGCGTGCCGTTCCGGAAACAGATTAGGGCCTGAAGCCATCCTGCGGTGTTGCGGCCAGCTCACAAGAAAGCGAGTTGAAGAAAGGAGCTCAGGGGCACTGTAATTCACAAACCTGCAGAGTTATAAATGACAGCTATCGTCCAAAAATATACTGAAGTAAGGCTGCCAAGAGGACTTGAAAGCAGGGCAGAATTGCAGGAAACCGATTTCAGGAGGTAGACTGGAATTGCATTGAAAGCATAGGAAAAGAGGCAGAACGTCCACAATGATGCACTTGGCCAAAAAGGGCGTATGCGTTTTTTCCTGAATATATTCAGGAAAAAACGCATACGCCCTTTTTGGCCAACCAAGCAAGCTTGCAAAGGAAATCTGCACTACAATGAAGTCTCACTTTCCCCCGGTCAAAAGGGCCATCTGAAAAAAGTGTAAAATCCAGAAAGGCAGGACAGGCCATGGAGAACTGGGAGCCTTGTTATGCTGATGGGCGGGATGTAAATTGCCAACAGACACTCGGGAGAAGTGTATGGTGTTTCCTGAAACATCTAAAAAACAAAGCAACAGAGCCTAGGGCACTTCCACTTATGGTCCTATAGCTTAGGGAAATTAAAATCAAAAGGACACAGCCACCCCAAAGTTTGGGACGCCTCTGTTTACAAGAACCTCGTTTACAGTACAAGTTCAACATCGCAGAAAGTGAAAAATGGATAAAGAAGTTGTGGTATTTACTTACAAAGCAATATCACTCAGCAATGAAATCTATGTCATCAGGCCCTTAGCAGCACAATGAGTGGATTCAGGTATGATGATTCTAACTGAAATAAGTCACACAGAAAAAGAAACATCATAAGATATCAGTAATACACGGAATGGAAACTTGGCTACACAGGAACTGAATTACAGAACAGAACAGGGTCTCAAATTTAGAAAACCAACTTATGCTTGCTTAAGGGTAAAGGTGAGTTGGGGTGCTGCATAAAACCAGAGATTGAAATGAGCACAGATAAAGTTCCTTAAGCCAAATATGGAATAGACAAGAGCTACTCCTTGCTCAACAAAATGGACTCATCATTGCATATTAAACGCCTAAGAATGTACCTGACTAGTAAGTATCTTAAAACCTATGGATTGCTATGTCTCCGAAAGAGAATCAAGCATGTGTACAGGGGCATAAACGCAGCAGTGATAAGATTGGAGAGGTTCGGTGAGCAAATGAAGACCCTTTGAAATCATATTGCATGGTACCCATTCCATGGTTTTCAACTACCCAGGTTTAAGGTATTCTTCCTTCAGCTAAAACATGCATGTGGAACCTAGAGTATGATCAACCATGTGATCGGGAGACGTGTTCAAATATGTCTCAGTTTTCGTACCCTGGTACTCGGGTGCAACATTCCAGACGCTTTACTAACACTCTCCCGACTTGGAGAGTCAGCGCCTTTAACCTCCTGTTTGGCCCAGTTTGCAATTTCTGCGGAAGATGAACAGGAATAGCGAGAACCAATGAGAGGCTAGCTGGAGGTGTCTGGACGGGCAAATTTAACTCTCATTTCCCACCAGGAAGAGGAAATAACCAAAGGCTCAGCGTGCCGTACCGGAACCAGATTAGGGCCTGAAGCCATCCTGCGGTGTTGCGGCCAGCTCACAAGAAAGCGAGTTGAAGAAAGGAGCTCAGGGGCACTCTAATTCACAAACCTGCAGAGTTATAAATGACAGCTATCGTCCAAAAATATACTGAAGTAAGGCTGCCAAGAGGACTTGAAAGCGGGGCAGAATTGCAGGAAACCGATTTCAGGAGGTAGACTGGAATTGCATTGAAAGCATAGGAAAAGAGGCAGAACGTCCACAATGATGCACTTGGCCAAAAAGTGCGTATGCGTTTTTTCCTGAATATATTCAGGAAAAAACGCATACGCCATTTTTGGCCAACCAAGCAAGCTTGCAAAGGAAATCTGCACTACAATGAAGTCTCACTTCCCCCCAGTCAAAAGGGCCATCTGAAAAAAGTGTAAAATCCAGAAAGGCAGGACAGGCCATGGAGAACTGGGAGCCTTGTTATGCTGATGGGCGGGATGTAAATTGCCAACAACCACTCGGGAGAAGTGTATGGTGTTTCCTGAAACATCTAAAAAACAAAGCAACAGAACCTAGGGCACTTCCACTTATGGTCCTATAGCTTAGGGAAATTAAAATCAAAAAGACACAGCCACCCCAAAGTTTGGAACGGCTCTGTTTACAAGAACCTCGTTTACAGTACAAGTTCAACATCGCAGAAAGTGAAAAATGGATAAAGAAATTGTGGTATTTACTTACAAAGCAATATCACTCAGCAATGAAATCTGTGTCATCAGGCACTTAGCAGCACAATGAGTGGATTCAGGTATGATGATTCTAACTGAAATAAGTCACACAGAAAAAGAAACATCATAAGATATCAGTAATACACAGAATGTAAACTTGGCTACACAGGAATTGAATTACAGAACAGAACAGGGTCTCAAATTTAGAAAACCAACTTATGCTTGCTTAAGGGGAAGGGTGAGTTGGGGTGCTGCATAAAACCAGAGATTGAAATGAGCACAGATAAATTTCCTTAAGTCAAATATGGAATAGACAAGAGCTACTCCTTGCTCAACGAAATGGACTCAACACCGCATATTAAACGCCTAAGAATGTACCTGACTAGTAAGTATCTTAAAACCTATGGATTGCTATGTCTCCGAAAGAGAATCAAGCATGTGTACAGGGGCATAAACGCAGCAGTGATAGGATTGGAGAGGTTCGGTGAGCAAATGAAGACCCTTTGAAGTCATATTGCATGGTACCCATTCCACGGGTCTCAACTCTCCAGGTTTAAGGTATTCTTCCTTCAGCTAAAACATGCATGTGGAACCCAGAGTATGATCAACCATGTGAACGGGAGACGTGTTCAAATATGTCTTAGTTTTCCTCCCCTGGTACTCGGGTGCAACATTCCAGACACTTTACTAACACTCTCCGGACCTGGAGAGTCAGTCCCTTTAACCTCCTGTTTGGCCCAGTTTGCAATTTCTGCGGAAGATGAACAGGAATAGCGAGAACCAATGAGAGGCTAGCTGGAGGTGTCTGGACGGGCAAATTTAACTCTCATTTCCCACCAGGAAGAGGAATTAACCAAAGGCTCAGCGTGCCGTTCCGGAACAAGATTAGGGCCTGAAGCCATCCTGCGGTGTTGCGGCCAGGTCACAAGAAAGCGAGTTGAAGAAAGGAGCTCAGGGGCTCTGTAATTCACAAACCTGCAGAGTTATAAATGACAGCTATCGTCCAAAAATACACTGAAGTAAGGCTGCCAAGAGGACTTGAAAGCGGGGCAGAATTGCAGGAAACCGATTTCAGGAGGTAGACTGGAATTGCATTGAAAGCATAGGAAAAGAGGCAGAACGTCCACAATGATGCACTTGGCCAAAAAGGGCGTATGCGTTTTTTCCTGAATATATTCAGGAAAAAACGCATACGCCCTTTTTGGCCATCCAAGCAAGCTTGCACAGGAAATCTGCACTACAATGAAGTCTCACTTCCCCCCGGTCAAAAGGGCCATCTGAAAAATGTGTAAAATCCAGAAAGGCAGGACAGGCCATGGAGAACTGGGAGCCTTGTTATGCTGATGGGCGGGATGTAAATTGCCAACAACCACTCGGGAGAAGTGTATGGTGTTTCCTGAAACATCTAAAAAACAAAGCAACAGAACCTAGGGCACTTCCACTTATGGTCCTATAGCTTAGGGAAATTAAAATCAAAAAGACACAGCCACCTCAAAGTTTGGAACGGCTCTGTTTACAAGAACCTCGTTTACAGTACAAGTTCAACATCGCAGAAAGTGAAAAATGGATAAAGAAGTTGTGGTATTTACTTACAAAGCAATATCACTCAGCAATGAAATCTGTGTCATCAGGCCCTTAGCAGCACAATGAGTGGATTCAGGTATGATGATTCTAACTGAAATAAGTCACACAGAAAAAGAAACATCATAAGATATCAGTAATACACGGAATGTAAACTTGGCTACACAGGAACTGAATTACAGAATAGAACAGGGTCTCAAATTTAGAAAACCAACTTATTCTTGCTTAAGGGGAAAGGTGAGTTGGGGTGCTGCATAAAACCAGAGATTGAAATGAGCACAGATAAAGTTCCTTAAGCCAAATATGGAATAGACAAGAGCTACTCCTTGCTCAACGAAATGGACTCAACACCGCATATTAAACGTCTAAGAATGTACCTGACTAGTAAGTATCTTAAAACCTATGGATTGCTATGTCTCCGAAAGAGAATCAAGCATGTGTACAGGGGCATAAACGCAGCAGTGATAGGATTGGAGAGGTTCGGTGAGCAAATGAAGACGCTTTGAAGTCATATTGCATGGTACCCATTCCACGGGTCTCAACTCTCCAGGTTTAAGGTATTCTTCCTTCAGCTAAAACATGCATGTGGAACCCAGAGTATGATCAACCATGTGAACGGGAGACGTGTTCAAATATGTCTTAGTTTTCCTCCCCTGGTACTCGGGTGCAACATTCCAGACACTTTACTAACACTCTCCGGACCTGGAGAGTCAGTCCCTTTAACCTCCTGTTTGGCCCAGTTTGCAATTTCTGCGGAAGATGAACAGGAATAGCGAGAACCAATGAGAGGCTAGCTGGAGGTGTCTGGACGGGCAAATTTAACTCTCATTTCCCACCAGGAAGAGGAATTAACCAAAGGCTCAGCGTGCCGTTCCGGAACAAGATTAGGGCCTGAAGCCATCCTGCGGTGTTGCGGCCAGGTCACAAGAAAGCGAGTTGAAGAAAGGAGCTCAGGGGCTCTGTAATTCACAAACCTGCAGAGTTATAAATGACAGCTATCGTCCAAAAATACACTGAAGTAAGGCTGCCAAGAGGACTTGAAAGCGGGGCAGAATTGCAGGAAACCAATTTCAGGAGGTAGACTGGAATTGCATTGAAAGCATAGGAAAAGAGGCAGAACGTCCACAATGATGCACTTGGCCAACAAGGGCTTATGCGTTTTTTCCTGAATATATTCAGGAAAAAACGCATACGCCCTTTTTGGCCAACCAAGCAAACTTGCAAAGGAAATCTGCACTACAATGAAGTCTCATTTCTCCCCGGTCAAAAGGGCCATCTGAAAAAAGTGTAAAATCCAGAAAGGCAGGACAGGCCATGGAGAACTGGGAGCCTTGTTATGCTGATGGACGGGATGTAAATTGCCAACAGACACTCAGGAGAAGTGTATGGTGTTTCCTGAAACATCTAAAAAACAAAGCAACAGAGCCTACGGCACTTCCACTTATGGTCCTATAGCTTAGGGAAATTAAAATCAAAAAGACACAGCCACCCCAAAGTTTGGGACGCCTCCGTTTACAAGAACCTCATTTACCGTACAAGTTCAATATCACAGAAAGTGAAAAATGGATAAAGAACTTGTGGTACTTACCTACAATGCAGTATCACTCAGCAATGAAATCTATGTCATCAGGCCCGTAGCAGCACAATGAGTGGATTCAGGTACAATGATTCTAACTGAAATAAGTCACACAGAAAAAGAAACATCATAAGATATCAGTAATACACGGAATGTAAACTTGGCTACACAGGAACTTCATTCCAAAACAGAACAGGGTCTCAAATTTAGAAAACCAACTTATGCTTGCTTAAGGGGAAAGGTGAGTTGGGGTGCTGCATAAAACCAGAGATTGTAATGAGCACAGATAAAGTTCCTTAAGCCAAATATGGAATAGACAAGAGCTACTCCTTGCTCAACGAAATGGACTCAAAACCACATATTAAACGCCTAAGAATGTACCTGACTAGTAAGTATCTTAAAACCTATGGATTGCTATGTCTCCAAAAGAGAATCAAGTGTGTGTACAGGGGCATAAACGCAGCAGTGATAGGATTGGAGAGGATCGGTGAACAAATGAAGACCCTTTGAAGTCATATTGCATGGTACCCATTACACGGGTCTCAACTCTCCAGGTTTAAGGTATTCTTCCTTCAGCTAAAACATGCATGTGGAACCCAGAGTATGATCAACCATGTGAACGGGAGTCGTGTTCAAATATGTCTCAGTTTTCGTACCCTGGTACTCGGGTGCAACATTCCAGACGCTTTACTAACACTCTCCCGACTTGGAGAGTCAGTCCCTTTAACCTCCTGTTTGGCCCAGTTTGCAATTTCTGCGGAAGATGAACAGGAATAGCGAGAACAAATGAGAGGCTAGCTGGAGGTGGCTGGACGGGCAAATTTAACTCTCATTTCCCACCAGGAAGAGGAATTAACCAAAGGCTCAGCGTGCCGTGCCGGAACCAGATTAGGGCCTGAAGCCATACTGCGGTGTTGAGGCCAGCTCAAAAGAAAGCGAGTTGAAGAAAGGAGCTCAGGGGCACTGTAATTCACAAACCTGCAGAGTTATAAATGACAGCTATTGTCCAAAAATAGACTGAAGTAAGGCTGCCAAGAGGACTTGAAAGCGGGGCAGAATTGCAGGAAACCGATTTCAGGAGGTAGACTGGAATTGCATTGAAAGCATAGGAAAAGAGGCAGAAAGTCCACAATGATGCCCTTGGCCAAAAAGGGCGTATGCGTTTTTTCCTGAATATATTCAGGAAAAAACGCATACGCCCTTTTTGGCCAACCAAGCAAGCTTGCAAAGGAAATCTGCACTACAATGAAGTCTCACTTCCCCCCGGTCAAAAGGGCCATCTGAAAAAAGTGTAAAATCCAGAAAGGCAGGACAGGCCATGGAGAACTGGGAGCCTTGTTATGCTGATGGGCGGGATGTAAATTGCCAACAACCACTCGGGAGAAGTGTATGGTGTTTCCTGAAACATCTAAAAAACAAAGCAACAGAGCCTAGGGCACTTCCACTTATGGTCCTATAGCTTAGGGAAATTAAAATCAAAAAGACACAGCCACCCCAAAGTTTGGAATGGCTCTGTTTACAAGAACCTCATTTACAGTACAAGTTCAACATCACAGAAAGTGAAAAATGGATAAAGAAGTTGTGGAATTTACTTACAAAGCAATATCACTCAGCAATGAAATCTGTGTCATCAGGCCCTTAGCAGCACACTGAGTGGATTCAGGTATGATGATTCTAACTGAAATAAGTCACACAGAAAAAGAAACATCATAAGATATCAGTAATACACGGAATGGAAACTTGGCTACACAGGAACTGAATTACAGAACAGAACAGGGTCTCAAATTTAGAAAACCAACTTATTCTTGCTTAAGGGTAAAGGTGAGTTGGGGTGCTGCATAAAACCAGAGATTGAAATGAGCACAGATAAAGTTCCTTAAGCCAAATATGGAATAGACAAGAGCTACTCCTTGCTCAACAAAATGGACTCAACACCGCATATTAAATGCCTAAGCATGTACCTGACTTGTAAGTATCTTAAAACCTATGGATTGCTATGTCTCCGAAAGAGAATCAAGCATGTGTACAGGGGCATAAACGCAGCAGTGATAAGATTGGAGAGGTTCGGTGAGCAAATGAAGACCCTTTGAAGTCATATTGCATGGTACCCATTCCACGGTTTTCAACTACCCAGGTTTAAGGTATTCATCCTTCAGCAAAAACATGCATGTGGAACCTAGAGTATGATCAACCATGTGATCGGGAGACGTGTTCAAATATGTCTCAGTTTTCGTACCCTGGTACTCGGGTGCAACATTCCAGACGCTTTACTAACACTCTCCCCACTTGGAGAGTCAGCGCCTTTAACCTCCTGTTTGGCCCAGTTTGCAATTTCTGCGGAAGATGAACAGGAATAGCGAGAACCAATGAGAGGCTAGCTGGAGGTGTCTGGACGGGCAAATTTAACTCTCATTTCCCACCAGGAAGAGGAAATAACCAAAGGCTCAGCGTGCCGTGCCGGAACCAGATTAGGGCCTGAAGCCATCCTGCGGTGTTGCGGCCAGGTCACAAGAAAGCGAGTTGAAGAAAGGACCTCAGGGGCACTGTAATTCACAAACCTGCAGAGTTATAAATGACAGCTATCGTCCAAAAATATACTGAAGTAAGGCTGCCAAGAGGACTTGAAAGCGGGGCAGAATTGCAGGAAACCGATTTCAGGAGGTAGACTGGAATTGCATTGAAAGCATAGGAAAAGAGGCAGAACGTCCACAATGATGCACTTGGCCAAAAAGTGCGTATGCGTTTTTTCCTGAATATATTCAGGAAAAAACGCATACGCCCTTTTTGGCCAACCAAGCAAGCTTGCAAAGGAAATCTGCACTACAATGAAGTCTCACTTCCCCGGGGTCAAAAGGGCCATCTGAAAAAAGTGTAAAATCCAGAAAGGCAGGACAGGCCATGGAGAACTGGGAGCCTTGTTATGCTGATGGGCGGGATGTAAATTGCCAACAACCACTCGGGAGAAGTGTACGGTGTTTCCTGAAACATCTAAAAAACAAAGCAACAGAACCTAGGGCACTTCCACTTATGGTCCTATAGCTTAGGGAAATTAAAATCAAAAAGACACAGCCACCCCAAAGTTTGGAACGGCTCTGTTTACAAGAACCTCGTTTACAGTACAAGTTCAACATCGCAGAAAGTGAAAAATGGATAAAGAAATTGTGGTATTTACTTACAAAGCAATATCACTCAGCAATGAAATCTGTGTCATCAGGCCCTTAGCAGCACAATGAGTGGATTCAGGTATGATGATTCTAACTGAAATAAGTCACACAGAAAAAGAAACATCATAAGATATCAGTAATACACGGAATGGAAACTTGGCTACACAGGAACTGAATTACAGAACAGAACAGGGTCTCAAATTTAGAAAACCAACTTATGCTTGCTTAAGGGGAAAGGTGAGTTGGGGTGCTGCATAAAACCAGAGATTGAAATGAGCACAGATAAAGTTCCTTAAGTCAAATATGGAATAGACAAGAGCTACTCCTTGCTCAACGAAATGGACTCACCACCGCATATTAAACGCCTAAGAATGTACCTGACTAGTTAGTATCTTAAAACCTATGGATTGCTATGTCTCCGAAAGAGAATCAAGCATGTGTACAGGGGCATAAACGCAGCAGTGATAAGATTGGAGAGGTTCGGTGAGCAAATGAAGACCCTTTGAAGTCATATTGCATGGTACCCATTACACGGGTCTTAACTCTCCAGGTTTAAGCTATTCTTCCTTCAGCTAAAACATGCATGTGGAACCCAAGTATGATCAACCATGTGAACGGGAGACGTGTTCAAATATGTCTCAGTTTTCCTCCCCTGGTACTCGGGTGCAACATTCCAGACGCTTTACTAACACTCTCCCCACTAGGAGAGTCAGCGCCTTTAACCTCCTGTTTGGCCCAGTTTGCAATTTCTGCGGAAGATGAACAGGAATAGCGAGAACCAATGAGAGACTAGCTGGAGGTGTCTGGACGGGCAAATTTAACTCTCATTTCCCACCAGGAAGAGGAAATAACCAAAGGCTCAGCGTGCCGTGCCGGAACCAGATTAGGGCCTGAAGCCATCCTGCGGTGTTGCGGCCAGGTCACAAGAAAGCAAGTTGAAGAAAGGAGCTCAGGGGCACTGTAATTCACAAACCTGCAGAGTTATAAATGACAGCTATCGTCCAAAAATAGACTGAAGTAAGGCTGCCAAGAGGACTTGAAAGCGGGGCAGAATTGCAGGAAACCGATTTCAGGAGGTAGACTGGAATTGCATTGAAAGCATAGGAAAAGAGGCAGAACGTCCACAATGTTGCACTTGGCCAAAAAGGGTGTATACGTTTTTTCCTGAATATATTCAGGAAAAAACGCATACGCCCTTTTTGGCCAACCAAGCAAGCTTGCAAAGGAAATCTGCACTACAATGAAGTCTCACTTCCCCCCGGTCAAAAGGGCCATCTGAAAAAACTGTAAAATCCAGAAAGGCAGGACAGGCCATGGAGAACTGGGAGCCTTGTTATGCTGATGGGCGGGATGTAAATTGCCAACAGACACTCGGGAGAAGTGTATGGTGTTTCCTGAAACATCTAAAATACAAAGCAACAGAACCTAGGGCACTTCCACTTATGGTCCTATAGCTTAGGGAAATTAAAATCAAAAAGACACAGCCACCCCAAAATTTGGAACGGCTCTGTTTACAAGAACCTCATTTACAGTACAAGTTCAACATCGCAGAAAGTGAAAAATGGATAAAGAAGTTGTGGAATTTACTTACAAAGCAATATCACTCAGCAATGAAATCTGTGTCATCAGGCCCTTAGCAGCACAATGAGTGGATTCAGGTATGATGATTCTAACTGAAATAAGTCACACAGAAAAAGAAACATCATAAGATATCAGTAATACACGGAATGGAAACTTGGCTACACAGGAACTGAATTACAGAACAGAACAGGGTCTCAAATTTAGAAAACCAACTTATGCTTGCTTAAGGGTAAAGGTGAGTTGGGGTGCTGCATAAAACCAGAGATTGAAATGAGCACAGATAAAGTTCCTTAAGCCAAATATGGAATAGACAAGAGCTACTCCTTGCTCAACGAAATGGACTCAACACCGCATATTAAACGCCTAAGAATGTACCTGACTAGTAAGTATCTTAAAACCTATGGATTGCTATGTCTCCGAAAGAGAATCAAGCATGTGTACAGGGGCATAAACGCAGCAGTGATAGGATTGGAGAGGTTCGTGAGCAAATGAAGACCCTTTGAAGTCATATTGCATGGTACCCATTCCACGGGTTTCAACTACCCAGGTTTAAGGTATTCTTCCTTCATTTGAAACATGCATGTGGAACCTAGAGTATGATCAACCATGTGATTGGGAGACGTGTTCAAATATGTCTCAGTTTTCCTCCCCTGGTACTCGGGTTCAACATTCCAGACGCTTTACTAACACTCTCCCCACTTGGAGAGTCAGCGCCTTTAACCTCCTGTTTGGCCCAGTTTGCAATTTCTGCGGAAGATGAACAGGAATAGCGAGAACCAATGAGAGACTAGCTGGAGGTGTCTGGACGGGCAAATTTAACTCTCATTTCCCACCAGGAAGAGGAAATAACCAAAGGCTCAGCGTGCCGTACCGGAACCAGATTAGGGCCTGAAGCCATTCTGCGGTGTTGCGGCCAGCTCAAAAGAAAGCGAGTTGAAGAAAGGAGCTCAGGGGCACTGTAATTCACAAACCTGCAGAGTTATAAGTGACAGCTATCGTCCAAAAATAGACTGAAGTAAGGCTTTCAAGAGGACTTGAAAGCGGGGCAGAATTGTAGGAAACCGATTTCAGGAGGTAGACTGGAATTGCATTGAAAGCATAGGAAAAGAGGCAGAACGTCCACAATGATGCACTTGGCCAAAAAGGGCGTATGCGTTTTTTCCTGAATATATTCAGGAAAAAACGCATACGCCCTTTTTCGCCAACCAAGCAAGCTTGCAAAGGAAATCTGCACTACAATGAAGTCTCACTTCCCCCCCGGTCAAAAGGGCCATCTGAAAATAGTGTAAAATCCAGAAAGGCAGGACAGGCCATGGAGAACTGGGAGCCTTGTTATGCTGATGGGCGGGATGTAAATTGCCAACAACCACTCGGGAGAAGTGTATGGTGTTTCCTGAAACATCTAAAAAACAAAGCAACAGAGCCTACGGCACTTCCACTTATGGTCCTATAGCTTAGGGAAATTAAAATCAAAAAGACACAGCCACCCCAAAGTTTGGGACGCCTCCGTTTACAAGAACCTCATTTACCGTACAAGTTCAATATCACAGAAAGTGAAAAATGGATAAAGAACTTGTGGTACTTACCTACAATGCAGTATCACTCAGCAATGAAATCTATGTCATCAGGCCCGTAGCAGCACAATGAGTGGATTCAGGTACAATGATTCTAACTGAAATAAGTCACACAGAAAAAGAAACATCATAAGATATCAGTAATACACGGAATGTAAACTTGGCTACACAGGAACTTCATTCCAAAACAGAACAGGGTCTCAAATTTAGAAAACCAACTTATGCTTGCTTAAGGGGAAAGGTGAGTTGGGGTGCTGCATAAAACCAGAGATTGTAATGAGCACAGATAAAGTTCCTTAAGCCAAATATGGAATAGACAAGAGCTACTCCTTGCTCAACGAAATGGACTCAAAACCACATATTAAACGCCTAAGAATGTACCTGACTAGTAAGTATCTTAAAACCTATGGATTGCTATGTCTCCAAAAGAGAATCAAGTGTGTGTACAGGGGCATAAACGCAGCAGTGATAGGATTGGAGAGGATCGGTGAACAAATGAAGACCCTTTGAAGTCATATTGCATGGTACCCATTACACGGGTCTCAACTCTCCAGGTTTAAGGTATTCTTCCTTCAGCTAAAACATGCATGTGGAACCCAGAGTATGATCAACCATGTGAACGGGAGTCGTGTTCAAATATGTCTCAGTTTTCGTACCCTGGTACTCGGGTGCAACATTCCAGACGCTTTACTAACACTCTCCCGACTTGGAGAGTCAGTCCCTTTAACCTCCTGTTTGGCCCAGTTTGCAATTTCTGCGGAAGATGAACAGGAATAGTGAGAACAAATGAGAGGCTAGCTGGAGGTGTCTGGACGGGCAAATTTAACTCTCATTTCCCACCAGGAAGAGGAAATAACCAAAGGCTCAGCGTGCCGTGCCGGAACCAGATTAGGGCCTGAAGCCATCCTGCGGTGTTGCGGCCAGGTCACAAGAAAGCGAGTTGAAGAAAGGACCTCAGGGGCACTGTAATTCACAAACCTGCAGAGTTATAAATGACAGCTATCGTCCAAAAATATACTGAAGTAAGGCTGCCAAGAGGACTTGAAAGCGGGGCAGAATTGCAGGAAACCGATTTCAGGAGGTAGACTGGAATTGCATTGAAAGCATAGGAAAAGAGGCAGAACGTCCACAATGATGCACTTGGCCAAAAAGTGCGTATGCGTTTTTTCCTGAATATATTCAGGAAAAAACGCATACGCCCTTTTTGGCCAACCAAGCAAGCTTGCAAAGGAAATCTGCACTACAATGAAGTCTCACTTCCCCCCAGTCAAAAGGGCCATCTGAAAAAAGTGTAAAATCCAGAAAGGCAGGACAGGCCATGGAGAACTGGGAGCCTTGTTATGCTGATGGGCGGGATGTAAATTGCCAACAACCACTCGGGAGAAGTGTATGGTGTTTCCTGAAACATCTAAAAAACAAAGCAACAGAACCTAGGGCACTTCCACTTATGGTCCTATAGCTTAGGGAAATTAAAATCAAAAAGACACAGCCACCCCAAAGTTTGGAACGGCTCTGTTTACAAGAACCTCGTTTACAGTACAAGTTCAACATCGCAGAAAGTGAAAAATGGATAAAGAAATTGTGGTATTTACTTACAAAGCAATATCACTCAGCAATGAAATCTGTGTCATCAGGCCCTTAGCAGCACAATGAGTGGATTCAGGTATGATGATTCTAACTGAAATAAGTCACACAGAAAAAGAAACATCATAAGATATCAGTAATACACGGAATGGAAACTTGGCTACACAGGAACTGAATTACAGAACAGAACAGGGTCTCAAATTTAGAAAACCAACTTATGCTTGCTTAAGGGTAAAGGTGAGTTGGGGTGCTGCATAAAACCAGAGATTGAAATGAGCACAGATAAAGTTCCTTAAGCCAAATATGGAATAGACAAGAGCTACTACTTGCTCAACGAAATGGACTCAACACCGCATATTAAACGCCTAAGAATGTACCTGACTAGTAAGTATCTTAAAACCTATGGATTGCTATGTCTCCGAAAGAGAATCAAGCATGTGTACAGGGGCATAAACGCAGCAGTGATAGGATTGGAGAGGTTCGTGAGCAAATGAAGACCCTTTGAAGTCATATTGCATGGTACCCATTCCACGGGTTTCAACTACCCAGGTTTAAGGTATTCTTCCTTCATTTGAAACATGCATGTGGAACCTAGAGTATGATCAACCATGTGATTGGGAGACGTGTTCAAATATGTCTCAGTTTTCCTCCCCTGGTACTCGGGTTCAACATTCCAGACGCTTTACTAACACTCTCCCCACTTGGAGAGTCAGCGCCTTTAACCTCCTGTTTGGCCCAGTTTGCAATTTCTGCGGAAGATGAACAGGAATAGCGAGAACCAATGAGAGACTAGCTGGAGGTGTCTGGACGGGCAAATTTAACTCTCATTTCCCACCAGGAAGAGGAAATAACCAAAGGCTCAGCGTGCCGTACCGGAACCAGATTAGGGCCTGAAGCCATTCTGCGGTGTTGCGGCCAGCTCAAAAGAAAGCGAGTTGAAGAAAGGAGCTCAGGGGCACTGTAATTCACAAACCTGCAGAGTTATAAGTGACAGCTATCGTCCAAAAATAGACTGAAGTAAGGCTTTCAAGAGGACTTGAAAGCAGGGCAGAATTGTAGGAAACCGATTTCAGGAGGTAGACTGGAATTGCATTGAAAGCATAGGAAAAGAGGCAGAACGTCCACAATGATGCACTTGGCCAAAAAGGGCGTATGCGTTTTTTCCTGAATATATTCAGGAAAAAACGCATACGCCCTTTTTGGCCAACCAAGCAAGCTTGCAAAGGAAATCTGCACTACAATGAAGTCTCACTTCCCCCCGGTCAAAAGGGCCATCTGAAAAAAGTGTAAAATCCAGAAAGGCAGGACAGGCCATGGAGAACTGGGAGCCTTGTTATGCTGATGGGCGGGATGTAAATTGCCAACAACCACTCCGGAGAAGTGTATGGTGTTTCCTGAAACATCTAAAAAACAAAGCAACAGAACCTAGGGCACTTCCACTTATGGTCCTATAGCTTAGGGAAATTAAAATCAAAAAGACACAGCCACCCCAAAGTTTGGAACGGCTCTGTTTACAAGAACCTCATTTACAGTACAAGTTCAACATCACAGAAAGTGAAAAATGGATAAAGAAGTTGTGGAATTTACTTACAAAGCAATATCACTCAGCAATGAAATCTGTGTCATCAGGCCCTTAGCAGCACACTGAGTGGATTCAGGTATGATGATTCTAACTGAAATAAGTCACACAGAAAAAGAAACATCATAAGATATCAGTAATACACGGAATGGAAACTTGGCTACACAGGAACTGAATTACAGAACAGAACAGGGTCTCAAATTTAGAAAACCAACTTATTCTTGCTTAAGGGTAAAGGTGAGTTGGGGTGCTGCATAAAACCAGAGATTGAAATGAGCACAGATAAAGTTCCTTAAGCCAAATATGGAATAGACAAGAGCTACTCCTTGCTCAACAAAATGGACTCAACACCGCATATTAAATGCCTAAGCATGTACCTGACTTGTAAGTATCTTAAAACCTATGGATTGCTATGTCTCCGAAAGAGAATCAAGCATGTGTACAGGGGCATAAACGCAGCAGTGATAAGATTGGAGAGGTTCGGTGAGCAAATGAAGACCCTTTGAAGTCATATTGCATGGTACCCATTCCACGGTTTTCAACTACCCAGGTTTAAGGTATTCATCCTTCAGCAAAAACATGCATGTGGAACCTAGAGTATGATCAACCATGTGATCGGGAGACGTGTTCAAATATGTCTCAGTTTTCGTACCCTGGTACTCGGGTGCAACATTCCAGACGCTTTACTAACACTCTCCCCACTTGGAGAGTCAGCGCCTTTAACCTCCTGTTTGGCCCAGTTTGCAATTTCTGCGGAAGATGAACAGGAATAGCGAGAACCAATGAGAGGCTAGCTGGAGGTGTCTGGACGGGCAAATTTAACTCTCATTTCCCACCAGGAAGAGGAAATAACCAAAGGCTCAGCGTGCCGTGCCGGAACCAGATTAGGGCCTGAAGCCATCCTGCGGTGTTGCGGCCAGGTCACAAGAAAGCGAGTTGAAGAAAGGACCTCAGGGGCACTGTAATTCACAAACCTGCAGAGTTATAAATGACAGCTATCGTCCAAAAATATACTGAAGTAAGGCTGCCAAGAGGACTTGAAAGCGGGGCAGAATTGCAGGAAACCGATTTCAGGAGGTAGACTGGAATTGCATTGAAAGCATAGGAAAAGAGGCAGAACGTCCACAATGATGCACTTGGCCAAAAAGTGCGTATGCGTTTTTTCCTGAATATATTCAGGAAAAAACGCATACGCCCTTTTTGGCCAACCAAGCAAGCTTGCAAAGGAAATCTGCACTACAATGAAGTCTCACTTCCCCCCAGTCAAAAGGGCCATCTGAAAAAAGTGTAAAATCCAGAAAGGCAGGACAGGCCATGGAGAACTGGGAGCCTTGTTATGCTGATGGGCGGGATGTAAATTGCCAACAACCACTCGGGAGAAGTGTATGGTGTTTCCTGAAACATCTAAAAAACAAAGCAACAGAACCTAGGGCACTTCCACTTATGGTCCTATAGCTTAGGGAAATTAAAATCAAAAAGACACAGCCACCCCAAAGTTTGGAACGGCTCTGTTTACAAGAACCTCGTTTACAGTACAAGTTCAACATCGCAGAAAGTGAAAAATGGATAAAGAAATTGTGGTATTTACTTACAAAGCAATATCACTCAGCAATGAAATCTGTGTCATCAGGCCCTTAGCAGCACAATGAGTGGATTCAGGTATGATGATTCTAACTGAAATAAGTCACACAGAAAAAGAAACATCATAAGATATCAGTAATACACGGAATGTAAACTTGGCTACACAGGAACTGAATTACAGAACAGAACAGGGTCTCAAATTTAGAAAACCAACTTATGCTTGCTTAAGGGGAAAGGTGAGTTGGGGTGCTGCATAAAACCAGAGATTGAAATGAGCACAGATAAAGTTCCTTAAGTCAAATATGGAATAGACAAGAGCTACTCCTTGCTCAACGAAATGGACTCACCACCGCATATTAAACGCCTAAGAATGTACCTGACTAGTTAGTATCTTAAAACCTATGGATTGCTATGTCTCCGAAAGAGAATCAAGCATGTGTACAGGGGCATAAACGCAGCAGTGATAAGATTGGAGAGGTTCGGTGAGCAAATGAAGACCCTTTGAAGTCATATTGCATGGTACCCATTACACGGGTCTTAACTCTCCAGGTTTAAGCTATTCTTCCTTCAGCTAAAACATGCATGTGGAACCCAAGTATGATCAACCATGTGAACGGGAGACGTGTTCAAATATGTCTCAGTTTTCCTCCCCTGGTACTCGGGTGCAACATTCCAGACGCTTTACTAACACTCTCCCCACTAGGAGAGTCAGCGCCTTTAACCTCCTGTTTGGCCCAGTTTGCAATTTCTGCGGAAGATGAACAGGAATAGCGAGAACCAATGAGAGACTAGCTGGAGGTGTCTGGACGGGCAAATTTAACTCTCATTTCCCACCAGGAAGAGGAAATAACCAAAGGCTCAGCGTGCCGTGCCGGAACCAGATTAGGGCCTGAAGCCATCCTGCGGTGTTGCGGCCAGGTCACAAGAAAGCAAGTTGAAGAAAGGAGCTCAGGGGCACTGTAATTCACAAACCTGCAGAGTTATAAATGACAGCTATCGTCCAAAAATAGACTGAAGTAAGGCTGCCAAGAGGACTTGAAAGCGGGGCAGAATTGCAGGAAACCGATTTCAGGAGGTAGACTGGAATTGCATTGAAAGCATAGGAAAAGAGGCAGAACGTCCACAATGTTGCACTTGGCCAAAAAGGGTGTATACGTTTTTTCCTGAATATATTCAGGAAAAAACGCATACGCCCTTTTTGGCCAACCAAGCAAGCTTGCAAAGGAAATCTGCACTACAATGAAGTCTCACTTCCCCCCGGTCAAAAGGGCCATCTGAAAAAACTGTAAAATCCAGAAAGGCAGGACAGGCCATGGAGAACTGGGAGCCTTGTTATGCTGATGGGCGGGATGTAAATTGCCAACAGACACTCGGGAGAAGTGTATGGTGTTTCCTGAAACATCTAAAAAACAAAGCAACAGAACCTAGGGCACTTCCACTTATGGTCCTATAGCTTAGGGAAATTAAAATCAAAAAGACACAGCCACCCCAAAATTTGGAACGGCTCTGTTTACAAGAACCTCATTTACAGTACAAGTTCAACATCGCAGAAAGTGAAAAATGGATAAAGAAGTTGTGGAATTTACTTACAAAGCAATATCACTCAGCAATGAAATCTGTGTCATCAGGCCCTTAGCAGCACAATGAGTGGATTCAGGTATGATGATTCTAACTGAAATAAGTCACACAGAAAAAGAAACATCATAAGATATCAGTAATACACGGAATGGAAACTTGGCTACACAGGAACTGAATTACAGAACAGAACAGGGTCTCAAATTTAGAAAACCAACTTATGCTTGCTTAAGGGTAAAGGTGAGTTGGGGTGCTGCATAAAACCAGAGATTGAAATGAGCACAGATAAAGTTCCTTAAGCCAAATATGGAATAGACAAGAGCTACTCCTTGCTCAACGAAATGGACTCAACACCGCATATTAAACGCCTAAGAATGTACCTGACTAGTAAGTATCTTAAAACCTATGGATTGCTATGTCTCCGAAAGAGAATCAAGCATGTGTACAGGGGCATAAACGCAGCAGTGATAGGATTGGAGAGGTTCGTGAGCAAATGAAGACCCTTTGAAGTCATATTGCATGGTACCCATTCCACGGGTTTCAACTACCCAGGTTTAAGGTATTCTTCCTTCATTTGAAACATGCATGTGGAACCTAGAGTATGATCAACCATGTGATTGGGAGACGTGTTCAAATATGTCTCAGTTTTCCTCCCCTGGTACTCGGGTTCAACATTCCAGACGCTTTACTAACACTCTCCCCACTTGGAGAGTCAGCGCCTTTAACCTCCTGTTTGGCCCAGTTTGCAATTTCTGCGGAAGATGAACAGGAATAGCGAGAACCAATGAGAGACTAGCTGGAGGTGTCTGGACGGGCAAATTTAACTCTCATTTCCCACCAGGAAGAGGAAATAACCAAAGGCTCAGCGTGCCGTACCGGAACCAGATTAGGGCCTGAAGCCATTCTGCGGTGTTGCGGCCAGCTCAAAAGAAAGCGAGTTGAAGAAAGGAGCTCAGGGGCACTGTAATTCACAAACCTGCAGAGTTATAAGTGACAGCTATCGTCCAAAAATAGACTGAAGTAAGGCTTTCAAGAGGACTTGAAAGCGGGGCAGAATTGTAGGAAACCGATTTCAGGAGGTAGACTGGAATTGCATTGAAAGCATAGGAAAAGAGGCAGAACGTCCACAATGATGCACTTGGCCAAAAAGGGCGTATGCGTTTTTTCCTGAATATATTCAGGAAAAAACGCATACGCCCTTTTTCGCCAACCAAGCAAGCTTGCAAAGGAAATCTGCACTACAATGAAGTCTCACTTCCCCCCCGGTCAAAAGGGCCATCTGAAAATAGTGTAAAATCCAGAAAGGCAGGACAGGCCATGGAGAACTGGGAGCCTTGTTATGCTGATGGGCGGGATGTAAATTGCCAACAACCACTCGGGAGAAGTGTATGGTGTTTCCTGAAACATCTAAAAAACAAAGCAACAGAGCCTACGGCACTTCCACTTATGGTCCTATAGCTTAGGGAAATTAAAATCAAAAAGACACAGCCACCCCAAAGTTTGGAACGCCTCCGTTTACAAGAACCTCATTTACCGTACAAGTTCAATATCACAGAAAGTGAAAAATGGATAAAGAACTTGTGGTACTTACCTACAATGCAGTATCACTCAGCAATGAAATCTATGTCATCAGGCCCGTAGCAGCACAATGAGTGGATTCAGGTACAATGATTCTAACTGAAATAAGTCACACAGAAAAAGAAACATCATAAGATATCAGTAATACACGGAATGTAAACTTGGCTACACAGGAACTTCATTCCAAAACAGAACAGGGTCTCAAATTTAGAAAACCAACTTATGCTTGCTTAAGGGGAAAGGTGAGTTGGGGTGCTGCATAAAACCAGAGATTGTAATGAGCACAGATAAAGTTCCTTAAGCCAAATATGGAATAGACAAGAGCTACTCCTTGCTCAACGAAATGGACTCAAAACCACATATTAAACGCCTAAGAATGTACCTGACTAGTAAGTATCTTAAAACCTATGGATTGCTATGTCTCCAAAAGAGAATCAAGTGTGTGTACAGGGGCATAAACGCAGCAGTGATAGGATTGGAGAGGATCGGTGAACAAATGAAGACCCTTTGAAGTCATATTGCATGGTACCCATTACACGGGTCTCAACTCTCCAGGTTTAAGGTATTCTTCCTTCAGCTAAAACATGCATGTGGAACCCAGAGTATGATCAACCATGTGAACGGGAGTCGTGTTCAAATATGTCTCAGTTTTCGTACCGTGGTACTCGGGTGCAACATTCCAGACGCTTTACTAACACTCTCCCGACTTGGAGAGTCAGTCCCTTTAACCTCCTGTTTGGCCCAGTTTGCAATTTCTGCGGAAGATGAACAGGAATAGCGAGAACAAATGAGAGGCTAGCTGGAGGTGGCTGGACGGGCAAATTTAACTCTCATTTCCCACCAGGAAGAGGAATTAACCAAAGGCTCAGCGTGCCGTGCCGGAACCAGATTAGGGCCTGAAGCCATACTGCGGTGTTGAGGCCAGCTCAAAAGAAAGCGAGTTGAAGAAAGGAGCTCAGGGGCACTGTAATTCACAAACCTGCAGAGTTATAAATGACAGCTATTGTCCAAAAATAGACTGAAGTAAGGCTGCCAAGAGGACTTGAAAGCGGGGCAGAATTGCAGGAAACCGATTTCAGGAGGTAGACTGGAATTGCATTGAAAGCATAGGAAAAGAGGCAGAAAGTCCACAATGATGCCCTTGGCCAAAAAGGGCGTATGCGTTTTTTCCTGAATATATTCAGGAAAAAACGCATACGCCCTTTTTGGCCAACCAAGCAAGCTTGCAAAGGAAATCTGCACTACAATGAAGTCTCACTTCCCCCCGGTCAAAAGGGCCATCTGAAAAAAGTGTAAAATCCAGAAAGGCAGGACAGGCCATGGAGAACTGGGATCCTTGTTATGCTGATGGGCGGGATGTAAATTGCCAACAACCACTCCGGAGAAGTGTATGGTGTTTCCTGAAACATCTAAAAAACAAAGCAACAGAACCTAGGGCACTTCCACTTATGGTCCTATAGCTTAGGGAAATTAAAATCAAAAAGACACAGCCACCCCAAAGTTTGGAACGGCTCTGTTTACAAGAACCTCATTTACAGTACAAGTTCAACATCACAGAAAGTGAAAAATGGATAAAGAAGTTGTGGAATTTACTTACAAAGCAATATCACTCAGCAATGAAATCTGTGTCATCAGGCCCTTAGCAGCACACTGAGTGGATTCAGGTATGATGATTCTAACTGAAATAAGTCACACAGAAAAAGAAACATCATAAGATATCAGTAATACACGGAATGGAAACTTGGCTACACAGGAACTGAATTACAGAACAGAACAGGGTCTCAAATTTAGAAAACCAACTTATTCTTGCTTAAGGGTAAAGGTGAGTTGGGGTGCTGCATAAAACCAGAGATTGAAATGAGCACAGATAAAGTTCCTTAAGCCAAATATGGAATAGACAAGAGCTACTCCTTGCTCAACAAAATGGACTCAACACCGCATATTAAATGCCTAAGCATGTACCTGACTTGTAAGTATCTTAAAACCTATGGATTGCTATGTCTCCGAAAGAGAATCAAGCATGTGTACAGGGGCATAAACGCAGCAGTGATAAGATTGGAGAGGTTCGGTGAGCAAATGAAGACCCTTTGAAGTCATATTGCATGGTACCCATTCCACGGTTTTCAACTACCCAGGTTTAAGGTATTCATCCTTCAGCAAAAACATGCATGTGG
Organism: Stenella coeruleoalba; assembly: GCF_951394435.1. Classification (NCBI taxonomy): domain Eukaryota; kingdom Metazoa; phylum Chordata; class Mammalia; order Artiodactyla; family Delphinidae; genus Stenella; species Stenella coeruleoalba. The sequence goes on along the minus strand of NC_137149.1, from coordinate 87,449,743 downwards.
AACCTAGAGTATGATCAACCATGTGATCGGGAGACGTGTTCAAATATGTCTCAGTTTTCGTACCCTGGTACTCGGGTGCAACATTCCAGACGCTTTACTAACACTCTCCCCACTTGGAGAGTCAGCGCCTTTAACCTCCTGTTTGGCCCAGTTTGCAATTTCTGCGGAAGATGAACAGGAATAGCGAGAACCAATGAGAGGCTAGCTGGAGGTGTCTGGACGGGCAAATTTAACTCTCATTTCCCACCAGGAAGAGGAAATAACCAAAGGCTCAGCGTGCCGTGCTGGAACCAGATTAGGGCCTGAAGCCATCCTGCGGTGTTGCGGCCAGGTCACAAGAAAGCGAGTTGAAGAAAGGACCTCAGGGGCACTGTAATTCACAAACCTGCAGAGTTATAAATGACAGCTATCGTCCAAAAATATACTGAAGTAAGGCTGCCAAGAGGACTTGAAAGCGGGGCAGAATTGCAGGAAACCGATTTCAGGAGGTAGACTGGAATTGCATTGAAAGCATAGGAAAAGAGGCAGAACGTCCACAATGATGCACTTGGCCAAAAAGTGCGTATGCGTTTTTTCCTGAATATATTCAGGAAAAAACGCATACGCCCTTTTTGGCCAACCAAGCAAGCTTGCAAAGGAAATCTGCACTACAATGAAGTCTCACTTCCCCCCAGTCAAAAGGGCCATCTGAAAAAAGTGTAAAATCCAGAAAGGCAGGACAGGCCATGGAGAACTGGGAGCCTTGTTATGCTGATGGGCGGGATGTAAATTGCCAACAACCACTCGGGAGAAGTGTATGGTGTTTCCTGAAACATCTAAAAAACAAAGCAACAGAACCTAGGGCACTTCCACTTATGGTCCTATAGCTTAGGGAAATTAAAATCAAAAAGACACAGCCACCCCAAAGTTTGGAACGGCTCTGTTTACAAGAACCTCGTTTACAGTACAAGTTCAACATCGCAGAAAGTGAAAAATGGATAAAGAAATTGTGGTATTTACTTACAAAGCAATATCACTCAGCAATGAAATCTGTGTCATCAGGCCCTTAGCAGCACAATGAGTGGATTCAGGTATGATGATTCTAACTGAAATAAGTCACACAGAAAAAGAAACATCATAAGATATCAGTAATACACGGAATGTAAACTTGGCTACACAGGAACTGAATTACAGAACAGAACAGGGTCTCAAATTTAGAAAACCAACTTATGCTTGCTTAAGGGGAAAGGTGAGTTGGGGTGCTGCATAAAACCAGAGATTGAAATGAGCACAGATAAAGTTCCTTAAGTCAAATATGGAATAGACAAGAGCTACTCCTTGCTCAACGAAATGGACTCACCACCGCATATTAAACGCCTAAGAATGTACCTGACTAGTTAGTATCTTAAAACCTATGGATTGCTATGTCTCCGAAAGAGAATCAAGCATGTGTACAGGGGCATAAACGCAGCAGTGATAAGATTGGAGAGGTTCGGTGAGCAAATGAAGACCCTTTGAAGTCATATTGCATGGTACCCATTACACGGGTCTTAACTCTCCAGGTTTAAGCTATTCTTCCTTCAGCTAAAACATGCATGTGGAACCCAAGTATGATCAACCATGTGAACGGGAGACGTGTTCAAATATGTCTCAGTTTTCCTCCCCTGGTACTCGGGTGCAACATTCCAGACGCTTTACTAACACTCTCCCCACTAGGAGAGTCAGCGCCTTTAACCTCCTGTTTGGCCCAGTTTGCAATTTCTGCGGAAGATGAACAGGAATAGCGAGAACCAATGAGAGACTAGCTGGAGGTGTCTGGACGGGCAAATTTAACTCTCATTTCCCACCAGGAAGAGGAAATAACCAAAGGCTCAGCGTGCCGTGCCGGAACCAGATTAGGGCCTGAAGCCATCCTGCGGTGTTGCGGCCAGGTCACAAGAAAGCAAGTTGAAGAAAGGAGCTCAGGGGCACTGTAATTCACAAACCTGCAGAGTTATAAATGACAGCTATCGTCCAAAAATAGACTGAAGTAAGGCTGCCAAGAGGACTTGAAAGCGGGGCAGAATTGCAGGAAACCGATTTCAGGAGGTAGACTGGAATTGCATTGAAAGCATAGGAAAAGAGGCAGAACGTCCACAATGTTGCACTTGGCCAAAAAGGGTGTATACGTTTTTTCCTGAATATATTCAGGAAAAAACGCATACGCCCTTTTTGGCCAACCAAGCAAGCTTGCAAAGGAAATCTGCACTACAATGAAGTCTCACTTCCCCCCGGTCAAAAGGGCCATCTGAAAAAACTGTAAAATCCAGAAAGGCAGGACAGGCCATGGAGAACTGGGAGCCTTGTTATGCTGATGGGCGGGATGTAAATTGCCAACAGACACTCGGGAGAAGTGTATGGTGTTTCCTGAAACATCTAAAAAACAAAGCAACAGAACCTAGGGCACTTCCACTTATGGTCCTATAGCTTAGGGAAATTAAAATCAAAAAGACACAGCCACCCCAAAATTTGGAACGGCTCTGTTTACAAGAACCTCATTTACAGTACAAGTTCAACATCGCAGAAAGTGAAAAATGGATAAAGAAGTTGTGGAATTTACTTACAAAGCAATATCACTCAGCAATGAAATCTGTGTCATCAGGCCCTTAGCAGCACAATGAGTGGATTCAGGTATGATGATTCTAACTGAAATAAGTCACACAGAAAAAGAAACATCATAAGATATCAGTAATACACGGAATGGAAACTTGGCTACACAGGAACTGAATTACAGAACAGAACAGGGTCTCAAATTTAGAAAACCAACTTATGCTTGCTTAAGGGTAAAGGTGAGTTGGGGTGCTGCATAAAACCAGAGATTGAAATGAGCACAGATAAAGTTCCTTAAGCCAAATATGGAATAGACAAGAGCTACTCCTTGCTCAACGAAATGGACTCAACACCGCATATTAAACGCCTAAGAATGTACCTGACTAGTAAGTATCTTAAAACCTATGGATTGCTATGTCTCCGAAAGAGAATCAAGCATGTGTACAGGGGCATAAACGCAGCAGTGATAGGATTGGAGAGGTTCGTGAGCAAATGAAGACCCTTTGAAGTCATATTGCATGGTACCCATTCCACGGGTTTCAACTACCCAGGTTTAAGGTATTCTTCCTTCATTTGAAACATGCATGTGGAACCTAGAGTATGATCAACCATGTGATTGGGAGACGTGTTCAAATATGTCTCAGTTTTCCTCCCCTGGTACTCGGGTTCAACATTCCAGACGCTTTACTAACACTCTCCCCACTTGGAGAGTCAGCGCCTTTAACCTCCTGTTTGGCCCAGTTTGCAATTTCTGCGGAAGATGAACAGGAATAGCGAGAACCAATGAGAGACTAGCTGGAGGTGTCTGGACGGGCAAATTTAACTCTCATTTCCCACCAGGAAGAGGAAATAACCAAAGGCTCAGCGTGCCGTTCCGGAACCAGATTAGGGCCTGAAGCCATTCTGCGGTGTTGCGGCCAGCTCAAAAGAAAGCGAGTTGAAGAAAGGAGCTCAGGGGCACTGTAATTCACAAACCTGCAGAGTTATAAGTGACAGCTATCGTCCAAAAATAGACTGAAGTAAGGCTTTCAAGAGGACTTGAAAGCGGGGCAGAATTGTAGGAAACCGATTTCAGGAGGTAGACTGGAATTGCATTGAAAGCATAGGAAAAGAGGCAGAACGTCCACAATGATGCACTTGGCCAAAAAGGGCGTATGCGTTTTTTCCTGAATATATTCAGGAAAAAACGCATACGCCCTTTTTCGCCAACCAAGCAAGCTTGCAAAGGAAATCTGCACTACAATGAAGTCTCACTTCCCCCCCGGTCAAAAGGGCCATCTGAAAATAGTGTAAAATCCAGAAAGGCAGGACAGGCCATGGAGAACTGGGAGCCTTGTTATGCTGATGGGCGGGATGTAAATTGCCAACAACCACTCGGGAGAAGTGTATGGTGTTTCCTGAAACATCTAAAAAACAAAGCAACAGAACCTAGGGCACTTCCACTTATGGTCCTATAGCTTAGGGAAATTAAAATCAAAAAGAGACAGCCACCCCAAAGTTTGGGACGCCTCCGTTTACAAGAACCTCGTTTACCGTACAAGTTCAATATCACAGAAAGTGAAAAATGGATAAACAATTTGTGGTACTTACGTACAATGCAGTATCACTCAGCAATGAAATCTATGTCATCAGGCCCATAGCAGCATAATGAGTGGATTCAGGTATGATGATTCTAACTGAAATAACTGACACAGAAAAAGAAACATCATAAGATATCACTAATACACGGAATGGAAACTTGGCTACACAGGAACTGAATTACAGAACAGAACAGGGTCTCAAATTTAGAAAACCAACTTATGCTTGCTTAAGGGGAAAGGTGAGTTGGGGTGCTGCATAAAACCAGAGATTGAAATGAGCACAGATAAAGTTCCTTAAGCCAAATATGGAATAGACAAGAGCTACTCCTTGCTCAACGAAATGGACTCAACACCGCATATTAAACGCCTAAGAATGTACCTGACTAGTAAGTATCTTAAAACCTATGGATTGCTATGTCTCCGAAAGAGAATCAAGCATGTGTACAGGGGCATAAACGCAGCAGTGATAGGATTGGAGAGGTTCGTGAGCAAATGAAGACCCTTTGAAGTCATATTGCATGGTACCCATTACACGGGTCTCAACTCTCCAGGTTTAAGGTATTCTTGCTTCAGCTAAAACATGCATGTGGAACCCAGAGTATGATCAACCATGTGAACGGGAGACGTGTTCAAATATGTCTCAGTTTTCCCCCCCTGGTACTCGGGTGCAACATTCCAGACGCTTTACTAACACTCTCCCGACCTGGAGAGTCAGTCCCTTTAACCACCTGTTTGGCCCAGTTTGCAATTTCTGCGGAAGATGAACAGGAATAGCGAGAACCAATGAGAGGCTAGCTGGAGGTGTCTGGAAGGGCAAATTTAACTCTCATTTCCCACCAGGAAGAGGAATTAACCAAACGCTCAGCATGCCGTACCGGAACCAGATTAGGGCCTGAAGCCATCCTGCGGTGTTGCGGCCAGCTCAAAAGAAAGCGAGTTGAAGAAAGGAGCTCAGGGGCACTCTAATTCACAAACCTGCAGAGTTATAAGTGACAGCTATCGTCCAAAAATAGACTGAAGTAAAGCTGCCTAGAGGACTTGAAAGCGGGGCAGAATTGCAGGAAACCGATTTCAGGAGGTAGACTGGAATTGCATTGAAAGCATAGGAAAAGAGGCAGAATGTCCACAATGATGCACTTGGCCAAAAAGGGCGTATGTGTTTTTTCCTGAATATATTCAGGAAAAAACGCATACGCCCTTTTTGGCCAACCAAGCAAGCTTGCAAAGGAAATCTGCACTACAATGAAGTCTCACTTCCCCCCGGTCAAAAGGGCCATCTGAAAAAAGTGTAAAATCCAGAAAGGCAGGACAGGCCATGGAGAACTGGGAGCCTTGTTATGCTGATGGGCGGGATGTAAATTGCCAACAGACACTCGGGAGAAGTGTATGGTGTTTCCTGAAACATGTAAAAAACAAAGCAACAGAGCCTAGGGCACTTCCACTTATGGTCCTATCGCTTAGGGAATTTAAAATCAAAAAGACACAGCCACCCCAAAGTTTGGAACGGCTCTGTTTACAAGAACCTCGATTACAGTACAAGTTCAACATCGCAGAAAGTGAAAAATGGATAAAAAAGTTGTGGTATTTACTTACAAAGCAATATCACTCAGCAATGAAATCTGTGTCATCAGGCCCTTAGCAGCACAATGAGTGGATTCAGGTATGATGATTCTAACTGAAATAAGTCACACAGAAAAAGAAACATCATAAGATATCAGTAATACACGGAATGTAAACTTGGCTACACAGGAACTGAATTACAGAACAGAACAGGGTCTCAAATTTAGAAAACCAACTTATGCTTGCTTAAGGGGAAAGGTGAGTTGGGGTGCTGCATAAAACCAGAGATTGAAATGAGCACAGATAAAGTTCCTTAAGCCAAATATGGAATAGACAAGAGCTACTCCTTGCTCAACGAAATGGACTCAACACCGCATATTAAACGCCTAACAATGTACCTGACTAGTAAGTATCGTAAAACCTATGGATTGCTATGTCTCCAAAAGAGAATCAAGCATGTGTACAGGGGCATAAACGCAGCAGTGATAGGATTGGAGAGGTTCGGTGAGCAAATGAAGACCCTTTGAAGTCATATTGCATGGTACCCATTACACGGGTCTCAACTCTCCAGGTTTAAGGTATTCTTCCTTCAGCTAAAACATGCATGTGGAACCTATAGTATGATCACCCATGTGATCGGGAGACGTGTTCAAATATGTCTCAGTTTTCGTACCCTGGTACTCGGGTGCAACATTCCAGACGCTTTACTAACACTCTCCCCACTTGGAGAGTCAGTCCCTTTAACCTCCTGTTTGGCCCAGTTTGCAATTTCTGTGGAAGATGAACAGGAATAGCAAGAACCAATGAGAGACTAGCTGGAGGTGTCTGGATGGGCAAATTTAACTCTCATTTCCCACCAGGAAGAGGAATTAACCAAAGGCTCAGCGTGCCGTGCCACAACCAGATTAGTGCCTGAAGACATCCTGCGGTGTTGCGGACAGGTCACAAGAAAGCGAGTTGAAGAAAGGAGCTCAGGGGCACTGTAATTCACAAACCTGCAGAGTTATAAATGACAGCTATCGTCCAAAAATAGACTGAAGTAAGGCTGCCAAGAGGACTTGAAAGCGGGGCAGAATTGCAGGAAACCGATTTCAGGAGGTAGACTGGAATTGCATTGAAAGCATAGGAAAAGAGGCAGAACGTCCACAATGATGCACTTGGCCAAAAAGGGCGTATGCGTTTTTTCCTGAATATATTCAGGAAAAAACGCATACGACCTTTTTGGCCAACCAATGAAACTTGCAAAGGAAATCTGCACTACAATGAAGTCTCACTTCTCCCCGGTCAAAAGGGCCATCTGAAAAAAGTGTAAAATCCAGAAAGGCAGGACAGGCCATGGAGAACTGGGAGCCTTGTTATGCTGATGGGCGGGATGTAAATTGCCAACAGACACTCAGGAGAAGTGTATGGTGTTTCCTGAAACATCTAAAAAACAAAGCAACAGAGCCTAGGGCACTTCCACTTATGGTCCTATAGCTTAGGGAAATTAAAATCAAAAAGACACAGCCACCCCAAAGTTTGGGACGCCTCCGTTTACAAGAACCTCGTTTACCGTACAAGTTCAATATCACAGAAAGTGAAAAATGGATAAACAACTTGTGGTACTTACGTACAATGCAGTATCACTCAGCAATGAAATCTATGTCATCAGGCCCATAGCAGCATAATGAGTGGATTCAGGTACGATGACTCTAACTGAAATAAGTCACACAGAAAAAGAAACATCATAAGATATCACTAATACACGGAATGTAAACTTGGCTACACAGGAACTGCATTCCAAAACAGAACAGGGTCTCAAATTTAGAAAACCAACTTATGCTTGCTTAAGGGGAAAGGTGAGTTGGGGTGCTGCATAAAACCAGAGATTGAAATGAGCACAGATAAAGTTCCTTAAGCCAAATATGGAATAGACAAGAGCTACTCCTTGCTCAACGAAATGGACTCAAAACCCCATATTAAACGCCTAAGAATGTACCTGACTAGTAAGTATCTTAAAACCTATGGATTGCTATGTCTCCAAAAGAGAATCAAGCATGTGTACAGGGGAATAAACGCAGCGGTGATAGGATTGGAGAGGTTCGGTGAGCATATGAAGACCCTTTGAAGTCGTATTGCATGGTACCCATTCCACGGGTCTCAACTCTGCCGGTTTAAGGTATTCTTCCTTCAGCTAAAACATGCATGTGGAACCCAGAGTATGATCAACCGTGTGAACGGGAGACGTGTTCAAATATGTCTCAGGTTTCCTACCCTGGTACTCGGGTGCAACATTCCAGACGCTTTACTAACACTCTCCCCACTTGGAGAGTCAGCGCCTTTAACCTCCTGTTTGGCCCAGTTTGCAATTTCTGCGGAAGATGAACAGGAATAGGGAGAACCAATGAGAGACTAGCTGGAGGTGTCTGGACGGGCAAATTTAACTCTCATTTCCCACCAGGAAGAGGAAATAACCAAAGGCTCAGCGTGCCGTGCCGGAACCAGATTAGAGCCTGAAGCCATCCTGCGGTGTTGCGGCCAGCTCACAAGAAAGCGAGTTGAAGAAAGGAGCCTCAGGGGCACTGTAATTCACAAACCTGCAGAGTTGTAAATGACAGCTATCATCCAAAAATATACTGAAGTAAGGCTGCCAAGAGGACTTGAAGGCGGGGCAGAATTGCAGGAAACCGATTTCAGGAGGTAGACTGGAATTGCATTGAAAGCATAGGAAAAGAGGCAGAATGTCCACAATGATGCACTTGGCCAAAAAGGGCGTATGTGTTTTTTCCTGAATATATTCAGGAAAAAACGCATACGCCCTTTTTGGCCAACCAAGCAAGCTTGCAAAGGAAATCTGCACTACAATGAAGTCTCACTTCCCCCCGGTCAAAAGGGCCATCTGAAAAAAGTGTAAAATCCAGAAAGGCAGGACAGGCCATGGAGAACTGGGAGCCTTGTTATGCTGATGGGCGGGATGTAAATTGCCAACAGACACTCGGGAGAAGTGTATGGTGTTTCCTGAAACATCGAAAAAACAAAGCAACAGAGCCTAGGGCACTTCCACTTATGGTCCTATAGCTTAGGGAAATTAAAATCAAAAAGACACAGCCACCCCAAAGTTTGGGACGGCTCTGTTTACAAGAACCTCGTTTACAGTACAAGTTCAACATCGCAGAAAGTGAAAAATGGATAAAGAAGTTGTGGTATTTACTTACAAAGCAATATCACTCAGCAATGAAATCTATGTCATCAGGCAATTAGCAGCACAATGAGTGGATTCAGGTATGATGATTCTAACTGAAATAAGTCTCACAAAAAAAGAAACATCATAAGATAACAGTAATACACGAAATATAGACTTGGCTACACAGGAACTGAATTACAGAACAGAACAGGGTCTCAAATATAGAAAACCAACTTATGCTTGCTTAAGGGTAAAGGTGAGATGGGTTCCGCATAAAACCAGAGATTGAAATGAGCTCAGATAAAGTTCCTTAAGCCAAATATGGAATAGACAAGAGCTACTCCTTGCTAACGAAATGGACTCAACACCCCATATTAAACGCCTAAGAATGTACCTGACTAGTAAGTATCTTAAAACCTATGGATTGCTATGTCTCCGAAAGAGAATCAAGCATGTGTACAGGCGCATAAACGCAGCAGTGATAGGATTGTAGAGGTTCGGTGAGCAAATGAAGACCCTTTGAATTCATATTGCATGGTACCCATTCCACGGGTTTCAACTACCCAGGTTTAAGGTATTCTTCCTTCAGCTAAAACATGCATGTGGAACCTAGAGTATGATCAACCATGTGATCGGGAGACGTGTTCAAATATGTCTCAGTTTTCCTCCCCTGGTACTCGGGTGCAACATTCCAGACGCTTTACTAACACTCTCCCCACTTGGAGAGTCAGTCCCTTTAACCTCCTGTTTGGCCCAGTTTGCAATTTCTGCGGAAGATGAACAGGAATAGCGAGAACCAATGAGAGACTAGCTGGAGGTGTCTGGACGGGCAAATTTAACTCTCATTTCCCACCAGGAAGAGGAATTAACCAAAGGCTCAGCGTGCCGTGCCGGAACCAGATTAGGGCCTGAAGCCATCCTGCAGTGTTGCGGCCAGCTCAAAAGAAAGCGAGTTGAAGAAAGGAGCTCAGGGGCACTGTAATTCACAAACCTGCAGAGTTATAAATGACAGCTATCGTCCAAAAATATACTGAAGTAAGGCTGCCAAGAGGACTTGAAAGCAGGGCAAAATTGTAGGAAACCGATTTCAGGAGGTAGACTGGAATTGCATTGAAAGCATAGGAAAAGAGGCAGAACGTCCACAATGATGCACTTGGCCAAAAAGGGCGTATGCGTTTTTTCCTGAATATATTCAGGAAAAAACGCATACGCCCTTTTTGGCCAACCAAGCAAGCTTGCAAAGGAAATCTGCACTACAATGAAGTCTCACTTCCCCCCGGTCAAAAGGGCCATCTGAAAAAAGTGTAAAATCCAGAAAGGCAGGACAGGCCATGGAGAACTGGGAGCTTTGTTATGCTGATGGGCGGGATGTAAATTGCCAACAACCACTTGGGAGATGTGTATGGTGTTTCCTGAAACATCTAAAAAACAAAGCAACCGAACCTAGGGCACTTCCACTTATGGTCCTATAGCTTAGGGAAATTAAAATCAAAAAGACACAGCCACCCCAAAATTTGGAACGGCTCTGTTTACAAGAACCTCATTTACAGTAGAAGTTCAACATCGCAGAAAGTGAAAAATGGATAAAGAAGTTGTGGAATTTACTTACAAAGCAATATCACTCAGCAATGAAATCTGTGTCATCAGGCCCTTAGCAGCACACTGAGTGGATTCAGGTATGATGATTCTAACTGAAATAAGTCACACAGAAAAAGAAACATCATAAGATATCAGTAATACACGGAATGGAAACTTGGCTACACAGGAACTGAATTACAGAACAGAACAGGGTCTCAAATTTAGAAAACCAACTTATTCTTGCTTAAGGGTAAAGGTGAGTTGGGGTGCTGCATAAAACCAGAGATTGAAATGAGCACAGATAAAGTTCCTTAAGCCAAATATGGAATAGACAAGAGCTACTCCTTGCTCAACAAAATGGACTCAACACCGCATATTAAATGCCTAAGCATGTACCTGACTTGTAAGTATCTTAAAACCTATGGATTGCTATGTCTCCGAAAGAGAATCAAGCATGTGTACAGGGGCATAAACGCAGCAGTGATAAGATTGGAGAGGTTCGGTGAGCAAATGAAGACCCTTTGAAGTCATATTGCATGGTACCCATTCCACGGTTTTCAACTACCCAGGTTTAAGGTATTCATCCTTCAGCAAAAACATGCATGTGGAACCTAGAGTATGATCAACCATGTGATCGGGAGACGTGTTCAAATATGTGTCAGTTTTCGTACCCTGGTACTCGGGTGCAACATTCCAGACGCTTTACTAACACTCTCCCCACTTGGAGAGTCAGCGCCTTTAACCTCCTGTTTGGCCCAGTTTGCAATTTCTGCGGAAGATGAACAGGAATAGCGAGAACCAATGAGAGGCTAGCTGGAGGTGTCTGGACGGGCAAATTTAACTCTCATTTCCCACCAGGAAGAGGAAATAACCAAAGGCTCAGCGTGCCGTGCTGGAACCAGATTAGGGCCTGAAGCCATCCTGCGGTGTTGCGGCCAGGTCACAAGAAAGCGAGTTGAAGAAAGGACCTCAGGGGCACTGTAATTCACAAACCTGCAGAGTTATAAATGACAGCTATCGTCCAAAAATATACTGAAGTAAGGCTGCCAAGAGGACTTGAAAGCGGGGCAGAATTGCAGGAAACCGATTTCAGGAGGTAGACTGGAATTGCATTGAAAGCATAGGAAAAGAGGCAGAACGTCCACAATGATGCACTTGGCCAAAAAGTGCGTATGCGTTTTTTCCTGAATATATTCAGGAAAAAACGCATACGCCCTTTTTGGCCAACCAAGCAAGCTTGCAAAGGAAATCTGCACTACAATGAAGTCTCACTTCCCCCCAGTCAAAAGGGCCATCTGAAAAAAGTGTAAAATCCAGAAAGGCAGGACAGGCCATGGAGAACTGGGAGCCTTGTTATGCTGATGGGCGGGATGTAAATTGCCAACAACCACTCGGGAGAAGTGTATGGTGTTTCCTGAAACATCTAAAAAACAAAGCAACAGAACCTAGGGCACTTCCACTTATGGTCCTATAGCTTAGGGAAATTAAAATCAAAAAGACACAGCCACCCCAAAGTTTGGAACGGCTCTGTTTACAAGAACCTCGTTTACAGTACAAGTTCAACATCGCAGAAAGTGAAAAATGGATAAAGAAATTGTGGTATTTACTTACAAAGCAATATCACTCAGCAATGAAATCTGTGTCATCAGGCCCTTAGCAGCACAATGAGTGGATTCAGGTATGATGATTCTAACTGAAATAAGTCACACAGAAAAAGAAACATCATAAGATATCAGTAATACACGGAATGTAAACTTGGCTACACAGGAACTGAATTACAGAACAGAACAGGGTCTCAAATTTAGAAAACCAACTTATGCTTGCTTAAGGGGAAAGGTGAGTTGGGGTGCTGCATAAAACCAGAGATTGAAATGAGCACAGATAAAGTTCCTTAAGTCAAATATGGAATAGACAAGAGCTACTCCTTGCTCAACGAAATGGACTCACCACCGCATATTAAACGCCTAAGAATGTACCTGACTAGTTAGTATCTTAAAACCTATGGATTGCTATGTCTCCGAAAGAGAATCAAGCATGTGTACAGGGGCATAAACGCAGCAGTGATAAGATTGGAGAGGTTCGGTGAGCAAATGAAGACCCTTTGAAGTCATATTGCATGGTACCCATTACACGGGTCTTAACTCTCCAGGTTTAAGCTATTCTTCCTTCAGCTAAAACATGCATGTGGAACCCAAGTATGATCAACCATGTGAACGGGAGACGTGTTCAAATATGTCTCAGTTTTCCTCCCCTGGTACTCGGGTGCAACATTCCAGACGCTTTACTAACACTCTCCCCACTAGGAGAGTCAGCGCCTTTAACCTCCTGTTTGGCCCAGTTTGCAATTTCTGCGGAAGATGAACAGGAATAGCGAGAACCAATGAGAGACTAGCTGGAGGTGTCTGGACGGGCAAATTTAACTCTCATTTCCCACCAGGAAGAGGAAATAACCAAAGGCTCAGCGTGCCGTGCCGGAACCAGATTAGGGCCTGAAGCCGTCCTGCGGTGTTGCGGCCAGGTCACAAGAAAGCAAGTTGAAGAAAGGAGCTCAGGGGCACTGTAATTCACAAACCTGCAGAGTTATAAATGACAGCTATCGTCCAAAAATAGACTGAAGTAAGGCTGCCAAGAGGACTTGAAAGCGGGGCAGAATTGCAGGAAACCGATTTCAGGAGGTAGACTGGAATTGCATTGAAAGCATAGGAAAAGAGGCAGAACGTCCACAATGTTGCACTTGGCCAAAAAGGGTGTATACGTTTTTTCCTGAATATATTCAGGAAAAAACGCATACGCCCTTTTTGGCCAACCAAGCAAGCTTGCAAAGGAAATCTGCACTACAATGAAGTCTCACTTCCCCCCGGTCAAAAGGGCCATCTGAAAAAACTGTAAAATCCAGAAAGGCAGGACAGGCCATGGAGAACTGGGAGCCTTGTTATGCTGATGGGCGGGATGTAAATTGCCAACAGACACTCGGGAGAAGTGTATGGTGTTTCCTGAAACATCTAAAAAACAAAGCAACAGAACCTAGGGCACTTCCACTTATGGTCCTATAGCTTAGGGAAATTAAAATCAAAAAGACACAGCCACCCCAAAATTTGGAACGGCTCTGTTTACAAGAACCTCATTTACAGTACAAGTTCAACATCGCAGAAAGTGAAAAATGGATAAAGAAGTTGTGGAATTTACTTACAAAGCAATATCACTCAGCAATGAAATCTGTGTCATCAGGCCCTTAGCAGCACAATGAGTGGATTCAGGTATGATGATTCTAACTGAAATAAGTCACACAGAAAAAGAAACATCATAAGATATCAGTAATACACGGAATGGAAACTTGGCTACACAGGAACTGAATTACAGAACAGAACAGGGTCTCAAATTTAGAAAACCAACTTATGCTTGCTTAAGGGTAAAGGTGAGTTGGGGTGCTGCATAAAACCAGAGATTGAAATGAGCACAGATAAAGTTCCTTAAGCCAAATATGGAATAGACAAGAGCTACTCCTTGCTCAACGAAATGGACTCAACACCGCATATTAAACGCCTAAGAATGTACCTGACTAGTAAGTATCTTAAAACCTATGGATTGCTATGTCTCCGAAAGAGAATCAAGCATGTGTACAGGGGCATAAACGCAGCAGTGATAGGATTGGAGAGGTTCGTGAGCAAATGAAGACCCTTTGAAGTCATATTGCATGGTACCCATTACACGGGTTTCAACTACCCAGGTTTAAGGTATTCTTCCTTCATTTGAAACATGCATGTGGAACCTAGAGTATGATCAACCATGTGATTGGGAGACGTGTTCAAATATGTCTCAGTTTTCCTCCCCTGGTACTCGGGTTCAACATTCCAGACGCTTTACTAACACTCTCCCCACTTGGAGAGTCAGCGCCTTTAACCTCCTGTTTGGCCCAGTTTGCAATTTCTGCGGAAGATGAACAGGAATAGCGAGAACCAATGAGAGACTAGCTGGAGGTGTCTGGACGGGCAAATTTAACTCTCATTTCCCACCAGGAAGAGGAAATAACCAAAGGCTCAGCGTGCCGTTCCGGAACCAGATTAGGGCCTGAAGCCATTCTGCGGTGTTGCGGCCAGCTCAAAAGAAAGCGAGTTGAAGAAAGGAGCTCAGGGGCACTGTAATTCACAAACCTGCAGAGTTATAAGTGACAGCTATCGTCCAAAAATAGACTGAAGTAAGGCTTTCAAGAGGACTTGAAAGCGGGGCAGAATTGTAGGAAACCGATTTCAGGAGGTAGACTGGAATTGCATTGAAAGCATAGGAAAAGAGGCAGAACGTCCACAATGATGCACTTGGCCAAAAAGGGCGTATGCGTTTTTTCCTGAATATATTCAGGAAAAAACGCATACGCCCTTTTTCGCCAACCAAGCAAGCTTGCAAAGGAAATCTGCACTACAATGAAGTCTCACTTCCCCCCCGGTCAAAAGGGCCATCTGAAAATAGTGTAAAATCCAGAAAGGCAGGACAGGCCATGGAGAACTGGGAGCCTTGTTATGCTGATGGGCGGGATGTAAATTGCCAACAACCACTCGGGAGAAGTGTATGGTGTTTCCTGAAACATCTAAAAAACAAAGCAACAGAACCTAGGGCACTTCCACTTATGGTCCTATAGCTTAGGGAAATTAAAATCAAAAAGAGACAGCCACCCCAAAGTTTGGGACGCCTCCGTTTACAAGAACCTCGTTTACCGTACAAGTTCAATATCACAGAAAGTGAAAAATGGATAAACAATTTGTGGTACTTACGTACAATGCAGTATCACTCAGCAATGAAATCTATGTCATCAGGCCCATAGCAGCATAATGAGTGGATTCAGGTATGATGATTCTAACTGAAATAACTGACACAGAAAAAGAAACATCATAAGATATCACTAATACACGGAATGGAAACTTGGCTACACAGGAACTGAATTACAGAACAGAACAGGGTCTCAAATTTAGAAAACCAACTTATGCTTGCTTAAGGGGAAAGGTGAGTTGGGGTGCTGCATAAAACCAGAGATTGAAATGAGCACAGATAAAGTTCCTTAAGCCAAATATGGAATAGACAAGAGCTACTCCTTGCTCAACGAAATGGACTCAACACCGCATATTAAACGCCTAAGAATGTACCTGACTAGTAAGTATCTTAAAACCTATGGATTGCTATGTCTCCGAAAGAGAATCAAGCATGTGTACAGGGGCATAAACGCAGCAGTGATAGGATTGGAGAGGTTCGTGAGCAAATGAAGACCCTTTGAAGTCATATTGCATGGTACCCATTACACGGGTCTCAACTCTCCAGGTTTAAGGTATTCTTGCTTCAGCTAAAACATGCATGTGGAACCCAGAGTATGATCAACCATGTGAACGGGAGACGTGTTCAAATATGTCTCAGTTTTCCCCCCCTGGTACTCGGGTGCAACATTCCAGACGCTTTACTAACACTCTCCCGACCTGGAGAGTCAGTCCCTTTAACCACCTGTTTGGCCCAGTTTGCAATTTCTGCGGAAGATGAACAGGAATAGCGAGAACCAATGAGAGGCTAGCTGGAGGTGTCTGGAAGGGCAAATTTAACTCTCATTTCCCACCAGGAAGAGGAATTAACCAAACGCTCAGCATGCCGTACCGGAACCAGATTAGGGCCTGAAGCCATCCTGCGGTGTTGCGGCCAGCTCAAAAGAAAGCGAGTTGAAGAAAGGAGCTCAGGGGCACTCTAATTCACAAACCTGCAGAGTTATAAATGACAGCTATCGTCCAAAAATAGACTGAAGTAAAGCTGCCTAGAGGACTTGAAAGCGGGGCAGAATTGCAGGAAACCGATTTCAGGAGGTAGACTGGAATTGCATTGAAAGCATAGGAAAAGAGGCAGAATGTCCACAATGATGCACTTGGCCAAAAAGGGCGTATGTGTTTTTTCCTGAATATATTCAGGAAAAAACGCATACGCCCTTTTTGGCCAACCAAGCAAGCTTGCAAAGGAAATCTGCACTACAATGAAGTCTCACTTCCCCCCGGTCAAAAGGGCCATCTGAAAAAAGTGTAAAATCCAGAAAGGCAGGACAGGCCATGGAGAACTGGGAGCCTTGTTATGCTGATGGGCGGGATGTAAATTGCCAACAGACACTCGGGAGAAGTGTATGGTGTTTCCTGAAACATGTAAAAAACAAAGCAACAGAGCCTAGGGCACTTCCACTTATGGTCCTATCGCTTAGGGAATTTAAAATCAAAAAGACACAGCCACCCCAAAGTTTGGAACGGCTCTGTTTACAAGAACCTCGATTACAGTACAAGTTCAACATCGCAGAAAGTGAAAAATGGATAAAAAAGTTGTGGTATTTACTTACAAAGCAATATCACTCAGCAATGAAATCTGTGTCATCAGGCCCTTAGCAGCACAATGAGTGGATTCAGGTATGATGATTCTAACTGAAATAAGTCACACAGAAAAAGAAACATCATAAGATATCAGTAATACACGGAATGTAAACTTGGCTACACAGGAACTGAATTACAGAACAGAACAGGGTCTCAAATTTAGAAAACCAACTTATGCTTGCTTAAGGGGAAAGGTGAGTTGGGGTGCTGCATAAAACCAGAGATTGAAATGAGCACAGATAAAGTTCCTTAAGCCAAATATGGAATAGACAAGAGCTACTCCTTGCTCAACGAAATGGACTCAACACCGCATATTAAACGCCTAACAATGTACCTGACTAGTAAGTATCGTAAAACCTATGGATTGCTATGTCTCCAAAAGAGAATCAAGCATGTGTACAGGGGCATAAACGCAGCAGTGATAGGATTGGAGAGGTTCGGTGAGCAAATGAAGACCCTTTGAAGTCATATTGCATGGTACCCATTACACGGGTCTCAACTCTCCAGGTTTAAGGTATTCTTCCTTCAGCTAAAACATGCATGTGGAACCTATAGTATGATCAACCATGTGATCGGGAGACGTGTTCAAATATGTCTCAGTTTTCGTACCCTGGTACTCGGGTGCAACATTCCAGACGCTTTACTAACACTCTCCCCACTTGGAGAGTCAGTCCCTTTAACCTCCTGTTTGGCCCAGTTTGCAATTTCTGTGGAAGATGAACAGGAATAGCAAGAACCAATGAGAGACTAGCTGGAGGTGTCTGGATGGGCAAATTTAACTCTCATTTCCCACCAGGAAGAGGAATTAACCAAAGGCTCAGCGTGCCGTGCCACAACCAGATTAGTGCCTGAAGACATCCTGCGGTGTTGCGGACAGGTCACAAGAAAGCGAGTTGAAGAAAGGAGCTCAGGGGCACTGTAATTCACAAATCTGCAGAGTTATAAATGACAGCTATCGTCCAAAAATAGACTGAAGTAAGGCTGCCAAGAGGACTTGAAAGCGGGGCAGAATTGCAGGAAACCGATTTCAGGAGGTAGACTGGAATTGCATTGAAAGCATAGGAAAAGAGGCAGAACGTCCACAATGATGCACTTGGCCAAAAAGGGCGTATGCGTTTTTTCCTGAATATATTCAGGAAAAAACGCATACGACCTTTTTGGCCAACCAATGAAACTTGCAAAGGAAATCTGCACTACAATGAAGTCTCACTTCTCCCCGGTCAAAAGGGCCATCTGAAAAAAGTGTAAAATCCAGAAAGGCAGGACAGGCCATGGAGAACTGGGAGCCTTGTTATGCTGATGGGCGGGATGTAAATTGCCAACAGACACTCAGGAGAAGTGTATGGTGTTTCCTGAAACATCTAAAAAACAAAGCAACAGAGCCTAGGGCACTTCCACTTATGGTCCTATAGCTTAGGGAAATTAAAATCAAAAAGACACAGCCACCCCAAAGTTTGGGACGCCTCCGTTTACAAGAACCTCGTTTACCGTACAAGTTCAATATCACAGAAAGTGAAAAATGGATAAACAACTTGTGGTACTTACGTACAATGCAGTATCACTCAGCAATGAAATCTATGTCATCAGGCCCATAGCAGCATAATGAGTGGATTCAGGTACGATGACTCTAACTGAAATAAGTCACACAGAAAAAGAAACATCATAAGATATCACTAATACACGGAATGTAAACTTGGCTACACAGGAACTGCATTCCAAAACAGAACAGGGTCTCAAATTTAGAAAACCAACTTATGCTTGCTTAAGGGGAAAGGTGAGTTGGGGTGCTGCATAAAACCAGAGATTGAAATGAGCACAGATAAAGTTCCTTAAGCCAAATATGGAATAGACAAGAGCTACTCCTTGCTCAACGAAATGGACTCAAAACCCCATATTAAACGCCTAAGAATGTACCTGACTAGTAAGTATCTTAAAACCTATGGATTGCTATGTCTCCAAAAGAGAATCAAGCATGTGTACAGGGGAATAAACGCAGCGGTGATAGGATTGGAGAGGTTCGGTGAGCATATGAAGACCCTTTGAAGTCGTATTGCATGGTACCCATTCCACGGGTCTCAACTCTGCCGGTTTAAGGTATTCTTCCTTCAGCTAAAACATGCATGTGGAACCCAGAGTATGATCAACCGTGTGAACGGGAGACGTGTTCAAATATGTCTCAGGTTTCCTACCCTGGTACTCGGGTGCAACATTCCAGACGCTTTACTAACACTCTCCCCACTTGGAGAGTCAGCGCCTTTAACCTCCTGTTTGGCCCAGTTTGCAATTTCTGCGGAAGATGAACAGGAATAGGGAGAACCAATGAGAGACTAGCTGGAGGTGTCTGGACGGGCAAATTTAACTCTCATTTCCCACCAGGAAGAGGAAATAACCAAAGGCTCAGCGTGCCGTGCCGGAACCAGATTAGAGCCTGAAGCCATCCTGCGGTGTTGCGGCCAGCTCACAAGAAAGCGAGTTGAAGAAAGGAGCCTCAGGGGCACTGTAATTCACAAACCTGCAGAGTTGTAAATGACAGCTATCATCCAAAAATATACTGAAGTAAGGCTGCCAAGAGGACTTGAAGGCGGGGCAGAATTGCAGGAAACCGATTTCAGGAGGTAGACTGGAATTGCATTGAAAGCATAGGAAAAGAGGCAGAATGTCCACAATGATGCACTTGGCCAAAAAGGGCGTATGTGTTTTTTCCTGAATATATTCAGGAAAAAACGCATACGCCCTTTTTGGCCAACCAAGCAAGCTTGCAAAGGAAATCTGCACTACAATGAAGTCTCACTTCCCCCCGGTCAAAAGGGCCATCTGAAAAAAGTGTAAAATCCAGAAAGGCAGGACAGGCCATGGAGAACTGGGAGCCTTGTTATGCTGATGGGCGGGATGTAAATTGCCAACAGACACTCGGGAGAAGTGTATGGTGTTTCCTGAAACATCGAAAAAACAAAGCAACAGAGCCTAGGGCACTTCCACTTATGGTCCTATAGCTTAGGGAAATTAAAATCAAAAAGACACAGCCACCCCAAAGTTTGGGACGGCTCTGTTTACAAGAACCTCGTTTACAGTACAAGTTCAACATCGCAGAAAGTGAAAAATGGATAAAGAAGTTGTGGTATTTACTTACAAAGCAATATCACTCAGCAATGAAATCTATGTCATCAGGCAATTAGCAGCACAATGAGTGGATTCAGGTATGATGATTCTAACTGAAATAAGTCTCACAAAAAAAGAAACATCATAAGATAACAGTAATACACGAAATATAGACTTGGCTACACAGGAACTGAATTACAGAACAGAACAGGGTCTCAAATATAGAAAACCAACTTATGCTTGCTTAAGGGTAAAGGTGAGATGGGTTCCGCATAAAACCAGAGATTGAAATGAGCTCAGATAAAGTTCCTTAAGCCAAATATGGAATAGACAAGAGCTACTCCTTGCTAACGAAATGGACTCAACACCCCATATTAAACGCCTAAGAATGTACCTGACTAGTAAGTATCTTAAAACCTATGGATTGCTATGTCTCCGAAAGAGAATCAAGCATGTGTACAGGCGCATAAACGCAGCAGTGATAGGATTGTAGAGGTTCGGTGAGCAAATGAAGACCCTTTGAATTCATATTGCATGGTACCCATTCCACGGGTTTCAACTACCCAGGTTTAAGGTATTCTTCCTTCAGCTAAAACATGCATGTGGAACCTAGAGTATGATCAACCATGTGATCGGGAGACGTGTTCAAATATGTCTCAGTTTTCCTCCCCTGGTACTCGGGTGCAACATTCCAGACGCTTTACTAACACTCTCCCCACTTGGAGAGTCAGTCCCTTTAACCTCCTGTTTGGCCCAGTTTGCAATTTCTGCGGAAGATGAACAGGAATAGCGAGAACCAATGAGAGACTAGCTGGAGGTGTCTGGACGGGCAAATTTAACTCTCATTTCCCACCAGGAAGAGGAATTAACCAAAGGCTCAGCGTGCCGTGCCGGAACCAGATTAGGGCCTGAAGCCATCCTGCAGTGTTGCGGCCAGCTCAAAAGAAAGCGAGTTGAAGAAAGGAGCTCAGGGGCACTGTAATTCACAAACCTGCAGAGTTATAAATGACAGCTATCGTCCAAAAATATACTGAAGTAAGGCTGCCAAGA
Source organism: Stenella coeruleoalba (assembly GCF_951394435.1). Classification (NCBI taxonomy): domain Eukaryota; kingdom Metazoa; phylum Chordata; class Mammalia; order Artiodactyla; family Delphinidae; genus Stenella; species Stenella coeruleoalba. The sequence continues at coordinate 87,428,765 of NC_137149.1, read as the reverse complement.
GGACTTGAAAGCAGGGCAAAATTGTAGGAAACCGATTTCAGGAGGTAGACTGGAATTGCATTGAAAGCATAGGAAAAGAGGCAGAACGTCCACAATGATGCACTTGGCCAAAAAGGGCGTATGCGTTTTTTCCTGAATATATTCAGGAAAAAACGCATACGCCCTTTTTGGCCAACCAAGCAAGCTTGCAAAGGAAATCTGCACTACAATGAAGTCTCACTTCCCCCCGGTCAAAAGGGCCATCTGAAAAAAGTGTAAAATCCAGAAAGGCAGGACAGGCCATGGAGAACTGGGAGCTTTGTTATGCTGATGGGCGGGATGTAAATTGCCAACAACCACTTGGGAGATGTGTATGGTGTTTCCTGAAACATCTAAAAAACAAAGCAACCGAACCTAGGGCACTTCCACTTATGGTCCTATAGCTTAGGGAAATTAAAATCAAAAAGACACAGCCACCCCAAAATTTGGAACGGCTCTGTTTACAAGAACCTCATTTACAGTAGAAGTTCAACATCGCAGAAAGTGAAAAATGGATAAAGAAGTTGTGGAATTTACTTACAAAGCAATATCACTCAGCAATGAAATCTGTGTCATCAGGCCCTTAGCAGCACAATGAGTGGATTCAGGTATGATGATTCTAACTGAAATAAGTCACACAGAAAAAGAAACATCATAAGATATCAGTAATACACGGAATGTAAACTTGGCTACACAGGAACTGAATTACAGAACAGAACAGGGTCTCAAATTTAGAAAACCAACTTATGCTTGCATAAGGGTAAAGGTGAGTTGGGGTGCTGCATAAAACCAGAGATTGAAATGAGCACAGATAAAGTTCCTTATGCCAAATAGGGAATAGACAAGAGCTACTCCTTGCTCAACGAAATGGACTCAACACCGCATATTAAATGCCTAAGAATGTACCTGACTAGTAAGTATCTTAAAACCTATGGATTGCTATGTCTCCGAAAGAGAATCAAGCATGTGTACAGGGGCATAAACGCAGCAGTGATAGGATTGGAGAGGTTCGTGAGCAAATGAAGACCCTTTGAAGTCATATTGCATGGTACCCATTCCACGGGTTTCAACTACCCAGGTTTAAGGTATTCTTCCTTCATTTGAAACATGCATGTGGAACCTAGAGTATGATCAACCATGTGATTGGGAGACGTGTTCAAATATGTCTCAGTTTTCCTCCCCTGGTACTCGGGTGCAACATTCCAGACGCTTTACTAACACTCTCCCCACTTGGAGAGTCAGCGCCTTTAACCTCCTGTTTGGCCCAGTTTGCAATTTCTGCGGAAGATGAACAGGAATAGCGAGAACCAATGAGAGGCTAGCTGGAGGTGTCTGGACGGGCAAATTTAACTCTCATTTCCCACCAGGAAGAGGAAATAACCAAAGGCTCAGCGTGCCGTACCGGAACCAGATTAGGGCCTGAAGCCATTCTGCGGTGTTGCGGCCAGCTCAAAAGAAAGCGAGTTGAAGAAAGGAGCTCAGGGGCACTGTAATTCACAAACCTGCAGAGTTATAAGTGACAGCTATCGTCCAAAAATAGACTGAAGTAAGGCTGCCAAGAGGACTTGAAAGCGGGGCAGAATTGCAGGAACCCGATTTCAGGAGGTAGACTGGAATTGCATTGAAAGCATAGGAAAAGAGGCAGAACGTCCACAATGATGCACTTGGCCAAAAAGTGCGTATGCGTTTTTTCCTGAATATATTCAGGAAAAAACGCATACGCCCTTTTTGGCCAACCAAGCAAGCTTGCAAAGGAAATCTGCACTACAATGAAGTCTCACTTCCCCCCGGTCAAAAGGGCCATCTGAAAAAAGTGTAAAATCCAGAAAGGCAGGACAGGCCATGGAGAACTGGGAGCCTTGTTATGCTGATGGGTGGGATGTAAATTGCCAACAGACACTCGGGAAAAGTGTATGGTGTTTCCTGAAACATCTAAAAAACAAAGCAACAGAACCTAGGGCACTTCCACTTATGGTCCTATAGCTTAGGGAAATTAAAATCAAAAAGACACAGCCACCCCAAAGTTTGGGACGCCTCTGTTTACAAGAACCTCATTTACCATACAAGGTCAATATCACAGCAAGTGAAAAATGGATAAAGAACTTGTGGTACTTACGTACAATGCAGTATCACTCAGCAATGAAATCTATGTCATCAGGCCCATAGCAGCATAATGAGTGGATTCAGGTACGATGATTCTAACTGAAATAAGTCACACAGAAAAAGAAACACCATAAGATATCACTAATACACAGAATGTAAACTTGGCTACACAGGAACTGAATTCCAAAACAGAACAGGGTCTCAAATTTAGAAAAGCAACTTATGCTTGCTTAAGGGGAAAGGTGAGTTGGGGTGCTGCATAAAACCAGAGATTGAAATGAGCACAGATAAAGTTCCTTAAGCCAAATATGGAATAGACAAGAGCTACTCCTTGCTCAACGAAATGGACTCAACACCCCATATTAAACGCCTAAGAATGTACCTGACTAGTAAGTATCTTAAAACCTATGGATTGCTATGTCTCCAAAAGAGAATCAAGCGAGTGTACAGGGGCGTAAATGCAGCAGTGATAGGATTGGAGAGGTTCGGTGAGCAAATGAAGACCCTTTGAAGTCATATTGCATGGTACCCATTCCACGGGTCTCAACTCTGCAGGTTTAAAGTATTCTTCCTTCAGCTAAAACATGCATGTGGAACCCAGAGTATGATCAACCGTGTGAACGGGAGACGTGTTCAAATATGTCTCAGTTTTTCTCCCCTGGTACTCGGGTGCAACATTCCAGACGCTTTACTAACACTCTCCCCTCTTGGAGAGTCAGCGCCTTTAACCTCCTGTTTGGCCCAGTTTGCAATTTCTGCGGAAGATGAACAGGAATAGCGAGAACAAATGAGAGACTAGCTGGAGGTGTCTGGACGGGCAAATTTAACTCTCATTTCCCACCAGGATGAGGAAATAACCAAAGGCACAGCGTGCCGTGCCGGAACCAGATTAGGGCCTGAGGCCATCCTGCGGTGTTGCGGCCTGCTGAAAAGAAAGCGAGTTGAAGAAAGGAGCTCAGGGGCACTGTAATTCACAAACCTGCAGAGTTATAAATGACTGCTATCGTCCAAAAATAGACTGAAGTAAGGCTGCCAAGAGGACTTGAAGGCAGGGCAGAATTGCAGGAAACCGATTTCAGGAGGTAGACTGGAATTGCATTGAAAGCATAGGAAAAGAGGCAGAACGTCCACAATGATGCACTTGGCCAAAAAGGGCGTATGCGTTTTTTCCTGAATATATTCAGGAAAAAACGCATACGCCCTTTTTGGCCAACCAAGCAAGCTTGCAAAGGAAATCTGCACTACAATGAAGTCTCACTTCCCCCCGGTCAAAAGGGCCATCTGAAAAAAGTGTAAAATCCAGAAAGGCAGGACAGGCCATGGAGAACTGGGAGCCTTGTTATGCTGATGGGCGGGATGTAAATTGCCAACAGACACTCGGGAGAAGTGTATGGTGTTTCCTGAAACATCTAAAAAACAAAGCAACAGAGCCTAGGGCACTTCCACTTATGGTCCTATAGCTTAGGGAAATTAAAATCAAAAAGACACAGCCATCCCAAAGTTTGGGACGCCTCTGTTTACAAGAACCGCATTTACCGTACAAGTTCAATATCACAGAAAGTGAAAAATGGATAAAGAACTTGTGGTACTTACGTACAATGCAGTATCACTCAGCAATGAAATCTATGTCATCAGGCCCATAGCAGCATAATGAGTGGATTCAGGTACGATGATTCTAACTGAAATAAGTCACACAGAAAAAGAAACATCATAAGATATCACTAATACACAGAATGTAAACTTGGCTACACAGGAACTGAATTACAGAACAGAACAGGGTCTCAAATTTAGAAAACCAACTTATGCTTGCTTAAGGGTAAAGGTGAGTTGGGGTGCTGCATAAAACCAGAGATTGAAATGAGCACAGATAAAGTTCCTTAAGCCAAATATGGAATAGACAAGAGCTACTCCTTGCTCAACGAAATGGACTCAACACCGCATATTAAACGCCTAAGAATGTACCTGACTAGTAAGTATCTTAAAACCTATGGATTGCTATGTCTCCAAAAGAGAATCAAGCATGTGTACAGGGGCATAAACGCAGCAGTGATAGGATTGGAGAGGTTCGGTGAGCAAATGAAGACCCTGTGAAGTCATATTGCATGGTACCCATTCCACGGGTTACAACTACCCAGATTTTAGGTATTCTTCCTTCAGCTAAAACATGCATGTGGAACCCAGAGTATGATCAACCATGTGATCGGGAGACGTGTTCAAATATGTCTCAGTTTTCGTACCCTGGTACTCGGGTGCAACATTCCAGACGCATTACTAACACTCTCCCGACTTGGAGAGTCAGTCCCTTTAACCTCCTGTTTGGCCCAGTTTGCAATTTCTGCGGAAGATGAACAGGAATAGGGAGAACCAATGAGAGACTAGCTGCAAGTGACTGGACGGGCAAATTTAACTCTCATTTCCCACCAGGAAGAGGAAATAACCAAAGGCTCAGCGTGCCGTGCCGGAACCAGATTAGGGCCTGAAGCCATCCTGCGGGGTTGCGGCCAGCTCACAAGAAAGCGAGTTGAAGAAAGGAGCTCAGGGGCACTGTAATTCACAAACCTGCAGAGTTATAAATGACAGCTATCGTCCAAAACTAGACTGAAGTAAGGCTGCCAAGAGGACTTGAAAGCGGGGCAGAATTGCAGGAAACCGATTTCAGGAGGTAGACTGGAATTGCATTGAAAGCATAGGAAAAGGGGCAGAACGTACACAATGATGCACTTGGCCAAAAAGTGCGTATGCGTTTTTTCCTGAATATATTCAGGAAAAAACGCATACGCCCTTTTTGGCCAACCAAGCAAGCTTGCAAAGGAAATCTGCACTACAATGAAGTCTCACTTCCCCCGCCCCCCCGGTCAAAAGGGCCATCTGAATAAAGTGTAAAATCCAGAAAGGCAGGAAGGGCCATGGAGAACTGGGAGCCTTGTTATGCTGATGGGCGGGATGTAAATTGCCAACAGACACTCGGGAGAAGTGTATGGTGTTTCCTGAAACATCTAAAAAACAAAGCAACAGAGCCTAGGGCACTTCCACTTATGGTCCTATAGCTTAGGGAATTTAAAATCAAAAAGACACAGCCACCCCAAAGTTTGGAACAGCTCTGTTTACAAGAACCTCGTTTACAGTACAAGTTCAACATCACAGAAAGTGAAAAATGGAGAAAGAAGTTGTGGTATTTACTTACAAAGCAATATCACTCAGCAATGAAATCTGTATCATCAGGCCCTTAGCAGCACAATGAGTGGATTCAGGTATGATGATTGTAACTGAAATAAGTCACACAGAAAAAGAAACATCATAAGATATCAGTAATACACGGAATGGAAACTTGGCTACACAGGAACTCCATTCCAAAACAGAACAGGGTCTCAAATTTAGAAAACCAACTTATGCTTGCTTAAGGGTAAAGGTGAGTTGGGGTGCTGCATAAAACCAGAGATTGAAATGAGCACAGATAAAGTTCCTTAAGCCAAATAGGGAATAGACAAGAGCTACTCCTTGCTCAACGAAATGGACTCAACACCGCATATTAAACGCCTAAGAATGTACCTGACTAGTAAGTATCTTAAAACCTATGGATTGCTATGTCTCCAAAAGAGAATCAAGCGTGTGTACAGGGGCATAAACGCAGCAGTGATAGGATTGCAGAGGTTCGGTGAGCAAATGAAGACCCTTTGAAGTCATATTGCATGGTACTCATTACACGGGTCTCAACTCTCCAGGTTTAAGGTATTCTTCCTTCAGTTAAAACATGCATGTGGAACCCAAGTGTGATCAACAATGTGAACGGGAGACGTGTTCAAATATGTCTAAGTTTTCCTCCCCTGGTACTCGGGTGCAACATTTCAGACGCTTTACTAACACTCTCCCCACTTGGAGAGTCAGCGCCTTTAACCTCCTGTTTGGCTCAGTTTGCAATTTCTGCGGAAGATGAACAGGAATAGCGAGAACCAAGGAGAGGCTAGCTGGAGGTGTCTGGACGGGCAAATTTAACTCTCATTTCCCACCAGGAAGAGGAAATAACCAAAGGCTCAGTGTGCCGTGCCGGAACCAGATTAGGACCTGAAGCCATCCTGCGGTGTTGCGGCCAGCTCAAAAGAAAGCGAGTTGAAGAAAGGAGCTCAGGGGCACTGTAATTCACAAACCTGCAGAGTTATAAATGACAGCTATCGTCCAAAAATAGACTGAAGTAAGGCTGCCAAGAGGACTTGAAAGCGGGGCAGAATTGCAGGAAACCGATTTCAGGAGGTAGACTGGAATTGCATTGAAAGCATAGGAAAAGAGGCAGAACGTCCACAATGATGCACTTGGCCAAAAAGGGCGTATGCGTTTTTTCCTGAATATATTCAGGAAAAAACGCATACGCCCTTTTTGGCCAACCAAGCAAGCTTGCAAAGGAAATCTGCACTACAATGAAGTCTCCCTTCCCCCCGGTCAAAAGGGCCATCTGAAAAAAGTGTAAAATCCAGAAAGGCAGGACAGGCAATGGAGAACTGGGAGCCTTGTTATGCTGAAGGGCGGGATGTAAATTGCCAACAACCACTCCGGAGAAGTGTATGGTGTTTCCTGAAACATCTAAAAAACAAAGCAACAGAGCCTAGGGCACTTCCACTTATGGTCCTATAGATTAGGGAATTTAAAATCAAAAAGACACAGCCACCCCAAAGTTTCGAATGGCTCTGTTTACAAGAACCTCGTTTACAGTACAAGTTCAACATCGCAGAAAGTGAAAAATGGATAAAGAAGTTGTGGTAGTTACTTACAAAGCAATATCACTCAGCAATGAAATCTGTGTCATCAGGCCCTTAGCAGCACAATGAGTGGATTCAGGTATGATGACTCTAACTGAAATAAGTCACACAGAAAAAGAAACATCATAAGATATCAGTAATACACGGAATGGAAACTTGGCTACACAGGAACTGAATTACAGAACAGAACAGGGTCTCAAATTTCGAAAACCAACTTATGCTTGCTTAAGGGTAAAGGTGAGTTGGGGTGCTGCATAAAACCAGAGATTGAAATGAGCACAGTTAAAGTTCCTTAAGCCAAATATAGAATAGACAAGAGCTACTCCTTGCTCAACGAAATGGACTCAACACCGCATATTAAACGCCTAAGAATGTACCTGACTAGTAAGTATCTTAAAACCTATGGATTGCTATGTCTCCAAAAGAGAATCAAGCATGTGTACAGGGGCATAAACGCAGCAGTGATAGGATTGGAGAGGTTCGGTGAGCAAATGAAGACCCTTTGAAGTCATATTGCATGGTACCCATTCCACGTGTTACATCTACCCAGATTTTAGGTATTCTTCCTTCAGCTAAAACATGCATGTGGAACCCAGAGTATGATCAACCATGTGATCGGGAGACGTGTTCAAATATGTCTCAGTTTTCGTACCCTGGTACTCGGGTGCAACATTCCAGACGCTTTACTAACACTCTCCCGACTTGGAGAGTCAGTCCCTTTAACCTCCTGTTTGGCCCAGTTTGCAATTTCTGTGGAAGATGAACAGGAATAGCGAGAACCAATGGAGACTACCTGGAGGTGTCTGGACGGGCATATTTAACTCTCATTTCCCACCAGGAAGAGGAATTAACCAAAGGCTCAGCGTGCCATGCCAGAACCAGATTAGGGCCTGAAGCCATCCTGCGGTGTTGCGGCCAGCTCAAAAGAAAGCGAGTTGAAGAAAGGAGCTCAGGGTCACTGTAATTCACAAACCTGAAGAGTTATAAATGACAGCTATCGTCCAAAAATAGACTGAAGTAAGGCTCCCAAGAGGACTTGAAAGCGGGGCAGAATTGCAGGAAACCGATTTCAGGAGGTAGCCTGGAATTGCATTGAAAGCATAGGAAAAGAGGCAGAACGTTCACAATGATGCACTTGGCCAAAAAGGGCGTATGCGTTTTTTCCTGAATATATTCAGGAAAAAACGCATACGCCCTTTTTGGCCAACCAAGGAAGCTTGCAAAGGAAATCTGCACTACAATGAAGTCTCACTTCCCCCCGGTCAAAAGGGCCATCTGAAAAAATTGTAAAATCCAGAAAGGCAGGACAGGCCATGGAGAACTGGGAGCCTTGTTATGCTGAAGGGCGGGATGTAAATTCCCAACAGACACTTGGGAGAAGTGTATGGTGTTTCCTGAAACATCTAAAAACCAAAGCAACAGAGCCTAGGGCACTTCCACTTATGGTCCTATAGCTTAGGGAAATTAAAATCAAGAAGACACAGCCACCCCAAAGTTTGGGACACCTCCGTTTACAAGAACCTCGTTTACCGTACAAGTTCAATATCACAGAAAGTGAAAAATGGATAAAGAACTTGTCGTACTTACGGACAATGCAGTATCACTCAGCAATGAAATCTATGTCATCAGGCCCATAGCAGCATAATGAGTGGATTCAGGTACGATGATTCTAACTGAAATAAGTCACACAGAAAAAGAAACATCATAAGATATCACTAATACACGGAATGTAAACTTGGCTACACAGGAACTGAATTCCAAAACAGAACAGTTTCTCAAATTTAGAAAACCAACTTATGCTTGCTTAAGGGTAAAGGTGAGTTGGGTTGTTGCATAAAACCAGAGATAGAAATGAGCACAGATAAAGTTCCTTAAGCCAAATATGGAATAGACAAGAGCTACTCCTTGCTCAACGAAATGGACTCAACACCGCATATTAAACGCCTAAGAATGTACCTGACTAGTAAGTATCTTAAAACCTATGGATTGCTATGTCTCCGAAAGAGAATCCAGCATGTGTACAGGGGCATAAACGCAGCAGTGATAGGATTGGAGAGGTTCGGTGAGCAAATGAAGACCCTTTGAAGTCATATTGCATGGTACCCATTACACGGGTTTCAGCTACCCAGGTTTAAGGTATTCTTCCTTCAGCTAAAACATGCATGTGGAACCTAGAGTATGATCAACCATTTGATCGGGAGATGTGTTCAAATATGTCTCAGTTTTCCTCCCCTGGTACTCGGGTGCAACATTCCAGACGCGTTAGTGACACTCTCCCCACTTGAAGAGTCAGCGCCTCAGCCTCCTTTTTGGCACAGTTTGCAATTACTGCGGAAGATGAACAGGAATAGCGAGAACCAATGAGAGGCTAGCTGGAGGTGTCTGGACGGGCAAATTTAACTCTCATTTCCCACCAGGAGGAGGAAATAACCAAAGGCTCAGCGTGCCGTGCCAGAACCAGATTAGGGCCTGAAGCCATCCTGCGGTGTTGCGGCCAGCTCACAAGAAATCGAGTTGAAGAAAGGAGCTCAGGGGCACTGTAATTCACAAACCTGCAGAGTTATAAATGACAGCTATCGTCCAAAAATAGACTGAAGTAAGGCTGCCAAGAGGACTTGAAAGCAGGGCAGAATTGCAGGAAACCGATTTCAGGAGGTAGACTGGAATTGCATTGAAAGCATAGGAAAAGAGGCAGAACGTCCACAATGATGCACTTGTCCAAAAAGGGCGTATGCGTTTTTTCCTGAATATATTCAGGAAAAAACGCATACGCCCTTTTTGGCCAACCAAGCAAGCTTGCAAAGGAAATCTGCACTACAATGAAGTCTCACTTCCCCCCGGCCAAAAGGGCCATCTGAAAAAAGTGTAAAATCCAGAAAGGAAGGACAGGCCATGGAGAACTGGGAGCCTTGTTATGCTGATGGGCGGGATGTAAATTGCCAACAGACACTCCGGAGAAGTGTATGGTGTTTCCTGAAACATCTAAAAAACAAAGCAACAGAGCCTAGGGCACTTCCACTTATGGTCCTATAGCTTAGGGAAATTAAAATCAAAAAGACACAGCCACCCAAAAGTTTGGGACACCTCCGTTTACAAGAACCTCGTTTAGAGTACAAGTTCAACATCGCGGAAAGTGAAAAATGGATAAAGAAGTTGTGGTATTTACTTACAAAGCAATATCACTCAGCAATGAAATCTATGTCATCAGGCTCTTAGCAGCACAATGAGTGGATTCAGGTATGATGATTCTAACTGAAATAAATCACACAGAAAAAGAAACATCATAAGATATCAGTAATACACGGAATGTAAACTTGGCTACACAGGAACTGAATTACAGAACAGAACAGGGTCTCAAATTTAGAAAACCAACTTATGCTTGCTTAAGGGGAAAGGTGAGTTGGGGTGCTGCATAAAACCAGAGATTGAAATGAGCACAGATAAAGTTCCTTAAGCCAAATATGGAATAGACAAGAGCTACTCCTTGCTCAACGAAATGGACTCAACACCGCATATTAAACGCCTAACAATGTACCTGACTAGTAAGTATCGTAAAACCTATGGATTGCTATGTCTCCAAAAGAGAATCAAGCATGTGTACAGGGGCATAAACGCAGCAGTGATAGGATTGGAGAGGTTCGGTGAGCAAATGAAGACCCTTTGAAGTCATATTGCATGGTACCCATTACACGGGTCTTAACTCTCCAGGTTTAAGCTATTCTTCCTTCAGCTAAAACATGCATGTGGAACCCAAGTATGATCAACCATGTGAACGGGAGACGTGTTCAAATATGTCTCAGTTTTCCTCCCCTGGTACTCGGGTGCAACATTCCAGACGCTTTACTAACACTCTCCCCACTTGGAGAGTCAGCGCCTTTAACCTCCTGTTTGGCGCAGTTTGCAATTTCTGCGGAAGATGAACAGGAATAGCGAGAACCAATGAGAGGCTAGCTGGAGGTGTCTGGACGGGCAAATTTAACTCTCATTTCCCACCAGGAAGAGGAAATAACCAAAGGCTCAGCGTGCCGTACCGGAACCAGATTAGGGCCTGAAGCCATCCTGCGGTGTTGCGGCCAGGTCACAAGAAAGCGAGTTGAAGAAAGGAGCTCAGGGGCACTGTAATTCACAAACCTGCAGAGCTATAAATGACAGCTATCGTCCAAAAATATACTGAAGTAAGGCTGCCAAGAGGACTTGAAAGCGGGGCAGAATTGCAGGAAACCGATTTCAGGAGGTAGACTGGAATTGCATTGAAAGCATAGGAAAAGAGGCAGAACGTCCACAATGATGCACTTGGCCAAAAAGGGCGTATGCGTTTTTTCCTGAATACAGGAAAAAACGCATACGCACTTTTTGGCCAATCAAGCAAGCTTGCAAAGGAAATCTGCACTACAATGAAGTCTCACCTCTCCCGGGTCAAAAGGGCCATCTGAAAAAAGTGTAAAATCCAGAAAGGCAGGACAGGCCATGGAGAACTGGGAGCCTTGTTATGCTGATGGGCGGGATGTAAATTGCCAAGAGACACTCAGGAGAAGTGTATGGTGTTTCCTGAAACATCTAAAAAACAAAACAACAGAGCCTAGGGTATTTCCACTTATGGTCCTATAGCTTAGGGAAATTAAAATCAAAAAGACACAGCCACCCCAAAGTTTGGGACGCCTCCGTTTACAAGAACCTCGTTTACCGTACAAGTTCAATATCACAGAAAGTGAAAAATGGATAAAGAACTTGTGGTACTTACGTACAATGCAGTATCACTCAGCAATGAAATCTATGTCATCAGGGCCGTAGCAGCATAATGAGTGGATTCAGGTACGATGATTCTAACTGAAAGAAGTCACACAGAAAAAGAAACATCATAAGATATCAGTAATACACGGAATGGAAACTTGGCTACACAGGAACTGAATTACAGAACAGAACAGGGTCTCAAATTTAGAAAACCAACTTATGCTTGCTTAAGTGTAAAGGTGAGTTGGGGTGCTGCATAAAACCAGAGATTGAAATGAGCACAGATAAAGTTCCTTAAGCCAAATATGGAATAGACAAGAGCTACTCCTTGCTCAACGAAATGGACTCAACACCGCATATTAAACGCCTAAGAATGTACCTGACTAGTAAGTATCTTAAAACCTATGGATTGCTATCTCTCCGAAAGAGAATCAAGCATGTGTACAGGGGCATAAACGCAGCAGTGATAGGATTGGAGAGGTTCGTGAGCAAATGAAGACCCTTTGAAGTCGTATTGCATGGTACCCATTCCACGGGTTTCAACTACCCAGGTTTAAGGTATTCTTCCTTCAGCTAAAACATGCATGTGGAACCCAGAGTATGATCAACCATGTGATCGGGAGACGTGTTCAAATATGTCTCAGTTTTCGTACCCTGGTACTCGGGTGCAACATTCCAGACGCTTTACTAACACTCTCCCCACTTGGAGAGTCAGTCCCTTTAACCTCCTGTTTGGCCCACTTTGCAATTTCTGTGGAAGATGAACAGGAATAGCGAGAACCAATGAGAGACTAGCTGGAGGTGTCTGGATGGGCAAATTTAACTCTCATTTCCCACCAGGAAGAGGAATTAACCAAAGGCTCAGCGTGCCATGCCAGAACCAGATTAGGGCCTGAAGCCATTCTGCGGTGTTGCGGCCAGGTCACAAGAAAGCGAGTTGAAGAAAGGAGCTCAGGGGCACTGTAATTCACAAACCTGCAGAGTTATAAATGACAGCTATCGTCCAAAAATTGACTGAAGTAACGCTGCCAACAGGACTTGAAAGCGGGGCAGAATTGCAGGAAACCGATTTCAGGAGGTAGACTGGAATTGCATTGAAAGCATAGGAAAAGAGGCAGAACGTCCACAATGATGCACTTGGCCAAAAAGGGCGTATGCGTTTTTTCCTGAATATATTCAGGAAAAAACGCATACGCCCTTTTTGGCCAACCAAGCAAGCTTGCAAAGGAAATCTGCACTACAATGAAGTCTCACTTCCCCCCGGTCAAAAGGGCCATCTGAAAAAAGTGTAAAATCCAGAAAGGCAGGACAGGCCATGGAGAACTGGGAGCCTTGTTATGCTGAAGGGCGGGATGTAAATTGCCAACAGACATTCGGGAGAAGTGTATGGTGTTTCCTGAAACATCTAAAAAACAAAGCAACAGAGCCTAGGGCACTTCCACTTATGGTCCTATAGCTTAGGGAATTTAAAATCAAAAAGACACAGCCACCCCAAAGTTTGGAACGGCTCTGTTTACAAGAACCTCGATTACAGTACAAGTTCAACATCGCAGAAAGTGAAAAATGGATAAAAAAGTTGTGGTATTTACTTACAAAGCAATATCACTCAGCAATGAAATCTGTGTCATCAGGCCCTTAGCAGCACAATGAGTGGATTCAGGTATGATGATTCTAACTGAAATAAGTCACACAGAAAAAGAAACATCATAAGATATCAGTAATACACGGAATGGAAACTTGGCTACACAGGAACTGAATTACAGAACAGAACAGGGTCTCAAATTTAGAAAACCAACTTATGCTTGCTTAAGGGGAAAAGTGAGTTGGGGTGCTGCATAAAACCAGAGATTGAAATGAGCACAGATAAAGTTCCTTAAGCCAAATATGGAATAGACAAGAGCTACTCCTTGCTCAACGAAATGGACTCAACACCGCATATTAAACGCCTAAGAATGTACCTGACTAGTAAGTATCTTAAAACCTATAGATTGCTATGTCTCCGAAAGAGAATCAAGCATGTGTACAGGGGCATAAACGCAGCAGTGATAGGATTGGAGAGGTTCGGTGAGCAAATGAAGACCCTTTGAAGTCATATTGCATGGTACCCATTCCACGGGTTTCAACTACCCAGGTTTTAGGTATTCTTCCTTCAGCTAAAACATGCATGAGGAACCCAGAGTATGATCAACCATGTCATCGGGAGACGTGTTCAAATATGTCTCAGTTTTCCTCCCCTGGTACTCGGGTGCAACATTCCAGACGCTTTACTAACACTCTCCCCACTTGGAGAGTCAGTCCCTTTAACCTCCTGTTTGGCCCAGTTTGCAATTTCTGCGGAAGATGAACAGGAATAGCGAGAACCAATGAGAGGCTAGCTGGAGGTGTCTGGACGGGCAAATTTAACTCTCATTTCCCACCAGGAAGTGGAAATAACCAAAGGCTCAGTGTGCCGTGCCGGAACCAGATTAGGGCCTGCAGCCATCCTGCGGTGTTGCGGCCAGCTCAAAAGAAAGCGAGTTGAAGAAAGGAGCTCAGGGGCACTGTAATTCACAAACCTGCAGAGTTATAAATGACAGCTATCGTCCAAAAATAGACTGAAGTAAGGCTGCCAAGAGGACTTGAAAGCGGGGCAGAATTGCAGGAAACCGATTTAAGGAGGTAGACTGGAATTGCATTGAAAGCATAGGAAAAGAGGCAGAACGTCCACAATGATGCACTTGGCCAAAAAGGGCGTATGCGTTTTTTCCTGAATATATTCAGGAAAAAACGCATACGCCCTTTTTGGCCAACCAAGCAAGCTTGCAAAGGAAATCTGCACTACAATGAAGTCTCACTTCCCCCCCGGTCAAAAGGGCCATCTGAAAAAAGTGTAAAATCCAGAAAGGCAGGACAGGCCATGGAGAACTGGGAGCCTTGTTATGGTGATGGGCGGGATGTAAATTGCCAACAATCACTCGGGAGAAGTGTATGGTGTTTCCTGAAACATCTAAAAAACAAAGCAACAGAACCTAGGGCACTTCCACTTATGGTCCTATAGCTTAGGGAAATTAAAATCAAAAAGACACAGCCACCCCAAAGTTTGGAACGGCTCTGTTTACAAGAACCTCGTTTACAGTACAAGTTCAACATCGCAGAAAGTGAAAAATGGATAAAGAAGTTGTGGTATTTACTTACAAAGCAATATCACTCAGCAATGAAATCTGTGTCATCAGGCCCTCAGCAGCACAATGAGTGGATTCAGGTATGATGATTCTAACTGAAATAAGTCACACAGAAAAAGAAACATCATAAGATATCAGTAATACACGGAATGTAAACTTGGCTACACAGGAACTGAATTACAGAACAGAACAGGGTCTCAAATTTAGAAAACCAACTTATTCTTGCTTAAGGGTAAAGGTGAGTTGGGGTGCTGCATAAAACCAGAGATTGAAATGAGCACAGATAAAGTTCCTTAAGCCAAATATGGAATAGACAAGAGCTACTCCTTGCTCAACGAAATGGACTCAACACCCCATATTAAACGCCTAAGAATGTACCTGACTAGTAAGTATCTTAAAACCTATGGATTGCTATGTCTCCGAAAGAGAATCAAGCATGTGTACAGGGGCATAAACGCAGCAGTGATAGGATTGGAGAGGTTCGGTGAGCAAATGAAGACCCTTTGAAGTCATATTGCATGGTACCCATTCCACGGGTTTCAACTACCCAGGTTTAAGGTATTCTTCCTTCAGCTAAAACATGCATGTGGAACCTAGAGTATGATCAACCATGTGATCGGGTGACGTGTTCAAATATGTCTCAGTTTTCCTCCCCTGGTACTCGGGTGCAACATTCCAGACGCTTTACTAACACTCTCCCCACTTGGAGAGTCAGTCCCTTTAACCTCCTGTTTGGCCCAGTTTGCAATTTCTGCGGAAGATGAACAGGAATAGCGAGAACCAATGAGAGGCTAGCTGGAGGTGTCTGAACGGGCAAATTTAACTCTCATTTCCCACCAGGAAGAGGAATTAACCAAAGGCTCAGCATGCCGGGCCGGAACCAGATTAGGGCCTGAAGCCATCCTGCGGTGTTGCGGCCAGGTCACAAGAAAGCGAGTTGAAGAAAGGAGCTCAGGGGCACTGTAATTCACAAACCTGCAGAGTTATAAATGACAGCTATCGTCCAAAAATAGACTGAAGTAAGGCTGCCAAGAGGACTTGAAAGCGGGGCAGAATTGCAGGAAACCGATTTCAGGAGGTAGACTGGAATTGCATTGAAAGCATAGGAAAAGAGGCAGAACGTCCACAATGATGCACTTGGCCAAAAAGGGCGTATGCGTTTTTTCCTGAATATATTCAGGAAAAAACGCATACGCCCTTTTTGGCCAACCAAGCAAGCTTGCAAAGAAAATCTGCACTACACTGAAGTCTCACTTCCCCCCGGTCAAAAGGGCCATCTGAAAAAAGTGTAAAATCCAGAAAGGCAAGACAGGCCATGGAGAACTGGGAGCCTTGTTATGCTGATGGGCGGGATGTAAATTGCCAACAGACACTCGGGAGAAGTGTATGGTGTTTCCTGAAACATCTAAAAAACAAAGCACCAGAGCCTAGGGCACTTCCACTTATGGTCCTATAGCTTAGGGAAATTAAAATCAAAAAGACACAGCCACCCCAAAGTTTGGGACGCCTCCGTTTACAAGAACCTCGTTTACTGTACAAGTTCAATATCACAGAAAGTGAAAAATGGATAAAGAACTTGTGGTACTTACGTACAATGCAGTATCAATCAGCAGTGAAATCTATGTCATCAGGCCCGTAGCAGCATAATGAGTGGATTCAGGTACAATGATTCTAACTGAAATAAGTCACACAGAAAAAGAAACATCATAAGATATCAGTAATACACGGAATGTAAACTTGGCTACACAGGAACTGCATTCCAAAACAGAACAGGGTCTCAAATTTAGAAAACCAACTTATGCTTGCTTAAGGGGAAAGGTGAGTTGGGGTGCTGCATAAAACCAGAGATTGAAATGAGCACAGATAAAGTTCCTTAAGCCAAATATGGAATAGACAAGAGCTACTCCTTGCTCAACGAAATGGACTCAACACCGCATATTAAACGCCTAACAATGTACCTGACTAGTAAGTATCGTAAAACCTATGGATTGCTATGTCTCCAAAAGAGAATCAAGCATGTGTACAGGGGCATAGACGCAGCAGTGATAGGATTGGAGAGGTTCGGTGAGCAAATGAAAACCCTTTGAAGTCATATTGCATGGTACCCATTACACGGGTCTCAACTCTCCAGGTTTAAGGTATTCTTCCTTCAGCTAAAACATGCATGTGCAACCCAAGTATGATCAACCATGTGAACGGGAGACGTGTTCAAATATGTCTCAGTTTTCCTCCCCTGGTACTCGGGTGCAACATTCCAGACGCTTTACTAACACTCTCCCCACTTAGAGAGTCAGCGCCTTTAACCTCCTGTTTGGCCCAGTTTGTAATTTCTGCGGAAGATGAACAGGAATAGCGAGAACCAATAAGAGGCTAGCTGGAGGTGTCTGGACGGGCAAATTTAACTCTCATTTCCCACCAGGAAGTGGAAATAACCAAAGGCTCAGTGTGCCGTGCCGGAACCAGATTAGGGCCTGAAGACATCCTGCGGTGTTGCTGCCAGCTCAAAAGAAAGCGAGTTGAAGAAAGGAGCTCAGGGGCACTGTAATTCACAAACCTGCAGAGTTATAAATGACAGCTATCGTCCAAAAATATACTGAAGTAAGGCTGCCAAGAGGACTTGAAAGCGGTGCAGAATTGCAGGAAACCGATTTAAGGAGGTAGACTGGAATTGCATTGAAAGCATAGGAAAAGAGGCAGAACGTCCACAATGATGCACTTGGCCAAAAAGGGCGTATGCGTTTTTTCCTGAATATATTCAGGAAAAAACGCATACGCCCTTTTTGGCCAACCAAGCAAGCTTGCAAAGGAAATCTGCACTACAATGAAGTCTCACTTCCCCCCGGTCAAAAGGGCCATCTGAAAAAAGTGTAAAATCCAGAAAGGCAGGACAGGCCATGGAGAACTGGGAGCCTTGTTATGCTGAAGGGCGGGATGTAAATTGCCAACAACCACTCGGGAGAAGTGTATGGTGTTTCCTGAAACATCTAAAAAACCAAGCAACAGAGCCTAGGGCACTTCCACTTATGGTCCTATAGCTTAGGGAATTTAAAATCAAAAAGACACAGCCACCCCAAAGTTTGGAACGGCTCTGTTTACAAGAACCTCGATTACAGTACAAGTTCAACATCGCAGAAAGTGAAAAATGGATAAAAAAGTTGTGGTATTTACTTACAAAGCAATATCACTCAGCAATGAAATCTGTGTCATCAGGCCCTTAGCAGCACAATGAGTGGATTCAGGTATGATGATTCTAACTGAAATAAGTCACACAGAAAAAGAAACATCATAAGATATCAGTAATACACGGAATGGAAACTTGGCTACACAGGAACTGAATTACAGAACAGAACAGGGTCTCAAATTTAGAAAACCAACTTATGCTTGCTTAAGGGTAAAGGTGAGTTGGGGTGCTGCATAAAACCAGAGATTGAAATGAGCACAGATAAAGTTCCTTAAGCCAAATATGGAATAGACAAGAGCTACTCCTTGCTCAACGAAATGGACTCAACACCGCATATTAAACGCCTAAGAATGTACCTGACTAGTAAGTATCTTAAAACCTATAGATTGCTATGTCTCCGAAAGAGAATCAAGCATGTGTACAGGGGCATAAACGCAGCAGTGATAGGATTGGAGAGGTTCGGTGAGCAAATGAAGACCCTTTGAAGTCATATTGCATGGTACCCATTACACGGGTCTCAACTCTCCAGGTTTAAGGTATTCTTCCTTCAGCTAAAACATGCATGTGGAACCCAGAGTATGATCAACCGTGTGAACGGGAGACGTGTTCAAATATGTCTCAGTTTTTATACCCTGGTACTCGGGTGCACCATTCCAGATGATTTACTAACACTCTCCCCACTTGGAGAGTCAGCGCCTTTAACCTCCTGTTTGGCCCAGTTTGCAATTTCTGCGGAAGATGAACAGGAATAGGGAGAACCAATGAGAGACTAGCTGGAGGTGTCTGGACGGGCAAATTTAACTATCATTTCCCACCAGGAAGAGGAAATAACCAAAGGCTCAGCGTGCCGTGCCAGAACCAGATTAGGGCCTGAAGCCATCCTGCGGTGTTGCGGCCAGCTCAAAAGAAAGGGAGTTGAAGAAAGGAGCTCAGGGGTACTGTAATTCACAAACCTGCAGAGTTATAAATGACAGCTATCGTCCAAAAATATACTGAAGTAAGGCTGCCAAGAGGACTTGAAAGCGGGGCAGAATTGCAGGAAACCTATTTCAGGCGGTAGACTGGAATTGCATTGAAAGCATACGAAAAGAGGCAGAACGTCCACAATGATGCACTTGGCCATAAAGGGCGTATGCGTTTTTTCCTGAATATATTCAGGAAAAAACGCATACGCCCTTTTCGGCCAACCAAGCAAGCTTGCAAAGGAAATCTGCACTACAATGAAGTCTCACTTCCCCCCGGTCAAAAGGGCCATCTGAAAAAAGTGTAAAATCCAGAAAGGCAGGACAGGCCATGGAGAACTGGGAGCCTTGTTATGCTGATGGGCGGGATGTAAATTGCCAACAGACACTCGGGAGAAGTGTATGGCGTTTCCTGAAACATCTAAAAAACAAAGCAACAGGGCCTAGGGCACTTCCACTTATGGTCCTATAGCTTAGGGAAATTAAAATCAAAAAGACACAGCCACCCCAAAGTTTGGAACGGCTCTGTTTACAACAACCTCGTTTACAGTACAAGTTCAACATCGCAGAAAGTGAAAAATGGATAAAGAAGTTGTGGTATTTACTTACAAAGCAATATCACTTAGCAATGAAATCTGTGTCATCAGGCCCTTAGCAGCACAATGAGTGGATTCAGGTATGATGATTCTAACTGAAATAAGTCACACAGAAAAAGAAACATCATAAGATATCAGTAATACACGGAATGTAAACTTGGATACACAGGAACTGAATTACAGAACAGAACAGGGTCTCAAATTTAGAAAACCAACTTATGCTTGCTTAAGGGGAAAGGTGAGTTGGGGTGCTGCATAAAACCAGAGATTGAAATGAGCACAGATAAAGTTCCTTAAGCCAAATATGGAATAGACAAGAGCTACTCCTTGCTCAACGAAATGAACTCAACACCGCATATTAAACGCCTAAGAATGTACCTGACTAGTAAGTATCTTAAAACCTATGGATTGCTATGTCTCCGAAAGAGAATCAAGCATGTGTACAGGGGCATAAACGCAGCAGTGATAGGATTGGAGAGGTTTGGTGAGCAAATGCAGACCCTTTGAAGTCATATTGCATGGTACCCATTCCACGGGTTTCAACTACCCAGGTTTAAGGTATTCTTCCTTCAGCTAAAACATGCATGTGGAACCTAGAGTATGATCAACCATGTGATCGGGAGACGTGTTCAAATATGTCTCAGTTTTCCTCCCCTGGTACTCGGGTGCAACATTCCAGACGCTTTACTAACACTCTCCCGACTTGGAGAGTCAGTCCCTTTAACCTCCTGTTTGGCCCAGTTTGCAATTTCTGCGGAAGATGAACAGTAATAGCGAGAACCAATGAGAGACTAGCTGGAGGTGTCTGGACGGGCAAATTTAACTCTCATTTCCCACCAGGAAGAGGAATTAACCAAAGGCTCAGCGTGCCGTGCCGGAACCAGATTAGGGCCTGAAGCCATGCTGCGGTGTTGCGGCCAGGTCACAAGAAAGCGTGTTGAAGAACGGAGCTCAGGGGCACTGTAAATCACAAACCTGCAGAGTTATAAATGACAGCTATCATCCAAAAATACACTGAAGTAAGGCTGCCAAGAGGACTTGAAAGCGGGGCAGAATTGCAGGAAACCGATTTCAGGAGGTAGACTGGAATTGCATTGAAAGCATAGGAAAAGAGGCAGAACGTCCACAATGATGCACTTGGCCAAAAAGGGCGTATGCGTTTTTTCCTGAATATATTCAGGAAAAAACGCATACGCCCTTTTTGGCCAACCAAGCAAGCTTGCAAAGGAAATCTGCACTACAATGAAGTCTCACTTCCCCCCAGTCAAAAGGGCCATCTGAAAAAAGTGTAAAATCCAGAAAGGCAGGACAGGCCATGGAGAACTGGGAGCCTTGTTATGCTGATGGGCGGGATGTAAATTGCCAACAACCACTCGGGAGAAGTGTATGGTGTTTCCTGAAACATCTAAAAAACAAAGCAACAGAACCTAGGGCACTTCCACTTATGGTCCTATAGCTTAGGGAAATTAAAATCAAAAAGACACAGCCACCCCAAAGTTTGGAACGGCTCTGTTTACAAGAACCTCGTTTACAGTACAAGTTCAACATCGCAGAAAGTGAAAAATGGATAAAGAAGTTGTGGTATTTACTTACAAAGCAATATCACTCAGCAATGAAATCTGTGTCATCAGGCCCTCAGCAGCACAATGAGTGGATTCAGGTATGATGATTCTAACTGAAATAAGTCACACAGAAAAAGAAACATCATAAGATATCAGTAATACACGGAATGTAAACTTGGCTACACAGGAACTGAATTACAGAACAGAACAGGGTCTCAAATTTAGAAAACCAACTTATTCTTGCTTAAGGGTAAAGGTGAGTTGGGGTGCTGCATAAAACCAGAGATTGAAATGAGCACAGATAAAGTTCCTTAAGCCAAATATGGAATAGACAAGAGCTACTCCTTGCTCAACGAAATGGACTCAACACCCCATATTAAACGCCTAAGAATGTACCTGACTAGTAAGTATCTTAAAACCTATGGATTGCTATGTCTCCGAAAGAGAATCAAGCATGTGTACAGGGGCATAAACGCAGCAGTGATAGGATTGGAGAGGTTCGGTGAGCAAATGAAGACCCTTTGAAGTCATATTGCATGGTACCCATTCCACGGGTTTCAACTACCCAGGTTTAAGGTATTCTTCCTTCAGCTAAAACATGCATGTGGAACCTAGAGTATGATCAACCATGTGATCGGGTGACGTGTTCAAATATGTCTCAGTTTTCCTCCCCTGGTACTCGGGTGCAACATTCCAGACGCTTTACTAACACTCTCCCCACTTGGAGAGTCAGTCCCTTTAACCTCCTGTTTGGCCCAGTTTGCAATTTCTGCGGAAGATGAACAGGAATAGCGAGAACCAATGAGAGGCTAGCTGGAGGTGTCTGAACGGGCAAATTTAACTCTCATTTCCCACCAGGAAGAGGAATTAACCAAAGGCTCAGCATGCCGGGCCGGAACCAGATTAGGGCCTGAAGCCATCCTGCGGTGTTGCGGCCAGGTCACAAGAAAGCGAGTTGAAGAAAGGAGCTCAGGGGCACTGTAATTCACAAACCTGCAGAGTTATAAATGACAGCTATCGTCCAAAAATAGACTGAAGTAAGGCTGCCAAGAGGACTTGAAAGCGGGGCAGAATTGCAGGAAACCGATTTCAGGAGGTAGACTGGAATTGCATTGAAAGCATAGGAAAAGAGGCAGAACGTCCACAATGATGCACTTGGCCAAAAAGGGCGTATGCGTTTTTTCCTGAATATATTCAGGAAAAAACGCATACGCCCTTTTTGGCCAACCAAGCAAGCTTGCAAAGAAAATCTGCACTACACTGAAGTCTCACTTCCCCCCGGTCAAAAGGGCCATCTGAAAAAAGTGTAAAATCCAGAAAGGCAAGACAGGCCATGGAGAACTGGGAGCCTTGTTATGCTGATGGGCGGGATGTAAATTGCCAACAGACACTCGGGAGAAGTGTATGGTGTTTCCTGAAACATCTAAAAAACAAAGCACCAGAGCCTAGGGCACTTCCACTTATGGTCCTATAGCTTAGGGAAATTAAAATCAAAAAGACACAGCCACCCCAAAGTTTGGGACGCCTCCGTTTACAAGAACCTCGTTTACTGTACAAGTTCAATATCACAGAAAGTGAAAAATGGATAAAGAACTTGTGGTACTTACGTACAATGCAGTATCAATCAGCAGTGAAATCTATGTCATCAGGCCCGTAGCAGCATAATGAGTGGATTCAGGTACGATGATTCTAACTGAAATAAGTCACACAGAAAAAGAAACATCATAAGATATCAGTAATACACGGAATGTAAACTTGGCTACACAGGAACTGCATTCCAAAACAGAACAGGGTCTCAAATTTAGAAAACCAACTTATGCTTGCTTAAGGGGAAAGGTGAGTTGGGGTGCTGCATAAAACCAGAGATTGAAATGAGCACAGATAAAGTTCCTTAAGCCAAATATGGAATAGACAAGAGCTACTCCTTGCTCAACGAAATGGACTCAACACCGCATATTAAACGCCTAACAATGTACCTGACTAGTAAGTATCGTAAAACCTATGGATTGCTATGTCTCCAAAAGAGAATCAAGCATGTGTACAGGGGCATAGACGCAGCAGTGATAGGATTGGAGAGGTTCGGTGAGCAAATGAAAACCCTTTGAAGTCATATTGCATGGTACCCATTACACGGGTCTCAACTCTCCAGGTTTAAGGTATTCTTCCTTCAGCTAAAACATGCATGTGCAACCCAAGTATGATCAACCATGTGAACGGGAGACGTGTTCAAATATGTCTCAGTTTTCCTCCCCTGGTACTCGGGTGCAACATTCCAGACGCTTTACTAACACTCTCCCCACTTAGAGAGTCAGCGCCTTTAACCTCCTGTTTGGCCCAGTTTGTAATTTCTGCGGAAGATGAACAGGAATAGCGAGAACCAATAAGAGGCTAGCTGGAGGTGTCTGGACGGGCAAATTTAACTCTCATTTCCCACCAGGAAGTGGAAATAACCAAAGGCTCAGTGTGCCGTGCCGGAACCAGATTAGGGCCTGAAGACATCCTGCGGTGTTGCTGCCAGCTCAAAAGAAAGCGAGTTGAAGAAAGGAGCTCAGGGGCACTGTAATTCACAAACCTGCAGAGTTATAAATGACAGCTATCGTCCAAAAATATACTGAAGTAAGGCTGCCAAGAGGACTTGAAAGCGGTGCAGAATTGCAGGAAACCGATTTAAGGAGGTAGACTGGAATTGCATTGAAAGCATAGGAAAAGAGGCAGAACGTCCACAATGATGCACTTGGCCAAAAAGGGCGTATGCGTTTTTTCCTGAATATATTCAGGAAAAAACGCATACGCCCTTTTTGGCCAACCAAGCAAGCTTGCAAAGGAAATCTGCACTACAATGAAGTCTCACTTCCCCCCGGTCAAAAGGGCCATCTGAAAAAAGTGTAAAATCCAGAAAGGCAGGACAGGCCATGGAGAACTGGGAGCCTTGTTATGCTGAAGGGCGGGATGTAAATTGCCAACAACCACTCGGGAGAAGTGTATGGTGTTTCCTGAAACATCTAAAAAACAAAGCAACAGAGCCTAGGGCACTTCCACTTATGGTCCTATAGCTTAGGGAATTTAAAATCAAAAAGACACAGCCACCCCAAAGTTTGGAACGGCTCTGTTTACAAGAACCTCGATTACAGTACAAGATCAACATCGCAGAAAGTGAAAAATGGATAAAAAAGTTGTGGTATTTACTTACAAAGCAATATCACTCAGCAATGAAATCTGTGTCATCAGGCCCTTAGCAGCACAATGAGTGGATTCAGGTATGATGATTCTAACTGAAATAAGTCACACAGAAAAAGAAACATCATAAGATATCAGTAATACACGGAATGGAAACTTGGCTACACAGGAACTGAATTACAGAACAGAACAGGGTCTCAAATTTAGAAAACCAACTTATGCTTGCTTAAGGGTAAAGGTGAGTTGGGGTGCTGCATAAAACCAGAGATTGAAATGAGCACAGATAAAGTTCCTTAAGCCAAATATGGAATAGACAAGAGCTACTCCTTGCTCAACGAAATGGACTCAACACCGCATATTAAACGCCTAAGAATGTACCTGACTAGTAAGTATCTTAAAACCTATAGATTGCTATGTCTCCGAAAGAGAATCAAGCATGTGTACAGGGGCATAAACGCAGCAGTGATAGGATTGGAGAGGTTCGGTGAGCAAATGAAGACCCTTTGAAGTCATATTGCATGGTACCCATTACACGGGTCTCAACTCTCCAGGTTTAAGGTATTCTTCCTTCAGCTAAAACATGCATGTGGAACCCAGAGTATGATCAACCGTGTGAACGGGAGACGTGTTCAAATATGTCTCAGTTTTTATACCCTGGTACTCGGGTGCACCATTCCAGATGATTTACTAACACTCTCCCCACTTGGAGAGTCAGCGCCTTTAACCTCCTGTTTGGCCCAGTTTGCAATTTCTGCGGAAGATGAACAGGAATAGGGAGAACCAATGAGAGACTAGCTGGAGGTGTCTGGACGGGCAAATTTAACTATCATTTCCCACCAGGAAGAGGAAATAACCAAAGGCTCAGCGTGCCGTGCCAGAACCAGATTAGGGCCTGAAGCCATCCTGCGGTGTTGCGGCCAGCTCAAAAGAAAGGGAGTTGAAGAAAGGAGCTCAGGGGTACTGTAATTCACAAACCTGCAGAGTTATAAATGACAGCTATCGTCCAAAAATATACTGAAGTAAGGCTGCCAAGAGGACTTGAAAGCGGGGCAGAATTGCAGGAAACCTATTTCAGGCGGTAGACTGGAATTGCATTGAAAGCATACGAAAAGAGGCAGAACGTCCACAATGATGCACTTGGCCATAAAGGGCGTATGCGTTTTTTCCTGAATATATTCAGGAAAAAACGCATACGCCCTTTTCGGCCAACCAAGCAAGCTTGCAAAGGAAATCTGCACTACAATGAAGTCTCACTTCCCCCCGGTCAAAAGGGCCATCTGAAAAAAGTGTAAAATCCAGAAAGGCAGGACAGGCCATGGAGAACTGGGAGCCTTGTTATGCTGATGGGCGGGATGTAAATTGCCAACAGACACTCGGGAGAAGTGTATGGCGTTTCCTGAAACATCTAAAAAACAAAGCAACAGGGCCTAGGGCACTTCCACTTATGGTCCTATAGCTTAGGGAAATTAAAATCAAAAAGACACAGCCACCCCAAAGTTTGGAACGGCTCTGTTTACAACAACCTCGTTTACAGTACAAGTTCAACATCGCAGAAAGTGAAAAATGGATAAAGAAGTCGTGGTATTTACTTACAAAGCAATATCACTTAGCAATGAAATCTGTGTCATCAGGCCCTTAGCAGCACAATGAGTGGATTCAGGTATGATGATTCTAACTGAAATAAGTCACACAGAAAAAGAAACATCATAAGATATCAGTAATACACGGAATGTAAACTTGGATACACAGGAACTGAATTACAGAACAGAACAGGGTCTCAAATTTAGAAAACCAACTTATGCTTGCTTAAGGGGAAAGGTGAGTTGGGGTGCTGCATAAAACCAGAGATTGAAATGAGCACAGATAAAGTTCCTTAAGCCAAATATGGAATAGACAAGAGCTACTCCTTGCTCAACGAAATGAACTCAACACCGCATATTAAACGCCTAAGAATGTACCTGACTAGTAAGTATCTTAAAACCTATGGATTGCTATGTCTCCGAAAGAGAATCAAGCATGTGTACAGGGGCATAAACGCAGCAGTGATAGGATTGGAGAGGTTTGGTGAGCAAATGCAGACCCTTTGAAGTCATATTGCATGGTACCCATTCCACGGGTTTCAACTACCCAGGTTTAAGGTATTCTTCCTTCAGCTAAAACATGCATGTGGAACCTAGAGTATGATCAACCATGTGATCGGGAGACGTGTTCAAATATGTCTCAGTTTTCCTCCCCTGGTACTCGGGTGCAACATTCCAGACGCTTTACTAACACTCTCCCGACTTGGAGAGTCAGTCCCTTTAACCTCCTGTTTGGCCCAGTTTGCAATTTCTGCGGAAGATGAACAGTAATAGCGAGAACCAATGAGAGACTAGCTGGAGGTGTCTGGACGGGCAAATTTAACTCTCATTTCCCACCAGGAAGAGGAATTAACCAAAGGCTCAGCGTGCCGTGCCGGAACCAGATTAGGGCCTGAAGCCATGCTGCGGTGTTGCGGCCAGGTCACAAGAAAGCGTGTTGAAGAACGGAGCTCAGGGGCACTGTAAATCACAAACCTGCAGAGTTATAAATGACAGCTATCATCCAAAAATACACTGAAGTAAGGCTGCCAAGAGGACTTGAAAGCGGGGCAGAATTGCAGGAAACCGATTTCAGGAGGTAGACTGGAATTGCATTGAAAGCATAGGAAAAGAGGCAGAACGTCCACAATGATGCACTTGGCCAAAAAGGGCGTATGCGTTTTTTCCTGAATATATTCAGGAAAAAACGCATACGCCCTTTTTGGCCAACCAAGCAAGCTTGCAAAGGAAATCTGCACTACAATGAAGTCTCACTTCCCCCCAGTCAAAAGGGCCATCTGAAAAAAGTGTAAAATCCAGAAAGGCAGGACAGGCCATGGAGAACTGGGAGCCTTGTTATGCTCATGGGCGGGATGTAAATTGCCAACAACCACTCAGGAGAAGTGTATGGTGTTTCCTGAATAATCTAAAAAACAAAGCAACAGAGCCTAGGGCACTTCCACTTATGGTCCTATAGCTTAGGGAAATTAAAATCAAAAAGACACAGCCACCCCAAAGTTTGGGACGCCTCTCTTTACAAGAACCTCATTTACCGTACAAGTTCAATATCACAGAAAGTGAAAAATGGATAAAGAACTTGTGGTACTTACGTACAATGCAGTATCACTCAGCAATGAAATCTATGTCATCAGGCCCGTAGCAGCATAATGAGTGGATTCAGGTACGATGATTCTAACTGAAATAAGTCACACAGAAAAAGAAACATCATAAGATATCACTAATACACGGAATGTAAACTTGGCTACACAGGAACTGAATTCCAAAACAGAACAGGGTCTCAAATTTAGAAAACCAACTTATGCTTGCTTAAGGGGAAAGGTGAGTTGGGGTGCTGCATAAAACCAGAGATTGAAATGAGCACAGATAAAGTTCCTTAAGCCAAATATGGAATAGACAAGAGCTACTCCTTGCTCAACGAAATGGACTCAACACCCCATATTAAACGCCTAAGAATGTACCTGACTAGTAAGTATCTTAAAACCTATGGATTGCTATGTCTCCGAAAGAGAATCAAGCGTGTGTACAGGGGCATAAACGCAGCAGTGATAGGATTGGAGAGGTTCGGTGAGCAAATGAAGACCCTTTGAAGTCATATTGCATGGTACCCATTACAAAAGTCTCAACTCTCCAGGTTTAAGGTATTCTTCCTTCAGCTAAAACATGCATGTGGAACCCAGAGTATGATCAACCGTGTGAACGGGAGACGTGTTCAAATATGTCTCAGTTTCCCTCCCCTGGTACTCGGGTGCAACATTCCAGACGCTTTACTAACACTCTCCCCACTTGGAGAGTCAGCGCCTTTAACCTCCTGTTTGGCCCAGTTTGCAATTTCTGCGGAAGACGAACAGGAATAGGGAGAACCAATGAGAGACTAGCTGGAGGTGTCTGGACGGGCAAATTTAACTCTCATTTCCCACCAGGAAGAGGAAATAACCAAAGGCTCAGCGTGCCGTGCCGCAACCAGATTAGGGCCTGAAGCCATCCTGCGGTGTTGCGGCCAGGTCACAAGAAAACGAGTTGAAGAAAGGAGCTCAGGGGCACTGTAATTCACAAACCTGCAGAGTTATAAGTGACAGCTATCGTCCAAAAATAGACTGAAGTAAGGCTGCCAAGAGGAGTTGAAAGCGGGGCAGAATTGCAGGAAACTGACTTCAGGAGGTAGACTGGAATTGCATTGAAAGCATAGGAAAAGAGGCAGAACGTCCACAATGATGCACTTGGCCAAAAAGGGCGTATGCGTTTTTTCCTGAATATATTCAGGAAAAAACGCATACGCCCTTTTTGGCCAACCAAGCAAACTTGCAAAGGAAATCTGCACTACAATGAAGTCTCACTTCCCCCCGGTCAAAAGGGCCATCTGAAAAAAGTGTAAAATCCAGAAAGGCAGGACAGGCCATGGAGAACTGGGAGCCTTGTTATGCTGATGGGCGGGATGTAAATTGCCAACAGACATTCGGGAGAAGTGTATGGTGTTTCCTGAAACATCTAAAAAACAAAGCAACAGAGCCTAGGGCACTTCCACTTATGGTCCTATAGCTTAGGGAAATTAAAATCAAAAAGACACAGCCACCCCAAAGTTTGGAACGGCTCTGTTTACAAGAACCTCGTTTACAGTACAAGTTCAACATCGCAGAAAGTGAAAAATGGATAAAGAAGTTGTGGTATTTACTTACAAAGCAATATCACTCAGCAATGAAATCTATGTCATCAGGCCCTTAGCAGCACAATGAGT
Source organism: Stenella coeruleoalba (assembly GCF_951394435.1). Taxonomy (NCBI): domain Eukaryota; kingdom Metazoa; phylum Chordata; class Mammalia; order Artiodactyla; family Delphinidae; genus Stenella; species Stenella coeruleoalba. Next base: position 87,399,711 of record NC_137149.1, on the reverse strand, counting down.
GGATTCAGGTATGATGATTCTAACTGAAATAAGTCACACAGAAAAAGAAACATCATAAGATATCAGTAATACACGGAATGTAAACTTGGCTACACAGGAACTGAATTACAGAACAGAACAGGGTCTCAAATTTAGAAAACCAACTTATGCTTGCTTAAGCTTAAAGGTGAGTTGGGGTGCTGCATAAAACCAGAGATCGAAATGAGCACAGATAAAGTTCCTTAAGCCAAATATGGAATAGACAAGAGCTACTCCTTGCTCAACGAAATGGACTCAACACCGCATATTAAACGCCTAAGAATTTACCTGACTAGTAAGTATCTTAAAACCTATGGATTGCTATGTCTCCGAAAGAGAATCAAGCATGTGTACAGGGGCATAAACGCAGCAGTGATAGGATTGGAGAGGTTCGGTGAGCAAATGAAGACCCTTTGAAGTCATATTGCATGGTACCCATTCCACGGGTTTCAACTACCCAGGTTTAAGGTATTCTTCCTTCAGCTAAAACATGCATGTGGAACCTAGAGTATGATCAACCATGTGATCGGGAGACGTGTTCAAATATGTCTCAGTTTTCGTACCCTGGTACTCGGGTGCAACATTCCAGACGCTTTACTAACACTCTCCCGACTTGGAGAGTCAGTCCCTTTAACCTCCTGCTTGGCCCAGTTTGCAATTTCTGCGGAAGATGAACAGGAATAGCGAGAACCAATGAGAGACTAGCTGGAGGTGTCTGAACGGGCAAATTTAACTCTCATTTCCCAGCAGGAAGAGGAATTAACCAAAGGCTCAGCGTGCCGTGCCAGAACCAGATTAGGGCCTGAAGCCATCCTGCAGTGTTGCGGCCAGGTCACAAGAAAGCGAGTTGAAGAAAGGAGCTCAGGGGCACTGTAATTCACAAACATGCAGAGTTATAAATGACAGCTATCGTCCAAAAATATACTGAAGTAAGGCTGCCAAGAGGACTTGAAAACGGGGCAGAATTGCAGGAAACCGATTTCAGGAGGTAGACTGGAATTGCATTGAAAGCATAGGAAAAGAGGCAGAACGTCCACAATGATGCACTTGGCCAAAAAGGGCGTATGCGTTTTTTCCTGAATATATTCAGGAAAAAACGCATACGCCCTATTTGGCCAACCAAGCAAACTTGCAAAGGAAATCTGCACTACAATGAAGTCTCACTTCCACCTGGTCAAAAGGGCCATCTGAAAAAAGTGTAAAATCCAGAAAGGCAGGACAGGCCATGGAGAACTGGGAGCCTTGTTATGCTGATGGGCGGGATGTAAATTGCCAACAGACACTCGGGAGAAGTGTATGGTGTTTCCTGAAACATCTAAAAAACAAAGCAACAGAGCCTAGGGCACTTCCACTTATGGTCCTATAGCTTAGGGAAATTAAAATCAAAAAGACACAGCCACCCCAAAGTTTGGGACGCCTCTGTTTACAAGAACCTCGTTTACCGTACAAGTTCAATATCACAGAAAGTGAAAAATGGATAAATAACTTGTGGTACTTACGTACAATGCAGTATCACTCAGCAATGAAATCTATGTCATCAGGCCCGTAGCAGCATAATGAGTGGATTCAGGTACGATGATTCTAACTGAAATAAGTCACACAGAAAAAGAAACATCATAAGATATCACTAATACACGGAATGTAAACTTGGCTACACAGGAACTGAATTCCAAAACAGAACAGGGTCTCAAATTTAGAAAACCAACTTATGCTTGCTTAAGGGGAAAGGTGAGTTGGGGTGCTGCATAAAACCAGAGATTGAAATGAGCACAGATAAAGTTCCTTAAGCCAAATATGGAATAGACAAGAGCTACTCCTTGCTCAACGAAATGGACTCAACACCCCATATTAAACGCCTAAGAATGTACCTGACTAGTAAGTATCTTAAAACCTATGGATTGCTATGTCTCCGAAAGAGAATCAAGCGTGTGTACAGGGGCATAAACGCAGCAGTGATAGGATTGGAGAGGTTCGGTGAGCAAATGAAGACCCTTTGAAGTCATATTGCATGGTACCCATTACAAAAGTCTCAACTCTCCAGGTTTAAGGTATTCTTCCTTCAGCTAAAACATGCATGTGGAACCCAGAGTATGATCAACCGTGTGAACGGGAGACGTGTTCAAATATGTCTCAGTTTCCCTCCCCTGGTACTCGGGTGCAACATTCCAGACGCTTTACTAACACTCTCCCCACTTGGAGAGTCAGCGCCTTTAACCTCCTGTTTGGCCCAGTTTGCAATTTCTGCGGAAGACGAACAGGAATAGGGAGAACCAATGAGAGACTAGCTGGAGGTGTCTGGACGGGCAAATTTAACTCTCATTTCCCACCAGGAAGAGGAAATAACCAAAGGCTCAGCGTGCCGTGCCGCAACCAGATTAGGGCCTGAAGCCATCCTGCGGTGTTGCGGCCAGGTCACAAGAAAACGAGTTGAAGAAAGGAGCTCAGGGGCACTGTAATTCACAAACCTGCAGAGTTATAAGTGACAGCTATCGTCCAAAAATAGACTGAAGTAAGGCTGCCAAGAGGAGTTGAAAGCGGGGCAGAATTGCAGGAAACTGACTTCAGGAGGTAGACTGGAATTGCATTGAAAGCATAGGAAAAGAGGCAGAAAGTCCACAATGATGCACTTGGCCAAAAAGGGCGTATGCGTTTTTTCCTGAATATATTCAGGAAAAAACGCATACGCCCTTTTTGGCCAACCAAGCAAACTTGCAAAGGAAATCTGCACTACAATGAAGTCTCACTTCCCACCGGTCAAAAGGGCCATCTGAAAAAAGTGTAAAATCCAGAAAGGCAGGACAGGCCATGGAGAACTGGGAGCCTTGTTATGCTGATGGGCGGGATGTAAATTGCCAACAGACATTCGGGAGAAGTGTATGGTGTTTCCTGAAACATCTAAAAAACAAAGCAACAGAGCCTAGGGCACTTCCACTTATGGTCCTATAGCTTAGGGAAATTAAAATCAAAAAGACACAGCCACCCCAAAGTTTGGAACGGCTCTGTTTACAAGAACCTCGTTTACAGTACAAGTTCAACATCGCAGAAAGTGAAAAATGGATAAAGAAGTTGTGGTATTTACTTACAAAGCAATATCACTCAGCAATGAAATCTATGTCATCAGGCCCTTAGCAGCACAATGAGTGGATTCAGGTATGATGATTCTAACTGAAATAAGTCACACAGAAAAAGAAACATCATAAGATATCAGTAATACACGGAATGTAAACTTGGCTACACAGGAACTGAATTACAGAACAGAACTGGGTCTCAAATTTAGAAAACCAACTTATGCTTGCTTAAGCTTAAAGGTGAGTTGGGGTGCTGCATAAAACCAGAGATCGAAAGGAGCACAGATAAAGTTCCTTAAGCCAAATATGGAATAGACAAGAGCTACTCCTTGCTCAACGAAATGGACTCAACACCGCATATTAAACGCCTAAGAATGTACCTGACTAGTAAGTATCTTAAAACCTATGGATTGCTATGTCTCCGAAAGAGAATCAAGCATGTGTACAGGGGCATAAACGCAGCAGTGATAGGATTGGAGAGGTTCGGTGAGCAAATGAAGACCCTTTGAAGTCATATTGCATGGTACCCATTCCACGGGTTTCAACTACCCAGGTTTAAGGTATTCTTCCTTCAGCTAAAACATGCATGTGGAACCTAGAGTATGATCAACCATGTGATCGGGAGACGTGTTCAAATATGTCTCAGTTTTCGTACCCTGGTACTCGGGTGCAACATTCCAGACGCTTTACTAACACTCTCCCGACTTGGAGAGTCAGTCCCTTTAACCTCCTGCTTGGCCCAGTTTGCAATTTCTGCGGAAGATGAACAGGAATAGCGAGAACGAATGAGAGACTAGCTGGAGGTGTCTGAACGGGCAAATTTAACTCTCATTTCCCAGCAGGAAGAGGAATTAACCAAAGGCTCAGCGTGCCGTGCCAGAACCAGATTAGGGCCTGAAGCCATCCTGCAGTGTTGCGGCCAGGTCACAAGAAAGCGAGTTGAAGAAAGGAGCTCAGGGGCACTGTAATTCACAAACCTGCAGAGTTATAAATGACAGCTATCGTCCAAAAATATACTGAAGTAAGGCTGCCAAGAGGACTTGAAAACGGGGCAGAATTGCAGGAATCCGATTTCAGGAGGTAGACTGGAATTGGATTGAAAGCATAGGAAAAGAGGCAGAACGTCCACAATGATGCACTTGGCCAAAAAGGGCGTATGCGTTTTTTCCTGAATATATTCAGGAAAAAACGCATACGCACTATTTGGCCAACCAAGCAAACTTGCAAAGGAAATCTGCACTACAATGAAGTCTCACTTCCACCTGGTCAAAAGGGCCATCTGAAAAAAGTGTAAAATCCAGAAAGGCAGGACAGGCCATGGAGAACTGGGAGCCTTGTTATGCTGATGGGCGGGATGTAAATTGCCAACAGACACTCGGGAGAAGTGTATGGTGTTTCCTGAAACATCTAAAAAACAAAGCAACAGAGCCTAGGGCACTTCCACTTATGGTCCTATAGCTTAGGGAAATTAAAATCAAAAAGACACAGCCACCCCAAAGTTTGGGACGCCTCTGTTTACAAGAACCTCGTTTACCGTACAAGTTCAATATCACAGAAAGTGAAAAATGGATAAATAACTTGTGGTACTTACGTACAATGCAGTATCACTCAGCAATGAAATCTATGTCATCAGGCCCGTAGCAGCATAATGAGTGGATTCAGGTACGATGATTCTAACTGAAATAATTCACACAGAAAAAGAAACATCATAAGATATCACTAATACACGGAATGTAAACTTGGCTACACAGGAAATGAATTACAGAACAGAACAGGGTCTCAAATTTAGAAAACCAACTTATGCTTGCTTAAGGGGAAAGGTGAGTTGGGGTGCTGCATAAAACCAGAGATCGAAATGAGCACAGATAAAGTTCCTTAAGCCAAATATGGAATAGACAAGAGCTACTCCTTGCTCAACGAAATGGACTCAACACCGCATATTAAACGCCTAAGAATGTACCTGACTAGTAAGTATCTTAAACCTATGGATTGCTATGTCTCCAAAAGAGAATCAAGCGTGTGTACAGGGGCATAAACGCAGCAGTGATAGGATTGGAGAGGTTCGGTGAGCAAATGAAGACCCTTTGAAGTCATATTGCATGGTACCCATTACAAAAGTCTCAACTCTCCAGGTTTAAGGTATTCTTCCTTCAGCTAAAACATGCATGTGGAACCCAGAGTATGATCAACCGTGTGAACGGGAGACGTGTTCAAATATGTCTCAGTTTCCCTCCCCTGGTACTCGGGTGCAACATTCCAGACGCTTTACTAACACTCTCCCCACTTGGAGAGTCAGCGCCTTTAACCTCCTGTTTGGCCCAGTTTGCAATTTCTGCGGAAGACGAACAGGAATAGGGAGAACCAATGAGAGACTAGCTGGAGGTGTCTGGACGGGCAAATTTAACTCTCATTTCCCACCAGGAAGAGGAAATAACCAAAGGCTCAGCGTGCCGTGCCGCAACCAGATTAGGGCCTGAAGCCATCCTGCGGTGTTGCGGCCAGGTCACAAGAAAACGAGTTGAAGAAAGGAGCTCAGGGGCACTGTAATTCACAAACCTGCAGAGTTATAAGTGACAGCTATCGTCCAAAAATAGACTGAAGTAAGGCTGCCAAGAGGAGTTGAAAGCGGGGCAGAATTGCAGGAAACTGACTTCAGGAGGTAGACTGGAATTGCATTGAAAGCATAGGAAAAGAGGCAGAAAGTCCACAATGATGCACTTGGCCAAAAAGGGCGTATGCGTTTTTTCCTGAATATATTCAGGAAAAAACGCATACGCCCTTTTTGGCCAACCAAGCAAACTTGCAAAGGAAATCTGCACTACAATGAAGTCTCACTTCCCACCGGTCAAAAGGGCCATCTGAAAAAAGTGTAAAATCCAGAAAGGCAGGACAGGCCATGGAGAACTGGGAGCCTTGTTATGCTGATGGGCGGGATGTAAATTGCCAACAGACATTCGGGAGAAGTGTATGGTGTTTCCTGAAACATCTAAAAAACAAAGCAACAGAGCCTAGGGCACTTCCACTTATGGTCCTATAGCTTAGGGAAATTAAAATCAAAAAGACACAGCCACCCCAAAGTTTGGAACGGCTCTGTTTACAAGAACCTCGTTTACAGTACAAGTTCAACATCGCAGAAAGTGAAAAATGGATAAAGAAGTTGTGGTATTTACTTACAAAGCAATATCACTCAGCAATGAAATCTATGTCATCAGGCCCTTAGCAGCACAATGAGTGGATTCAGGTATGATGATTCTAACTGAAATAAGTCACACAGAAAAAGAAACATCATAAGATATCAGTAATACACGGAATGTAAACTTGGCTACACAGGAACTGAATTACAGAACAGAACTGGGTCTCAAATTTAGAAAACCAACTTATGCTTGCTTAAGCTTAAAGGTGAGTTGGGGTGCTGCATAAAACCAGAGATCGAAAGGAGCACAGATAAAGTTCCTTAAGCCAAATATGGAATAGACAAGAGCTACTCCTTGCTCAACGAAATGGACTCAACACCGCATATTAAACGCCTAAGAATGTACCTGACTAGTAAGTATCTTAAAACCTATGGATTGCTATGTCTCCGAAAGAGAATCAAGCATGTGTACAGGGGCATAAACGCAGCAGTGATAGGATTGGAGAGGTTCGGTGAGCAAATGAAGACCCTTTGAAGTCATATTGCATGGTACCCATTCCACGGGTTTCAACTACCCAGGTTTAAGGTATTCTTCCTTCAGCTAAAACATGCATGTGGAACCTAGAGTATGATCAACCATGTGATCGGGAGACGTGTTCAAATATGTCTCAGTTTTCGTACCCTGGTACTCGGGTGCAACATTCCAGACGCTTTACTAACACTCTCCCGACTTGGAGAGTCAGTCCCTTTAACCTCCTGCTTGGCCCAGTTTGCAATTTCTGCGGAAGATGAACAGGAATAGCGAGAACGAATGAGAGACTAGCTGGAGGTGTCTGAACGGGCAAATTTAACTCTCATTTCCCAGCAGGAAGAGGAATTAACCAAAGGCTCAGCGTGCCGTGCCAGAACCAGATTAGGGCCTGAAGCCATCCTGCAGTGTTGCGGCCAGGTCACAAGAAAGCGAGTTGAAGAAAGGAGCTCAGGGGCACTGTAATTCACAAACCTGCAGAGTTATAAATGACAGCTATCGTCCAAAAATATACTGAAGTAAGGCTGCCAAGAGGACTTGAAAACGGGGCAGAATTGCAGGAATCCGATTTCAGGAGGTAGACTGGAATTGGATTGAAAGCATAGGAAAAGAGGCAGAACGTCCACAATGATGCACTTGGCCAAAAAGGGCGTATGCGTTTTTTCCTGAATATATTCAGGAAAAAACGCATACGCACTATTTGGCCAACCAAGCAAACTTGCAAAGGAAATCTGCACTACAATGAAGTCTCACTTCCACCTGGTCAAAAGGGCCATCTGAAAAAAGTGTAAAATCCAGAAAGGCAGGACAGGCCATGGAGAACTGGGAGCCTTGTTATGCTGATGGGCGGGATGTAAATTGCCAACAGACACTCGGGAGAAGTGTATGGTGTTTCCTGAAACATCTAAAAAACAAAGCAACAGAGCCTAGGGCACTTCCACTTATGGTCCTATAGCTTAGGGAAATTAAAATCAAAAAGACACAGCCACCCCAAAGTTTGGGACGCCTCTGTTTACAAGAACCTCGTTTACCGTACAAGTTCAATATCACAGAAAGTGAAAAATGGATAAATAACTTGTGGTACTTACGTACAATGCAGTATCACTCAGCAATGAAATCTATGTCATCAGGCCCGTAGCAGCATAATGAGTGGATTCAGGTACGATGATTCTAACTGAAATAATTCACACAGAAAAAGAAACATCATAAGATATCACTAATACACGGAATGTAAACTTGGCTACACAGGAAATGAATTACAGAACAGAACAGGGTCTCAAATTTAGAAAACCAACTTATGCTTGCTTAAGGGGAAAGGTGAGTTGGGGTGCTGCATAAAACCAGAGATCGAAATGAGCACAGATAAAGTTCCTTAAGCCAAATATGGAATAGACAAGAGCTACTCCTTGCTCAACGAAATGGACTCAACACCGCATATTAAACGCCTAAGAATGTACCTGACTAGTAAGTATCTTAAACCTATGGATTGCTATGTCTCCAAAAGAGAATCAAGCGTGTGTACAGGGGCATAAACGCAGCAGTGATAGGATTGGAGAGGTTCGGTGAGCAAATGAAGACCCTTTGAAGTCATATTGCATGGTACCCATTCCACGGGTCTCAACTCTCCAGGTTTAAGGTATTCTTCCTTCAGCTAAAATATGCATGTGGAACCTAGAGTATGATCAACCATGTTAACGGGAGACGTGTTCAAATATGTCTCAGTTTTCCTCACCTGGTACTCGGGTGCAACATTCCAGACGCTTTACTAACACTCTCCCCACTTGTAGAGTCAGTGCCTTTAACCTCCTGTTTGGCCCAGTTTGCAATTTCTGCGGAAGATGAACAGGAATAGGGAGAACCAATGAGAGACTAGCTGGAGGTTTCTGGACGGGCAAATTTAACTCTCATTTCCCACCAGGAAGAGGAAATAACCAAAGGCTCAGCGTGCCGTGCCGGAACCAGATTAGGGCCTGAAGCCATCCTGCGGTGTTGCGGCCAGTTCACAAGAAAGCGAGTTGAAGAAAGGAGCTCAGGGACACTGTAATTCACAAACCTGCAGAGTTATAAATGACAGCTATCGTCCAAAAATATACTGAAGTAAGGCTGCCAAGAGGACTTGAAAGCGGGGCAGAATTGCAGGAAACCGATTTCAGGAGGTAGACTGGAATTGCATTGAAAGCATAGGAAAAGAGGCAGAACGTCCACAATGATGCACTTGGCCAAAAAGGGCGTATGCGTTTTTTCCTGAATATATTCAGGAAAAAACGCATACGCGCTTTTTGGCCAACCAAGCAAGCTTGCAAAGGAAATCTGCACTACAATGAAGTCTCACTTCCCCCCAGTCAAAAGGGCCATCTGAAAAAAGTGTAAAATCCAGAAAGGCAGGACAGGCCATGGAGAACTGGGAGCCTTGTTATGCTGATGGGCGGGATGTAAATTGCCAACAGACACTCTGGAGAAGTGTATGGTGTTTCCTGAAACATCTAAAAAACAAAGCAACAGAGCCTAGGGCACTTCCACTTATGGTCCTATAGCTTAGGGAAATTAAAATCAAAAAGACACAGCCACCCCAAAGTTTGGAATGGCTCTGTTTACAAGAACCTCGTTTACAGTACAAGTTCAACATCGCAGAAAGTGAAAAATGGATAAAGAAGTTGTGGTATTTACTTACCAAGCCATATCACTAAGCAATGAAATCTATGTCATCAGGCCCTTAGCAGCACAATGAGTGGATTCAGGTATGATGATTCTAACAGAAATAAGTCACACAGAAAAAGAAACATCATAAGATATCAGTAATACATGGAATGTAAACTTGGCTACACAGGAACTGAATTACAGAACAGAACAGGGTCTCAAATTTAGAAAACCAACTTATGCTTGCTTAAGGGAAAAGGTGAGTTGGGGTGCTGCATCAAACCAGAGATTGAAATGAGCACAGATAAAGTTCCTTAAGCCAAATATGGAATAGACAAGAGCTACTCCTTGCTCAACGAAATGGACTCAACATTGCATATTAAACGCCTAAGAATGTACCTGACTAGTAAGTATCTTAAAACCTATGGATTGCTATGTCTCCGAAAGAGCATCAAGCATGTGTACAGGGACATAAATGCAGCAGTGATCGGATTGGAGAGGTTCGGTGAGCAAATGAAGACCCTTTGAAGTCATATTGCATGGTACCCATTAAACGGGTTTCAACTACCCAGGTTTAAGGTATTTTTCCTTCAGCTAAAACATGCATGTGGAACCTAGAGTATGATCAACCATGTGATCGGGAGACGTGTTCAAATATGTCTCAGTTTTCGTACCCTTGTACTCGGGTGCAACATTCCGGATGCTTTACTAACACTCTCCCAACTTGGAGAGTCAGTCCCATTAACCTCCTGTTTGGCCCAGTTTGCAATTTCTGCAGAACATGAACAGGAATAGCGAGAACCAATGAGAGACTAGCTGGAGGTGTCTGGACGGGCAAATTTAACTCTCATTTCCCACCAGGAAGAGGAAATAACCAAAGGCTCAGCGTGCCGTGCCGGAACCAGATTAGGGCCTGAAGCCATCCTGCGGTGTTGCGGCCAGGTCACAAGAAAGCGAGTTGAAGAAAGGAGCTCAGGGGCACTGTAATTCACAAACCTGCAGAGTTATAAATGACAGCTATCGTCCAAAAATAGACTGAAGTAAGGCTGCCAAGAGGACTTGAAAGCGGGGCAGAATTGCAGGAAACCGATTTCAGGAGGTTGACTGGAATTGCATTGAAAGCATAGGAAAAGAGTCAGAACGTCCACAATGATGCACTTGGCCAAAAAGGGCATATGCCTTTTTTCCTGAATATATTCAGGAAAAAACGCATACGCACTTTTTGGCCAAACAAGCAAGCTTGCAAAGGAAATCTGCACTACAATGAAGTCTCACTTCCCCCCCGGTCAAAAGGGCCATCTAAAAAAAGTGTAAAATCCAGAAAGGAAGGACAGGCCATGGAGAAATGGGAGCCTTGTTATGCTAATGGGCGGGATGTAAATTGCCAAAAGACACTCGCGAGAAGTGAATGGTGTTTCCTGAAACATCTAAAATACAAAGCAACAGAGCCTAGGGCACTTCCACTTATGGTCCTATAGCTTAGGGAAATTAAAATCAAAAAGACACAGCCACCCCAAAGTTTGGGACGCCTCTGTTTACAAGAACCTCGTTTACCGTACAAGTTCAATATCACAGAAAGTGAAAAATGGATAAAGAACTTGTGGTACTTACGTACAATGCAGTATCACTCAGCAATGAAATCTATGTCATCAGGCCTGTACCAGCATAATGAGTGGATTCAGGTATGATGATTCTAACTGAAATAAGTCACACAGAAAAAGAAACATCATAAGATATCACTAATACACGGAATGTAAACTTGGCTACACAGGAACTGAATTCCAAAACAGAACAGGGTCTCAAATTTAGAAAACCAACTTATGCTTGCTTAAGGGCAAAGATGAGTTGGGGTGCTGCATAAAACCAGAGAATGAAATGAGCACAGATAAAGTTCCTTAAGCCAAATATGGAATAGACAAGAGCTACTCCTTGCTCAACGAAATGGACTCAACACCCCATATTAAACGCCTAAGAATGTACCTGAATAGTAAGTATCTTAAAACCTATGGATTGCTATGTCTCCAAAAGAGAATCAAGCGTGTGTACAGGGACATAAACGCAGCAGTGATAGGATTGGAGAGGTTCGATGAACAAATGAAGACCCTTTGAAGTCATATTGCATGGTACCCATTACACGGGTCTCAACTCTCCAGGTTTAAGGTATTCTTCCTTCAAGTAAAACATGCATGTGGAACCTAGAGTATGATCAACCATGTGATCGAGAGACGTGTTCAAATATGTCTCAGTTTTCGTACCCTGGTACTCGGGTACAACATTCCAGACGCTTTACTAACACTCACCCCACTTGGAGAGTCAGCGCCTTTAACCTCCTGTTTGGCCCAGTTTGCAATTTCTGCGGAAGATGAACAGGAATAGGGAGAACCAATGAGAGATTAGCTGGAGGTGTCTGGACGGGCAAATTTAACTCTCATTTCCCACCAGGAAGAGGAATTAACCAAAGGCTAAGCGTGCCGTGCCGGAACCAGATTAGGACCTGAAGCCATCCTGCGGTGTTGCGGCCAGCTCAAAAGAAAGCGAGTTGAAGAAAGGAGCTCAGGGGCACTGTAATTCACAAACCTGCAGAGTTATAAATGACAGCTATCGTCCAAAAATATACTGAAGTAAGGCTGCCAAGAGGACTTGAAAGTGGGGCAGAATTTCAGGAAACCGATTTCAGGAGGTAGACTGGAATTGCATTGAAAGCATAGGAAAAGAGGCAGAACGTCCACAATGATGCACTTGGCCAAAAAGGGCGTATGCGTTTTTTCCTGAATATATTCAGGAAAAAACGCATACGTCCTTTTTGGCCAACCAAGCAAGCTTGCAAAGGAAATCTGCACTACAATGAAGTCTCACTTCCCCCCGGTCAAAAGGGCCATCTGAAAAAAGTGTAAAATCCAGAAAGGCAGGACAGGCCATGGAGAACTGGGAGCCTTGTTATGCTGATGGGCGGGATGTAAATTGCCAACAGACACTCGGGAGAAGTGTATGGTGTTTCCTGAAACATCTAAAAAACAAAGCAACAGAGCCTAGGGCACTGCCACTTATGGTCCTATAGCTTAGGGAAATTAAAATCAAAAAGACACAGCCACCCCAAAGTTTGGGACGCCTCTGTTTACAAGAATCTCGTTTACCGTACAAGTTCAATATCACAGAAAGTGAAAAATGGATAAAGAACTTGTGGTACTTACGTACAATGCAGTATCACTCAGCAATGAAATCTATGTCATCAGGCCCGTAGCAGCATAATGAGTGGATTCAGGTACGATGATTCTAACTGAAATAAGTCACACAGAAAAAGAAACATCATAAGATATCTCTAATACACGGAACGTAAACTTGGCTACACAGGAACTGAATTCCAAAAAGAACAGGGTCTCAAATTTAGAAAACCAACTTATGCTTGCTTAAGGGGAAAGGTGAGTTGGGGTGCTGCGTAAAACCAGAGATTGAAATGAGCACAGATAAAGTTCCTTAAGCCAAATATGGAATAGACAAGAGCTACTGCTTGCTCAACGAAATGGACTCAACACTCCATATTAAACGCCTAAGAATGTACCTGACTAGTAAGTATCTTAAAAGCTATGCATTGCTATGTCTCCGAAAGAGAATCAAGCATGTGTACAGGGGCATAAACGCAGCAGTGATAGGATTGGAGAGGTTCGGTGAGCAAATGAAGACCCTTTGAAGTCATATTGCATGGTACCCATTCCACGGATTTCAACTACCCAGGTTTAAGGTATTCTTCCTTCAGCTAAAACATGCATGTGGAACCCAGAGTATGATCAACCATGTGATCGGGAGACGTGTTCAAATATGTCTCAGTTTTCGTACCCTGGTACTCGGGTGCAACATTCCAGACGCTTTACTAACACTCTCCCCACTTGGAGAGTCAGCGCCTTTAACCTCCTGTTTGGCCCAGTTTGCAATTTCTGCGGAATATGTACAGGAATAGCGAGAACCAATTAGAGACTAGCTGGAGGTGTCTGGACGGGCAAATTTAACTCTCATTTCCCACCAGGAATAGGAAATAACCAAAGGCTCAGCGTGCCGTGCGGGAACCAGATTAGGGCCTGAAGCCATCCTGCGGTGTTGCGGCAGGTCACAAGAAAGTTAGTTGAAGAAAGGAGCTCAGGGGCACTCTAATTCACAAACCTGCAGAGTTATAAATGACAGTTATCGTCCAAAAATAGACTGAAGTAAGGCTGCCAAGAGGACTTGAAAGCGGGGCAGAATTGCAGGAAACCGATTTCAGGAGGTAGACTGGAATTGCATTGAAAGCATAGGAAAAGAGGCAGAACATCCACAATGATGCACTTGGCCAAAAAGGGCGTATGCGTTTTTTCCTGAATATATATTCCTGAATATATTCAGGAAAAAACGCATACGCCCTTTTTGGCCAACCAAGCAAGCTTGCAAAGGAAATCTGCACTACAATGAAGTCTCACTTCCCCCCAGTCAAAAGGGCCATCTGAAAAAAGTGTAAAATCCAGAAAGGCAGGACAGGCCATGGAGAACTGGGAGCCTTGTTATGCTGATGGGCGGGATGTAAGTTGCCAACAGCCACTCGGGAGAAGTGTATGGTGTTTCCTGAAACATCTAAAAAACAAAGCAACAGAGCCTAGGGCACTTCCACTTATGGTCCTATAGCTTAGGGAAATTAAAATCAAAAAGACACAGCCACCCCAAAGTTTGGGACGCCTCTGTTTACAAGAACCTCATTTACCGTACAAGTTCAATATCACAGAAAGTGAAAAATGGATAAAGAACTTGTGGTACTTACGTACAATGCAGTATCACTCAGCAATGAAATCTATGTCATCAGGCCCGTAGCAGCATAATGAGTGGATTCAGGTACGATGATTCTAACTGAAATAAGTCACACAGAAAAAGAAACATCATAAGGTATCACTAATACACAGAAAGTAAACTTGGCTACACAGGAACTGAATTCCAAAACAGAACAGGGTCTCAAATTTAGAAAACCAACTTATGCTTCCATAGGGGAAAGGTGAGTTGGGGTGCTGCATAAAACCACAGATTGCAATGAGCACAGATAAAGTTCCTTAAGCCAAATATGGAATAGACAACAGCTACTCCTTGCTCAACGAAATGGACTCAACACCGCATATTAAACGCCTAAGAATGTACCTGACTAGTAAGTATCTTAAAACCTATGGATTGCTATGTCTCCGAAAGAGAATCAAGCATGTGTACAGGGGCATAAACGCAGCAGTGATAGGATTGGAGAGGTTCGGTGAGCATATGAAGACCCTTTGAAGTAGTATTGCATGGTACCCATTCCAAGGGTCTCAACTCTGCAGGTTTAAGGTATTCTTCCTTCAGGTAAAACATGCATGTGGAACCCAGAGTATGATCAACCATGTGAGCGTGAGACGTGTTCAAATATGTCTCAGTTTTTCTCACCTGGTACTCGGGTGCAACATTCCAGACGCTTTACTAAAACTCTCCCCACTTGGAGAGTCAGCGCCTTTAACCTCCTGTTTGGCCCTGTTTGCAATTTCTGTGGAAGATGAACAGGAATAGCGAGAACCAATGAGAGACTAGCTGGAGGTGTCTGGACTGGCAAATTTAACTCTCATTTCCCACCAGGATGAGGAAATAACCAAAGGCTCAGCATGCCGTGCCGGAACCAGATTAGGGCCTGAAGCCATCCTGCGGTGTTGCGGCCTGCTCAAAAGAAAGCGAGTTGAAGAAAGGAGCTCAGGGGCACTGTAATTCACAAACCTGCAGAGTTATAAATGACAGCTATCATCCAAAAATATACTGAAGTAAGGCTGCAAAGAGGACTTGAAAGTGGGGCAGAATTGCAGGAAACCAATTTCAGGAGGTAGACTGGAACTGCATTGAAAGCATAGGAAAAGAGGCAGAACGTCCACAATGATGCACTTGGCCAAAAAGGGCGTATGCGTTTTTTCCTGAATATATTCAGGAAAAAACGCATACGCCCTTTTTGGCCAACCAAGCAAGCTTGCAAAGGAAATCTGCACTACAATGAAGTCTCACTTCCCCCCGGTCAAAAGGGCCATCTGAAAAAAGTGTAAAATCCAGAAAGGCAGGACAGGCCATGGAGAACTGGGAGCCTTGTTATGCTGATGGGCGGGATGTAAATTGCCAGCAGACACTCGGGAGAAGTGTATGGTGTTTCCTGAAACATCTAAAAAACAAAGCAACGGAGCCTAGGGAACTTCTACATATGGTCCTATAGCTTAGGGAAATTAAAGTCAAAAAGACACAGCCACCCCAAAGTTTGGGACGCCTCTGTTTACAAGAACCTCATTTACAGTACAAGTTCAACATCGCAGAAAGTGAAAAATGGATAAAGAAGTTGTGGTATTTACTTACAAAGCAATATCACTCAGCAATGAAATCTATGTCATCAGGCCCTTAGCAGCACAATGAGTGGATTCAGCTATGATGATTGTAACTGAAATAAGTCACACAGAAAAAGAAACATCATAAGATATCAGTAATACACGGAATGTAAACTTGGCTACACAGGAACTGAATTACAGAACAGAACAGGGTCTCAAATTTAGAAAACCAACTTATGCTTGCTTAAGGGGAAAGGTGAGTTGGGGTGCTGCATAAAACCAGAGATTGAAATGAGCACAGATAAAGTTCCTTAAGCCAAATATGGAATAGACAAGAGCTACTCCTTGCTCAACGAAATGGACTCAACACCGCATATTAAACGCCTAAGAATGTACCTGACTAGTAAGTATCTTAAAACCTATGGATTGCTATGTCTCCGAAAGAGAATCAAGCATGTGTACAGGGGCATAAACGCAGCAGTGATAGGATTGGAGAGGTTCGGTGAGCAAATGAAGACCCTTTGAAGTCATATTGCATGGTACCCATTCCACGGGTTTCAACTACCCAGGTTTAAGGTATTCTTCCTTCAGCTAAAACATGCATGTGGAACCTAGAGTATGATCAACCGTGTGATCGGGAGACGTGTTCAAATATGTCTCAGTTTTCGTACCCTGGTACTCGGGTGCAACATTCCAGACGCTTTACTGACACTCTCCCGACTTGGAGAGTCAGTCCCTTTAACCTCCTGTTTGGCCCAGTTTGCAATTTCTGTGGAAGATGAACAGGAATAGCGAGAACCAATGAGAGACTAGCTGGAGGTGTCTGGACGGGCAAATTTAACTCTCATTTCCCACCAGGAAGAGGAATTAACCAAAGGCTCAGCGTGACGTGCTGGAACCAGATTAGGGCCTGAAGCCATCCTGCGGGGTTGCGGCCAGGTCACAAGAAAGCGAGTTGAAGAAAGGAGCTCAGGGGCACTGTAATTCACAAACCTGCAGAGTTATAAATGACAGCTATCGTCCAAAAATAGACTGAAGTAAGGCTGCCAAGAGGACTTGAAAGCGGGGCAGAATTGCAGGAAACCGATTTCAGGAGGTAGACTGGAATTGCATTGAAAGCATAGGAAAAGAGGCAGAACGTCCACAATGATGCACTTGGCCAAAAAGGGCGTATGCGTTTTATCCTGAATATATTCAGGAAAAAACGCATACGCCCTTTTTGGCCAACCAAGAAAGCTTGCAAAGGAAATCTGCACTACAATGAAGTCTCACTTCCCCCCGGTCAAAAGGGCCATCTGAAAAAAGTGTAAAATCCAGAAAGGCAGGACAGGCCATGGAGAACTGGGAGCCTTGTTATGCTGATGGGCGGGATGTAAATTGCCAACAACCACTCAGGAGAAGTGTATGGTGTTTCCTGAAACATCTAAAAAACAAAGCAACAGAACCTAGGGCACTTCCACTTATGGTCCTATAGCTTAGGGAAATTAAAATCAAAAAGACACAGCCACCCCAAAGTTTGGAACGGCTCTGTTTACAAGAACCTCATTTACAGTACAAGTTCAACATCGCAGAAAGTGAAAAATGGATAAAGAAGTTGTGGTATTTACTTACAAAGCAATATCACTCAGCAATGAAATCTGTGTCATCAGGCCCTTAGCAGCACAATGAGTGGATTCAGGTATGATGATTCTAACTGAAATAAGTCACACAGAAAAAGAAACATCATAAGATATCAGTAATACACGGAATGTAAACTTGGCTACACAGGAACTGAATTACAGAACAGAACAGGGTCTCAAATTTAGAAAACCAACTTATGCTTGCTTAAGGGGAAAGGTGAGTTGGGGTGCTGCATAAAACCAGAGATTGAAATGAGCACAGATAAAGTTCCTTAAGCCAAATATGGAATAGACAAGAGCTACTCCTTGCTCAATGAAATGGACTCAACACCGCATATTAAACGCCTAAGAATGTACCTGACTAGTAAGTATCTTAAAACCTATGGATTGCTATGTCTCCGAAAGAGAATCAAGCATGTGTACAGGGGCATAAACGCAGCACTGATAGGATTGGAGAGGTTCGTGAGCAAATGAAGACCCTTTGAAGTCATATTGCATGGTACCCATTCCACGGGTTTCAACTACCCAGGTTTAAGGTATTCTTCCTTCAGCTAAAACATGCATGTGGAACCTAGAGTATGATCAGCCATGTGATCGGGAGACGTGTTCAACTATGTCTCAGTTTTCCTCCCCTGGTACTCGGGTGCAACATTCCAGACGCTTTACTAACACTCTCCCCACTTGGAGAGTCAGTCCCTTTAACCTCCTGTTTGGCGCAGTTTGCAATTTCTGCGGAAGATGAACAGGAATAGCGAGAACCAATGGAGACTACCTGGAGGTGTCTGGACGGGCATATTTAACTCTCATTTCCACCAGGAAGAGGAATTAACCAAAGGCTCAGCATGCCATGCCAGAACCAGATTAGGGCCTGAAGCCATCCTGCGGTGTTGCGGCCAGGTCACAAGAAAGCGAGTTGAAGAAAGGAGCTCAGGGGCACTGTAATTCACAAACCTGCAGAGTTATAAATGACAGCTATCGTCCAAAAATATACTGAAGTAAGGCTGCCAAGAGGACTTGAAAGCGGGGCAGAATTGCAGGAAACCAATTTCAGGAGGTAGACTGGAATTGCATTGAAAGCATAGGAAAAGAGGCAGAACGTCCACAATGATGCACTTGGCCAAAAAGGGCGTATGCGTTTTTTCCTGAATATATTCAGGAAAAAACGCATACGCCCTTTTTGGCCAACCAAGCAAGCTTGCAAAGGAAATCTGCACTACAATGAAGTCTCACTTCCCCCCGGTCAAAAGGGCCATCTGAAAAAAGTGTAACATCCAGAAAGGCAGGACAGGCCATGGAGAACTGGGAGCCTTGTTATGCTGATGGGCGGGATGTAAATTGCCAACAACCACTCGGGAGAAGTGTATGGTGTTTCCTGAAACATCTAAAAAACAAAGCAACAGAGCCTAGGGCACTTCCACTTATGGTCCTATAGCTTAGGGAAATTAAAATCAAAAAGACACAGCCACCCCAAAGTTTGGGACGCCTCCGTTTACAAGAACCTCATTTACCGTACAAGTTCAATATCACAGAAAGTGAAAAATGGATAAAGAACTTGTGGTACAGACGTACAATGCAGTATCACTCAGCAATGAAATCTATGTCATCAGGCCCGTAGCAGCATAATGAGTGGATTCAGGTACGATGATTCTAACTGAAATAAGTCACACAGAAAAAGAAACATCATAAGATATCACTAATACACAGAATGTAAACTTGGCTACACAGGAACTGAATTCCAAAACAGAACAGGGTCTCAAATTTAGAAAAGCAACTTATGCTTGCTTAAGGGGAAAGGTGAGTTGGGGTGCTGCATAAAACCAGAGATTGAAATGAGCACAGATAAAGTTCCTTAAGCCAAATATGGAATAGACAACAGCTACTCCTTGCTCAATGAAATGGACTCAAAACCCCATATTAAACGCCTAAGAATGTACCTGACTAGTAAGTATCTTAAAACCTATGGATTGCTATGTCTCCAAAAGAGAATCAAGCATGTGTACAGGGGCATAAACGCAGCAGTGATAGGATTGGAGAGGTTCGGTGAGCAAATGAAGACCCTTTGAAGTCATATTGCATGGTACCCATTCCACGGGTCTCAACTCTGCAGGTTTAAAGTATTCTTCCTTCAGCTAAAACATGCATGTGGAACCCAGAGTATGATCAACCGTGTGAACGGGAGACGTGTTCAAATATGTCTCAGTTTTTCTCCCCTGGTACTCGGGTGCAACATTCCAGACGGTTTACTAACACTCTCCCCACTTGGAGAGTCAGCACCTTTAACCTCCTGTTTGGCCCAGTTTGCAATTTCTGCGGAAGATGAACAGGAATAGCGAGAACCAATGAGAGGCTAGCTGGAGGTGTCTGGACGGGCAAATTTAACTCTCATTTCCCACCAGGATGAGGAAATAACCAAAGGCTCAGCGTGCCGTGCCGGAACCAGATTAGGGCCTGAAGCCGTCCTGCGGTGTTGCGGCCTGCTCAAAAGAAAGCGAGTTGAAGAAAGGAGCTCAGGGGCACTGTAATTCACAAACATGCAGAGTTATAAATGACAGCTATCGTCCAAAAATATACTGAAGTAAGGCTGCCAAAAGGACTTGAAAGCGGGGCAGAATTGCAGGAAACCGATATCAGGAGGTAGACTGGAATTGCATTTCAAGCATAGGAAAGGAGGCAGAATGTCCACAATGATGCACTTGGCCAAAAAGGGCGTATGCGTTTTTTCGTGAATATATTCAGGAAAAAACGCATACGCCCTTTTTGGCCAACCAAGCAAGCTTGCAAAGGAAATCTGCACTACAATGAAGTCTCACTTCCCCCCGGTCAAAAGGGCCACCTGAAAAAAGTGTAAAATCCAGAAAGGCAGGACAGGCCATGGAGAACTGGGAGACTTGTTATGCTGATGGGCGGGATGTAAATTGCCAACAGACACTCGGGAGAAGTGTATGGTGTTTCCTGAAACATCTAAAAAACAAAGCAACAGAGCCTAGGGCACTTCCACTTATGGTCCTATAGCTTAGGGAAATTAAAATCAAAAAGACACAGCCACCCCAAAGTTTGGAACGGCTCTGTTTACAAGAACCTCATTTACAGTACAAGTTCAACATCGCAGAAAGTGAAAAATGGATAAAGAAGTTGTGGTATTTACTTACAAAGCAATATCACTCAGCAATGAAATCTGTGTCATCAGGCCCTTAGCAGCACAATGAGTGGATTCAGGTATGATGATTCTAACTGAAATAAGTCACACAGAAAAAGAAACATCATAAGATATCAGTAATACACGGAATGTAAACTTGGCTACACAGGAACTGAATTACAGAACAGAACAGGGTCTCAAATTTAGAAAACCAACTTATGCTTGCTTAAGGGGAAAGGTGAGTTGGGGTGCTGCATAAAACCAGAGATTGAAATGAGCACAGATAAAGTTCCTTAAGCCAAATATGGAATAGACAAGAGCTACTCCTTGCTCAATGAAATGGACTCAACACCGCATATTAAACGCCTAAGAATGTACCTGACTAGTAAGTATCTTAAAACCTATGGATTGCTATGTCTCCGAAAGAGAATCAAGCATGTGTACAGGGGCATAAACGCAGCACTGATAGGATTGGAGAGGTTCGTGAGCAAATGAAGACCCTTTGAAGTCATATTGCATGGTACCCATTCCACGGGTTTCAACTACCCAGGTTTAAGGTATTCTTCCTTCAGCTAAAACATGCATGTGGAACCTAGAGTATGATCAGCCATGTGATCGGGAGACGTGTTCAACTATGTCTCAGTTTTCCTCCCCTGGTACTCGGGTGCAACATTCCAGACGCTTTACTAACACTCTCCCCACTTGGAGAGTCAGTCCCTTTAACCTCCTGTTTGGCCCAGTTTGCAATTTCTGCGGAAGATGAACAGGAATAGCGAGAACCAATGGAGACTACCTGGAGGTGTCTGGACGGGCATATTTAACTCTCATTTCCACCAGGAAGAGGAATTAACCAAAGGCTCAGCATGCCATGCCAGAACCAGATTAGGGCCTGAAGCCATCCTGCGGTGTTGCGGCCAGGTCACAAGAAAGCGAGTTGAAGAAAGGAGCTCAGGGGCACTGTAATTCACAAACCTGCAGAGTTATAAATGACAGCTATCGTCCAAAAATATACTGAAGTAAGGCTGCCAAGAGGACTTGAAAGCGGGGCAGAATTGCAGGAAACCAATTTCAGGAGGTAGACTGGAATTGCATTGAAAGCATAGGAAAAGAGGCAGAACGTCCACAATGATGCACTTGGCCAAAAAGGGCGTATGCGTTTTTTCCTGAATATATTCAGGAAAAAACGCATACGCCCTTTTTGGCCAACCAAGCAAGCTTGCAAAGGAAATCTGCACTACAATGAAGTCTCACTTCCCCCCGGTCAAAAGGGCCATCTGAAAAAAGTGTAACATCCAGAAAGGCAGGACAGGCCATGGAGAACTGGGAGCCTTGTTATGCTGATGGGCGGGATGTAAATTGCCAACAACCACTCGGGAGAAGTGTATGGTGTTTCCTGAAACATCTAAAAAACAAAGCAACAGAGCCTAGGGCACTTCCACTTATGGTCCTATAGCTTAGGGAAATTAAAATCAAAAAGACACAGCCACCCCAAAGTTTGGGACGCCTCCGTTTACAAGAACCTCATTTACCGTACAAGTTCAATATCACAGAAAGTGAAAAATGGATAAAGAACTTGTGGTACAGACGTACAATGCAGTATCACTCAGCAATGAAATCTATGTCATCAGGCCCGTAGCAGCATAATGAGTGGATTCAGGTACGATGATTCTAACTGAAATAAGTCACACAGAAAAAGAAACATCATAAGATATCACTAATACACAGAATGTAAACTTGGCTACACAGGAACTGAATTCCAAAACAGAACAGGGTCTCAAATTTAGAAAAGCAACTTATGCTTGCTTAAGGGGAAAGGTGAGTTGGGGTGCTGCATAAAACCAGAGATTGAAATGAGCACAGATAAAGTTCCTTAAGCCAAATATGGAATAGACAACAGCTACTCCTTGCTCAACGAAATGGACTCAAAACCCCATATTAAACGCCTAAGAATGTACCTGACTAGTAAGTATCTTAAAACCTATGGATTGCTATGTCTCCAAAAGAGAATCAAGCATGTGTACAGGGGCATAAAC
Source organism: Stenella coeruleoalba (assembly GCF_951394435.1). Classification (NCBI taxonomy): domain Eukaryota; kingdom Metazoa; phylum Chordata; class Mammalia; order Artiodactyla; family Delphinidae; genus Stenella; species Stenella coeruleoalba. Next base: position 87,377,203 of record NC_137149.1, on the reverse strand, counting down.
GCAGCAGTGATAGGATTGGAGAGGTTCGGTGAGCAAATGAAGACCCTTTGAAGTCATATTGCATGGTACCCATTCCACGGGTCTCAACTCTGCAGGTTTAAAGTATTCTTCCTTCAGCTAAAACATGCATGTGGAACCTAGAGTATGATCAGCCATGTGATCGGGAGACGTGTTCAACTATGTCTCAGTTTTCCTCCCCTGGTACTCGGGTGCAACATTCCAGACGCTTTACTAACACTCTCCCCACTTGGAGAGTCAGTCCCTTTAACCTCCTGTTTGGCCCAGTTTGCAATTTCTGCGGAAGATGAACAGTAATAGCGTAAACCAATGGAGACTACCTGGAGGTGTCTGGACGGGCATATTTAACTCTCATTTCCACCAGGAAGAGGAATTAACCAAAGGCTCAGCATGCCATGCCAGAACCAGATTAGGGCCTGAAGCCATCCTGCGGTGTTGCGGCCAGGTCACAAGAAAGCGAGTTGAAGAAAGGAGCTCAGGGGCACTGTAATTCACAAACCTGCAGAGTTATAAATGACAGCTATCGTCCAAAAATATACTGAAGTAAGGCTGCCAAGAGGACTTGAAAGCGGGGCAGAATTGCAGGAAACCGATTTCAGGAGGTAGACTGGAATTGCATTGAAAGCATAGGAAAAGAGGCAGAACGTCCACAATGATGCACTTGGCCAAAAAGGGCGTATGCGTTTTTTCCTGAATATATTCAGGAAAAAACGCATACACCCTTTTTGGCCAACCAAGCAAGCTTGCAAAGGAAATCTGCACTACAATGAAGTCTCACTTCCCCCCGGTCAAAAGGGCCATCTGAAAAAAGTGTAACATCCAGAAAGGCAGGACAGGCCATGGAGAACTGGGAGCCTTGTTATGCTGATGGGCGGGATGTAAATTGCCAACAACCACTCGGGAGAAGTGTATGGTGTTTCCTGAAACATCTAAAAAACAAAGCAACAGAGCCTAGGGCACTTCCACTTATGGTCCTATAGCTTAGGGAAATTAAAATCAAAAAGACACAGCCACCCCAAAGTTTGGGACGCCTCCGTTTACAAGAACCTCATTTACCGTACAAGTTCAATATCACAGAAAGTGAAAAATGGATAAAGAACTTGTGGTACAGACGTACAATGCAGTATCACTCAGCAATGAAATCTATGTCATCAGGCCCGTAGCAGCATAATGAGTGGATTCAGGTACGATGATTCTAACTGAAATAAGTCACACAGAAAAAGAAACATCATAAGATATCACTAATACACAGAATGTAAACTTGGCTACACAGGAACTGAATTCCAAAACAGAACAGGGTCTCAAATTTAGAAAACCAACTTATGCTTGCTTAAGGGGAAAGGTGAGTTGGGGTGCTGCATAAAACCAGAGATTGAAATGAGCACAGATAAAGTTCCTTAAGCCAAATATGGAATAGACAACAGCTACTCCTTGCTCAACGAAATGGACTCAAAACCCCATATTAAACGCCTAAGAATGTACCTGACTAGTAAGTATCTTAAAACCTATGGATTGCGATGTCTCCAAAAGAGAATCAAGCATGTGTACAGGGGCGTAAATGCAGCAGTGACAGGATTGGAGAGGTTCGGTGAGCAAATGAAGACCCTTTGAAGTCATATTGCATGGTACCCATTCCACGGGTCTCAACTCTGCAGGTTTAAAGTATTCTTCCTTCAGCTAAAACATGCATGTGGAACCCAGAGTATGATCAACCGTGTGATCGGGAGACGTGTTCGAATATGTCTCAGTTTTCCTCCCCTGGTACTCGGGTGCAACATTCCAGACGGTTTACTAACACTCTCCCCACTTGGAGAGTCAGCGCCTTTAACCTCCTGTTTGGCCCAGTTTGCAATTTCTGCGGAAGATGAACAGGAATAGCGAGAACCAATGAGAGGCTAGCTGGAGGTGTCTGGACGGGCAAATTTAACTCTCATTTCCCACCAGGATGAGGAAATAACCAAAGGCTCAGCGTGCCGTGCCGGAACCAGATTAGGGCCTGAAGCCGTCCTGCGGTGTTGCGGACTCCTCAAAAGAAAGCGAGTTGAAGAAAGGAGCTCAGGGGCACTGTAATTCACAAACATGCAGAGTTATAAATGACAGCTATCGTCCAAAAATATACAGAAGTAAGGCTGCCAAGAGGACTTGAAAGCGGGGCAGAATTGCAGGAAACCGATCTCAGGAGGTAGACTGGAATTGCATTGAAAGCATAGGAAAGGAGGCAGAACGTCCACAATGATGCACTTGGCCAAAAAGGGCGTATGCGTTTTTTCCTGAATATATTCAGGAAAAAACGCATACGCCCTTTTTGGCCAACCAAGCAAGCTTGCAAAGGAAATCTGCACTACAATGAAGTCTCACTTCCCCACGGTCAAAAGGGCCACCTGAAAAAAGTGTAAAATCCAGAAAGGCAGGACAGGCCATGGAGAACTGGGAGACTTGTTATGCTGATGGGCGGGATGTAAATTGCCAACAACGACTCCGGAGAAGTGTATGGTGTTTCCTGAAACATCTAAAAAACAAAGCAACAGAGCCTAGGGCACTTCCACTTATGGTCCTATAGCTTAGGGAAATTAAAATCAAAAAGACACAGCCACCCCAAAGTTTGGGACGCCTCTGTTTACAAGAACCTCGTTTACCGTACAAGTTCAATATCACAGAAAGTGAAAAATGGATAAAGAACTTGTGGTACTTACGTACAATGCAGTATCACTCAGCAATGAAATCAATGTCATCAGGCCCGTAGCATCATAATGAGTGGATTCAGGTACGATGATTCTAACTGAAATAAGTCACACAGAAAAAGAAACATCATAAGATATCACTAATACACGGAATGTAAACTTGGCTACACAGGAACTGAAATACAGAACAGAACAGGGTCTCAAATTTAGAAAACCAACTTATGCTTGCTTAAGGGGAAAGGTGAGTTGGGGTGCTGCATAAAACCAGAGATTGAAATGAGCACAGATAAAGTTCCTTAAGCCAAATATGGAATAGACAAGAGCTACTCCTTGCTCAACAAAATGGACTCAACACCCCATATAAAACGCCTAAGAATGTACCTGACTAGTAAGTATCTTAAAACCTATGGATTGCTATGTCTCCGAAAGAGAATCAAGCATGTGTACAGGGGCATAAACGCAGCACTGATAGGATTGGAGAGGTTCGTGAGCAAATGAAGACCCTTTGAAGTCATATTGCATGGTACCCATTCCACGGGTTTCAACTACCCAGGTTTAAGGTATTCTTCCTTCAGCTAAAACATGCATGTGGAACCTAGAGTATGATCAGCCATGTGATCGGGAGACGTGTTCAACTATGTCTCAGTTTTCCTCCCCTGGTACTCGGGTGCAACATTCCAGACGCTTTACTAACACTCTCCCCACTTGGAGAGTCAGTCCCTTTAACCTCCTGTTTGGCCCAGTTTGCAATTTCTGTGGAAGATGAACAGGAATAGCGAGAACCAATGAGAGACTAGCTGGAGGTGTCTGGATGGGCAAATTTAACTCTCATTTCCCACCAGGAAGAGGAATTAACCAAAGGCTCAGCGAGCCGTGCCGGAACCAGATTAGGGCCTGAAGCCATCCTGCGGGGTTGCGGCCAGGTCACAAGAAAGCGAGTTGAAGATAGGAGCTCAGGGGCACTGTAATTCACAAACCTGCAGAGTTATAAATGACAGCTATCGTCCAAAAATATACTGAAGTAAGGCTGCCAAGAGGACTTGAAAGCGGGGCAGAATTGCAGGAAACCGATCTCAGGAGGTAGACTGGAATTGCATTGAAAGCATAGGAAAGGAGGCAGAACGTCCACAATGATGCACTTGGCCAAAAAGGGCGTATGCGTTTTTTCCTGAATATATTCAGGAAAAAACGCATACGCCCTTTTTGGCCAACCAAGCAAGCTTGCAAAGGAAATCTGCACTACAATGAAGTCTCACTTCCCCACGGTCAAAAGGGCCACCTGAAAAAAGTGTAAAATCCAGAAAGGCAGGACAGGCCATGGAGAACTGGGAGACTTGTTATGCTGATGGGCGGGATGTAAATTGCCAACAACGACTCCGGAGAAGTGTATGGTGTTTCCTGAAACATCTAAAAAACAAAGCAACAGAGCCTAGGGCACTTCCACTTATGGTCCTATAGCTTAGGGAAATTAAAATCAAAAAGACACAGCCACCCCAAAGTTTGGGACGCCTCTGTTTACAAGAACCTCGTTTACCGTACAAGTTCAATATCACAGAAAGTGAAAAATGGATAAAGAACTTGTGGTACTTACGTACAATGCAGTATCACTCAGCAATGAAATCAATGTCATCAGGCCCGTAGCATCATAATGAGTGGATTCAGGTACGATGATTCTAACTGAAATAAGTCACACAGAAAAAGAAACATCATAAGATATCACTAATACACGGAATGTAAACTTGGCTACACAGGAACTGAAATACAGAACAGAACAGGGTCTCAAATTTAGAAAACCAACTTATGCTTGCTTAAGGGGAAAGGTGAGTTGGGGTGCTGCATAAAACCAGAGATTGAAATGAGCACAGATAAAGTTCCTTAAGCCAAATATGGAATAGAGAAGAGCTACTCCTTGCTCAACGAAATGGACTCAACACCGCATATTAAACGCCTAAGAATGTACCTGACTAGTAAGTATCTTAAAACCTATGGATTGCTATGTCTCCGAAAGAGAATCAAGCATGTGTACAGGGGCATAAACGCAGCACTGATAGGATTGGAGAGGTTCGTGAGCAAATGAAGACCCTTTGAAGTCATATTGCATGGTACCCATTCCACGGGTTTCAACTACCCAGGTTTAAGGTATTCTTCCTTCAGCTAAAACATGCATGTGGAACCTAGAGTATGATCAGCCATGTGATCGGGAGACGTGTTCAACTATGTCTCAGTTTTCCTCCCCTGGTACTCGGGTGCAACATTCCAGACGCTTTACTAACACTCTCCCCACTTGGAGAGTCAGTCCCTTTAACCTCCTGTTTGGCCCAGTTTGCAATTTCTGTGGAAGATGAACAGGAATAGCGAGAACCAATGAGAGACTAGCTGGAGGTGTCTGGATGGGCAAATTTAACTCTCATTTCCCACCAGGAAGAGGAATTAACCAAAGGCTCAGCGAGCCGTGCCGGAACAAGATTAGGGCCTGAAGCCATCCTGCGGGGTTGCGGCCAGGTCACAAGAAAGCGAGTTGAAGATAGGAGCTCAGGGGCACTGTAATTCACAAACCTGCAGAGTTATAAATGACAGCTATCGTCCAAAAATATACTGAAGTAAGGCTGCCAAGAGGACTTGAAAGCGGGGCAGAATTGCAGGAAACCGATTTCAGGAGGTAGACTGGAATTGCATTGAAAGCATAGGAAAAGAGGCAGAACGTCCACAATGATGCACTTGGCCAAAAAGGGCGTATGCGTTTTTTCCTGAATATATTCAGGAAAAAACGCATACGCCCTTTTTGGCCAACCAAGCAAGCTTGCAAAGGAAATCTGCACTACAATGAAGTCTCACTTCCCCCCGGTCAAAAGGGCCATCTGAAAAAAGTGTAAAATCCAGAAAGGCAGGACAGGCCACGGAGACCTGGGAGCCTTGTTATGCTGATGGGTGGGATGTAAATTGCCAACAGACACTCGGGAGAAGTGTATGGTGTTTCCTGAAACATCTAAAAAACAAAGCAACAGAGCCTTGGGCACTGCCACTTATGGTCCTATAGCTTAGGGAAATTAAAATCAAAATGACACAGCCACCCCAATGTTTGGGATGCCTCTGTTTACAAGAACCTCGTTTACCGTACAAGTTCAATATCACAGAAAGTGAAAAATGGATAAAGAACTTGTGGTACTTACGTACAATGCAGTATCACTCAGCAATGAAATCTATGTTATCAGGCCCGTAGCAGCATAATGAGTGGATTCAGGTACGATGATTCTAACTGAAATAAGTCACATAGAAAAAGAAACATCATAAGATATCACTAATACACGGAATGTAAACTTGGCTACACAGGAACTGAATTCCAAAACAGAACAGGGTCTCAAATTTAGAAAACCAACTTATGCTTGCTTAAGGGGAAAGGTGAGTTGGGGTGCTGCATAAAACCAGAGATTGAAATGAGCACAGATAAAGTTCCTTAAGCCAAATATGGAATAGACAAGAGCTACTGCTTGCTCAACGAAATGGACTCAACACCGCATATTAAACGCCTAAGAATGTACCTGACTAGTAAGTATCTTAAAACCTATGGATTGCTATGTCTCCAAAAGAGAATCAAGCATGTGTACAGGGGCATAAACGCAGCAGTGATAGGATTGGAGAGGTTCGGTGAGCAAATGAAGACCCTTTGAAGTCATATTGCATGGTACCCATTCCACGGGTTTCAACTACCCAGGTTTAAGGTATTCTTCCTTCAGCTAAAACATGCATGTGGAACCTAGAGTATGATCAACCGTGTGATCGGGAGACGTGTTCAAATATGTCTCAGTTTTCGTATCCTGGTACTCGGGTGCAACATTCCAGACGCTTTACTAACACTCTCCCGACTTGGAGAGTCAGCGCCTTTAACCTCCTGTTTGGCCCAGTTTGCAATTTCTGCGGAAGATGAACAGGAATAGCGAGAACCAATGAGAGACTAGCTGGAGGTGTCTGGACGGGCAAATTTAACTCTCATTTCCCACCAGGAAGAGGAAATAACCAAAGGCTCAGCGTGCCGTGCGGGAACCAGATTAGGGCCTGAAGCCATCCTGCGGTGTTGCGGCCTGCTCAAAAGAAAGCGAGTTGAAGAAAGGAGCTCAGGGGCACTGTAATTCACAAACCTGCAGAGTTATAAATGACAGCTATCGTCCAAAAATAGACTGAAGTAAGGCTGCCAAGAGGACTTGAAAGCGGGGCAGAATTGCAGGAAACCGATTTCAGGAGGTAGACTGGAATTGCATTGAAAGCATAGGAAAAGAGGCAGAACGTCCACAATGATGCACTTGGCCAAAAAGGGCGTATGCGTTTTTTCCTGAATATATTCAGGAAAAAACGCATACGCCCTTTTGGCCAACCAAGCAAGCTTGCAAAGGAAATCTGCACTACAATGAAGTCTCACTTCCCCCCGTTCAAAAGGGCCATCTGAAAAAAGTGTAAAATCCAGAAAGGCAGGACAGGCCACGGAGACCTGGGAGCCTTGTTATGCTGATGGGCGGGATGTAAATTGCCAACAGACACTCGGGAGAAGTGTATGGTGTTTCCTGAAACATCTAAAAAACAAAGCAACAGAGCCTTGGGCACTGCCACTTATGGTCCTATAGCTTAGGGAAATTAAAATCAAAATGACACAGCCACCCCAAAGTTTGGGACGCCTCTGTTTACAAGAACCTCGTTTACCGTACAAGTTCAATATCACAGAAAGTGAAAAATGGATAAAGAACTTGTGGTACTTACGTACAATGCAGTATCACTCAGCAATGAAATCTATGTCATCAGGCCCGTAGCAGCATAATGAGTGGATTCAGGTACGATGATTCTAACTGAAATAAGTCACATAGAAAAAGAAACATCATAAGATATCACTAGTACACGGAATGTAAACTTGGCTACACAGGAACTGAATTCCAAAACAGAACAGGGTCTCAAATTTAGAAAACCAACTTATGCTTGCTTAAGGGGAAAGGTGAGTTGGGGTGCTGCATAAAACCAGAGATTGAAATGAGCACAGATAAAGTTCCTTAAGCCAAATATGGAATAGACAAGAGCTACTGCTTGCTCAACGAAATGGACTCAACACCGCATATTAAACGCCTAAGAATGTACCTGACTAGTAAGTATCTTAAAACCTATGGATTGCTATGTCTCCAAAAGAGAATCAAGCATGTGTACAGGGGCATAAACGCAGCAGTGATAGGATTGGAGAGGTTCGGTGAGCAAATGAAGACCCTTTGAAGTCATATTGCATGGTACCCATTCCACGGGTCTCAACTCTGCAGGTTTAAAGTATTATTCCTTCAGCTAAAACATGCATGTGGAACCCAGAGTATGATCAACCGTGTGAACGGGAGACGTGTTCAAATATGTCTCAATTTTTCTCCCCTGGTACTCGGGTGCAACATTCGAGACGCTTTACTAACACTCTCCCCACATGGAGAGTCAGCGCCTTTAACCTCCTGTTTGGCCCAGTTTACAATTTCTGCGGAAGATGAACAGGAATAGCAAGAACCAATGAGAGACTAGCTGGAGGTGTCTGGACGGGCAAATTTAACTCTCATTTCCCACCAGGAAGAGGAATTAACCAAAGGCTCAGCATGCCGGGCCGGAACCAGATTAGGGCCTGAAGCCATCCTGCGGTGTTGCGGCCAGGTCACAAGAAAGCGAGTTGAAGAAAGGAGCTCAGGGGCACTGTAATTCACAAACCTGCAGAGTTATAAATGACAGCTATCGTCCAAAAATAGACTGAAGTAAGGCTGCCAAGAGGACTTGAAAGCGGGGCAGAATTGCAGGAAACCGATTTCAGGAGGTAGACTGGAATTGCATTGAAAGCATAGGAAAAGAGGCAGAACGTCCACAATGATGCACTTGGCCAAAAAGGGCGTATGCGTTTTTTCCTGAATATATTCAGGAAAAAACGCATACGCCCTTTTTGGCCAACCAAGCAAGCTTGCAAAGGAAGTCTACACTACAATGAAGTCTCACTTCCCCCCGGTCAAAAGGGCCATCTGAAAAAAGTGTAAAATCCAGAAAGGCAGGACAGGCCACGGAGAACTGGGAGCCTTGTTATGGTGATGGGCGGGATGTAAATTGCCAACAACCACTCGGGAGAAGTGTATGGTGTTTCCTGAAACATCTAAAAAACAAAGCAACAGAACCTAGGGCACTTCCACTTATGGTCCTATAGCTTAGGGAAATTAAAATCAAAAAGACACAGCCACCCCAAAGTTTGGAACGGCTCTGTTTACAAGAACCTCGTTTACAGTACAAGTTCAACATCGCAGAAAGTGAAAAATGGATAAAGAAGTTGTGGTATTTACTTACAAAGCAATATCACTCAGCAATGAAATCTGTGTCATCAGGCCCTTAGCAGCACAATGAGTGGATTCAGGTATGATGATTCTAACTGAAGTAAGTCACACAGAAAAAGAAACATCATAAGATATCAGTAATACACGGAATGTAAACTTGGCTACACAGGAACTGAATTACAGAACAGAACAGGGTCTCAAATTTAGAAAACCAACTTATGCTTGCTTAAGGGTAAAGGTGAGTTGGGGTGCTGCATAAAACCAGAGATTGAAATGAGCACAGATAAAGTTCCTTAAGCCAAATATGGAATAGACAAGAGCTACTCCTTGCTCAACGAAATGGACTCAACACCCCATATTAAACGCCTAAGAATGTACCTGACTAGTAAGTATCTTAAAACCTATGGATTGCTATGTCTCCGAAAGAGAATCAAGCATGTGTACAGGGGCATAAACGCAGCAGTGATAGGATTGGAGAGGTTCGGTGAGCAAATGAAGACCCTTTGAAGTCATATTGCATGGTACCCATTCCACGGGTTTCAACTACCCAGGTTTAAGGTATTCTTCCTTCAGCTAAAACATGCATGTGGAACCTAGAGTATGATCAACCATGTGATCGGGAGACGTGTTCAAATATGTCTCAGTTTTCCTCCCCTGGTACTCGGGTGCAACATTCCAGACGCTTTACTAACACTCTCCCCACTTGGAAGGTCAGTCCCTTTAACCTCCTGTTTGGCCCACTTTGCAATTTCTGCGGAAGATGAACAGGAATAGCGAGAACCAATGAGAGGCTAGCTGGAGGTGTCTGGACGGGCAAATTTAACTCTCATTTCCCACCAGGAAGAGGAATTAACCAAAGGCTCAGCATGCCGGGCCGGAACCAGATTAGGGCCTGAAGCCATCCTGCGGTGTTGCGGCCAGCTCAAAAGAAAGCGAGTTGAAGAAAGGAGCTCAGGGGCACTGTAATTCACAAACCTGCAGAGTTATAAATGACAGCTATCGTCCAAAAATAGACTGAAGTAAGGCTGCCAAGAGGACTTGAAAGCGGGGCAGAATTGCAGGAAACCGATTTCAGGAGGTAGACTGGAATTGCATTGAAAGCATAGGAAAAGAGGCAGAACGTCCACAATGATGCACTTGGCCAAAAAGGGCGTATGCGTTTTTTCCTGAATATATTCAGGAAAAAACGCATACGCCCTTTTTGGCCAACCAAGCAAGCTTGTAAAGGAAATCTGCACTACAATGAAGTCTCACTTCCCCCCGGTCAAAAGGGCCATCTGAAAAAAGTGTAAAATCCAGAAAGGCAGGACAGGCCATGGAGAACTGGGAGCCTTGTTATGCTGATGGGAGGGATGTAAACTGCCAACAACCACTCGGGAAAAGTGTATGGTGTTTCCTGAAACATCTAAAAAACAAAGCAACAGAGCCTAGGGCACTTCCACTTATGGTCCTATAGCTTAGGGAAATTAAAATCAAAAAGACACAGCCACCCCAAAGTTTGGGACGCCTCCGTTTACAAGAACCTCGTTTACCGAACAAGTTCAATATCACAGAAAGTGAAAAATGGATAAACAACTTGTGGTACTTACGTACAATGCAGTATCACTCAGCAATGAAATCTATGTCATCAGGCCCGTAGCAGCATAATGAGTGGATTCAGGTACGATGATTCTAACTGAAATAAGTCACACAGAAAAAGAAACATCATAAGATATCACTAATACACGGAATGTAAACTTGGCTACACAGGAACTGCATTCCAAAACAGAACAGGGTCTCAAATTTAGAAAACCAACTTATGCTTGCTTAAGGGGAAAGATGAGTTGGGGTGCTGCATAAAACCAGAGATTGAAATGAGCACAGATAAAGTTCCTTAAGCCAAATACGGAATAGACAAGAGCTACTCCTTGCTCAACGAAATGGACTCAACACCGCATATTAAACGCCTAAGAATGTACCTGACTAGTAAGTATCTTAAAACCTATGGATTGCTATGTCTCCAAAAGAGAATCAAGCGTGTGTACAGGGGCATAAACGCAGCAGTGATAGGATTGGAGAGGTTCGGTGAGCAAATGAAGACCCTTTGAAGTCATATTGCATGGTACCCATTCCACGGGTCTCAACTCTCCAGGTTTAAGGTATTCTTCCTTCAGCTAAAACATGCATGTGGAACCCAGAGTATGATCAACCATGTGAACGGGAGACGTGTTCAATTATGTCTCAGTTTTCCTCCCCTGGTACTCAGGTGCAACATTCCAGACGCTTTACTAACACTCTCCCGACTTGGAGAGTCAGTCCCTTTAACCTCCTGTTTGGCCCAGTTTGCAATTCCTGCGGAATATGAACAGGAATAGCGAGAACCAATGAGAGACTAGCTGGAGGTGTCTGGACGGGCAAATTTAACTCTCATTTCCCACCAGGAAGAGGAAATAACCAAAGGCTCAGCGTGCCGTACCGGAACCAGATTAGGGCCTGAAGCCATCCTGCGGTGTTGCGGCCAGCTCAAAAGAAACCGAGTTGAAGAAAGGAGCTCAGGGGCACTGTAATTCACAAACCTGCAGAGTTATAAATGACAGCTATCGTCCAAAAATAGACTGAAGTAAGGCTGCCAAGAGGACTTGAAAGCGGGGCAGAATTGCAGGAAACCGATTTCAGGAGGTAGACTGGAATTGCATTGAAAGCATAGGAAAAGAGGCAGAACGTCCACAATGATGCACTTGGCCAAAAAGGGCGTATGCGTTTTTTCCTGAATATATTCAGGAAAAAACGCATATGCCCTTTTTGGCCAACCAAGCAAGCTTGCAAAGGAAATCTGCACTACAATGAAGTCTCCCTTCCCCCCGGTCAAAAGGGCCATCTGAAAAAAGTGTAAAATCCAGAAAGGCAGGACAGGCCATGGAGAACTGGGAGCCTTTTTATGCTGATGGGCGGGATGTAAATTGCCAACAACCACTCGGGAGAAGTGTATGGTGTTTCCTGAAACATCTAAAAAACAAAGCAACAGAACCTAGGGCACTTCCACTTATGGTCCTATAGCTTAGGGAAATTAAAATCAAAAAGACACAGCCACCCCAAAGTTTGGAACGGCTCTGTTGACAAGAACCTCGTTTACAGTACAAGTTCAACATCGCAGAAAGTGAAAAATGGATAAAGAACTTGTGGTATTTACTTACAAAGCAATATCACTCAGCAATGAAATCTGTGTCATCAGGCCCTTAGCAGCACAATGAGTGGATTCAGGTATGATGATTCTAACTGAAATAAGTCACACAGCAAAAGAAACATCGTGAGATATCAGTAATACACGGAATGTAAACTTGGCTACATAGGAACTGAATTACAGAACAGAACAGGGTCTCAAATTTAGAAAACCAACTTATGCTTGCTTAAGGGTAAAGGTGAGTTGGGGTGCTGCATAAAACCAGAGATTGAAATGAGCACAGATAAAGTTCCTTAAGTTAAATATGGAATAGACAAGAGCTACTCCTTGCTCAACGAAATGGACTCAACACCGCATATTAAACGCCTAAGAATGTACCTGACTAGTAAGTATCTTAAAACCTATGGATTGCTATGTCTCCGAAAGAGAATCAAGCATGTGTACAGGGGCATAAACGCAGCAGTGATAGGATTGGAGAGGTTCGGTGAGCAAATGAAGACCCTTTGAAATCATATTGCATGGTACCCATTACACGGGTCTCAACTCTCCAGGTTTAAGGTATTCTTCCTTCAGCTAAAACATGCATGTGGAACCCAAGTATGATCAACCATGTGATCGGGAGACGTGTTCAAATATGTCTCAGTTTTCCTCCCCTGGTACTCGGGTGCAACATTCCAGACGCTTTACTAACACTCTCCCCACTTGAAGAGTCAGCGCCTTTAACCTCCTGTTTGGCCCAGTTTGCAATTTCTGCGGAAGATGAACAGGAATAGCAAGAACCAATGAGAGGCTAGCTGGAGGTGTCTGGACGGGCAAATTTAACTCTCATTTCCCACCAGGAAGAGGAAATAACCAAAGGCTCAGCGTGCCGTACCGGAACCAGATTAGGGCCTGAAGCCATCCTGCGGTGTTGCGGCCAGCTCAAAAGAAAGCGAGTTGAAGAAAGGAGCTCAGGGGCACTGTAATTCACAAACCTGCAGAGTTATAAATGACAGCTATCGTCCAAAAATAGACTGAAGTAAGGTTGCCAAGAGGACTTGAAAGCGGGGCAGAATTGCAGGAAACCGATTTTAGGAGGTAGACTGGAATTGCATTGAAAGCATAGGAAAAGAGGCAGAACGTCCACAATGATGCACTTGGCCGAAAAGGGCATATGCGTTTTTTCCTGAATATATTCAGGAAAAAACGCATACGCCCTTTTTGGCCAACCAAGCAAGCTTTCAAAGGAAATCTGCACTACAATGAAGTCTCACTTCCCCCCGGTCAAAAGGGCCATCTGAAAAAAGTGTAAAATCCAGAATGGCAGGACAGGCCATTGAGAACTGGGAGCATTGTTATGCTGATGGGCGGGATGTAAATTGCCAACAACCACTCGGGAGAAGTGTATGGTGTTTCCTGAAACATCTAAAAAACAAAGCAACAGAGCCTAGGGCACTTCCACTTATGGTCCTATAGCTTAGGGAAATTAAAATCAAAAAGACACAGCCACCCCAAAGTTTGGGGCGCCTCCGTTTACAAGAACCTCGTTTACCGTACAAGTTCAATATCACAGAAAGTGAAAAATGGATAAAGAACTTGTGGTACTTACGTACAATGCAGTATCACTCAGCAATGAAATCTATGTCATCAGGCCCGTAGCAGCATAATGAGTGGATTCAGGTACGATGATTCTAACTGAAATAAGTCACACAGAAAAAGAAACATCATAAGATATCACTAATACACGGAATGTAAACTTGGCTACACAGGAACTGCATTCCAAAACAGAACAGGGTCTCAAATTTAGGAAAACAACTTATGCTTGCTTAAGGGGAAAGGTGAGTTGTGGTGCTGCATAAGACCAGAGATTGAAATGAGCACAGATAAAGTTCCTTAAGCCAAATATGGAATAGACAAGAGCTACTCCTTGCTCAACGAAATGGACTCAACACCCCATATTAAACGCCTAAGAATGTACCTGACTAGTAAGTATCTTAAAACCTATGGATTGCTATGTCTCCAAAAGAGAATCAAGCGTGTGTACAGGGGCATAAACGCAGCAGTGATAGGATTGGAGAGGTTCGGTGAGCAAATGAAGACCCTTTGAAGTCATATTGCATGGTACCCATTCCACGGGTCTCAACTCTCCAGGTTTAAGGTATTCTTCCTTCAGCTAAAACATGCATGTGGAACCCAGAGTATGATCAACCATGTGAACGGGAGACGTGTTCAATTATGTCTCAGTTTTCCTCCCCTGGTACTCGGGTGCAACATTCCAGACGCTTTACTAACACTCTCCCGACTTGGAGAGTCAGTCCCTTTAACCTCCTGTTTGGCCCAGTTTGCAATTTCTGCGGAGGATGAACAGGAATAGCGAGAACCAATGAGAGACTAGCTGGAGGTGTCTGGACGGGCAAATTTAACTCTCATTTCCCAACAGGAAGAGGAAATAACCAAAGGCTCAGCGTGCCGTACCGGAACCAGATTAGGGCCTGAAGCCATCCTGCGGTGTTGCGGCCAGCTCAAAAGAAAGCGAGTTGAAGAAAGGAGCTCAGGGGCACTGTAATTCACAAACCTGCAGAGTTATAAATGACAGCTATCGTCCAAAAATAGACTGAAGTAAAGCTGCCAAGAGGACTTGAAAGCGGGGCAGAATTGCACGAAACCGATTTCAGGAGGTAGACTGGAATTGCATTGAAAGCATAGGAAAAGAGGCACAACGTCCACAATGATGCACTTGGTCAAAAAGGGCGTATGCGTTTTTTCCTGAATATATTCAGGAAAAAACGCATACGCCCTTTTTGGCCAACCAAGCAAGCTTGCAAAGGAAATCTACACTACAATGAAGTCTCACTTCCCCCCGGTCAAAAGGGCCATCTGAAAAAAGTGTAAAATCCAGAAAGGCAGGACAGGCCATGGAGAACTGGGAGCCTTGTTATGCTGATGGGCGGGATGTAAATTGCCAACAACCACTCCGGAGAAGTGTATGGTGTTTCCTGAAACATCTAAAAAACAAAGCAACAGAACCTAGGGCACTTCCACTTATGGTCCTATAGCTTAGGGAAATTAAAATGAAAAAGACACAGCCACCCCAAAGTTTGGAACGGCTCTGTTTACAAGAACCTCGTTTACAGTACAAGTTCAACATCGCAGAAAGTGAAAAATGGATAAAGAAGTTGTGGTATTTACTTACAAAGCAATATCACTCAGCAATGAAATCTGTGTCATCAGGCCCTTAGCAGCACAATGAGTGGATTCAGGTATGATGATTCTAACTGAAATAAGTCACACAGAAAAAGAAACATCATAAGATATCAGTAATACACGGAATGGAAACTTGGCTACACAGGAACTGAATTACAGAACAGAACAGGGTCTCAAATTTAGAAAACCAACTTATGCTTGCTTAAGGGTAAAGGTGAGTTGGGGTGCTGCATAAAACCAGAGATTGAAATGAGCACAGATAAAGTTCCTTAAGCCAAATATGGAATAGACAAGAGCTACTCCTTGCTCAACGAAATGGACTCAACACCCCATATTAAACGCCTAAGAATGTACCTGACTAGTAAGTATCTTAAAACCTATGGATTGTTATGTCTCCGAAAGAGAATCAAGCATGTGTACAGGGGCATAAACGCAGCAGTGATAGGATTGGAGAGGTTCGGTGAGCAAATGAAGACCCTTTGAAGTGATATTGCATGGTACCCATTCCACGGGTTTCAACTACCCAGGTTTCAGGTATTCTTCCTTCAGCTAAAACATGCATGTGGAACCTAGAGTATGATCAACCATGTGATCGGGAGACGTGTTCAAATATGTCTCAGTTTTCCTCCCCTGGTACTCGGGTGCAACATTCCAGATGCTTTACTAACACTCTCCCCACTTGGAGAGTCAGTCCCTTTAACCTCCTGTTTGGCCCAGTTTGCAATTTCTGCGGAAGATGAACAGGAATAGCGAGAACCAATGAGAGGCTATCTGGAGGTGTCTGGACGGGCAAATTTAACTCTCATTTCCCACCAGGAAGAGGAATTAACCAAAGGCTCAGCATGCCGGGCCGGAACCAGATTAGGGCCTGAAGCCATCCTGCGGGGTTGCGGCCAGGTCACAAGAAAGCGAGTTGAAGAAAGGAGCTCAGGGGCACTGTAATTCACAAACTGCAGAGTTATAAATGACAGCTATCGTCCAAAAATAGACTGAAGTAAGGCTGCCAAGAGGACTTGAAAGCGGGGCAGAATTGCAGGAAACCGATTTCAGGAGGTAGACTAGAATTGCATTGAAAGCATAGGAAAAGAGGCAGAACGTCCACAATGATGCACTTGGCCAAAAAGGGCGTATGCGTTTTTTCCTGAATATATTCAGGAAAAAACGCATACGCCCTTTTTGGCCAACCAAGCAAGCTTGCAAAGGAAATCTGCACTACAATGAAGTCTCACTTCCCCCCGGTCAAAAGGGCCATCTGAAAAAAGTGTAAAATCCAGAAAGGCAGGACAGGCCATGGAGAAGTGGGAGCCTTGTTATGCTGATGGGCGGGATGTAAATTGCCAACAGACACTCGGGAGAAGTGTATGGTGTTTCCTGAAACATCTAAAAAACAAAGCAACAGAGGCTAGGGCACTTCCACTTATGGTCCTATAGCTTAGGGAAATTAAAATCAAAAAGACACAGCCACCCCAAAGTTTGGAATGGCTCTGTTTACAAGAACCTCGTTTACAGTACAAGTTCAACATCACAGAAAGTGAAAAATGGATAAAGAAGTTGTGGTATTTACTTACAAAGCAATATCACTCAGCAATGAAATCTGTGTCATCAGCCCCTTAGCAGCACAATGAGTGGATTCAGGTATGATGATTCTAACTGAAGTAAGTCACACAGAAAAAGAAACATCATAAGATATCAGTAATACACGGAATGTAAACTTGGCTACACAGGAACTGAATTACAGAACAGAACAGGGTCTCAAATTTAGAAAACCAACTTATGCTTGCTTAAGGGTAAAGGTGAGTTGGGGTGCTGCATAAAACCAGAGATTGAAATGAGCACAGATAAAGTTCCTTAAGTCAAATATGGAATAGACAAGAGCTACTCCTTGCTCAACGAAATGGACTCAACACCGCATATTAAACGCCTAAGAATGTACCTGACTAGTAAGTATCTTAAAACCTATGGATTGCTATGTCTCTGAAAGAGAATCAAGCATGTGTACAGGGGCATAAACGCAGCAGTGATAGGATTGGAGAGGTTCGGTGAGCAAATGAAGACCCTTTGAAGTCATATTGCATGGTACCCATTACACGGGTCTTAACTCTCCAGGTTTAAGGTATTCTTCCTTCAGCTAAAACATGCATGTGGAACCCAAGTATGATCAACCATGTGAACGGGAGACGTGTTCAAATATGTCTCAGTTTTCCTCCCCTGGTACTCGGGTGCAACATTCCAGACGCTTTACTAACACTCTCCCCACTTGGAGAGTCAGCGCCTTTAACCTCCTGTTTGGCCCAGTTTGCAATTTCTGCGGAAGATGAACAGGAATAGCGAGAACCAATGAGAGGCTAGCTGGAGGTGTCTGGACGGGCAAATTTAACTCTCATTTCCCACCAGGAAGAGGAAATAACCAAAGGCTCAGCGTGCCGTACCGGAACCAGATTAGGGCCTGAAGCCATCCTGCGGTGTTGCGGCCAGCTCAAAAGAAAGCGAGTTGAAGAAAGGAGCTCAGGGGCACTGTAATTCACAAACCTGCAGAGTTATAAATGACAGCTATCGTCCAAAAATATACTGAAGTAAGGCTGCCAAGAGGACTTGAAAGCGGGGCAGAATTGCAGGAAACCGATTTCAGGAGGTAGACTGGAATTGCATTGAAAGCATAGGAAAAGAGGCAGAACGTCCACAATGATGCACTTGGCCAAAAAGGGCGTATGCGTTTTTTCCTGAATATATTCAGGAAAAAACGCATACGCCCTTTTTGGCCAACCAAGCAAGCTTGCAAAGGAAATCTGCACTACAATGAAGTCTCACTTCCCCCCGGTCAAAAGGGCCATCTGAAAAAAGTGTAAAATCCAGAAAGGCAGGACAGGCCATGGAGAACTGGGAGCCTTGTTATGCTGATGGGCGGGATGTAAATTGCCAACAACCACTCGGGAGAAGTGTATGGTGTTTCCTGAAACATCTAAAAAACAAAGCAACAGAACCTAGGGCACTTCCACTTATGGTCCTATAGCTTAGGGAAATTAAAATCAAAAAGACACAGCCACCCCAAAGTTTGGAATGGCTCTGTTTACAAGAACCTCGTTTACAGTACAAGTTCAACATCGCAGAAAGTGAAAAATGGATAAAGAAGTTGTGGTATTTACTTACAAAGCAATATCACTCAGCAATGAAATCTGTGTCATCAGCCCCTTAGCAGCACAATGAGTGGATTGAGGCACGATGATTGTAAGTGAAATAAGTCACACAGAAAAAGAAACATCATGAGATATCAGTAATACACGGAATGTAAACTTGGCTACATAGGAACTGAATTACAGAACAGAACAGGGTCTCAAATTTAGAAAACCAACTTATGCTTGCTTAAGGGTAAAGGTGAGTTGGGGTGCTGCATAAAACCAGAGATTGAAATGAGCACAGATAAAGTTCCTTAAGTTAAATATGGAATAGACAAGAGCTACTCCTTGCTCAACGAAATGGACTCAACACCGCATATTAAACGCCTAAGAATGTACCTGACTAGTAAGTATCTTAAAACCTATGGATTGCTATGTCTCCGAAAGAGAATCAAGCATGTGTACAGGGGCATAAACGCAGCAGTGATAGGATTGGAGAGGTTCGGTGAGCAAATGAAGACCCTTTGAAATCATATTGCATGGTACCCATTACACGGGTCTCAACTCTCCAGGTTTAAGGTATTCTTCCTTCAGCTAAAACATGCATGTGGAACCCAAGTATGATCAACCATGTGATCGGGAGACGTGTTCAAATATGTCTCAGTTTTCCTCCCCTGGTACTCGGGTGCAACATTCCAGACGCTTTACTAACACTCTCCCCACTTGAAGAGTCAGCGCCTTTAACCTCCTGTTTGGCCCAGTTTGCAATTTCTGCGGAAGATGAACAGGAATAGCGAGAACCAATGAGAGGCTAGCTGGAGGTGTCTGGACGGGCAAATTTAACTCTCATTTCCCACCAGGAAGAGGAAATAACCAAAGGCTCAGCGTGCCGTACCGGAACCAGATTAGGGCCTGAAGCCATCCTGCGGTGTTGCGGCCAGCTCAAAAGAAACCGAGTTGAAGAAAGGAGCTCAGGGGCACTGTAATTCACAAACCTGCAGAGTTATAAATGACAGCTATCGTCCAAAAATAGACTGAAGTAAGGTTGCCAAGAGGACTTGAAAGCGGGGCAGAATTGCAGGAAACCGATTTCAGGAGGTAGACTGGAATTGCATTGAAAGCATAGGAAAAGAGGCAGAACGTCCACAATGATGCACTTGGCCGAAAAGGGCGTATGCGTTTTTTCCTGAATATATTCAGGAAAAAACGCATACGCCCTTTTTGGCCAACCAAGCAAGCTTTCAAAGGAAATCTGCACTACAATGAAGTCTCACTTCCCCCCGGTCAAAAGGGCCATCTGAAAAAAGTGTAAAATCCAGAATGGCAGGACAGGCCATTGAGAACTGGGAGCATTGTTATGCTGATGGGCGGGATGTAAATTGCCAACAACCACTCGGGAGAAGTGTATGGTGTTTCCTGAAACATCTAAAAAACAAAGCAACAGAGCCTAGGGCACTGCCACTTATGGTCCTATAGCTTAGGGAAATTAAAATCAAAAAGACACAGCCACCCCAAAGTTTGGGGCGCCTCCGTTTACAAGAACCTCGTTTACCGTACAAGTTCAATATCACAGAAAGTGAAAAATGGATAAAGAACTTGTGGTACTTACGTACAATGCAGTATCACTCAGCAATGAAATCTATGTCATCAGGCCCTTAGCAGCATAATGAGTGGATTCAGGTACGATGATTCTAACTGAAATAAGTCACACAGAAAAAGAAACATCATAAGATATCACTAATACACGGAATGTAAACTTGGCTACACAGGAACTGCATTCCAAAACAGAACAGGGTCTCAAATTTAGGAAAACAACTTATGCTTGCTTAAGGGGAAAGGTGAGTTGTGGTGCTGCATAAGACCAGAGATTGAAATGAGCACAGATAAAGTTCCTTAAGCCAAATATGGAATAGACAAGAGCTACTCCTTGCTCAACGAAATGGACTCAACACCCCATATTAAACACCTAAGAATGTACCTGACTAGTAAGTATCTTAAAACCTATGGATTGCTATGTCTCCAAAAGAGAATCAAGCGTGTGTACAGGGGCATAAACGCAGCAGTGATAGGATTGGAGAGGTTCGGTGAGCAAATGAAGACCCTTTGAAGTCATATTGCATGGTACCCATTCCACGGGTCTCAACTCTCCAGGTTTAAGGTATTCTTCCTTCAGCTAAAACATGCATGTGGAACCCAGAGTATGATCAACCATGTGAACGGGAGACGTGTTCAATTATGTCTCAGTTTTCCTCCCCTGGTACTCGGGTGCAACATTCCAGACGCTTTACTAACACTCTCCCGACTTGGAGAGTCAGTCCCTTTAACCTCCTGTTTGGCCCAGTTTGCAATTTCTGCGGAGGATGAACAGGAATAGCGAGAACCAATGAGAGACTAGCTGGAGGTGTCTGGACGGGCAAATTTAACTCTCATTTCCCAACAGGAAGAGGAAATAACCAAAGGCTCAGCGTGCCGTACCGGAACCAGATTAGGGCCTGAAGCCATCCTGCGGTGTTGCGGCCAGCTCAAAAGAAAGCGAGTTGAAGAAAGGAGCTCAGGGGCACTGTAATTCACAAACCTGCAGAGTTATAAATGACAGCTATCGTCCAAAAATAGACTGAAGTAAAGCTGCCAAGAGGACTTGAAAGCGGGGCAGAATTGCACGAAACCGATTTCAGGAGGTAGACTGGAATTGCATTGAAAGCATAGGAAAAGAGGCAGAACGTCCACAATGATGCACTTGGCCAAAAAGGGCGTATGCGTTTTTTCCTGAATATATTCAGGAAAAAACGCATACGCCCTTTTTGGCCAACCAAGCAAGCTTGCAAAGGAAATCTACACTACAATGAAGTCTCACTTCCCCCCGGTCAAAAGGGCCATCTGAAAAAAGTGTAAAATCCAGAAAGGCAGGACAGGCCATGGAGAACTGGGAGCCTTTTTATGCTGATGGGCGGGATGTAAATTGCCAACAACCACTCGGGAGAAGTGTATGGTGTTTCCTGAAACATCTAAAAAACAAAGCAACAGAACCTAGGGCACTTCCACTTATGGTCCTATAGCTTAGGGAAATTAAAATCAAAAAGACACAGCCACCCCTAAGTTTGGAACGGCTCTGTTGACAAGAACCTCGTTTACAGTACAAGTTCAACATCGCAGAAAGTGAAAAATGGATAAAGAACTTGTGGTATTTACTTACAAAGCAATATCACTCAGCAATGAAATCTGTGTCATCAGGCCCTTAGCAGCACAATGAGTGGATTCAGGTATGATGATTCTAACTGAAATAAGTCACACAGCAAAAGAAACATCGTGAGATATCAGTAATACACGGAATGTAAACTTGGCTACATAGGAACTGAATTACAGAACAGAACAGGGTCTCAAATTTAGAAAACCAACTTATGCTTGCTTAAGGGTAAAGGTGAGTTGGGGTGCTGCATAAAACCAGAGATTGAAATGAGCACAGATAAAGTTCCTTAAGTTAAATATGGAATAGACAAGAGCTACTCCTTGCTCAACGAAATGGACTCAACACCGCATATTAAACGCCTAAGAATGTACCTGACTAGTAAGTATCTTAAAACCTATGGATTGCTATGTCTCCGAAAGAGAATCAAGCATGTGTACAGGGGCATAAACGCAGCAGTGATAGGATTGGAGAGGTTCGGTGAGCAAATGAAGACCCTTTGAAATCATATTGCATGGTACCCATTACACGGGTCTCAACTCTCCAGGTTTAAGGTATTCTTCCTTCAGCTAAAACATGCATGTGGAACCCAAGTATGATCAACCATGTGATCGGGAGACGTGTTCAAATATGTCTCAGTTTTCCTCCCCTGGTACTCGGGTGCAACATTCCAGACGCTTTACTAACACTCTCCCCACTTGAAGAGTCAGCGCCTTTAACCTCCTGTTTGGCCCAGTTTGCAATTTCTGCGGAAGATGAACAGGAATAGCAAGAACCAATGAGAGGCTAGCTGGAGGTGTCTGGACGGGCAAATTTAACTCTCATTTCCCACCAGGAAGAGGAAATAACCAAAGGCTCAGCGTGCCGTACCGGAACCAGATTAGGGCCTGAAGCCATCCTGCGGTGTTGCGGCCAGCTCAAAAGAAAGCGAGTTGAAGAAAGGAGCTCAGGGGCACTGTAATTCACAAACCTGCAGAGTTATAAATGACAGCTATCGTCCAAAAATAGACTGAAGTAAGGTTGCCAAGAGGACTTGAAAGCGGGGCAGAATTGCAGGAAACCGATTTTAGGAGGTAGACTGGAATTGCATTGAAAGCATAGGAAAAGAGGCAGAACGTCCACAATGATGCACTTGGCCGAAAAGGGCATATGCGTTTTTTCCTGAATATATTCAGGAAAAAACGCATACGCCCTTTTTGGCCAACCAAGCAAGCTTTCAAAGGAAATCTGCACTACAATGAAGTCTCACTTCCCCCCGGTCAAAAGGGCCATCTGAAAAAAGTGTAAAATCCAGAATGGCAGGACAGGCCATTGAGAACTGGGAGCATTGTATGCTGATGGGCGGGATGTAAATTGCCAACAACCACTCGGGAGAAGTGTATGGTGTTTCCTGAAACATCTAAAAAACAAAGCAACAGAGCCTAGGGCACTTCCACTTATGGTCCTATAGCTTAGGGAAATTAAAATCAAAAAGACACAGCCACCCCAAAGTTTGGGGCGCCTCCGTTTACAAGAACCTCGTTTACCGTACAAGTTCAATATCACAGAAAGTGAAAAATGGATAAAGAACTTGTGGTACTTACGTACAATGCAGTATCACTCAGCAATGAAATCTATGTCATCAGGCCCGTAGCAGCATAATGAGTGGATTCAGGTACGATGATTCTAACTGAAATAAGTCACACAGAAAAAGAAACATCATAAGATATCACTAATACACGGAATGTAAACTTGGCTACACAGGAACTGCATTCCAAAACAGAACAGGGTCTCAAATTTAGGAAAACAACTTATGCTTGCTTAAGGGGAAAGGTGAGTTGTGGTGCTGCATAAGACCAGAGATTGAAATGAGCACAGATAAAGTTCCTTAAGCCAAATATGGAATAGACAAGAGCTACTCCTTGCTCAACGAAATGGACTCAACACCCCATATTAAACGCCTAAGAATGTACCTGACTAGTAAGTATCTTAAAACCTATGGATTGCTATGTCTCCAAAAGAGAATCAAGCGTGTGTACAGGGGCATAAACGCAGCAGTGATAGGATTGGAGAGGTTCGGTGAGCAAATGAAGACCCTTTGAAGTCATATTGCATGGTACCCATTCCACGGGTCTCAACTCTCCAGGTTTAAGGTATTCTTCCTTCAGCTAAAACATGCATGTGGAACCCAGAGTATGATCAACCATGTGAACGGGAGACGTGTTCAATTATGTCTCAGTTTTCCTCCCCTGGTACTCGGGTGCAACATTCCAGACGCTTTACTAACACTCTCCCGACTTGGAGAGTCAGTCCCTTTAACCTCCTGTTTGGCCCAGTTTGCAATTTCTGCGGAGGATGAACAGGAATAGCGAGAACCAATGAGAGACTAGCTGGAGGTGTCTGGACGGGCAAATTTAACTCTCATTTCCCAACAGGAAGAGGAAATAACCAAAGGCTCAGCGTGCCGTACCGGAACCAGATTAGGGCCTGAAGCCATCCTGCGGTGTTGCGGCCAGCTCAAAAGAAAGCGAGTTGAAGAAAGGAGCTCAGGGGCACTGTAATTCACAAACCTGCAGAGTTATAAATGACAGCTATCGTCCAAAAATAGACTGAAGTAAAGCTGCCAAGAGGACTTGAAAGCGGGGCAGAATTGCACGAAACCGATTTCAGGAGGTAGACTGGAATTGCATTGAAAGCATAGGAAAAGAGGCACAACGTCCACAATGATGCACTTGGCCAAAAAGGGCGTATGCGTTTTTTCCTGAATATATTCAGGAAAAAACGCATACGCCCTTTTTGGCCAACCAAGCAAGCTTGCAAAGGAAATCTACACTACAATGAAGTCTCACTTCCCCCCGGTCAAAAGGGCCATCTGAAAAAAGTGTAAAATCCAGAAAGGCAGGACAGGCCATGGAGAACTGGGAGCCTTGTTATGCTGATGGGCGGGATGTAAATTGCCAACAACCACTCCGGAGAAGTGTATGGTGTTTCCTGAAACATCTAAAAAACAAAGCAACAGAACCTAGGGCACTTCCACTTATGGTCCTATAGCTTAGGGAAATTAAAATGAAAAAGACACAGCCACCCCAAAGTTTGGAACGGCTCTGTTTACAAGAACCTCGTTTACAGTACAAGTTCAACATCGCAGAAAGTGAAAAATGGATAAAGAAGTTGTGGTATTTACTTACAAAGCAATATCACTCAGCAATGAAATCTGTGTCATCAGGCCCTTAGCAGCACAATGAGTGGATTCAGGTATGATGATTCTAACTGAAATAAGTCACACAGAAAAAGAAACATCATAAGATATCAGTAATACACGGAATGGAAACTTGGCTACACAGGAACTGAATTACAGAACAGAACAGGGTCTCAAATTTAGAAAACCAACTTATGCTTGCTTAAGGGTAAAGGTGAGTTGGGGTGCTGCATAAAACCAGAGATTGAAATGAGCACAGATAAAGTTCCTTAAGCCAAATATGGAATAGACAAGAGCTACTCCTTGCTCAACGAAATGGACTCAACACCCCATATTAAACGCCTAAGAATGTACCTGACTAGTAAGTATCTTAAAACCTATGGATTGTTATGTCTCCGAAAGAGAATCAAGCATGTGTACAGGGGCATAAACGCAGCAGTGATAGGATTGGAGAGGTTCGGTGAGCAAATGAAGACCCTTTGAAGTGATATTGCATGGTACCCATTCCACGGGTTTCAACTACCCAGGTTTCAGGTATTCTTCCTTCAGCTAAAACATGCATGTGGAACCTAGAGTATGATCAACCATGTGATCGGGAGACGTGTTCAAATATGTCTCAGTTTTCCTCCCCTGGTACTCGGGTGCAACATTCCAGATGCTTTACTAACACTCTCCCCACTTGGAGAGTCAGTCCCTTTAACCTCCTGTTTGGCCCAGTTTGCAATTTCTGCGGAAGATGAACAGGAATAGCGAGAACCAATGAGAGGCTATCTGGAGGTGTCTGGACGGGCAAATTTAACTCTCATTTCCCACCAGGAAGAGGAATTAACCAAAGGCTCAGCATGCCGGGCCGGAACCAGATTAGGGCCTGAAGCCATCCTGCGGGGTTGCGGCCAGGTCACAAGAAAGCGAGTTGAAGAAAGGAGCTCAGGGGCACTGTAATTCACAAACTGCAGAGTTATAAATGACAGCTATCGTCCAAAAATAGACTGAAGTAAGGCTGCCAAGAGGACTTGAAAGCGGGGCAGAATTGCAGGAAACCGATTTCAGGAGGTAGACTAGAATTGCATTGAAAGCATAGGAAAAGAGGCAGAACGTCCACAATGATGCACTTGGCCAAAAAGGGCGTATGCGTTTTTTCCTGAATATATTCAGGAAAAAACGCATACGCCCTTTTTGGCCAACCAAGCAAGCTTGCAAAGGAAATCTGCACTACAATGAAGTCTCACTTCCCCCCGGTCAAAAGGGCCATCTGAAAAAAGTGTAAAATCCAGAAAGGCAGGACAGGCCATGGAGAAGTGGGAGCCTTGTTATGCTGATGGGCGGGATGTAAATTGCCAACAGACACTCGGGAGAAGTGTATGGTGTTTCCTGAAACATCTAAAAAACAAAGCAACAGAGGCTAGGGCACTTCCACTTATGGTCCTATAGCTTAGGGAAATTAAAATCAAAAAGACACAGCCACCCCAAAGTTTGGAATGGCTCTGTTTACAAGAACCTCGTTTACAGTACAAGTTCAACATCACAGAAAGTGAAAAATGGATAAAGAAGTTGTGGTATTTACTTACAAAGCAATATCACTCAGCAATGAAATCTGTGTCATCAGCCCCTTAGCAGCACAATGAGTGGATTCAGGTATGATGATTCTAACTGAAGTAAGTCACACAGAAAAAGAAACATCATAAGATATCAGTAATACACGGAATGTAAACTTGGCTACACAGGAACTGAATTACAGAACAGAACAGGGTCTCAAATTTAGAAAACCAACTTATGCTTGCTTAAGGGTAAAGGTGAGTTGGGGTGCTGCATAAAACCAGAGATTGAAATGAGCACAGATAAAGTTCCTTAAGTCAAATATGGAATAGACAAGAGCTACTCCTTGCTCAACGAAATGGACTCAACACCGCATATTAAACGCCTAAGAATGTACCTGACTAGTAAGTATCTTAAAACCTATGGATTGCTATGTCTCTGAAAGAGAATCAAGCATGTGTACAGGGGCATAAACGCAGCAGTGATAGGATTGGAGAGGTTCGGTGAGCAAATGAAGACCCTTTGAAGTCATATTGCATGGTACCCATTACACGGGTCTTAACTCTCCAGGTTTAAGGTATTCTTCCTTCAGCTAAAACATGCATGTGGAACCCAAGTATGATCAACCATGTGAACGGGAGACGTGTTCAAATATGTCTCAGTTTTCCTCCCCTGGTACTCGGGTGCAACATTCCAGACGCTTTACTAACACTCTCCCCACTTGGAGAGTCAGCGCCTTTAACCTCCTGTTTGGCCCAGTTTGCAATTTCTGCGGAAGATGAACAGGAATAGCGAGAACCAATGAGAGGCTAGCTGGAGGTGTCTGGACGGGCAAATTTAACTCTCATTTCCCACCAGGAAGAGGAAATAACCAAAGGCTCAGCGTGCCGTACCGGAACCAGATTAGGGCCTGAAGCCATCCTGCGGTGTTGCGGCCAGCTCAAAAGAAACCGAGTTGAAGAAAGGAGCTCAGGGGCACTGTAATTCACAAACCTGCAGAGTTATAAATGACAGCTATCGTCCAAAAATAGACTGAAGTAAGGTTGCCAAGAGGACTTGAAAGCGGGGCAGAATTGCAGGAAACCGATTTTAGGAGGTAGACTGGAATTGCATTGAAAGCATAGGAAAAGAGGCAGAACGTCCACAATGATGCACTTGGCCGAAAAGGGCATATGCGTTTTTTCCTGAATATATTCAGGAAAAAACGCATACGCCCTTTTTGGCCAACCAAGCAAGCTTTCAAAGGAAATCTGCACTACAATGAAGTCTCACTTCCCCCCGGTCAAAAGGGCCATCTGAAAAAAGTGTAAAATCCAGAATGGCAGGACAGGCCATTGAGAACTGGGAGCATTGT
Organism: Stenella coeruleoalba; assembly: GCF_951394435.1. NCBI lineage: Eukaryota > Metazoa > Chordata > Mammalia > Artiodactyla > Delphinidae > Stenella > Stenella coeruleoalba. Next base: position 87,349,476 of record NC_137149.1, on the reverse strand, counting down.
TATGCTGATGGGCGGGATGTAAATTGCCAACAACCACTCGGGAGAAGTGTATGGTGTTTCCTGAAACATCTAAAAAACAAAGCAACAGAGCCTAGGGCACTGCCACTTATGGTCCTATAGCTTAGGGAAATTAAAATCAAAAAGACACAGCCACCCCAAAGTTTGGGGCGCCTCCGTTTACAAGAACCTCGTTTACCGTACAAGTTCAATATCACAGAAAGTGAAAAATGGATAAAGAACTTGTGGTACTTACGTACAATGCAGTATCACTCAGCAATGAAATCTATGTCATCAGGCCCTTAGCAGCATAATGAGTGGATTCAGGTACGATGATTCTAACTGAAATAAGTCACACAGAAAAAGAAACATCATAAGATATCACTAATACACGGAATGTAAACTTGGCTACACAGGAACTGCATTCCAAAACAGAACAGGGTCTCAAATTTAGGAAAACAACTTATGCTTGCTTAAGGGGAAAGGTGAGTTGTGGTGCTGCATAAGACCAGAGATTGAAATGAGCACAGATAAAGTTCCTTAAGCCAAATATGGAATAGACAAGAGCTACTCCTTGCTCAACGAAATGGACTCAACACCCCATATTAAACACCTAAGAATGTACCTGACTAGTAAGTATCTTAAAACCTATGGATTGCTATGTCTCCAAAAGAGAATCAAGCGTGTGTACAGGGGCATAAACGCAGCAGTGATAGGATTGGAGAGGTTCGGTGAGCAAATGAAGACCCTTTGAAGTCATATTGCATGGTACCCATTCCACGGGTCTCAACTCTCCAGGTTTAAGGTATTCTTCCTTCAGCTAAAACATGCATGTGGAACCCAGAGTATGATCAACCATGTGAACGGGAGACGTGTTCAATTATGTCTCAGTTTTCCTCCCCTGGTACTCGGGTGCAACATTCCAGACGCTTTACTAACACTCTCCCGACTTGGAGAGTCAGTCCCTTTAACCTCCTGTTTGGCCCAGTTTGCAATTTCTGCGGAGGATGAACAGGAATAGCGAGAACCAATGAGAGACTAGCTGGAGGTGTCTGGACGGGCAAATTTAACTCTCATTTCCCACCAGGAAGAGGAAATAACCAAAGGCTCAGCGTGCCGTACCGGAACCAGATTAGGGCCTGAAGCCATCCTGCGGTGTTGCGGCCAGCTCAAAAGAAAGCGAGTTGAAGAAAGGAGCTCAGGGGCACTGTAATTCACAAACCTGCAGAGTTATAAATGACAGCTATCGTCCAAAAATAGACTGAAGTAAAGCTGCCAAGAGGACTTGAAAGCGGGGCAGAATTGCACGAAACCGATTTCAGGAGGTAGACTGGAATTGCATTGAAAGCATAGGAAAAGAGGCAGAACGTCCACAATGATGCACTTGGCCAAAAAGGGCGTATGCGTTTTTTCCTGAATATATTCAGGAAAAAACGCATACGCCCTTTTTGGCCAACCAAGCAAGCTTGCAAAGGAAATCTACACTACAATGAAGTCTCACTTCCCCCCGGTCAAAAGGGCCATCTGAAAAAAGTGTAAAATCCAGAAAGGCAGGACAGGCCATGGAGAACTGGGAGCCTTGTTATGCTGATGGGCGGGATGTAAATTGCCAACAACCACTCCGGAGAAGTGTATGGTGTTTCCTGAAACATCTAAAAAACAAAGCAACAGAACCTAGGGCACTTCCACTTATGGTCCTATAGCTTAGGGAAATTAAAATCAAAAAGACACAGCCACCCCAAAGTTTGGAACGGCTCTGTTTACAAGAACCTCGTTTACAGTACAAGTTCAACATCGCAGAAAGTGAAAAATGGATAAAGAAGTTGTGGTATTTACTTACAAAGCAATATCACTCAGCAATGAAATCTGTGTCATCAGGCCCTTAGCAGCACAATGAGTGGATTCAGGTATGATGATTCTAACTGAAATAAGTCACACAGAAAAAGAAACATCATAAGATATCAGTAATACACGGAATGGAAACTTGGCTACACAGGAACTGAATTACAGAACAGAACAGGGTCTCAAATTTAGAAAACCAACTTATGCTTGCTTAAGGGTAAAGGTGAGTTGGGGTGCTGCATAAAACCAGAGATTGAAATGAGCACAGATAAAGTTCCTTAAGCCAAATATGGAATAGACAAGAGCTACTCCTTGCTCAACGAAATGGACTCAACACCCCATATTAAACGCCTAAGAATGTACCTGACTAGTAAGTATCTTAAAACCTATGGATTGTTATGTCTCCGAAAGAGAATCAAGCATGTGTACAGGGGCATAAACGCAGCAGTGATAGGATTGGAGAGGTTCGGTGAGCAAATGAAGACCCTTTGAAGTGATATTGCATGGTACCCATTCCACGGGTTTCAACTACCCAGGTTTCAGGTATTCTTCCTTCAGCTAAAACATGCATGTGGAACCTAGAGTATGATCAACCATGTGATCGGGAGACGTGTTCAAATATGTCTCAGTTTTCCTCCCCTGGTACTCGGGTGCAACATTCCAGATGCTTTACTAACACTCTCCCCACTTGGAGAGTCAGTCCCTTTAACCTCCTGTTTGGCCCAGTTTGCAATTTCTGCGGAAGATGAACAGGAATAGCGAGAACCAATGAGAGGCTATCTGGAGGTGTCTGGACGGGCAAATTTAACTCTCATTTCCCACCAGGAAGAGGAATTAACCAAAGGCTCAGCATGCCGGGCCGGAACCAGATTAGGGCCTGAAGCCATCCTGCGGTGTTGCGGCCAGGTCACAAGAAAGCGAGTTGAAGAAAGGAGCTCAGGGGCACTGTAATTCACAAACCTGCAGAGTTATAAATGACAGCTATCGTCCAAAAATAGACTGAAGTAAGGCTGCCAAGAGGACTTGAAAGCGGGGCAGAATTGCAGGAAACCGATTTCAGGAGGTAGACTAGAATTGCATTGAAAGCATAGGAAAAGAGGCAGAACGTCCACAATGATGCACTTGGCCAAAAAGGGCGTATGCGTTTTTTCCTGAATATATTCAGGAAAAAACGCATACGCCCTTTTTGGCCAACCAAGCAAGCTTGCAAAGGAAATCTGCACTACAATGAAGTCTCACTTCCCCCCGGTCAAAAGGGCCATCTGAAAAAAGTGTAAAATCCAGAAAGGCAGGACAGGCCATGGAGAAGTGGGAGCCTTGTTATGCTGATGGGCGGGATGTAAATTGCCAACAGACACTCGGGAGAAGTGTATGGTGTTTCCTGAAACATCTAAAAAACAAAGCAACAGAGGCTAGGGCACTTCCACTTATGGTCCTATAGCTTAGGGAAATTAAAATCAAAAAGACACAGCCACCCCAAAGTTTGGGACGCCTCTGTTTACAAGAACCTCGTTTACAGTACAAGTTCAACATCGCAGAAAGTGAAAAATGGATAAAGAAGTTGTGGTATTTACTTACAAAGCAATATCACTCAGCAATGAAATCTATGTCATCAGGCCCTTAGCATCACAATGAGTGGATTCAGGTATGATGATTCTAACTGAAATAAGTCACACAGAAAAAGAAACATCATAAGATATCAGTAATACACGGAATGTAAACTTGGCTACACAGGAACTGAATTACAGAACAGAACAGGGTCTCAAATTTAGAAAACTAACTTATGCTTGCTTAAGGGTAAAGGTGAGTTGGGGTGCTGCATAAAACCAGAGATTGAAATGAGCACAGATAAAGTTCCTTAAGTCAAATATGGAATAGACAAGAGCTACTCCTTGCTCAACGAAATGGACTCAACACCGCATATTAAACGCCTAAGAATGTACCTGACTAGTAAGTATCTTAAAACCTATGGATTGCTATGTCTCCGAAAGAGAATCAAGCATGTGTACAGGGGAATAAACGCAGCAGTGATAGGATTGGAGAGGTTCGGTGAGCAAATGAAGACCCTTTGAAGTCATATTGCCTGGTACCCATTACACGGGTCTCAACTCTCCAGGTTTAAGGTATTCTTCCTTCAGCTAAAACATGCATGTGGAACCCAAGTATGATCAACCATGTGAACGGGAGATGTGTTCAAATATGTCTCAGTTTTCCTCCCCTGGTACTCGGGTGCAACATTCCAGACGCTTTACTAACACTCTCCCCACTTGGAGAGTCAGTCCCTTTAACCTCCTGTTTGGCCCAGTTTGCAATTTCTGCGGAAGATGAACAGGAATAGCGAGAACCAATGAGAGGCTAGCTGGAGGTGTCTGGACGGGCAAATTTAACTCTCATTTCCCACCAGGAAGAGGAAATAACCAAAGGCTCAGCGTGCCGTACCGGAACCAGATTAGGGCCTGAAGCCATCCTGCGGTGTTGCGGCCAGCTCAAAAGAAAGCGAGTTGAAGAAAGGAGCTCAGGGGCACTGTAATTCACAAACCTGCAGAGTTATAAATGACAGCTATCGTCCAAAAATAGACTGAAGTAAGGCTGCCAAGAGGACTTGAAAGCGGGGCAGAATTGCAGGAAACCGATTTCAGGAGGTAGACTGGAACCGCATTGAAAGCATAGGAAAACAGGCAGAACGTCCACAATGATGCACTTGGCCAAAAAGGGCGTATGCGTTTTTTCCTGAATATATTCAGGAAAAAACGCATACGCCCTTTTTGGCCAACCAAGCAAGCTTGCAAAGGAAATCTGCACTACAATGAAGTCTCACTTCCCCCCGGTCAAAAGGGCCATCTGAAAAAAGTGTAAAATCCAGAAAGGCAGGGCAGGCCATGGAGAACTGGGAGCCTTGTTATGCTGATGGGCGGGATGTAAATTGCCAACAACCACTCGGGAGAAGTGTATGGTGTTTCCTGAAACATCTAAAAAACAAAGCAACAGAACCTAGGGCACTTCCACTTATGGTCCTATAGCTTAGGGAAATTAAAATCAAAAAGACACAGCCACCCCAAAGTTTGGAATGGCTCTGTTTACAAGAACCTCGTTTACAGTACAAGTTCAACATCACAGAAAGTGAAAAATGGATAAAGAAGTTGTGGTATTTACTTACAAAGCAATATCACTCAGCAATGAAATCTGTGTCATCAGCCCCTTAGCAGCACAATGAGTGGATTCAGGTATGATGATTCTAACTGAAGTAAGTCACACAGAAAAAGAAACATCATAAGATATCAGTAATACACGGAATGGAAACTTGGCTACACAGGAACTGAATTACAGAACAGAACAGGGTCTCAAATTTAGAAAACCAACTTATGCTTGCTTAAGGGTAAAGGTGAGTTGGGGTGCTGCATAAAACCAGAGATTGAAATGAGCACAGATAAAGTTCCTTAAGCCAAATATGGAATAGACAAGAGCTACTCCTTGCTCAACGAAATGGACTCAACACCGCATATTAAACGCCTAAGAATGTACCTGACTAGTAAGTATCTTAAAACCTATGGATTGCTATGTCTCTGAAAGAGAATCAAGCATGTGTACAGGGGCATAAACGCAGCAGTGATAGGATTGGAGAGGTTCGGTGAGCAAATGAAGACCCTTTGAAGTCATATTGCATGGTACCCATTACACGGGTCTTAACTCTCCAGGTTTAAGGTATTCTTCCTTCAGCTAAAACATGCATGTGGAACCCAAGTATGATCAACCATATGAACGGGAGACGTGTTCAAATATGTCTCAGTTTTCCTCCCCTGGTACTCGGGTGCAACATTCCAGACGCTTTACTAACACTCTCCCCACTTGGAGAGTCAGCGCCTTTAACCTCCTGTTTGGCCCAGTTTGCAATTTCTGCGGAAGATGAACAGGAATAGCGAGAACCAATGAGAGGCTAGCTGGAGGTGTCTGGACGGGCAAATTTAACTCTCATTTCCCACCAGGAAGAGGAAATAACCAAAGGCTCAGCGTGCCGTACCGGAACCAGATTAGGGCCTGAAGCCATCCTGCGGTGTTGCGGCCAGCTCAAAAGAAAGCGAGTTGAAGAAAGGAGCTCAGGGGCACTGTAATTCACAAACCTGCAGAGTTATAAATGACAGCTATCGTCCAAAAATATACTGAAGTAAGGCTGCCAAGAGGACTTGAAAGCGGGGCAGAATTGCAGGAAACCGATTTCAGGAGGTAGACTGGAATTGCATTGAAAGCATAGGAAAAGAGGCAGAACGTCCACAATGATGCACTTGGCCAAAAAGGGCGTATGCGTTTTTTCCTGAATATATTCAGGAAAAAACGCATACGCCCTTTTTGGCCAACCAAGCAAGCTTGCAAAGGAAATCTGCACTACAATGAAGTCTCACTTCCCCCCGGTCAAAAGGGCCATCTGAAAAAAGTGTAAAATCCAGAAAGGCAGGACAGGCCATGGAGAACTGGGAGCCTTGTTATGCTGATGGGCGGGATGTAAATTGCCAACAACCACTCGGGAGAAGTGTATGGTGTTTCCTGAAACATCTAAAAAACAAAGCAACAGAACCTAGGGCACTTCCACTTATGGTCCTATAGCTTAGGGAAATTAAAATCAAAAAGACACAGCCACCCCAAAGTTTGGGACGCCTCTGTTTACAAGAACCTCGTTTACAGTACAAGTTCAACATCACAGAAAGTGGAAAATGGATAAAGAACTTGTGGTATTTACTTACAAAGCAATATCACTCAGCAATGAAATCTGTGTCATCAGGCCCTTAGCAGCACAATGAGTGGATTCAGGTATGATGATTCTAACTGAAGTAAGTCACACAGAAAAAGAAACATCATAAGATATCAGTAATACACGGAATGTAAACTTGGCTACACAGGAACTGAATTACAGAACAGAACAGGGTCTCAAATTTAGAAAACCAACTTATGCTTGCTTAAGGGTAAAGGTGAGTTGGGGTGCTGCATAAAACCAGAGATTGAAATGAGCACAGATAAAGTTCCTTAAGCCAAATATGGAATAGACAAGAGCTACTCCTTGCTCAACGAAATGGACTCAACACCCCATATTAAACGCCTAAGAATGTACCTGACTAGTAAGTATCTTAAAACCTATGGATTGCTATGTCTCCGAAAGAGAATCAAGCATGTGTACAGGGGCATAAACGCAGCAGTGATAGGATTGGAGAGGTTCGGTGAGCAAATGAAGACCCTTTGAAGTCATATTGCATGGTACCCATTACACGGGTCTTAACTCTCCAGGTTTAAGGTATTCTTCCTTCAGCTAAAACATGCATGTGGAACCCAAGTATGATCAACCATGTGAACGGGAGACGTGTTCAAATATGTCTCAGTTTTCCTCCCCTGGTACTCGGGTGCAACATTCCAGACGCTTTACTAACACTCTCCCCACTTGGAGAGTCAGCACCTTTAACCTCCTGTTTGGCCCAGTTTGCAATTTCTGCGGAAGATGAACAGGAATAGCGAGAACCAATGAGAGGCTAGCTGGAGGTGTCTGGACGGGCAAATTTAACTCTCATTTCCCACCAGGAAGAGGAAATAACCAAAGGCTCAGCGTGCCATACCGGAACCAGATTAGGGCCTGAAGCCATCCTGCGGTGTTGCGGCCAGCTCAAAAGAAAGCGAGTTGAAGAAAGGAGCTCAGGGGCACTGTAATTCACAAACCTGCAGAGTTATAAATGACAGCTATCGTCCAAAAATATACTGAAGTAAGGCTGCCAAGAGGACTTGAAAGCGGGGCAGAATTGCAGGAAACCGATTTCAGGAGGTAGACTGGAATTGCATTGAAAGCATAGGAAAAGAGGCAGAACGTCCACAATGATGCACTTGGCCAAAAAGGGCGTATGCGTTTTTTCCTGAATATATTCAGGAAAAAACGCATACGCCCTTTTTGGCCAACCAAGCAAGCTTGCAAAGGAAATCTGCACTACAATGAAGTCTCACTTCCCCCCGGTCAAAAGGGCCATCTGAAAAAAGTGTAAAATCCAGAAAGGCAGGACAGGCCATGGAGAACTGGGAGCCTTGTTATGCTGATGGGCGGGATGTAAATTGCCAACAACCACTCGGGAGAAGTGTATGGTGTTTCCTGAAACATCTAAAAAACAAAGCAACAGAACCTAGGGCACTTCCACTTATGGTCCTATAGCTTAGGGAAATTAAAATCAAAAAGACACAGCCACCCCAAAGTTTGGGACGCCTCTGTTTACAAGAACCTCGTTTACAGTACAAGTTCAACATCACAGAAAGTGAAAAATGGATAAAGAACTTGTGGTACTTACGTACAATGCAGTATCACTCAGCAATGAAATCTATGTCATCAGGCCCGTAGCAGCATAATGAGTGGATTCAGGTACGATGATTCTAACTGAAATAAGTCACACAGAAAAAGAAACATCATAAGATATCACTAATACACGGAATGTAAACTTGGCTACACAGGAACTGCATTCCAAAACAGAACAGGGTCTCAAATTTAGAAAACCAACTTATGCTTGCTTAAGGGTAAAGGTGAGTTGGGGTGCTGCATAAAACCAGAGATTGAAATGAGCACAGATAAAGTTCCTTAAGCCAAATATGGAATAGACAAGAGCTACTCCTTGCTCAACGAAATGGACTCAACACCCCATATTAAACGCCTAAGAATGTACCTGACTAGTAAGTATCTTAAAACCTATGGATTGCTATGTCTCCGAAAGAGAATCAAGCATGTGTACAGGGGCATAAACGCAGCAGTGATAGGATTGGAGAGGTTCGGTGAGCAAATGAAGACCCTTTGAAATCATATTGCATGGTACCCATTCCACGTGTTTCAACTACCCAGGTTTAAGGTATTCTTCCTTCAGCTAAAACATGCATGTGGAACCTAGAGTATGATCAACCATGTGATCGGGAGACGTGTTCAAATATGTCTCAGTTTTCCTCCCCTGGTACTCGGGTGCAACATTCCAGATGCTTTACTAACACTCTCCCGACTTGGAGAGTCAGTGCCTTTAACCTCCTGTTTGGCCCAGTTTGCAATTTCTGCGGAAGATGAACAGGAATAGCGAGAACCAATGAGAGGCTAGCTGGAGGTGTCTGGACGGGCAAATTTAACTCTCATTTCCCACCAGGAAGAGGAATTAACCAAAGGCTCAGCATGCCGGGCCGGAACCAGATTAGGGCCTGAAGCCATCCTGCGGTGTTGCGGCCAGCTCAAAAGAAAGCGGGTTGAAGAAAGGAGCTCAGGGGCACTGTAATTCACAAACCTGCAGAGTTATAAATGACAGCTATTGTCCAAAAATAGACTGAAGTAAGGCTGCCAAGAGGACTTGAAAGCGGGGCAGAATTGCAGGAAACTGATTTCAGGAAGTAGACTGGAATTGCATTGAAAGCATAGGAAAAGAGGCAGAACGTCCACAATGATGCACTTGGCCAAAAAGGGCGTATGCGTTTTTTCCTGAATATATTCAGGAAAAAACGCATACGCCCTTTTTGGCCAACCAAGCAAGCTTGCAAAGGAAATCTGCACTACAATGAAGTCTCACTTCCCCCCGGTCAAAAGGGCCATCTGAAAAAAGTGTAAAATCCAGAAAGGCAGGACAGGCCATGGAGAACTGGGAGCCTTGTTATGCTGATGGGCGGGATGTAAATTGCCAACAACCACTCGGGAGAAGTGTATGGTGTTTCCTGAAACATCTAAAAAACAAAGCAACAGAGCCTAGGGCACTGCCACTTATGGTCCTATAGCTTAGGGAAATTAAAATCAAAAAGACACAGCCACCCCAAAGTTTGGGGCGCCTCTGTTTACAAGAACCTCGTTTACAGTACAAGTTCAACATCGCAGAAAGTGAAAAATGGATAAAGAAGATGTGGTATTTACTTACAAAGCAATATCACTCAGCAATGAAATCTATGTCATCAGGCCCTTAGCATCACAATGAGTGGATTCAGGTATGATGATTCTAACTGAAATAAGTCACACAGAAAAAGAAACATCATAAGATATCAGTAATACACGGAATGTAAACTTGGCTACACAGGAACTGAATTACAGAACAGAACAGGGTCTCAAATTTAGAAAACCAACTTATTCTTGCTTAAGGGTAAAGGTGAGTTGGGGTGCTGCATAAAACCAGAGATTGAAATGAGCACAGATAAAGTTCCTTAAGTCAAATATGGAATAGACAAGAGCTACTCCTTGCTCAACGAAATGGACTCAACACCGCATATTAAACGCCTAAGAATGTACCTGACTAGTAAGTATCGTAAAACCTATGGATTGCTATGTCTCCAAAAGAGAATCAAGCATGTGTACACGGGCATAAACGCAGCAGTGATAGGATTGGAGAGGTTCGGTGAGCAAATGAAGACCCTTTGAAGTCATATTGCATGGTACCCATTCCACGGGTCTCAACTCTCCAGGTTTAAGGTATTCTTCCTTCAGCTAAAACATGCATGTGGAACCCAAGTATGATCAACCATGTGAACGGGAGACGTGTTCAAATATGTTTCAGTTTTCCTCCCCTGGTACTCGGGTGCAACATTCCAGACGCTTTACTAACACTCTCCCCACTTGGAGAGTCAGCGCCTTTAACCTCCTGTTTGGCCCAGTTTGCAATTTCTGCGGAAGATGAACAGGAATAGCGAGAACCAATGAGAGACTAGCTGGAGGTGTCTGGACGGGCAAATTTAACTCTCATTTCCCACCAGGAAGAGGAATTAACCAAAGGCTCAGCATGCCGGGCCGGAACCAGATTAGGGCCTGAAGCCATCCTGCGGTGTTGCGGCCAGCTCAAAAGAAAGCGAGTTGAAGAAAGGAGCTCAGGGGCACTGTAAATCACAAACCTGCAGAGTTATAAATGACAGCTATCGTCCAAAAATAGACTGAAGTAAGGCTGCCAAGAGGACTTGAAAGCGGGGCAGAATTGCAGGAAACCGATTTCAGGAGGTAGACTGGAATTGCATTGAAAGCATAGGAAAAGAGGCAGAACGTCCACAATGATGCACTTGGCCAAAAAGGGCGTATGCGTTTTTTCCTGAATATATTCAGGAAAAAACGCATACGCCCTTTTTGGCCAACCAAGCAAGCTTGCAAAGGAAATCTGCACTACAATGAAGTCTCACTTCCCCCAGGTCAAAAGGGCCTTCTGAAAAAAGTGTAAAATCCAGAAAGGCAGGACAGGCCATGGAGAACTGGGAGCCTTGTTATGCTGATGGGCGGTATGTAAATTGCCAACAACCACTCGGAGAAGTGTATGGTGTTTCCTGAAACATCTAAAAAACAAAGCAACAGAACCTAGGGCACTTCCACTTATGGTCCTATAGCTTAGGGAAATTAAAATCAAAAAGACACAGCCACCCCAATGTTTGGAATGGCTCTGTTTACAAGAACCTCGTTTACAGTACAAGTTCAACATCGCAGAAAGTGAAAAATGGATAAAGAAGTTGTGGTATTTACTTACAAAGCAATATCACTCAGCAATGAAATCTGTGTCATCAGGCCCTTAGCAGCACAATGAGTGGATTCAGGTATGATGATTCTAACTGAAGTAAGTCACACAGAAAAAGAAACATCATAAGATATCAGTAATACACGGAATGGAAACTTGGCTACACAGGAACTGAATTACAGAACAGAACAGGGTCTCAAATTTAGAAAACCAACTTATGCTTGCTTAAGGGTAAAGGTGAGTTGGGGTGCTGCATAAAACCAGAGATTGAAATGAGCACAGATAAAGTTCCTTAAGCCAAATATGGAATAGACAAGAGCTACTCCATGCTCAACGAAATGGACTCAACACCCCATATTAAACGCCTAAGAATGTACCTGACTAGTAAGTATCTTAAAACCTATGGATTGCTATGTCTCCGAAAGAGAATCAAGCATGTGTACAGGGGAATAAATGCAGCAGTGACAGGATTGGAGAGGTTCGGTGAGCAAATGAAGACCCTTTGAAGTCATATTGCATGGTACCCATTCCACGGGTTTCAACTACCCAGGTTTTAGGTATTCTTCCTTCAGCTAAAACATGCATGTGGAACCCAAGTATGATCAACCATGTGAACGGGAGACGTGTTCAAATATGTCTCAGTTTTCCTCCCCTGGTACTCGGGTGCAACATTCCAGACGCTTTACTAACACTCTCCCCACTTGGAGAGTCAGCGCCTTTAACCTCCTGTTTGGCCCAGTTTGCAATTTCTGCGGAAGATGAACAGGAATAGCGAGAACCAATGAGAGGCTAGCTGGAGGTGTCTGGACGGGCAAATTTAACTCTCATTTCCCACCAGGAAGAGGAAATAACCAAAGGCTCAGCATGCCGTACCGGAACCAGATTAGGGCCTGAAGCCATCCTGCGGTGTTGCGGCCAGCTCAAAAGAAAGCGAGTTGAAGAAAGGTGCTCAGGGGCACTGTAATTCACAAACCTGCAGAGTTATAAATGACAGCTATCGTCCAAAAATAGACTGAAGTAAGGCTGCCAAGAGGACTTGAAAGCGGGGCAGAATTGCAGGAAACCGATTTCAGGAGGTAGACTGGAATTGCATTGAAAGCATAGGAAAAGAGGCAGAACGTCCACAATGATGCACTTGGCCAAAAAGGGCGTATGCGTTATTTCCTGAATATATTCAGGAAAAAACGCATACGCACTTTTTGGCCAACCAAGCAAGCTTGCAAAGGAAATCTGCACTACAATGAAGTCTCACTTCCCCCCGGTCAAAAGGGCCATCTGAAAAAAGTGTAAAATCCAGAAAGGCAGGACAGGCCATGGAGAACTGGGAGCCTTGTTATGCTGATGGGCGGGATGTAAATTGCCAACAGACACTCGGGAGAAGTGTATGGTGTTTCCTGAAACATCTAAAAAACAAAGCAACAGAGCCTAGGGCACTGCCACTTATGGTCCTATAGCTTAGGGAAATTAAAATCAAAAAGACACATCCACCCCAAAGTTTGGGACGCCTCTGTTTACAAGAACCTCGTTTACAGTACAAGTTCAACATCGCAGAAAGTGAAAAATGGATAAAGAAGTTGTGGTATTTACTTACAAAGCAATATCACTCAGCAATGAAATCTATGTCATCAGGCCCTTAGCATCACAATGAGTGGATTCAGGTATGATGATTCTAAATGAAATAAGTCACACAGAAAAAGAAACATCATAAGATATCAGTAATACACGGAATGTAAACTTGGCTACACAGGAACTGAATTACAGAACAGAACAGGGTCTCAAATTTAGAAAACCAACTTATGCTTGCTTAAGGGTAAAGGTGAGTTGGGGTGCTGCATAAAACCAGAGATTGAAATGAGCACAGATAAAGTTCCTTAAGCCAAATATGGAATAGACAAGAGCTACTCCTTGCTCAACGAAATGGACTCAAAACCCCATATTAAACGCCTAAGAATGTACCTGACTAGTAAGTATCTTAAAACCTATGGATTGCTATGTCTCCGAAAGAGAATCAAGCATGTGTACAGGGGCATAAACGCAGCAGTGATAGGATTGGAGAGGTTCGGTGAGCAAATGAAGACCCTTTGAAGTCATATTGCATGGTACCCATTCCACGTGTTTCAACTACCCAGGTTTTAGGTATTCTTCCTTCAGCTAAAACATGCATGTGGAACCCAGAGTATGATCAACCATGTGATCGGGAGACGTGTTCAAATATGTCTCAGTTTTCCTCCCCTGGTACTCGGGTGCAACATTCCAGACGCTTTACTAACACTCTCCCCACTTGGAGAGTCAGCGCCTTTAACCTCCTGTTTGGCACAGTTTGCAATTTCTGCGGAAGATGAACAGGAATAGCGAGAACCAATGAGAGGCTAGCTGGAGGTGTCTGGACGGGCAAATTTAACTCTCATTTCCCAACAGGAAGAGGAAATAACCAAAGGCTCAGCGTGCCGTGCCGGAACCAGATTAGGGCCTGAAGCCATCCTGCGGTGTTGCGGCCAGCTCAAAAGAAAGCGAGTTGAAGAAAGGAGCTCAGGGGCACTGCAGTTCACAAACCTGCAGAGTTATAAATGACAGCTATCGTCCAAAAATAGACTGAAGTAAGGCTGCCAAGAGGACTTGAAAGCGGGGCAGAATTGCAGGAAACCGATTTCAGGAGGTAGACTGGAATTGCATTGAAAGCATAGGAAAAGAGGCAGAACGTCCACAATGATGCACTTGGCCAAAAAGGGCGTATGCGTTTTTTCCTGAATATATTCAGGAAAAAACACATACGCCCTTTTTGACCAACCAAGCAAGCTTGCAAAGGAAATCTGCACTACAATGAAGTCTCACTTCCCCCCGGTCAAAAGGGCCATCTGAAAAAAGTGTAAAATCCAGAAAGGCAGGACAGGCCGTGGAGAACTGGGAGCCTTGTTATGCTGATGGGTGGGATGTAAATTGCCAACAGACACTCGGGAGAAGTGTATGGTGTTTCCTGAAACATCTAAAAATCAAAGCAACAGAGCCTAGGGCACTGCCACTTATGGTCCTATAGCTTAGGGAAATTAAAATCAAAAAGACACAGCCACCCCAAAGTTTGGAACGGCTCTGTTTACAAGAACCTCGTTTACAGTACAAGTTCAACATGGCAGAAAGTGAAAAATGGATAAAGAACTTGTGGTACTTACGTACAATGCAGTATCACTCAGCAATGAAATCTATGTCATCAGGCCCGTAGCAGCATATTGAGTGGATTCAGGTACGATGATTCTAACTGAAATAAGTCACACAGAAAAAGAAACATCATAAGATATCACTAACACACGGAATGTAAACTTGGCTACACAGGAACTGCATTCCAAAACAGAACAGGGTCTCAAATTTAGAAAACCAACTTATGCTTGCTTAAGGGTAAAGGTGAGTTGGGGTGCTGCATAAAACCAGAGATTGAAATGAGCACAGATAAAGTTCCTTAAGCCAAATATGGAATAGACAAGAGCTACTCCTTGCTCAACGAAATGGACTCAAAACCCCATATTAAACGCCTAAGAATGTACCTGACTAGTAAGTATCTTAAAACCTATGGATTGCTATGTCTCCGAAAGAGAATCAAGCATGTGTACAGGGGCATAAACGCAGCAGTGATAGGATTGGAGAGGTTCGGTGAGCAAATGAAGACCCTTTGAAGTCATATTGCATGGTACCCATTCCACGGGTTTCAACTACCCAGGTTTTAGGTATTCTTCCTTCAGCTAAAACATGCATGTGGAACCCAGAGTATGATCAACCATGTGATCGGGAGACGTGTTCAAATATGTCTCAGTTTTCCTCCCCTGGTACTCGGGTGCAACATTCCAGACGCTTTACTAACACTCTCCCCACTTGGAGAGTCAGCGCCTTTAACCTCCTGTATGGCACAATTTGCAATTTCTGCGGAAGATGAACAGGAATAGCGAGAACCAATGAGAGGCTAGCTGGAGGTGTCTGGACGGGTAAATTTAACTCTCATTTCCCACCAGGAAGAGGAATTAACCAAAGGCTCAGCATGCCGGGCCGGAAACAGATTAGGGCCTGAAGCCATCCTGCGTTGTTGCGGCCAGGTCACAAGAAAGCGAGTTGAAGAAAGGAGCTCAGGGGCACTGTAATTCACAAACCTGCAGAGTTATAAATGACAGCTATCGTCCAAAAATATACTGAAGTAAGGCTGCCAAGAGGACTTGAAAGCGGGGCAGAATTGCAGGAAACCAATTTCAGGAGGTAGACTGAAATTGCATTGAAAGCATAGGAAAAGAGGCAGAACGTCCACAATGATGCACTTGGCCAAAAAGGGCGTATGCGTTTTTTCCTGAATATATTCAGGAAAAAACGCATACGCCCTTTTTGGCCAACCAAGCAAGCTTGCAAAGGAAATCTGCACTACAATGAAGTTTCACTTCCCCCCGGTCAAAAGGGCCATCTGAAAAAAGTGTAAAATCCAGAAAGGCAACAGGCCATGGAGAACTGGGAGCCTTGTTATGCTGATGGGCGGGATGTAAATTGCCAACAGACACTTGGGAGAAGTGTATGGTGTTTCCTGAAACATCTAAAAAACAAAGCAACAGAGCTTAGGGCACTTCCACTTATGGTCCTATAGCTTAGGGAAATTAAAATCAAAAAGACACAGCCACCCCAAAGTTTGGAACGGCTCTGTTTACAAGAACGTCGTTTACAGTACAAGTTCAACATCGCAGAAAGTGAAAAATGGATAAAGAAGTTGTGGTATTTACTTACAAAGCAATATCACTCAGCAATGAAATCTGTGTCATCAGGCCCTCAGCAGCACAATGAGTGGATTCAGGTATGATGATTCTAACTGAAGTAAGTCACACAGAAAAAGAAACATCATAAGATATCAGTAATACACGGAATGAAAACTTGGCTACACAGGAACTGAATTACAGAACAGAACAGGGTCTCAAATTTAGAAAACCAACTTATGCTTGCTTAAGGGGAAAGGTGAGTTGGGGTGCTGCATAAAACCAGAGATTGAAATGAGCACAGATAAAGTTCCTTAAGTCAAATATGGAATAGACAAGAGCTACTCCTTGCTCAACGAAATGGACTCAACACCACATATTAAACGCCTAAGAATGTACCTGACTAGTAAGTATCGTAAAACCTATGGATTGCTATGTCTCCAGAAGAGAATCAAGCATGTGTACAGGGGCATAAACGCAGCAGTGATAGGATTGGAGAGGTTCGGTGAGCAAATGAAGACCCTTTGAAGTCATATTGCATGGTACCCATTACACGGGTCTTAACTCTCCAGGTTTAAGGTATTCTTCCTTCAGCTAAAACATGCATGTGGAACCCAAGTATGATCAACCATGTGAACGGGAGACGTGTTCAAATATGTCTCAGTTTTCCTCCCCTGGTACTCGGGTGCAACATTCCAAATGCTTTACTAACACTCTCCCCACTTGGAGAGTCAGCGCCTTTAACCTCCTGTTTGGCCCAGTTTGCAATTTCTGCGGAAGATGAACAGGAATAGCGATAACCAATGAGAGACTAGCTGGAGGTGTCTGGACGGGCAAATTTAACTCTCATTTCCCACCAGGAAGAGGAAATAACCAAAGGCTCAGCGTGCCGTGCCGGAACCAGATTAGGGCCTGAAGCCATCCTGCGGTGTTGCGGCCAGGTCACAAGAAAGCAAGTTGAAGAAAGGAGCTCAGGGGCACTGTAAATCACAAACCTGCAGAGTTATAAAAGACAGCTATCGTCCAAAAATAGACTGAAGTAAGGCTGCCAAGAGGACTTGAAAGCGGGGCAGAATTGCAGGAAACCGATTTCAGGAGGTAGACTGGAATTGCATTGAAAGCATAGGAAAAGAGGCAGAACGTCCACAATGATGCACTTGGCCAAAAAGGGCGTATGCGTTTTTTCCTGAATATATTCAGGAAAAAACGCATACGCCCTTTTTGGCCAACCAAGCAAGCTTGCAAAGGAAATCTGCACTACAATGAAGTCTCACTTCCCCCCGGTCAAAAGGGCCATCTGAAAAAAGTGTAAAATCCAGACAGGCAGGACAGGCCATGGAGAACTGGGAGCCTTGTTATGCTGATGGGCGGGATGTAAATTGCCAACAACCACTCGGGAGAAGTGTATGGTGTTTCCTGAAACATCTAAAAAACAAAGCAACAGAGCCTAGGGCACTTCCACTTATGGTCCTATAGCTTAGGGAAATTAAAATCAAAAAGAGACAGCCACCCCAAAGTTTGGAACGGCTCTGTTTACAAGAACCTCGTTTACAGTACAAGTACAACATCGCAGAAAGTGAAAAATGGATAAAGAAGTTGTGGTATTTACTTACAAAGCAATATCACTCAGCAATGAAATCTGTGTCATCAGGCCCTTAGCAGCACAATGAGTGGATTCAGGTATGATGATTCTAACTGAAATAAGTCACACAGAAAAAGAAACATCATAAGATATCAGTAATACACGGAATGGAAACTTGGCTACACAGGAACTGAATTACAGAACAGAACAGGGTCTCAAATTTAGAAAACCAACTTATGCTTGCTTAAGGGTAAAGGTGAGTTGGGGTACTGCATAAAACCAGAGATTGAAATGAGCACAGATAAAGTTCCTTAAGCCAAATATGGAATAGACAAGAGCTACTCCTTGCTCAACGAAATGGACTCAACACCCCATATTAAACGCCTAAGAATGTACCTGACTAGTAAGTATCTTAAAACCTATGGATTGCTATGTCTCCGAAAGAGAATCAAGCATGTGTACAGGGGCATAAACGCAGCAGTGATAGGATTGGAGAGGTTCGGTGAGCAAATGAAGACCCTTTGAAATCACATTGCATGGTACCCATTCCACGGGTTTCAACTACCCAGGTTTAAGGTATTCTTCCTTCAGCTAAAACATGCATGTGGAACCTAGAGTATGATCAACCATGTGATCGGGAGACGTGTTCAAATATGTCTCAGTTTTCCTCCCCTGGTACTCGGGTGCAACATTCCAGACGCTTTACTAACACTCTCCCCACTTGGAGAGTCAGTCCCTTTAACCTCCTGTTTGGCCCAGTTTGCAATTTCTGCGGAAGATGAACAGGAATAGCGAGAACCAATGAGAGGCTAGCTGGAGGTGTCTGGACGGGCAAATTTAACTCTCATTTCCCACCAGGAAGAGGAATTAACCAAAGGCTCAGCATGCCGGGTCGGAACCAGATTAGGGCCTGAAGCCATCCTGCGGTGTTGCGGCCAGGTCACAAGAAAGCGAGTTGAAGAAAGGAGCTCAGGGGCACTGTAATTCACAAACCTGCAGAGTTATAAATGACAGCTATCATCCAAAAATAGACTGAAGTAAGGCTGCCAAGAGGACTTGAAAGCGGGGCAGAATTGCAGGAAACCGATTTCAGGAGGTAGACTGGAATTGCATTGAAAGCATAGGAAAAGAGGCAGAACGTCCACAATGATGCACTTGGCCAAAAAGGGCGTATGCGTTTTTTCCTGAATATATTCAGCGAAAAACGCATACGCCCTTTTTGGCCAACCAAGCAAGCTTGCAAAGGAAATCTGCACTACAATGAAGTCTCACTTCCCCCCGGTCAAAAGGGCCATCTGAAAAAAGTGTAAAATCCAGAAAGGCAACAGGCCATTGAGAACTGGGAGCCTTGTTATGCTGATGGGCGGGATGTAAATTGCCAACAGACACTCGGGAGAAGTGTATGGTGTTTCCTGAAACATCTAAAAAACAAAGCAACAGAGCCTAGGGCAGTTCCACTTATGGTCCTATATCTTAGGGAAATTAAAATCAAAAAGAGACAGCCACCCCAAAGTTTGGGACGCCTCTGTTTACAAGAACCTCGTTTACAGTACAAGTTCAACATCGCAGAAAGTGAAAAATGGATAAAGAAGTTGTGGTATTTACTTACAAAGCAATATCACTCAGCAATGAAATCTGTGTCATCAGGCCCTTAGCATCACAATGAGTGGATTCAGGTATGATGATTCTAACTGAAATAAGTCACACAGAAAAAGAAACATCATGAGATATCAGTAATACACGGAATGTAAACTTGGCTACATAGGAACTGAATTACAGAACAGAACAGGGTCTCAAATTTAGAAAACCAACTTATGCTTGCTTAAGGGTAAAGGTGAGTTGGGGTGCTGCATAAAACCAGAGATTGAAATGAGCACAGATAAAGTTCCTTAAGTCAAATATGGAATAGACAAGAGCTACTCCTTGCTCAACGAAATGGACTCAACACCACATATTAAACGCCTAAGAATGTACCTGACTAGTAAGTATCGTAAAACCTATGGATTGCTATGTCTCCAGAAGAGAATCAAGCATGTGTACAGGGGCATAAACGCAGCAGTGATAGGATTGGAGAGGTTCGGTGAGCAAATGAAGACCCTTTGAAGTCATATTGCATGGTACCCATTACACGGGTCTTAACTCTCCAGGTTTAAGGTATTCTTCCTTCAGCTAAAACATGCATGTGGAACCCAAGTATGATCAACCATGTGAACGGGAGACGTGTTCAAATATGTCTCAGTTTTCCTCCCCTGGTACTCGGGTGCAACATTCCAAATGCTTTACTAACACTCTCCCCACTTGGAGAGTCAGCGCCTTTAACCTCCTGTTTGGCCCAGTTTGCAATTTCTGCGGAAGATGAACAGGAATAGCGATAACCAATGAGAGACTAGCTGGAGGTGTCTGGACGGGCAAATTTAACTCTCATTTCCCACCAGGAAGAGGAAATAACCAAAGGCTCAGCGTGCCGTGCCGGAACCAGATTAGGGCCTGAAGCCATCCTGCGGTGTTGCGGCCAGGTCACAAGAAAGCAAGTTGAAGAAAGGAGCTCAGGGGCACTGTAAATCACAAACCTGCAGAGTTATAAAAGACAGCTATCGTCCAAAAATAGACTGAAGTAAGGCTGCCAAGAGGACTTGAAAGCGGGGCAGAATTGCAGGAAACCGATTTCAGGAGGTAGACTGGAATTGCATTGAAAGCATAGGAAAAGAGGCAGAACGTCCACAATGATGCACTTGGCCAAAAAGGGCGTATGCGTTTTTTCCTGAATATATTCAGGAAAAAACGCATACGCCCTTTTTGGCCAACCAAGCAAGCTTGCAAAGGAAATCTGCACTACAATGAAGTCTCACTTCCCCCCGGTCAAAAGGGCCATCTGAAAAAAGTGTAAAATCCAGACAGGCAGGACAGGCCATGGAGAACTGGGAGCCTTGTTATGCTGATGGGCGGGATGTAAATTGCCAACAACCACTCGGGAGAAGTGTATGGTGTTTCCTGAAACATCTAAAAAACAAAGCAACAGAGCCTAGGGCACTTCCACTTATGGTCCTATAGCTTAGGGAAATTAAAATCAAAAAGAGACAGCCACCCCAAAGTTTGGAACGGCTCTGTTTACAAGAACCTCGTTTACAGTACAAGTACAACATCGCAGAAAGTGAAAAATGGATAAAGAAGTTGTGGTATTTACTTACAAAGCAATATCACTCAGCAATGAAATCTGTGTCATCAGGCCCTTAGCAGCACAATGAGTGGATTCAGGTATGATGATTCTAACTGAAATAAGTCACACAGAAAAAGAAACATCATAAGATATCAGTAATACACGGAATGGAAACTTGGCTACACAGGAACTGAATTACAGAACAGAACAGGGTCTCAAATTTAGAAAACCAACTTATGCTTGCTTAAGGGTAAAGGTGAGTTGGGGTACTGCATAAAACCAGAGATTGAAATGAGCACAGATAAAGTTCCTTAAGCCAAATATGGAATAGACAAGAGCTACTCCTTGCTCAACGAAATGGACTCAACACCCCATATTAAACGCCTAAGAATGTACCTGACTAGTAAGTATCTTAAAACCTATGGATTGCTATGTCTCCGAAAGAGAATCAAGCATGTGTACAGGGGCATAAACGCAGCAGTGATAGGATTGGAGAGGTTCGGTGAGCAAATGAAGACCCTTTGAAATCACATTGCATGGTACCCATTCCACGGGTTTCAACTACCCAGGTTTAAGGTATTCTTCCTTCAGCTAAAACATGCATGTGGAACCTAGAGTATGATCAACCATGTGATCGGGAGACGTGTTCAAATATGTCTCAGTTTTCCTCCCCTGGTACTCGGGTGCAACATTCCAGACGCTTTACTAACACTCTCCCCACTTGGAGAGTCAGTCCCTTTAACCTCCTGTTTGGCCCAGTTTGCAATTTCTGCGGAAGATGAACAGGAATAGCGAGAACCAATGAGAGGCTAGCTGGAGGTGTCTGGACGGGCAAATTTAACTCTCATTTCCCACCAGGAAGAGGAATTAACCAAAGGCTCAGCATGCCGGGTCGGAACCAGATTAGGGCCTGAAGCCATCCTGCGGTGTTGCGGCCAGGTCACAAGAAAGCGAGTTGAAGAAAGGAGCTCAGGGGCACTGTAATTCACAAACCTGCAGAGTTATAAATGACAGCTATCATCCAAAAATAGACTGAAGTAAGGCTGCCAAGAGGACTTGAAAGCGGGGCAGAATTGCAGGAAACCGATTTCAGGAGGTAGACTGGAATTGCATTGAAAGCATAGGAAAAGAGGCAGAACGTCCACAATGATGCACTTGGCCAAAAAGGGCGTATGCGTTTTTTCCTGAATATATTCAGCGAAAAACGCATACGCCCTTTTTGGCCAACCAAGCAAGCTTGCAAAGGAAATCTGCACTACAATGAAGTCTCACTTCCCCCCGGTCAAAAGGGCCATCTGAAAAAAGTGTAAAATCCAGAAAGGCAACAGGCCATTGAGAACTGGGAGCCTTGTTATGCTGATGGGCGGGATGTAAATTGCCAACAGACACTCGGGAGAAGTGTATGGTGTTTCCTGAAACATCTAAAAAACAAAGCAACAGAGCCTAGGGCAGTTCCACTTATGGTCCTATATCTTAGGGAAATTAAAATCAAAAAGAGACAGCCACCCCAAAGTTTGGGACGCCTCTGTTTACAAGAACCTCGTTTACAGTACAAGTTCAACATCGCAGAAAGTGAAAAATGGATAAAGAACTTGTGGTACTTACGTACAATGCAGTATCACTCAGCAATGAAATCTATGTCATCAGGCCCGTAGCAGCATAATGAGTAGATTCAGGTACGATGATTCTAACTGAAATAAGTCACACAGAAAAAGAAACATCATAAGATATCAGTAATACACGGAATGTAAACTTGGCTACACAGGAACTGAATTCCAAAACAGAACAGGGTCTCAAATTTAGAAAACCAACTTATGCTTGCTTAAGGGGAAAGGTGAGTTGGGTTGCTGCATGAAACCGGAGATTGAAATGAGCACAGATAAAGTTCCTTAAGCCAAATATGGAATAGACAAGAGCTACTCCTTGCTCAACGAAATGGACTCAACACCCAATATTAAACGCCTAAGAATGTACCTGACTAGTAAGTATCTTAAAACCTATGGATTGCTATGTCTCCGAAAGAGAATCAAGCATGTGTACAGGGGCATAAACGCAGTAGTGATAGGATTGGAGAGGTTCGGTGAGCAAATGAAGACCCTTTGAAGTCATATTGCATGGTACCCATTCCACGGGTTTCAACTACCCAGGTTTTAGGTATTCTTCCTTCAGCTAAAACATGCATGTGGAACCCAGAGTATGATCAACCATGTGATCGGGAGACGTGTTCAAATATGTCTCAGCTTTCCTCCCCTGGTACAAGGGTGCAACATTCCAGACGCTTTACTAACACTCTCCCCACTTGGAGAGTCAGCGCCTTTAACCTCCTGTTTGGCCCAGTTTGCAATTTCTGCGGAAGATGAACAGGAATAGCAAGAACCAATGAGAGGCTAGCTGGAGGTGTCTGGACGGGCAAATTTAACTCTCATTTCCCACCAGGAAGAGGAATTAACCAAAGGCTCAGCATGCCGGGCCGGAAACAGATTAGGGCCTGAAGCCATCCTGCGGTGTTGCGGCCAGGTCACAAGAAAGCGAGTTGAAGAAAGGAGCTCAGGGGCACTGTAATTCACAAACCTGCAGAGTTATAAATGACAGCTATCGTCCAAAAATAGACTGAAGTAAGGCTGCCAAGAGGACTTGAAAGCGGGGCAGAATTGCAGGAAACCGATTTCAGGAGGTAGACTGGAATTGCATTGAAAGCATAGGAAAAGAGGCAGAACGTCCACAATGATGCACTTGGCCAAAAAGGGCGTATGCGTTTTTTCCTGAATATATTCAGGAAAAAACGCATACGCCCTTTTTGGCCAACCAAGCAAGCTTGCAAAGGAAATCTGCACTACAATGAAGTCTCACTTCCCCCCGGTCAAAAGGGCCATGTGAAAAAAGTGTAAAATCCAGAAAGGCAGGACAGGCCATGGAGAACTGGGAGCCTTGTTATGCTGATGGGCGGGATGTAAATTGCCAACAGACACTCGGGAGAAGTGTATGGTGTTTCCTGAAACATCTAAAAAACAAAGCAACAGAGCCTAGGGCACTGCCACTTATGGTCCTATAGTTAAGGGAAATTAAAATCAAAAAGACACAGCCACCCCAAAGTTTGGGACGCCTCTCTTTACAAGAACCTCGTTTACAGTACAAGTTCAACATCGCAGAAAGTGAAAAATGGATAAAGAAGTTGTGGTATTTACTTACAAAGCAATATCACTCAGCAATGAAATCTGTGTCATCAGGCCCTTAGCAGCACAATGAGTGGATTCAGGTATGATGATTCTAACTGAAATAAGTCACACAGAAAAAGAAACATCATAAGATATCAGTAATACACGGAATGTAAACTTGACTACACAGGAACTGAATTACAGAACAGAACAGGGTCTCAAATTTAGAAAACCAACTTATTCTTGCTTAAGGGTAAAGGTGAGTTGGGGTGCTGCATAAAACCAGAGATTGAAATGAGCACAGATAAAGTTCCTTAAGCCAAATATGGAATAGACAAGAGCTACTCCTTGCTCAACGAAATGGACTCAACACCCCATATTAAACGCCTAAGAATGTACCTGACTAGTAAGTATCTTAAAACCTATGGATTGCTATGTCTCCAAAAGAGAATCAAGCGTGTGTACAGGGGCATAAACGCAGCAGTGATAGGATTGGAGAGGTTCGGTGAGCAAATGAAGACCCTTTGAAGTCATATTGCATGGTACCCATTCCACGGGTTTCAACTACCCAGGTTTAAGGTATTCTTCCTTCAGCTAAAACATGCATGTGGAACCTAGAGTATGATCAACCATGTGATCGGGAGACGTGTTCAAATATGTCTCAGTTTTCCTCCCCTGGTACTCGGGTGCAACATTCCAGATGCTTTACTAACACTCTCCCCACTTGGAGAGTCAGTCCCTTTAACCTCCTGTTTGGCCCAGTTTGCAATTTCTGCGGAAGATGAACAGGAATAGCGAGAACCAATGAGAGGCTAGCTGGAGGTGTCTGGACGGGCAAATTTAACTCTCATTTCCCACCAGGAAGAGGAATTAACCAAAGGCTCAGCATGCCGGGCCGGAACCAGATTAGGGCCTGAAGCCATCCTGCGGTGTTGCGGCCAGGTCACAAGAAAGCGAGTTGAAGAAAGGAGCTCAGGGGCACTGTAATTCACAAACCTGCAGAGTTATAAATGACAGCTATCGTCCAAAAATAGACTGAAGTAAGGCTGCCAAGAGGACTTGAAAGCGGGGCAGAATTGCAGGAAACCGATTTCAGGAGGTAGACTGGAATTGCATTGAAAGCATAGGAAAAGAGGCAGAACGTCCACAATGATGCACTTGGCCAAAAAGGGCGTATGCGTTTTTTCCTGAATATATTCAGGAAAAAACGCATACGCCCTTTTTGGCCAACCAAGCAAGCTTGCAAAGGAAATCTGCACTACAATGAAGTCTCACTTCCCCCCGGTCAAAAGGGCCATCTGAAAAAAGTGTAAAATCCAGAAAGGCAGGACAGGCCATGGAGAACTGGGAGCCTTGTTATGCTGATGGGCGGGATGTAAATTGCCAACAGACACTCCGGAGAAGTGTATGGTGTTTCCTGAAACATCTAAAAAACAAAGCAACAGAGCCTAGGGCACTGTCACTTATGGTCCTATAGCTTAGGGAAATTAAAATCAAAAAGACACAGCCACCCCAAAGTTTGGGACGCCTCTGTTTACAAGAACCTCGTTTACAGTACCAGTTCAACATCGCAGAAAGTGAAAAATGGATAAAGAAGTTGTGGTATTTACTTACAAAGCAATATCACTCAGCAATGAAATCTATGTCATCAGGCCCTTAGCATCACAATGAGTGGATTCAGGTATGATGATTCTAACTGAAATAAGTCACACAGAAAAAGAAACATCATAAGATATCAGTAATACACGGAATGTAAACTTGGCTACATAGGAACTGAATTACAGAACAGAACAGGGTCTCAAATTTAGAAAACCAACTTATGCTTGCTTAAGGGTAAAGGTGAGTTGGGGTGCTGCATAAAACCAGAGATTGAAATGAGCACAGATAAAGTTCCTTAAGTCAAATATGGAATAGACAAGAGCTACTCCTTGCTCAACGAAATGGACTCAACACCCCATATTAAACGCCTAAGAATGTACCTGACTAGTAAGTATCTTAAAACCTATGGATTGCTATGTCTCCGAAAGAGAATCAAGCATGTGTACAGGGGCATAAACGCAGCAGTGATAGGATTGGAGAGGTTCGGTGAGCAAATGAAGACCCTTTGAAGTCATATTGCATGGTACCCATTACACGGGTCTCAACTCTCCAGGTTTAAGGTATTCTTCCTTCAGCTAAAACATGCATGTGGAACCCAAGTATGATCAACCATGTGAACGGGAGACGTGTTCAAATATGTCTCAGTTTTCCTCCCCTGGTACTCGGGTGCAACATTCCAGACGCTTTACTAACACTCTCCCCACTTGGAGAGTCAGCGCCTTTAACCTCCAGTTTGGCCCAGTTTGCAATTTCTGCGGAAGATGAACAGGAATAGCGAGAACCAATGAGAGGCTAGCTGGAGGTGTCTGGACGGGCAAATTTAACTCTCATTTCCCACCAGGAAGAGGAAATAACCAAAGGCTCAAAGTGCCGTACCGGAACCAGATTAGGGCCTGAAGCCATCCTGCGGTGTTGCGGCCAGCTCAAAAGAAACCGAGTTGAAGAAAGGAGCTCAGGGGCACTGTAATTCACAAACCTGCAGAGTTATAAATGACAGCTATCGTCCAAAAATCGACTGAAGTAAGGTTGCCAAGAGGACTTGAAAGCGGGGCAGAATTGCAGGAAACCGATTTCAGGAGTTAGACTGGAATTGCATTGAAAGCATAGGAAAAGAGGCAGAACGTCCACAATGATGCACTTGGCCGAAAAGGGCGTATGCGTTTTTTCCTGAATATATTCAGGAAAAAACGCATACGCCCTTTTTGGCCAACCAAGCAAGCTTGCAAAGGAAATCTGCACTACAATGAAGTCTCACTTCCCCCCGGTCAAAAGGGCCATCTGAAAAAAGTGTAAAATCCAGAATGGCAGGACAGGCCATTGAGAACTGGGAGCCTTGTTATGCTGATGGGCGGGATGTAAATTGCCAACAGACACTCGGGAGAAGTGTATGGTGTTTCCTGAAACATCTAAAAAACAAAGCAACAGAGCCTAGGGCAGTTCCACTTATGGTCCTATAGCTTAGGGAAATTAAAATCAAAAAGAGACAGCCACCCCAAAATTTGGAACGGCTCTGTTTACAAGAACCTCGTTTACAGTACAAGTTCAACATCGCAGAAAGTGAAAAATGGATAAAGAACTTGTGGTACTTACGTACAATGCAGTATCACTCAGCAATGAAATCTATGTCATCAGGCCCGTAGCAGCATAATGAGTAGATTCAGGTACGATGATTCTAACTGAAATAAGTCACACAGAAAAAGAAACATCATAAGATATCAGTAATACACGGAATGTAAACTTGGCTACACAGGAACTGAATTCCAAAACAGAACAGGGTCTCAAATTTAGAAAACCAACTTATGCTTGCTTAAGGGGAAAGGTGAGTTGGGGTGCTGCATGAAACCAGAGATTGAAATGAGCACAGATAAAGTTCCTTAAGCCAAATATGGAATAGACAAGAGCTACTCCTTGCTCAACGAAATGGACTCAACACCCAATATTAAACGCCTAAGAATGTACCTGACTAGTAAGTATCTTAAAACCTATGGATTGCTATGTCTCCGAAAGAGAATCAAGCATGTGTACAGGGGCATAAACGCAGCAGTGATAGGATTGGAGAGGTTCGGTGAGCAAATGAAGACCCTTTGAAGTCATATTGCATGGTACCCATTCCACGGGTTTCAACTACCCAGGTTTTAGGTATTCTTCCTTCAGCTAAACATGCATGTGGAACCCAGAGTATGATCAACCATGTGATCGGGAGACGTGTTCAAATATGTCTCAGCTTTCCTCCCCTGGTACAAGGGTGCAACATTCCAGACGCTTTACTAACACTCTCCCCACTTGGAGAGTCAGCGCCTTTAACCTCCTGTTTGGCCCAGTTTGCAATTTCTGTGGAAGATGAACAGGAATAGCAAGAACCAATGAGAGGCTAGCTGGAGGTGTCTGGACGGGCAAATTTAACTCTCATTTCCCACCAGGAAGAGGAATTAACCAAAGGCTAAGCATGCCGGGCCGGAAACAGATTAGGGCCTGAAGCCATCCTGCGGTGTTGCGGCCAGGTCACAAGAAAGCGAGTTGAAGAAAGGAGCTCAGGGGCACTGTAATTCACAAACCTGCAGAGTTATAAATGACAGCTATCGTCCAAAAATAGACTGAAGTAAGGCTGCCAAGAGGACTTGAAAGCGGGGCAGAATTGCAGGAAACCGATTTCAGGAGGTAGACTGGAATTGCATTGAAAGCATAGGAAAAGAGGCAGAACGTCCACAATGATGCACTTGGCCAAAAAGGGCGTATGCATTTTTTCCTGAATATATTCAGGAAAAAATGCATACACCCTTTTTGGCCAACCAAGCAAGCTTGCAAAGGAAATCTGCACTACAATGAAGTCTCACTTCCCCCCGGTCAAAAGGGCCATCTGAAAAAAGTGTAAAATCCAGAAAGGCAGGACAGGCCATGGAGAACTGGGAGCCTTGTTATGCTGATGGGCGGGATGTAAATTGCCAACAGCCACTCTGGAGATGTGTATGGTGTTTCCTGAAACATCTAAAAAACAAAGCAACAGAGCCTAGGGCACTGCCACTTATGGTCCTATAGTTAAGGGAAATTAAAATCAAAAAGACACAGCCACCCCAAAGTTTGGGACGCCTCTGTTTACAAGAACCTCGTTTACAGTACAAGTTCAACATCGCAGAAAGTGAAAAATGGATAAAGAAGTTGTGGTATTTACTTACAAAGCAATATCACTCAGCAATGAAATCTGTGTCATCAGGCCCTTAGCAGCACAATGAGTGGATTCAGGTATGATGATTCTAACTGAAATAAGTCACACAGAAAAAGAAACATCATAAGATATCAGTAATACACGGAATGTAAACTTGACTACACAGGAACTGAATTACAGAACAGAACAGGGTCTCAAATTTAGAAAACCAACTTATTCTTGCTTAAGGGTAAAGGTGAGTTGGGGTGCTGCATAAAACCAGAGATTGAAATGAGCACAGATAAAGTTCCTTAAGCCAAATATGGAATAGACAAGAGCTACTCCTTGCTCAACGAAATGGACTCAACACCCCATATTAAACGCCTAAGAATGTACCTGACTAGTAAGTATCTTAAAACCTATGGATTGCTATGTCTCTGAAAGAGAATCAAGCATGTGTACAGGGGCATAAACGCAGCAGTGATAGGATTGGAGAGGTTCGGTGAGCAAATGAAGACCCTTTGAAGTCATATTGCATGGTACCCATTCCACGGGTTTCAACTACCCAGGTTTAAGGTATTCTTCCTTCAGCTAAAACATGCATGTGGAACCTAGAGTATGATCAACCATGTGATGGGGAGACGTGTTCAAATATGTCTCAGTTTTCCTCCCCTGGTACTCGGGTGCAACATTCCAGACGCTTTACTAACACTCTCCCCACTTGGAGAGTCAGTCCCTTTAACCTCCTGTTTGGCCCAGTTTGCAATTTCTGCGCAAGATGAACAGGAATAGCGAGAACCAATGAGAGGCTAGCTGGAGGTGTCTGGACGGGCAAATTTAACTCTCATTTCCCACCAGGAAGAGGAATTAACCAAAGGCTCAGCATGCCGGGCCGGAACCAGATTAGGGCCTGAAGCCATCCTGCGGTGTTGCGGCCAGGTCACAAGAAAGCGAGTTGAAGAAAGGAGCTCAGGGGCACTGTAATTCACAAACCTGCAGAGTTATAAATGACAGCTATCGTCCAAAAATAGACTGAAGTAAGGCTGCCAAGAGGACTTGAAAGCGGGGCAGAATTGCAGGAAACCGATTTCAGGAGGTAGACTGGAATTGCATTGAAAGCATAGGAAAAGAGGCAGAACGTCCACAATGATGCGCTTGGCCAAAAAGGGCGTATGCGTTTTTTCCTGAATATATTCAGGAAAAAACGCATACGCCCTTTTTGGCCAACCAAGCAAGCTTGCAAAGGAAATCTGCACTACAATGAAGTCTCACTTCCCCCCGGTCAAAAGGGCCATCTGAAAAAAGTGTAAAATCCAGAAAGGCAGGACAGGCCATGGAGAACTGGGAGCCTTGTTATGCTGATGGGTGGGATGTAAATTGCCAACAGACACTCGGGAGAAGTGTATGGTGTTTCCTGAAACATCTAAAAAACAAAGCAACAGAGCCTAGGGCACTGTCACTTATGGTCCTATAGCTTAGGGAAATTAAAATCAAAAAGACACAGCCACCCCAAAGTTTGGGACGCCTCTGTTTACAAGAACCTCGTTTACAGTACCAGTTCAACATCGCAGAAAGTGAAAAATGGATAAAGAAGTTGTGGTATTTACTTACAAAGCAATATCACTCAGCAATGAAATCTATGTCATCAGGCCCTTAGCATCACAATGAGTGGATTCAGGTATGATGATTCTAACTGAAATAAGTCACACAGAAAAAGAAACATCATAAGATATCAGTAATACACGGAATGTAAACTTGGCTACATAGGAACTGAATTACAGAACAGAACAGGGTCTCAAATTTAGAAAACCAACTTATGCTTGCTTAAGGGTAAAGGTGAGTTGGGGTGCTGCATAAAACCAGAGATTGAAATGAGCACAGATAAAGTTCCTTAAGCCAAATATGGAATAGACAAGAGCTACTCCTTGCTCAACGAAATGGACTCAACACCCAATATTAAACGCCTAAGAATGTACCTGACTAGTAAGTATCTTAAAACCTATGGATTGCTATGTCTCCGAAAGAGAATCAAGCATGTGTACAGGGGCATAAACGCAGCAGTGATAGGATTGGAGAGGTTCGGTGAGCAAATGAAGACCCTTTGAAGTCATACTGCATGGTACCCATTCCACGGGTTTCAACTACCCAGGTTTAAGGTATTCTTCCTTCAGCTAAAACATGCATGTGGAACCTAGAGTATGATCAACCATGTGATGGGGAGACGTGTTCAAATATGTCTCAGTTTTCCTCCCCTGGTACTCGGGTGCAACATTCCAGATGCTTTACTAACACTCTCCCCACTTGGAGAGTCAGTCCCTTTAACCTCCTGTTTGGCCCAGTTTGCAATTTCTGCGGAAGATGAACAGGAATAGCGAGAACCAATGAGAGGCTAGCTGGAGGTGTCTGGACGGGCAAATTTAACTCTCATTTCCCACCAGGAAGAGGAATTAACCAAAGGCTCCGCATGCCGGGCCGGAACCAGATTAGGGCCTGAAGCCATCCTGCGGTGTTGCGGCCAGGTCACAAGAAAGCGAGTTGAAGAAAGGAGCTCAGGGGCACTGTAATTCACAAACCTGCAGAGTTATAAATGACAGCTATCGTCCAAAAATAGACTGAAGTAAGGCTGCCAAGAGGACTTGAAAGCGGGGCAGAATTGCAGGAAACCGATTTCAGGAGGTAGACTGGAATTGCATTGAAAGCATAGGAAAAGAGGCAGAACGTCCACAATGATGCACTTGGCCAAAAAGGGCGTATGCGTTTTTTCCTGAATATATTCAGGAAAAAACGCATACGCCCTTTTTGGCCAACCAAGCAAGCTTGCAAAGGAAATCTGCACTACAATGAAGTCTCACTTCCCCCCGGTCAAAAGGGCCATCTGAAAAAAGTGTAAAATCCAGAAAGGCAGGACAGGCCATGGAGAACTGGGAGCCTTGTTATGCTGATGGGCGGGATGTAAATTGCCAACAACCATTCGGGAGAAGTGTATGGTGTTTCCTGAAACATCTAAAAAACAAAGCAACAGAGCCTAGGGCACTGCCACTTATGGTCCTATAGCTTAGGGAAATTAAAATCAAAAAGACACAGCCACCCCAAAGTTTGGGGCGCCTCTGTTTACAAGAACCTCGTTTACAGTACAAGTTCAACATCGCAGAAAGTGAAAAATGGATAAAGAAGTTGTGGTATTTACTTACAAAGCAATATCACTCAGCAATGAAATCTATGTCATCAGGCCCTTAGCATCACAATGAGTGGATTCAGGTATGATGATTCTAACTGAAATAAGTCACACAGAAAAAGAAACATCATAAGATATCAGTAATACACGGAATGTAAACTTGGCTACACAGGAACTGAATTACAGAACAGAACAGGGTCTCAAGTTTAGAAAACCAACGTATTCTTGCTTAAGGGTAAAGGTGAGTTGGGGTGCTGCATAAAACCAGAGATTGAAATGAGCACAGATAAAGTTCCTTAAGCCAAATATGGAATAGACAAGAGCTACTCCTTGCTCAACGAAATGGACTCAACACCGCATATTAAACGCCTAAGAGTGTACCTGACTAGTAAGTATCTTAAAACCTATGGATTGCTATGTCTCCGAAAGAGAATCAAGCATGTGTACAGGGGCATAAACGCAGCAGTGATAGGATTGGAGAGGTTCGGTGAGCAGATGAAGACCCTTTGAAGTCATATTGCATGGTACCCATTCCACGGGTTTCAACTACCCAGGTTTAAGGTATTCTTCCTTCAGCTAAAACATGCATGTGGAACCTAGAGTATGATCAACCATGTGATCGGGAGACGTGTTCAAATATGTCTCAGTTTTCCTCCCCTGGTACTCGGGTGCAACATTCCAGACGCTTTACTAACACTCTCCCCACTTGGAGAGTCAGTCCCTTTAACCTCCTGTTTGGCCCAGTTTGCAATTTCTGCGGAAGATGAACAGGAATAGCGAGAACCAATGAGAAGCTAGCTGGAGGTGTCTAGACGGGCAAATTTAACTCTCATTTCCCACCAGGAAGAGGAATTAACCAAAGGCTCAGCATGCCGGGCCGGAACCAGATTAGGGCCTGAAGCCATCCTGCGGTGTTGCGGCCAGGTCACAAGAAAGCGAGTTGAAGAAAGGAGCTCAGGGGCACTGTAATTCACAAACCTGCAGAGTTATAAATGACAGCTATCGTCCAAAAATAGACTGAAGTAAGGCTGCCAAGAGGACTTGAAAGCGGGGCAGAATTGCAGGAAACCGATTTCAGGAGGTAGACTGGAATTGCATTGAAAGCATAGGAAAAGAGGCAGAACGTCCACAATGATGCACTTGGCCAAAAAGGGCGTATGCGTTTTTTCCTGAATATATTCAGGAAAAAACGCATACGCCCTTTTTGGCCAACCAAGCAAGCTTGCAAAGAAATCTGCACTACAATGAAGTCTCACTTCCCCCCGGTCAAAAGGGCCATCTGAAAAAAGTGTAAAATCCAGAAAGGCAACGGGCCATTGAGAACTGGGAGCCTTGTTATGCTGAAGGGCGGGATGTAAATTGCCAACAGACACTTGGGAGAAGTGTATGGTGTTTCCTGAAACATCTAAAAAACAAAGCAACAGAGCCTAGGGCACTGCCACTTATGGTCCTATAGCTTAGGGAAATTAAAATCAAAAAGACACAGCTCCCCAAAGTTTGGAACGGCTCTGTTTACAAGAACCTCGTTTACAGTACAAGTTCAACATCGCAGAAAGTGAAAAATGGATAAAGAAGTTGTGGTATTCACTTACAAAGCAATATCACTCAGCAATGAAATCTATGTCATCAGGCCCTTAGCAGCACAATGAGTGGATTCAGGTATGATGATTCTAACTGAAATAAGTCACACAGAAAAAGAAACATCATCAGATATCAGTAATACACGGAATGGAAACTTGGCTACACAGGAACTGAATTACAGAACAGAACAGGGTCTCAAATTTAGAAAGACAACTTATGCTTGCTTAAGGGTAAAGGTGAGTTGGGGTGCTGCATAAAACCAGAGATTGAAATGAGCACAGATAAAGTTCCTTAAGCCAAATATGGAATAGACAAGAGCTACTCCTTGCTCAACGAAATGGACTCAACACCGCATATTAAACGCCTAAGAATGTACCTGACTTGTAAGTATCTTAAAACCTATGGATTGCTATGTCTCCAAAAGAGAATCAAGCATGTGTACAGGGGCATAAACGCAGCAGTGATAGGATTGGAGAGGTTCGGTGAGCAAATGAAGACCCTTTGAAGTCATATTGCATGGTACCCATTCCACGGGTTTCAACTACCCAGGTTTAAGGTATTCTTCCTTCAGCTAAAACATGCATGTGGAACCTAGAGTATGATCAACCATGTGATCGGGAGACGTGTTCAAATATGTCTCAGTTTTCCTCCCCTGGTACTCGGGTGCAACATTCCAGACGCTTTACTAACACTCTCCCCACTTGGAGAGTCAGTCCCTTTAACCTCCTGTTTGGCCCAGTTTGCAATTTCTGCGGAAGATGAACAGGAATAGCGAGAACCAATGAGAGGCTAGCTGGAGGTGTCTGGACGGGCAAATTTAACTCTCATTTCCCACCAGGAAGAGGAATTAACCAAAGGCTCAGCATGCCGGGCCGGAACCAGATTAGGGCCTGAAGCCATCCTGCGGTGTTGCGGCCAGGTCACAAGAAAGCGAGTTGAAGAAAGGAGCTCAGGGGCACTGTAATTCACAAACCTGCAGAGTTATAAATGACAGCTATCGTCCAAAAATAGACTGAAGTAAGGCTGCCAAGAGGACTTGAAAGCGGGGCAGAATTGCAGGAAACCGATTTCAGGAGGTAGACTGGAATTGCATTGAAAGCATAGGAAAAGAGGCAGAACGTCCACAATGATGCACTTGGCCAAAAAGGGCGTATGCGTTTTTTCCTGAATATATTCAGGAAAAAACGCATACGCCCTTTTTGGCCAACCAAGCAAGCTTGCAAAGGAAATCTGCACTACAATGAAGTCTCACTTCCCCCCGGTCAAAAGGGCCATCTGAAAAAAGTGTAAAATCCAGAAAGGCAGGACAGGCCATGGAGAACTGGGAGGCTTGTTATGCTGATGGGCGGGATGTAAATTGCCAACAACCACTCGGGAGAAGTGTATGGTGTTTCCTGAAACATCTAAAAAACAAAACAACAGAACCTAGGGCACTTCCACTTATGGTCCTATAGCTTAGGGAAATTAACATCAAAAAGACACAGCCACCCCAAAGTTTGGAACGGCTCTGTTTACAAGAACCTCGTTTACAGTACAAGTTCAACATCGCAGAAAGTGAAAAATGGATAAAGAAGTTGTGGTACTTACGTACAATGCAGTATCCCTCAGCAATGAAATCTATGTCATCAGGCCCGTAGCAGCATAATGAGTGGACTCAGGTACGATGATTCTAACTGAAATAAGTCACACAGAAAAAGAAACATCATAAGATATCACTAATACACGGAATGTAAACTTGGCTACACAGGAACTGCATTCCAAAACAGAACAGGGTCTCAAATTTAGAAAACCAACTTATGCTTGCTTAAGGGTAAAGGTGAGTTGGGGTGCTGCATAAAACCAGAGATTGAAATGAGCACAGATAAAGTTCCTTAAGCCAAATATGGAATAGACAAGAGCTACTCCTTGCTCAACGAAATGGACTCAACACCCCATATTAAACGCCTAAGAATGTACCTGACTAGTAAGTATCTTAAAACCTATGGATTGCTATGTCTCCGAAAGAGAATCAAGCATGTGTACAGGGGCATAAACGCAGCAGTGATAGGATTGGAGAGGTTCGGTGAGCAAATGAAGACCCTTTGAAGTCATATTGCATGGTACCCATTCCACGGGTTTCAACTACCCAGGTTTAAGGTATTCTTCCTTCAGCTAAAACATGCATGTGGAACCTAGAGTATGATCAACCATGTGATCGGGAGACGTGTTCAAATATGTCTCAGTTTTCCTCCCCTGGTACTCGGGTGCAACATTCCAGACGCTTTACTAACACTCTCCCCACTTGGAGAGTCAGTCCCTTTAACCTCCTGTTTGGCCCAGGTTGCAATTTCTGCGGAAGATGAACAGGAATAGCGAGAACCAATGAGAGGCTAGCTGGAGGTGTCTGGACGGGCAAATTTAACTCTCATTTCCCACCAGGAAGAGGAATTAACCAAAGGCTCAGCATGCCGGGCCGGAACCAGATTAGGGCCTGAAGCCATCCTGCGGTGTTGCGGCCAGGTCACAAGAAAGCGAGTTGAAGAAAGGAGCTCAGGGGCACTGTAATTCACAAACCTGCAGAGTTATAAATGACAGCTATCGTCCAAAAATAGACTGAAGTAAGGCCGCCAAGAGGACTTGAAAGCAGGGCAGAATTGCAGGAAACCGATTTCAGGAGGTAGACTGGAATTGCATTGAAAGCATAGGAAAAGAGGCAGAACGTCCACAATGATGCACTTGGCCAAAAAGGGCATATGCGTTTTTTCCTGAATATATTCAGGAAAAAACGCATACGCCCTTTTTGGCCAACCAAGCAAGCTTGCAAAGGAAATCTGCACTACAATGAAGTCTCACTTCCCCCCGGTCAAAAGGGCCATCTGAAAAAAGTGTAAAATCCAGAAAGGCAGGACAGGCCATGGAGAACTGGGAGCCTTGTTATGCTGATGGGCGGGATGTAAATTGCCAACAACCACTCGGGAGAAGTGTATGGTGTTTCCTGAAACATCTAAAAAACAAAGCAACAGAACCTAGGGCACTTCCACTTATGGTCCTATAGCTTAGGGAAATTAAAATCAAAAAGACACAGCCACCCCAAAGTTTGGGACGCCTCTGTTTACAAGAACCTCGTTTACCGTACAAGTTTAACATCACAGATTGTGAAAAATGGATAAAGAACTTGTGGTACTTACGTACAATGCAGTATCACTCAGCAATGAAATCTATGTCATCAGGCCCGTAGCATCACAATGAGTGGATTCAGGTACGATGATTCTAACTGAAATAAGTCACACAGAAAAAGAAACATCATAAGATATCACTAATACACGGAATGTAAACTTGGCTACACAGGAACTGCATTCCAAAACAGAACAGGGTCTCAAATTTAGAAAACCAACTTATTCTTGCTTAAGGGTAAAGGTGAGTTGGGGTGCTGCATAAAACCAGAGATTGAAATGAGCACAGATAAAGTTCCTTAAGCCAAATATGGAATAGACAAGAGCTACTCCTTGCTCAACGAAATGGACTCAAAACCCCATATTAAACCCCTAAGAATGTACCTGCCTAGTAAGTATCTTAAAACCTATGGATTGCTATGTCTCCAAAAGAGAATCAAGCGTGTGTACAGGGGCATAAACGCAGCAGTGATAGGATTGGAGAGGTTCGGTGAGCAAATGAAGACCCTTTGAAGTCATATTGCATGGTACCCATTCCACGGGTCTCAACTCTCCATGTTTAAGGTATTCTTCCTACAGCTAAAACATGCATGTGGAACCCAGAGTATGATCAACCATGTGAATGGGAGACGTGTTCAAATATGTCTCAGTTTTCCTCCCCTGGTACTCGGGTGCAACATTCCAGACGCTTTCCTAACACTCTCCCGACTTGGAGAGTCAGTCCCTTTAACCTCCTGTTTGGCCCAGTTTGCAATTTCTGCGGAAGATGAACAGGAATAGCGAGAACCAATGAGAGGCTAGCTGGAGGTGTCTGGACGGGCAAATTTAACTCTCATTTCCCTTCAGGAAGAGGAATTAACCAAAGGCTCAGCATGCCGGGCCGGAACCAGATTAGGGCCTGAAGCCATCCTGCGGTGTTGCGGCCAGCTCAAAAGAAAGCGAGTTGAAGAAAGGAGCTCAGGGGCACTGTAATTCACAAACCTGCAGAGTTATAAATGACAGCTATCGTCCAAAAATAGACTGAAGTAAGGCTGCCAAGAGGACTTGAAAGCGGGGCAGAATTGCAGGAAACCGATTTCAGGAGGTAGACTGGAATTGCATTGAAAGCATAGGAAAAGAGGCAGAACGTCCACAATGATGCACTTGGCCAAAAAGGGCGTATGCGTTTTTTCCTGAAAGGAAAAAACGCATACGCACTTTTTGGCCAACCAAGCAAGCTTGCAAAGAAAATCTGCACTACAATGAAGTCTCACTTCCCCCCGGTCAAAAGGGCCATCTGAAAAAAGTGTAAAATCCAGAAAGGCAGGACAGGCCATGGAGAACTGGGAGCCTTGTTATGCTGATGGGCGGGATGTAAATTGCCAACAACCACTCGGGAGAAGTGTATGGTGTTTCCTGAAACATCTAAAAAACAAAGCAACAGAGCCTAGGGCACTGCCACTTATGGTCCTATAGCTTAGGGAAATTAAAATCAAAAAGACACAGCCACCCCAAAGTTTGGGGCGCCTCTGTTTACAAGAACCTCGTTTACAGTACAAGTTCAACATCGCAGAAAGTGAAAAATGGATAAAGAAGTTGTGGTATTTACTTACAAAGCAATATCACTCAGCAATGAAATCTATGTCATCAGGCCCTTAGCATCACAATGAGTGGATTCAGGTATGATGATTCTAACTGAAATAAGTCACACAGAAAAAGAAACATCATAAGATATCAGTAATACACGGAATGTAAACTTGGCTACACAGGAACTGAATTACAGAACAGAACAGGGTCTCAAATTTAGAAAACCAACGTATTCTTGCTTAAGGGTAAAGGTGAGTTGGGGTGCTGCATAAAACCAGAGATTGAAATGAGCACAGATAAAGTTCCTTAAGCCAAATATGGAATAGACAAGAGCTACTCCTTGCTCAACGAAATGGACTCAACACCGCATATTAAACGCCTAAGAGTGTACCTGACTAGTAAGTATCTTAAAACCTATGGATTGCTATGTCTCCGAAAGAGAATCAAGCATGTGTACAGGGGCATAAACGCAGCAGTGATAGGATTGGAGAGGTTCGGTGAGCAGATGAAGACCCTTTGAAGTCATATTGCATGGTACCCATTCCACGGGTTTCAACTACCCAGGTTTAAGGTATTCTTCCTTCAGCTAAAACATGCCTGTGGAACCTAGAGTATGATCAACCATGTGATCGGGAGACGTGTTCAAATATGTCTCAGTTTTCCTCCCCTGGTACTCGGGTGCAACATTCCAGACGCTTTACTAACACTCTCCCCACTTGGAGAGTCAGTCCCTTTAACCTCCTGTTTGGCCCAGTTTGCAATTTCTGCGGAAGATGAACAGGAATAGCGAGAACCAATGAGAAGCTAGCTGGAGGTGTCTAGACGGGCAAATTTAACTCTCATTTCCCACCAGGAAGAGGAATTAACCAAAGGCTCAGCATGCCGGCCCGGAACCAGATTAGGGCCTGAAGCCATCCTGCGGTGTTGCGGCCAGGTCACAAGAAAGCGAGTTGAAGAAAGGAGCTCAGGGGCACTGTAATTCACAAACCTGCAGAGTTATAAATGACAGCTATCGTCCAAAAATAGACTGAAGTAAGGCTGCCAAGAGGACTTGAAAGCGGGGCAGAATTGCAGGAAACCGATTTCAGGAGGTAGACTGGAAT
Source organism: Stenella coeruleoalba (assembly GCF_951394435.1). Taxonomy (NCBI): domain Eukaryota; kingdom Metazoa; phylum Chordata; class Mammalia; order Artiodactyla; family Delphinidae; genus Stenella; species Stenella coeruleoalba. The sequence continues at coordinate 87,310,249 of NC_137149.1, read as the reverse complement.
TGCATTGAAAGCATAGGAAAAGAGGCAGAACGTCCACAATGATGCACTTGGCCAAAAAGGGCGTATGCGTTTTTTCCTGAATATATTCAGGAAAAAACGCATACGCCCTTTTTGGCCAACCAAGCAAGCTTGCAAAGGAAATCTGCACTACAATGAAGTCTCACTTCCCCCCGGTCAAAAGGGCCATCTGAAAAAAGTGTAAAATCCAGAAAGGCAACAGGCCATTGAGAACTGGGAGCCTTGTTATGCTGAATGGCGGGATGTAAATTGCCAACAGACACTTGGGAGAAGTGTATGGTGTTTCCTGAAACATCTAAAAAACAAAGCAACAGAGCCTAGGGCACTGCCACTTATGGTCCTATAGCTTAGGGAAATTAAAATCAAAAAGACACAGCTCCCCAAAGTTTGGAACGGCTCTGTTTACAAGAACCTCGTTTACAGTACAAGTTCAACATCGCAGAAAGTGAAAAATGGATAAAGAAGTTGTGGTATTCACTTACAAAGCAATATCACTCAGCAATGAAATCTATGTCATCAGGCCCTTAGCAGCACAATGAGTGGATTCAGGTATGATGATTCTAACTGAAATAAGTCACACAGAAAAAGAAACATCATCAGATATCAGTAATACACGGAATGGAAACTTGGCTACACAGGAACTGAATTACAGAACAGAACAGGGTCTCAAATTTAGAAAACCAACTTATGCTTGCTTAAGGGTAAAGGTGAGTTGGGGTGCTGCATAAAACCAGAGATTGAAATGAGCACAGATAAAGTTCCTTAAGCCAAATATGGAATAGACAAGAGCTACTCCTTGCTCAACGAAATGGACTCAACACCCCATATTAAACGCCTAAGAATGTACCTGACTAGTAAGTATCTTAAAACCTATGGATTGCTATGTCTCCGAAAGAGAATCAAGCATGTGTACAGGGGCATAAACGCAGCAGTGATAGGATTGGAGAGGTTCAGTGAGCAAATGAAGACCCTTTGAAGTCATATTGCATGGTACCCATTCCACGGGTTTCAACTACCCAGGTTTAAGGTATTCTTCCTTCAGCTAAAACATGCCTGTGGAACCTAGAGTATGATCAACCATGTGATCGGGAGACGTGTTCAAATATGTCTCAGTTTTCCTCCCCTGGTACTCGGGTGCAACATTCCAGACGCTTTACTAACACTCTCCCCACTTGGAGAGTCAGTCCCTTTCACCTCCTGTTTGGCCCAGTTTGCAATTTCTGCGGAAGATGAACAGGAATAGCGAGAACCAATGAGAGGCTAGCTGGAGGTGTCTGGACGGGCAAATTTAACTCTCATTTCCCACCAGGAAGAGGAATTAACCAAAGGCTCAGCATGCCGGGCCGGAACCAGATTAGGGCCTGAAGCCATCCTGCGGTGTTGCGGCCAGGTCACAAGAAAGCGAGTTGAAGAAAGGAGCTCAGGGGCACTGTAATTCACAAACCTGCAGAGTTATAAATGACAGCTATCGTCCAAAAATAGACTGAAGTAAGGCTGCCAAGAGGACTTGAAAGCGGGGCAGAATTGCAGGAAACCGATTTCAGGAGGTAGACTGCAATTGCATTGAAAACATAGGAAAAGAGGCAGAACGTCCACAATGATGCACTTGGCCAAAAAGGGCGTATGCGGTTTTTCCTGAATATATTCAGGAAAAAACGCATACGCCCTTTTTGGCCAACCAAGCAAGCTTGCAAAGGAAATCTGCACTACAATGAAGTCTCACTTCCCCCTGGTCAAAAGGGCCATCTGAAAAAAGTGTAAAATCCAGAAAGGCAGGACAGGCCATGGAGAACTGGGAGCCTTGTTATGCTGATGGGCGGGATGTAAATTGCCAACAACCACTCGGGAGAAGTGTATGGTGTTTCCTGAAACATCTAAAAAACAAAGCAACAGAACCTAGGGCACTTCCACTTATGGTCCTATAGCTTAGGGAAATTAAAATCAAAAAGACACAGCCACCCCAAAGTTTGGGACGCCTCTGTTTACAAGAACCTCGTTTACAGTACAAGTTCAACATCACAGAAAGTGAAAAATGGATAAAGAACTTGTGGTACTTACGTACAATGCAGTATCACTCAGCAATGAAATCTATGTCATCAGGCCCGTAGCAGCATAATGAGTGGATTCAGGTACGATGATTCTAACTGAAATAAGTCACACAGAAAAAGAAACATCATAAGATATCACTAATACACGGAATGTAAACTTGGCTACACAGGAACTGCATTCCAAAACAGAACAGGGTCTCAAATTTAGAAAACCAACTTATGCTTGCTTAAGGGTAAAGGTGAGTTGGGGTGCTGCATAAAACCAGAGATTGAAATGAGCACAGATAAAGTTCCTTAAGCCAAATATGGAATAGACAAGAGCTACTCCTTGCTCAACGAAATGGACTCAACACCCCATATTAAACGCCTAAGAATGTACCTGACTAGTAAGTATCTTAAAACCTATGGATTGCTATGTCTCCAAAAGAGAATCAAGCGTGTGTACAGGGGAATAAACGCAGCAGTGATAGGATTGGAGAGGTTCGGTGAGCAAATGAAGACCCTTTGAAGTCATATTGCATGGTACCCATTCCACGGGTCTCAACTCTCCATGTTTAAGGTATTCTTCCTTCAGCTAAAACATGCATGTGGAACCCAGAGTATGATCAACCATGTGAATGGGAGACGTGTTCAAATATGTCTCAGTTTTCCTCCCCTGGTACTCGGGTGCAACATTCCAGACGCTTTACTAACACTCTCCCCACTTGGAGAGTCAGTCCCTTTAACCTCCTGTTTGGCCCAGTTTGCAATTTCTGCGGAAGATGAACAGGAATAGCGAGAACCAATGAGAGGCTAGCTGGAGGTGTCTGGACGGGCAAATTTAACTCTCATTTCCCACCAGGAAGAGGAATTAACCAAAGGCTCAGCATGCCGGGCCGGAACCAGATTAGGGCCTGAAGCCATCCTGCGGTGTTGCGGCCAGGTCACAAGAAAGCGAGTTGAAGAAAGGAGCTCAGGGGCACTGTAATTCACAAACCTGCAGAGTTATAAATGACAGCTATCGTCCAAAAATAGACTGAAGTAAGGCTGCCAAGAGGACTTGAAAGCGGGGCAGAATTGCAGGAAACCGATTTCAGGAGGTAGACTGGAATTGCATTGAAAACATAGGAAAAGAGGCAGAACGTCCACAATGATGCACTTGGCCAAAAAGGGCATATGCTTTTTTTCCTGAATATATTCAGGAAAAAACGCATACGCCCTTTTTGGCCAAGCAAGCAAGCTTGCAAAGGAAATCTGCACTACAATGAAGTCTCACTTCCCCCCGGTCAAAAGGGCCATCTGAAAAAAGTGTAAAATCCAGAAAGGCAGGACAGGCCATGGAGAACTGGGAGCCTTGTTATGCTGATGGGCGGGATGTAAATTGCCAACAACCACTCGGGAGAAGTGTATGGTGTTTCCTGAAACATCTAAAAAACAAAGCAACAGAACCTAGGGCACTTCCACTTATGGCCCTATAGCTTAGGGAAATTAAAATCAAAAAGACACAGCCACCCCAAAGTTTGGAACGGCTCTGTTTACAAGAACCTCGTTTACAGTACAAGTTCAACATCGCAGAAAGTGAAAAATGGATAAAGAAGTTGTGGTATTTACTTACAAAGCAATATCACTCAGCAATGAAATCTGTGTCATCAGGCCCTTAGCAGCACAATGAGTGGATTCAGGTATGATGATTCTAACTGAAATAAGTCACACAGAAAAAGAAACATCATAAGATATCAGTAATACACGGAATGTAAACTTGGCTACACAGGAACTGAATTACAGAACAGAACAGGGTCTCAAATTTAGAAAACCAACTTATGCTTGCTTAAGGGTAAAGGTGAGTTGGGGTGCTGCATAAAACCAGAGGTTGAAATGAGCACAGATAAAGTTCCTTAAGCCAAATATGGAATAGACAAGAGCTATTCCTTGCTCAAAGAAATGGACTCAACACCGCATATTAAACGCCTAAGAATGTACCTGACAAGTAAGTATCTTAAAACCTATAGATTGCTATGTCTCCGAAAGAGAATCAAGCATGTGTACAGGGGCATAAACGCAGCAGTGATAGGATTGGAGAGGTTCGGTGAGCAAATGAAGACCCTTTGAAGTCATTTTGCATGGTACCTATTACACGGGTCTCAACTCTCCAGGTTTAAGGTATTCTTCCTTCAGCTAAAACATGCATGTGGAACCCAAGTATGATCAACCATGTGAACGGGAGACGTGTTCAAATATGTCTCAGTTTTCCTCCCCTGGTACTCGGGTGCAACATTCCAGACGCTTTACTAACACTCTCCCCACTTGGAGAGTCAGCGCCTTTAACCTCCTGTTTGGCCCAGGTTGCAATTTCTGCGGAAGATGAACAGGAATAGCGAGAACCAATGAGAGGCTAGCTGGAGGTGTCTGGACGGGCAAATTTAACTCTCATTTCCCACCAGGAAGAGGAAATAACCAAAGGCTGAGCGTGCCGTACCGGAACCAGATTAGGGCCTGAAGCCATCCTGCGGTGTTGCGGCCAGCTCAAAAGAAAGCGAGTTGAAGAAAGGAGCTCAGGGGCACTGTAATTCACAAACCTGCAGAGTTATAAATGACAGCTATCGTCCAAAAATAGACTGAAGTAAGGCTGCCAAGAGGACTTGAAAGCGGGACAGAATTGCAGGAAACCAATTTCAGGAGCTAGACTGGAATTGCATTGCAAGCATAGGAAAAGAGGCAGAACGTCCACAATGATGCACTTGGCCAAAAAGGGCGTATGCGTTTTTTCCTGAATATATTCAGGAAAAAACGCATACGCACTTTTTGGCCAACCAAGCAAGCTTGCAAAGGAAATCTGCACTACAATGAAGTCTCACTTCCCCCCGGTCAAAAGGGCCATCTGAAAAAAGTGTAAAATCCAGAAAGGCAGGACAGGCCATGGAGAACTGGGAGCCTTGTTATGCTGATGGGCGGGATGTAAATTGCCAACAACCACTCGGGAGAAGTGTATGGTGTTTCCTGAAACATCTAAAAAACAAAGCAACAGAACCTAGGGCACTTCCACTTATGGTCCTATAGCTTAGGGAAATTAAAATCAAAAAGACACAGCCACCCCAAAGTTTGGAACGGCTCTGTTTACAAGAACCTCGTTTACAGTACAAGTTCAACATCGCAGAAAGTGAAAAATGGATAAAGAAGTTGTGGTATTTACTTACAAAGCAATATCACTCAGCAATGAAATCTGTGTCATCAGGCCCTTAGCAGCACAATGAGTGGATTCAGTTATGATGATTCTAACTGAAGTAAGTCACACATAAAAAGAAACATCATAAGATATCAGTAATACACGGAATGGAAACTTGGCTACACAGGAACTGAATTACAGAACAGAACAGGGTCTCAAATTTAGAAAACCAACTTATGCTTGCTTAAGGGTAAAGGTGAGTTGGGGTGCTGCATAAAACCAGAGATTGAAATGAGCACAGATAAAATTCCTTAAGTCAAATATGGAATAGACAAGAGCTACTCCTTGCTCAACGAAATGGACTCAACACCCCATATTAAATGCCTAACAATGTACCTGACTAGTAAGTATCGTAAAACCTATGGATTGCTATGTCTCCGAAAGAGAATCAAGCATGTGTACAGGGGCATAAACGCAGCAGTGATAGGATTGGAGAGGTTCGGTGAGCAAATGAAGACCCTTTGAAATCATATTGCATGGTACCCATTACACGGGTCTCAACTCTCCAGGTTTAAGGTATTCTTCCTTCAGCTAAAACATGCATGTGGAACCCAAGTATGATCAACCATGTGAACGGGAGACGTGTTCAAATATGTCTCAGTTTTCCTCCCCTGGTACTCGGGTGCAACATTCCAGACGCTTTACTAACACTCTCCCCACTTGGAGAGTCAGCGCCTTTAACCTCCTGTTTGGCCCAGTTTGCAATTTCTGCAGAAGATGAACAGGAATAGCGAGAACCAATGAGAGGCTAGCTGGAGGTGTCTGGATGGGCAAATTTAACTCTCATTTCCCACCAGGAAGAGGAAATAACCAAAGGCTCAAAGTGCCGTACCGGAACCAGATTAGGGCCTGAAGCCATCCTGCGGTGTTGCGGCCAGCTCAAAAGAAAGCGAGTTGAAGAAAGGAGCTCAGGGGCACTGTAATTCACAAACCTGCAGAGTTATAAATGACAGCTATCGTCCAAAAATAGACTGAAGTAAGGCTGCCAAGAGGACTTGAAAGCGGGGCAGAATTGCAGGAAACCGATTTCAGGAGGTAGACTGGAATTGCAATGAAAGCATAGGAAAAGAGGCAGAACGTCCACAATGATGCACTTGGCCAAAAAGGGCGTATGCGTTTTTTCCTGAATATATTCAGGAAAAAACGCATACGCCCTTTTTGGCCAACCAAGCAAGCTTGCAAAGGAAATCTGCACTACAATGAAGTCTCACTTCCCCCTGGCCAAAAGGGCCATCTGAAAAAAGTGTAAAATCCAAAAAGGCAGGACAGGCCATGGAGAACTGGGAGCCTTGTTATGCTGATGGGCGGGATGTAAATTGCCAACAGACACTCGGGAGAAGTGTATGGTGTTTCCTGAAACATCTAAAAAACAAAGCAACAGAGCCTAGGGCACTGCCACTTATGGTCCTATAGCTTAGGGAAATTAAAATCAAAAAGACACAGCCACCCCAAAGTTTGGGACGCCTCTGTTTACAAGAACCTCGTTTACAGTACAAGTTCAACATCACAGAAAGTGAAAAATGGATAAAGAAGTTGTGGTATTTACTTACAAAGCAATATCACTCAGCAATGAAATCTATGTCATCAGGCCCGTAGCAGCATAATGAGTGGATTCAGGTACGATGATTCTAACTGAAATAAGTCACACAGAAAAAGAAACATCATAAGATATCACTAATACACGGAATGTAAACTTGGCTACACAGGAACTGCATTCCAAAACAGAACAGGGTCTCAAATTTAGAAAACCAACTTATGCTTGCTTAAGGGTAAAGGTGAGTTGGGGTGCTGCATAAAACCAGAGATTGAAATGAGCACAGATAAAGTTCCTTAAGCCAAATATGGAATAGACAAGAGCTACTCCTTGCTCAACGAAATGGACTCAAAACCCCATATTAAACCCCTAAGAATGTACCTGACTAGTAAGTATCTTAAAACCTATGGATTGCTATGTCTCCAAAAGAGAATCAAGCGTGTGTACAGGGGAATAAACGCAGCAGTGATAGGATTGGAGAGGTTCGGTGAGCAAATGAAGACCCTTTGAAGTCATATTGCATGGTACCCATTCCACGGGTCTCAACTCTCCATGTTTAAGGTATTCTTCCTTCAGCTAAAACATGCATGTGGAACCCAGAGTATGATCAACCATGTGAATGGGAGACGTGTTCAAATATGTCTCAGTTTTCCTCCCCTGGTACTCGGGTGCAACATTCCAGACGCTTTACTAACACTCTCCCCACTTGGAGAGTCAGTCCCTTTAACCTCCTGTTTGGCCCAGTTTGCAATTTCTGCGGAAGATGAACAGGAATAGCGAGAACCAATGAGAGGCTAGCTGGAGGTGTCTGGACGGGCAAATTTAACTCTCATTTCCCACCAGGAAGAGGAATTAACCAAAGGCTCAGCATGCCGGGCCGGAACCAGATTAGGGCCTGAAGCCATCCTGTGGTGTTGCGGCCAGGTCACAAGAAAGCGAGTTGAAGAAAGGAGCTCTGGGTCACTGTAATTCACAAACCTGCAGAGTTATAAATGACAGCTATCGTCCAAAAATAGACTGAAGTAAGGCTGCCAAGAGGACTTGAAAGCGGGGCAGAATTGCAGGAAACCGATTTCAGGAGGTAGACTGGAACTGCATTGAAAGCATAGGAAAAGAGGCAGAACGTCCACAATGATGCACTTGGCCAAAAAGGGCGTATGCGTTTTTTCCTGAATATATTCAGGAAAAAACGCATACGCCCTTTTTGGCCAACCAAGCAAGCTTGCAAAGGAAATCTGCACTACAATGAAGTCTCACTTCCCCCCAGTCAAAAGGGCCATCTGAAAAAAGTGTAAAATCCAGAAAGGCAGGACAGGCCATGGAGAACTGGGAGCCTTGTTATGCTGATGGGCGGGATGTAAATTGCCAACAACCACTCGGGAGAAGTGTATGGTGTTTCCTGAAACATCTAAAAAACAAAGCAACAGAACCTAGGGCACTTCCACTTATGGCCCTATAGCTTAGGGAAATTAAAATCTAAAAGACACAGCCACCCCAAAGTTTGGAACGGCTCTGTTTACAAGAACCTCGTTTACAGTACAAGTTCAACATCGCAGAAAGTGAAAAATGGATAAAGAAGTTGTGGTATTTACTTACAAAGCAATATCACTCAGCAATGAAATCTGTGTCATCAGGCCCTTAGCAGCACAATGAGTGGATTCAGGTATGATGATTCTAACTGAAGTAAGTCACACAGAAAAAGAAACATCATAAGATATCAGTAATACACGGAATGTAAACTTGGCTACACAGGAACTGCATTCCAAAACAGAACAGGGTCTCAAATTTAGAAAACCAACTTATGCTTGCTTAAGGGTAAAGGTGAGTTGGGGTGCTGCATAAAACTAGAGATTGAAATGAGCACAGATAAAGTTCCTTAAGCCAAATATGGAATAGACAAGAGCTACTCCTTGCTCAACGAAATGGACTCAACACCCCATATTAAACGCCTAAGAATGTACCTGACTAGTAAGTATCTTAAAACCTATGGATTGCTATGTCTCCGAAAGAGAATCAAGCATGTGTACAGGGGCATAAGCGCAGCAGTGATAGGATTGGAGAGGTTCAGTGAGCAAATGAAGACCCTTTGAAGTCATATTGCATGGTACCCATTCCACGGGTCTCAACTCTCCATGTTTAAGGTATTCTTCCTTCAGCTAAAACATGCATGTGGAACCCAGAGTATGATCAACCATGTGAATGGGAGACGTGTTCAAATATGTCTCAGTTTTCCTCCCCTGGTACTCGGGTGCAACATTCCAGACGCTTTACTAACACTCTCCCCACTTGGAGAGTCAGTCCCTTTAACCTCCTGTTTGGCCCAGTTTGCAATTTCTGCGGAAGATGAACAGGAATAGCGAGAACCAATGAGAGGCTAGCTGGAGGTGTCTGGACGGGCAAATTTAACTCTCATTTCCCACCAGGAAGAGGAATTAACCAAAGGCTCAGCATGCCGGGCCGGAACCAGATTAGGGCCTGAAGCCATCCTGCGGTGTTGCGGCCAGGTCACAAGAAAGCGAGTTGAAGAAAGGAGCCCAGGGGCACTGTAATTCACAAACCTGCAGAGTTATAAATGACAGCTATCGTCCAAAAATAGACTGAAGTAAGGCTGCCAAGAGGACTTGAAAGCGGGGCAGAATTGCAGGAAACCGATTTCAGGAGGTAGACTGGAATTGCATTGAAAGCATAGGAAAAGAGGCAGAACGTCCACAATGATGCACTTGGCCAAAAAGGGCGTATGCGTTTTTTCCTGAATATATTCAGGAAAAAACGCATACGCCCTTTTTGGCCAACCAAGCAAGCTTGCAAAGGAAATCTGCACTACAATGAAGTCTCACTTCCCCCCGGTCAAAAGGGCCATCTGAAAAAAGTGTCAAATCCAGAAAGGCAGGACAGGCCATGGAGAACTGGGAGCCTTGTTATGCTGATGGGCGGGATGTAAATTGCCAACAATCACTCGGGAGAAGTGTATGGTGTTTCCTGAAACATCTAAAAAACAAAGCAACAGAACCTAGGGCACTTCCACTTATGGTCCTATAGTTTAGGGAAATTAAAATCAAAAAGACACAGCCACCCCAAAGTTTGGAACTGCTCTGTTTACAAGAACCTCGTTTACAGTACAAGTTCAACATCGCAGAAAGTGAAAAATGGATAAAGAAGTTGTGGTATTTACTTACAAAGCAATATCACTCAGCAATGAAATCTGTGTCATCAGGCCCTTAGCAGCACAATGAGTGGATTCAGGTATGATGATTCTAACTGAAATAAGTCACACAGAAAAAGAAACATCATAAGATATCAGTAATACACGGAATGTAAACTTGGCTACACAGGAACTGAATTACAGAACAGAACAGGGTCTCAAATTTAGAAAACCAACTTATTCTTGCTTAAGGGTAAAGGTGAGTTGGGGTGCTGCATAAAACCAGAGATTGAAATGAGCACAGATAAAGTTCCTTAAGCCAAATATGGAATAGACAAGAGCTACTCCTTGCTCAACGAAATGGACTCAACACCGCATATTAAACGCCTAAGAATGTACCTGACTAGTAAGTATCTTAAACCCTATGTATTGCTATGTCTCTGAAAGAGAATCAAGCATGTGTACAGGGGCATAAACGCAGCAGTGATAGGATTGGAGAGGTTCGGTGAGCAAATGAAGACCCTTTGAAGTCATATTGCATGGTACCCATTCCACGGGTTTCAACTACCCAGGTTTAAGGTATTCTTCCTTCAGCTAAAACATGCATGTGGAACCCAAGTATGATCAACCATGTGAACGGGAGACGTGTTCAAATATGTCTCAGTTTTCCTCCCCTGGTACTCGGGTGCAACATTCCAGACGCTTTACTAACACTCTCCCCACTTGGAGAGTCAGTCCCTTTAACCTCCTGTTTGGCCCAGTTTGCAATTTCTGCGGAAGATGAACAGGAATAGCGAGAACCAATGAGAGGCTAGCTGGAGGTGTCTGGACGGGCAAATTTAACTCTCATTTCCCACCAGGAAGAGGAATTAACCAAAGGCTCAGCATGCCGGGCCGGAACCAGATTAGGGCCTGAAGCCATCCTGTGGTGTTGCGGCTAGGTCACAAGAAAGCGAGTTGAAGAAAGGAGCTCAGGGGCACTGTAATTCACAGACCTGCAGAGTTATAAATGACAGCTATCGTCCAAAAATAGACTGAAGTAAGGCCGCCAAGAGGACTTGAAAGCAGGGCAGAATTGCAGGAAACCGATTTCAGGAGGTAGACTGGAATTGCATTGAAAGCATAGGAAAAGAGGCAGAACGTCCACAATGATGCACTTGGCCAAAAAGGGCGTATGCGTTTTTTCCTGAATATATTCAGGAAAAAACGCATACGCCCTTTTTGGCCAACCAAGCAAGCTTGCAAAGGAAATCTGCACTACAATGAAGTCTCACTTCCCCCCGGTCAAAAGGGCCATCTGAAAAAAGTGTAAAATCCAGAAAGGCAGGACAGGCCATGGAGAACTGGGAGCCTTGTTATGCTGATGGGCGGGATGTAAATTGCCAACAACCACTCGGGAGAAGTGTATGGTGTTTCCTGAAACATCTAAAAAACAAAGCAACAGAGCCTAGGGCACTTCCACTTATGGTCCTATAGCTTAGGGAAATTAAAATCAAAAAGACACAGCCACCCCAAAGTTTGGGACGCCTCCGTTTACAAGAACCTCGTTTACCGTATAAGTTCAATATCAGAGAAAGTGAAAAATGGATAAAGAACTTGTGGTACTTACGTACAATGCAGTATCACTCAGCAATGAAATCTATGTCATCAGGCCCATAGAAGCATAATGAGTGGATTCAGGTACGATGATTCTAACTGAAATAAGTCACACAGAAAAAGAAACATCATAAGATATCACTAATACACGGAATGTAAACTTGGCTACACAGGAACTGCATTCCAAAACAGAACAGGGTCTCAAATTTAGAAAACCAACTTATGCTTGCTTAAGGGGAAAGGTGAGTTGGGGTGCTGCATAAAACCAGAGATTGAAATGAGCACAGATAAAGTTCCTTAAGCCAAATATGGAATAGACAAGAGCTACTCCTTGCTCAACGAAATGGACTCAACACCCCATATTAAACGCCTAAGAATGTACCTGACTAGTAAGTATCTTAAAACCTATGGATTGCTATGTCTCCGAAAGAGAATCAAGCATGTGTACAGGGGCATAAACGCAGCAGTGATAGGATTGGAGAGGTTCGGTGAGCAAATGAAGACCCTTTGAAGTCATATTGAATGGTACCCATTCCACGGGTTTCAACTACCCAGGTTTTAGGTATTCTTCCTTCAGCTAAAACATGCATGTGGAACCCAAGTATGATCAACCATGTGAACGGGAGACGTGTTCAAATATGTCTCAGTTTTCCTCCCCTGGTACTCGGGTGCAACATTCCAGACGCTTTACTAACACTCTCCCCACTTGGAGAGTCAGCGCCTTTAACCTACTGTTTGGCCCAGTTTGCAATTTCTGCGGAAGATGAACAGGAATAGCGAGAACCAATGAGAGACTAGCTGGAGGTGTCTGGACGGGCAAATTTAACTCTCATTTCCCAGCAGGAAGAGGAAATAACCAAAGGCTCAGCGTGCCGTGCCGGAACCAGTTTAGGGCCTGAAGCCAACCTGCGGTGTTGCGGCCAGGTCAAAAGAAAGCAAGTTGAAGAAAGGAGCTCAGGGGCACTGTAATTCACAAACCTGCAGAGTTATAAATGACAGCTATCGTCCAAAAATAGACTGAAGTAAGGCTGCCAAGAGGACTTGAAAGCGGGGCAGAATTGCAGGAAACCGATTTCAGGAGGTAGACTGGAATTGCATTGAAAGCATAGGAAAAGAGGCAGAACGTCCACAATGATGCACTTGGCCAAAAAGGGCGTATGCGTTTTTTCCTGAATATATTCAGGAAAAAACGCATACGCCCTTTTTGGCCAACCAAGCAAGCTTGCAAAGGAAATCTGCACTACAATGAAGTCTCACTTCCCCCCGGTCAAAAGGGCCATCTGAAAAAAGTGTAAAATCCAGAAAGGCAGGACAGGCCATGGAGAACTGGGAGCCTTGTTATGCTGATGGGCGGGATGTAAATTGCCAACAACCACTCGGGAGAAGTGTATGGTGTTTCCTGAAACATCTAAAAAACAAAGCAACAGAGCATAGGGCACTGCCACTTATGGTCCTATAGCTTAGGGAAATTAAAATCAAAAAGACACAGCCACCCCAAAGTTTGGGACGCCTCTGTTTACAAGAACCTCGTTTACAGTACAAGTTCAACATCGCAGAAAGTGAAAAATGGATAAAGAAGTTGTGGTATTTACCTACAAAGCAATATCACTCAGCAATGAAATCTATGTCATCAGGCCCTTAGCATCACAATGAGTGGATTCAGGTATGATGATTCTAACTGAAATAAGTCACACAGAAAAAGAAACATCATAAGATATCAGTAATACACGGAATGGAAACTTGGCTACACAGGAACTGAATTACAGAACAGAACAGGGACTCAAATTTAGAAAACCAACTTATGCTTGCTTAAGGGTAAAGGTGAGTTGGGGTGCTGCATAAAACCAGAGATTGAAATGAGCACAGATAAAGTTCCTTAAGCCAAATATGGAATAGACAAGAGCTACTCCTTGCTCAACGAAATGGACTCAACACCCCATATTAAACGCCTAAGAATGTACCTGACTAGTAAGTATCTTAAAACCTATGGATTGCTATGTCTCCGAAAGAGAATCAAGCATGTGTACAGGGGCATAAACGCAGCAGTGATAGGATTGGAGAGGTTCGGTGAGCAAATGAAGACCCTTTGAAGTCATATTGAATGGTACCCATTCCACGGGTTTCAACTACCCAGGTTTTAGGTATTCTTCCTTCAGCTAAAACATGCATGTGGAACCCAAGTATGATCAACCATGTGAACGGGAGACGTGTTCAAATATGTCTCAGTTTTCCTCCCCTGGTACTCGGGTGCAACATTCCAGACGCTTTACTAACACTCTCCCCACTTGGAGAGTCAGCGCCTTTAACCTACTGTTTGGCCCAGTTTGCAATTTCTGCGGAAGATGAACAGGAATAGCGAGAACCAATGAGAGACTAGCTGGAGGTGTCTGGACGGGCAAATTTAACTCTCATTTCCCAGCAGGAAGAGGAAATAACCAAAGGCTCAGCGTGCCGTGCCGGAACCAGTTTAGGGCCTGAAGCCAACCTGCGGTGTTGCGGCCAGGTCAAAAGAAAGCAAGTTGAAGAAAGGAGCTCAGGGGCACTGTAATTCACAAACCTGCAGAGTTATAAATGACAGCTATCGTCCAAAAATAGACTGAAGTAAGGCTGCCAAGAGGACTTGAAAGCGGGGCAGAATTGCAGGAAACCGATTTCAGGAGGTAGACTGGAATTGCATTGAAAGCATAGGAAAAGAGGCAGAACGTCCACAATGATGCACTTGGCCAAAAAGGGCGTATGCGTTTTTTCCTGAATATATTCAGGAAAAAACGCATACGCCCTTTTTGGCCAACCAAGCAAGCTTGCAAAGGAAATCTGCACTACAATGAAGTCTCACTTCCCCCCGGTCAAAAGGGCCATCTGAAAAAAGTGTAAAATCCAGAAAGGCAGGACAGGCCATGGAGAACTGGGAGCCTTGTTATGCTGATGGGCGGGATGTAAATTGCCAACAACCACTCGGGAGAAGTGTATGGTGTTTCCTGAAACATCTAAAAAACAAAGCAACAGAGCATAGGGCACTGCCACTTATGGTCCTATAGCTTAGGGAAATTAAAATCAAAAAGACACAGCCACCCCAAAGTTTGGGACGCCTCTGTTTACAAGAACCTCGTTTACAGTACAAGTTCAACATCGCAGAAAGTGAAAAATGGATAAAGAAGTTGTGGTATTTACCTACAAAGCAATATCACTCAGCAATGAAATCTATGTCATCAGGCCCTTAGCATCACAATGAGTGGATTCAGGTATGATGATTCTAACTGAAATAAGTCACACAGAAAAAGAAACATCATAAGATATCAGTAATACACGGAATGGAAACTTGGCTACACAGGAACTGAATTACAGAACAGAACAGGGACTCAAATTTAGAAAACCAACTTATGCTTGCTTAAGGGTAAAGGTGAGTTGGGGTGCTGCATAAAACCAGAGATTGAAATGAGCACAGATAAAGTTCCTTAAGCCAAATATGGAATAGACAAGAGCTACTCCTTGCTCAACGAAATGGACTCAACACCCCATATTAAACGCCTAAGAATGTACCTGACTAGTAAGTATCTTAAAACCTATGGATTGCTATGTCTCCGAAAGAGAATCAAGCATGTGTACAGGGGCATAAACGCAGCAGTGATAGGATTGGAGAGGTTCGGTGAGCAAATGAAGACCCTTTGAAGTCATATTGCACGGTACCCATTACACGGGTCTCAACTCTCCAGGTTTAAGGTATTCTTCCTTCAGCTAAAACATGCATGTGGAACCAAAGTATGATCAACCATGTGAACGGGAGACGTGTTCAAATATGTCTCAGTTTTCCTCCCCTGGTACTCGGGTGCAACATTCCAGACGCTTTACTAACACTCTCCCCACTTGGAGAGTCAGCGCCTTTAACCTCCTGTTTGGCCCAGTTTGCAATTTCTGCGGAAGATGAACAGGAATAGTGAGAACCAATGAGAGGCTAGCTGGAGGTGTCTGGACGGGCAAATTTAACTCTCATTTCCCACCATGAAGAGGAAATAACCAAAGGCTCAGCGTGCCGTACCGGAACCAGATTAGGGCCTCAAGCCATCCTGTGGTGTTGTGGCAAGCTCACAAGAAAGCGAGTTGAAGAAAGGAGCTCAGGGGCACTGTAATTCACAAACCTGCAGAGTTATAAATGACAGCTATCGTCCAAAAATAGACTGAAGTAAGGCTGCCAAGAGGACTTGAAAGCGGGGCAGAATTGCAGGAAACCGATTTCAGGAGGTAGACTGGAATTGCATTGAAAGCATAGGAAAAGAGGCAGAACGTCCACAATGATGCACTTGGCCAAAAAGGGCGTATGCGTTTTTTCCTGAATATATTCAGGAAAAAACGCATACGCCCTTTTTGGCCAACCAAGCAAGCTTGCAAAGGAAATCTGCACTACAATGAAGTCTCACTTCCCCCCGGTCAAAAGGGCCATCTGAAAAAAGTGTAAAATCCAGAAAGGCAGGACAGGCCATGGAGAACTGGGAGCCTTGTTATGCTGATGGGCGGGATGTAAATTGCCAACAACCACTCAGGAGAAGTGTATGGTGTTTCCTGAAACATCTAAAAAACAAAGCAACAGAACCTAGGGCACTGCCACTTATGGTCCTATAGCTTAGGGAAATTAAAATCAAAAAGACACAGCCACCCCAAAGTTTGGGACGCCTCTGTTTACAAGAACCTCGTTTACCGTACAAGTTCAACATCACAGAAAGTGAAAAATGGATAAAGAACTTGTGGTACTTACGTACAATGCAGTATCACTCAGCAATGAAATCTATGTCATCAGGCCCGTAGCAGCATAATGAGTGGATTCAGGTACGATGATTCTAACTGAAATAAGTCACACAGCAAAAGAAATATCATAAGATATCACTAATACACGGAATGTAAACTTGGCTACACAGGAACTGCATTCCAAAACAGAACAGGGTCTCAAATTTAGAAAACCAACTTATGCTTGCTTAAGGGTAAAGGTGAGTTGGGGTGCTGCATAAAACCAGAGATTGAAATGAGCACAGATAAAGTTCCTTAAGCCAAATATGGAATAGACAAGAGCTACTCCTTGCTCAACGAAATGGACTCAAAACCCCATATTAAACCCCTAAGAATGTACCTGACTAGTAAGTATCTTAAAACCTATGGATTGCTATGTCTCCAAAAGAGAATCAAGCGTGTGTACAGGGGAATAAACGCAGCAGTGATAGGATTGGAGAGGTTCGGTGAGCAAATGAAGACCCTTTGAAGTCATATTGCATGGTACCCCTTCCACGGGTCTCAACTCTCCATGTTTAAGGTATTCTTCCTTCAGCTAAAACATGCATGTGGAACCCAGAGTATGATCAACCATGTGAATGGGAGACGTGTTCAAATATGTCTCAGTTTTCCTCCCCTGGTACTCGGGTGCAACATTCCAGACGCTTTACTAACACTCTCCCCACTTGGAGAGTCAGTCCCTTTAACCTCCTGTTTGGCCCAGTTTGCAATTTCTGCGGAAGATGAACAGGAATAGCGAGAACCAATGAGAGGCTAGCTGGAGGTGTCTGGACGGGCAAATTTAACTCTCATTTCCCACCAGGAAGAGGAATTAACCAAAGGCTCAGCATGCCGGGCCGGAACCAGATTAGGGCCTGAAGCCATCCTGTGGTGTTGCGGCCAGGTCACAAGAAAGCGAGTTGAAGAAAGGAGCTCTGGGTCACTGTAATTCACAAACCTGCAGAGTTATAAATGACAGCTATCGTCCAAAAATAGACTGAAGTAAGGCTGCCAAGAGGACTTGAAAGCGGGGCAGAATTGCAGGAAACCGATTTCAGGAGGTAGACTGGAACTGCATTGAAAGCATAGGAAAAGAGGCAGAACGTCCACAATGATGCACTTGGCCAAAAAGGGCGTATGCGTTTTTTCCTGAATATATTCAGGAAAAAACGCATACGCCCTTTTTGGCCAACCAAGCAAGCTTGCAAAGGAAATCTGCACTACAATGAAGTCTCACTTCCCCCCGGTCGAAAGGGCCATCTGAAAAAAGTGTAAAATCCAGAAAGGCAGGACAGGCCATGGAGAACTGGGAGCCTTGTTATGCTGATGGGCGGGATGTAAATTGCCAACAACCACTCGGGAGAAGTGTATGGTGTTTCCTGAAACATCTAAAAAACAAAGCAACAGAACCTAGGGCACTTCCACTTATGGCCCTATAGCTTAGGGAAATTAAAATCAAAAAGACACAGCCACCCCAAAGTTTGGAACGGCTCTGTTTACAAGAACCTCGTTTACAGTACAAGTTCAACATCGCAGAAAGTGAAAAATGGATAAAGAAGTTGTGGTATTTACTTACAAAGCAATATCACTCAGCAATGAAATCTGTGTCATCAGGCCCTTAGCAGCACAATGAGTGGATTCAGGTATGATGATTCTAACTGAAGTAAGTCACACAGAAAAAGAAACATCATAAGATATCAGTAATACACGGAATGTAAACTTGGCTACACAGGAACTGCATTCCAAAACAGAACAGGGTCTCAAATTTAGAAAACCAACTTATGCTTGCTTAAGGGTAAAGGTGAGTTGGGGTGCTGCATAAAACCAGAGATTGAAATGAGCACAGATAAAGTTCCTTAAGCCAAATATGGAATAGACAAGAGCTACTCCTTGCTCAACGAAATGGACTCAACACCCCATATTAAACGCCTAAGAATGTACCTGACTAGTAAGTATCTTAAAACCTATGTATTGCTATGTCTCTGAAAGAGAATCAAGCATGTGTACAGGGGCATAAACGCAGCAGTGATAGGATTGGAGAGGTTCGGTGAGCAAATGAAGACCCTTTGAAGTCATATTGCATGGTACCCATTCCACGGGTTTCAACTACCCAGGTTTAAGGTATTCTTCCTTCAGCTAAAACATGCATGTGGAACCCAAGTATGATCAACCATGTGAACGGGAGACGTGTTCAAATATGTCTCAGTTTTCCTCCCCTGGTACTCGGGTGCAACATTCCAGACGCTTTACTAACACTCTCCCCACTTAGAGAGTCAGTCCCTTTAACCTCCTGTTTGGCCCAGTTTGCAATTTCTGCGGAAGATGAACAGGAATAGCGAGAACCAATGAGAGGCTAGCTGGAGGTGTCTGGACGGGCAAATTTAACTCTCATTTCCCACCAGGAAGAGGAATTAACCAAAGGCTCAGCATGCCGGGCCGGAACCAGATTAGGGCCTGAAGCCATCCTGTGGTGTTGCGGCTAGGTCACAAGAAAACGAGTTGAAGAAAGGAGCTCAGCGGCACTGTAATTCACAGACCTGCAGAGTTATAAATGACAGCTATCGTCCAAAAATAGACTGAAGTAAGGCCGCCAAGAGGACTTGAAAGCAGGGCAGAATTGCAGGATACCGATTTCAGGAGGTAGACTGGAATTGCATTGAAAGCATAGGAAAAGAGGCAGAACGTCCACAATGATGCACTTGGCCAAAAAGGGCGTATGCGTTTTTTCCTGAATATATTCAGGAAAAAACGCATACGCCCTTTTTGGCCAACCAAGCAAGCTTGCAAAGGAAATCTGCACTACAATGAAGTCTCACTTCCCCCCGGTCAAAAGGGCCATCTGAAAAAAGTGTAAAATCCAGAAAGGCAGGACAGGCCATGGAGAACTGGGAGCCTTGTTATGCTGATGGGCGGGATGTAAATTGCCAACAACCACTCGGGAGAAGTGTATGGTGTTTCCTGAAACATCTAAAAAACAAAGCAACAGAGCCTAGGGCACTTCCACTTATGGTCCTATAGCTTAGGGAAATTAAAATCAAAAAGACACAGCCACCCCAAAGTTTGGGACGCCTCCGTTTACAAGAACCTCGTTTACCATATAAGTTCAATATCAGAGAAAGTGAAAAATGGATAAAGAACTTGTGGTACTTACGTACAATTCAGTATCACTCAGCAATGAAATCTATGTCATCAGGCCCATAGCAGCATAATGAGTGGATTCAGGTACGATGATTCTAACTGAAATAAGTCACACAGAAAAAGAAACATCATAAGATATCACTAATACACGGAATGTAAACTTGGCTACACAGGAACTGCATTCCAAAACAGAACAGGGTCTCAAATTTAGAAAACCAACTTATGCTTGCTTAAGGGTAAAGGTGAGTTGGGGTGCTGCATAAAACCAGAGATTGAAATGAGCACAGATAAAGTTCCTTAAGTCAAATATGGAATAGACAAGAGCTACTCCTTGCTCAACGAAATGGACTCAACACCCCATATTAAACGCCTAAGAATGTACCTGACTAGTAAGTATCTTAAAACCTATGGATTGCTATGTCTCCGAAAGAGAATCAAGCATGTGTACAGGGGCATAAACGCAGCAGTGATAGGATTGGAGAGGTTCGGTGAGCAAATGAAGACCCTTTGAAGTCATATTGCACGGTACCCATTACACGGGTCTCAACTCTCCAGGTTTAAGGTATTCTTCCTTCAGCTAAAACATGCATGTGGAACCAAAGTATGATCAACCATGTGAACGGGAGACGTGTTCAAATATGTCTCAGTTTTCCTCCCCTGGTACTCGGGTGCAACATTCCAGACGCTTTACTAACACTCTCCCCACTTGGAGAGTCAGCGCCTTTAACCTCCTGTTTGGCCCAGTTTGCAATTTCTGCGGAAGATGAACAGGAATAGTGAGAACCAATGAGAGGCTAGCTGGAGGTGTCTGGACGGGCAAATTTAACTCTCATTTCCCACCATGAAGAGGAAATAACCAAAGGCTCAGCGTGCCGTACCGGAACCAGATTAGGGCCTCAAGCCATCCTGTGGTGTTGTGGCAAGCTCACAAGAAAGCGAGTTGAAGAAAGGAGCTCAGGGGCACTGTAATTCACAAACCTGCAGAGTTATAAATGACAGCTATCGTCCAAAAATAGACTGAAGTAAGGCTGCCAAGAGGACTTGAAAGCGGGGCAGAATTGCAGGAAACCGATTTCAGGAGGTAGACTGGAATTGCATTGAAAGCATAGGAAAAGAGGCAGAACGTCCACAATGATGCACTTGGCCAAAAAGGGCGTATGCGTTTTTTCCTGAATATATTCAGGAAAAAACGCATACGCCCTTTTTGGCCAACC
Source organism: Stenella coeruleoalba (assembly GCF_951394435.1). NCBI lineage: Eukaryota > Metazoa > Chordata > Mammalia > Artiodactyla > Delphinidae > Stenella > Stenella coeruleoalba. The sequence continues at coordinate 87,289,599 of NC_137149.1, read as the reverse complement.
AAGCAAGCTTGCAAAGGAAATCTGCACTACAATGAAGTCTCACTTCCCCCCGGTCAAAAGGGCCATCTGAAAAAAGTGTAAAATCCAGAAAGGCAGGACAGGCCATGGAGAACTGGGAGCCTTGTTATGCTGATGGGCGGGATGTAAATTGCCAACAACCACTCAGGAGAAGTGTATGGTGTTTCCTGAAACATCTAAAAAACAAAGCAACAGAACCTAGGGCACTGCCACTTATGGTCCTATAGCTTAGGGAAATTAAAATCAAAAAGACACAGCCACCCCAAAGTTTGGGACGCCTCTGTTTACAAGAACCTCGTTTACAGTACAAGTTCAACATCACAGAAAGTGAAAAATGGATAAAGAACTTGTGGTACTTACGTACAATGCAGTATCACTCAGCAATGAAATCTATGTCATCAGGCCCGTAGCAGCATAATGAGTGGATTCAGGTACGATGATTCTAACTGAAATAAGTCACACAGAAAAAGAAACATCATAAGATATCACTAATACACGGAATGTAAACTTGGCTACACAGGAACTGCATTCCAAAAGAGAACAGGGTCTCAAATTTAGAAAACCAACTTATGCTTGCTTAAGGGTAAAGGTGAGTTGGGGTGCTGCATAAAACCAGAGATTGAAATGAGCACAGATAAAGTTCCTTAAGCCAAATATGGAATAGACAAGAGCTACTCCTTGCTCAACGAAATGGACTCAAAACCCCATATTAAACCCCTAAGAATGTACCTGACTAGTAAGTATCTTAAAACCTATGGATTGCTATGTCTCCGAAAGAGAATCAAGCATGTGTACAGGGGCATAAACGCAGCAGTGATAGGATTGGAGAGGTTCGGTGAGCAAATGAAGACCCTTTGAAGTCATATTGCACGGTACCCATTACACGGGTCTCAACTCTCCAGGTTTAAGGTATTCTTCCTTCAGCTAAAACATGCATGTGGAACCAAAGTATGATCAACCATGTGAACGGGAGACGTGTTCAAATATGTCTCAGTTTTCCTCCCCTGGTACTCGGGTGCAACATTCCAGACGCTTTACTAACACTCTCCCCACTTGGAGAGTCAGCGCCTTTAACCTCCTGTTTGGCCCAGTTTGCAATTTCTGCGGAAGATGAACAGGAATAGTGAGAACCAATGAGAGGCTAGCTGGAGGTGTCTGGACGGGCAAATTTAACTCTCATTTCCCACCATGAAGAGGAAATAACCAAAGGCTCAGCGTGCCGTACCGGAACCAGATTAGGGCCTCAAGCCATCCTGTGGTGTTGTGGCAAGCTCACAAGAAAGCGAGTTGAAGAAAGGAGCTCAGGGGCACTGTAATTCACAAACCTGCAGAGTTATAAATGACAGCTATCGTCCAAAAATAGACTGAAGTAAGGCTGCCAAGAGGACTTGAAAGCGGGGCAGAATTGCAGGAAACCGATTTCAGGAGGTAGACTGGAATTGCATTGAAAGCATAGGAAAAGAGGCAGAACGTCCACAATGATGCACTTGGCCAAAAAGGGCGTATGCGTTTTTTCCTGAATATATTCAGGAAAAAACGCATACGCCCTTTTTGGCCAACCAAGCAAGCTTGCAAAGGAAATCTGCACTACAATGAAGTCTCACTTCCCCCCGGTCAAAAGGGCCATCTGAAAAAAGTGTAAAATCCAGAAAGGCAGGACAGGCCATGGAGAACTGGGAGCCTTGTTATGCTGATGGGCGGGATGTAAATTGCCAACAACCACTCAGGAGAAGTGTATGGTGTTTCCTGAAACATCTAAAAAACAAAGCAACAGAACCTAGGGCACTGCCACTTATGGTCCTATAGCTTAGGGAAATTAAAATCAAAAAGACACAGCCACCCCAAAGTTTGGGACGCCTCTGTTTACAAGAACCTCGTTTACAGTACAAGTTCAACATCACAGAAAGTGAAAAATGGATAAAGAACTTGTGGTACTTACGTACAATGCAGTATCACTCAGCAATGAAATCTATGTCATCAGGCCCGTAGCAGCATAATGAGTGGATTCAGGTACGATGATTCTAACTGAAATAAGTCACACAGAAAAAGAAACATCATAAGATATCACTAATACACGGAATGTAAACTTGGCTACACAGGAACTGCATTCCAAAAGAGAACAGGGTCTCAAATTTAGAAAACCAACTTATGCTTGCTTAAGGGTAAAGGTGAGTTGGGGTGCTGCATAAAACCAGAGATTGAAATGAGCACAGATAAAGTTCCTTAAGCCAAATATGGAATAGACAAGAGCTACTCCTTGCTCAACGAAATGGACTCAAAACCCCATATTAAACCCCTAAGAATGTACCTGACTAGTAAGTATCTTAAAACCTATGGATTGCTATGTCTCCAAAAGAGAATCAAGCGTGTGTACAGGGGAATAAACGCAGCAGTGATAGGATTGGAGAGGTTCGGTGAGCAAATGAAGACCCTTTGAAGTCATATTGCATGGTACCCATTCCACGGGTCTCAACTCTCCATGTTTAAGGTATTCTTCCTTCAGCTAAAACATGCATGTGGAACCCAGAGTATGATCAACCATGTGAATGGGAGACGTGTTCAAATATGTCTCAGTTTTCCTCCCCTGGTACTCGGGTGCAACATTCCAGACGCTTTACTAACACTCTCCCCACTTGGAGAGTCAGTCCCTTTAACCTCCTGTTTGGCCCAGTTTGCAATTTCTGCGGAAGATGAACAGGAATAGCGAGAACCAATGAGAGGCTAGCTGGAGGTGTCTGGACGGGCAAATTTAACTCTCATTTCCCACCAGGAAGAGGAATTAACCAAAGGCTCAGCATGCCGGGCCGGAACCAGATTAGGGCCTGAAGCCATCCTGTGGTGTTGCGGCCAGGTCACAAGAAAGCGAGTTGAAGAAAGGAGCTCTGGGTCACTGTAATTCACAAACCTGCAGAGTTATAAATGACAGCTATCGTCCAAAAATAGACTGAAGTAAGGCTGCCAAGAGGACTTGAAAGCGGGGCAGAATTGCAGGAAACCGATTTCAGGAGGTAGACTGGAACTGCATTGAAAGCATAGGAAAAGAGGCAGAACGTCCACAATGATGCACTTGGCCAAAAAGGGCGTATGCGTTTTTTCCTGAATATATTCAGGAAAAAACGCATACGCCCTTTTTGGCCAACCAAGCAAGCTTGCAAAGGAAATCTGCACTACAATGAAGTCTCACTTCCCCCCGGTCGAAAGGGCCATCTGAAAAAAGTGTAAAATCCAGAAAGGCAGGACAGGCCATGGAGAACTGGGAGCCTTGTTATGCTGATGGGCGGGATGTAAATTGCCAACAACCACTCGGGAGAAGTGTATGGTGTTTCCTGAAACATCTAAAAAACAAAGCAACAGAACCTAGGGCACTTCCACTTATGGCCCTATAGCTTAGGGAAATTAAAATCAAAAAGACACAGCCACCCCAAAGTTTGGAACGGCTCTGTTTACAAGAACCTCGTTTACAGTACAAGTTCAACATCGCAGAAAGTGAAAAATGGATAAAGAAGTTGTGGTATTTACTTACAAAGCAATATCACTCAGCAATGAAATCTGTGTCATCAGGCCCTTAGCAGCACAATGAGTGGATTCAGGTATGATGATTCTAACTGAAGTAAGTCACACAGAAAAAGAAACATCATAAGATATCAGTAATACACGGAATGTAAACTTGGCTACACAGGAACTGCATTCCAAAACAGAACAGGGTCTCAAATTTAGAAAACCAACTTATGCTTGCTTAAGGGTAAAGGTGAGTTGGGGTGCTGCATAAAACCAGAGATTGAAATGAGCACAGATAAAGTTCCTTAAGCCAAATATGGAATAGACAAGAGCTACTCCTTGCTCAACGAAATGGACTCAACACCCCATATTAAACGCCTAAGAATGTACCTGACTAGTAAGTATCTTAAAACCTATGGATTGCTATGTCTCCGAAAGAGAATCAAGCATGTGTACAGGGGCATAAGCGCAGCAGTGATAGGATTGGAGAGGTTCAGTGAGCAAATGAAGACCCTTTGAAGTCATATTGCATGGTACCCATTCCACGGGTCTCAACTCTCCATGTTTAAGGTATTCTTCCTTCAGCTAAAACATGCATGTGGAACCCAGAGTATGATCAACCATGTGAATGGGAGACGTGTTCAAATATGTCTCAGTTTTCCTCCCCTGGTACTCGGGTGCAACATTCCAGACGCTTTACTAACACTCTCCCCACTTGGAGAGTCAGTCCCTTTAACCTCCTGTTTGGCCCAGTTTGCAATTTCTGCGGAAGATGAACAGGAATAGCGAGAACCAATGAGAGGCTAGCTGGAGGTGTCTGGACGGGCAAATTTAACTCTCATTTCCCACCAGGAAGAGGAATTAACCAAAGGCTCAGCATGCCGGGCCGGAACCAGATTAGGGCCTGAAGCCATCCTGCGGTGTTGCGGCCAGGTCACAAGAAAGCGAGTTGAAGAAAGGAGCCCAGGGGCACTGTAATTCACAAACCTGCAGAGTTATAAATGACAGCTATCGTCCAAAAATAGACTGAAGTAAGGCTGCCAAGAGGACTTGAAAGCGGGGCAGAATTGCAGGAAACCGATTTCAGGAGGTAGACTGGAATTGCATTGAAAGCATAGGAAAAGAGGCAGAACGTCCACAATGATGCACTTGGCCAAAAAGGGCGTATGCGTTTTTTCCTGAATATATTCAGGAAAAAACGCATACGCCCTTTTTGGCCAACCAAGCAAGCTTGCAAAGGAAATCTGCACTACAATGAAGTCTCACTTCCCCCCGGTCAAAAGGGCCATCTGAAAAAAGTGTAAAATCCAGAAAGGCAGGACAGGCCATGGAGAACTGGGAGCCTTGTTATGCTGATGGGCGGGATGTAAATTGCCAACAATCACTCGGGAGAAGTGTATGGTGTTTCCTGAAACATCTAAAAAACAAAGCAACAGAACCTAGGGCACTTCCACTTATGGTCCTATAGTTTAGGGAAATTAAAATCAAAAAGACACAGCCACCCCAAAGTTTGGAACTGCTCTGTTTACAAGAACCTCGTTTACAGTACAAGTTCAACATCGCAGAAAGTGAAAAATGGATAAAGAAGTTGTGGTATTTACTTACAAAGCAATATCACTCAGCAATGAAATCTGTGTCATCAGGCCCTTAGCAGCACAATGAGTGGATTCAGGTATGATGATTCTAACTGAAATAAGTCACACAGAAAAAGAAACATCATAAGATATCAGTAATACACGGAATGTAAACTTGGCTACACAGGAACTGAATTACAGAACAGAACAGGGTCTCAAATTTAGAAAACCAACTTATTCTTGCTTAAGGGTAAAGGTGAGTTGGGGTGCTGCATAAAACCAGAGATTGAAATGAGCACAGATAAAGTTCCTTAAGCCAAATATGGAATAGACAAGAGCTACTCCTTGCTCAACGAAATGGACTCAACACCCCATATTAAACGCCTAAGAATGTACCTGACTAGTAAGTATCTTAAAACCTATGTATTGCTATGTCTCTGAAAGAGAATCAAGCATGTGTACAGGGGCATAAACGCAGCAGTGATAGGATTGGAGAGGTTCGGTGAGCAAATGAAGACCCTTTGAAGTCATATTGCATGGTACCCATTCCACGGGTTTCAACTACCCAGGTTTAAGGTATTCTTCCTTCAGCTAAAACATGCATGTGGAACCCAAGTATGATCAACCATGTGAACGGGAGACGTGTTCAAATATGTCTCAGTTTTCCTCCCCTGGTACTCGGGTGCAACATTCCAGACGCTTTACTAACACTCTCCCCACTTAGAGAGTCAGTCCCTTTAACCTCCTGTTTGGCCCAGTTTGCAATTTCTGCGGAAGATGAACAGGAATAGCGAGAACCAATGAGAGGCTAGCTGGAGGTGTCTGGACGGGCAAATTTAACTCTCATTTCCCACCAGGAAGAGGAATTAACCAAAGGCTCAGCATGCCGGGCCGGAACCAGATTAGGGCCTGAAGCCATCCTGTGGTGTTGCGGCTAGGTCACAAGAAAGCGAGTTGAAGAAAGGAGCTCAGCGGCACTGTAATTCACAGACCTGCAGAGTTATAAATGACAGCTATCGTCCAAAAATAGACTGAAGTAAGGCCGCCAAGAGGACTTGAAAGCAGGGCAGAATTGCAGGAAACCGATTTCAGGAGGTAGACTGGAATTGCATTGAAAGCATAGGAAAAGAGGCAGAACGTCCACAATGATGCACTTGGCCAAAAAGGGCGTATGCGTTTTTTCCTGAATATATTCAGGAAAAAACGCATACGCCCTTTTTGGCCAACCAAGCAAGCTTGCAAAGGAAATCTGCACTACAATGAAGTCTCACTTCCCCCCGGTCAAAAGGGCCATCTGAAAAAAGTGTAAAATCCAGAAAGGCAGGACAGGCCATGGAGAACTGGGAGCCTTGTTATGCTGATGGGCGGGATGTAAATTGCCAACAACCACTCGGGAGAAGTGTATGGTGTTTCCTGAAACATCTAAAAAACAAAGCAACAGAGCCTAGGGTACTTCCACTTATGGTCCTATAGCTTAGGGAAATTAAAATCAAAAAGACACAGCCACCCCAAAGTTTGGGACGCCTCCGTTTACAAGAACCTCGTTTACCGTATAAGTTCAATATCAGAGAAAGTGAAAAATGGATAAAGAACTTGTGGTACTTACGTACAATTCAGTATCACTCAGCAATGAAATCTATGTCATCAGGCCCATAGCAGCATAATGAGTGGATTCAGGTACGATGATTCTAACTGAAATAAGTCACACAGAAAAAGAAACATCATAAGATATCACTAATACACGGAATGTAAACTTGGCTACACAGGAACTGCATTCCAAAACAGAACAGGGTCTCAAATTTAGAAAACCAACTTATGCTTGCTTAAGGGTAAAGGTGAGTTGGGGTGCTGCATAAAACCAGAGATTGAAATGAGCACAGATAAAGTTCCTTAAGTCAAATATGGAATAGACAAGAGCTACTCCTTGCTCAACGAAATGGACTCAACACCCCATATTAAACGCCTAAGAATGTACCTGACTAGTAAGTATCTTAAAACCTATGGATTGCTATGTCTCCGAAAGAGAATCAAGCATGTGTACAGGGGCATAAACGCAGCAGTGATAGGATTGGAGAGGTTCGGTGAGCAAATGAAGACCCTTTGAAGTCATATTGCACGGTACCCATTACACGGGTCTCAACTCTCCAGGTTTAAGGTATTCTTCCTTCAGCTAAAACATGCATGTGGAACCAAAGTATGATCAACCATGTGAACGGGAGACGTGTTCAAATATGTCTCAGTTTTCCTCCCCTGGTACTCGGGTGCAACATTCCAGACGCTTTACTAACACTCTCCCCACTTGGAGAGTCAGCGCCTTTAACCTCCTGTTTGGCCCAGTTTGCAATTTCTGCGGAAGATGAACAGGAATAGTGAGAACCAATGAGAGGCTAGCTGGAGGTGTCTGGACGGGCAAATTTAACTCTCATTTCCCACCATGAAGAGGAAATAACCAAAGGCTCAGCGTGCCGTACCGGAACCAGATTAGGGCCTCAAGCCATCCTGTGGTGTTGTGGCAAGCTCACAAGAAAGCGAGTTGAAGAAAGGAGCTCAGGGGCACTGTAATTCACAAACCTGCAGAGTTATAAATGACAGCTATCGTCCAAAAATAGACTGAAGTAAGGCTGCCAAGAGGACTTGAAAGCGGGGCAGAATTGCAGGAAACCGATTTCAGGAGGTAGACTGGAATTGCATTGAAAGCATAGGAAAAGAGGCAGAACGTCCACAATGATGCACTTGGCCAAAAAGGGCGTATGCGTTTTTTCCTGAATATATTCAGGAAAAAACGCATACGCCCTTTTTGGCCAACCAAGCAAGCTTGCAAAGGAAATCTGCACTACAATGAAGTCTCACTTCCCCCCGGTCAAAAGGGCCATCTGAAAAAAGTGTAAAATCCAGAAAGGCAGGACAGGCCATGGAGAACTGGGAGCCTTGTTATGCTGATGGGCGGGATGTAAATTGCCAACAACCACTCAGGAGAAGTGTATGGTGTTTCCTGAAACATCTAAAAAACAAAGCAACAGAACCTAGGGCACTGCCACTTATGGTCCTATAGCTTAGGGAAATTAAAATCAAAAAGACACAGCCACCCCAAAGTTTGGGACGCCTCTGTTTACAAGAACCTCGTTTACAGTACAAGTTCAACATCACAGAAAGTGAAAAATGGATAAAGAACTTGTGGTACTTACGTACAATGCAGTATCACTCAGCAATGAAATCTATGTCATCAGGCCCGTAGCAGCATAATGAGTGGATTCAGGTACGATGATTCTAACTGAAATAAGTCACACAGAAAAAGAAACATCATAAGATATCACTAATACACGGAATGTAAACTTGGCTACACAGGAACTGCATTCCAAAAGAGAACAGGGTCTCAAATTTAGAAAACCAACTTATGCTTGCTTAAGGGTAAAGGTGAGTTGGGGTGCTGCATAAAACCAGAGATTGAAATGAGCACAGATAAAGTTCCTTAAGCCAAATATGGAATAGACAAGAGCTACTCCTTGCTCAACGAAATGGACTCAAAACCCCATATTAAACCCCTAAGAATGTACCTGACTAGTAAGTATCTTAAAACCTATGGATTGCTATGTCTCCAAAAGAGAATCAAGCGTGTGTACAGGGGAATAAACGCAGCAGTGATAGGATTGGAGAGGTTCGGTGAGCAAATGAAGACCCTTTGAAGTCATATTGCATGGTACCCATTCCACGGGTCTCAACTCTCCATGTTTAAGGTATTCTTCCTTCAGCTAAAACATGCATGTGGAACCCAGAGTATGATCAACCATGTGAATGGGAGACGTGTTCAAATATGTCTCAGTTTTCCTCCCCTGGTACTCGGGTGCAACATTCCAGACGCTTTACTAACACTCTCCCCACTTGGAGAGTCAGTCCCTTTAACCTCCTGTTTGGCCCAGTTTGCAATTTCTGCGGAAGATGAACAGGAATAGCGAGAACCAATGAGAGGCTAGCTGGAGGTGTCTGGACGGGCAAATTTAACTCTCATTTCCCACCAGGAAGAGGAATTAACCAAAGGCTCAGCATGCCGGGCCGGAACCAGATTAGGGCCTGAAGCCATCCTGTGGTGTTGCGGCCAGGTCACAAGAAAGCGAGTTGAAGAAAGGAGCTCTGGGTCACTGTAATTCACAAACCTGCAGAGTTATAAATGACAGCTATCGTCCAAAAATAGACTGAAGTAAGGCTGCCAAGAGGACTTGAAAGCGGGGCAGAATTGCAGGAAACCGATTTCAGGAGGTAGACTGGAACCGCATTGAAAGCATAGGAAAACAGGCAGAACGTCCACAATGATGCACTTGGCCAAAAAGGGCGTATGCGTTTTTTCCTGAATATATTCAGGAAAAAACGCATACGCCCTTTTTGGCCAACCAAGCAAGCTTGCAAAGGAAATCTGCACTACAATGAAGTCTCACTTCCCCCCGGTCGAAAGGGCCATCTGAAAAAAGTGTAAAATCCAGAAAGGCAGGACAGGCCATGGAGAACTGGGAGCCTTGTTATGCTGATGGGCGGGATGTAAATTGCCAACAACCACTCGGGAGAAGTGTATGGTGTTTCCTGAAACATCTAAAAAACAAAGCAACAGAACCTAGGGCACTTCCACTTATGGCCCTATAGCTTAGGGAAATTAAAATCAAAAAGACACAGCCACCCCAAAGTTTGGAACGGCTCTGTTTACAAGAACCTCGTTTACAGTACAAGTTCAACATCGCAGAAAGTGAAAAATGGATAAAGAAGTTGTGGTATTTACTTACAAAGCAATATCACTCAGCAATGAAATCTGTGTCATCAGGCCCTTAGCAGCACAATGAGTGGATTCAGGTATGATGATTCTAACTGAAGTAAGTCACACAGAAAAAGAAACATCATAAGATATCAGTAATACACGGAATGTAAACTTGGCTACACAGGAACTGCATTCCAAAACAGAACAGGGTCTCAAATTTAGAAAACCAACTTATGCTTGCTTAAGGGTAAAGGTGAGTTGGGGTGCTGCATAAAACCAGAGATTGAAATGAGCACAGATAAAGTTCCTTAAGCCAAATATGGAATAGACAAGAGCTACTCCTTGCTCAACGAAATGGACTCAACACCCCATATTAAACGCCTAAGAATGTACCTGACTAGTAAGTATCTTAAAACCTATGGATTGCTATGTCTCCGAAAGAGAATCAAGCATGTGTACAGGGGCATAAGCGCAGCAGTGATAGGATTGGAGAGGTTCAGTGAGCAAATGAAGACCCTTTGAAGTCATATTGCATGGTACCCATTCCACGGGTCTCAACTCTCCATGTTTAAGGTATTCTTCCTTCAGCTAAAACATGCATGTGGAACCCAGAGTATGATCAACCATGTGAATGGGAGACGTGTTCAAATATGTCTCAGTTTTCCTCCCCTGGTACTCGGGTGCAACATTCCAGACGCTTTACTAACACTCTCCCCACTTGGAGAGTCAGTCCCTTTAACCTCCTGTTTGGCCCAGTTTGCAATTTCTGCGGAAGATGAACAGGAATAGCGAGAACCAATGAGAGGCTAGCTGGAGGTGTCTGGACGGGCAAATTTAACTCTCATTTCCCACCAGGAAGAGGAATTAACCAAAGGCTCAGCATGCCGGGCCGGAACCAGATTAGGGCCTGAAGCCATCCTGCGGTGTTGCGGCCAGGTCACAAGAAAGCGAGTTGAAGAAAGGAGCCCAGGGGCACTGTAATTCACAAAGCTGCAGAGTTATAAATGACAGCTATCGTCCAAAAATAGACTGAAGTAAGGCTGCCAAGAGGACTTGAAAGCGGGGCAGAATTGCAGGAAATCGATTTCAGGAGGTAGACTGGAATTGCATTGAAAGCATAGGAAAAGAGGCAGAACGTCCACAATGATGCACTTGGCCAAAAAGGGCGTATGCGTTTTTTCCTGAATATATTCAGGAAAAAACGCATACGCCCTTTTTGGCCAACCAAGCAAGCTTGCAAAGGAAATCTGCACTACAATGAAGTCTCACTTCCCCCCGGTCAAAAGGGCCATCTGAAAAAAGTGTAAAATCCAGAAAGGCAGGACAGGCCATGGAGAACTGGGAGCCTTGTTATGCTGATGGGCGGGATGTAAATTGCCAACAATCACTCGGGAGAAGTGTATGGTGTTTCCTGAAACATCTAAAAAACAAAGCAACAGAACCTAGGGCACTTCCACTTATGGTCCTATAGTTTAGGGAAATTAAAATCAAAAAGACACAGCCACCCCAAAGTTTGGAACTGCTCTGTTTACAAGAACCTCGTTTACAGTACAAGTTCAACATCGCAGAAAGTGAAAAATGGATAAAGAAGTTGTGGTATTTACTTACAAAGCAATATCACTCAGCAATGAAATCTGTGTCATCAGGCCCTTAGCAGCACAATGAGTGGATTCAGGTATGATGATTCTAACTGAAATAAGTCACACAGAAAAAGAAACATCATAAGATATCAGTAATACACGGAATGTAAACTTGGCTACACAGGAACTGAATTACAGAACAGAACAGGGTCTCAAATTTAGAAAACCAACTTATTCTTGCTTAAGGGTAAAGGTGAGTTGGGGTGCTGCATAAAACCAGAGATTGAAATGAGCACAGATAAAGTTCCTTAAGCCAAATATGGAATAGACAAGAGCTACTCCTTGCTCAACGAAATGGACTCAACACCCCATATTAAACGCCTAAGAATGTACCTGACTAGTAAGTATCTTAAAACCTATGTATTGCTATGTCTCTGAAAGAGAATCAAGCATGTGTACAGGGGCATAAACGCAGCAGTGATAGGATTGGAGAGGTTCGGTGAGCAAATGAAGACCCTTTGAAGTCATATTGCATGGTACCCATTCCACGGGTTTCAACTACCCAGGTTTAAGGTATTCTTCCTTCAGCTAAAACATGCATGTGGAACCCAAGTATGATCAACCATGTGAACGGGAGACGTGTTCAAATATGTCTCAGTTTTCCTCCCCTGGTACTCGGGTGCAACATTCCAGACGCTTTACTAACACTCTCCCCACTTGGAGAGTCAGTCCCTTTAACCTCCTGTTTGGCCCAGTTTGCAATTTCTGCGGAAGATGAACAGGAATAGCGAGAACCAATGAGAGGCTAGCTGGAGGTGTCTGGACGGGCAAATTTAACTCTCATTTCCCACCAGGAAGAGGAATTAACCAAAGGCTCAGCATGCCGGGCCGGAACCAGATTAGGGCCTGAAGCCATCCTGTGGTGTTGCGGCTAGGTCACAAGAAAGCGAGTTGAAGAAAGGAGCTCAGGGGCACTGTAATTCACAGACCTGCAGAGTTATAAATGACAGCTATCGTCCAAAAATAGACTGAAGTAAGGCCGCCAAGAGGACTTGAAAGCAGGGCAGAATTGCAGGAAACCGATTTCAGGAGGTAGACTGGAATTGCATTGAAAGCATAGGAAAAGAGGCAGAACGTCCACAATGATGCACTTGGCCAAAAAGGGCGTATGCGTTTTTTCCTGAATATATTCAGGAAAAAACGCATACGCCCTTTTTGGCCAACCAAGCAAGCTTGCAAAGGAAATCTGCACTACAATGAAGTCTCACTTCCCCCCGGTCAAGAGGGCCATCTGAAAAAAGTATAAAATCCAGAAAGGCAGGACAGGCCATGGAGAACTGGGAGCCTTGTTATGCTGATGGGCGGGATGTAAATTGCCAACAACCACTCGGGAGAAGTGTATGGTGTTTCCTGAAACATCTAAAAAACAAAGCAACAGAGCCTAGGGCACTTCCACTTATGGTCCTATAGCTTAGGGAAATTAAAATCAAAAAGACACAGCCACCCCAAAGTTTGGGACGCCTCCGTTTACAAGAACCTCGTTTACCGTATAAGTTCAATATCAGAGAAAGTGAAAAATGGATAAAGTACTTGTGGTACTTACGTACAATGCAGTATCACTCAGCAATGAAATCTATGTCATCAGGCCCATAGAAGCATAATGAGTGGATTCAGGTACGATGATTCTAACTGAAATAAGTCACACAGAAAAAGAAACATCATAAGATATCACTAATACACGGAATGTAAACTTGGCTACACAGGAACTGCATTCCAAAACAGAACAGGGTCTCAAATTTAGAAAACCAACTTATGCTTGCTTAAGGGGAAAGGTGAGTTGGGGTGCTGCATAAAACCAGAGATTGAAATGAGCACAGATAAAGTTCCTTAAGCCAAATATGGAATAGACAAGAGCTACTCCTTGCTCAACGAAATGGACTCAACACCCCATATTAAACGCCTAAGAATGTACCTGACTAGTAAGTATCTTAAAACCTATGGATTGCTATGTCTCCGAAAGAGAATCAAGCATGTGTACAGGGGCATAAATGCAGCAGTGATAGGATTGGAGAGGTTCGGTGAGCAAATGAAGACCCTTTGAAGTCATATTGAATGGTACCCATTCCACGGGTTTCAACTACCCAGGTTTTAGGTATTCTTCCTTCAGCTAAAACATGCATGTGGAACCCAAGTATGATCAACCATGTGAACGGGAGACGTGTTCAAATATGTCTCAGTTTTCCTCCCCTGGTACTCGGGTGCAACATTCCAGACGCTTTACTAACACTCTCCCCACTTGGAGAGTCAGCGCCTTTAACCTACTGTTTGGCCCAGTTTGCAATTTCTGCGGAAGATGAACAGGAATAGCGAGAACCAATGAGAGACTAGCTGGAGGTGTCTGGACGGGCAAATTTAACTCTCATTTCCCAGCAGGAAGAGGAAATAACCAGAGGCTCAGCGTGCCGTGCCGGAACCAGTTTAGGGCCTGAAGCCAACCTGCGGTGTTGCGGCCAGGTCAAAAGAAAGCAAGTTGAAGAAAGGAGCTCAGGGGCACTGTAATTCACAAACCTGCAGAGTTATAAATGACAGCTATCGTCCAAAAATAGACTGAAGTAAGGCTGCCAAGAGGACTTGAAAGCGGGGCAGAATTGCAGGAAACCGATTTCAGGAGGTAGACTGGAATTGCATTGAAAGCATAGGAAAAGAGGCAGAACGTCCACAATGATGCACTTGGCCAAAAAGGGCGTATGCGTTTTTTCCTGAATATATTCAGGAAAAAACGCATACGCCCTTTTTGGCCAACCAAGCAAGCTTGCAAAGGAAATCTGCACTACAATGAAGTCTCACTTCCCCCCGGTCAAAAGGGCCATCTGAAAAAAGTGTAAAATCCAGAAAGGCAGGACAGGCCATGGAGAACTGGGAGCCTTGTTATGCTGATGGGCGGGATGTAAATTGCCAACAACCACTCGGGAGAAGTGTATGGTGTTTCCTGAAACATCTAAAAAACAAAGCAACAGAGCATAGGACACTGCCACTTATGGTCCTATAGCTTAGGGAAATTAAAATCAAAAAGACACAGCCACCCCAAAGTTTGGGACGCCTCTGTTTACAAGAACCTCGTTTACCGTACAAGTTCAACATCACAGAAAGTGAAAAATGGATAAAGAACTTGTGGTACTTACGTACAATGCAGTATCACTCAGCAATGAAATCTATGTCATCAGGCCCGTAGCAGCATAATGAGTGGATTCAGGTACGATGATTCTAACTGAAATAAGTCACACAGAAAAAGAAACATCATAAGATATCACTAATACACGGAATGTAAACTTGGCTACACAGGAACTGCATTCCAAAACAGAACAGGGTCTCAAATTTAGAAAACCAACTTATGCTTGCTTAAGGGTAAAGGTGAGTTGGGGTGCTGCATAAAACCAGAGATTGAAATGAGCACAGATAAAGTTCCTTAAGCCAAATATGGAATAGACAAGAGCTACTCCTTGCTCAACGAAATGGACTCAACACCCCATATTAAACGCCTAAGAATGTACCTGACTAGTAAGTATCTTAAAACCTATGGATTGCTATGTCTCCAAAAGAGAATCAAGCGTGTGTACAGGGGAATAAACGCAGCAGTGATAGGATTGGAGAGGTTCGGTGAGCAAATGAAGACCCTTTGAAGTCATATTGCATGGTACCCATTCCACGGGTCTCAACTCTCCATGTTTAAGGTATTCTTCCTTCAGCTAAAACATGCATGTGGAACCCAGAGTATGATCAACCATGTGAATGGGAGACGTGTTCAAATATGTCTCAGTTTTCCTCCCCTGGTACTCGGGTGCAACATTCCAGACGCTTTACTAACACTCTCCCCACTTGGAGAGTCAGTCCCTTTAACCTCCTGTTTGGCCCAGTTTGCAATTTCTGCGGAAGATGAACAGGAATAGCGAGAACCAATGAGAGGCTAGCTGGAGGTGTCTGGACGGGCAAATTTAACTCTCATTTCCCACCAGGAAGAGGAATTAACCAAAGGCTCAGCATGCCGGGCCGGAACCAGATTAGGGCCTGAAGCCATCCTGTGGTGTTGCGGCCAGGTCACAAGAAAGCGAGTTGAAGAAAGGAGCTCTGGGTCACTGTAATTCACAAACCTGCAGAGTTATAAATGACAGCTATCGTCCAAAAATAGACTGAAGTAAGGCTGCCAAGAGGACTTGAAAGCGGGGCAGAATTGCAGGAAACCGATTTCAGGAGGTAGACTGGAACTGCATTGAAAGCATAGGAAAAGAGGCAGAACGTCCACAATGATGCACTTGGCCAAAAAGGGCGTATGCGTTTTTTCCTGAATATATTCAGGAAAAAACGCATACGCCCTTTTTGGCCAACCAAGCAAGCTTGCAAAGGAAATCTGCACTACAATGAAGTCTCACTTCCCCCCGGTCGAAAGGGCCATCTGAAAAAAGTGTAAAATCCAGAAAGGCAGGACAGGCCATGGAGAACTGGGAGCCTTGTTATGCTGATGGGCGGGATGTAAATTGCCAACAACCACTCCGGAGAAGTGTATGGTGTTTCCTGAAACATCTAAAAAACAAAGCAACAGAACCTAGGGCACTTCCACTTATGGCCCTATAGCTTAGGGAAATTAAAATCAAAAAGACACAGCCACCCCAAAGTTTGGAACGGCTCTGTTTACAAGAACCTCGTTTACAGTACAAGTTCAACATCGCAGAAAGTGAAAAATGGATAAAGAAGTTGTGGTATTTACTTACAAAGCAATATCACTCAGCAATGAAATCTGTGTCATCAGGCCCTTAGCAGCACAATGAGTGGATTCAGGTATGATGATTCTAACTGAAGTAAGTCACACAGAAAAAGAAACATCATAAGATATCAGTAATACACGGAATGTAAACTTGGCTACACAGGAACTGCATTCCAAAACAGAACAGGGTCTCAAATTTAGAAAACCAACTTATGCTTGCTTAAGGGTAAAGGTGAGTTGGGGTGCTGCATAAAACCAGAGATTGAAATGAGCACAGATAAAGTTCCTTAAGCCAAATATGGAATAGACAAGAGCTACTCCTTGCTCAACGAAATGGACTCAACACCCCATATTAAACGCCTAAGAATGTACCTGACTAGTAAGTATCTTAAAACCTATGGATTGCTATGTCTCCGAAAGAGAATCAAGCATGTGTACAGGGGCATAAGCGCAGCAGTGATAGGATTGGAGAGGTTCAGTGAGCAAATGAAGACCCTTTGAAGTCATATTGCATGGTACCCATTCCACGGGTCTCAACTCTCCAGGTTTAAGGTATTCTTCCTTCAGCTAAAACATGCATGTGGAACCAAAGTATGATCAACCATGTGAACGGGAGACGTGTTCAAATATGTCTCAGTTTTCCTCCCCTGGTACTCGGGTGCAACATTCCAGACGCTTTACTAACACTCTCCCCACTTGGAGAGTCAGCGCCTTTAACCTCCTGTTTGGCCCAGTTTGCAATTTCTGCGGAAGATGAACAGGAATAGTGAGAACCAATGAGAGGCTAGCTGGAGGTGTCTGGACGGGCTAATTTAACTCTCATTTCCCACCAGGAAGAGGAATTAACCAAAGGCTCAGCATGCCGGGCCGGAACCAGATTAGGGCCTGAAGCCATCCTGCGGTGTTGCGGCCAGGTCACTAAAAAGCGAGTTGAAGAAAGGAGCTCAGGGGCACTGTAATTCACAAACCTGCAGAGTTATAAATGACAGCTATCGTCCAAAAATAGACTGAAGTAAGGCTGCCAAGAGGACTTGAAAGCGGGGCAGAATTGCAGGAAACCGATTTCAGGAGGTAGACTGGAATTGCATTGAAAGCATAGGAAAAGAGGCAGAACGTCCACAATGATGCACTTGGCCAAAAAGGGCGTATGCGTTTTTTCCTGAATATATTCAGGAAAAAACGCATACGCCCTTTTTGGCCAACCAAGCAAGCTTGCAAAGGAAATCTGCACTACAATGAAGTCTCACTTCCCCCCGGTCAAAAGGGCCATCTGAAAAAAGTGTAAAATCCAGAAAGGCAGGACAGGCCATGGAGAACTGGGAGCCTTGTTATGCTGATGGGCGGGATGTAAATTGCCAACAGACACTCGGGAGAAGTGTATGGTGTTTCCTGAAACATCTAAAAAACAAAGCAACAGAGCCTAGGGCACTGCCACTTATGGTCCTATAGCTTAGGGAAATTAAAATCAAAAAGACACAGCCACCCCAAAGTTTGGAACGGCTCTGTTTACAAGAACCTCGTTTACAGTACAAGTTCAACATCGCAGAAAGTGAAAAATGCATAAAGAAGTTGTGGTATTTACTTACAAAGCAATATCACTCAGCAATGAAATCTGTGTCATCAGGCCCTCAGCAGCACAATGAGTGGATTCAGGTATGATGATTCTAACTGAAGTAAGTCACACAGAAAAAGAAACATCATAAGATATCAGTAATACATGGAATGTAAACTTGGCTACACAGGAACTGAATTACAGAACAGAACAGGGTCTCAAATTTAGAAAACCAACTTATGCTTGCTTAAGGGTAAAGGTGAGTTGGGGTGCTGCATAAAACCAGAGATTGAAATGAGCACAGATAAAGTTCCTTAAGTCAAATATGGAATAGACAAGAGCTACTCCTTGCTCAACGAAATGGACTCAACACCGCATATTAAACGCCTAAGAATGTACCTGACTTGTAAGTATCTTAAAACCTATGGATTGCTATGTCTCCGAAAGAGAATCAAGCATGTGTACAGGGGCATAAACGCAGCAGTGATAGGATTGGAGAGGTTCGGTGAGCAAATGAAGACCCTTTGAAGTCATATTGCATGGTACCCTTTACACGGGTCTCAACTCTCCAGGTTTAAGGTATTCTTCCTTCAGCTAAAACATGCATGTGGAACCCAAGTATGATCAACCATGTGAACGGGAGACGTGTTCAAATATGTCTTAGTTTTCGTACCCTGGTACTCGGGTGCAACATTCCAGACGCTTTACTAACACTCTCCCCTCTTGGAGAGTCAGCGCCTTTAACCTCCTGTTTGGCCCAGTTTGCAATTTCTGTGGAAGATGAACAGGAATAGTGAGAACCAATGAGAGGCTAGCTGGAGGTGTCTGGACGGGCTAATTTAACTCTCATTTCCCACCAGGAAGAGGAATTAACCAAAGGCTCAGCATGCCGGGCCGGAACCAGATTAGGGCCTGAAGCCATCCTGCGGTGTTGCGGCCAGGTCACAAAAAAGCGAGTTGAAGAAAGGAGCTCAGGGGCACTGTAATTCACAAACCTGCAGAGTTATAAATGACAGCTATCGTCCAAAAATAGACTGAAGTAAGGCTGCCAAGAGGACTTGAAAGCGGGGCAGGATTGCAGGAAACCGATTTCAGGAGGTAGACTGGAATTGCATTGAAAGCATAGGAAAAGAGGCAGAACGTCCACAATGATGCACTTGGCCAAAAAGGGCGTATGTGTTTTTTCCTGAATATATTCAGGAAAAAACGCATACGCCCTTTTTGGCCAACCAAGCAAGCTTGCAAAGGAAATCTGCACTACAATGAAGTCTCACTTCCCCCCGGTCAAAAGGGCCATCTGAAAAAAGTGTAAAATCCAGAAAGGCAGGACAGGCCATGGAGAACTGGGAGCCTTGTTATGCTGATGGGCGGGATGTAAATTGCCAACAGACACTCGGGAGAAGTGTATGGTGTTTCCTGAAACATCTAAAAAACAAAGCAACAGAGCCTAGGGCACTGCCACTTATGGTCCTATAGCTTAGGGAAATTAAAATCAAAAAGACACAGCCACCCCAAAGTTTGGAACGGCTCTGTTTACAAGAACCTCGTTTACAGTACAAGTTCAACATCGCAGAAAGTGAAAAATGCATAAAGAAGTTGTGGTATTTACTTACAAAGCAATATCACTCAGCAATGAAATCTGTGTCATCAGGCCCTCAGCAGCACAATGAGTGGATTCAGGTATGATGATTCTAACTGAAGTAAGTCACACAGAAAAAGAAACATCATAAGATATCAGTAATACATGGAATGTAAACTTGGCTACACAGGAACTGAATTACAGAACAGAACAGGGTCTCAAATTTAGAAAACCAACTTATGCTTGCTTAAGGGTAAAGGTGAGTTGGGGTGCTGCATAAAACCAGAGATTGAAATGAGCACAGATAAAGTTCCTTAAGTCAAATATGGAATAGACAAGAGCTACTCCTTGCTCAACGAAATGGACTCAACACCGCATATTAAACGCCTAAGAATGTACCTGACTTGTAAGTATCTTAAAACCTATGGATTGCTATGTCTCCGAAAGAGAATCAAGCATGTGTACAGGGGCATAAACGCAGCAGTGATAGGATTGGAGAGGTTCGGTGAGCAAATGAAGACCCTTTGAAGTCATATTGCATGGTACCCTTTACACGGGTCTCAACTCTCCAGGTTTAAGGTATTCTTCCTTCAGCTAAAACATGCATGTGGAACCCAAGTATGATCAACCATGTGAACGGGAGACGTGTTCAAATATGTCTTAGTTTTCGTACCCTGGTACTCGGGTGCAACATTCCAGACGCTTTACTAACACTCTCCCCTCTTGGAGAGTCAGCGCCTTTAACCTCCTGTTTGGCCCAGTTTGCAATTTCTGTGGAAGATGAACAGGAATAGCGAGAACCAATGAGAGGCTAGCTGGAGGTGTCTGGACGGGCAAATTTAACTCTCATTTCCCACCAGGAAGAGGAAATAACCAAAGGCTCAGCGTGCCGTACCGGAACCAGATTAGGGCCTGAAGCCATCCTGCGGTGTTGCGGCCAGCTCAAAAGAAAGCGAGTTGAAGAAAGGAGCTCAGGGGCACTGTAATTCACAAACCTGCAGAGTTATAAATGACAGCTATCGTCCAAAAATAGACTGAAGTAAGGCTGCCAAGAGGACTTGAAAGCGGGAGAGAATTGCAGGAAACCGATTTCAGGAGGTAGACTGGAATTGCATTGAAAGCATAGGAAAAGAGGCAGAACGTCCACAATGATGCACTTGGCCAAAAAGGGCGTATGCGTTTTTTCCTGAATATATTCAGGAAAAAACGCATACGCCCTTTTTGGCCAACCAAGCAAGCTTGCAAAGGAAATCTGCACTACAATGAAGTCTCACTTCCCCCCGGTCAAAAGGGCCATCTGAAAAAAGTGTAAAATCCAGAAAGGCAGGACAGGCCATGGAGAACTGGGAGCCTTGTTATGCTGATGGGCAGGATGTAAATTGCCAACAACCACTCGGGAGAAGTGTATGGTGTTTCCTGAAACATCTAAAAAACAAAGCAACAGATCCTAGGGCACTTCCACTTATGGTCCTATAGCTTAGGGAAATTGAAATCAAAAAGACACAGCCACCCCAAAGTTTGGAACGGCTCTGTTTACAAGAACCTCGTTTACAGTACAAGTTCAACATCGCAGAAAGTGAAAAATGGATAAAGAAGTTGTGGTATTTACTTACAAAGCAATATCACTCAGCAATGAAATCTGTGTCATCACGCCCTTAGCAGCACAATGAGTGGATTCAGGTATGATGATTCTAACTGAAATAAGTCACACAGAAAAAGAAACATCATAAGATATCAGTAATACACGGAATGTAAACTTGGCTACACAGGAACTGAATTACAGAACAGAACAGGGTCTCAAATTTAGAAAACCAACTTATGCTTGCTTAAGGGTAAAGGTGAGTTGGGGTGCTGCATAAAACCAGAGATTGAAATGAGCACAGATAAAGTTCCTTAAGCCAAATATGGAATAGACAAGAGCTACTCCTTGCTCAACGAAATGGACTCAACACCCCATATTAAACGCCTAAGAATGTACCTGACTAGTAAGTATCTTAAAACCTATGGATTGCTATGTCTCCAAAAGAGAATCAAGCGTGTGTACAGGGGAATAAACGCAGCAGTGATAGGATTGGAGAGGTTCGGTGAGCAAATGAAGACCCTTTGAAGTCATATTGCATGGTACCCATTCCACGGGTCTCAACTCTCCATGTTTAAGGTATTCTTCCTTCAGCTAAAACATGCATGTGGAACCCAGAGTATGATCAACCATGTGAATGGGAGACGTGTTCAAATATGTCTCAGTTTTCCTCCCCTGGTACTCGGGTGCAACATTCCAGACGCTTTACTAACACTCTCCCCACTTGGAGAGTCAGTCCCTTTAACCTCCTGTTTGGCCCAGTTTGCAATTTCTGCGGAAGATGAACAGGAATAGCGAGAACCAATGAGAGGCTAGCTGGAGGTGTCTGGACGGGCAAATTTAACTCTCATTTCCCACCAGGAAGAGGAATTAACCAAAGGCTCAGCATGCCGGGCCGGAACCAGATTAGGGCCTGAAGCCATCCTGTGGTGTTGCGGCCAGGTCACAAGAAAGCGAGTTGAAGAAAGGAGCTCTGGGTCACTGTAATTCACAAACCTGCAGAGTTATAAATGACAGCTATCGTCCAAAAATAGACTGAAGTAAGGCTGCCAAGAGGACTTGAAAGCGGGGCAGAATTGCAGGAAACCGATTTCAGGAGGTAGACTGGAACTGCATTGAAAGCATAGGAAAAGAGGCAGAACGTCCACAATGATGCACTTGGCCAAAAAGGGCGTATGCGTTTTTTCCTGAATATATTCAGGAAAAAACGCATACGCCCTTTTTGGCCAACCAAGCAAGCTTGCAAAGGAAATCTGCACTACAATGAAGTCTCACTTCCCCCCGGTCGAAAGGGCCATCTGAAAAAAGTGTAAAATCCAGAAAGGCAGGACAGGCCATGGAGAACTGGGAGCCTTGTTATGCTGATGGGCGGGATGTAAATTGCCAACAACCACTCGGGAGAAGTGTATGGTGTTTCCTGAAACATCTAAAAAACAAAGCAACAGAACCTAGGGCACTTCCACTTATGGCCCTATAGCTTAGGGAAATTAAAATCAAAAAGACACAGCCACCCCAAAGTTTGGAACGGCTCTGTTTACAAGAACCTCGTTTACAGTACAAGTTCAACATCGCAGAAAGTGAAAAATGGATAAAGAAGTTGTGGTATTTACTTACAAAGCAATATCACTCAGCAATGAAATCTGTGTCATCAGGCCCTTAGCAGCACAATGAGTGGATTCAGGTATGATGATTCTAACTGAAGTAAGTCACACAGAAAAAGAAACATCATAAGATATCAGTAATACACGGAATGTAAACTTGGCTACACAGGAACTGCATTCCAAAACAGAACAGGGTCTCAAATTTAGAAAACCAACTTATGCTTGCTTAAGGGTAAAGGTGAGTTGGGGTGCTGCATAAAACCAGAGATTGAAATGAGCACAGATAAAGTTCCTTAAGCCAAATATGGAATAGACAAGAGCTACTCCTTGCTCAACGAAATGGACTCAACACCCCATATTAAACGCCTAAGAATGTACCTGACTAGTAAGTATCTTAAAACCTATGGATTGCTATGTCTCCGAAAGAGAATCAAGCATGTGTACAGGGGCATAAGCGCAGCAGTGATAGGATTGGAGAGGTTCAGTGAGCAAATGAAGACCCTTTGAAGTCATATTGCATGGTACCCATTCCACGGGTCTCAACTCTCCAGGTTTAAGGTATTCTTCCTTCAGCTAAAACATGCATGTGGAACCAAAGTATGATCAACCATGTGAACGGGAGACGTGTTCAAATATGTCTCAGTTTTCCTCCCCTGGTACTCGGGTGCAACATTCCAGACGCTTTACTAACACTCTCCCCACTTGGAGAGTCAGTCCCTTTAACCTCCTGTTTGGCCCAGTTTGCAATTTCTGCGGAAGATGAACAGGAATAGTGAGAACCAATGAGAGGCTAGCTGGAGGTGTCTGGACGGGCTAATTTAACTCTCATTTCCCACCAGGAAGAGGAATTAACCAAAGGCTCAGCATGCCGGGCCGGAACCAGATTAGGGCCTGAAGCCATCCTGCGGTGTTGCGGCCAGGTCACAAAAAAGCGAGTTGAAGAAAGGAGCTCAGGGGCACTGTAATTCACAAACCTGCAGAGTTATAAATGACAGCTATCGTCCAAAAATAGACTGAAGTAAGGCTGCCAAGAGGACTTGAAAGCGGGGCAGAATTGCAGGAAACCGATTTCAGGAGGTAGACTGGAATTGCATTGAAAGCATAGGAAAAGAGGCAGAACGTCCACAATGATGCACTTGGCCAAAAAGGGCGTATGTGTTTTTTCCTGAATATATTCAGGAAAAAACGCATACGCCCTTTTTGGCCAACCAAGCAAGCTTGCAAAGGAAATCTGCACTACAATGAAGTCTCACTTCCCCCCGGTCAAAAGGGCCATCTGAAAAAAGTGTAAAATCCAGAAAGGCAGGACAGGCCATGGAGAACTGGGAGCCTTGTTATGCTGATGGGCGGGATGTAATTTGCCAACAGACACTCGGGAGAAGTGTATGGTGTTTCCTGAAACATCTAAAAAACAAAGCAACAGAGCCTAGGGCACTGCCACTTATGGTCCTATAGCTTAGGGAAATTAAAATCAAAAAGACACAGCCACCCCAAAGTTTGGAACGGCTCTGTTTACAAGAACCTCGTTTACAGTACAAGTTCAACATCGCAGAAAGTGAAAAATGCATAAAGAAGTTGTGGTATTTACTTACAAAGCAATATCACTCAGCAATGAAATCTGTGTCATCAGGCCCTCAGCAGCACAATGAGTGGATTCAGGTATGATGATTCTAACTGAAGTAAGTCACACAGAAAAAGAAACATCATAAGATATCAGTAATACATGGAATGTAAACTTGGCTACACAGGAACTGAATTACAGAACAGAACAGGGTCTCAAATTTAGAAAACCAACTTATGCTTGCTTAAGGGTAAAGGTGAGTTGGGGTGCTGCATAAAACCAGAGATTGAAATGAGCACAGATAAAGTTCCTTAAGTCAAATATGGAATAGACAAGAGCTACTCCTTGCTCAACGAAATGGACTCAACACCGCATATTAAACGCCTAAGAATGTACCTGACTTGTAAGTATCTTAAAACCTATGGATTGCTATGTCTCCGAAAGAGAATCAAGCATGTGTACAGGGGCATAAACGCAGCAGTGATAGGATTGGAGAGGTTCGGTGAGCAAATGAAGACCCTTTGAAGTCATATTGCATGGTACCCTTTACACGGGTCTCAACTCTCCAGGTTTAAGGTATTCTTCCTTCAGCTAAAACATGCATGTGGAACCCAAGTATGATCAACCATGTGAACGGGAGACGTGTTCAAATATGTCTTAGTTTTCGTACCCTGGTACTCGGGTGCAACATTCCAGACGCTTTACTAACACTCTCCCCTCTTGGAGAGTCAGCGCCTTTAACCTCCTGTTTGGCCCAGTTTGCAATTTCTGTGGAAGATGAACAGGAATAGCGAGAACCAATGAGAGGCTAGCTGGAGGTGTCTGGACGGGCAAATTTAACTCTCATTTCCCACCAGGAAGAGGAAATAACCAAAGGCTCAGCGTGCCGTACCGGAACCAGATTAGGGCCTGAAGCCATCCTGCGGTGTTGCGGCCAGCTCAAAAGAAAGCGAGTTGAAGAAAGGAGCTCAGGGGCACTGTAATTCACAAACCTGCAGAGTTATAAATGACAGCTATCGTCCAAAAATAGACTGAAGTAAGGCTGCCAAGAGGACTTGAAAGCGGGAGAGAATTGCAGGAAACCGATTTCAGGAGGTAGACTGGAATTGCATTGAAAGCATAGGAAAAGAGGCAGAACGTCCACAATGATGCACTTGGCCAAAAAGGGCGTATGCGTTTTTTCCTGAATATATTCAGGAAAAAACGCATACGCCCTTTTTGGCCAACCAAGCAAGCTTGCAAAGGAAATCTGCACTACAATGAAGTCTCACTTCCCCCCGGTCAAAAGGGCCATCTGAAAAAAGTGTAAAATCCAGAAAGGCAGGACAGGCCATGGAGAACTGGGAGCCTTGTTATGCTGATGGGCAGGATGTAAATTGCCAACAACCACTCGGGAGAAGTGTATGGTGTTTCCTGAAACATCTAAAAAACAAAGCAACAGATCCTAGGGCACTTCCACTTATGGTCCTATAGCTTAGGGAAATTGAAATCAAAAAGACACAGCCACCCCAAAGTTTGGAACGGCTCTGTTTACAAGAACCTCGTTTACAGTACAAGTTCAACATCGCAGAAAGTGAAAAATGGATAAAGAAGTTGTGGTATTTACTTACAAAGCAATATCACTCAGCAATGAAATCTGTGTCATCACGCCCTTAGCAGCACAATGAGTGGATTCAGGTATGATGATTCTAACTGAAATAAGTCACACAGAAAAAGAAACATCATAAGATATCAGTAATACACGGAATGTAAACTTGGCTACACAGGAACTGAATTACAGAACAGAACAGGGTCTCAAATTTAGAAAACCAACTTATGCTTTCTTAAGGGTAAAGGTGAGTTGGGGTGCTGCATAAAACCAGAGATTGAAATGAGCACAGATAAAGTTCCTTAAGTCAAATATGGAATAGACAAGAGCTACTCCTTGCTCAACGAAATGGACTCAACACCGCATATTAAACGCCTAAGAATGTACCTGACTAGTAAGTATCTTAAAACCTATGGATTGCTATGTCTCCGAAAGAGAATCAAGCATGTGTACAGGGGCATAAACGCAGCAGTGATAGGATTGGAGAGGTTCGGTGAGCAAATGAAGACCCGTTGAAGTCATATTGCATGGTACCCATTCCACAGGTTTCAACTACCCAGGTTTAAGGTATTCTTCCTTCAGCTAAAACATGCATGTGGAACCTAGAGTATGATCAACCATGTGATCGGGAGACGTGTTCAAATATGTCTCAGTTTTCCTCCCCTGGTACTCGGGTGCAACATTCCAGACGCTTTACTAACACTCTCCCCACTTGGAGAGTCAGTCCCTTTAACCTCCTGTTTGGCCCAGTTTGCAATTTCTGCGGAAGATGAACAGGAATAGCGAGAACCAATGAGAGGCTAGCTGGAGGTGTCTGGACGGGCAAATTTAACTCTCATTTCCCACCAGGAAGAGGAATTAACCAAAGGCTCAGCGTGCCGGGCCGGAACCACATTAGGGCCTGAAGCCATCCTGCGGTGTTGCGGCCAGGTCACAAGAAAGCGAGTTGAAGAAAGGAGCTCAGGGGCACTGTAATTCACAAACCTGCAGAGTTATAAATGACAGCTATCGTCCAAAAATAGACTGAAGTAAGGCTGCCAAGAGGACTTGAAAGCGGGGCAGAATTGCAGGAAACCGATTTCAGGAGGTAGACTGGAATTGCATTGAAAGCATAGGAAAAGAGGGAGAACGTCCACAATGATGCACTTGGCCAAAAAGGGCGTATGCGTTTTTTCCTGAATATATTCAGGAAAAAACGCATACGCCCTTTTTGGCCAACCAAGCAAGCTTGCAAAGGAAATCTGCACTACAATGAAGTCTCACTTCCCCCCGGTCAAAAGGGCCATCTGAAAAAAGTGTAAAATCCAGAAAGGCAGGACAGGCCATGGAGAACTGGGAGCCTTGTTATGCTGATGGGCGGGATGTAAATTGCCAACAACCACTCGGGAGAAGTGTATGGTGTTTCCTGAAACATCTAAAAAACAAAGCAACAGAACCTAGGGCACTTCCACTTATGGTCCTATAGCTTAGGGAAATTAAAATCAAAAAGACACAGCCACCCCAAAGTTTGGAACGGCTCTGTTTACAAGAACCTCGTTTACAGTACAAGTTCAACATCGCAGAAAGTGAAAAATGGATAAAGAAGTTGTGGTATTTACTTACAAAGCAATATCACTCAGCAATGAAATCTGTGTCATCAGGCCCTTAGCATCACAATGAGTGGATTCAGGTATGATGATTCTAACTGAAATAAGTCACACAGAAAAAGAAACATCATAAGATATCAGTAATACACGGAATGGAAACTTGGCTACACAGGTACTGAATTACAGAACAGAACAGGGTCTCAAATTTAGAAAACCAACTTATGCTTGCTTAAGGGGAAAGGTGAGTTGGGGTGCTGCATAAAACCAGAGATTGAAATGAGCACAGATAAAGTTCCTTAAGCCAAATATGGAATAGACAAGAGCTACTCCTTGCTCAACGAAATGGACTCAACACCGCATATTAAACGCCTAAGAATGTACCTGACTAGTAAGTATCTTAAAACCTATGGATTGCTATGTCTCCGAAAGAGAATCAAGCATGTGTACAGGGACATAAACGCAGCAGTGATAGGACTGGAGAGGTTCGGTGAGCAAATGAAGACCCTTTGAAGTCATATTGCATGGTACCCATCCCACGGGTTTCAACTACCCAGGTTTAAGTTATTCTTCCTTCAGCTAAAACATGCATGTGGAACCTAGAGTATGATCAACCATGTGATCGGGAGACGTGTTCAAATATGTCTCAGTTTTCGTACCCTGGTACTCGGGTGCAACATTCCAGACGCTTTACTAACACTCTCCCCACTTGGAGAGTCAGCGCCTTTAACCTCCTGTTTGGCCCAGTTTGCAATTTCTGCGGAAGATGAACAGGAATAGTGAGAACCAATGAGAGACTAGCTGGAGGTGTCTGAACGGGCAAATTTAACTCTCATTTCCCACCAGGAAGAGGAATTAACCAAAGGCTCAGCGTGCCGTGCCGGAACCAGATTAGGGCCTGAAGCCATCCTGCGGTGCTGCGGCCAGGTCACTAGAAAGGGAGTTGAAGAAAGGAGCTCAGGGGCACTGTAATTCACAAACCTGCAGAGTTATAAATGACAGCTATCGTCCAAAAATAGACTGAAGTAAGGCTGCCAAGAGGACTTAAAAGCGGGGCAGAATTGCAGGAAACCGATTTCAGGAGGTAGACTGGAATTGCATTGAAAGCATAGGAAAAGAGGCAGAACGTCCACAATGATGCACTTGGCCAAAAAGGGCGTATGCGTTTTTTCCTGAATATATTCAGGAAAAAACGCATACGCCCTTTTTGGCCAACCAAGCAAGCTTGCAAAGGAAATCTGCACTACAATGAAGTCTCACTTCCCCCCGGTCAAAAGGGCCATCTGAAAAAAGTGTAAAATCCAGAAAGGCAGGACAGGCCATGGAGAACTGGGAGCCTTGTTATGCTGATGGGCGGGATGTAAATTGCCAACAACCACTCGGGAGAAGTGTATGGTGTTTCCTGAAACATCTAAAAAACAAAGCAACAGAGCCTAGTGCACTGCCACTTATGGTCCTATAGCTTAGGGAAATTAAAATCAAAAAGACACAACCACCCCAAAGTTTGGAACGGCTCTGTTTACAAGAACCTCGTTTACAGTACAAGTTCAACATCGCAGAAAGTGAAAAATGCATAAAGAAGTTGTGGTATTTACTTACAAAGCAATATCACTCAGCAATGAAATCTGTGTCATCAGGCCCTCAGCAGCACAATGAGTGGATTCAGGTATGATGATTCTAACTGAAGTAAGTCACACAGAAAAAGAAACATCATAAGATATCAGTAATACATGGAATGTAAACTTGGCTACACAGGAACTGAATTACAGAACAGAACAGGGTCTCAAATTTAGAAAACCAACTTATGCTTGCTTAAGGGTAAAGGTGAGTTGGGGTGCTGCATAAAACCAGAGATTGAAATGAGCACAGATAAAGTTCCTTAAGTCAAATATGGAATAGACAAGAGCTACTCCTTGCTCAACGAAATGGACTCAACACCGCATATTAAACGCCTAAGAATGTACCTGACTTGTAAGTATCTTAAAACCTATGGATTGCTATGTCTCCAAAAGAGAATCAAGCATGTGTACAGGGGCATAAACGCAGCAGTGATAGGATTGGAGAGGTTCGGTGAGCAAATGAAGACCCTTTGAAGTCATATTGCATGGTACCCATTACACGGGTCTCAACTCTCCAGGTTTAAGGTATTCTTCCTTCAGCTAAAACATGCATGTGGAACCCAAGTATGATCAACCATGTGAACGGGAGACGTGTTCAAATATGTCTCAGTTTTCGTACCCTGGTACTCGGGTGCAACATTCCAGACGCTTTACTAACACTCTTCCCTCTTGGAGAGTCAGCGCCTTTAACCTCCTGTTTGGCCCAGTTTGCAATTTCTGCGGAAGATGAACAGGAATAGCGAGAACCAATGAGAGGCTAGCTGGAGGTGTCTGGACGGGCAAATTTAACTCTCATTTCCCACCAGGAAGAGGAAATAACCAAAGGCTCAGCGTGCCGTACCGGAACCAGATTAGGGCCTGAAGCCATCCTGCGGTGTTGCGGCCAGCTCAAAAGAAAGCGAGTTGAAGAAAGGAGCTCAGGGGCACTGTAATTCACAAACCTGCAGAGTTATAAATGACAGCTATCGTCCAAAAATAGACTGAAGTAAGGCTGCCAAGAGGACTTGAAAGCGGGAGAGATTGCAGGAAACCGATTTCAGGAGGTAGACTGGAATTGCATTGAAAGCATAGGAAAAGAGGCAGAACGTCCACAATGATGCACTTGGCCAAAAAGGGCGTATGCGTTTTTTCCTGAATATATTCAGGAAAAAACGCATACGCCCTTTTTGGCTAACCAAGCAAGCTTGCAAAGGAAATCTGCACTACAATGAAGTCTCACTTCCCCCCGGTCAAAAGGGCCATCTGAAAAAAGTGTAAAATCCAGAAAGGCAGGACAGGCCATGGAGAACTGGGAGCCTTGTTATGCTGATGGGCAGGATGTAAATTGCCAACAACCACTCGGGAGAAGTGTATGGTGTTTCCTGAAACATCTAAAAAACAAAGCAACAGATCCTAGGGCACTTCCACTTATGGTCCTATAGCTTAGGGAAATTGAAATCAAAAAGACACAGCCACCCCAAAGTTTGGAACGGCTCTGTTTACAAGAACCTCGTTTACAGTACAAGTTCAACATCGCAGAAAGTGAAAAATGGATAAAGAAGTTGTGGTATTTACTTACAAAGCAATATCACTCAGCAATGAAATCTGTGTCATCACGCCCTTAGCAGCACAATGAGTGGATTCAGGTATGATGATTCTAACTGAAATAAGTCACACAGAAAAAGAAACATCATAAGATATCAGTAATACACGGAATGTAAACTTGGCTACACAGGAACTGAATTACAGAACAGAACAGGGTCTCAAACTCAGAAAACCAACCTATGCTTGCTTACGGGTAAAGGTGAGTTGGGGTGCTGCATAAAACCAGAGATTGAAATGAGCACAGATAAAGTTCCTTAAGCCAAATATGGAATAGACAAGAGCTACTCCTTGCTCAACGAAATGGACTCAACACCGCATATTAAACGCCTAAGAATGTACCTGACTAGTAAGTATCTTAAAACCTATGGATTGCTATGTCTCCGAAAGAGAATCAAGCATGTGTACAGGGGCATAAACGCAGCAGTGATAGGATTGGAGAGGTTCGTGAGCAAATGAAGACCCTTTGAAGTCATATTGCATGGTACCCATTCCACGGGTTTCAACTACCCAGGTTTAAGGTATTCTTACTTCAGCTAAAACATGCATGTGGAACCTAGAGTATGATCAACCATGTGATCGGGAGATGTGTTCAAATATGTCTCAGTTTTCGTACCCTGGTACTCGGGTGCAACATTCCAGACGCTTTACTAACACTCTCCCCACTTGGAGAGTCAGCCCCTTCAACCTCCTGTTTGGCCCAGTTTGCAATTTCTGTGGAAGATGAACAGGAATAGCGAGAACCAATGAGAGACTAGCTGGAGGTGTCTGGATGGGCAAATTTAACTCTCATTTCCCACCAGAAAGAGGAATTAACCAAAGGCTCAGCGTGCCGTGCCAGAACCAGATTAGGGCCTGAAGCCATCCTGCGGTGTTGCGGCCAGGTCACAAGAAAGCGAGTTGAAAAAAGGAGCTCAGGGGCACTGTAATTCACAAACCTGCAGAGTTATAAATGACAGCTATCGTCCAAAAATAGACTGAAGTAAGGCTGCCAAGAGGACTTGAAAGCGGGGCAGAATTGCAGGAAACCGATTTCAGGTGGTAGACTGGAATTGCATTGAAAGCATAGGAAAAGAGGCAGAACGTCCACAATGATGCACTTGGCCAAAAAGGGCGTATGCGTTTTTTCCTGAATATATTCAGGAAAAAACGCATACGCCCTTTTTGGCCAACCAAGCAAACTTGCAAAGGAAATCTGCACTACAATGAAGTCTCACTTCCCCCCGGTCAAAAGGGCCATCTGAAAAAAGTGCAAAATCCAGAAAGGCAGGACAGGCCATGGAGAACTGGGAGCCTTCTTATGCTGATGGGCGGGAGGTAAATTGCCAACAGACACTCAGGAGAAGTGTATGGTGTTTCCTGAAACATCGAAAAAACAAAGCAACAGAGCCTAGGGCACTTCCACTTATGGTCCTATAGCTTAGGGAAATTAAAATCAAAAAGACACAGCCACCCCAAAGTTTGGGACGCCTCTGTTTACAAGAACCTCGTTTACAGTACAAGTTCAACATCGCAGAAAGTGAAAAATGGATAAAGAAGTTGTGGTATTTACTTACAAAGCAATATCACTCAGCAATGAAATCTATGTCATCAGGCCCTTAGCAGCACAATGAGTGGATTCAGGTAAGATGATTCTAACTGAAATAAGTCACACAGAAAAAGAAACATCATAAGATATCACTAATGCACGGAATGTAAACTTGGCTACACAGGAACTGAATTACAGAACAGAACAGGGTCTCAAATTTAGAAAACCAACTTATGCTTGCTTAAGGGGAAAGGTGAGTTGGGGTGCTGCATAAAACCAGAGATTGAAATGAGCACAGATAAAGTTCCTTAAGCCAAATATGGAATAGACAAGAGCTACTCCTTGCTCAACGAAATGGACTCAAAACCCCATATTAAACGCCTAAGAATGTACCTGACTAGTAAGTATCTTAAAACCTATGGATTGCTATGTCTCCAAAAGAGAATCAAGCGTGTACAGGAGCATAAACGCAGCAGTGATAGGATTGGAGAGGTTCGGTGAGCAATGAAGACCCTTTGAAGTCATATTGCATGGTACCCATTACACGGGTCTCAACTCTCCAGGTTTAACGAATTCTTCCTTCAGCTAAAACATGCATGTGGAACCCAGAGTATGATCAACCATGTGAACGGGAGACGTGTTCAAATATGTCTCAGTTTTCCTCCCCTGGTACTCTGGTGCAACATTCCAGACGCTTTACTAACACTCTCCCGACTTGGAGAGTCAGTCCCTTTAACCTCCTGTTTGGCCCAGTTTGCAATTTCTGCGGAAGATGAACAGGAATAGCGAGAACCAATGAGAGGCTAGCTGGAGGTGTCTGGACGGGCAAATTTAACTCTCATTTCCCACCAGGAAGAGGAATTAACCAAAGGCTCAGCGTGCCGTGCCGGAACCAGATTAGGGCCTGAAGCCATCCTGCAGTGTTGCGGCCAGCTCAAAAGAAAGCGAGTTGAAGAAAGGAGCTCAGGGGCACTGTAATTCACAAACCTGCAGAGTTATAAATGACAGCTATCGTCCAAAAATAGACTGAAGTAAGGCTGCCAAGAGGACTTGAAAGCGGGGCAGAATTGCAGGAAACCGATTTCAGGAGGTAGACTGGAATTGCATTGAAAGCATAGGAAAAGAGGCAGAACGTCCACAATGATGCACTTGGCCAAAAAGGGCGTATGCGTTTTTTCCTGAATATATTCAGGAAAAAACGCATACGCCCTTTTTGGCCAACCAAGCAAGCTTGCAAAGGAAATCTGCACTACAATGAAGTCTCACTTCCCCCCGGTCAAAAGGGCCATCTGAAAAAAGTGCAAAATCCAGAAAGGCAACAGGCCATGGAGAACTGGGAGACTTGTTATGCTGATGGGCGGGATGTAAATTGCCAACAGACACTCGGGAGAAGTGTATGGTGTTTCCTGAAACATCTAAAAAACAAAGCAACAGAGCCTAGGGCACTTCCACTTATGGTCCTATAGCTTAGGGAAATTAAAATCAAAAAGACACAGCCACCTCAAAGTTTGGGACGCCTCTGTTTACAAGAACCTCGTTTACCGTACAAGTTCAATATCACAGAAAGTGAAAAATGGATAAAGAACTTGTGGTACTTACGTACAGTGCAGTATCACTCAGCAATGAAATCTATGTCATCAGACCCGTAGCAGCATAATGAGTGGATTCAGGTACGATGATTCTAACTGAAATAAGTCACACAGAAAAAGAAACATCATAAGATATCACTAATACACGGAATGTAAACTTGGCTACACAGGAACTGCATTCCAAAACAGAACAGGGTCTCAAATTTAGAAAACCAACTTATGCTTGCTTAAGGGGAAAGGTGAGTTGGGGTGCTGCATAAAACCAGAGATTGAAATGAGCACAGATAAAGTTCCTTAAGCCAAATATGGAATAGACAAGAGCTACTCCTTGCTCAACAAAATGGACTCAACACCGCATATTAAACACCTAAGAATGTACCTGAGTAGTAAGTATCTTAAAACCTATGGATTGCTATGTCTCCGAAAGAGAATCAAGCATGTGTACAGGGGCATAAACGCAGCAGTGATAGGATTGGAGAGGTTTGGTGAGTAAATGAAGACCCTTTGAAGTCATATTGCATGGTACCCATTCCACGGGTTTCAACTACCCAGGTTTAAGGTATTCTTCCTTCAGCTAAAACATGCATGTGGAACCTAGAGTATGATCAACCATGTGATCGGGAGACGTGTTCAAATATGTCTCAGTTTTCCTACCCTGGTACTCGGGTACAACATTCCAGACGCTTTACTAACACTCTCCCGACTTGGAGAGTCAGCGCCTTTAACCTCCTGTTTGGCCCAGTTTGCAATTTCTGCGGAAGATGAACAGGAATAGCGAGAACCAATGAGAGACTAGCTGGAGGTGTCTGGACGGGCAAATTTAACTCTCATTTCCCACCAGGAAGAGGAAATAACCAAAGGCTCAGCGTGCCGTACCGGAACCAGATTAGGGCCTGAAGCCATCCTGTGGTGTTGCGGCCAGGTCACAAGAAAGCGAGTTGAAGAAAGGAGCTCAGGGGCACTGTAATTCACAAACCTGCAGAGTTATAAATGACAGCTATCGTCCAAAAATAGACTGAAGTAAGGCTGCCAAGAGGACTTGAAAGCGGGGCAGAATTGCAGGAAACCGATTTCAGGAGGTAGACTGGAATTGCATTGAAAGCATAGGAAAAGAGGCAGAACATCCACAATGATGCACTTGGCCAAAAAGGGCGTATGCGTTTTTTCCTGAATATATTCAGGAAAAAACGCATACGCCCTTTTTGGCCAACCAAGCAAGCTTGCAAAGGAAATCTGCACTACAATGAAGTCTCACTTCCCCCCGGTCAAAAGGGCCATCTGAAAAAAGTGTAAAATCCAGAAAGGCAGGACAGGCCATGGAGAACTGGGAGCCTTGTTATGCTGATGGGCGGGATGTAAATTGCCAACAGACACTCGGGAGAAGTGTATGGTGTTTCCTGAAACATCTAAAAAACAAAGCAACAGAGCCTAGGGCACTGCCACTTAAAGTCCTATAGCTTAGGGAAATTAAAATCAAAAAGACACAGCCACCCCAAAGTTTGGGATGCCTCTGTTTACAAGAACCTCGTTTACAGTACAAGTTCAACATCGCAGAAAGTGAAAAATGGATAAAGAAGTTGTGGTATTTACTTACAAAGCAATATCACTCAGCAATGAAATCTATGTCATCAGGCCCTTAGCAGCACAATGAGTGGATTCAGGTATGATGATTCTAACTGAAATAAGTCACACAGAAAAAGAAACATCATAAGATATCAGTAATACACGGAGTGGAAACTTGGCTACACAGGAACTGAATTACAGAACAGAACAGGGTCTCAAATTTAGAAAACCAACTTATGCTTGCTTAAGGGGAAAGGTGAGTTGGGGTGCTGCATAAAACCAGAGATTGAAATGAGCACAGATAAAGTTCCTTAAGCCAAATATGGAATAGACAAGAGCTACTCCTTGCTCAACGAAATGGACTCAACACCGCATATTAAACGCTTAAGAATGTACCTGACTAGTAAGTATCTTAAAACCTATGGATTGCTATGTCTCCAAAAGAGAATCAAGCATGTGTACAGGGGCATAAACGCAGCAGTGATAGGATTGGAGAGGTTTGGTGAGCAAATGAAGACCCTTTGAAGTCATATTGCATGGTACCCTTTCCACAGGTCTTAACTCTCCAGGTTTAAGGTATTCTTCCTTCAGCTAAAACATGCATGTGGAACCCAAGTATGATCAACCATGTGAACGGGAGACGTGTTCAAATATGTCTCAGTTTTCCTCCCCTGGTACTCGGGTGCAACATTCCAGACGCTTTACTAACACTCTCCCCACTTGGAGAGTCAGCGCCTTTAACCTCCTGTTTGGCCCAGTTTGCAATTTCTGTGGAAGATGAACAGGAATAGCGAGAACCAATGAGAGGCTAGCTGGAGGTGTCTGGACGGGCAAATTTAACTCTCATTTCCCACCAGGAAGAGGAATTAACCAAAGCCTCAGCGTGCCGTGCCCGAACCAGATTAGGGCCTGAAGCCATCCTGCGGTGTTGCGGCCAGCTCACAAGAAAGCGAGTTGAAGAAAGGAGCTCAGGGGCACTGTAATTCACAAACCTGCAGAGTTATAAATGACAGCTATCGTCCAAAAATAGACTGAAGTAAGGCTGCCAAGAGGACTTGAAAGCGGGGCAGAATTGCAGGAAACCGATTTCAGGAGGTAGACTGGAATTGCATTGAAAGCATAGGAAAAGAGGCAGAACGTCCACAATGATGCACTTGGCCAAAAAGGGCGTATGCGTTTTTTCCTGAATATATTCTGAATATATTCAGGAAAAAACGCATACGCCCTTTTTGGCCAACCAAGCAAGCTTGCAAAGGAAATCTGCACTACAATGAAGTCTCACTTCCCCCCGGTCAAAAGGGCCATCTGAAAAAAGTGTAAAATCCAGAAAGGCAGGACAGGCCATGGAGAACTGGGAGCCTTGTTATGCTGATGGGCGGGATGTAAATTGCCAACAGACACTCGGGAGAAGTGTATGGTGTTTCCTGAAACATCTAAAAAACAAAGCAACAGAGCCTAGGGCACTTCCACTTATGGTCCTATAGCTTAGGGAAATTAAAATCAAAAAGACACAGCCACCCCAAAGTTTGGGACACCTCTGTTTACAAGAACCTCGTTTACCGTACAAGTTCAATATCACAGAAAGTGAAAAATGGATAAAGAACTTGTGGTACTTACGTACAATGCAGTATCACTCAGCAATGAAATCAATGTCATCAGGCCCGTAGCAGCATAGTGAGTGGATTCAGGTACGCTCATTCTAACTGAAATAAGTCACACAGAAAAAGAAACATCATAAGATATCACTAATACACGGAATGTAAACTTGGCTACACAGGAACTGAATTCCAAAACAGAACAGGTTCTCAAATTTAGAAAACCAACTTATGCTTGCTTAA
This sequence comes from Stenella coeruleoalba, assembly GCF_951394435.1. Classification (NCBI taxonomy): domain Eukaryota; kingdom Metazoa; phylum Chordata; class Mammalia; order Artiodactyla; family Delphinidae; genus Stenella; species Stenella coeruleoalba. The sequence goes on along the minus strand of NC_137149.1, from coordinate 87,252,668 downwards.
GGGGAAAGGTGAGTTGGGGTGCTGCATAAAACCAGAGATTGAAATGAGCACAGATAAAGTTCCTTAAGCCAAATATGGAATAGACAAGAGCTACTCCTTGCTCAACAAAATGGACTCAACACCCCATATAAAACGCCTAAGAATGTACCTGACTAGTAAGTATCTTAAAACCTATGGATTGCTATGTCTCCGAAAGAGAATCAAGCATGTGTACAGGGGCATAAACGCAGCAGTGATAGGATTGGAGATGTTCGGTGAGCAAATGAAGACCCTTTGAAGTCATATTGCATGGTACCCATTCCACGGGTTTCAACTACCCAGGTTTAAGGTATTCTTCCTTCAGCTAAAACATGCATGTGGAACCTGGAGTATGATCAAACATGTGATCGGGAGATGTGTTCAAATATGTCTCAGTTTTCGTACCCTGGTACTCAGGTGCAACATTCCAGACGCTTTACTAACACTCTCCCGACTTGGAGAGTCAGTCCCTTTAACCTCCTGTTTGGCCCAGTTTGCAATTTCTGCGGAAGATGAACAGGAATAGCGAGAACCAATGAGAGGCTACCTGGAGGTGTCTGGACGGGCAAATTTAACTCTCATTTCCCACTAGGAAGAGGAATTAACCAAAGGCTCAGCATGCCGTACCGGAACCAGATTAGGGCCTGAAGCCATCCTGCGGTGTTGCGGCCATGTCACAAGAAAGCGAGTTGAAGAAAGGAGCTCAGGGGCACTGTAATTCACAAACCTGCAGAGTTATAAATGACAGCTATCGTCCAAAAATAGACTGAAGTAAGGCTGCCAAGAGGACGTGAAAGCGGGGCAGAATTGCAGGAAACCGATTTCAGGAGGTAGACTTGAATTGCATTGAAAGCATAGGAAAAGAGGCAGAACGTCCACAATGATGCACTTGGCCAAAAAGGGCGTATGCGTTTTTTCCTGAATATATTCAGGAAAAAACGCATACGCCCTTTTTGGCCAACCAAGCAAGCTTGCAAAGGAAATCTGCACTACAATGAAGTCTCACTTCCCCCCGGTCAAGAGGGCCATCTGAAAAAAGTATAAAATCCAGAAAGGCAGGACAGGCCATGGAGAACTGGGAGCCTTGTTATGCTGATGGGCGGGATGTAAATTGCCAACAACCACTCGGGAGAAGTGTATGGTGTTTCCTGAAACATCTAAAAAACAAAGCAACAGAGCCTAGGGCACTGACACTTATGGTCCTATAGCTTAGGGAAATTAAAATCAAAAAGACACAGCCACCCCAAAGTTTGGGACGCCTCTGTTTACAAGAACCTCGTTTACAGTACAAGTTCAACATCGCAGAAAGTCAAAAATGGATAAAGAAGTTGTGGTATTTACTTACAAAGCAATATCACTCAGCAATGAAATCTATGTCATCAGGCCCTTAGCAGCACAATGAGTGGATTCAGGTATGATGATTCTAACTGAAATAAGTCACACAGAAAAAGAAACATCATAAGATATCAGTAATACACGGAATGGAAACTTGGCTACAGAGGAACTGAATTACAGAACAGAACAGGGTCTCAAATTTAGAAAACCAACTTATGCTTGCTTAAGGGTAAACGTGAGTTGGGGTGCTGCATAAAACCAGAGATTGAAATGAGCACAGATAAAGTTCCTTAAGCCAAATATGGAATAGACAAGAGCTACTCCTTGCTCAATGAAATGGACTCAACACCGCATATTAAACGCCTAAGAATGTACCTGACTAGTAAGTATCTTAAAACCTATGGATTGCTATGTCTCCGAAAGAGAATCAAGCATGTGTACAGGGGCATAAACGCAGCAGTGATAGGATTGGAGAGGTTCGGTGAGCAAATGAAGACCCTTTGAAGTCATATTGCATGGTACCCATTCCACGGGTTTCAACTAACCAGGTTTAAGGTATTCTTCCTTCAGCTAAAACATGCATGTGGAACCTAGAGTATGATCAACCATGTGATCGGGAGATGTGTTCAAATATGTCTCAGTTTTCGTACCCTGGTACTCGGGTGCAACATTCCAGACGCTTTACTAACACTCTCCCGACTTGGAGAGTCAGTCCCTTTAACCTCCTGTTTGGCCCAGTTTGCAATTTCTGCGGAGGATGAACAGGAATAGCGAGAACAAATGAGAGACTAGCTGGAGGTGTCTGAACGGGCAAATTTAACTCTCATTTCCCACCAGGAAGAGGAATTAACCAAAGGCTCAGCGTGCCGTGCCGGAACCAGATTAGGGCCTGAAGACATCCTGCGGTGTTGCGGCCAGGTCACAAGAAAGCAAGTTGAAGAAAGGAGCTCAGGGGCACTGTAATTCACAAACCTGCAGAGTTATAAATGACAGCTATCGTCCAAAAATAGACTGAAGTAAGGCTGCCAAGAGGACTTGAAAGCGGGGCAGAATTGCAGGAAACCGATTTCAGGAGGTAGACTGGAATTGCATTGAAAGCATAGGAAAAGAGGCAGAACGTCCACAATGATGCACTTGGCCAAAAAGGGCGTATGCGTTTTTACCTGAATATATTCAGGAAAAAACGCATACGCCCTTTTTGGCCAACCAAGCAAACTTGCAAAGGAAATCTGCACTACAATGAAGTCTCACTTCCCCCCGGTCAAAAGGGCCATCTGAAAAAAGTGTAAAATCCAGAAAGGCAGGACAGGCCATGGAGAACTGGGAGCCTTGTTATGCTGATGGGCGGGATGTAAATTGCCAACAGACACTCGGGAGAAGTGTATGGTGTTTCCTGAAACATCTAAAAAACAAAGCAACAGAGCCTAGGGCACTTCCACTTATGGTCCTATAGCTTAGGGAAATTAAAATCAAAAAGACACAGCCACTCCAAAGTTTGGGACGCCTCTGTTTACAAGAACCTCCTTTACCGTACAAGTTCAATATCACAGAAAGTGAAAAATGGATAAAGAACTTGTGGTACTTACGTACAATGCAGTATCACTCAGCAATGAAATCAATGTCATCAGGCCCGTAGCAGCATAGTGAGTGGATTCAGGTACGATTATTCTAACTGAAATAAGTCACACAGAAAAAGAAACATCATAAGATATCAGTAATACACGGAATGGAAACTTGGCTACACAGGAACTGAATTACAGAACAGAACAGGGTCTCAAACTTAGAAAACCAACTTATGCTTGCTTAAGGGTAAAGGTGAGTTGGGGTGCTGCATAAAACCAGAGATTGAAATGAGCACAGATAAAGTTCCTTAAGCCAAATATGGAATAGACAAGAGCTACTCCTTGCTCAACGAAATGGACTCAACACCGCATATTAAAAGCCTAAGAATGTACCTGACTAGTAAGTATCTTCAAACCTATGGATTGCTATGTCTCCGAAAGAGAATCAAGCATGTGTACAGGGGCATAAACGCAGCAGTGATAGGATTGGAGAGGTTCGTGAGCAAATGAAGACCCTTTGAAGTCATATTGCATGGTACCCATTCCACGGGTTTCAACTACCCAGGATTAAGGTATTCTTCCTTCAGCTAAAACATGCATGTGGAACCTAGAGTATGATCAACCATGTGATCGGGAGACGTGTTCAAATATGTCTCAGTTTTCGTACCCTGGTACTCGGGTGCAACATTCCAGACGCTTTACTAACACTCTCCCCACTTGGAGAGTCAGTCTCTTTAACCTCCTGTTTGGCCCCGTTTGCAATTTCTGTGGAAGATGAACAGGAATAGCGAGATCCAATGAGAGACTAGCTGGAGGTGTCTGGATGGGCAAATTTAACTCTCATTTCCCACTAGGAAGAGGAATTAACCAAAGGCTCAGCGTGCCGTGCCGGAACCACATTACGGCCTGAAGACATCCTGCGGTGTTGCGGCCAGGTCACAAGAAAGCGAGTTGAAGAAAGGAGCTCAGGGGCACTGTAATTCACAAACCTGCAGAGTTATAAATGACAGCTATCGTCCAAAAATAGACTGAAGTAAGGCTGCCAAGAGGACTTGAAAACGGGGCAGAATTGCAGGAAACCGATTTCAGGAGGTAGACTGGAATTGCATTGAAAGCATAGGAAAAGAGGCAGAACGTCCACAATGATGCACTTGGCCAAAAAGGGCGTATGCGTTTTTTCCTGAATATATTCAGGAAAAAACGCATACGCCCTTTTTGGCCAACCAAGCAAGCTTGCAAAGGAAATCTGCACTACAATGAAGTCTCACTTCCCCCCGGTCAAAAGGGCCATCTGAAAAAAGTGTAAAATCCAGAAAGGCAGGACAGGCCATGGAGAACTGGGAGCCTTGTTATGCTGATGGGCGGGATGTAAATTGCCAACAACCACTCAGGAGAAGTGTATGGTGTTTCCTGAAACATCTAAAAAACACAGCAACAGAGCCTAGGGCACTTCCACTTATGGTCCTATAGCTTAGGGAAATTAAAATCAAAAAGACACAGCCACCCCAAAGTTTGGAACGGCTCTGTTTACAAGAACCTTGTTTACAGTACAAGTTCAACATCGCAGAGAGTGAAAAATGGATAAAAAAGTTGTGGTATTTACTTACAAAGCAATATCACTCAGCAATGAAATCAATGTCATCAGGCCCTTAGCAGCACAATGAGTGGATTCAGGTATGATGATTCTAACTGAAATAAGTCACACAGAAAAAGAAACATCATAAGATATCAGTAATACACGGAATGTAAACTTGGCTACACAGGAACTGAATTACAGAACAGAACAAGGTCTCAAATTTAGAAAACCAACTTATGCTTGCTTAAGGTGAAAGGTGAGTTGGGGTGCTGCATAAAACCAGAGATTGAAATGAGCACAGATAAAGTTCCCTAAGCCAAATATGGAATAGACAAGAGCTACTCCTTGCTCAATGAAATGGTCTCAACACCGCATATTAAACGCCTAAGAATGTACCTGACTAGTAAGTATCTTAAAACCTATAGATTGCTATGTCTCCGAAAGAGAAACAAGCATGTGTACAGGGGCATAAACGCAGCAGTGATAGGATTGGAGATGTTCGGTGAGCAAATGAAGACCCTTTGAAGTCATATTGCATGGTACCCATTCCATGGGTTTCAAATACCCAGGTTTAAGGTATTCTTCCTTCAGCTAAAACATGCATGTGGAACCCAGAGTATGATCAACCATGTGATCGGGAGACGTGTTCAAATATGTCTCAGTTTTCGTACCCTGGTACTCGGGTGCAACATTCCAGACGCTTTACTAACACTCTCCCGACTTAGAGAGTCAGTCCCTTTAACCTCCTGTTTGGCCCAGTTTGCAATTTCTGCGGAAGATGAACAGGAATAGCGAGAACCAATGAGAGACTAGCTGGAGGTGTCTGGACGGGCAAATTTAACTCTCATTTCCCACCAGGAAGAGGAATTAAGCAAAGGCTCAGTGTGCCGTGCCCGAACCAGATTAGGGCCTGAAGCCATCCTGCGGTGTTGCGGCCAGCTCACAAGAAAGTGAGTTGAAGAAAGGAGCTCAGGGGCACTGTAATTCACAAACCTGCAGAGTTATAAATGACAGCAATCGTCCAAAAATATACTGAAGTAAGGCTGCCAAGAGGACTTGAAAGCGGGGCAGAATTGCAGGAAACCGATTTCAGGAGGTAGACTGGAATTGCATTGAAAGCATAGGAAAAGAGGCAGAACGTCCACAATGATGCACTTGGACAAAAAGGGCGTATGCGTTTTTTCCTGTATATATTCAGGAAAAAACGCATACGCCCTTTTTGGCCAAACAAGCAAGCTTGCAAAGGAAATCTGCACTACAATGAAGTCTCACTTCCCCCCGGTCTAAAGGGCCATCTGAAAAATGTGTAAAATCCAGAAAGGCAGGACAGGCCATGGAGAACTGGGAGCCTTGTTATGCTGAAGGGCGGGATGTAAATTGCCAACAACCACTCGGGAGAAGTGTATGGTGTTTCCTGAAACATCTAAAAAACAAAGCAACAGAACCTAGGGCACTTCCACTTATGGTCCTATAGCTTAGGGAAATTAAAATCAAAAAGACACAGCCACCCCAAGTTTGGAACGGCTCTGTTTACAAGAACCTCGTTTACAGTACAAGTTCAACATCGCAGAAAGTCAAAAATGGATAAAGAAGTTGTGGTATTTACTTACAAAGCAATATCACTCAGCAATGAAATCTGTGTCATCAGGCCCTTAGCAGCACAATGAGTGGATTCAGGTATGATGATTCTAACTGAAATAAGTCACACAGAAAAAGAAACATCATAAGATATCAGTAATACACGGAATGGAAACTTGGCTACACAGGAACTGAATTACAGAACAGAACAGGGTCTCAAATTTAGAAAACCAACTTATGCTTGCTTAAGGGGAAAGGTGAGTTGGGGTGCTGCATAAAACCAGAGATTGAAATGAGCACAGATAAAGTTCCTTAAGCCAAATATGGAATAGACAAGAGCTACTCCTTGCTCAATGAAATGGACTCAACACCGCATATTAAACGCCTAAGAATGTACCTGACTAGTAAGTATCTTAAAACCTATGGATTGCTATGTCTCCGAAAGAGAATCAAGCATGTGTACAGGGGCATAAACGCAGCAGTGATTGGATTGGAGAGGTTCGGTGAGCAAATGAAGACCCTTTGAAGTCATATTGCATGGTACCCATTCCACGGGTTTCAACTACCCAGGTTTAAGGTATTCTTCCTTCAGCTAAAACATGCATGTGGAACCCAGAGTATGATCAACCATGTGATCGGGAGACGTGTTCAAATATGTCTCAGTTTTCGTACCCTGGTACTCGGGTGCAACATTCCAGACGCTTTACTAACACTCTCCCGACTTAGAGAGTCAGTCCCTTTAACCTCCTGTTTGACCCAGTTTGCAATTTCTGCGGAAGATGAACAGGAATAGCGAGAACCAATGAGAGACTAGATGGAGGTGTCTGGACGGGCAAATTTAACTCTCATTTCCCACCAGGAAGAGGAATTAACCAAAGGCTCAGCGTGCCGTGCCAGAACCAGATTAGGGCCTGAAGCCATCCTGCGGTGTTTCGGCCAGCTCACAAGAAAGTGAGTTGAAGAAAGGAGCTCAGGGGCACTGTAATTCACAAACCTGCAGAGTTATAAATGACAGCTATCGTCCAAAAATATACTGAAGTAAGGCTGCCAAGAGGACTTGAAAGCGGGGCAGAATTGCAGGAAACCGATTTCAGGAGGTAGACTGGAATTGCATTGAAAGCATAGGAAAAGAGGCAGAACGTCCACAATGATGCACTTGGCCAAAAAGGGCGTATGCGTTTTTTCCTGAATATATTCAGGAAAAAACGCATACGCCCTTTTTGGCCAACCAAGCAAGCTTGAAAAGGAAATCTGCACTACAATGAAGTCTCACTTCCCCCCGGTCCAAAGGGCTATCTGAAAAAAGTGTAAAATCCAGAAAGGCAGGACAGGCCATGGAGAACTGGGAGCCTTGTTATGCTGATGGGCGGGATGTAAATTGCCAACAACCACTCGGGAGAAGTGTATGGTGTTTCCTGAAACATCTAAAAAACAAAGCAACAGAACCTAGGGCACTTCCACTTATGGTCCTATAGCTTAGGGAAATTAAAATCAAAAAGACACAGCCACCCCAAAGTTTGGAACGGCTCTGTTTACAAGAACCTCGTTTACAGTACAAGTTCAACATCGCAGAAAGTGAAAAATGGATAAAGAATTTGTGGTATTTACTTACAAATCAATATCACTGAGCAATGAAATCTGTGTCATGAGGCCCTTAGCAGCACAATGAGTGGGTTCAGGTATGATGATTCTAACTGAAATAAGTCACACAGAAAAAGAAACATCATAAGATATCAGTAATACACGGAATGGAAACTTGGCTACACAGGAACTGAATTACAGAACAGAAGAGGGTCTCAAATTTAGAAAACCAACTTATGCTTGCTTAAGGGGAAAGGTGAGTTGGGGTGCTGCATAAAACCAGAGATTGAAATGAGCACAGATAAAGTTCCTTAAGCCAAATATGGAATAGACAAGAGCTACTCCTTGTTCAACGAAATGGACTCAAAACCCCATATTAAACGCCTAAGAATGTACCTGACTAGTAAATATCTTAAAACCTATGGATTGCTATGTCTCCAAAAGAGAATCAAGCGTGTGTACAGGGGCAAAAACGCAGCAGTGACAGGATTGGAGAGGTTCGGTGAGCAATGAAGACCCTTTGAAGTCATATTGCATGGTACCCATTACACGGGTCTCAACTCTCCACGTTTAAGGTATTCTTCCTTCAGCTAAAACATGCATGTGGAACCCAGAGTATGATCAACCGTGTGAACGGGAGACGTGTTCAAATATGTCTCAGTTTTCCTCCCCTGGTACTCGGCTGCAACATTCCAGACGCTTAACTAACACTCTCCCCACTTGGAGAGTCAGCGCCTTTAACCTCCTGTTTGGCCCAGTTTGAAATTTCTGCGGAAGATGAACAGGAATAGGGAGAACCAATGAGAGACTAGCTGAGGTGTCTGGACGGGCAAATTTAACTCTCATTTCCCACCAGGAAGAGGAAATAACCAAAGGCTCAGCGTGCCGTGCCGGAACCAGATTAGGGCCTGAAGCCATGCTGCGGTGTTGCGGCCAGGTCACAAGATAGCGAGTTGAAGAAAGGAGCTCAGGGGCACTGTAATTCACAAACCTGCAGAGTTATAAATGACAGCTATCGTCCAAAAATATACTGAACTAAGGCTGCCAAGAGGACTTGAAAGCGGGGCAGAATTGCAGGAAACCGATTTCAGGAGGTAGACTGGAATTGCATTGAAAGCATAGGAAAAGAGGCAGAACGTCCACAATGATGCACTTGGCCAAAAAGGGCGTATGCGTTTTTTCCTGAATATATTCAGGAAAAAACGCATACGCCCTTTTTGGCCAACCAAGCAAGCTTGCAAAGGAAATCTGCACTACAATGAAGTCTCACTTCCCCCCAGTCAAAAGGGCCATCTGAAAAAAGTGTAAAATCCAGAAAGGCAGGACAGGCCATGGAGAACTGGGAGCCTTGTTATGCTGATTGGCGGGATGTAAATTGCCAACAGACACTCGGGAGAACTGTATGGTGTTTCCTGAAACATCTAAAAAACAAAGCAACAGAGCCTAGGGCACTTCCACTTATGGTCCTATAGCTTAGGGAAATTAAAATCAAAAAGACACAGCCACCCCAAAGTTTGGGACGCCTCTGTTTACAAGAACCTCATTTACCATACAAGTTCAATATCACAGAAAGTGAAAAATGGATAAAGAACTTGTGGTACTTACGTACAATGCAGTATCACTCAGCAATGAAATCTATGTCATCAGGACCGTAGCAGCATAATGAGTGGATTCAGGTACGATGATTCTAACTGAAATAAGTCACACAGAAAAAGAAACATCATAAGATATCACTAATACACGGAATGTAAACTTGGCTACACAGGAACTGAATTACAGAACAGAACAGGGTCTCAAATTTAGAAAACCAACTTATGCTTGCTTAAGGGTAAAGGTGAGTTGGGGTGCTGCATAAAACCAGAGATTGAAATGAGCACAGATAAAGTTCCTTAAGTCAAATATGGAATAGACAAGAGCTACTCCTTGCTCAACGAAATGGACTCAACACCGCATATTAAACGCCTAAGAATGTACCTGACTAGTAAGTATCTTAAAACCTATGGATTGCTATGTCTCCGAAAGAGAATCAAGCATGTGTACAGGGGCATAAACGCAGCAGTGATAGGATTGGAGAGGTTCGGTGAGCAAATGAAGACCCTTTGAAGTCATATTGCATGGTACCCATTCCACGGGTTTCAACTACCCAGGTTTAAGGTATTCTGCCTTCAGCTAAAACATGCATGTGGAACCTAGAGTATGATCAACCATGTGATCGGGAGATGTGTTCAAATATGTCTCACTTTTCGTACCCTGGTACTCGGGTGCAATATTCCAGACGCTTTACTAACACTCTCCCGACTTGGAGAGTCAGTCCCTTTAACCTCCTGTTTGGCCCAGTTTGCAATTTCTGCGGAAGATGAACAGGAATAGCGAGAACCAATGAGAGGCTAGCTGGAGGTGTCTGGACGGGCAAATTTAACTCTCATTTCCCACCAGGAAGAGGAATTAACCAAAGGCTCAGCATGCCGTGCCGGAACCAGATTAGGGCCTGCAGCCATCCTGCGGTGTTGCGGCCAGCTCAAAAGAAAGCGAGTTGAAGAAAGGAGCTCGGGGGAACTGTAATTCACAAACCTACAGAGTTATAAATGACAGCTATCGTCCAAAAATAGACTGAAGTAAGGCTGCCAAGAGGACTTGAAAGCGGGGCAGAATTGCAGGAAACCGATTTCAGGAGGTAGACTGGAATTGCATTGAAAGCATAGGAAAAGAGGCAGAACGTCCACAATGATGCACTTGGCCAAAAAGGGCGTATGCGTTTTTTCCTGAATATATTCAGGAAAATATATTTCCTGAATATATATTTCCTGAATATATTCAGGAAAAAACGCATACGCCCTTTTTGGCCAACCAAGCAAGCTTGCAAAGGAAATCTGCACTACAATGAAGTCTCACTTCCCCCCGGTCAAAAGGGCCATCTGAAAAAAGTGTAAAATCCAGAAAGGCAGGACAGGCCATGGAGAACTGGGAGCCTTGTTATGCTGATGGGCGGGATGTAAATTGCCAACAACCACTCGGGAGAAGTGTATGGTGTTTCCTGAAACATCTAAAAAACAAAACAACAGAACCTAGGGCACTTCCACTTATGGTCCTATAGCTTAGGGAAATTAAAATCAAAAAGACACAGCCACCCCAAAGTTTGGAACGGCTCTGTTTACAAGAACCTCGTTAACAGTACAAGTTCAACATCGCAGAAAGTGAAAAATGGATAAAGAAGTTGTGGTATTTACTTACAAAGCAATATCACTCAGCAATGAAATCTGTGTCATCAGGCCCTTAGCAGCACAATGAGTGGATTCAGGTATGATGATTCTAACTGAAATAAGTCACACAGAAAAAGAAACATCATAAGATATCAGTAATACACGGAATGTAAACTTGGCTACACAGGAACTGAATTACAGAACAGAACAGGGTCTCAAATTTAGAAAACCAACTTATGCTTGCTTAAGGGTAAAGGTGAGTTGGGGTGCTGCATAAAACCAGAGATTGGAATGAGCACAGATAAAGTTCCTTAAGCCAAATATGGAATAGACAAGAGCTACTCCTTGCTCAACGAAATGGACTCAACACCGCATATTAAACGCCTAAGAATGTACCTGACTAGTAAGTATCTTAAAACCTATGGATTGCTATGTCTCCGAAAGAGAATCAAGCATGTGTACAGGGGCATAAACGCAGCAGTGATAGGATTGGAGAGGTTCGGTGAGCAAATGAAGACCCTTTGAAGTCATATTGCATGGTACCCATTCCACGGGTTTCAACTACCCAGGTTTAAGGTATTCTGCCTTCAGCTAAAACATGCATGTGGAACCTAGAGTATGATCAACCATGTGAATGGGAGACGTGTTCAAATATGTCTCAGTTTTTGTACCCTGGTACCCGGGTGCAACATTCCAGACGCTTTACTAACACTCTCCCGACTTGGAGAGTCAGTCCCTTTAACCTCCTGTTTGGCCCAGTTTGCAATTTCTGCGGAAGATGAACAGGAATAACGAGAACCAATGAGAGGCTAGCTGGAAGTGTCTGGACGGGCAAATTTAACTCTCATTTCCCACCAGGAAGAGGAATTAACCAAAGGCTCAGCATGCCGTGCCGGAACCAGATTAGGGCCTGCAGCTATCCTGCGGTGTTGTGGCCAGCTCAAAAGAAAGCGAGTTGAAGAAAGGAGCTCGGGGGCACTGTAATTCACAAACCTGCAGAGTTATAAATGACAGCTATCGTCTAAAAATAGACTGAAGTAAGGCTGCCAAGAGGACTTGAAAGCGGGGCAGAATTGCAGGAAACCGATTTCAGGAGGTAGACTGGAATTGCATTGAAAACATAGGAAAAGAGGCAGAACGTCCACAATGATGCACTTGGCCAAAAAGGGCGTATGCGTTTTTTCCTGAATATATTCAGGAAAAAATGCATACGCCCTTTTTGGCCAACCAAGCAAGCTTGCAAAGGAAATCTGCACTACAATGAAGTCTCACTTCCCCCGGTCAAAAGGGCCATCTGAAAAAAGTGTAAAATCCAGAAAGGCAGGACAGGCCATGGAGAACTGGGAGCCTTGTTATGCTGATGGGCGGGATGTAAATTGCCAACAGACACTCAGGAGAAGTGTATGGTGTTTCCTGAAACATCTAAAAAACAAAGCAACAGAGCCTAGGGCACTTCCACTTATGGTCCTATAGCTTAGGGAAATTAAAATCAAAAAGACACAGCCACCCCAAAGTTTGGGACACCTCTGTTTACAAGAACCTCGTTTACATTACAAGTACAACATCGCAGAAAGTGAAAAATGGATAAAGAAGTTGTGGTATTCACTTACAAAGCAATATCACTCAGCAATGAAATCTATGTCATCAGGCCCTTAGCAGCACAATGAGTGGATTCAGGTGTGATGATTCTAACTGAAATAAGTCACACAGAAAAAGAAACATCATAAGATATCAGTAATACACGGAATGTAAACTTGGCTACACAGGAACTGAATTACAGAACAGAACAGGGTCTCAAATTTAGAAAACCAACTTATGCTTGCTTAAGGGTAAAGGAGAGTTGGGGTGCTGCATAAAACCAGAGATTGAAATGAGCACAGATAAAGTTCCTTAAGCCAAATATGGAATAGACAAGAGCTACTCCTTGCTCAACGAAATGGACTCAACACCGCATATTAAACACCTAAGAATGTACCTGACTTGTAAGTATCTTCAAACCTATGGATTGCTATGTCTCCGAAAGAGAATCAAGGATGTGTACAGGGGCATAAACGCAGCAGTGATAGGATTGGAGAGGTTCGTGAGCAAATGAAGACCCTTTGAAGTCATATTGCATGGTACCCATTCCACGGGTTTCAACTACCCAGGTTTAAGGTATTCTTCCTTCAGCTAAAACATGCATGTGGAACCTAGAGTATGATCAACCATGTGATCGGGAGACGTGTTCAAATATGTCTCAGTTTTCGTACCCTGGTACTCGGGTGCAACATTCCAGATGCTTTACTAACACTCTCCCCACTTGGAGAGTCAGTCACTTTAACCTCCTGTTTGGCCCAGTTTGCAATTTGCGTGGAAGATGAACAGGAATAGCGAGAACCAATGAGAGACCAGCTGGAGGTGTCTGGATGGGCAAATTTAACTCTCATTTCCCACCAGGAAGAGGAAATAACCAAAGGCTCAGCGTGCCGTGCCGGAACCAGATTAGGGCCTGAAGCCATCCTGCGGTGTTGCGGCCTGCTCAAAAGAAAGCGAGTTGAAGAAAGGAGCTCAGGGGCACTGTAATTCACAAACCTGCAGAGTTATAAATGACAGCTATCGTCCAAAAATAGACTGAAGTAAGGCTGCCAAGAGGACTTGAAAGCGGGGCAGAATTGCAGGAAACCGATTTCAGGAGGTAGACTGGAATTGCATTGAAAGCATAGGACAAGAGGCAGAACGTCCACAATGATGCACTTGGCCAAAAAGGGCGTATGCGTTTTTTCCTGAATATATTCAGTAAAAAACGCATACGCCCTTTTTGGCCAACCAAGCAAGCTTGCAAAGGAAATCTGCACTACAATGAAGTCTCACTTCCCCCTGGTCAAAAGGGCCATCTGAAAAAAGTGTAAAATCCAGAAAGGCAGGACAGGCCATGGAGAACTGGGAGCCTTGTTATACTGATGGGCGGGATGTAAATTGCAAACAACCACTCGGGAGAAGTGTATGGTGTTTCCTGAAACATCTAAAAAACAAAGCAACAGAGCCTAGGGCACTGCCACTTATGGTCCTATAGCTTAGGGAAATTAAAATCAAAAAGACACAGCCACCCCAAAGTTTGGAATGGCTCTGTTTACAAGAACCTCGTTTACAGTACAAGTTCAACATCGCAGAAAGTGAAAAATGGATAAAGAAGTTGTGGTATTTACTTACAAAGCAATATCACTCAGCAATGAAATCTATGTCATCAGGCCCTTAGCAGCACAATGAGTGGATTCAGGTATGATGATTCTAACTGAAATAAGTCACAAAGAAAAAGAAACATCATAAGATATCAGTAATACACGGAATATAAACTTGGCTACACAGGAACTGAATTACAGAACAGAACAGGGTCTCAAATTTAGAAAACCAACTTATGCTTGCTTAAGGGGAAAGGTGAGTTGGGGTGCTGCATAAAACCAGAGATTGAAATGAGCACAGATAAAGTTCCTTAAACCAAATATGGAATAGACAAGAGCTACTCCTTGCTCAACGAAATGGACTCAACACCCCATATTAAACGCCTAAGAATGTACCTGACTAGTAAGTATCTTAAAACCTATGGATTGCTATGTCTCCGAAAGAGAATCAAGCATGTGTACAGGGTCATAAACGCAGCAGTGATAGGATTGGAGAGGTTCGGTGAGCAAATGAATACCCTTTGAAGTCATATTGCATGGTACCCATTACATGGGTCTCAACTCTCCAGGTTTAAGGTATTCTTCCTACAGCTAAAACATGCATGTGGAACCCAGAGTATGATCAACCGTGTGAACGGGAGACGTGTTCAAATATGTCTCAGTTTTCCTCCCCTGGTACTCAGGTGCAACATTCCAGACGCTTTACTAACACTCTCCCCACTTGGAGAGTCAGCGCCTTTAACCTCCTGTTTGGCCCTGTTTGCAATTTCCGCGGAAGATGAACAGGAATAGCGAGAACCAATGAGAGACTAGCTGGAGGTGTCTGGACGGGCAAATTTAACTCTCATTTCCCACCAGGAAGAGGAAATAACCAAAGGCTCAGCGTGCCGTGCCGGAACCAGATTAGGGCCTGAAGCCATCCTGCGGTGTTGCGGCCAGCTCACAAGAAAGCGAGTTGAAGAAAGGAGCTCAGGGGCACTGTAATTCACAAACCTGCAGAGTTATAAATGACAGCTATTGTCCAAAAATATACTGAAGTAAGGCTGCCAAGAGGACTTGAAAGTGGGGAAGAATTGCAAGAAACCGATTTCAGGAGGTAGACTGGAATTGCATTGAAAGCATAGGAAAAGAGACAGAACGTCCACAATGATGCACTTGGCCAAAAAGGGCGTATGCGTTTATTCCTGAATATATTCAGGAAAAAACGCATACGCCCTTTTTGGCCAACCAAGCAAGCTTGCAAAGGAAATCTGCACTACAATGAAGTCTCACTTCCCCCCGGTCAAAAGGGCGATCTGAAAAAAGTGTAAAATCCAGAAAGGCAGGAGAGGTCATGGAGAACTGGGAGCCTTGTTATGCTGATGGGCGGGATGTAAATTGCCAACAGACACTCGGGAGAAGTGTATGGTGTTTCCTGAAACATCTAAAAAACAAAGCAACAGAGCCTAGGGCACTTCCACTTATGGTCTATAGCTTAGGGAAATTAAAATCAAAAACACACAGCCACCCACAGTTTGGGACGCCTCTGTTTACAAGAGCCTCGTTTACCGTACAAGTTCAATATCACAGAAAGTGAAAAATGGATAAAGAACTTGTGGTACTTACGTACAATGCAGTATCACTCAGCAATGAAATCTATGTCATCAGGCCCTTAGCAGCACAATGAGTGGATTCAGGTATGATGATTCTAACTGAAATAAGTCACACAGAAAAAGAAACATCATAAGATATCAGTAATACACGGAATGGAAACTTGGCTACACAGGAACTGCATTCCAAAACAGAACAGGGTCTCAAATTTAGAAAACCAACTTATGCTTGCTTAAGGGTAAAGGTGAGTTGGGGTGCTGCATAAAACCAGAGATTGAAATGAGCACAGATAAAGTTCCTTAAGCCAAATATGGAATAGACAAGAGCTACTCCTTGCTCAACGAAATGGACTCAACACCGCATATTAAACGCCTAAAATGTACCTGACTTGTAAGTATCTTAAAACCTATGGATTTCTATGTCTCCGAAAGAGAATCAAGCATGTGTACAGGGGCATAAACGCAGCAGTGATAGGATTGGAGAGGTTCGGTGAGCAAATGAAGACCCTTTGAAGTCATATTGCATGGTACCCTTTCCACGGGTTTCAACTACCCAGGTTTAAGGTATTCTTCCTTCAGCTAAAACATGCATGTGGAACCTAGAGTATGATCAACCATGTGATCGGGAGACGTGTTCAAATATGTCTCAGTTTTCGTACCCTGGTACTCGGGTGCAACATTCCAGATGCTTTACTAACACTCTCCCGACTTGGACAGTCAGTCCCTTTTACCTCCTGTTTGGCCCAGTTTGCAATTTCTGTGGAAGATGAACAGGAATAGCGAGAACCAATGAGACACTAGCTGGAGGTGTCTGGACGGGCAAATTTAACTCTCATTTCCCACCAGGAAGAGGAATTAACCAAAGGCTCAGCGTGCCGGGCCGGAACCAGATTAGGGCCTGAAGCCATCCTGCGGTGTTGCGGCCAGCTCACAAGAAAGCGAGTTGAAGAAAGGAGCTCAGGGGCACTGTAATTCACAAACCTGCAGAGTTATAAATGACAGCTATCGTCCAAAAATATACTGAAGTAAGGCTGCCAAGAGGACTTGAAAGCGGGGCAGAATTGCAGGAAACCGATTTCAGGAGGTAGACTGAAATTGCATTGAAAGCATAGGAAAAGAGGCAGAACGTCCACAATGATGCACTTGGCCAAAAAGGGCGTATGCGTTTTTTCCTGAATATATTCAGGAAAAAACGCATACGCCCTTTTTGGCCAACCAAGCAAACTTGCAAAGGAAATCTGCACTACAATGAAGTCTCACTTCCCCCGGTCAAAAGGGCCATCTGAAAAATGTGTAAAATCCAGAAAGGGAGGACAGGCCATGGAGAACTGGGAGCCTTGTTATGTTGATGGGCGGGATGTAAATTGCCAACAACCACTGGGGAGAAGTGTATGGTGTTTCCTGAAACATCTAAAAAACAAAGCAACAGAGCCTAGGGCACTTACACTTATGGTCCTATAGCTTAGGGAAATTATAATCAAAAAGACACAGCCACCCCAAAGTTTGGGACGGCTCCGTTTACAAGAACCTCGTTTACCGTACAAGTTCAATATCACAGAAAGTGAAAAATGGATAAAGAAGTTGTGGTATTTACTTACAAAGCAATATCACTCAGCAATGAAATCTGTGTCATCAGGCCCTTAGCAGCACAATGAGTGGATTCAGGTATGATGATTCTAACTGAAATAAGTCACACAGAAAAAGAAACATCATAAGATATCAGTAATACACGGAATGGAAACTTGGCTACACAGGAACTGAATTAGAGAAGAGAACAGGGTCTCAAATTTAGAAAACCAACTTATGCTTGCTTAAGGGGAAAGGTGAGTTGGGGTGCTGCATAAAACCAGAGATTGAAATGAGCACAGATAAAGTTCCTTAAGCCAAATATGGAATAGACAAGAGCTACTCCTTGCTCAACGAAATGGACTCAACACCGCATATTAAACGCCTAAGAATGTACCTGACTTGTAAGTATCTTAAAACCTATGGATTGCTATGTCTCCGAAAGAGAATCAAGCATGTGTACAGGGGCATAAACGCAGCAGTGATAGGATTGGAGAGGTTCGGTGAGCAAATGAAGACCCTTTGAAGTCATATTGCATGGTACCCATTACACGGGTCTCAACTCTCCAGGTTTAAGGTATTCTTCCTTCAGCTAAAACATGCATGTGGAACCCAAGTATGATCAACCATGTGAACGGGAGACGTGTTCAAATATGTCTCAGTTTTCCTCCCCTGGTACTCGGGTGCAACATTCCAGACGCTTTACTAACACTCTCCCCACTTGGAGAGTCAGCGCCTTTAACCTCCTGTATGGCTCAGTTTGCAATTTCTGCGGAAGATGAACAGGAATAGCGAGAACCAATGAGAGGCTAGCTGGACGTGTCTGGACGGGCAAATTTAACTCTCATTTTCCACCAGGAAGGGGAAATAACCAAAGGCTCAGCGTGCCGTGCCGGAACCAGATTAGGGCCTGAAGCCATCCTGCGGTGTTGCGGCCAGCTCAAAAGAAAGCGAGTTGAAGAAAGGAGCTCAGGGGCACTGTAATTCACAAACATGCAGAGTTATAAATGACAGCTATCGTCCAAAAATAGACTGAAGTAAGGCTGCCAAGAGGACTTGAAAGCGGGGCAGAATTGCAGGAAACCGATTTCAGGAGGTAGACTGGAATTGCATTGAAAGCATAGGAAAAGAGGCAGAACGTCCACAATGATGCACTTGGCCAAAAAGGGCGTATGCGTTTTTTCCTGAATATATTCAGTAAAAAACGCATACGCACTTTTTGGCCAACCAAGCAAGCTTGCAAAGGAAATCTGCACTACAATGAAGTCTCACTTCCCCCCGGTCAAAAGGGCCATCTGAAAAAAGTGTAAAATCCAGAAAGGCAACAGGCCATTGAGAACTGGGAGCCTTGTTATGCTGATGGGCGGGATGTAAATTGCCAACAACCACTGGGGAGAAGTGTATGGTGTTTCCTGAAACATCTAAAAAACAAAGCAACAGAGCCTAGGGCACTTCCACTTATGGTCCTATAGCTTAGGGAATTTAAAATCAAAAAGACACAGCCACCCCAAAGTTTCGAACGGCTCTGTTTACAAGAACCTCGTTTACAGTACAAGTTCAACATCGCAGAAAGTGAAAAATGGATAAAGAAGTTGTGGTATTTACTTACAAAGCAATATCACTCAGCAATGAAATCTGTGTCATCAGGCCCTTAGCAGCACAATGAGTGGATTCAGGTGTGATGATTCTAACTGGAATAAGTCACACAGAAAAAGAAACATCATAAGATATCAGTAATACGCGGAATGGAAACTTGGCTACACAGGAACTGAATTACAGAACAGAACAGGGTCTCAAATTCAGAAAAACAACTTATGCTTGCTTAAGGGTAAAGGTGAGTTGGGGTGCTGCATAAAACCAGAGATTGAAATGAGCACAGATAAAGTTCCTTAAGCCAAATATGGAATAGACAAGAGCTACTCCTTGCTCAACGAAATGGACTCAACACCGCATATTAAACCCCTAAGAATGTACCTGACTTGTAAGTATCTTAAAACCTATGGATTGCTATGTCTCCGAAAGAGAATCAAGCATGTGTACAGGGGCATAAACGCAGCAGTGATAGGATTGGAGAGGTTCGGGGAGCAAATGAAGACCCTTTGAAGTCATATTGCATGGGACCCATTCCACGGGTTTCAACTACCCAGGTTTAAGGTATTCTTCCTTCAGCTAAAACATGCATGCGGAACCTAGAGTATGATCAACCATGTGATCGGGAGACGTGTTCAAATATGTCTCAGTTTTCCTCCCCTAGTACTCGGGTGCAACATTCCTGACGCTTTACTAACACTCTCCCGACTTGGAGAGTCAGTCCCTTTAACCTCCTGTTTGCCCCAGTTTGCAATTTCTGCGGAAGATGAACAGGAATAGCGAGAACCAGTGAGAGGCTAGCTGGAGGTGTCTGGACGGGCAAATTTAACTCTCATTTCCCACCAGGAAGAGGAATTAACCAAAGACTCAGCATGCCGTGCCGGAACCAGATTAGGGCCTGAAGCCATCCTGCGGTGTTACGGCCAGCTCACAAGAAAGCGAGTTGAAGAAAGGAGCTCAAGGGCACTGTAATTCACAAACCTGCAGAGTTATAAATGACAGCTATCGTCCAAAAATATACTGAAGTAAGGCTGCCAAGAGGACTTGAAAGCGGGGCAGAATTGCAGGAAACCGATTTCAGGAGGTAGACTGGAATTGCATTGAAAGCATAGGAAAAGAGGCAGAACGTCCACAATGATGCACTTGGCCAAAAAGGGCGTATGCGTTTTTTCCTGAATATATTCAGGAAAAAACGCATACGCCCTTTTTGGCCAACCAAGCAAGCTTGCAAAGGAAATCTGCACTACAATGAAGTCTCACTTCCCCCCGGTCAAAAGGGCCATCTGAAAACAGTGTAAAATCCAGAAAGGCAGGACAGGCCATGGAGAACTGGGAGCCTTGTTATGCTGAAGGGCGGGATGTAAATTGCCAACAACCACTCAGGAGAAGTGTATGGTGTTTCCTGAAACATCTAAAAAACAAAGCAACAGAGCCTAGGGCACTTCCACTTATGGTCCTATAGCTTAGGGAATTTAAAATCAAATAGACACAGCCACCCCAAAGTTTGGAACGGCTCTGTTTACAAGAACCTCGTTTACAGTACAAGTTCAACATCGCAGAAAGTGAAAAATGGATAAAAAAGTTGTGGTATTTACTTACAAAGCAATATCACTCAGCAATGAAATCTGTGTCATCAGGCCCTTAGCAGCACAATGAGTGGATTCAGGTATGATGATTCTAACTGAAATAAGTCACACAGAAAAAGAAACTTCATAAGGTATCAGTAATACACAGAATGTAAACTTGGCTACACAGGAACTGAATTACAGAACAGAACAGGGTCTCAAATTTAGAAAACCAACTTATTCTTGCTTAAGGGTAAAGGTGAGTTGGAGTGCTGCATAAAACCAGAGATTGAAATGAGCACAGATAAAGTTCCTTAAGCCAAATATGGAATAGACAAGAGCTACTCCTTGCTCAACGAAATGGACTCAACACTGTATATTAAACGCCTAAGAATGTACCTGACTAGTAAGTATCTTAAAACCTATGGATTGCTATGTCTCCGAAAGAGAATCAAGCATGTGTACAGGGGCATTAACGCAGCAGTGATAGGATTGGAGAGGTTCGGTGAGCAAATGAAGACCCTTTGAAGTCATATTGCATGGTACCCATTACACAGGTCTCAACTCTCCAGGTTTAAGGTATTCTTTCTCCAGCTAAAACATGCATGTGGAACCCAGAGTATGATCAACCATGTGAACGGGAGACGTGTTCAAATATGTCTCAGTTTTCGTCCCCTGGTACTCGGGTGCAACATTCCAGACGCTTTACTAACACTCTCCCGACTTGGAGAGTCAGTCCCTTTAACCTCCTGTTTGGCCCAGTTTGCAATTTCTGCGGAAGATGAACAGGAATAGCGAGAACCAATGAGAGGCTAGCTGGAGGTGTCTGGACGGGCAAATTTAACTCTCATTTCCCACCAGGAAGAGGAATTAACCAAAGGCTCAGCATGCCATGCCGGAACCACATTAGGGCCTGAAGACATCCTGCGGTGTTGCGGCCAGGTCACAAGAAAGCGAGTTGAAGAAAGGAGCTCCGGGGCTCTGTAATTCACAAACCTGCAGAGTTATAAATGACAGCTATCGGCCAAAAATATACTGAAGTAAGGCTGCCAAGAGGACTTGAAAGCGGGGCAGAATTGCAGGATACCGATTTCAGGAGGTAGACTGGAATTGCATTGAAAGCGTAGGAAAAGAGGCAGAACGTCCACAATGATGCACTTTGCCAAAAGGGCGTATGCGTTTTTTCCTGAATATATTCAGGAAAAAACGCATACGCCCTTTTTGGCCAACCAAGCAAGCTTGCAAAGGAAATCTGCACTACAATGAAGTCTCACTTCCCCCCGGTCAAAAGGGCCATCTGAAAAAAGTGTAAAATCCAGAAAGGCACGACAGGCCATGGAGAACTGGGAGCCTTGTTATGCTGATGGGCGGGATGTAAATTGCCAACAACCACTGGGGAGAAGTGTATGGTGTTTCCTGAAACATCTAAAAAACAAAGCAACAGAGCCTAGGGCACTTCCACTTATGGTCCTATAGCTTAGGGAAATTAATATCAAAAAGACACAGCAACCCCAAAATTTGGGACGGCTCTTTTTACAGAAATCTCTTCTACGGCACAAGTTAAATATCCCAGAGAGCAAATAATGATAAAGAAGTTGCGGTACTTATGTACAACAGAATACCACTCAGCAATGAAATCTATGTCACCAGGCCCGTACCAGCATAATGAGTGGATTGAGGCACGATGATTCTAAGTGAAATAAGTCACACAGAAAAAGAAACTTCATAAGGTATCACTAATACACGGAATGTGAACTTGGCTACACATGAACTGCATTCCGAAACAGAACAGGGTCTCAAATTTAGAAAACCAACTTATGCCTGCTTAAGGGGGAAGGTGAGTTGGGTTGCTGCATAAAAGCAGAGTTTGAAATTAGCACAGATACCGTTCCATAAGCCAAATATGTAATAGACAAGAGCTACCCCTTGCTCAACGAAATGGATTCAACAATGAGGTATCACCTCACACCTGGTAGAATAGGCATCATTGAAAATCTACAAACAAAAAATGCTGGAAAGTGTGTGGAGAAAAGGAACCCTCTTCCACTATTGTTGGGAATATAAATTGATGCAGTCATTATGGAGAACAATATGGAATTTCTTAAGAAACTAACAATAGAATTACCATATGATACAGCAATCCCAGTACTGGACATATACCCAGACAAAACCATAAATCAAAAAGAGTCATTCACCGCAATGTTCATTGCATCACTATTTACAATATCGAGGTAATGGAAGCAACCTAAATGCCCACAGACAGACGAATGCATAAAGCTGTGGTACATATATAAAATGGAATATTACTAAGCCATGAAAAGGAATGAAATTGGGTCATTTGTAGAGACGTCGATGGATCTAGAGACTGTCATACAGAGTGAAGTAAGTCAGAAAGAGAAAAACAAATCTTGTATATTCATGCATATATGTGGAACCTAGAAAAACTGTACAGATTAACCATTTTGCAAGGCATAAATAGAGCAACAGATGTAGACAACAAACGTATGGACAACCACGGGGGAAAGCTGTTGGGGGGGTGGTGGTGGGATGAGTTGAGAGACTGGGATTGGCATGTATACATTTATATGTATAAAATAGATAACCAATAAGAACCTGCTGTATAAAAATATAAAATAAAATTCAAAATTAAAAAGAAGTAAAATTTAAAAAATAAAACAGAAAAAACAATTATTCCCTGCACATACATGTATTTATATGAATAAATTATTTCCATGCTTATATCTGTAAATACAAAAAAGAGGAATAAAATCTACCTTGAACCAAAAACGAAAAAGAGAAAAAAAACACAGAACCCACCAGTTACACAGAGGAAAACCGTATCAGGGCACTTGCTCCAGTTGTAAACAATTCTGAAGTTGGTCAGTGGTGGGGAATCGTCTCCCATTCAGCCAGCAGCCCCCACGCAACAAGCGTCCTCATTGCAAAGCTGGGGCACCGTGCCGAGGCATCTGTGAGTAAACGTGAGCTGAGCCCCAGGCCAGTTGCTGCTGAACTATTCCCACCCGTCCCAGGTAAAACACCTGAATATATACAAGGACTTGAAAGCCTAGAGGAAGGGCCATAGAGCCACACGAGTGACAGCATGCCGGCCGACTTGGTGCCTGCAGGCCAGCCAGGATGGTCCTGGCCCTGGGTGCTCTTCTGGAAGATTTCCATTTCCCTGCCTGAGATACCCGTCCTGTCCCTGCCCCCACTGCTTTTTTCCTTCCTCACCTCTGCCCAGGGAGAAATTCCAGCAGCAGGTATGGGTGACACATCCTCTTCTTTAGCAGGTGGCAGCCTGGCAACTGCTGCAGAAAGTCCAGCAGAGCCCCACTCACACTGGGCCACCCACAAAGCCGTGGCCTCTCACTCCCTCCCACCAGCCCAGCCCCGAGACTGCTGACAGGGCAGAGAAAATGGCGTCAGGCACGGCTGCAGGGGCTCTTGCTGCCTGGAGTGGTATTTATATTGATCTCAACCCAGGCACACCTGGGGAGGGCTGGCCGGCACGGTAAGGCTGCCCAGGTCAGCCAATCATCACCCCTCAGGGGCTCACAGTTGCAGAAAATGGAACTTGCTGAACCGGCCAGGTCCAAGGAACAGGTGTGGGCTCCTGAGAGTCAGGATAGACAAGGGGCTGCAGCTTTGGCTTGTTTTCTAATCATTTTATCTGGCCCATGAGTGGGAGACAACTTCAAGAAAACCCTCTCCTAATGAGAGGAACCCAGGAGTCAGGGAGAGGAGGGGTGGGTGGTGGTTGGAGACAGAGGCCTGGTGCCCCGGGTGCAGTGGAAGTCTCTGGAAGACCAGGTGGAGGGAGGCCTCACGGAGTGATGCCCAGGGTCACAGACCTGTCGCAGCTGCTGTTTGTTAGTTCAAGTCCTGCTCTGAGGTGCTCTGTGTCAGCTCTGAGCGACAGGTGAGCTGGGGGTGCTCTGCAATGAGGGCTATGTGCACGGTTCCTGTGTGCCCAGCCCTGCCACGGTACCTGCAAGGGTAGCTCTGTATCCTGGGAGGGGCCTGACCACGAGAGCCCCGTGGGCTGGGGTGGGGGTGGGGTACCTGCCCAGGTGAGCTCCATATTCTGGGATTGGTCTGACCACGAGAGCCCCATGGGCTGCTGGGGACCTGGTAAAGGATGTCAGGACAGTCAGTGAAGCCACCGAGGATATACCTCCAGTTGCTCCTAATTCCTACACCCTGCTGGTCATTCTACCAACCACCAGGACATGGTATTCTGTATTAGTCTTCAATGATGCCTTCTTTTGTATTCCATTAGTCCCAGAGTCACAAGAAATTTTGGCTTGTGAGTGGCAGGACTCAACATACAACTAAAACAATACTTCCGGGCCGTCTGGCCCCAAGGGTGCAAAAATTCCCACACCATCTTTGGGGAAAGCTTAGCTAAAGACCTAAAAGTTCTACCTCTGGAAAAGGAAACCCTCCTTCAATATGCAGACGACATTCTGATCACCAGCCCTACTAAGGAGGCCTCTGAACTACCAAGCCAATAAAGGATAGAAGTTGTCCAAGAAAAAGCTCAAATATCACAGACTGTGGTGACCTGCCTGGGCTTCATTCTCACAGAAGGCCAGAGAAGCCCATCCCAGGAAAGGGAAGAAACCATTTTCAGCCTTACCCCTTTCTAAAACTAGAAGACAGCTTAGGGGTTCCTGGGGAGGCCAGGGTTTGCTGCTTCTGGATCCCTAGCTACAGTCTACTAGCTGGGCCTCTATATGAAACACTGAAAGGAAAAGATGATGATCCTTTTGAATAGAATCCAGAAGTGGCCTTTCAAGAATGGAAAGAGCAGTCAATTCAGACCCTTGCCCTGGAACTCCCTAATTTAGCTAAACCCTTTGACCTTTACATTCCTGGTGAAAGGTGAATCGCCATTGGAGAATTAGTGCAAAAACTGGGACCACTTGAAATGGAACAATGCAAGAATGCCATCCAGGTAGGATAAACTACGGTCACTAAGGGGCTTGGCCCACTGCCACATCTGGCCAAGATACTGGCGGTATCTAAAAACCTGGAAATCAGCAGCCCAAAAGGCCACCTCCCTCCTAAGGGAAAAGGACCCCACGTGGTGATCCTAACCACCAACCATGCCCTGAAGTTGCAGGGTTTGCTCCGTGGGCACACCGACCTCGAGTGAGGAGGCCCTCCAACTCCAACATCCAGAGAGATAACCGGGGGCAACAGGGCACCATGACGACTCGTGTGAACATCACTTGACCTGGAGTTTCTCTCATAAAACAACAAGAGTGTGTCCCAAAAGAGTAGACTACTGCTTGCAGGACTTACTGCACCCAGAGGGGAGCTAATAATCTTGGCGGGGGAACAGTATACCACACTGTCACCATAGAAAAGCCTACAGACACCGTGATGATGGTGGCCAATAAGACCGGCTGGACTCCTGTTTACTTCAAAAGGCTGTTGACTCAGTAGCCATCATGGTCCTTGATCACCACTGACCCTGAACTGTCTGGGAGTTGAGCGGGCAGGGCTCTGACACCTGGTGCTGTTTGTACGTTAATTCAGGGGCCTAATTGAAGAAAGCGCAGACTACTGGTCAGAGCATCTAGGCTGGCAGAGACGGTCAGCCTAAGGTGGCCGAACAAATGTGGGGCGGGGTGAAACCGGCCCCCACAGCGTCTCTGCACATCTCTCTCCTGGACCCTTAAAGGTCATTAGAATCTATAACACTTCCAATGCTGGTGCTCAGGTGGACGAGCAGGGAGGCAGGGGTCCTGGGGACAATCAACGTCACCGGGAGGCTGCTGGGGAGAAGCTCTGACCCTCGCCCCAGGGTATGAGGGCTCCCAACTCAGCACTCAGCAGTTACAGAAGAAGGGTCTGCACCCTCAGCACTCCAAGAATGAGGAACGGGACAAAAGGCAGAGGAGGGGTTTGTCCCCAGCAAAGCCCATTAAAAATCCCTGGGAGATAAAAGTAGAATCTGGGCAATAAAGTCAAGTCTAACCTTTTTTATCCTTTGTGCTTTGTCTAATCTCACGTGCTCCTAGGGTCCCGCATGCAGAGGTTCCACACCCGGCACTTCAGACCAGATTTCCTAGTGCAGAATGGCTGGGTCAACACCTCAGCTCCTGGGGCCCAGTGCAGACTCCACGATATAGAGTCTGAGCTACAGCCAACCCGGCCCTCGAGAGCTCCGCCGCCTCCCTCCCTCCCACTGACTCTGACAGGATCTCTACACAGCAGCCCAGCCCACAGCCCACGGGGTAGTGCATGCTCTCACCTCTCCATTCTCTGATCAAAATATAAAGTTTCCTTTGCTTGTGAACCAAACTCAGTCTCGATCTGTTGGCCCCAATGACACTGGGCAGGGGGACACTTGTTGGGGTCCACTCTGGAGGATCAGTAACAGAAATTGAGACTATTGTAACCTCAATGAACAGATGTGTGAGCCAAACTGTAGTTAACATAGAACAGTGTATAAGGCTCGGGTAAAATAAGATGTTTTTAACACTTCCATTTGATATTTCCATCACTTTTTATAAGCAAGTTCAGTGAAAAGGTTTGTCTTATTTGTCAGGTCAATATTAGAGAAACGAAGTGATTTCTTTCCAAGGATGTACATCTAATAATCTTGGTTAAACCTTCAATCTTGTTTTAAATGCTTTTCCATTGAAAATGATACCTCTCTTTCAGCTCCCCCATTTCTGAGAAGTATAAAATCTTATAATTTATTATTACCAAAGGGGAAAGGTGGGAGGAGGGATAAATTAACAGTTTGGAATGAACACATACACACTGCTATGTATAAAATAGATCATCAACAAGGAACTACTGTATAGCACAGGGAACTACACTCAACATTTTGCAATAACCTATAAGGGGAAATAATCTGAAAAAGAATAGATATTTTTATTGACATCATCTATCAATGACAGTTAAAGTGTAGCCTAAGGGAAGCTGGTGGTGAGTGCTTCTGACCCTGAAGACTTCAATCATCTAAAGTTTGGACTCTGCCTACTTCCCAAGGCCCTTAATGAACATATGTGTAGCCGTAGCTTAAAAAATTCCCCAGTTTGGGTTTCGGGGAGACACTGATTTTGAAAAAGCCCTGGTGTTCTCCTTACATGAATGGGACTCTTCCTACTGCTAAAACATGTCTGTCACACCCAGAGGATGGTATACCGTCTGATCGGGAAGAGTTTGGAAAAGGCATCTCATCTCCTCATCTCCTGGTGCTCGGGTTCACCCCTCCAGCGTCTTTACTAACAGTCTCCCCACTTGGAGAAGTCAGCACTGTCAACATCCTGTTGCGTACAGTTTGGAATTTGTCCAGAGGATGAAGCGGAAGGATGAGGAACAATGAGAGACAAGTCCTAGGTGTTCAGACAGGCACATGTCACTCTAATTTCCAATCAGGAAGACGAATTGACCAAAGGCTAGGGTTGCCCATGGAAACAGTATAGGGCTTGAGGAAATCCCGCTGCTTTGTGGCCAGTTCCCATAAACACGAGTTGAACAATGGAACTCAGGGGCAGTAAAATTCACAAAACTGCAGAGTTGAAAATATCCATCACTGAAAAATGTCTTGAGGAAAGTCAGAGAAAAGGACTTGTAAGCAAGGGAGAATGGCAGGAAAGGGATTTGAGGAGGTAGAAAGGACTCGCCATTAAGCACAAGAAAAGGAGCTGAACATTGCCAACATTGCAGTTGGCCAAAAAGGGTGTATGCGTTCTTTTCTGTATATATTCAAGAAAAGGGCATACACTTTTTTAGCCAACCAAACAGGTGGGCACTGGAAGTCAATACCACAAAAGATATCACTTCGCATCAGTCAGAAGAGCCATCCTCATAAAGCGTAAACAACAGAAATGCAGGACAGGGCAACGAGAAGAGGGAGCCCTGTGAGACTTATAGTGGAAATGTATATTGCCAACGGCCATTCTGGAGAAGTGTATTGTGTTTACTAAAGCATCTAAAAAATGAGCTACAGAGCATAGGGCACTTGCACTCACGGGCGTATATCTTGGGATAAACAAAAATCGAGAGGACACAGGCACCCCAATGTTTACCCCCTCTCTGTTTAAAAGATCCTCGACTAGGATATAACTTAAATGTCTCTGGAGGGAAAAAATGGATAGAGATGTGGTACTTAGGTAGAGTGGAATATTATTCAGCCTGGAAATCAATGAAATATGGCCAGTTGTAACAACTCCGGAGGAGTTACGTATGATCATTCTAAGTGACAGAATTCAAAAAGAAAAAGACACATATCATAAGATATCACTTAAAGGTGGAATCCAAAATGGCTACACATGAAATAAATTACAAAACAAAAACATAGTCAAATATGTAGAAAACACGCATAAGGCTGCTAAACGGGAAAGGTGGGGAGGGGTGAGGCATCATTCAGGAGGTTGAAATTAGCAAAGATACCATTCCAAATACCAAACTGATAATCAACAAGGCCTACACGGTAGCTAAAAGAACTGCACTCAGCACACTCAAGTCACCGGAAAAGAATATATACGACTGGTAAGAATCTGAAAAAGAATTTATTGATGTCTCTCTGTACGTGAATCAAGTGGATGTACAGCAGCAAGAAACAGAGCTTTGAAAATCAGCTGTAACCAATATAGTAATAAATTGAAAAAAATAAACGACAGAGAGACAGAGAAAACCTCTTACAACTTTTCCTCAGGGACGGTGATGCAACATGGATTGAACACATCTAGACCCACAGCAGGATGAGACATAAGGCTGGAAACTGTTTGCGCTAAGAGAAATGTGAGGTTGGGTGAGGAAATGCACACCCTTTAAAGTAATACTACCTGGTACCCATTCAATGGGTCCCAAATCTGCAGGTTCAAGGGATCTTCCTACAGCTAAAACATGCATGGAAAACCCAGAGGACTGTACACCATGTGATCGGGAGATGTGTCTAAAATGCACCTCATTTATCCTCTCCTGGTGCTCCTGTTCACCATTCCAGCCACGCTACTTAGAATCTCCCCACTTGGAGAATCAGCACATTTAAACTTCTGTTTCACACATTTTGCAAATTGTGAGGAGGATGAACGGGAAGAGGGGGAACCAATGAGAGAAGAGTTGTAGGGGTTTGGACGGGCACATATCACTCTAATTTCCCATTAAGAATAAGAATTAAAGAAAGGCTCAGCCTGCCTCGCCGGAGCCAAAATAGGGCCTGAAGCAATCCTGCGGGTTTGAGGCCAGCTCACAAAAGAGCAACTTAAAAAATGGAGCTCAGGGTCACTGCAATTCACAAACCTGCAGAGTTATAAATGAAAACTAACGTCCAAAAATATGTTGAGGTAAGGCAAAGAAGAGGATCTGAATGCAAGACAGAATTGCAAGAAACAGATTTCAAGAGATAGATTGGACTCGTCTTTAACGCACATGAAAAGCGGCAGAATTTCGACAATGATGCAGTTGGCCCAAAAGGGCGTATGCGTTTTTTCCTGATTATATCCAGGAAAAAACGCATACGCACTTTATGGGCAACGAAGCAAGCAAGCAATGCAAATGTGCACAACAAAGAAGTCTCACTTCCCACCGGTCAAAAGGGCCATCCTAAAAAATTGTAAAAACCAGAAATGCAGGACAGGCCATGGAGAACAGGGAGCCTTTATACGCTGATGGGCAGTGTGTGAACTGCCGAGAGCCACTCTGGAGAAGTGTATGGTGGTTCCTAAATCATCTAAAAAACAGAGCTACAGAGCATAGGACACTTCCAATCATGGGAGTATATCTAGGGAAGTCTAAAAATCAACAAGACACAAGCACACCACAGTTTAGGGCTACTCTGTTTACAAGAACCTCAACTTCAGTACACCTTAAATATCCCAGGAAGGAGAACAATGGATAAAGAAGATGTGGTACTTATGTACAATGGAATATCTCTTCACCATGAAATCAATGTAATAAGGCTAGTAGAAGGATAAAGAGTGGATTTAGGTCCGATAATACTACTTGAAATAAGTCAAACAGAAAAAGAAACATATCATAAGATATCACTTATAGAGGGAGGGTAAATATGGCTGCACAAGAAATGAATTACAGAACAGAACAGTGTCTCACATTTAGAAAACACACTTATGTCAGCTTAAGGGGAAAGGAGAGGTGGGGTGATGCATAAAACCAGAGTTTGAAATTAGCACAGATACCGTTCAATAAACCAAATAGGTATTAGACAAGATCTACACCTTGCTCAATGAACTGGCCTCAACACACCCTATACACCGCAGAGAAATATATCTGAGGAATAAGAATCTTAAAACCCATGTATTGATATATCTCCATAAGGGAATCAAGTGTGTGCAGAGCGGCACAAACACAGCAGTGAAAATGAGCTAAACCCCATTATAGAAATAAATTTTAAAAACAAAACGCTGAAACAATGAAAGAGAGAAAAATTCTTACAAAATTCGCTCAGGGGCTGTGATGCAACCTGGATTGACCACATATAAACCCACAGCTGGATAAGACATAAGGCTGGACACTTGGGGCTGACAGGATTGGTGAGCTTTGGTGAGCAACTGCCGAAAGTTTAATGCAATACTTCATGCTACTCAGTCCAAGGGTCCCAACACTCCAGGTTGAAGGGAATCTTCCTACAGCTAAACCATGCTTGGGAAACCCAGCGACTGGTATACCATATGATCGGGAAAGGTTTCTAAAACGCACCTCATTTTTCCTCTCCTGGGGCTCCGGATCGACATTCCAGCCACTTTACTAACAACATCCCCACATGGAGTCAATGCCTTTAAGTTCTGGTATCGCACAGTCTGCAGTTAGTGCAGAGGATGAATGGGAATAGGGGGAACCAGTGAGAAACTAGCTGTAGCGGTTTCAATGGGCACATGTCACTCTAATATCACATCAGTAAGAAGAATTAACCAAAGGCACAGAAAGGTGCCCGAGAAGAAAAATAGGGCTCAAGGAATCCTGTGGTTATGGGGCAAGACCAAAAAAATAAGAGCTAAAAAATGGAGCTAAGGGCCACTGCAATTCAAAAACCTGCAGAGTTATAAAGGCCAACTATTTTTAAAAAATATATTGAGGTAAGGCTATGAAGAGGCATTGAAAGCAAGGCAGAATTGCAGGAAACCGATTTCAGGAGGTAGACTGGAATTGCATTGAAAGCATATGAAGAGAGTCAGAAACTCGACAATGATGCACTTGGCCAAAAAGGGCGTATGCGTTTTTTCCTGAATATATTCAGGAAAAAACGCATACGCCCTTTTTGGCCAACCAAGCAAGCTTGCAAAGGAAATCTGCACTACAATGAAGTCTCACTTCCCCCCGGTCAAAAGGGCCATCTGAAAAAAGTGTAAAATCCAGAAAGGCAGGACAGGCCATGGAGAACTGGGAGCCTTGTTATGCTGATGGGCAGGATGTAAATTGCCAACAGACACTTGGGAGAAGTGTATGGTGTTTCCTGAAACATCTAAAAAACAAAGCAACAGAGCCTAGGGCACTTCCACTTATGGTCCTATAGCTTAGGGAAATTAAAATCAAAAAGACACAGCCACCCCAAAGTTTGGGACGCCTCTGTTTACAAGAACCTCGTTTCCCGTACAGGTTCAATATCACCGAAAGTGACAAATGGATAAAGAACTTGTGGTACATACGTACAATGCAGTATCACTCAGCAATGAAATCTATGTCATCAGGCCCGTAGCAGCATAATGAGTGGATTCAGGTACGATGATTCTAACTGAAATAAATCACACAGAAAAAGAAACATCATAAGATATCACTAATACACAGAATGTAAACTTGGCTACACAGGAACTGAATTCCAAAACAGAACAGGGTCTCAAATTTAGAAAACCAACTTATGCTTGCTTAAGGGGAAAGGTCAGTTGGGGTGCTGCATAAAACTAGAGATTGAAATGAGCACAGATAAAGTTCCTTAAGCCAAATATGGAACAGACAAGAGCTACTCCTTGCTCAACGAAATGGACTCAACACCCCATATTAAACGCCTAAGAATGTACCTGACTAGTAAGTATCTTAAAACCTAGGGATTGCTATGTCTCCAAAAGAGAATCAAGCGTGTGTACTGGGGCATAAATGCAGCAGTGATAGGATTGGAGAGGTTCGGTGAGCAAATGAAGACCCTTTGAAGTCATATTGCATGGTACCCATTCCACGGGTCTCAAATCTCCAGGTTTAAGGTATTCTTCCTTCAGCTAAAACATGCATGTGGAACCCAGAGTATGATGAACCGTGTGATCGGGAGACG
The DNA here is from genome assembly GCF_951394435.1 of Stenella coeruleoalba. Classification (NCBI taxonomy): domain Eukaryota; kingdom Metazoa; phylum Chordata; class Mammalia; order Artiodactyla; family Delphinidae; genus Stenella; species Stenella coeruleoalba. Next base: position 87,220,100 of record NC_137149.1, on the reverse strand, counting down.
TGTTCAAATATGTCTCAGTTTTCACACCCTGGTACTCGGGTGCAACATTCCAGATGCTTTATTAACACTCTCCCGACTTGGACAGTCAGTGCCTTTAACCTCCTGTTTGGCCCAGTTTGCAATTTCTGCGGAAGATGAACAGGAATAGGGAGAACCAATGAGAGACTAGCTGGAGGTGTCTGAACGGGCAAATTTAACTCTCATTTCCCACTAGGAAGAGGAATTAACCAAAGGCTCAGCGTGCCGTGCCGGAAACAGAGTAGGGCCTGAAGCCATCCTGCGGTGTTGCGGCCAGCTCACAAGAAAGTGAGTTGAAGAAAGGAGCTCAGGGGCTCTGTAATTCACAAACCTGCAGAGTTATAAATGACAGCTATCGGCCAAAAATATACTGAAGTAAGGCTGCCAAGAGGACTTGAAAGCGGGGCAGAATTGCAGGAAACCGATTTCAGGAGGTAGACTGGAATTGCATTGAAAGCGTAGGAAAAGAGGCAGAACGTCCACAATGATGCACTTTGCCAAAAGGGCATATGCGTTTTTTCCTGAATATATTCAGGAAAAAACGCATATGCCCTTTTTGGCCAACCAAGCAAGCTTGCAAAGGAAATCTGCACTACAATGAAGTCTCACTTCCCCCCGGTCAAAAGGGCCATCAGAATAAAGTGTAAAATCCAGAAAGGCAGGACAGGCCATGGAGAACTGGGAGCCTTGTTATGCTGATGGGCGGGATGTAAATTGCCAACAGACACTCGGGAGAAGTGTATGGTGTTTCCTGAAACATCTAAAAAACAAAGCAACAGAGCCTAGGGCACTTCCACTTATGGTCCTATAGCTTAGGGAAATTAATATCAAAAAGACACAGCAACCCCAAAATTTGGGACGGCTCTTTTTACAGGAATCTCTTCTACGGCACAAGTTAAATATCCCAGAGAGCAAATAATGGATAAAGAAGTTGCGGTACTTATGTACAACAGAATACCACTCAGCAATGAAATCTATGTCACCAGGCCCGTACCAGCATAATGAGTGGATTGAGGCACGATGATTCTAAGTGAAATAAGTCACACAGAAAAAGAAACTTCATAAGGTATCACTAATACACGGAATGTGAACTTGGCTACACATGAACTGAATTACAAAACAGAACAGGGTCTCAAGTTTAGAAAACCAACTTATGCCTGCTTAAGGGGGAAGGTGAGTTGGGGTGCTGCATAAAAGCAGAGTTTGAAATTAGCACAGATACCATTCCATAAGCCAAATATGTAATAGACAAGAGCTACCCCTTGCTCAACGAAATGGATTCAACAATGAGGTATCACCTCACACCTGGTAGAATAGGCATCATTGAAAATCTACAAACAAAAAATGCTGGAAAGGGTGTGGAGAAAAGGAACCCTCTTCCACTATTGTTGGGAATATAAATTGATACAGTCATTATGGAGAACAATATGGAATTTCTTAAGAAACTAACAATAGAATTACCATATGATACAGCAATCCCAGTACTGGACATATACCCAGACAAAACCATAAATCAAAAAGAGTCATTCACCGCAATGTTCATTGCATCACTATTTACAATATCGAGGTAATGGAAGCAACCTAAATGCCCACAGACAGACGAATGCATAAAGCCGTGGTACATATATAAAATGGAATGTTACTAAGCCATGAAAAGGAATGAAATTGGGTCATTTGTAGAGACGTCGATGGATCTAGAGACTGTCATACAGAGTGAGGTAAGTCAGAAAGAGAAAAACAAATCTTGTATATTCATGCATATATGTGGAACCTAGAAAAACTGTACAGATTAACCATTTTGCAAGGCATAAATAGAGCAACAGATGTAGACAACAAACGTATGGACAACAAGGGGGGAAAGCTGTTGGGGGGGTGGTGGTGGGAGGAGTTGAGAGACTGGGATTGGCATGTATACATTTATATGTATAAAATAGATAACCAATAAGAACCTGCTGTATAAAAATATAAAATAAAATTCAAAATTAAAAAGAAATAAAATTTAAAAAATAAAACAGAAAAAACAATTATTCCCTGCACATACATGTATTTATATGAATAAATTATTTCCATGCTTATATCTGTAAATACAAAAAAGAGGAATAAAATCTACCTTGAACCAAAAACGAAAAAGAGAAAAAAAACACAGAACCCACCAGTTACACAGAGGAAAACCGTATCAGGGCACTTGCTCCAGTTGTAAACAATTCTGAAGTTGGTCAGTGGTGGGGAATCGTCTCCCATTCAGCCAGCAGCCCCCACGCAACAAGCGTCCTCATTGCAAAGCTGGGGCACCGTGCCGAGGCATCTGTGAGTAAACGTGAGCTGAGCCCCAGGCCAGTTGCTGCTGAACTATTCCCACCCGTCCCAGGTAAAACACCTGAATATATACAAGGACTTGAAAGCCTAGAGGAAGGGCCATAGAGCCACACGAGTGACAGCATGCCGGCCGACTTGGTGCCTGCAGGCCAGCCAGGATGGTCCTGGCCCTGGGTGCTCTTCTGGAAGATTTCCATTGCCCTGCCTGAGATACCCGTCCTGTCCCTGCCCCCACTGCTTTTTTCCTTCCTCACCTCTGCCCAGGGAGAAATTCCAGCAGCAGGTATGGGTGACACATCCTCTTCTTTAGCAGGTGGCAGCCTGGCAACTGCTGCAGAAAGTCCAGCAGAGCCCCACTCACACTGGGCCACCCACAAAGCCGTGGCCTCTCACTCCCTCCCACCAGCCCAGCCCCGAGACTGCTGACAGGGCAGAGAAAATGGCGTCAGGCACGGCTGCAGGGGCTCTTGCTGCCTGGAGTGGTATTTATATTGATCTCAACCCAGGCACACCTGGGGAGGGCTGGCCGGCACGGTAAGGCTGCCCAGGTCAGCCAATCATCACCCCTCAGGGGCTCACAGTTGCAGAAAATGGAACTTGCTGAACCGGCCAGGTCCAAGGAACAGGTGTGGGCTCCTGAGAGTCAGGATAGACAAGGGGCTGCAGCTTTGGCTTGTTTTCTAATCATTTTATCTGGCCCATGAGTGGGAGACAACTTCAAGAAAACCCTCTCCTAATGAGAGGAACCCAGGAGTCAGGGAGAGGAGGGGTGGGTGGTGGTTGGAGACAGAGGCCTGGTGCCCCGGGTGCAGTGGAAGTCTCTGGAAGACCAGGTGGAGGGAGGCCTCACGGAGTGATGCCCAGGGTCACAGACCTGTCGCAGCTGCTGTTTGTTAGTTCAAGTCCTGCTCTGAGGTGCTCTGTGTCAGCTCTGAGCGACAGGTGAGCTGGGGGTGCTCTGCAATGAGGGCTATGTGCACGGTTCCTGTGTGCCCAGCCCTGCCACGGTACCTGCAAGGGTAGCTCTGTATCCTGGGAGGGGCCTGACCACGAGAGCCCCGTGGGCTGGGGTGGGGGTGGGGTACCTGCCCAGGTGAGCTCCATATTCTGGGATTGGTCTGACCACGAGAGCCCCATGGGCTGCTGGGGACCTGGTAAAGGATGTCAGGACAGTCAGTGAAGCCACCGAGGATATACCTCCAGTTGCTCCTAATTCCTACACCCTGCTGGTCATTCTACCAACCACCAGGACATGGTATTCTGTATTAGTCTTCAGTGATGCCTTCTTTTGTATTCCATTAGTCCCAGAGTCACAAGAAATTTTGGCTTGTGAGTGGCAGGACTCAACATACAACTAAAACAATACTTCCGGGCCGTCTGGCCCCAAGGGTGCAAAAATTCCCACACCATCTTTGGGGAAAGCTTAGCTAAAGACCTAAAAGTTCTACCTCTGGAAAAGGAAACCCTCCTTCAATATGCAGACGACATTCTGATCACCAGCCCTACTAAGGAGGCCTCTGAACTACCAAGCCAATAAAGGATAGAAGTTGTCCAAGAAAAAGCTCAAATATCACAGACTGCGGTGACCTGCCTGGGCTTCATTCTCACAGAAGGTCAGAGAAGCCCATCCCAGGAAAGGGAAGAAACCATTTTCAGCCTTACCCCTTTCTAAAACTAGAAGACAGCTTAGGGGTTCCTGGGGAGGCCAGGGTTTGCTGCTTCTGGATCCCTAACTACAGTCTACTAGCTGGGCCTCTATATGAAACACTGAAAGGAAAAGATGATGATCCTTTTGAATAGAATCCAGAAGTGGCCTTTCAAGAATGGAAAGAGCAGTCAATTCAGACCCTTGCCCTGGAACTCCCTAATTTAGCTAAACCCTTTGACCTTTACATTCCCGGGGAAAGGTGAATCGCCATTGGAGAATTAGTGCAAAAACTGGGACCACTTGAAATGGAACAATGCAAGAATGCCATCCAGGTAGGATAAACTACGGTCACCAAGGGGCTTGGCCCACTGCCACATCTGGCCAAGATACTGGCGGTATCTAAAAACCTGGAAATCAGCAGCCCAAAAGGCCACCTCCCTCCTAAGGGAAAAGGACCCCACGTGGTGATCCTAACCACCAACCATGCCCTGAAGTTGCAGGGTTCGCTCCGTGGGCACACCGACCTCGAGTGAGGAGGCCCTCCAACTCCAACATCCAGAGAGATAACCGGGGACAACAGGGCACCATGACGACTCGTGTGAACATCACTTGACCTGGAGTTTCTCTCATAAAACAACAAGAGTGTGTCCCAAAAGAGTAGACTACTGCTTGCAGGACTTACTGCACCCAGAGGGGAGCTAATAATCTTGGCGGGGGAACAGTATACCACACTGTCACCATAGAAAAGCCTACAGACACCGTGATGATGGTGGCCAATAAGACCGGCTGGACTCCTGTTTACTTCAAAAGGCTGTTGACTCAGTAGCCATCATGGTCCTTGATCACCACTGACCCTGGACTGTCTGGGAGTTGAGCGGGCAGGGCTCTGACACCTGGTGCTGTTTGTACGTTAATTCAGGGGCCTAATTGAAGAAAGCGCAGACTACTGGTCAGAGCATCTAGGCTGGCAGAGACGGTCAGCCTAAGGTGGCCGAACAAATGTGGGGCGGGGTGAAACCGGCCCCCACAGCGTCTCTGCACATCTCTCTCCTGGACCCTTAAAGGTCATTAGAATCTATAACACTTCCAATGCTGGTGCTCAGGTGGACGAGCAGGGAGGCAGGGGTCCTGGGGACAATCAACGTCACCGGGAGGCTGCTGGGGAGAAGCTCTGACCCTCGCCCCAGGGTATGAGGGCTCCCAACTCAGCACTCAGCAGTTACAGAAGAAGGGTCTGCACCCTCAGCACTCCAAGAATGAGGAAAGGGACAAAAGGCAGAGGAGGGGTTTGTCCCCAGCAAAGCCCATTAAAAATCCCTGGGAGATAAAAATAGAATCTGGGCAATAAAGTCAAGTCTAACCTTTTTTATCCTTTGTGCTTTGTCTAATTTCACGTGCTCCTAGGGTCCCGCATGCAGAGGTTCCACACCCGGCACTTCAGACCAGATTTCCTAGTGCAGAATGGCTGGGTCGACACCTCAGCTCCTGGGGCCCAGTGCAGACTCCACGATATAGAGCCTGAGCTACAGCCAACCTGGCCCTCGAGAGCTCCGCCGCCTCCCTCCCTCCCACTGACTCTGACAGGATCTCTACACAGCAGCCCAGCCCACAGCCCACGGGGTAGTGCATGCTCTCACCTCTCCATTCTCTGATCAAAATATAAAGTTTCCTTTGCTTGTGAACCAAACTCAGTCTCGATCTGTTGGCCCCAATGACACTGGGCAGGGGGACACTTGTTGGGGTCCACTCTGGAGGATCAGTAACAGAAATTGAGACTATTGTAACCTCAATGAACAGATGTGTGAGCCAAACTGTAGTTAACATAGAACAGTGTATAAGGCTCGGGTAAAATAAGATGTTTTTAACACTTCCATTTGATATTTCCATCACTTTTTATAAGCAAGTTCAGTGAAAAGGTTTGTCTTATTTGTCAGGTCAATATTAGAGAAACGAAGTGATTTCTTTCCAAGGATGTACATCTAATAATCTTGGTTAAACCTTCAATCTTGTTTTAAATGCTTTTCCATTGAAAATGATACCTCTCTTTCAGCTCCCCCATTTCTGAGAAGTATAAAATCTTATAATTTATTATTACCAAAGGGGAAAGGTGGGAGGAGGGATAAATTAACAGTTTGGAATGAACACATACACACTGCTATGTATAAAATAGATCATCAACAAGGAACTACTGTATAGCACAGGGAACTACACTCAACATTTTGCAATAACCTATAAGGGGAAATAATCTGAAAAAGAATAGATATTTTTATTGACATCATCTATCAATGACAGTTAAAGTGTAGCCTAAGGGAAGCTGGTGGTGAGTGCTTCTGACCCTGAAGACTTCAATCATCTAAAGTTTGGACTCTGCCTACTTCCCAAGGCCCTTAATGAACATATGTGTAGCCGTAGCTTAAAAACTTCCCCAGTTTGGGTTTCGGGGAGACACTGATTTTGAAAAAGCCCTGGTGTTCTCCTTACATGAATGGGACTCTTCCTACTGCTAAAACATGTCTGTCACACCCAGAGGATGGTATACCGTCTGATCGGGAAGAGTTTGGAAAAGGCATCTCATCTCCTCATCTCCTGGTGCTCGGGTTCACCCCTCCAGCGTCTTTACTAACAGTCTCCCCACTTGGAGATGTCAGCACTGTCAACATCCTGTTGCATACAGTTTGGAATTTGTCCAGAGGATGAAGCGGAAGGATGAGGAACAATGAGAGACAAGTCCTAGGTGTTCAGACAGGCACATGTCACTCTAATTTCCAATCAGGAAGACGAATTGACCAAAGGCTAGGGTTGCCCATGGAAACAGTATAGGGCTTGAGGAAATCCCGCTGCTTTGTGGCCAGTTCCCATAAACACGAGTTGAACAATGGAACTCAGGGGCAGTAAAATTCACAAAACTGCAGAGTTGAAAATATCCATCACTGAAAAATGTCTTGAGGAGAGTCAGAGAAAAGGACTTGTAAGCAAGGGAGAATGGCAGGAAAGGGATTTGAGGAGGTAGAAAGGACTCGCCATTAAGCACAAGAAAAGGAGCTGAACATTGCCAACATTGCAGTTGGCCAAAAAGGGTGTATGCGTTCTTTTCTGTATATATTCAAGAAAAGGGCATACACTTTTTTAGCCAACCAAACAGGTGGGCACTGGAAGTCAATACCACAAAAGATATCACTTCGCATCAGTCAGAAGAGCCATCCTCATAAAGCGTAAACAACAGAAATGCAGGACAGGGCAACGAGAAGAGGGAGCCCTGTGAGACTTATAGTGGAAATGTATATTGCCAACGGCCATTCTGGAGAAGTGTATTGTGTTTACTAAAGCATCTAAAAAATGAGCTACAGAGCATAGGGCACTTGCACTCACGGGCGTATATCTTGGGATAAACAAAAATCGAGAGGACACAGGCACCCCAATGTTTACCCCCTCTCTGTTTAAAAGATCCTCGACTAGGATATAACTTAAATGTCTCTGGAGGGAAAAAATGGATAGAGATGTGGTACTTAGGTAGAGTGGAATATTATTCAGCCTGGAAATCAATGAAATATGGCCAGTTGTAACAACTCCGGAGGAGTTACGTATGATCATTCTAAGTGACAGAATTCAAAAAGAAAAAGACACATATCATAAGATATCACTTAAAGGTGGAATCCAAAATGGCTACACATGAAATAAATTACAAAACAAAAACATAGTCAAATATGTAGAAAACACGCATAAGGCTGCTAAACGGGAAAGGTGGGGAGGGGTGAGGCATCATCCAGGAGGTTGAAATTAGCAAAGATACCATTCCAAATACCAAACTGATAATCAACAAGGCCTACACGGTAGCTAAAAGAACTGCACTCAGCACACTCAAGTCACCGGAAAAGAATATATACGACTGGTAAGAATCTGAAAAAGAATTTATTGATGTCTCTCTGTACGTGAATCAAGTGGATGTACAGCAGCAAGAAACAGAGCTTTGAAAATCAGCTGTAACCAATATAGTAATAAATTGAAAAAAATAAACGACAGAGAGACAGAGAAAACCTCTTACAACTTTTCCTCAGGGACGGTGATGCAACATGGATTGAACACATCTAGACCCACAGCAGGATGAGACATAAGGCTGGAAACTGTTTGCGCTAAGAGAAATGTGAGGTTGGGTGAGGAAATGCACACCCTTTAAAGTAATACTACCTGGTACCCATTCAATGGGTCCCAAATCTGCAGGTTCAAGGGATCTTCCTACAGCTAAAACATGCATGGAAAACCCAGAGGACTGTACACCATGTGATCGGGAGATGTGTCTAAAATGCACCTCATTTATCCTCTCCTGGTGCTCCTGTTCACCATTCCAGCCACGCTACTTAGAATCTCCCCACTTGGAGAATCAGCACATTTAAACTTCTGTTTCACACATTTTGCAAATTGTGAGGAGGATGAACGGGAAGAGGGGGAACCAATGAGAGAAGAGTTGTAGGGGTTTGGACGGGCACATATCACTCTAATTTCCCATTAAGAATAAGAATTAAAGAAAGGCTCAGCCTGCCTCGCCGGAGCCAAAATAGGGCCTGAAGCAATCCTGCGGGTTTGAGGCCAGCTCACAAAAGAGCAACTTAAAAAATGGAGCTCAGGGTCACTGCAATTCACAAACCTGCAGAGTTATAAATGAAAACTAACGTCCAAAAATATGTTGAGGTAAGGCAAAGAAGAGGATCTGAATGCAAGACAGAATTGCAAGAAACAGATTTCAAGAGATAGATTGGACTCGTCTTTAACGCACATGAAAAGCGGCAGAATTTCGACAATGATGCAGTTGGCCCAAAAGGGCGTATGCGTTTTTTCCTGACTATATCCAGGAAAAAACGCATACGCACTTTATGGGCAACGAAGCAAGCAAGCAATGCAAATGTGCACAACAAAGAAGTCTCACTTCCCACCGGTCAAGAGGGCCATCCTAAAAAATTGTAAAAACCAGAAATGCAGGACAGGCCATGGAGAACAGGGAGCCTTTATACGCTGATGGGCAGTGTGTGAACTGCCGAGAGCCACTCTGGAGAAGTGTATGGTGGTTCCTAAATCATCTAGAAAACAGAGCTACAGAGCATAGGACACTTCCAATCATGGGAGTATATCTAGGGAAGTCTAAAAATCAACAAGACACAAGCACACCACAGTTTAGGGCTACTCTGTTTACAAGAACCTCAACTTCAGTACACCTTAAATATCCCAGGAAAGAGAACAATGGATAAAGAAGATGTGGTACTTATGTACAATGGAATATCTCTTCACCATGAAATCAATGTAATAAGGCTAGTAGAAGGATAAAGAGTGGATTTAGGTCCGATAATACTACTTGAAATAAGTCAAACAGAAAAGGAAACATATCATAAGATATCACTTATAGAGGGAGGGTAAATATGGCTGCACAAGAAATGAATTACAGAACAGAACAGTGTCTCACATTTAGAAAACACACTTATGTCAGCTTAAGGGGAAAGGAGAGGTGGGGTGATGCATAAAACCAGAGTTTGAAATTAGCACAGATACCGTTCAATAAACCAAATAGGTATTAGACAAGATCTACACCTTGCTCAATGAACTGGCCTCAACACACCCTATACACCGCAGAGAAATATATCTGAGGAATAAGAATCTTAAAACCCATGTATTGATATATCTCCATAAGGGAATCAAGTGTGTGCAGAGCGGCACAAACACAGCAGTGAAAAGGAGCTAAACCCCATTATAGAAATAAATTTTAAAAACAAAACGCTGAAACAATGAAAGAGAGAAAAATTCTTACAAAATTCGCTCAGGGGCTGTGATGCAACCTGGATTGACCACATATAAACCCACAGCTGGATAAGACATAAGGCTGGACACTTGGGGCTGAGAGGATTGGTGAGCTTTGGTGAGCAACTGCCGAAAGTTTAATGCAATACTTCATGCTACTCATTCCAAGGGTCCCAACACTCCAGGTTGAAGGGAATCTTCCTACAGCTAAACCATGGGAAACCCAGGGACTGGTATACGATATGATCGGGAAAGGTTTCTAAAACACAACTCATTTTTCCTCTCCTGGGGCTCCGGATCGACATTCCAGCCGCTTTACTAACAACATCCCCACATGGAGAGTCAATGCCTTTAAGTTCTGGTATCGCACAGTCTGCAGTTAGTGCAGAGGATGAATGGGAATAGGGGGAACCAGTGAGAAACTAGCTGTAGCGGTTTCAATGGGCACATGTCACTCTAATGTCACATCAGTAAGAAGAATTAACCAAAGACACAGCAAGGTGCCCCAGAAGAAGAATAGAGCTTCAAGGAATCCTGTGGTTATGGGGCAAGATCACAAAAATAAGAGCTGAAAAATGGAGCTAAGGGCCACTGCAATTCAAAAACCTGCAGAGTTATAAAGGCCAACTATTTTCAAAAAATATATTGAGGTAAGGCTATGAAGAAGCATTGAAAGCAAGGCAGAATTGCAGGAAACCGATTTCAGGAGGTAGACTGGAATTACATTGAAAACATATGAAGAGAGTCAGAACCTCGACAATGATGCACTTGGCCAAAAAGGGCGTATGTGTTTTTTCCTGAATATAGTCAGGAAAAAACGCATACACACTTTTTGGCCAACCAAGCAAGATTGCAAAGGAAATCTGCACTACAATGAAGTCTCACTTTCCCCTGGTCAAAAGGGCCATCTGAAAAAAGTGTAAAATCCATAAAGGCACGACAGGCCATGGAGAACTGGGAGCCTTCTTATGCTGATGGGCGGGATGTAAATTGCCAACAGCCACTCTGGAGAAGTGTATGGTGTTTCCTGAAACATCTAAAAAACAAAGCAACAGAGCCTAGGGCACTTCCACTTATGGTCCTATAGCTTAGGGAAATTAAAATCAAAAAGACACAGCCACCCCAAAGTTTGGGACGCCTCTGTTTACAAGAACCTCGTTTACAGTACAAGTTCAACATCGCAGAAAGTGAAAAATGGATAAAGAAGTTGTGGTATTTACTTACAAAGCAATATCACTCAACAATGAAATCTATGTCATCAGGCCCTTAGCAGAACAATGAGTGGATCCAGGTATGATGATTCTAACTGAAATAAGTCACACAGAAAAAGAAACATCATAAGATATCAGTAATACACGGAATGTAAACTTGTCTACACAGGAACTGAATTACAGAACAGAACAGGGTCTCAAATTTAGAAAACCAACTTATGCTTGCTTAAGGGTAAAGGTGAGTTGGGGTGCTGCATAAAACCAGAGATCGAAATGAGCACAGATAAAGTTCCTTAAGCCAAATATGGAATAGACAAGAGCTACTCCTTGCTCAACGAAATGGACTCAACACCGCATATTAAACGCCTAAGAATGTACCTGACTAGTAAGTATCTTCAAACCTATGGATTGCTATGTCTCCGAAAGAGAATCAAGCATGTGTACAGGGGCATAAACGCAGCAGTGATAGGATTGGAGAGGTTCGGTGAGCAAATGAAGACCCTTTGAAGTCATATTGCATGGTACCCATTCCACGGGTTTCAAATACCCAGGTTTAAGGTATTCTTCCTTCAGCTAAAACATGCATGTGGAACCTAGAGTATGATCAACCATGTGATCGGGAGACGTGTTCAAATATGTCTCAGTTTTCGTACCCTGGTACTCAGGTGCAACATTCCAGACGCTTTACTAACACTCTCCCGACTTGGAGAGTCAGTCCCTTTAACCTCCTGTTTGGCCCAGTTTGCAAATTCTGCGGAAGATGAACAGGAATAGGGAGAACCAATGAGAGACTAGCTGGAGGTGTCTGGACGGGCAAATTTAACTCTCATTTCCCACCAGGAAGAGGAATTAACCAAAGGCTCAGCGTGCCGTGCCGGAACCAGATTAGGGCCTGAAGCCATCCTGCGGTGTTGCGGCCAGCTCACAAGAAAGCGAGTTGAATAAAGGAGCTCAGGGGCACTGTAATTCACAAACCTGCAGAGTTATAAATGACAGCTATCGTCCAAAAATATACTGAAGTAAGGCTGCCAAGAGGACTTGAAAGCGGGGCAGAATTGCAGGAAACCTATTTCAGGAGGTAGACTGGAATTGCATTTCAAGCATAGGAAAAGAGGCAGAACGTCCACAATGATGCACTTGGCCAAAAAGGGCGTATGCATTTTTTCCTGAATATATTCAGGAAAAAACGCATACGCCCTTGTTGGCCAACCAAGCAAACTTGCAAAGGAAATCTGCACTACAATGAAGTCTCACTTCCCCCCAGTCAAAAGGGCCATCTGAAAAAAGTGTAAAATCCAGAAAGGCAGGACAGGCCATGGAGAACTGGGAGCCTTGTTATGCTGATGGGCGGGATGTAAATTGCCAACAGACACTCGGGAGAAGTGTATGGTGATTCCTGAAACATCTAAAAAACAAAGCAACAGAGCCTAGGGCACTTCCACTTATGGTCCTATAGCATAGGGAAATTAAAATCAAAAAGACACAGCCACCGCAAAGTTTGGGACGCCTCTGTTTACAAGAACATCGTTTACCATACAAGTTCAATATCACAGAAAGTGAAAAATGGATAAAGAACTTGTGGTACTTACGTACAATGCAGTATCACTCAGCAATGAAATCTATGTCATCAGGCCCGTAGCAGCATAATGAGTGGATTCAGGTACGATGATTCTAACTGAAATAAGTCACACAGAAAAAGAAACATCATAAGATATCACTAATACACGGAATGTAAACTTGGCTACACAGGAACTGAATTCCAAAACAGAACAGGGTCTCAAATTTAGAAAACCAACTTATGCTTGCTTAAGGGGAAAGGTGAGTTGGGGTGCTGCATAAAACCAGAGATTGAAATGAGCACAGATAAAGTTCCTTAAGCCAAATATGGAATACACAAGAGCTACTCCTTGCTCAACGAAATGGACTCAACACCCCATATTAAACGCCTAAGAATGTACCTGACTAGTAAGTATCTTAAAACCTATGGATTGCTATGTCTCCAAAAGAGAATCAAGCATGTGTACAGGGGCATAAACGCAGCAGTGATAAGATTGGAGAGGTTCGGTGAGCAAATGAAGACCCTTTGAAGTCATATTGCATGGTACCCATTCCACGGGTCTCAACTCTCCAGGTTTAAGCTATTCTTCCTTCAGCTACAACATGCATGTGGAACCCAGAGTATGATCAACCGTGTGAACGGGAGACGTGTTCAAATATGTCTCAGTTTTCCTCCCCTTGTACTCGGGTGCAACATTCCAGACGCTTTACTAACACTCTCCCCACTTGGAGGGTCAGCGCCTTTAACCTCCTGTTTGGCCCAGTTTGCAATTTCTGCGGAAGATGAACAGGAATAGGGAGAACCAATGAGAGACTAGCTGGAGGTGTCTGGACGGGCAAATTTAACTCTCATTTCCCACCAGGAAGAGGAAATAAGCAAAGGCTCAGCGTGCCGTGCCGGAACCAGATTAGGGCCTGAAGCCATCCTGCGGTGTTGCAGCCAGCTCAAAAGAAAGCGAGTTGAAGAAAGGAGCTCAGGGGCACTGTAATTCACAAACCTGCAGAGTTATAAATGACAGCTATCGTCCAAAAATATACTGAAGTAAGGCTGCCAAGAGGACTTGAAAGCGGGGCAGAATTGCAGGAAACCGATTTCAGGAGGTAGACTGGAATTGCATTGAAAGCATAGAAAAAGAGGCAGAACGTCCACAATGATGCACTTGGCCAAAAAGGGCGTATGCGCTTTTTCCTGAATATATTCAGGAAAAAACGCATACGCCCTTTTTGGCCAACCAAGCAAGCTTGCAAAGGAAATCTGCACTACAATGAAGTCTCACTTCCCCCCGGTCAAAAGGGCCATCTGAATAAAGTGTAAAATCCAGAAGGGCAGGACAGGCCATGGAGAACTGGGAGCCTTGTTATGCTGATGGGCGGGATGTACATTGCCAACAGACACTCGGGAGAAGTGTATGGTGTTTCCTGAAACATCTAAAAAACAAAGCAACAGAGCCTAGGGCCCTTCCACTTATGGTCCTATAGCTTAGGGAAATTAAAATCAAAAAGACACAGCCACCCCAAAGTTTGGGACGCCTCTGTTTACAAGAACCTCGTTTACAGTACAAGTTCAACATCGCAGAAAGTGAAAAATGGATAAAGAAGTTGTGGTATTTACTTACAATGCAGTATCACTCAGCAATGAAATCTATGTCATCAGCCCTTAGCAGCACAATGAGTGGATTCAGGTATGATGATCCTAACTGAAATAAGTCACACAGAAAAAGAAACATCATAAGATATCAGTAATACACGGAATGGAAACTTGGCTACACAGGAACTGAATTACAGAACAGAACAGGGTCTCAAATTTAGAAAACCAACTTATGCTTGCTTAAGGGTAAAGGTGAGTTGGGGTGCTGCATAAAACCAGAGATCGAAATGAGCACAGATAAAGTTCCTTAAGCCAAATATGGAATAGACAAGAGCTACTCCTTGCTCAACGAAATCGACTGAACACCGCATATTAAACGCCTAAGAATGTACCTGACTAGTAAGTATCTTCAAACCTATGGATTGCTATGTCTCCGAAAGAGAATCAAGCATGTGTACAGGGGCATAAACGCAGCAGTGATAGGATTGGAGAGGTTCGGTGAGCAAATGAAGACCCTTTGAAGTCATATTGCATGGTACCCATTCCACGGGTTTCAAATACCCAGGTTTAAGGTATTCTTCCTTCAGCTAAAACATGCATGTGGAACCTAGAGTATGATCAACCATGTGATCGGGAGACGTGTTCAAATATGTCTCAGTTTTCGTACCCTGGTACTCGAGTGCAACATTCCAGACGCTTTACTAACACTCTCCCGACTTGGAGAGTCAGTCCCTTTAACCTCCTGTTTGGCCCAGTTTGCAAATTCTGCGGAAGATGAACAGGAATAGGGAGAACCAATGAGAGACTAGCTGGAGGTGTCTGGACGGGCAAATTTAACTCTCATTTCCCACCAGGAAGAGGAATTAACCAAAGGCTCAGCGTGCCGTGCCGGAACCAGATTAGGGCCTGAAGCCATCCTGCGGTGTTGCGGCCAGCTCACAAGAAAGCGAGTTGAAGAAAGGAGTTCAGGGGCACTGTAATTCACAAACCTGCAGAGTTATAAATGACAGCTATCGTCCAAAAATATACTGAAGTAAGGCTGCCAAGAGGACTTGAAAGCAGGGCAGAATTGCAGGAAACCTATTTCAGGAGGTAGACTGGAATAGCATTTCAAGCATAGGAAAAGAGGCAGAACGTCCAAAATGATGCACTTGGCCAAAAAGGGCGTATGCATTTTTTCCTGAATATATTCAGGAAAAAACGCATACGCTCTTTTTGGCCAACCAAGCAAACTTGCAAAGGAAATCTCCACTACAATGAAGTCTCACTTCCCCCCGGTCAAAAGGGCCATCTGAAAAAAGTGTAAAATCCAGAAAGGCAGGACAGGCCATGGAGAACTGGGAGCCTTGTTATGCTGATGGGTGGGATGTAATTGCCAACAGACACTCGGGAGAAGTGTATGGTGTTTCCTGAAACATCTAAAAAACAAAGCAACAGAGCCTAGGGCACTTCCACTTATGGTCCTATAGCTTAGGGAAATTAAAATCAAAAAGACACAGCCACCCCAAAGTTTGCGACGCCTCTGTTTACAACAACCACGTTTACAGTACAAGTTCAACATCGCAGAAAGTGAAAAATGGATAAAGAAGTTGTGGTATTTACTTACAATGCAGTATCACTCAGCAATGAAATCTATGTCATCAGCCCTTAGCAGCACAATGAGTGGATTCAGGTATGATGATTCTAACTGAAATAAGTCACACAGAAAAAGAAACATCATAAGATATCAGTAATACATGGAATGTAAACTTGGCTACACAGGAACTGAATTACAGAACAGAACAGGGTCTCAAATTTAGAAAACCAACTTATGCTTGCTTCAGGGGAAAGGTGAGTTGGGGTGCTGCATAAAACCAGAGATTGAAATGAGCACAGATAAAGTTCCTTAAGCCAAATATGGAATAGACAAGAGCTACTCCTTGCTCAATGAAATGGACTCAACTCCCCATATTAAACGCCTAAGAATGTACCTTACTTGTAAGTATCTTAAAACCTATGGATTGCTATGTCTCCAAAAGCGAATGAAGCATGTGTACAGGGGCATAAACGCAGCAGTGATAGGATTGGAGAGGTTCGGTGAGCAAATGAAGACCCTTTGAAGTCATATTGCATGGTACCCATTCCACGGGTTTCAACTACCCAGGTTTAAGATATTCTTCCTTCAGCTAAAACATGCATGTGGAACCTAGAATATGATCAACCATGTGATCGGGAGACGTGTTCAAATATGTCTAAGTTTTCGTACCCTAGTACTCGGGTGCAACATTCCAGATGCTTAACTAACACTCTCCCGACTTGGAGAGTCAGTCCCTTTAACCTCCTGTTTGGCCCAGTTTGCAATTTCTGCGGAAGATGAACAGGAATAGCGAGAACCAATGAGAAACTAGCTGGAGGTGTCTGGACGGGCAAATTTAACTCTCATTTCCCACCAGGAAGAGGAATCAACCAAAGGCTCAGCATGCCGTGACTGAACCAGATTAGGGCCTGAAGCCATCCTGCGGTGTTGCGGCCAGCTCACAAGAAAGCGAGTTGAAGAAAGGAGCTCAGGGGCACTGTAATTCACAAACCTGCAGAGTTATAAATGACAGCTATCATCCAAAAATATAATGAAGTAAGGCTGCCAAGAGGACTTGAAAGCGGGGCAGAATTGCAGGAAACCGATTTCAGGAGGTAGACTGGAATTGCATTTCAAGCATAGGAAAAGAGGCAGAACGTCCACAATGATGCACTTGGCCAAAAAGGGCGTATGCATTTTTTCCTGAATATATTCAGGAAAAAACGCATATGCCCTTTTTGGCCAACCAAGCAAGCTTGCAAAGGAAATCTGCACTACAATGAAGTCTCACTTCCCCCCGGTCAAAAGGGCCATCTGAAAAAAGTGTAAAATCCAGAAAGGCAGGACAGGCCATGGAGAACTGGGAGCCTTGTTATGCTGATGGGCGGGATGTAAATTGCCAACAGACACTCCGGAGAAGTGTATGGTGTTTCCTGAAACATCTAAAAAACAAAGCAACAGAGCCTAGGGCACTTCCACTTATGGTCCTATAGCTTAGGGAAATTAAAATCAAAAAGACACAGCCACTCCAAAGTTTGGGACGCCTCTGTTTACCAGAACCTCGTTTACAGTACAAGTTCAACATCGCAGAAAGTGAAAAATGGATAAAGAAGTTGTGGTATTTACGTACAAAGCAATATCACTCAGCAATGAAATCTATGTCATCAGGCCCTTAGCAGCACAATGAGTGGATTCAGGTATGATGATTCTAACTGAAATAAGTCACACAGAAAAAGAAACATCATAAGATATCAGTAATACACGGAATGGAAACTTGGCTACACAGGAACTGAATTACAGAACAGAACAGGGTCTCAAATTTAGAAAACCAACTTATGCTTGCTTAAGGGGAAAGGTGAGTTGGGGTGCTGCATAAAACCAGAGATTGAAATGAGCACAGATAAAGTTCCTTAAGCCAAATATGGAATAGAGAAGAGCTACTCCTTGCTCAACGAAATGGACTCAACACCCCATATTAAACGCCTAAGAATGTACCTGACTAGTAAGTATCTTAAAACCTATGGATTGATATGTCTCC
This sequence comes from Stenella coeruleoalba, assembly GCF_951394435.1. Classification (NCBI taxonomy): domain Eukaryota; kingdom Metazoa; phylum Chordata; class Mammalia; order Artiodactyla; family Delphinidae; genus Stenella; species Stenella coeruleoalba. Next base: position 87,202,385 of record NC_137149.1, on the reverse strand, counting down.
AAAAGAGAATCAAGCGTGTGTACAGGGGCATAAATGCAGCAGTGATAGGATTGGAGAGGTTCGGTGAGCAAATGAAGACCCTTTGAAGTCATATTGCATGGTACCCATTCCACGGGTTTCAACTACCCAGGTTTAAGGTATTCTTCCTTCAGCTAAAACATGCATGTGGAACCTAGAGTATGATCAACCATGTGATCGGGAGACGTGTTCAAATATCTTTCAGTTTTCATACCCTGGTACTCATGCAACATTCCAGACACTTTACTAACACTCTACCGACTTGGAGAGTCAGTCCCTTTAACCTCCTGTTTGGCCCAGTTTGCAATTTCTGCGGAAGATGAACAGGAATAGGGAGAACCAATGAGAGACTAGCTGGAGGTGTCTGGACGGGCAAATTTAACTCTCATTTCCCACCAGGAAGAGGAATTAACCAAAGGCTCAGCGTGCCGTGCCGGAACCAGATTAGGGCCTGAAGCCATCCTGCGGTGTTGCGGCCAGGTCACAAGAAAGCGAGTTGAAGAAAGGAGCTCAGGGGCACTGTAATTCACAAACCTGCAGAGTTATAAGTGACAGCTATCGTCCAAAAATACACTGAAGTAAGGCTGCCAAGAGGACTTGAAAGCGGGGCAGAATTGCAGGAAACCGATTTCAGGAGGTAGACTGGAATTGCATTGAAAGCATAGGAAAAGAGGCAGAACGTCCACAATGATGCACTTGGCCAAAAAGGGCGTATGCGTTTTTTCCTGAATATATTCAGGAAAAAACGCATACGCACTTTTTGGCCAAAAGCAAACTTGCAAAGGAAATCTGCACTACAATGAAGTCTCAATTCCCCCTGGTCAAAAGGGCCATCTGAAAAAAGTGTAAAATCCAGAAAGGCAGGACAGGCCATGGAGAACTGGGAGCCTTGTTATGCTGATGGGCGGGATGTAAATGGCCAACAGACACTCGGGAGAAGTGTATGGTGTTTCCTGAAACATCTAAAAAACAAATCAACAGAGCCTAGGGCACTTCCACTTATGGTCCTATAGCTTAGGGAAATTAAAATCAAAAAGACACAGCCACCCCAAAGTTTGGGACGCCTCTGTTTACAAGAACCTCGTTTACAGTACAAGTTCAACATCGCAGAAAGTGAAAAATGGATAAAGAAGTTGTGGTATTTACTTACAAAGCAATATCACTCAGCAATGAAATCTATGTCATCAGGCCCTTAGCAGCACAATGAGTGGATTCAGGTATGATGATTCTAACTGAAATAAGTCACACAGAAAAAGAAACATCATAAGATATCAGTAATACACGGAATGTAAACTTGGCTACACAGGAAATGAATTCCAGAACAGAACAGGGTCTCAAATTTAGAAAACCAACGTATGCTTGCTTAAGGGTAAAGGTGAGTTGGGGTGCTGCATAAAACCAGAGATTGAAATGAGCACAGATAAAGTTCCTTAAGCCAAATATGGAGTAAACAAGAGCTACTCCTTGCTCAACGAAATGGACTCAACACCGCATATTAAACGCCTAAGAATGTACCTGACTAGTAAGTATCTTAAAACCTATGGATTGCTATGTCTCCAAAAGAGAATCAAGCGTGTGTACAGGGGCATAAACGCAGCAGTGATAGGATTGGAGAGGTTTGGTGAGCAAATGAAGACCCTCTGTAGTCATATTGCATGGTACCCATTCCACGGGTCTCAACTCTCCAGGTTTAAGGTATTCTTCCTTCAGCTAAAACATGCATGTGGAACCCAGAGTATGATCAACCGTGTGATCGGGAGACGTGTTCAAATATGTCTCAGTTTTCCTCCCCTGGTACTCGGGTGCAACATTCCAGACGCTTTACTAACACTCTCCCGACTTGGAGAGTCAGTCCCTTTAACCTCCTGTTTGGCCCAGTTTGCAATTTCTGCGGAAGATGAACAGGAATAGCGAGAACCAATGAGAGACTAGCTGGAGGTGTCTGGTCGGGCAAATTTAACTCTCATTTCCCACGAGGAAGAGGAATTAACCAAAGGCTCAGCGTGCCATGCCGGAACCAGATTAGGGCCTGAAGCCATCCTGCGGTGTTGCGGTCAGCTCACAAGAAAGCGAGTTGAAGAAAGGAGCTCAGGGGCACTGTAATTCACAAACCTGCAGAGTTATAAATGACAGCTATCGTCCAAAAATATACTGAAGTAAGGCTGCCAAGAGGACTTGAATGAGGGGCAGAATTGCAGGAAACTGATTTCAGGAGGTAGACTGGAATTGCATTGAAAGCATAGGAAAAGAGGCAGAATGTCCACAATGATGCACTTGGCCAAAAAGGGCGTATGCGTTTTTTCCTGAATATATTCAGGAAAAAACGCATACGCCCTTTTTGGCCAACCAAACAAGCTTGCAAAGGAAATCTGCACTACAATGAAGTCTCACTTCCCCCTGGTCAAAAGGGCCATCTGAAAAAAGTGTAAAATCCAGAAAGGCAGGACAGGCCATGGAGAACTGGGAGCTTGTTATGCTGATGGGCGGGATGTAAATTGCCAACAGACACTCGGGAGAAGTGTATGGTGTTTCCTGAAACATCTAAAAAAGAAAGCAACAGAGCCTAGGGCACTTCCACTTATGGTCCTATAGCTTAGGGAAATTAAAATCAAAAAGACACAGCCACCCCAAAGTTTGGGACGCCTCTGTTTACCAGAACCTCGTTTACAGTACAAGTTCAACATCGCAGAAAGTGAAAAATGGATAAAGAAGTTGTGCTATTTACTTACAAAGCAATATCACTCAGCAATGAAATCTATGTCATCAGGCCCGTAACAGCATAATGAGTGGATTCAGGTATGATGATTCTAACTGAAATAAGTCACACAGAAAAAGAAACATCATAAGATATCAGTAATACACGGAATGTAAACTTGGCTACACAGGAACTGAATTCCAGAACAGAACAGGGTCTCAAATTTAGAAAACCAACGTATGCTTGCTTAAGGGTAAAGGTGAGTTGGGGTGCTGCATAAAACCAGAGATTGAAATGAGCACAGATAAAGTTCCTTAAGCCAAATATGGATTAAACAAGAGCTACTCCTTGCTCAACGAAATGGACTCAACACCCCATATTAACGCCTAAGAATGTACCTGACTAGTAAGTATCTTAAAACCTATGGATTGCTATGTCTCCAAAAGAGAATCAAGCGTGTGTACAGGGGCATAAACGCAACAGTGATAGGATTGGAGAGGTTCGGTGAGCAAATGAAGACCCTTTGAAGGCATATTGCATGGTACCCATT